>NC_080797.1:37788515-38988515 GCF_028018385.1 Neofelis nebulosa | reverse complement strand
CTTCCAGTAGTAAGATTGTATACCTAGGCAGTCCCCGAAGGAGTAAAATCCTTATTTTTGAAGTGGAAAAAAATTTTTTTTATTTTTAATTAAAGCACTGAAATAAGAAAACTCCATTTCAGGTCAGGAAAGTGGCCTCAGCATCTGCTTTGAAGATGTTGGGGTTGGGGAGAAGAAAAAACCCTATTGATGTCAGTTCCCTTTTCAGCTCCTAAGATGGATTCGAGCCCCAGTCCTCTTCTCCCCCTTGTGTCTCTTCTCTCACCCCACAGGTCAGCAGCTCCCAACGGACTCGGGAGGAGGGGGGCAGAAAGGGGAGGGGGGGGTCCGGCGCCTCACGTGACCCCCGCGGGTGCCAATGTCCGGTCGTGAGGGTATCAGGCTCTTGCAAGTTGCCACCCACTGCCCGGGCCTCGCCCAGCGATGCAGAAAGCCACCTACTACGACAACGCCGCGGCAGCACTCTTCGGAGGCTACTCCTCGTACCCTGGCAGCAATGGCTTCGGCTACGAAGGTCCCCCCCAACCCCCCTTTCAGGCCGCCACGCACCTGGAGGGCGACTACCAGCGCTCGGCGTGCTCCTTGCAGTCCCTGGGCAACGCCGCCCCGCATGCCAAGAGCAAGGAGCTCAACGGCAGCTGCATGAGGCCCGGCCTGGCCCCCGAGCCCCTGCCCGCCCCGCCCGGCTCACCCCCGCCCAGCGCCGCACCTACCAGTACCACTAGCAACAGCAATAATGGGGGCGGGCCCAGCAAAACCGGCACCCCCAAGTGCGTTCCTGGCTCCAACTCCACCCTCACCAAACAGATATTCCCCTGGATGAAAGAGTCAAGGCAAACGTCCAAGCTGAAAAACAGCTCCCCCGGCACAGGTACCAGCTCTCTGCCTTCCTCGTCGTCAGCTTTTGTCCAGGCCAGGAATGTCACTGTTATTCTAGCACCCAGCCCCTAGGCGCCCAGGCGGCGGCCGGGGAACAATATCAGGTGGCGGCCCTGCAGCGCCGCTTTTCCCGTCGCCCCCACCACCTGATGACCCCTGACCCCGCCAACACCCTCTCCCTCCAGCCACCCTTCACCTGAGCTGCCGAGAGCTCCAGAAGGCCAGGCGCTCGGACTCAGCCCTTTGCAAGGCCGCAGAGCCACGAGACGCTGCCAGTAGACGCAGAGTCGTCAACGATTGATTATTATTAAGTATGATTACTGTGGGTATTAATCACAATCGCTCGGGCCGCCCGGGGTCCCGGCCTCCAGGCAAGGCAGCCTCTTCGAGCCACACTTCCGCGCCCTGCCCCCGAATGTTCAGATTCCCCCAGGGGTTCTCCTCGGCCGCCCACCTAGTCCACAGGACCCCCGGCAGGAAGTTTGTGTGTGTGTGTGTGTGGGGGGGGGTGTCTTCCCAGAACCTGGAGCTGGTGATGGGGGAAGAAAGCGCGCGCGAGAAAACCCAGCTCTAAATAAATGGCCATGCGGCTCTGTCTGCGTGACATGATCAAATTTTCATAAGCTGGGGCAGCAAGAGGAGAACAGGTCTCTTAATAAATGCCACTATTATAGAGTGTCCGCTAATGCGACGGGCGTTGGGGGGGTGGTGAGGAGGAGGCGGGGACGAGAAGGGGAGGGCGGCGGGGGCTCCGAGTCCAGGCCTGGATTTATTAAGAAACCATGCATTCAATTTCGGCGTGTTCAGTAATTATCTTTTATTTCATTTTGTCCCCTTCCCACCCCTCCCCCTCGGATCCAGCGGAGGGCTGCGGCGGCGGCGGAGGCGGCGGCAGTGGTGGCGGCGGGGGCGGCGGCGGCGGCGGCGGGGGAGGGGACAAGAGCCCCCCGGGGTCGGCGGCGTCCAAGCGCGCGCGGACGGCGTACACAAGCGCGCAGCTGGTGGAGCTGGAGAAGGAGTTCCACTTCAACCGCTACCTGTGCCGGCCGCGCCGCGTGGAGATGGCCAACCTGCTGAACCTCAGCGAGCGGCAGATCAAGATCTGGTTCCAGAACCGGCGCATGAAGTACAAGAAGGACCAGAAGGCCAAGGGCCTGGCCTCGTCGTCCGGGGGCCCCTCCCCTGCCGGCAGCCCCCCGCAACCCATGCAGTCCACGGCCGGCTTCATGAACGCCTTACACTCCATGACCCCCAGCTACGAGAGCCCGTCCCCGCCCGCCTTCGGCAAAGCCCACCAGAATGCCTACGCGCTGCCCTCCAACTACCAACCCCCTCTCAAAGGCTGCGGCGCCCCGCAGAAGTACCCCCCGACTCCGGCGGCCGATTACGAGCCCCACGTCCTCCAAGCCAACGGGGGCGCCTATGGGACGCCCACCATGCAGGGCAGCCCCGTGTACGTGGGCGGGGGCGGCTACGCGGATCCGCTGCCGCCCCCTGCCGGCCCCTCCCTCTACGGCCTCAACCACCTTTCCCACCACCCCTCGGGGAACCTGGACTACAATGGGGCGCCCCCTATGGCCCCCAACCAGCACCACGGACCCTGCGATCCCCACCCTACCTACACAGACCTCTCCTCTCACCATGCGCCTCCTCCTCAGGGTAGAATCCAAGAAGCGCCCAAATTAACACACCTGTGATCCGAGAGGGGCCGGGGGGCGGGGGCGGCGGAGGGGTGAGGTCTTGGGGAGAGCTACGAGGGGCGCAGGCCATGCGCTCTGAGGGGGCAGCCTGGAGGTCTGAAATAGGGAGGCAAGGAGGCGAGAGCCACACTTCCTGCTGGGAAGACCCGGGGCTGGAGCCCCTTCCCCTCCCCCTGGCCTGAGAAGTTGCTTTGTAAGGTCCTCCAGTCCTTGTTCGGTCCGCCTGCCAACCCACTGGAGAGAAATCCACAGCCGACTGTGGAGATGATCCCCTCAACCCTAGGCCTCCAGCAATACCCAGTTAGGAGATAGGGAAACAAGGCAGAGAAGCACATTTTAAAAAGCAGACAAGATGGCTAGGCCATCACCAACCAACTAACTTACCTTCCATCTCTGTGAGTAATTCCTCCAAATCTTGATTTTTTTTTCCTTGCAGTTCTCCTTTAAAAAACAAACAAAAAAAGAGAGCCCATTTCAAAACCAAGGGCCCAAAGCACGCTCCCCTCCCACTTTCCTGAAGCCTCAAGTTTCCTCCCACCCATGTGAGGTTTCTGGGGGCGCTCCCTCCATTTTTAAGCCCCATAGTTTCTGCTTTAGGACATTAGTCTACACCCCGCCCCCATCTATTACAGTTTTCAGAGGGCTCAGGGATGGCGAGAGATCCTGAAAGTCAGAGCTGTCTATATTATAAATATATATTTTTTTTCTTTTATGGAACGGTGGGAGGTCAGAGCAGGCAAGGTGTCAGGACTGAAGCTTTGCCCATTCTGCTGTCTCCCACCTCAGCTCCAGGACCATCCCCCTCTCTCCACAGAAAGCAATTGGGCGACACGAGGTTCTACACTTTTCTTTTCTTCTGTTGCTCTCTTGACTTAACGTGAAAACAGGGTATATTTTAACAAACTGTCTGTCCCAGGCAGGGGCTGCAGCTGGGCCTGTGCGCCTCGCTCAGCCCCCTGTCAGGACACTTTTGTTGCACTTAGAGTTTACATTTTAATGGATATAAAAACAACTGTGAGAGATGCTTGGGTCTGCAGGAGTCCGGCATCGCTCAAAAAGTGTGTGTTCTAGTGAACATTTTCATATATATTTATTGGTTATAGCCTGTTAAAATATTTTCTTTTTTTTTGTATTATTTATCCCCCCCTTACATTATGTATTTATATGAGGGAAAAAAATGACAAATTGTACTTTTTTAGTATTTACTTGTTATAAAGGACGTTGTGTTTCCTGTCATGTAAAACCAGCTATTTTAGTTATTATTGTACTCTAGAAAAGAGCTGTAGATTTATGTTAAACGCGTACTTATGAGCAATTGTAATTAGTTCTAAAAGGCATGAACTCAGCTCCTATTGTCATTGTATAGTCCCGAATTCGTAGAGTTAGAGTTAATTCCCTCTCGAAACTTTCTTTGTTCTTCCGTAGTTACTTTTTTCCTCACTTAAAAGGGTTGTCTGTCAAACAATTCTTGAATAAACTTTCTGTTATCAATTTTATCTTGTCCTGGTGGTCCAATTTACATAGCAGGGGGAGGCTGCTGACTGCCAAACTTCCCCCAAGGAAAGAAGGACGTCGAAGACCCTATCTTGGCCTCTCAGTTTTTCTCATTGACCTTTTGTCCTCTCGTGCCTTTGGCCACAACTTCCCGGCCACACCTTCAACAACAACAACAACAACAACAACAACAACATCTGGCCGTTTACCGCTTCTTCCAAGGAACCTAAACTTCACAGTTCTCTTCCGGAGCTACAAAGAAGTCGTCACGTGACCCGAAGCCCAACCACCATTGGGTCTAAAATGAAAACAAAGGAAAATGATTAAAAAAAAAAAAATCTGAGGCCTAGACTTCTCAGGTCAAACCTTAAAACTAAAGTGAAATTAAATCACTAAATAAAACTCGGGGCGGAGGGAGAGGAGGCGCTTTAGATTTTCCCTGCCAAGGAAAGGGGAGAGGGAGGAGGGAGGGCGAGGCGGTGGGATCCAAGCGTAAATAAAATGGTCCCCAGGCAAATGTGCAGCTCCGTTTCCACGATCCTTGGGAAAACTTCATTTCTTAGTCGTGGTTCCATAAAAGTTTTATCATATCGGAGCGAGGATAGAGAGGGTCTGTCAAAGATGAAATGTCACCGCCGCGTCGCTGGAGCCGATAAGAGCGAAGAGACAGGGCGGCTGAAATATGGAGCTAATTCGTTGAAAGAGAAGCGATGGCTGCTTGCTGAAGAGATGCATAATTCTAATTGTAAGCGATGCGCCCGCATTGCTTAATTAGGAGCATATATTTGGTGGTAGTGGAGTGGGGGGGGGGGCAGTGTCAGTGAGACTCGTTCCAGGCCCTCAGCCTTAAAGCGAGGGCTGATTTTCATTTTTATGTTGCATCCTGGCAGTCCAAGGTTAGTAATTACAGTCTTTATGCAACAATAAATAACAATAAAAAAGCAACCTGAATTCTACCCCCCCCCCCCTCCACCAAGTAGGGTTTTAACTGGACTCGGCTCATCCAAGCAGCAAGCAATTTAGCATCGGGTCAGGCTATAATTTAAAGGCATAAGAGCGTGCAAAGTTTGATTGGGATCAAATAACGCTCAAGGGTTTTTCTTTCTTTCTGTCTTTCTCTCTTCCTCTTCCCTGAATAACATTTTCTGAATAATGTAACTAGATGGAGCGCCATGTTTGGCTCTGGGGGTGGAGTGGATTGATTATCTAGCACGAGAGAGGCAGGCCAAGAGAAGGAATTGAGCTTGAGTTTGAAAAACAGAGCTTTGGCCTGAAGCTGGAATTGCAAACGAAAAAGAAGGGCCCACTTGGCTTTGGTGTCCTCCGCCCTTCTTTCTGCGGGCTTCCAGGCTCTAGCTAAGCAGCCAAAGTCGTGGGGGAAAATATCTGTGCTGTAAGATTCACAGCGTAACAGGAGGCGGGGAAGCAGTGTCTCTGGGAAGGAGGGCTCTCTTGGCCCCTTTTAACACCCAACTTTTCTGCTGTTCTCTAATCTGGCCATAAAATCTGTCAGCAGGGTTAAAGAGAGCCGTATTTCCTGCAGGGACAGTCTCGGCCTGAGTTGATGCGGAGAGAAGCGCTCTACCCTGCAGCCAGCTGGAGAGGCTGCGGAAAAACTTCCAGGGCTTCTCAAGGGGGTGAATGGAGGGAGCACCCTCTTTCAGGCCTCCCTGCACAACTTCCAGACAACTACTCTTCGGATTCTTCTGTGCCCACCTCCCCTCCCCCGCCCCATCCGCACCCCCCCCCCCACCACCACCAAATGGCGAAAAGTGCCTTCTTTGGAGTGGAGTTGGACACAACGGTCTCTGGCCAGTTTGCCCAGTTCAGAGCAGCTCCTTCTGTTCTGAGCCCTCCGCAGCGGGTCCACCTCCCGTCCCTGCAGCCCCCACCTACAAATCCCCTTTCTCTCTCCTGGCTCTCCTCTGGCCTTCTCGGTCGTCTCGGCCTTTTTAAATACTCACCGCCACCCACGCGGATGAATACTCACCGCCACCCACGCGGCTGTTACATTGACAGAAAGTTTCTAGTTCCAGCTCCCGGCTGAGTTGCCATTTCTCTGCTAACCAGCCTTCTCCTCCTTGCTGGGCAGCCGAGAGGAGGAGGGGGAGGGGAGGCCAGAGCCGTGGGAGTTCTCCACACAAACTTTCCACCCAACTCAGCGTCCTTCCCTCTGTCCCCATTGCCCATCTGTTTCCCTGCTCTCCCAGAATCACCTTTCTCTTTTGCCATCACCCCCACCCCCAGGCCTTTTAAAGGGATGTGGAATTTCGGCTGTTCCCTCGGCTTTCCCAAAGAGCCAAATTCTTTGATGCCATCGGAGGGAGCTGTCAGGGGGCTAAGATTGATCGCCTCATCTCCTCTCGGTCCCTCTGACCCACTTATTTAAAAATCTTCCCCCAGATCGACTTTTCATTTTCTGCTTTGAGATCTAGTTTCCCACCAATTGCTCCGGGGTGGGGGTGGGGGGGCGAGTCTTGTGTCCCCTCTCTCCAGTACATTACAATACTCTCTAAAGTTCAGACTGTCTTGATCCCCTCAAAATAAAATAAAAAAAAAAAATCCTCCCCTGCCCCCTAAATGGAATATAATCTCAGTAGTCATTGTTGCCACCCTCTCCGTGCTCAGAGAATTCTTTCTTGCCGGGGATGATGATGATGATTAAAACTAGCACACTGGCAAAAATAGGAAGGGGGATTCTCTTTGTCCTGGGCGGGGATTCCTCCCCCCAAACATTGGCCTGAGGTTTGAGAGTGCTCTAAGTTAAATCTCCTACTATCTTGGTTCTTGTTCATGTCCCTGGATATAGATACAGACACAGGCTTGTGGCTTGAGGGAGAGCATAGGCACCTTACACCCTGGTTGTTGTGGGGTCCTGAAAAGGAGTGAGATGGCTCCAGGTGGTGAGGAAGGCAGGTGGACAAGTGCTGCAAACACTGGGCAGAGAAGGGAACTGAGACCACACAGCTTTGGCTGCCAGAGGCCCCAAAGAGCCCCTCACCATCTAGCTCACTCCTCTGTGTCAGCCTGGGAGTGTCTGTCGATTTTCTAAGATTTATCTGTTGCTTTTGGGGGTGGGGTGGGATGGGGATGGAGGTGCTGATGATTGTAAATCTCTCCTCTTCCTTATTGCACCTTGACACTGACCTTTCCCAAAGGGTGGAAGTCTCTTTCTACTATCTTTTTCTTTCACTTTGAGATCCTTACTCAGCTTTCTTTCTTTCTTTTTTTTTTTTTTAATGGGAGGAGAATGGGGAAAGATCATATGGCTGGCATTATAAAGAAAGCACTAATGTATTCTATCAAAAATATTTGGGAGAGAGGAAGACTTCTCCCTTAGATTCCCTTGTTTTCCACCTCTTGGAGCCTCCCATCTTCTGAAGGGGGTGAGAGAAAGGTTCCTCTAGCTTTTCTGGAGAAAGGGAAGCACTGGGGAGAGGGAGTGTAGGACTGGGGGCTCACGGTGTCCAGGTCGTGGTTCTCTAGAGTTTTTGAATCAATTAAAGCAAATAATGCTCTCTGTTTTCCACCAGGCCCAGACAAGCGATTGGCCAAGGCCAGTCCCGTGACCATGAATTCCCTGCAATTTCGCCGGAGTCCTGGGTTTAATAGAGAGAGTCCCCATACGCTTGTATTTATCAGCAATATACAATTATAAAGGCCCAAAATAAAAATAAAAAAAAAACAGAAACAGAGAGAGAGAAGAGCGAAATCTCCCCCTCCCAAAATCGCTCCATCACATAAACCTGGGGGGGGCAGGAGGGGGGGTCCCTTCCGATCCTCCCTCCTGACGCCCCCCCCAGCAGGCCCCCTCCCCCACCATTGAAAGCCATGAATTTTGAATTTGAGAGGGAGATTGGGTTTATAAACAGCCAGCCATCGCTCGCCGAGTGTCTGACTTCCTTCCCCGCTGTCTTGGAGACATTTCAAACTTCATCAATCAAGGAGTCGACATTAATTCCTCCTCCTCCTCCTTTCGAGCAAACCTTCCCCAGCCTCCAGCCCGGCGCCTCCACCCTTCAGAGACCCAGGAGCCAAAAGCGAGGCGAAGATGGGCCCGCTCTGCCGCCGCCGCCGCCGCTCCCCGCCGCCCCCTTGGTCCCCGAGTTCCCCTGGATGAAAGAGAAGAAATCCGCCAAGAAACCCAGCCAATCCGCCTTGTCTCCTCCAGCCGCCTCCTCCGTTTCGGCCTCCGAGGTCGGATCGCCAGCAGGTCGGTTAGCGGGGTAGGGGTGGGGTGAGGGGCAGCTAGAAGAGAGGGGGAGAAAGAGCAATGGGGGAGGTAAAAATGGTGTCGAGCCTGTTGGGGATCCTTGCCCCGTCTAGTCCAGGGATGAACAAGAAAAATATACCGCTGGGGTTCAGGCCTGGTTTTTTCTTTTTCTTTCTTTCTTTCTTTCTTTCTTTTTCTTTCTTTCTTTCTTTAACACTATAGCAGATTTTGGAGGTTGGTTGGGGAAGAGCCTTTTCTCTGTTGGAAAAAGGATTTGATTTAGCTTTTCACCTTTATCTGTACGGAGGAATCAAAGTGGTGTTGGGGATTGAACCTGGGCGCAGGAAAAGATTCAGTCCCATTTCTCCCTGCTCTCAAAGAGGGGAATTTGAAAGCTAGGGCGGACAGGAGGTGAGGAATAATCTTTCTTACTGAACCCCCCTCTCTCTGGGTTAAGCTCGAAAATGCCGAATTGAGGGCTCCACGCCAATGATTCGGGATGGAGCCTCTGAGGTTCTGGGGGCAAAAGGCAGCCGCTCCCTACCCCCTGCGTGGCCCGTGGGCGGCTCTCTGAATGCTGTGCCCTGACCCCGGCAGGGTCTGCGGGCGAGAGGGGGACGGGAAAAGCCGTGAGAGCGGGCCGCTTCGGTAGGCGGGAAGGGGGGGGGGGGTGCTGCTGATACTGTTTTTGGCGGCTGGGGTGGTCTTCACCTAAGCTGAATGAGGTTGAGCAGGGGACACCGCCCGCTTTTGACACCCAGCCCTCTTTCCCTGCAGATGGTCCGGGACTGCCGGAGGCCGCCGGCAGCGGGGCGCGCAGGCTGCGCACTGCTTACACCAACACGCAACTGCTGGAGTTGGAGAAGGAATTCCACTTTAACAAGTACTTGTGCCGGCCGCGCCGCGTGGAGATCGCGGCCTTGCTGGACCTCACCGAGAGGCAAGTCAAGGTGTGGTTCCAGAACCGGCGCATGAAGCACAAGCGGCAGACGCAGCACCGCGAGCCGCCCGACGGGGAGCCGGCCTGCCCAGGCGCCCTGGAGGACGCCGGCGAGCCAGCCGACGAGCCCGCGGCCAGCCCTGGCCGCCCCTCCGCCTCCCGGCCGGCGCGGGAAGCCTGCTGTCACCCGCCCGAGGTCGCGCCGGCCCTCCCGGGCGCCCAGGGCCCCCAGCCTTTGACCGCTCACGTGGGGGGTAGTTTGCGCGCTGCCGCCAGGCTGGAGCCCGAGCCGTTGCCCGAAGACGCCTTCCCCGAGCGGCAGGATTCGCCTTTCCTGCCCGATCTCGACTTCTTCGCGGCCGACTCCTGTCTCCAGCTGTCCGGAGGCCTGTCCCCCAGCCTGCAGGGCTCGCTCGACAGCCCGGTTCCCTTTTCCGAGGAAGAGCTGGATTTCTTCACCAGCACCCTCTGTGCCATCGACCTGCAGTTCCCCTAACCTGTTTCCTCCCCCCCCGGCCGCTTCGACCCCCGTCCCCTCGTCCCGTCTGCTGGAAAACCCGAGGACCCCCCTCCCCCAAGTCGCTTAGACTTCTTTCTGTGTTTTGCTAAAATTCAGGTATTACTGAATTCGTGTTTAATCCATTTCCTTTCGTTCCTCTCTAAAATATTGGGCACTCGGGCGTCTTTTTAAAACACACAGACAAATTCCGTTCGGTAGACTCCTTCCAACGAAATCTCAGGAATAATTAAACTCTTGGGGGGGGGGCTTTCTTAAAAAGGAACTAGAGGATCTTGTTTTCCTCTCTCTCTTTTTAAGTTTTAGACCCGTAGATTATTTATTGAAATTCTTTAATAATAGGAAAAGGGGAAAGTATTTATTGTACATTATTTTCATAGATTAAATAAATGTCTTTATAATACGAAAACGAGTGTTTGTGTTGGAACCCCAGCCCCTTGCCCCTCACCTCCCTAGGCCTGCCCTCATTCCCTCGGGACCCGCGCGAGGCTGCTCGACCCCACGTCGGCTAAGTCCGGGTGGTACAAAAGCGACCCTACTTGGCCACCGCTTCTCGACCTCGCAGCTCGAGAGGAGTCGGGAGCTTGCTGGAATTCTGTCACCTGCACACCCTCCAACAGATGGCCTTGGGTCCCGCGTCGGTGTTCCCGGGGCTCTGCTTAGAGATCTAGGTGGGCGGGTGGAGGGAGAGGAGGCCTCGGGGACGCGACCGGGGGGGTCGTAGCAGGGGGCGCAGAGGTTTAGCGGGAGCGGAGGGCTCCTAGGGTTTCCCAAGCTTCTGGCTTCAGTGCCCCCAAGCCGGGTGGAAAGGCTTTTTCGGGAACACAAGAAGCCCGGGGACGCGAGGCCGGGGGTCGTGGGCCGAGTGGCGTGGGGGTTGGGGGGTGTTCTCGGGAAGCAGGTTTCCAAGCGGGCCAGGAAGGAGGCTCGCGGAAAAATGGAGCGAGGCCCGGACCCCAGTGCTCCTCGGTGCCCGCAGCCACTCTAGGGCTTCGGGGTCGGGAGGGCGTCCGAGGAGCGGCGGGGCCGCCAGCCCGGGGAGGCCCGCGCCGCCTCTGCAGGCGCTAGGCCTCCGGGGGCGGGAAGGAGGAGCGAGGAGAGCTGGAGGGCGACAGGACAGCCGTGAAGATGCTCAAAATGGCGCTGGGGCCGGGCTGCAGGGAGGGCGCGGGGAGAGTCGGTGGCCGCCATGACAGCCGCTTCGGGGCTCTGTCCCCGCGCCCGCCTTCTCCTTTCCGGACCTTCCAAGCCCCCCTGAGGAAAGGGAGCCAGGAACCTCCTTTTCGTTTTGTGTTATTAAAAAAAAAAAAAAAAAAAAAAGAGGCCAGCGGAGGCAGAGGACGCGCGGGGGACGTGGAGTGCGCGCGGGGTGGGCGGTGCAGGGGTGAGCCGCGCAGGGGCGAGCGGCGGGTCTGCAGGCCCAGGTCGGCCTCGCGGGGTCTGACTGTGCACCCTTGGCTCAGGGATCTAAAGCCCGGCCGCCGCTTCCTCCAGATGCAGGCCTACCTGTCTTACCGACAGCTTCATTTGCCATCTCAGCTCTGTCTCCTATCCCCCACCGCACCCGGCCCGGCTGCTTGCAAACCCGGCGAGCAGGGAAGCCAGGATCGATCTCCCCCATCTGCCTCCTGGTTCGTTCGGGGAACGCGGAGATTTAAAGGGCCCTGGAAAGCCATCCATCCTTCTTAGGTTTACTTAATATTTCTCTGGCTCAGAAACAGACACCGCAGGGCTACCTCCCCAGCAGATGCTGCCATTCTCGAAAAGCAGTTTATTTCCTGGGCCTCCCAGACTTTCCCCTGGACCAGCAGGACGGGGACTTGGAGTACCAGGCACGGGGAGGCAACAACTGTCAGGAAAAGCCAGGAGCCAACACAGGTCGTGACACATAGGACTAGACAGGCTCTCGCATATTTTTTTAACTGGCCCCTCAGTGTGGGAAGTGCACACATCTTATTCAGCTGGAATTTAATCCCTTAAACTGTCTTAATATAGAATTCATCTCCTGCATTAAATAATCTTATGTCATGTTAAGTTGCACTTATTTCTTTCATAAATAAATTAATATAGAACAATTAGATGTGTTATTATAATAATATCATGTATCTTATTAGTTTATTTTCCCCTCATAAAATATATAGGTATGAAATAAATTCAATATATTAAAGTAATAATACACAGCTTATTGGCTCTTGTATTTATTTTCCCCATAAATAAGTGAATATACAATATATTAAAACCACACTATACATCTCATTGGGCTGTGTGTTTATTTCTCCATAAAATATGCCCATGGGCAGTGCTTAACATCTTAAAAATCACAGCACATAGACATCTCTACACCAACAAAACGAAACAGACATTTCAGCTGGGGCTTTGATTTCTATGGACAGCCAAACTAGATAATTTGGTCTAATTAAAAATGCTCTTTCAGCTATAACAGGTTGTTACAAGGATCAAGAATACCAAAAGGATCTTGCTAATTGCCCACCTTCCAGCTTTCTTTGGTGGTCAAAAGGAGAGCACCCTTCATCAATGCCAAAAATACAGGATCTGCTCTGCTGGAGAGAATTCACATCCTGGAATCATGGCTTGGTCTGTCACACTCTGGGGCCTCTGAGGCTTCCGTTCTCTTAGAGCCTTGCTGCCCCCATGGACCCACCGCATCAGCAGTACCTGTGAGCTACTTAGAAATGCAGAATCTTAGGCTCCACTTCAAGTCTGCTGCAGCAAAGTCTCAATTTAGCAGATCCCCAAGTAATTTACATGCACATTAAAATTTGAGAAGCACTATTAGATCATAGTGCCACCTTGCTTCCTGCCTTCCTCCTGTGCTTCAGAATTTTTGATCCTCTCTACCCAGCTGATCCCTCCCAGTCCTCCCCCAACTCAGAGCAGTGGACCAAAGGGTAGGGAATCTCAGCTCCTTCCTGAGGCTGCACCAGTCCTAATTCCTCCCTGCCAAAGTGAGTGGAGGGCCAGGGGAGTCCAGCCAAAGGCTGGATCTACCTGTTTAGATCTAAGTACTTTGTGTATCCTGAGAGCGGGAAGCAATGAATCCAGGGAATCAGGAGCACTTCCGGCATTTCCCCTGGTTGATTATTAGAGAGAAGTTGGAACTCTTTTCACAGGCAGCCCGGGACACTTTCTGTCTCTATTTTTCCATATTCACAAAATTCACCGTCCCTGATGCCACTCCAGCAGAACAAAGAGACAATGCATTTCCAGAAGGAAATGACTCCTGTTTTCAATCTCCCCACCCAATTTCAAAATCAAAGGAATGTCTGGCAATTTGGGATTCATAAAGGATTGGTACTCAGGACCCTTGTGTCCCAGATCAGCTCCTTTTCCTTATTTCATCTCTGCGGCCATCCTATTTAGCCTGAGATTTCCCAGCTGGCTTTGGCGAAGGAAGGAGAAGGGGTAAGGATTCCCAGATAAAGCAGTAGACCCTCTCCCCGGACCCCCCCCCCCCCCCCCCGCTTCTGCCCCACCACCAGTGATGGTAAGCTAGAAGGTAATACCAGGTGGCCACACTCACTTATCCCATTCTGATTGGGGCAGGGCTCCTCTTGGGGCAGGACCATTGTGAGTGGTCTGGAGCACAGACTAGTTCTAAATTGGCTGTGGTTGGAGTGGGAAGGTTTCAGTCAGTGCAGTCCCCAAAACTGTGGATCAGTCTGCCCTGCCCTTGGTGAGTCATTTCTTAAGACAAATGACTCAATATTATGGTGAAAGCAAACGACCATTAGACTGAGGAATTATTTGCAATCATGATAACCCTGAGTCATTAACAAAAAATTTTAACTTATGACTGGCCAAGTCCCTTCCACTTTCCAGACCTCAGTTTCTCCATCTGTCAAATAAGTGGAAGAGCTAAATGCGTTCTAATATCCTCTGCATCAATATCCGACCAAAGTAATACTTGTTAGTCTTTGTGAACAACGTATTAAGTACTTATGATGGCTGGTGTCACGTGCTTTCAAATGGAGGTGGTGACTTGATGTTTGACAATAACCCGCCTCCCAAGTATCTGGTAGGACCCTTTTAACAAATTTTAAATTTGTGACTTAATACCAACCATCATGCCCCAATCATTATTATTATTATTTAAATGTTTATTTATTTTGAGAGAGAGAGAGAGAGAGAATGTGTGTGTGTGTGTGTGTGTGTGTGTGTGCGCGCGCGCGCGTGCCTCCGCACAAGGAGGGGAGGGGTACAGAGGGAAAGAGAGAATCCCAAGCAAGATCTGCGCTCAGCACTGAGCCCAACGTGGGGCTTCATCCTAGCCCTGTGAGATCACGACCGAGCCGATATCAAGAGTCCCCCACCCAGTCACCCACTGAGCCACCCAGGCACCCCCCTGCCAGTCATTACTTAAACTAGTAGAGAAAGAAACCTTTTCAGCAAGCATGAATTGGGTATAGTGTTATGTGTCAAGTTTTCAATAAATATGGGTATTCCAAAATGTCCTAACCAAGATTTCCTCTGACTTTCGTCCCTTGTCACCTTCCCCAACATTTGGTTATGTTTCCTCTTGTTTCAAAAACAGTAGGACATTTTATACAAAAAGAACCACCACACTTTTTCTTTGACATGGTGTACTAGATCTTAAAAGTCCCTTTTAGACAGGTTTTGTCTCAGTGCTGGGGCATCAGAGCACAGGTACAAGTTCTGGGTCTCCTTAAATAGCCCTGCTGAATTCACCTGCCCACCTTTCCCCTAAGTTTCTGACAAGCATTCCGTGGCTGTGCTGTACATCTTCCTGAAGATGTATTTTTTCTAGTCAAATACATGTCCTCAGTTTGCAGAAAGTAGCCTCTAGCCCCCATGGGATCCCCTCCACCTCCTGTGGTTGGTGTGGCCCAAATCCTCCCTTGACCTCTCAGGCTTAGTTCTGCTTTCCTGTCCCCACCCCCACCCCCCTCTTCACACTCAGCTGGGAAGCAGATATTTAGTGCCTGAAGGACATCTAAAAAACCACTTCCTCCTGAGAACAGAGTCAAAAGTAAAAAAGCCCTCCTCAAACCTTCTCTAATTCCCAAACACTACAGAAAAATCACAGTCTGGACAGTCATCCAGGTACAAATTCATCTTGGTCACTGTTCTATAAAGTTTCCAAAGTGGGTATTTTGGCCACAACTAATGCACTTGGAGAAACCCAATTAAGGAGAAAATTATTTCAATTCTTCGTGTCACTCTAATCTTTCCTTTTAGGAAGATTCCAACTCTCTGATTTACCTTTCATTCCGGATGAAATCTATCTAGAATACGGAAGTTAGTTTCAACCCCTACTCCACTCAGAAAGGCAGTTTCTAAGCTACATTCCTCAAGGAAGGAGAGATAACATCCTCCTTAGAAAACTTTTTCCAAATATTTGGAAGATCAGGAAATTCTTGCTAAGATCGAACATCACCTTCCTGCTACAATTTTAATCCTTTGGGTTCTTTGTCGATTATATAATATTAGGCTTTAGTTTCCAAAGAACTCTGCAGTTTAAAAGAGAATCCTGTGCCTAAACAGAGCCAAACTTCTCAATTCTTGATGAAATTTGCATATGATAAAATACATATGTATAATATATGGTGATCCGTTACATGAGAATATAGCACACATGCTATTTTCCTATCACATCTGTCCAGATTTTAATATGCCAGTTATAGTAAAAAGCAGAAAACTGTCTCATAGTATTTTAGAATGTGAATGTAATGTTAATATCAACATTTATAAAGTTCTCTATTGTTTATACTTTCTTGTTTGCTTTAATCCCACTAAGGATGCAGTGAAGTCAGTAGAATTAAACCCATTCTTCTTCTCTGAGGATGAGACTCAGAGAGACCAAGAAATCTGTCCGGAGTCATAATGCTAAGAAATGGCCAAGCAAGGACTTGAACCCAAGTATTCCAGCCCCCGAACTAGTAGTCTTCCCCTTATGATATGTACTGCCCACAGTCTATGATTGTCAACCAGATTTGTGACAATTTAATCAGCTTGTATTAAAAGAAACAGCAGTGAATTCAGTCTCCAACCTCTCTTCAAACGGCCATCTCTTATAGAGGAAAAAAAAATGACAACCCTTTTAATTCTTAAGTTCCAACCTTTGATCTTGGTCTTGGCCTTCAAGAACTGGGCTGGGGAGAGCAGGCAGAGAGACACTTGGGGACCTTATGAAAAAACTGTGCAGATAGCTCCTGCTAACCCCCAGCAAAGGCAGCTTCCTACACACACACACACACACACACAGGCCAGAATCAGGTGTAAACTTCTAACACATTCCCCCATTCTGATTAGAATGGCCCCCCTGCCTGCATCCTGGGTGTGATAAGGAGGGGCACCTCTCAAAGATAATTTCAGCTCTAAACATGCCTATGTTCCCTTTGCTCCACTGTTTAGACACACAGTATATAAAAGAGGAAATCAATCTGCTTTATTTCACTTTCGTGTTGGGTCTACCCAGAACTTCTCTGGTGAGTTGAGTTTGGTCAATCAGAAAATCCTACACCCATAGGTTTTTTTCCAGCTATGGATTATTTCTGTTTGTTTGTTTTGTTTTGTTTTGTTTTATAATCAGCTGTGAATTTAGCAAAGAATTCAGGCTTCACAGACCTTCTCCTCAGGCCAGAGTCTGGTGCGGTTTCTTTTGAGGAGGAAGGGACTTGGGAACACATAGGGAGCCAAGTTACTTTTCTCCCCCCAGTCATTTCTGCTGGGGCTGGGAGAGCCAGCAGGAATTTGAGGAAGTTTTAATCTCTCTGCTACACAAGGGAAGGGAGCAAGACTCAGGGACGAATTAGAGATTATACTGAATTTGGAGAGCTAAGGCCAAAACCATCTCTGCAATCGATGGTTTCACTTGAGACACTTTTTCCCCAACCCTTTTCATCTTGTCATTAGTGATAGACTATTGGTCACTTGGGCTGTTACAGGGAGGCTGCGTTTCCCCAACTCCCAGACAGATTTCTGTTGTTTTATTAAACTGGTTTGGAATTCACTGCTTCCCCTAGACTTCAAATTGTTCCCTTAATTGGAAAAGCAAGGGACGAGATGAGCGGGTTCTCTCTGGGTTGAGGGAGAAAGGTAGAGAGTGAAGTGACAACTCTCAGAGGCTGGGCAGCCAGGTCAGACAAAGGCCTCAATCAGATTTGGGGTTAGAAGAGAAATCCTAACCCTCTATCTACCCTTCTTCTGCAAAGGTCTCGGTGGAGAATATCTTAAAGTGAGAGGGAACCATTAGGGACATCTGTAAACCCAAGAAGAGAAAACAGAAAAAAATAGGCTTGTTCTCACCTCCACACTCCTTTTCTTTTCAACCCCCCTGCAGGCCACCCCTGCCCCCATCTCGATTCTCCTTTCCTTTGTCTGCCCTCACCCCTTTGGCAGTGAACATTCTCTCCCCCTCCCCCATTGTATCTCCCTTAAAGAAGTTACCAGCTGGTCCCCCTCCCCCCAACTTGTTCTGGTCTGAAGCAGGGTCCCAAGCAGAGTACATGTAAGGAAGGAAAGGGACAAGGGGCCTGTGAGCTCTTTCATAGTTGGGGGCTAAGCGATGCAGTGATGAAAGGTTATCAAGAGAAGAGAAAGGTAGTGTGATTCTGGTGATAAAGATAGAAAGCGGGAGAAGGGACCATAAGGCACAGGCAAAGTGAGGGGAAATGGGAAACAGAAATATGGACACAGAGACTGGGAGAGAGAGCCAGCTTTGGGGTTCTTTGCAAAGGATGAGTACTCACCCTGCCCTTTAAGGCGTGGGGAAACCTGAGAAGTTTTGAGGGTCCTCTCTGGACCTGTCTCACCTGCTTGCTTCCTTTCCTCTCCTGAATTCAGTTGTTTACAGAGATCCCTTCCCTGAACTCTTGCCCTCCTGGACTTGCCCTAGCCCCGGCCCCAGGCCTCGGGTCAGGCAGACACCCTGACAGGTTACAAATGAGCGTGGGTGTTGGATTGCGCCAAGCTCTTGTCCTCCGAGTCTGGAGGAGGAGAATCAATGGGGTCTACCTAAGAGCTTCGCTTCCAGTCCCATCTGGGTTTGAAGAGAGAGAAGGAGGCACTTCCTGTTCTCCTCCCCTCCCCCAACCCTAACCCGACAGACACAGAGCAGCGAGGGGTGAGACTCCACTCCTGAACCTCAGGACCTCCACACTGATTCTCCCATTCTCCAAACAAATTCCCTCGCCCTATTCTAGAAAGTTCACTGAAAACTGGACTAATCTTTAAGCTGCAATTGGTATTGAATTTGGGAATTTGAGGTTTGGGATAGGCGGTGGCGGGAGGTGGGGGGGTGGGGTGGGGGAGTGGGGGCGGGGTGGGGGGGCCGGGACAGGGGATGGAAGGTGGTGAGGGAGAGAGAGGTAGGAGGCAACCAGGGGGAACACAGGAGCTACGCTAGTTTCGAACACTTGAGAGAGAGAATAAAAATTCCCTCCTCTTCCCCCTGTAAACATCACCTAGCTCTGTGCCCATTGTGGCTCTCTGGAGAGATACAAGGAGTTATTTGAGTCTGAGTGAGTGAGCCAACCACAGCTATGGATGGCTAGAGAGAGGATAAATACATCTGGAGAGATGAGGTGATGGATAGGTAGGGAACGAATATAAATATGGAGAGAGACGGACGAATGGAGAGATGGATTGAGACAGAGAGAATATAAAGTGAGGCTGAGGGAGAGGAATGGATGTGTGAATGAGGAGAGAGCGTTTATGCGGAGACGTGGAGGGAGAAATGGGGCGTTTCTCGCCCCCCTCTGCACATTTCTGTCGTCCTGTCTTGCTCCCTGAAATGCGTTTCCCACCTCTCGGTTAATGAATTCTCCCTCTAGACTCTAGGCCCTGCCTCGCCCTTGGGTGTTTTGCACCCCCTTCCTTCACAGGTATCCATTTGGCCCAAGATAACATACCTCCCCCCCCCCCCCCCGCTGTCCTAGCTCATCACCCCAAGATAAATTGGGAGACAGAGACCAGGAGTGGGAGTTCTGGGCAAAGTAAGGAGGCTAGATACCCCACCTCCCAGTCTACAGCCTTGGGGGGGGGGGAAGGCTCCTTTGGGGGGGTGGAAAGAGTGAGGGGCAGCTGGGTTGAATTTGTCCAAATCTAATAACCCAGGAGCCTATTGAAGGCCTTGGGGGTTGGGAGGGGAGGAAAGTCTTGAATATTCCTCTAACTTTTACCCCCTCTCCCTCTGGTCCCTTCTTTCCAAAAGTCTTTGAAGAAAGATGTTTTTGACGCTTCCACGTCGCTCTCAGATGGATGGGCTGCGGGTGATTGAAGTGTCTTTGTCATGCTAATGTTTGGGGGGTGATGGATGGGCGCTGGGGCTGCCAAACTCTGGCCCGCTGCGCCCATTGGCCTGGGAGAGATCACATGCGCCCCTCCACCCCCACTCCCTACCTCCTTCCTGGGGGAGCCCTGGCCCAGGCGAGCTGGGCCAGGCCATGGATGCAAGCTTCAGCGTTGTGACATACTGCCGAAAGGTTGTAGGGCAAGAGGGTGTCTCCCCCAGACGGGCCGACCCTCCTGCGGCCTCCACGCATGGACTATAATAGGATGAACTCCTTCTTAGAGTACCCACTCTGTAACCGGGGACCCAGCGCCTACAGCGCCCACAGCGCCCACAGCGCCCCTACCTCCTTCCCCCCCAGCTCGGCTCCGGCTGTTGACAGCTACGCAGGGGAGACCCGCTATGGCGGGGGACTGCCCAGCCCCGCGCTCCAGCAGAACTCAGGCTATCCCCCCCAGCAGCCGCCTTCTGCGCTCGGGGTGCCCTTCCCCAGCTCGGCGACCTCGGGGTACGCCCCGGCCGCCTGCAGCCCCAGCTACGGGCCCTCTCAGTACTACCCTCTGGGCCAACCCGAAGGAGACGGAGGCTATTACCATCCTTCGAGTTACGGGGCCCAGCTAGGGGGCTTGTCGGACGGCTACGGAACCGGTGGAGCGGGCCCGGGGCCGTACCCTCCCCCGCAGCCCCCTTTTGGGAGCGAGCAGACGGCGAGCTTTGCATCGGCCTATGCTGATCTCCTCTCCGAGGATAAGGAATCGCCCTGCCCGTCAGAACCCAGCACCCCCACAGCCCGGACCTTCGACTGGATGAAGGTTAAGAGGAACCCACCCAAGACAGGTATGAGACAGGCGTGGCCACCCCTTCTCCGGGGCCCCAAACAGCTCTGCTTCTCCTGCACTGAGGGTGTCCTAGGCCTGGGACGGCAGGACAGGTGGAGCAGTCCAGTAGAGGCAGGTAAGAGCGCTCCGCCCAGTTTCAGGTCACTTGGGGTTTCCCTGCCCAGCGAGTGCCCAGCGAGTGCCCACTACGTTTAGGAGTAAGTCTCCACACCGCCCCCCTCCCCCCCGCACTCTCCTGCTTCCCGATCTGTGTGCCCAGCACAGACCCAGGACCTGCTTATGTGTGTGTGTGGGGGGAGATGGGGAGGTAGAAGGGGGGTTGGTCTGAATTTGGGGGTGTCTGGTGATCAAAGGGCACATTGAGAGCTGAAGTTGGAAGGAAGCGGGGGGGGGGGGTTAGCTAGAACTGACCCAGGAGGAGGAGAGGGGAAGGAGAAAGAGGTGAGAGAACTGACGTGGCCCCCTCTCTCTCCCGCCCCGCCCCCCCTAGCGAAGGTGTCTGAGCTGGGCCTTGGCGCGCCCGGCGGCCTCCGCACCAACTTCACCACGCGGCAGCTGACCGAGCTGGAGAAGGAGTTCCATTTCAACAAGTACCTGAGCCGGGCCCGGAGGGTGGAGATCGCCGCCACCCTAGAGCTCAACGAGACGCAGGTCAAGATTTGGTTCCAGAACCGGCGCATGAAGCAGAAGAAGCGCGAGCGGGAGGGAGGCCGGGTGCCCCCAGCCCCTCCGGGTTGTCCCAAGGAGGCGGCTGGAGACGCCTCCGACCAGTCGACGTGCACCTCCCCGGAGGCCTCGCCCAGCTCTATCACCTCCTGAATGAAACCTTCCGACCCTCGGGGCTCCTCCGCTCTGGAGCGCCTCAGCCCAGCCCCTCTCCTCCGCTCTCCCTAAGCCAGGCCTCGACTTCATCGTTCCAGCCACCCGTCACCAAGGCCGGGCGCTCATTTACAGCTGCTTTTGGGGAGACTGGGGAAACACTTTTCTCTGGTCCGGGCGGGGTGTTGATGGCTGGGAACCCTACAGGACCAGAGGCATGGGAGACACGGAACGTGTCAACTGTGGAGGGAAGGGCTTCCTTCCGCCTTTCATCTGGGGACCAGCACGTGGGTGGGGTAGGAGCCAGCCACACCCTCCTGAATTCTCCCTTCTTTCCAACTTCCGTGTGTTCAGTTAGTGCCTTTGAGTCTCAAGGACTCTTCCGGAGCCCTCGGTTCCTAACTCTCCCTTCTAGGCCGGGACAGAGGGAAGGCCTTGAAGTTTCTCCTGAGGGAGGTTTTTGGGTGCAGGCCTGTTACCGATGCTTAATCTCTCCAGTCACCACAGACCTTACAACAGCACCAGCTGCCTTGTGACAGACCAAAAAACTGCCCCCCCCCACCTTATTAGCCCCCTCCTGGCACATTTGTATTGCACTAACTCAGCCTCCAGAAGTTGTTTTCTGAGACCTGCCTCTTTCCACCGGCGACCTCATCTCTAAGCCACCAAAGTGTTTTGGAATTTGGTACTCCGGAGACTTCTGGAACGTTGTTCGAGGCCTGCCCCCAGGAAGCCTCTACCAGGAAGGCGCAGGCACGCCCCCACTAGTTCCTCCCCTATTTATTGCCTCCTGGAAAACCCAGGACCCTCCTCCCCATTCACCTCTACCCCTGGGGCAGCCTAGGGAGGCCCAGGTGCAGTGAGAGCTCCCAAAAGCAGCAAGCATTTCTCTGAACCTTAGAAACAGTGGAGGTGCCACGGGAGTTTCTGGAAACCTGAGCCCCAAGTGAGCCGGGTTCTCTCTGTACCTCCAGCTACCTCATTTCAATAAAGTCTGTGTTTTTCCCTCTTCCCGACTCAGTCTGCTCCTCCACACCCCCTCCCCGCTCCCCCCCCCCCCCCCCCAGGGTGGAAGAGGCGCCATACTCCAAGAGCCCTGAGGAGACATGGGGGAAGATTTGGTGAATGCTGGTTGGGCTGTAAAGATTTGAGCTGGAAGACCTCAGCTGGATAAAGAGGACTTACTGGGTGGGACCAAAGCAGAACTGGGCCCCAGCCTCCAGATCTGACTGTGGTCAGTCCTTGGGTCATTGGAGCAGCCAGGAAGGAGGTGGGAAAAAGAGAATGGGAAGGAAATCGCCCGGAGAGGGTCCTGAGAGGGAGGGAGGCAGGAAAAGGGAGAAACATTATTTGGAGAGAACAGAAAAGGTGCTTAAAAAAAAAAAAAAAGAGGAGGCAGTCAGTGTGGGGGAAAGCAAAGGCCCTCTACCCCCTCCCCCTGCTCTCTCCCCCAGGCCCAGAGGGAGGCCTGGCATGGAGTGGGCCTTCACACTGAAAGTTTGCTGAAGGAGTGAGGTGGGGGTGGGGAGGCTGTGTAAGGTGCCCCCTCCCAATCAATTCTTGCTCAGAGAAAGAGGATGGGTCGCTGACAAACTCCAGAGGGGCACACGGGTTACCCCCTAACTCCCGCAGTTCCCACCCGTAAGCCCCCAACCAACGGGGATGGGGACATCGGGACAAAGGAAACCAGGGTAGCTGGGAGACTCTGGCCCTAGCCGGCCCGCCTCCGAAGGGCCCTTCCCTGGCTCAAGGTGAACGTCCTGGGTCTCCGGGCCGCTGGACGGCAGAGGGGAGGCGGCCACGACAGGGGCGGGAGGGGTGGGGCTCAGGAGAAGGGCAGGTAGCCCGCCCAGCGCCCAGCGGGCCTGTTGGAGGACGTGGGAGGGGCTGGGGGCGGGGAGCAGAGGCCCTCCCCTCCCCCCCCCCCCCCCCCCCCCGAGGTAAATCCCAATCCCGCGCGCTGACCTTTTTACCTCGAAGCGCCTCTGGGCTTTTCCAAACAAGCCAACAGCCAGCCCGCGGGGGCAGCTATTGTCTCCTGGCCGGTCCCACTGACAAACCTTTGGTCGGCGGAGGCGGGGGGCCGGGGCTCAGGAAGCTCCGCGACGGCCACCAAACCGCCATCGCTCACTCGCCCCGCAGTGCCGTCGAGCTGACATCGGCCTGCGGGCTCCGGCCCGGTTTATTGATTCCGGTGACCCGGGGAGTCCAAAGGCCCCGGAGCCCGGACAGCTGGGCATGGGGGTGGGGGCGCGGGACCAAGGGGTTGCCTTATCCACCCCATCTACTAAATTCTGACCTCAAAGGAAGAGAGGCTGCGAAAAGGACTAAGAGCGTCCGTAAGAAACGCTGAGCGTTTGCTTCCTAATGAAAACGATGCCATTATAGTCGCGGCAACGTTATCGAGAGTTGCACAGCCCAGCCGGAGGGGATGGGAAGTGTGTGCTTAGCTTTCCCAGAGGCTGCTGTCTTGCCCTCTGTCCTTAAAAAAATCTATTAACTGCTTTTCTGCATTGAATTGAAATTGCCACCAAGGTTGGCTTCCCCAAAGGGGGTCACCTTGACTGAGGGGAGAGAGCAAGTGTCTGTGGAAACAAAACTCCCCTTGCTTGGAGCCATTTACTGTAAGCCGGTAGAGCCTTCTGGTGGAGGGATTTGCGGACCCTCCAACCTTGGGGCCAGCAAATGGGCAAGGATGCAGGGAAGGAGAAGGAGCAGTGGTTAGAGCAGGAGCACAGGGGTGGTGGAGCTGGACCTCAGACTGGGGCTGACAGGTCCTGAGGGAAGCGTGATGGAGGAGACAGGAGGGAAGGGGAAGGCCGGCCCATTTGATTTTGGTCATAGCAGAAGGAGCCCTCAGATTCCCCCCGGGGAAGGGTGAGGGGCAAATTGATTCTCTGTTAACAGCGGGGCACCTCAAAATAATCCACAATGAGCCTGAGTCTCCTATCTCCTTAGATGCAAACATCGTTCCCACTTTGCGCTCCCCTAAATCCCACTCGGACTCCAGACCGGTCTACACAGAAGGCAGTTAGTTGGGTAAAGAAAAGGTCGCTGTGCATTTTCCTATCAAAACTGACAGAGGAGGAGGACGGCAACACAAACAGAAACACATTTTCCCGCTATTGAAGTATGTTGATGGCTTTCACTGTTAAACTTTCCAGAATAGATGCCAAACTGCTTTACTCATGGATTCCTCTGTGGCTTTCAGAAAGGTGGGTTTTTCACAGCCCTCGAGGGGGCAAGGAGAATTATATTCACCAGGAGATCTGAAAGTGCATTTTCTGCAGAACTGGAAAGCCCTCCACCCCCACGCCTCCATTTACCACGACCATCTCGAGAAAAATCTCCTGTTTTGAAAATATAAATCTTAAAAAAAATTTTTTTAATGTTCCTTTATTTTTGAGAGGGGGAGAGAGAGAGAGAGAGAGAGAGAGAGACGCGGAGCGCAAGCAGGGGAGGGGCAGAGAGAGAGAGGGAGACACAGAATCCAAAGCAGGCTCCAGGCTCTGAGCTGTCAGCGCAGAGCCTGACGCGGGGCTTGAACTCACAGACTGCGAGATCATGACCTGAGCCGAAGTCAGATGCTTAACTTAACTTACTGAGCCACCCAGGCGCCCCGAAAATTAAAATGTTAAGAGAATTTTTTCCCCTTGATTCCTCACCGGAGACAGAATTCTTCTCAGGGCTGGTTGCAAGTCTGTTAAGGCTTCGGAGGAGCATCTCCGCACCCCTCCCCCACTGTCGGGGGCGGGGGGCAGTGGAGCCTTCCCACTCCACCCAAGCCTCCCTCCACACCATCTGTTTCTCAGCCCGAAGTGTGAACTTTTCTTCTTTCATTTGCCTTCTTCTTCAGCGTTTGTTCTCCCAACGTGAGGCCCTTTGATCTCCTGGACAAGAGAGACAAGAAGAAGAGATTTAAAAAACCCTGAAGTTCTTCTTACTTTTAAGTTAGTTTCTTTGTTACGAACATTCCTTTGCACCCAAGCCGCTGGGCTGCTGGAGGGCAGTTGGGATGGGGAGGCTGGGGGCATCTCGGGATGATTCAGATGGGGGTGGGTGGGGATCCAGATGAGTCTGGAAGGAAGGCTGAGGATTTGGGGAAGTGTCTGGGATACCTGGGTTCAACTCCTTCAAACCTCGCCTGTCATAGCCTGGTGGCCTTGGGCCAGTTGTCTAATTCCCTGCGACCAGTTTCCCTGCCTACAAAATGGGGATTGTAATTGTACCTATCGCATAGGGTTGATGTTAGGATTAAATTAGTTCATATGTGAAAAATACTTGGAATAGTCCCTAATAAATAAACGTGAGCTCTAATAGTAATTGTCATCATGATAAGGGACATGTCCTCGCCCACTTCTATGGTCCTTAATCTATTCCAGGGCACATCTGGACCTTCAGGACTGCACACACATACGCTTACTTGTCACACTCGGATCTTGTTGGATCCCTGATACGTCTAGGGGTCTAAGGGCAAGTTATGGGTCCATAGAAGGGATTCCCTCCTTAGCAGCTGAGAACAGCTCAAGCAGGTCTGACTAAGACCCCCTCATTTCCTTCAGGTCTCAGGGCACTCCCCCATGGAGGGGGACAGTTCTCAGGGCCTCCGCACCTTTCTCCCTCCCATTATGGGAGGCTGGGCAAGAAGAAGGCAGACATTTTGAGTTCCCGACTTACACTGGTGGAGGGCAAGGGTTCTAAAGTGTCACTTCATTTTCAATGCGGTCCCCCCCTCCCCCCCCCTTATTAGCTGGGTGAGCTATTGCTGGTCACTCAATTTCCCTGTGCTTCCATTTCTTCAGATATAAAATGGAGGCTGTTGAGGAATAAAGGAGGTATATGAGACCTACTTAGAACACTGCCTGGTAGGGGCGCCTGGGTGGTTCAGTCCATTAAACGTCTCGAGTCTTGATTTCAGCTCAGGTTGGGGTCTCACAGTCCTGGGACTGAGCCCCACGTTGGGTTCCCCGCTGAGCATGGAGCCAGCTTAAGATTCTCTCTCTCTCTCAGGCGCCTGGGTGGCTCAGTCGGTTAAGCGTCCGACTTTGGCTCAGGTCATGATCTTGCGGTCCGCGAGTTTGAGCCCCGCGTCGGGCTCTGGGCTGATGGCTCAGAGCCTGGAGCTTGCTTCCGATTCTGTGTCTCCCTCTCTCTCTGCCCCTCCCCCGTTCATGCTGTGTCTCTCTCTGTCTCAAAAATAAATAGGGGCGCCTGGGTGGCGCAGTCGGTTAAGCGTCCGACTTCAGCCAGGTCACGATCTCGCGGTCCGTGAGTTCGAGCCCCGCGTCAGGCTCTGGGCTGATGGCTCGGAGCCTGGAGCCTGTTTCCGGTTCTGTGTCTCCCTCTCTCTCTGCCCCTCCCCCGTTCATGCTCTGTCTCTCTCTGTCCCAAAAAAATAAATTAAAAAAAAAAAAAAAAACGTTGAAAAAAAAAAATTAAAAAAAAAAAAATAAATAAACGTTAAAAAAAAAATTTTAAAATAAAAAAAAAGATTCTCTCTCTCTCTCCCTCTCCCAGCTCTCTGGATTCAGTAGAGATTTTCTGCGTTATGTTTATATTCGCATAAGACCTTTCTCTTACTTTCTTGCGCTGAGTTGTTCTTGGTCTTGGCATGACGGAAGCAGACGTCCTCCAGCCATGGTCCTCCTGCATTGCACCCACAGACCCACCTGGTACCATGACCATGGGACTTGCTGTGAGGGAATAAAATGATTACGAACAAAAGGATTCAGGGTAGCCCCACAGCATACTGGTCCAGTGTCACGATGAGCCATGCTCTTGGCAGGACAGCCTTCTTGCAGAACTCTGGGAGCACATTTTCACTATACTCCGCGACATTGGCACCCCTTGCAGTTGAACTAGATTTTTTGTTTTTGTTTTTGTTTTTTTTTTTTGGTCTGATGACTCAGTCCGGAGTCTCGGGACTTCCTTGAATGACCTCCTTTGCATGACTCGATCGCAATATTCCAGAGGCTTCAGCTTTGTTGTTTCCCTGGCTTTCTCAATGCTTTCAATAATCGGAGTGAGTCCTGGGTGGGACAGGAGTTGGAGATGCAAGCTATTTAATATCCCTTCTTGGGAGAATAGAGAGGCTCGAGCAGCTGTAGACTTTAGCTCAAAGGCCTCCTGGCCCTTGTCCACGGTTGTTCTCTTCATTAGGAAATGAACGGGTCAGATACTTCAGAGAAAGAAAGAATTTTGTAAGAAGTCGGGAGACGCAAGTTTATCGAGAGACTCCTGTGCGTCCTCAGGGAAGTCACCCAGTCTCTCTGGGCCTGCTTTCCCAGTCTTTGATGTAAATTGGATTATCCCACTGCAGCTTGACTCATCCTTTCATCTGAGGACAGAAGAAGACATAAGTAAGAAAGAATGTTAAGCTTAGTGGGGGGATCGGAGGGTGGGAGGGTGGGTGGAGGAATCATCCTGTTGGATATAGTCTACTGGCCTAGTTAGAGCTAATTAAAATCACTCTTTCTCTTCCTACACCCAGTCCATTTCCTCCAGGCTCTCAAGATCACTGGCCTGAGTCCAGACAATTCTCAGTCCTGCAGCCCTTTCTGCCTGCAAGAGAACCTAGGAGGGAAGGAGCCCCACAAAGCATGTGCTCTCTGCTCCTTTGGGGCCCGAAGCTCCCTTCAGTTTACTCTGGTCTGACAGCTCCATTTCAACCCCCACCTTGGAGATGAGGCAGCTCAATATTTACCCAGCCAGAGAGGTTTGCCCAGAAGCCTGGCCTCCCTAGCCTGCTCCTGCTGGCTCTGCTTTGCTGCCCCCCCCCCTTCCTTTCCCGGTTCATGGAGAGTTCAGCCCTAAAATGGCTAGCAGCCCCCCACCCCCAGCCCTGGCGGAGCTGCCTGTCCAGGGGATTGCTGAGGCCAGAAGAGGGGAGGGGAAGGGCCCCGGTCGTGGGGTCATGCCCTGGTCTCTCCACTTTTGCTGGACCGGCAAGCAACTGGGGCCTCCCAGAGGAGAGACGACTCAGCAAACGATGGTCTTTTTGGACTAAAATGGACCCGTTGGGTTGGGGAGCCGGTCCAGGGCTACAAAGGGTCATGTCTCTGCACGTGATTAGTATCATGGGCTATGTTTAATCGTAGAGACACTTGGTAAACTTGTAACAGTCTGGGCTCGTTTTCCAAAGACACTAAAAGCGCTTGTACATAATGAGGCGACACACCGTTTCCAGCAGCCACATATGAGAACAGTCTCTTATCTCCTAACATTCTCAATTTTACGGTCCACGAAGGCTGAGATTTTTGTCTGTTTTGTTCCTGCCTCCGTTTCTAGTGCCTGGCACAGAGTAGATGCTGTATTTGTTGATAAAGGGACTATTGAAGCAAAATGTTCCTGTCTAGAAGGCAGGTACCCCCCAAAATGGTGCTCTCAAAGGATGTCAGTTTCAGGTGTTTGATTAGTGCAAGCTTGTTAACATAATCGACGTGTTACCATGAAGGTAATTAAAGTAAGGTTGCGGATGGGAGGGGACCCGGGAGGCATTTTCTTCTTCTCCTACCTTTGTACATTAAAGGTGTCTATCTCTGGCAAATGACAGAGAGAGTTGATTTCTGTAGCTTCAGGGTTAGTCTGTTCCCAGGGTTCACCCGCAGAGGTTTTATTTGGGCTTCCTTTAGTTTAGCAAACTCAAGAAAAGACTCAACTTTGGAAATGTAAGGGATTTGAGGCCCAGCTGGATTTTTTTTTTAAGTAAGCTCTACCCCCAACATGGGGCTCGAACTCACAACCCTGAGGTCAAGAGTATGCTTTAGGGACTGAGCCGGCCAGGAGCCCCTGGGTGTTTAGATTTGTAGAAACGTTGGTAGAAAAGGGATGGAATGGTTGTCCTTCTGCAGAAAGATCCAGGTAAGGAGATCCCAGTGAGTCACTCCTGGCACAAATAAGCCTTTCTTTTCCCTCTCCATCTCCCAACTCAACCCCACAGAGTTTAGGGTCATTCAGACATGGATAGACTAAGGTTTCCTTTTATCTTTTCTAAAAATACTTGGGATATCCTCCCTTTCTGGGGCCAATAGGCACAGAGCAGGGGATGATGGGCTTGTTGGGTCTGAAAGGGAACAACAAGGGAAAGCATTACTTTCAATGCTTAATGGAACTCGGGCAAAGATGGCCGCCTGTTGGAAGTTCCCCGCTCTCGGGAAGATCACCCAGCCTAGCCTGGTCAGTTGCTATCATTGGAAATTGATGGCTATTGATGACATCCTTTTGCTCATTCCTACCACCGAGATACACACATGGATCCTGATCACAGAAACAGGCACCTGCCAGGTCAGGAAAAGGGAAGGGAAAACCGTCTAGGAAAAGGAACGGTCCCCTGCACCCTCTGTTCCACCCTGGGGCTAGATTTCTAGATCAGGGGTCCCTTAGGAGGAACAAAGTTGGGGGAAAGAATGCCTCAGCAGCAACCTGCAGATTCGTCAAGGGCCACGGGTCCTGGGCATGGTTTTAATGCCTTTGGCCAGGGTTCTCGGATTCCCCACTTCAAACAGGCCACAGCCTCTGCCAGCTGCTGTTGTTTTTTAGGACGGGGAGTCTGAAGAAGCAAAATCTGGACAACATGCTGGTCAGGAGAGAAGTCTTCAGAGTATATGTAAGCAAACACAGGCCGGTAGATGGTGGACGAGCTATCCCACATTGTTCTTTGGTTCCAAACTTCTTCCCCCCCCGCGCCCCTTCCACCACCTCCAGTCATTCCACGGTGTCTCCCATTTACACTCAGTCATTTTCCAGAACTCAGTGTTCAATCCCCACCTTTGGGGTTTGGCAGGAGAGATCTGACCCAGGGGGCTGAAGCTACCAAGAGCCAGAGGTGGGCAGGAAGGCAACGGCTTTGCCGCTTTGCCAGAGGACGGGTGGGGGTGGGGTGCTGAATCCGGCATGGGGTCTCTATTCAGCAATTCAAATCCAGCAATTTAGGTGTGTTGGAAACGGAGAATTGCGAAGATGCCTTTGAAAGTGCCTGCATGCTCGCAGGCTCCCCCACCTACAGTGCGAACATTTCAAAACCTATTGAAATCCACACCTTGACACATTCCCACAGATACGCCGGCCTCCCTCACGCTTAAACAAGCATTGTTACTTGTGTTCTCGACCAAAAATCGAGTACACAGCTTTGCAGACATGGCTGCAAAAGCTGGAGAAAGCGGGCTCCCGGGGAGACAGCCAATTTTGCCTGCATGAAAATGTCCTCTTTCTCTCTCACTCTTTGAGTTTCTACTTTGTAAGTGGTGCAAAGCAAAACTTCTGAGAAGTGTGAGTGGAAAACAGAAGCGTTCTAGGCATACAGGTGAGAAGGAAGAGGGTCTTTTGCTGAAAAATCCCTCCGTGGAATTTATCTCTACAGAACTCCCAGAATGGAAATGAAAAGGAAATCGGTGGGAAATTAATCAGCTCACCAAGTTTGGTGATGTGTGGCTAAGCGCTCAGAGGGAAAGCAAAAATGAAGACAAAGCAAAACAGATAAACAAACAAAAAGTCCCAAACATGGCTGATCTCTTACAATATCTTCATCAAATACCAAAGATCTGCAAAGCTGATTTTCTTCCCCTTGGTTTTCATTTGGGTCTTTGGACCCACAGTTTAGGAGGCTTTGCCTGTGTCTTCCTGCCTTGACCAGGGAAAAGAGCAAGAACTTGTGTATATCCCTAGAATTTAATGATGAAGAACAAAGGCACGGATACAAAAATACAAGAAAAATAGCATCGGGTTAGTGCCTATTACCAACCTCAGTTTCGGGTTCTTCAACATCCCTATCTATTAGGAAAAAAAAAAAAAATCAAACTTATCACATCAAAAAAAATCAAGATAATCAAATGTGAGTTATATTAATCTAACAAAAATAACCTCAGTGTGTTCCTAAGTCCTGCCTTTATGAAAACCCCCCTCTATTTCACTAGAGAAAACCCCGTTTTTAAAAATCCCTCTGTTTGAATAAGAAAAGACCCATACAATAGATACGGGTCTTCCTTTTACCTCTTTATGATTTTCTAAGTCAAAGGAATACAGGAGACTGGAAAAAAATTAAAGCAAATTTTGCTCTTTTTCCTTCTCTGCCTCCAGCTCTCTTGTTCACAAATCTCCAAGGCGGAGCAGAAAAACAGGATCCTAGGTTTGAATTTAATTTGATCAGTACACAAACCTCTTGCTCTTCTGTCCTCTGCATTTGCCAGGTGCTGAGCTGAACCAAATGTCAGATTCTTCCTTTGGAAAACAAGAGAAGCCCTGATTCTCTCTCTTCCCCCCCCCCCCCAGATCTTTTAAATTTAGTTTTCAAATTTATTTTTGGTGACAAGTGTAAATGTTTGCTCAGTTGCCGAGGCATAACTCAGATTCTTCTCTCAGGTCAGTTGAAGCCTGGGGGAGTCCTCTCCCAACCTCTCCTTTCAACTGAGGCAAGGTTTAAGATGCCAAGAATTTTCCTGCTGTCACAGAGGATCTAACTCAGCACCCCCAGAGTCCCTCCTTCCCAGTTCATTCTGGGAGCAGTTTCCTGAGTTACTGGCTGTGCTCCCCAGTGGGGTCTGAAGCCCTTGTTTGGGAGAGGAGAGAGAAAAGCTCACAGGTCCCCGAAGGTCTGAATAGCAGGTGTTTCTATACTAAGTGTGCCTGGAGAGAAAGGACTCTCCCTTCCTCCCAATACACACACACACACACACACACACACACACTCCCCAACTCTGTAAACTTAATGGAGGAGTTTTGTTGTTTATGGGAATGGAGACAGGAGGAGTAAGTTACTTGTAAATCTGCTTCTAGCAACAGGGAGAAGTGTTTTTCTCCTGGCCTTTGGCAGATGTGAAGAGAAGTTCCTGCCCCCAAATGAGATACTACTCTGGCTTTCAGATCAATGTTGCTTTTGGCTGACCATCTAGCTGCTTCCTAGCTCATAGAACTGAGGAATCTGCATTGCCTAGCTCTCTTCTGTTCCCTTCTCTCTTTCCCCACGCACCCCCTCAACATAGCCCAAGAGTCTTTTATTTCTCCTTCCGGTGAGTGAATTTCCCGGGACATTACCGTGCTGAAGTCGACAATTGCTGGGAATTCTCCGCTTTGTACCCCCCTGACATGGCCTTAGCGAATGAGGGTGGGGCAAATCAAAGCAAAAGAACAATGAAAAACGTGGAGATGGAAAAGACTGTATAGACTTGACACCCTCACCCAGTCTTCACGACCACATGCTGGGCTCCCACGCCTCTAGCAATAGGGAGATTGCTATTTGTAAAGGAAGATTCCTCCAACTTGGACTGCTCTAAATGATAGGAAATATTTCTTTATATGGAATAGGAATTTGACTCTTTAGGTCCCACGCCCGCTGACCTGACTTCTTTGCTGCCTCTGGAGCCAACAGAATGACTCTGAATTCCTTTGCCACGTGCTACCTCTCCAAATATTTGAAGACAGCTTTCATGTGTGCCCCTGGGTCTTTCCTTCTCCAGAGTGATACACATTCCTGATTCCTTCATTTGTTTCTCCTAAGACCTCATTTCCACAACTTTCCCCATCCTGCTCCTCTTTCCTTAGTTAACAGTTTCTATACAACGAAGTGTCCGGAAAATCCACAGTGTGACTGCGTCAGTTCTAAGTAGAGTGAGAATATCGTAACCCTTGGGCCGGCCACTATATGTCTGTCGATGCAGGCAGCATGGCTTGGGCAGGAGAGGGGAACAGGGCAGGCTGGTGGCTGGTGAGAAATTAGAGGAACTCTTTATCTCTTGCAAACTGTGTCCATCTACTTGACCCCTAGGGCTGCATCAGGCGTCTGTACCATAATCCATACAGATCCCCAAGCTCCAGGACAGTACTATCAGACTGGCAGTCATTTGTGGGGAGCAAACATTTGCTGAGCGGCGTCTGTGTAATTTGTGAGAAGGGAAAGGAGCGTTAGAGTAGAGAAACCACATGGACAGGTGGGAAGGAGAGGCTCTATTATGTCAAGGGCAGGAAGCGCAGGTGACCTGGGCTAAGCCAGCTACTCAGGGTCTGCACGTCCTTATCACTCGCTGTCTGGGTAACTCTACTTTTTTTCACAGTGCTTCACCCTGACCCCCCTTCTTGAGGGCAGCAGTTACTTTTTTGCGATCAATTGTTGTTGTTATTGACGTGTAGACAGCACTTTGCTGTTAGCCTTTAGTTTTCATCACATCCCTGGGAGGTTAGTGTAATCCTTAAAAAAAATTTTTTTTTTGATATTTATTTTTGAGAGAGAGGGACAGAGTACAAGTGAGGGAGGGTCAGAGAGAGAGAGGGAGACACAGACTCTGAAGCGGGCTCCAGGCTCCGAGCTGTCAGCACAGAGCCTGACGCGGGGCTTGAACCCACGAACCTCGAGATCATGACCCAAGCTGAAGTTGGACGCCCAACCATCTGAGCCACGCAGAAACCTGGTTAGTATGATCCTTATCCTCACAGCAGGGGAGCCCGAGGCTCAGAGAAGTAAAGTACCCAAGATTGCATATATGAAAAGCAACATGTGATTTTCTTTTTCTGTCCCTGGCCCTAAAGAATCTATATGTTGGTCCACATATTTGGCATATGCAATGCATTTAGGATGATGGCTTTTATTCCACCTGCCCCAACTGTACCCCTAGCTATTGTTCAAGGTCGTAGGTCATTGCCTTTTTCCTTTTAGGGAACAGATATCAAGCAGACTACCCAAATATCCAAGATCACCAGCTTCAACTAGGGAATCTCTCTCTCTCTCTGTATAACCTTTAAAGATGGAGAATTCTGCAAATAGAGTCCAAATCAAATATCGGTTGACTCCTAGATTCTGTGAAAACCTCCAATGGTCCAGAGTTTGGCCATGATGGGAGGTCTGGCTTTAGGGATCCTCCCCTTGGAATGATCTTCTCCCAGTTTGGAAAGATGTAGGCACTTTGAACATGACCGATCTTGAAGCTGAAAGGCTCAAGTCTGGTATATTATAGAAAGCCTGGGGGAAATGGAAAAGGGGCTTTTAACGTGAATTTGGGAAAGTGTCTTTTTGAGGACATATCTTGCCAAATTCTTATGATGGGTGTGTGGGTTCTAGGACTTCACAGGAGATGGGAGTCATAACACATGGATAGTCAAGAAGGAGGGGTTTTAGCCCTGGAGTTAGAGACGATAGCACTGCCCAGGTGCCTATTCTCATTGGAATCAGCTTTCTTCTACATTCTCTATTCGCCGCCATCCTCCTCCCCCAGGCCTTGTTCGAGATCCTGGTCATGGCAGACATATAGTCAGGGCTTTGAAGACTTTGAAGAATAAGCAGATCAAAAGTCCAAATCTCCAACCCTTTCCACCTGTGAGCCTCCTGGCACTGGTCTGGAGAGCCAGGCACAAAGCAGATGGAAGGCAGAAACCTGGAGGCCATAAGCAGCTTCCTATCCTATAACTCAGCCCAGGTCCTGGGGACCTATTGTCAGGGGTCCTGACGATAGAATGATGGGGAGGCTGGGGTGAGACAGGAAGAGGAGGGGTGAGGTACATGAGGCACACAGAGCCAGATTAGGGGCAGTAGATCACTTGGGTCTGGCATCTACTCTCTCGCTTTACGCAAATGTTGCTTTAGCCCCAAAGAAGCTACATTCTGAGACTGGCTCACTGTTTATTTCAATAGACGCAGACTTTGAAGAGTTCTGAAGGGGCTCCTGATAGGGGCATCTCGTCATACGTATAGCCCAGCAGCAGGGCAGTAAATCGAGAAGGTGCAGAAACAAAACAAAATAAAACAGATCAAAAAAAAAAAACCCTTCCTTGATCGGAAGTTGTAAAGAATTTGCCAAGTCTGCAGATGAGAAGATCACTAGAGAGAGTGCGTGTGTGAGCCCCTCAGAGAAAGTCCATTTATTTTCTCCTTTCTGTTACCTTCTTTCTAGATGAGTGAGGCACACACAACAAGGGGGAGGTGGGTCAGCATTGGTCATGAGGCCACACAGCCCCAGTCACATATGGCTTCTCCTCACCAGGTGCTCCCAGCAATCGGTATGGGGGGATCTTGCCTTTCCTTATCGGTTCTGAAATACAAGCCACAGAGACTCAGCGGCTGTCAAGGTAAAAGGCTATCACAGAGCAAATACCTGAATGAGAGAGACATATTTGAGAAAAGACAGATAACATTTTCAACATATTTAGAGATCCCAGCCCTCGTCCGGCTTCAGAATCTTTTCCACCTGAGCTTTTCCCAGTAAGGGGTGTCAAACAAATTAAAGAGTTTCTGGGAAGGCAGGAACCAGGCATCTCACCAGTTCTTTTGTCATGTGTTGGAGCCGGCCTGGAGACAACCATGCTGAAATAATGGGTCTTGGTAATTTCACAAGCTAAGGGGCTCCAAGGACACCATATTTCACTTACTTTGCGGATAGGCACTTAGCCCCCTAACCAAAGGGAATATCAATTTTTGCTGAGAATCAGGAAAAATCATTAGACAGCAGTGGGAGTCTGGAGGGGGAGAGGCAGTTAGCACTCCTTTTTATAAGGTCCCGTGATGACTTCATGAGTCTTTCCACTCTTCCTTTCATCTCCCCCATCATCAGCGTTGCTTGTTAACTAAAGCAATGGAGGCCAAAGAATTTCATTTAATTGGAGGTGATCTTGGAAGAAAACAAGCACTCTGCACATGGCAACCTTGTACATTGGATCTAATGTAGGATCCAACACAAGTCCATCAAAATGTAAAGTAAGCAGGAGGGGTCAAATATACGAAATGGGCAACCAGGAAGAGACCCGTTCCAGGTTGTTATATCTGCAAATCATCTTCAAACTCAGCGATAACTGGACGGACAAAAAATACTTAAAAGCTTATAGCGTGGGGGGGCGCCTGTGTGGCTCGGTCGGTTAGGCGTCCGACTTCGACTCCGACTTCGGCTCAGGTCATGATCTCATGCCCTGTGAGTTCGAGCCCCGCATCAGGCTCTGTGCTGACAGCTCAGCACCTGGAGCCTGCTTCAGATTCTGGGTCTCCCTCTCTCTCTGCCCTTCCCCTGCTCAAGCTCTCTCTCTCTCAAAAATAAACATTAAAAAAATGAAAAAAAAAAGATAAGACGGATCTAACAGCATAGATGGCATAATACTAATAACTGACAGATCCAGCAAGTTCAGCTGTTAGAACAGCTGTTCAGAACAGCAAGTTCTTTTAGTTTTTGGTTTTCTGTCTTCATATAATATAAAGATTTTTAAGGTTTGAATACCAGTGATTAATGCCCCCCATTAAGGGGGATATTCATCTCACTAACTCATATCTATAGCATTGCATTCACTTTCAGATGCCATATTTAATTAATTTGTTTTATAATTAAAACAATTTTAAACATTTATTTATTTTTGAGAGGGAACGAGCAGGGGAGGGGCAGAGTGAGAGGGAGACACAGAATCCAAAGCAGGCTCCAGGCTCCTAGCTGTCAGCACAGAGCCCAACACAAGGCTTGAACTCATGAACTGCGAGATCAGGACCTGAACTGAAGTTGGACGCTTAATGGACTGAGCCACCCAGGTGCCCATCAGGTGCTATATTTTATTTTATTTATTTATTTATTTTTAATGTTTATTTATTTCTGAGACAGAGACAGAGCATGAGTGGGGGAGGGGCAGAGAGAGAGGGAGACACAGAATCAGAAGCAGGCTCCGGGCTCTGAGCTGTTAGCACAGAGCCCGACACGGGGCTCAAACTCACAAACCGTGAGATCATGAACTGAGGTGAAGTCAGTTGCTCAGCCAACTGAGCCACCCAGGCGCCCCCCAGATGCCATATTTTATTTTATTTTATTTTATTTTTTTTTTTTTTTTAAATTTTTTTTTTCAACGTTTTTTATTTATTTTTGGGACAGAGAGAGACAGAGCATGAACGGGGGAGGGGCAGAGAGAGAGGGAGACACAGAATCGGAAACAGGCTCCAGGCTCCGAGCCATCAGCCCAGAGCCTGACGCGGGGCTCGAACTCACGGACCGCGAGATCGTGACCTGGCTGAAGTCGGACGCTTAACCGACTGCGCCACCCAGGCGCCCCAGATGCCATATTTTAAAAGCATTCTTAGACCTTCTGGCTTGGAAGGGACCATAAAGACTGACCCGATCTGTCTGCTTTTCTTTCTTTTTCTTTCTTTCTTTCTTTTTCTTTCTTTCTTTCTTTTTCTTTCTTTCTTTCTTTCTTTCTTTCTTTCTTTCTTTCTTTCTTTCTTCTTTCTTTCTTTCTTCTTTCTTTCTTTCTTTCTTTCTTTCTTCTGTTCTTCCTTCCTTCCTTTCTCTTTCTTTCTTTCTTCTTTCTTTCTTTCTTTCTTCCTTTCATTTAAGAACTCTCTACACCCAACGTGGGGCCCGAACTCACAACCCCAAGATGAAGAGTTGCATGCTCCGCCGACTGAGCCAGCCAGGTGCCCCCCCCCCGCCCCAATCTCCTTGTCACTGAGTGGTCGTTCAGCCTGATTACCACCCACCCATTACCAAAGACAGGGAGCTGACAACTTCCCAAGATAGTTACTTTTCTGTTCACCACTACTTTGACTGCTTTTCCTTATTTAAGATGGGATTTGTTTTACTAAAACTTTTACCCTTTGCTCCTAGTGCTATTTTTCCACTCCCAGAAGAAAGTCATGATGCATTCCCCACCCAGGTCTTTCCCATTCCAGGTGAAACAACCCCCTTATCCTTCAGCTGCTCATTGTAGGACGTGACTGTATCACCCAGGAAGGACCCAGAGGACAACCCTGTGAGAACACTGTGTTTCATGGTGTCACCACCAGCACAGTCGATTAGGATTGTAATATTTTCCTCATTCTTTTGCTCCCACCAGCCCCTTATGGAGACTTTATTGGATATTGGCTCTTGCTTCAAGCCTTTTACATACATTGTGTCATCTAATTCTTGTCACAACCCAAAGAGGAAAGGTATTAAAAGAATTCTCATTTTGCATCCTATGGAGTCCAAGGTTTACAAAAGGTAAATAACTTGTCCAGGGTCACACCACAAATATTCCATTTCTATTAATACAGCTAATCGTTATTTTTTTGTTTTGTTGGATTTTTTTTTTTTTTGGCAGTCATACCAGAGTTAACGCATATGGAAAAATCTAGCTATTTTTGCATATATGGTGGCTTGGTTGTATTTTCTCCAGCTGGGTCCATACAGCAATTGTAACATTTCTTTTTCCAAATTTTTAAAAAAATTTTTTTTCAATGTTTTTTATTTATTTTTGGGACAGAGAGAGACAGAGCATGAACGGGGGAGGGGCAGAGAGAGAGGGAGACACAGAATCGGAAACAGGCTCCAGGCTCTGAGCCATCAGCCCAGAGCCCGACGCGGGGCTCGAACTCACGGACCGCGAGATCGTGACCTGGCTGAAGTCGGACGCTTAACCGACTGCGCCACCCAGGCGCCCCTCTTTTTCCAAATTTTTATTACGAAAACACTCACATGTTAAGAAAACATTGAAAGGGTAGTACAAGGAACACTACATCTACTGCCTGAATTCACTTGTACTCATTTTGCCAGGTTGGCTTCGTGTAACTTTATGCATCCGTCCTTCCATCCATGCATTTCAGAACAGGTTGTACTTCGATCTTACGTTTTTCAGTGTGCATCTCCTAAGAATAAAGACAGCGTTCTACATAACCACGGTACCATTATCATACCTAAAAAAAAATCAGCAATAATATCCAGTGCATATCTTTTTCTAACTTTCCCAAAACACCTCTAAAAAAAATTGTGGTGAAATACACATGAAATATACTATCTTAATCGCTTCTCAGCATACAGCTCACTAATGTCAAGAACATTCACATAATATGCAATCAACTCCAGAACTCTTTTCATCTTGAAAAACTGAAACTCTATACCCACTAAACAATCACTCTCCTTCCCCTCCCCCCCACCAGCCACTGACAACCACATTCTGTCCCTATGGATTTGACTACTCTGTGTACCTCCTATAAATGGAATCATACAGGGTTTGTCTTTTTATGATTGGCTTATGTCACTTAGTACAATGTCCTCAAAATGTATCCATATCGCAGCATGGGAAATGTAGAATTTCCTCCCTTTTTAAGGCTGGGTAATATACCATTGCACATATGTGTCACATTTTGTTGATCCATTAATTTGCTGATGAATGCCTGAGTTGCTTCCAATTTTAGGCTGTTAAGAATAGTGCTACTATGAACAAATCTCTCTTTGAGACCCTGCTTTCAATTCTTTTGGGCATATACCCAGAAGCAGAATTGCTGCAGTATATGATAACTGTATTTTTAACTTTTTGAGGAACTGCCATATTATTTTCCAGAGTGGCTACATCATCTTACCTTCCCACCAACAGTGTACAAGTTTTCCAATTTCTCTGCATCCTCACTAACACTTGTTATTTTCTTTTTTTTTTTCTTTTCCTGGTAGCCATCCTAATGGGTGTGAGATAGTATCTTGCTGTGGGTTTTTGTTTTTAAGTTTATTTATTTATTTTGAGAGAGAGCACACACACGCGCTGGGGAGGGGCAGAGACGGGGAGAGAGAGAGAGAATCCCAACCAGGCTCCGCATTGTCAGTGTGGAGCCTCACGAGGGGCTCGAACCCACGAACTGTGAGATCATGGCCTGAGCCAAAATCCAGAGTCGGTGGCTTAATCAACTGACCAACCAGGCACCCCTCTCACTGTGGTTTTGACTTATACTTCCCTGATGATTAGTGATGTTAAGCAACTTTTCATGTGCTCATTGGTCATTTGTACATCTTCTTTGGGGAAATGTCTGTTCAAGTCCTTTGTCCACTTTTAACAGGGCTGTTCATTTTTTTTTGTGGTAGAGTTGTAGGGGATCTTTATATATTCTGGTTATTAAATCCTTCTCAGATATATGATGATATCACTCTTGCTGATTGTGTCCTTTGATGCAACAGTGACTTTTAAATTCAAAGTAGCTTACCTTTATCTCAGTTAAACTTCATGGCTTTGCATGGTCTCATCCCCGCCTAGAAAGCCCCCCTAGTTTCCTTTGTCTGTGTGACTCCTATGCCTCCTCTAAGACTCAGCCCTGTTGTCACTTCCTCCACTCTGAGTTAGGAGCTCTTCTCCTACATCCTTATTCTCTGCATGTGCCTCCCCTATAGCCCTTAGTGCAATGCATTCTAACGGCAGAGATCTAATTCTTTTTTTTAATTTACTTTTTTAATGTTTTTATTTATTTTTGAGACAGAGAGAGACAGAGCATGAGCAGGGGAGGGGCAGAGACAGAGGGAGACACAGAATCCAAAGCAGGCTCCAGGCTCCGAGCTGTCAGCACAGAGCCCGATGCGGGGTTCGAACTCTCTGGCTGTGAGATCATGACCTGAGCTGAAGTCGGACGCTCCACCGACTGAGCCACCCAGTCGCCCCAGGGATCTAATTCTAAGGCAGGGGTCATCTTGTTAGTCCTTGTTTTCCTGTGTTTGGCTCACGGGTTCTGACTGAACTAACAAATATTAAATGTAGCCGAATATTCTGAAGCGATCCAGAGGAGGTCGACCAAGAAGAAGGAGAGCGATGATGATTAGAAAGCGTGTGTACAATGCTTTATAATCATCAGATAATGTAGGCATATATTATCTCATTCTCTCCGCCCGCCCCAGCTTTGAGGTATAATTGACAAAGATTGTAGGAATTTAGGTAGTCCGGCGTGATTTTCTAGGGTGTATAACGTGATGATGTCATATGCATATACGTTGTGAAATTATTACCACAGTCAAGTTAATTAACACATCTATTACCTCACATTGTGTGTGTGTGTGTGTGTGTGTGCGCGCGCGTGAGTGTATGCGCGTGCACGCGTGTGGTGAGAACACTCAGGATCTACTCTCTTAGCAAATTTCAAGTATACAATACAATGTTATTAATTATATATAATCACTATGCTGTACATTAGTTGCCCAGAACTTACTCGTCTTAGATCTGAAGGTTAGTATTCTATGAGCACTGTCTCCCCCTGTCCCCTACCTCTCAGTGCCTAACAACCTCCACTCCCCCCTCTGGTTCCGTGAATTCAACTTTTTTAGTCTGCACATATCAGTGAGATCATACAACATCTGTCTGTCTGTATCTGGCTTATTTCACTTAGCGTAATGTCCCCCAGGTTCCTCCAGAACTGCAAATGGCAGCTCTTTCTTTCTTTTTTATGGCTCAATACCATCGCAATCTATATATAGCTTAAAAATTATTTTACTATTTTTAAAATTAAAGCACAGTTGACGTACAATGTCCTATTAGTTCCAGGTGTATCGCTTAGTGATTTGACAACTCTATACGTTATTCTATGCTCACCATGACAAGTGTGGTTACCATCTGTCACCATACAAGGCTATTACAATATTACCGATGATATTTCCTATGCTTTTCATCCCCACGGTTTATTTATTTAAGACCTGGGAGTTTGTGCCCTTTAATTGCATTCACTGATTTTACCCATTCTCCATTCCCATCCCTTCTGGCAACTACCAATTTGTTCTTTTTTGTATCTATGATTCCGTTCCTGGGTTTGTTTTGGGTTTGGTTTTTTAGATTCTACATGGGAGTGAAATCACACAGGGCCTGTTTTTCTCTGTCTGACTTATTTCCCTTAACATAATACCCTCAAGATCCATCCATGTTATTACAAATGGCAGGATCTCATTCTTTTGTATGGCTAGGTAATATTCCATTGTAATGTACAAACCACATCTTTGTCACATGCCTGTCAACGAACACTTGAGTTGTTTCCATATCTTGACTACTGTGTGTAATGCACAATGAACATGGGAGTGCAGACATCTCTTCAAGATACTGACTCTTGGGGCCTATCCTTATTGTCAAACGTCCTTCATACTTCTCTGACAGCATGAAGTCAAGGGCTTCCAGGAGATCTGGGGGCCCGGCTGCTCAGTGCAGCACTGAGCTCCTGGGAGTAATGGGTGTTGGAAGGACATTGATGTCTGCACGTTCAGGATTTAATAATCCAGAAGCATATTGTGCTCGCCTTTTGGTGAACCCCAACCTTCCTTTCAAGTCCCTGGCCTCCATATTCATTAAAAAATTTGATCACCAGTGACCTGGGACCCAGTGCAGCTGACACTGCCTCGGTCCTTTCATTTCTGCTCTGGCCCTGACGTGCTCTAGGGATGCTGAACAGCCAGGGCTCAGTGGCGGGAGAATCACTTGCTAAAGAAATCTGTCTGCAGCGAGGAGTCCAGTGTGGAGCTAAGAGATGGGAAAAGGACAGCGGGAAATAAGAGGTTTTGCCCTGCTGAGCAGGAAAATATTGTTTTCATGGGCCACCAGGAGGCAGGGATTGGGGCCAAGATGAAATTCTGAATTCTCTTCTTTTGAAGGGAAGAAAAACAAGAGAGAAATAGCATCTTCTGTAGCTGCCGCCCAAATAGCTTTAAGGCCAGGCCATCCTTTGGGTCAGGCATCCACTCCTCATTTCCCCTCACACCTTTAAATTCTGGGAGTAAGACTTTTCTCCAAATAATTTTTGAAAGGGTGATTTGGGTTATGTCCTCAACAGCTTCTTTTTTCAAGATGTGATTTTGAGGTTTTTAACCTTTGAGGTCCCACTGTCTCTGCGATTTTCACTCTGAACCTTAACGGAGATACAGCCCTGGAGACTTGACGTGGTTTGACATTTTCCAGGCCTTGACATTGAACCGGGACGTGTGGTATGAGAAGTGACTCTCTTGGTCCAGCAGGACACGCTGAGGGGCTTCCCCGAGGTGGGGGCTGAGACACACGGGGGAATCCTTTCTGTCTGGCCTAGGTGACTTCGTGACGGCATTTGCAGTGTGACCAGCTGGGCTCAGGGGCACAACCTAAGATCGAAGAACAGGTTTTTCTTTGGCATGGCCTCGCACTTCACAACAGCCTCAGTAAATGTTTGTTGACAGCATAAACGGTATCACACACAGTGAGAGGTGAGGCATTAACCCGTGTTTGCATAGCACTTCCTTTTACAAGGCCCCTTCAAGACGTCTCATTCCCACAGGAGTTCTGTGACATACCTACGGCAAGTATTATCATTATTATCATTGTATAGGTGAAGAATCTGAGAATTTAATGAATTAAGTGACCCACCCAAGGTCATACAGCGAATCAAGAGTGGGCCACGTCTTCAGGCTCTAAATCCCCTGTTCCCTCCCCTATAAAAGAACAACCTAGATTTGTGGCCCAAAGAGCTAGCTTGAAAGAGACTATAACTGCCTAGGGAGATAAGGACATTAGAAGATTGGCCTTGATCGATCAAGTTGGCAAAACGGGGTATCGTTGGGCATATGAGAGTCCATTATATCCTGTCATTTATGTATCTGTTTGAAATTTTCTATAATGAAAGGTTTTAGGGGCACCTGGGTGGCTCAGTTGATTGAGCATCCAGCTCTTGATTTAAGCTGAGGTGTAGAGCTCAGCGTTGGGAATCCAAGCCCTGCATGGGGTTCCATACTGGGCATGAAGCCTACTTAAAAAATAATAACAATAATATAAAATTACTTGAAAAAAAGCGATAGCACTACTAGGCATTTATCCAAGAGATACAGGAGTGCTGATGCATAGGGGCACTTGTACCCCAATGTTTATAGCAGCGCTTTCAACAATAGCCAAATTGTGGAAAGAGCCTAAATGTCCATCAATTGACAAATGGATAAAGAAGATGTGGTTTATATACACAATGGAATACTACCTGGTAATGAGAAAGAATGAAATCTTGCCATTTGCAGTAATGTGGTTGGAACTGGAAGGTATTACGCTAAGTGAAATAAGTCAGAGAAAGACAGGTGTCATATGTTTTCACTCCTATGTGGATCTTGTGAAACTTAACAGAAGACCATGGGGGAAGGGAAGGGGAAAAAATAGTTACAAACAGAGAGGGAGGCAAACCATAAGAGACTCTTAAATACAGAGAACAAACTGAGGGTAGATGGGGGGCTGGGGGTGAGGGGGAAAATGAGTGATGGGCGTTGAGGAAGACACTTGTTGGGATGAACACTGGGTGTTGTGTGTAAGCGATGAACCATGGGAATCTACCCCCAAACCCAAGAGCACACTCTACACACTGTATGTTAGCCAATTTAACAATAAATTATATTTCAAAAAGTTTTAAAAAAAGAATAAACCTGGGGCGCCTGGGTGGCGCAGTCGGTTAAGCGTCCGACTTCAGCCAGGTCACGATCTCGTGGTCCGTGAGTTCGAGCCCCGCATCAGGCTCTGGGCTGATGGCTCGGAGCCTGGAGCCTGTTTCCGATTCTGTGTCTCCCTCTCTCTCTGCCCCTCCCCCATTCATGCTCTGTCTCTCTCTGTCCCAAAAATAAATTAAAAACGTTGAAAAAAAAAAAAAAAGAATAAACCTGTGCTGTGTGCTCAAATCATACCCCTTTGAAACACTTCTTAGATAAATCTCAGTTTCCTATCTCCAAGTCTTCTTGATTGCCTGAGATCTCATTGCTGATAATGACTGCCATTTATCTAGTATTTATTGTATGAGGTACTCTGGTCAGTGCTTTCTTTCCATGTCTCTCCATTTAACCTCACAACCACCCTGTGACTGTGCTACTATCCCTATCTTGCAGATGAGGAAACTGAAGCTTAGCGAGGTCACAGAACTTGCCCAAGACCACACCTTCAGTAAATATCACACCTGAGGTTTGAACTTGTATCTGTCCAGCCTGAGAGCCGTATCTTTAATTCTTTTTTTTTTTTAATGTCCATTTTTGAGAGAGAGCACGCGCGCCGGTGGGGGAGGGGCAGAGGGAGAGGGGGACGGGGGATCCGAAGCCGGCTCTGCGGTGACAGCAGAGAGCCCGATGCGGGGCTCAGACTCATGAACCCCGAGATATCACCTGAGCCGAAGTCAGACGTTCAACCGACTCAGCCACGCAGGTGCCCCGATTCTTTTTTTTTTTTTTTTTTTAATTCATTTTGAGAGAGCAAGTGCAAGCAGGGGAGGGGCAGAGAGAGAGGGAGAGAAGGAGATCTCAAGCAGGCTCCATGCTCAGTGTGGAGCCTGTTTTGGGGCTCGATGCCAGGACCGTGAGATCATGACCTGAGCCCACATCAAGAATCAGATGCTTAACCAACTGAGCCACCCAGGTGCCCCACCTTTTTTGTTTCTTTTTAAGATTTTGTTCTTAAGTAAACTCTACACCCAATGTGGGACTCGAACTCATGACCCTGAGATCAAGAGTCACACCATCATCAGTGGAGCACCCTCTTGGAGGCAGTACTATTTGAAATGTGCTTTCATTCTCCTCCCCTTATGAGAAACTCTGAACATGGATTGGAGACTGTCTTAGCCCCGATGCTGGAGACATAGGACTTGGAAACAGAAGTACTCTTTCATTTGGCCAGGCCTGTCTGTCCTCACCTCCCATAGGGGGTTCAAGCACTTAACTTTGCTTTGTAATCTCAGGTGGATGAAGCTGAGCACAGGGGTCACGGTTAGCTTTTCAGTTCTTGCAAGCGGAACCTTCTACCAAAGACGTGGGGAAGCAAGTGGTCCGGGGCGGGAAGGGGACGACTGTCTTTAGAAGAGATTCCAGGTTCCATGTCTCTTCGCGGATTCACAGGAGACCACCCTTTGTCCCCTGACTGGACCGGCCCAGGTTAAAGGACATCAAAACCATCCCAGTTGGGACGCATCCACCTTGAGACCTGCCTGATTTCAGCCAAATTCAGGGCTGGCGCGGCCTCTCTCAGGTCGAGCCTTCTCGCACTAGTGGGAAGAGCCTTGGGCTGTTATCCGGTGTGATATCAAATATTTAGCTGGAGAACTTTCAGAGCTTTGGGGATGCGGGGAACTGTTTAGATATCAGATTTTCTCCTGCCAGGTCAAGCAAACCCCCTGTTGACGAATGGCTGTGTTTCCTCAAGCATCTTTCCCAGCAGTGAGTTATCTTGTGAGCCCTTTAACTTGCTGTCCAGCTGAGAGGCCCCAGGCCTGCAGAAGCTGTGCTTTCTAATCCCCGTCTCGGACTCAGGCGGCTGCAGTGGGCAATGGAAGGTTGTTTACAAGAGATGAAGGCTCACTGCCTCGCACCTGGTTTCTGTCTGGCCCACGCTGACAGGTCTGAAGGATCCTTCATTATCTCAGCCTCTCTTCTCAGGCAGCTCCTGCTGTCACGGCAAGCTTGGGCCCAAGGCAGCTTGGACTGGTGTTTCAGTCCCCGAAAAGCAGCTTGCTGAAGGGCTGGGGAGAGCCACGTACAGGCCTGCGTACCTCGCCGCGGCCCCCCACCCCCACCCCAGTCTGGGGGCAGCAGGGCTGGATGGGGCAGAGGCTGCTGAGGGCTTAGATGGAAGGTCAAGTGGCCTTGACTCCAGCTACCTGGGGGGTGAGGCATTGTGCTCCTTCTGTAGTTGACCGATTTGGGAAATCGGTAGCCAAATGACCCATCTGCTCTTTTTGCCTCCATGGGGGTAAGAGAGGAAGGGCATCTACTAGGCAAAGGGTGAGGTCTGTGAAGGACAAGGACAGACAACGTAGAGAAAGGCCCACTAAGATATAACCATCTGGAAGGATGGCGGTGGGCGCAGAGGGCTTGGAAGCCCCCTCCCTAAAAGTCCCTGAAGATAAAGAGACATTCATGATAATAACTAACGTTTATGGGGTGCTTACCATGCGCCCGAGCCCTGTGCTAAGCCCTTGATCTCATTTAATCCCAAGAGGTAAATACTCTCATTACATCCGTTTAACTGCTGAGGAAATAGGGGTTTAGAGAGATTAAGTATAGAGCCAGTAAGAAGAGCTGAGATTCAACACAAGATAGCTCGGCTCCAGGGTCCCAAGCCTTGAACGACCATGCTGACCTTGAACGAGCATGTGTAGTGGGCCACCGAGTCGGGAGTACAGAGATCGTGGCCACTGACGTGCGCTTAGGAACACCGGTGCCTGGTTCTACTCGGTGACACCCTGGTCCTTGAACCTGGACTGAGGAAACAGACGTCGGTGGGGAGTTCGGAGAAGCAGGTAGCAAAGGGGGAGTGCAAACGGGCCCCTCAAGGAAGCTGAATTTGGAGAGGGGGCAGGAGACCACGGGGCCGCTGACAACGTTGGGGGTTTTGATGAGGCAGATTCCCAACAAAACAACGGCTTCCTTTTCACTTGGACAAATCCACTTGCTGCCCTCCACCATCCTGGAAAAAAGTCAGTAACTCTTTGAAAATGAACTCTGATAGTAGATTCAGTGGTGGTAACTCTTCGGACAGAGCAGGAAGTTAATAATCTCAGGTTGCGGAGTCTATTCCAAATGGTTGAATGACGCGTGGTCCCTCCGGGAAGGCGTCTCCTCCATCCCGGGACGGAGGTTTTGAGTTGTCTGGATTAAGTCACCACCCTCCTCTGCATTGAAGGAACGTCAGGCCTGGCCAGGGCCTCAGTCCCAGGAAAGGCTGGTCTAGGACGTAGGAGGTCTGGGTTCCATTTTTTTTTTTTTTAATATTTTTTTTAACGTTTATTTATTTTTGAGACAGAGAGAGACAGAGCATGAACAGGGGAGGAGCAGAGAGAGAGGGAGACACAGAATCTGAAACAGGCTCCAGGCTCTGAGCTGTCAGCACAGAGCCCGACACGGGGCTCGAACTCACGGACCATGAGATCGTGACCTGAGCCGAAGTCGGACGATTAACCGACCAAGCCACCCAGGCGCCCCTGGGTTCCATTTTTGATTCTGCTGCTGGGTTGCTGCGAGACATTAAGAAAGGGGCTTGACTTAATCCCTGGGCCTCCTCTTCTGCAGCAAAGATGTTTATCCCGCTCCCTATCATTAAAATGTGACAAGGACAAGGACAAATGGGACCCCTTAAAATAAGTGTCAGCTACATTCAAGGCAAGGTGGCTTTGATAAAGGTAAGTGCATGCCTCTTCTCTCTCTACCTCTTTCCGCTGCTTTCTGGGTCTCTTCTTTATTGGAGCAGCCAATTCAACTCCCGGGACCTCACTGTCTGAGGGGTAGGAAGCATTGACAGAAGGCCTTCGAGCTTCGTCTCCACAACTGCAGCTCCTATCTGACCCCTTGAGGACAGACCGGTGGAGACAAGGGGAGATTAGGATGGGGGGAGGGGACCCACTGGTTCACACTCTCCCAACCCGACGCCGCCTGGGCTGGGATGGTGACAGGGCCTGGACTCTGCGTTCGAGGCTTGTGGACAAGAAGCAGATAAACTGCACCAGGCCTCTTAATGAACCCAGCGCCAGCGTCAGATAAACTGTCGCCACTTACTCCTCCCAGCCCTCCCTTCTCCAGGAAAGACTCTCCACTTTGCACAGCAAACTTGGTGCAGGAGCTGGGCCCCAGTGCCTGCTGCTTTCCGGAGAATGTTCTGGAGTTACCCCAGTACCGGGGAAGCTCTGGAGTTACCTCCGACGAGAAGCCTGTCTGATTCCCCTTAGCTCCCAATGAACCCAGCTCTCAGGCCCGAAGAGAAGCAGGAAACCAGCAACCATCTGAAACATACAGGTAAAAACCACTAGGGGAATGTTAACTTAAAAAAACCGTATTTCCCAGTACTTCGGAGTGTGTATCTGCAGATACGTTCTTTTCTTTTTTTAATTTAAGAAAGCTCCGCCCCCAATGTGGGGCTTGAACTCAGGACCCCCAGATCCAGAGTCGCATACTCTACCGACTGAACCAGTCAGGCACCCATGTGGACGTGTTCTCTAAAGACGTAACTAAAGTAAACTGAGGCCGTTACCGTGAGTCCTAATCCAATACGGCTAGTGTTCTTATATGAAAGAGGAGATTAGGACACAAACATGTTCTGGGTGGGGGGGTGGGGGGAGACCATGTGCAGACACAAAGTGATGGCCATCTACAAGCCGAGGAGAGAGAGACCTCAGAAGAAATTAACCCTGCCAACACCTTGATCTTGGACTTCTAGCTTCCGGAATTGTGTGAAAATAAATTTCTGTGTTCTGCTTTCTTGCTTTTTACTACTCTTTTTTCCCTTCATATCTCCTTTGCACATTACAAATGGGTCAATTCTGTTTAGAGTGGTTGGAAGCCCCATCCCAGATCAGCAGAGCAGTTGTAAAGATAAGACTAAAATCTGGGACTCCTGCCTCCCACCAAGAATATTTCATTATAATATCTCCCCTCCTATTTATCTCAGTAATTCCCTCAACCCGATGCTTTGGTTTGGCCCTTGGAGACCTGGTCATGAACATTCTAAGAAATGGGTCATCTCTTTGTAGGTAAGTAGGACAAGCAGATTCAAGCTCCTTTCTTCTAAGTTGCATACTACTAAGATTACGCTATGAGCTTGTAAGAGATTCACACATGTTAACTAACACTTAATATTCCTGAGGGTGTGAGTGAATCGTCATTCTTACTAGGAAAATGAAGAAGCTTCTTCTGAAGGTATTTGAAAAACAGATATGTGTTTCTCATCTGGGGTAATGTCAGTGCTCAGAAGCAGGTTGAAATGACCCCAGGAAGGTCTTTAAACACTAGGATAAGGCCCACACCCAGTCAGGACTGGGGATGACATGAGGTGCCTAACCTCAAGCATATCTGTTCCAACAGCTTTAAGATTCCATAGAAATTTGGCAGGAGATAGTTACAACGTACAGGATATGATCTGGCAGGATCAAGGACCTTCTGATTTTAATCTCAATGTTTTACATCCAGGGTAAATGTTTTTAACTGAAAGAGATAGGAGATTTCTCTCTCTCTCTCTCTCTTTTTTTCTTCTCACCTAGCTGCAGAGTTTGGATGGATTGGTATTATTCTCTAATGGTTCACCTAAGAAAGCAAAGACATACCATAAGTTTCTTTCTTTTTGTGGGGAGCAGGGGAGCGTGGAGCCCCACACAGGGCTTGAACTCACGACCCTGAGATCAAGACCTGAGCTGAGATCAAGAGTTGGACCACTTAACTCACTGAGCCACCCAGGCGCCCTGCTATAAGTTTCTTCCATTGCCCCAAACATGGCTACTCATACATCTCCAATCACTTAGCAAGACTCTACTGAATTCTGAATGAGTTCTGGATGTTTACTTAGACGGCGATGCTCATTGGTATTGCCATCCTTTTCATTTGACTAGTAAACAGTCCTTAGCCTTCAACTCGAAGCGTCTGCAGCACCACCAGGGAGCTGGTGAGAAGTGTAGGTTCTCAGACCAACCTACATCTGACTCAGAGTCTGCAATTTAACAGGACCCCCAGATGATCCATATGCACATTAAAGTTTGAGAGGCGCTGGTTCATATTACATTATCTCATCTGATTTTCTCTTCTACCTGTGAGGTGGACAGGGTGGGTACTATTATTTTCATTTTATCAGTGGAAACTGAGACCCGGAGGTGACGTTACTTGCCCCCGCTCACACAACTACACGGAGGAGTTGGAATTTGAACCCAGACCTTTTGACTCTGGATCCCTGGCTCTGTCTACTACGCCATGATTCTGAAGGACAGACGAGCGGTTGATGCAATGCAAATGAGTTATCGTGAGACTCGACCCCTTTGTGCGTCTGTTTTTCTCACGCGTAAGATGCTCTCTGAAGGAGGGAGCGTTGTGCTGATGAGCTCGGTCGTCCCTTCTGTCCTCTATCCCGCAGCCATCTAACGGCATCTCTAACCCTGGCCAACTGCTTCACAAGTGCAGGCTGTTAGCAATAATTGCCATCACCTGTCACAGTGCCTGGCATTTAGTAGGCACGCCACAAATGTTTGTTGAGCCAAATAGAATTACCTAGCATTAGCAAGAGCTTGCAGCTGCTGATTACCAAGGTGCATTGGTGAAGGAGTGTTGTGGGTCTTTGTGACTCCTCTCTCTCGTCCTAGAGAAACATTCAAATTACAGGGCCTCTTGACAAGAATTAGGGGCACCACCTTCTTAACCCGAAAGGCAGATCTTAAAAACAAATTCCATTGTCTGTGTCTGCCTCCTGAGTAGGGACCAAGCCAGGAGCTGCAAATGCCTGGAGTCGATGAGTGTGGAATTTACATGCTTACACTGGAAAACAGGCTTTGCCGCATTTTCTTTGACTGGAAGCATCCAGTGTGGGAAAAGTCAAGAGCATCGACTGAGCCAAGTTTGAAGCCAGGGGTCAGCAGAAAGATATTACTGGGTGACAGGAACTGTGATCTGCCTGTAAAAGTTGGCTGAAGTTTGAGGCTTCCTCCGAGATTGTTGACAATGGGAAAAACCTAAAGTTAACCAGACAGAGGATTTCAGCGCAGCTGACACAGGGCTGAGTAGGAAATGCCTAGGTTTTTTTTTTTTTTTTTTTTTTGCTTGCTTCCCCAAGAGAGCAGAAATGAAGCGAAGCTCCGAGGAGGGCTGAATTGTTATCCTGTAAGAAGTTTTCTGAAGATCTGGGCTTAAAGACAGATCCCATTAGTAAATTTGACAGCTGTAACACTTCTCCGTGCATATTAGTATCTTACACCAAAACATAAATGAAAGGAATATGTTGTCTTTTACAAGGAAGCTGTCAATCCTCACCCTCTCTGAGCAGGACACATACTTGGGGGTTCTTCCACCTGGGTAGGGCTGGTTGTGTTGCTTAACCCACATGTTCTCATCCAGCCCTCTTGGTGGCTGGTGAAATCTGCGAGCCATAAGATAGATAAACCCGTAACTCTGTCTTCCTTTGTATGCATCGGATTCTAAGCTACAGAGTGAGCCCCAGATGCAAAAAGATGCAATGGGGCCTTTGATCATCTGAACATTAGAGAGGCTGGTTCCTCCTCATCCAACTCCTTTGTCAGCAAAATGACTACTTGGCTTCCACATAACAGTGGGTAGGGCTGGGATTCAGCTCTTCTGGTGTGGGTGGAAGAAAGCCCTCCCTTTGCCCCAACCCTGCTCAACTTGTTTTGGCCAGGAAATCTGCTGCCTTGGGATTTTGGAAGAGTTGGAGCAGAAAGAAAGACAGCACTAGCTTCAGGCTATGTCTATTTCCGACTTCAAGTGGTTGTTCTCAGAGATGCGTAGCCCCCTTCCTACTTCCTTTAACCAAGTTGGTTGGTTTGTCTCATAGCACAGCTGGCGGGGAGGTAGATTTCTTTTCCTTCCTGCTCTTCCCTCCCTACCGCCTCTCAATGAAATCTCCTACCCCAGGCTATTTGCTGGTTGATTCACTCATCCAACAAGCATTAACGTGTAGAATGCTGTATAGGCTGACCACTTCCTCCTTGCACCCCCAGTGGCCTCCATTCAGACTTCTGTCACCACATTGAACAGCATTTCATTGCCTTTATTTGCTATGTTTGCATGTATTTTCACGTAAAAGACAATGAATATCTTAAGGGAAGGAGTCACATATATATATTTTTAACTTTATTTATTTTGTGCAGAGGGAGGGGCAGAGAGAGAGGGAGAGCGAGAAAATCCCAGTCAGGCTCTGCCCCACCAGCATGGAGCCCGACATGGGGCTCGAACTCAGGAACCGTGAGGTCATGTCCTAAGCCGAACTCGAGTCTGACGCCTAACCCACTGCGCCACCCAGGCACCCTGTCATATTTGTTTTTAACCTAAGCCAAGTTTTCTAGCACATGGGAGATATTCAGTAGCGTTCATTAAATTGGATGAACAGGGCAGTGGAAAGGATAATGATGAATCAATCAGAGCGATCAGGTCTCAGAAAAACAGCAGGTCTAAGTTCTTCTGAGTAGCCTGGACCCGGGGTAAACTTCCAAAATGGTGCTGGGTTTGGACATTTGACCTTTTCAACCTTGGCATTGCTACAGCCTCAGTGTGGTTGCTGTGCTGTTGATAACGCCACAAAGATGTTTGTCAGGACTGAGGATGGCTGATAATATATCATCATTTTGAGTGCCACAAAGGACATTTATCAGTGATAGAGCATTGATTGGAAACTCTCGCAACAATACACTCTCCCCATTGATTTGTAAAATTACCTGTGTATACATTCATGTTCATTTTTGTGTGCGTTCTTGAACAGAACCATAAAACGTCAGAAGTGGAGCGCCTGGGTGACCAATTGGTTTAAGCGTTCAACTCTGACCATGAGTTTGCAGCTCATGAGATAGAGCCCTGTGTCAGTCTCCTTGCTGACAGCACAGAACCTGCTTGGGATTCTCTCTCTTTCTGCCCCTCCCCCGCTCACTCTGTCTCTCCCTCAAATAACATAAACTTCATGGGGCACCTGGGTGGCTCAGTCGGTTGGGCGCCCGACTTCAGCTCAGGTCATGATCTCACAGTCCGTGAGTTCAAGCCCCGCGTCGGGCTCTATGCTGACAGCTCAGAGCCTGGAGCCTTCTTCAGATTCTGTCTCCCTCTCTCTCTGCCCCTCCCCTGTTCATGCTCTGACTCCCTCTGTCTCAAAAATAAGTAAAAACATTAAAAAAAAAAAAGTAGGGATGCCTGGGTGGCTCAGTCAGTTCAGCGTCTGACTTTGGCTCAGGTCATGATCTTGCTGTTTCAAGCCCCACGTCGGGGCTCTGTGCTGACAGCACGGAGCCTGGAGCCTACTTCAGATTCTGTGTTTCCCTCTCTCTCTGCCTCTCCCCCCCCCCCTCTCTCTCTCTCTCACACACACACACACACACACACACTCTTTCTCAAAGGTAAATAAACATGTAAAAAATAAAAAATAAAATAAAATGTTAGAAGTGAAGATTGTAGAAGGAAAGTCACCTGCTGCTTTTTTACCAAGGACGAGTTGAAGCTCAGAGACCAAGAACATATCAGCAGCTGTGGAAGAATTGAGACAAGAACCAAAACCTCCCAAGTCACGAGAAAATGCTTAGAAAGTACAGAGGAGATAGCAGTGGCTGAGCAAAAGTTGCTTCCCTCTTACTCAGGGGACCTGAGCACTTTTTCAGATTTCCTTCCTGCTGGAACAGGAAGTGTCTCAGTGTCTCTCCATCTTACTCCTTCTTGCTGTCTCTCTCTCTGTCTCTCATTCTCTCTCTCTCTCTCTCTCCCTCCCTCCCCATCGCTAACATTTATTGATCGCTTACTACGTTCCAGGCACTTCGATATGCGTTCTTTCAATCTTCACTCCAACCCCATGAGGTAAGCCCGATAATAATCATCATAGTTATTATTATTATTGTGCCCATTTGACAGAAGAGGCACGGGGAAGTTAAAGAACTTGCCCCAGATCATACAGTGAGTAAGTGGCAGAATTGGAATTCGGACGTGGGGCACCTGGCTGGCTCAGTCAGTCAAGCACCTCAGGGTTGTGAGTTCAAGCCCCACGTTGGGCATGGGGCCTACTTCAAATCCCTCTTGGACTAGGAGTGAAAGGGTTGTGTCTTCATCTCTTCATGCCCAGCACCTAGCCCAGGGCCTGGCTCAGAGACGGTGCCTAATCGATACCAAATAAATAAACAGAGGAGCGCAATTCTGGTAGAGATCAGAGGGCTCCACAGTTGCTCAGCACGTCTACTCAGAGCTCCCGAGTTGGGCCCAGGATCCAGTACATCCGCTCCCTTTGCTTGGTTTCCTGGCGGTGCAGTGCCCCGCATGGGAAGATGGCTTCGTTGGCTGGTGTAATGCAGACCCCCTCCTGGGGAGAAGACTGTGCTGGGGGGACTGGGCAGCGGCTGGTATGACACCCCTCCTTCCTTCAGCAGTACCTTGACGTCCAGAGCCGGGAATCCCTTTACTCTCCTTGCGGGTTTGGTTGGCCCTCCCAGACCATGACTGAGCTACGCCTGGTAGCATGGGTCTCATCAGATTATTGTGGCTTATTGCCTACTGCACGTTGGTCTGCTTTTTTTTTTTTTTTTAAACCAAGGCCAATGTTTCCAAATCCATGCTCCTAAACTGGGAGAAGAGTCCTCGTCACTGGCCCTGAGATCTGACCGGAGGCTCTGCAGCGTGCGTTTTTGGTTCGAAACCCCTGCACGGGAAGGTGTCTGGTCCAGACCATGTTCACGTCTCCGTTGGGTTTATCACCTCCGCGGGCCGCTTGCACGCGGCTCGTCAAAGCTCGATAGGCCCGGTGTTCGACTCCCCACATCCTGCTCCCTCTTCTTGCTAAGGGGACTGACCTGACCCAGGCCTGGCTAGACAGGGTGGGTCACCACCGTCCAGTTCTTCGCCCTTCCTCATGGCCAGGAAGTTCCGAGGTCCCACTGGGAAAGGGCCTGCGGTCCGCAACCCCTCTCCAGGAATGTGCTCTCCCATGGGAAAGGACGAGGAAGCTTCCACCCTGAGCCCCCAAGAGAGGCTCCGACAGTCATAGGAGGGGGAAGAGAAGTCCCCTGTGCTATAAATACTTCTCAAATGTCTCTTGTAAATCTCCAGATGTGTCAGCCAGGCACAGGGAAGAGAGCCTGAATTAGAGCCGATTAGAGACCATATTCTCCCGGAGGAGGGCAAGCCTGCCTGTCAACCGGAGCCCCGCGCGGCCGCGGGGACCACCTCAGGAGGCGGCGGCGAGCTCTGGGAGGGACGGGCACCGTTTGCCCGTCGCGCCAGGAGCGCGGGGGTCGTCCCCCGGGTGTGCCCTCGTCCCCGAGGGTGGGGGTGGGGGCAGGGCGCGAGGACGACCCCAGACGTGGCAGAAGCCAACCGCCTGGGCCGGTGGGTGATTTATGAAGTGCTGAAAAGCATCTTCGAAGCTGTCATTTATCTTAGAGCTCTCAGCCTAAATAAACACAGAATCTGCCTAATTATAGTTACAGTGGAAACACAACACCCAAACGGCCTCGCCTCGGCTGCTGCCAGCCCCTGTCCTGCCCAGCTCCGCCCTGGTCCCGGCGCCCGGTCAGCACACAGCTGCACCCTAGCGGCCTGCCTCTCCCAGGCGCCCCGTCTCATCCTCCCTCCCGCTTCTCTCTCCTCCTCAGGCTCACTCAGGCTCACTCGTGCTCCCACCAGCGCACACCCCTGCAAAGAATTTGCCAAGAGCAGAGGCACCGTCCGTCCCGCCGGGTACCCACACCTGCTGCAGCCATCCAGCAGCTGCAGGAGCCCGAGAGGACCCCTGGCCAGGATGTTCCCACACTTTCCCTGGCCTGGGAGCTTCCTAGGGTTGTAGTCACCTTGATTCAGCCTGGCTCAGGGGACTCTTGCAAGGTCACGGGAACATTCTCTGGTTGACCAGGTCAGGAAAGGCAGAAGGGGAGGGGTCTTGGGTTTCAGGTAGGTAGAGAAAGGAGAAAATTCTTTTCCTGCCTTGGTGATTTTGTGTCCTTTCACGAGGGAGGGAAAGGCTCCTTTTGCTTGATGATTCTTCCTCTCCATTCCTGTTCCTGGACCTGAACTTGGAACTTCCCTTCCTCTTTTGCATGTGGGAGTCCTCCTGCCTTTGGAGACTCTCCTGTTTTGGACTTCAAAGCAGAGAGGCAGATACTTCAACAGCAACCAGAACAGTGATATCACAGGATGGTTCTGGATGAAGTCCTTATCCATTGGGGTACCTTCTCCAGCTTGGTCTTTGTCCTGGGAGGTGGGGCTTAGGGCCAGGACCGTGTTTGAGCTAGAAAAGGAATAACAACCAAGGGGAATCATAGTCCCTTACACTCTTCAGAAACCAGTTCTCTAAAAATGGGAATTTCGGGGGCACCTGGGTAGCTCAGTCAGTTAAGCATGTGACTTCGACTCAGGTCATGATCAGGTCATGATCAGGTCAGGTTTGTGGGTTCAAGCCCTGCATCGGGCTCTGTGCTGACAGCTCAGAGCCTGGAGCCTGCTTCAGATTCTGTGTCTCCCTCGCTTTCTGCCCCTCCCCCTCTCACGCTCTGTCTCTCTCTCTCTCTCTCTCTCAAAAATAAATAAACATTAAAAAAATACTTAAAAGTAAAAAATAAAATAAAATAAAATAAAAATGGGAATTTCAGAGCCTAAGGCAGTGCATCACCAGGGGCAGCTGTAGATTTCATCCATGTGGTATTAACTTACACACGAGCACGCACATTACACTAGACATATAACTCACCCCTAATTTACTGCTGTCTTTCTGTGTGTGCAGGGTCTTGTTCTCAGAGACAAATTTGGGGATCTAATAACAAAGTAAAGGAAGGATTCCTCAAGGGCAGGTGTAATCTGAGGAGGCCCCCTGGAGGATGAGGGCTTTGGAAAAAAGGATAAATAAAGGGCTGCCGCCTATAGTTGGATGGGAAAGGAGAGGGGGCCTGGAGGAACGTAAAAAGGAGAGCAAGTATGGAAGACAGAACGAGAAGAGGAAGTAACTCTTCTTTCTCGATAAGAGCACAGACCTGGGAAGTTTTAACCCTAACCTTGCTTCCCAGCCCAGCTGTGACTTGTTCTATCAGAGCGTTACGGACTGTAGTCGCCTGTGTTAGTTCCAACATTGAAACTGAGTCACGGCAGTCCATACCAAGGACCCGTGTAACTGCGAGAGGCTTAGGTGGCTGGCTATAAGAGAGAGGCTCCTGATTCAAGCTTTTTGATGCTAACAGCAAAAAGCATCTCTCTGCCAGTCCGTGGGTACCTCTCCTCTCCAAAGAGCAGGATCCCCTGCCCCCAAATCCAGTCTGCTCAGCCAAGTCTTGGAATCCTGCTCAAAGGAGAAAGTCCGGGGCTTTTCCATAGTATTCGGAGGAGTGTAGCAAAGGAGAGATCCACTTTTTTTTTTTTTTTTTTTACTGGTTATGCCACTGCTTATCCATTAGAGTAAGATAAAAATACCTGTTCCCTGTAAAAGCTCCTGGTAAGAAAATCTCTCCCTAGGTAGTTCCAGATGAAAGAACAGCTCTTTAGCACTTCTAGTGAGTTAGACCATGAGGCCTCTCCTTATAGCTGGCTGGGGTAATCTTTGCATTCTTTTTTCTTTTTTTTTTTTTTTTAATAAGAGGGGAGCATAAAGCCTCAGAATAGTTGAATGAGTTTCCTGAAGTCACACAGTAAATCACTCTTAAAGGCTTGATCCTCTATGGGATCACAAATGAGTTTTAGGAATATTTGCTTCGCATTAACTCTTTGAAGGCAAGACAGCAGGAAAGCACATTTTAAAAGGGCACACTACAAACTGATGAGAAAACAGTTTTAAATCTTTTTTTTTTTAACATTTATTTTTGAGAGACAGAGAAGACAGAGCACAAGCAGGGGAGGAGCAGAGGGAGAGGGAGACACAGAATCCGAAGTAGGCTCCAGGCTCTGAGCTGTCAGCACAGAGCCCGATGCGGGGCTTGAACTCACCAACTTCAAGATTATGACCTGAGCTGAAGTCGGATGCTTAACTGACTGAGCCATTCAGGCAACCCGGTTTTAAATCTTTAAAAAAAAAATTTTTTTTTTGTTTATTTATTTTGAGACAGACAGAGACAGCGAGCAGGGGAGGGGCATAGAGAGAGAGAATCCCAAGCAGGCTCTGTGCTTTCAGTGTGAAGCCCAATGCAGGGCTCGAACTCACGAACCGTGAGATCATGACCTGAACCCAAACCAAGAGTTGGACGCTTAACTAACCGAGCCACCTGGGCGCCCCGAGAAAATTTTAATAGAAAGAGGAGAAAAACTCTCTCCTGACATTCTGTTTTGCTGAGTCATTTTAGTTTTTGTGGGTCTCTCTGACTTTCTCTCCTTTTCCCTCTCCCATTTTCCCCCTTTGCTTCAACTCTGCCTCTTCTTCCCTCCTTCTTAACAGCCTAGTCAGCAGTTTTGTCCCCAGGATACTTTGCTTTGCTTTTTTTTGTTTTTGTTTTTTTCTTTTTTCTGCCAGCCTTTTCCTGCCAGCGGCCAAGGCCTCCCTTCCCTCCTGACTTCCTCAGTTGATCCTGTGCAGAAGCTGATAGCTTATCTCCATGCAGCAACAAGAAAGTGAGATAGTGGGCTCAGAAGCCAGCAACCCAGAGCATCCTGGGAAACGGCCTGGTGTTGTGAACTGTCCGGTCCCCCCCCCCCCCCCCCCCCCCCAGCAGAGATCACCAGTAGACGCTTCTTCCCTCTCGTCCTGGTCTAGTCTGTGTTTCCAGAGTCAGATTAGGGCAGACGAGAGAACAGGTCCTGGGCGGCTGAGGGTATACCCCATCCCCTTGACTTTCAGACATCTTCAAAAGGAGTTCAAGCCCTGATTTTTTTTTTTTTTTTTCCTCTCATGTGCTGTGCAATATCTGAAAAGTCATTCAGTCTCTCTGGGCGCCAGTTTCTGCAGGCAGGTAGGATCCAACTGGAGCAGGCCCTTATGTATATGACCCCAGGTTTGGAGCCCTGGCTGGTCCTAGCTGAGGAGTATAAGTACTTAATTGTCATTTCTAGTAACTTCTGGGGCACGTCCTCATACTTCTCCACTTCCTTCTCCTGTCATTCCATTCTGTACCCCAATGACCTGACATGGAAATTTTGTCCCGGGCAGGAATTATCTCACCTGGAGGGCCTGCTGTTTCAATGCTGAGAAACCCCCTGGGGTTGGAAGTACGTTCCTCATCAGTTCTTAATCGAATAAATATGCAACTTTCCCTCTACCAGAAAAATACTTTCTGTTCCCACCAGGCAATAAAAAGTAGAGCGACTGCTTCTCTTTCTGCCTCCATCTAGGTTGGCGGTTCTCGAATGGGAATGATTTTGTGGCCCGCCCCCACCCAAACACAGGAGATCTTTGGTATCGTTTGGAGGGTTTTCGGTTGTCACGATGGGGAGGGGGTCGCTACTGGCATCTAGTGGGTAGAGGCCGGGGATGACGATGTACTGGATGGCCCCCTACATCAAAGAATTCTCTGGCCCAGAATGTCAATAATGTGAAGGCCGAGGAACCCTGGTCCAAGTCGTCATTTAGCAAGGTGTTTGGTGAAGTTTCGGGGTTCACGGAGCATGGAGAAGTGGCAAGAATTTGCTCTCAGAAGCCTCACGTATGTTAGATAGGTAGTGCCTCTGGGTCAGGAGACCTCCTATCTGAGAGGAGAGACCTAGTTCTTTTTTTTTTTTTTTTAATTTTTTTTTAACATTTATTTATTTTTGAGACAGAGAGAGACAGAGCATGAACGGGGGAGGGTCAGAGAGAGGGAGACACAGAATCCGAAACAGGCTCCAGGCTCCGAGCTGTCAGCACAGAGCCCGACGCGGGGCTCGAACTCACAGACCGCAAGATCATGACCTGAGCCAAAGTCGGCTGCTTAACCAACTGAGCCACCCAGGCGCCCCAGGAGAGACCTAGTTTTTAAACCCACATTTGGGGAATTTACAGTCTAAAAAATCATATAGGAATATGATATATTACACCAATATTTATCCATTTAACGTATATTTATTAAGCTCCTACTGTATGCCAGGTCCTATGGGTGGAGGTCCTAAATGAGTCCTCAATCTATGCACCTGCGAGGGAGTTTCCCTTCCTTTGGTCCTGTTTCCGGTCACCACTGTGGGCAAGTTTTGACCAATATACTTGGGAACGGAAAGGACGTTTCAGAAGGAAGGCAGTATAAATAGGTTCTAGGGAGCTGAGTAGTTACGTTGGATGCATTGGGGGAAGTGCTTAGAAAAGTGGAAGCCAAACTGGTGGGGAGGAAAAAGGGCCTGGGCTCCAACATAAGAGCAGATAAGCCTCCTGGGTCAAGGAGGGAGCTTGACCAGAGTGGGGAGGCTGCTGAGAGGTGAGGCCTGGTCATTGCTGTGGGACTCGGGCCGGGTGATTGAAATTCTCAGAGTTGCGGGGCGCCTGGCTGGCTCGGTCGGTGGAGTATGTGACTCTTGATCTCAGGGTTGTGAGTGCGAGCCCCGCGTGGGGTGTCGAGATTACTTAAAAATGAAATCTTTAAAAAAAAAAACAAAAAAACAAAAAAACAAAAAAACATCTGAGTTGCATGGGCCAACAGCATTGGAACTGGACGGGTCCGTTTTGCAATCCACCTCGGAGCTCATGGGATGTGTTGTATGGGTATGGTAGGAAGAGAGAAACCATGGCAAGCCCAGGGCAGCCTGGAAATGTTCTGCGTATTTTCACATGCAGGTCCATCTTACCTCCTTTTTTTTTTTTTAAATTTTTTTAACGTTTATTTATTATTGAGAGACAGAGAGACACAGAGCATGAACAGGGGAGGGGCTGAGAGATGGAGAGACACAGAATCCGAAGCAGGCTCCAGGCTCCGAGCTGTCAGCACAGACCCCGACGCGGGGCTCGAACTCACAGACCGTGAGATTATGACCTGAGCCGAAGTCAGACGCTTAACCGACTGAGCCACCCAGGCGCCCCATCCTTTTTTTTTTTTTTAATGTTTATTTATTTTGAGAGAGAGAGAGAGAGAGACAGAGTGCGAGCAGGGGAGGAGCAGAGAGAGAGGGAGACACAGAATCCAAAGCAGGTTCCAGGCTCTGAGCTGCCATCATAGAGCCCGGCGCGGGGCTCGAACTCACAAACTGTGAGATCATGGCCTGGGCCGAAGTTGGCCGCTTAACCGACTGAGCCACCCAGGCGCCCCCACCTTTACCTACCTTGCACAATGGAATTCCCTTGCCAAGGGTGGAGGAAAAGGAGGGGCCCCAGAAAGCGGGAGCTCTCGTCAGCATTGGCATGAGCAGCAGCCAGATACCTGATTCTCCATTGTTCTGCCAGGAACTTTAGAGATGTGAGCGGATTCCTTTTCTCACGTAGTAGGCTGCAGACGGAGGAGGGTTTTTTATAGGAAATATTACATGCATTCATTCATTCCACCAACATTTATTGGGTGCTTACAATGTATAGAAATTATTCTAGTCATTCATTCATTCGCTTACAGTTGTATATTGAACACCTGCTATATGTGTGGCATCATGCTACATGCTTAGGGGACAGAAAGAAAACACAGCCCTTTTCTCGAGAGTTCATGGTGGGGGGGGGGCAACCATTTCTTAAATTCCTACCATGTACCAAGCCTCAAGCCAAGAGCTTTATGTACATGATTTTTGCAATACTCAAACTAAAGGCCCCAAAAGTTTAAGCCAATCAGATAGCAGTTAAATTTAAAATAGAAAAATGTAAAATAGAATTACCCTGTGAAGCAGCAATTCCACTTGTGGGTATATACCCAAGAGAACTGAAAAAGCACGCCCTTGCGCACGGCAGCATTATTAAAGGTGCAGGCAACTTAGGTGAACATCAACAGATCAAATGAATAAACAAAATGTGGTGTGTGCATCCACGGAGTCTCACTCAGCCTTAAAAAGGAAATTCTGATGGGGCGCCTGGGTGGCTCAGTCGGTTAAGCAGCCGACTTTGGCTCAGGTCATGATCTTGCGGTCTGTGAGTTCGAGCCCCGCGTCGGGCTCTGTGCTGACAGCTCGGAGCCTGGAGCCTGTTTCAGATTCTGTGTCTCCCTCTCTCTGACCCTCCCCTGTTCATGCTCTGTCTCTCTCTGTCTCAAAAATAAATAAACGTTAAAAAAAAATTAAAAAAAAAAAAAAGGAAATTCTGCATTTCCCGTGCTACAACTCCGATGAACCTTAAGGACATGATGCTAAGTGAAATAAGCCAGTCACAAAAAGACCAATTCTGTGCGGTTGCCCTTATGTGAGATACCCAAAGTCATCGAGTTCATAAGAGACAGAAGTGGAATGATGGCTGCCGGGGGTTGGGGGGAGGGCAGAGTGGGGGTCGGTGGTTTCATGGGTATAGAGTTTCGGTTTTTCAAGATGAAAAGAGTCCCGGAGATTGGCTGCACAACAACGTGAATGTACTGACCTGCACCCTTAAAAATGAAGATGGTTAATTTTGTTATGCACATTTTACTGCAGTTAAAAATAATTTTTGAAGTTTAACCCATATACCCTAGGTCTGATTCTAAGGTCCCACTCTTTTCCACTGCAAAAACAACTATCAGGTAGGAGGGAAAGGAATGCATCATTCGAAGAGTCCAGACGAGGAATAATTTATTAGCATGTCAATCTTTGCATCCAAAGATGACTGCCTTACTATTCTGGAGGGCGCATTTGGGGCCAGAAAGACAGATACTAGCCAGGAGCCCCACTCCGAGTCAAGATTTAAGATCTTTTTTTTTTTTTTAATTCTTTTTTTTTTTTTAATTTTTTTTTCAACGTTTTTTATTTATTTTTGGGACAGAGAGAGACAGAGCATGAACGGGGGAGGGGCAGAGAGAGAGAGGGAGACACAGAATCGGAAACAGGCTCCAGGCTCCGAGCCATCAGCCCAGAGCCTGACGCGGGGCTCGAACTCACGGACCGCGAGATCGTGACCTGGCTGAAGTCGGACGCTTAACCGACTGCGCCACCCAGGCGCCCCTTTTAATTCTTTTTTAATGTTTATTCAGTTTTGAGAAAGAGAGAGAGAGAGAGAGAGCGCGCGGGGGGCGGGGGCGGGAGGGAAAGAGAGAGAGGGAGACACAGAATCCGAAGCAGGCCCCAGGCTCCCCACTGTCAGCACAGAGCCTGACGCGGGTCTTGAACTCACGGACCGTGAGATCATGACCTGAGCCGAAGTCGGACGCTTAACCGACTGAGCCACTGAGGCACCCCAAGATTTAACAACAATTAGAGTCTGATGCAGTTAAAGATGCAGACTTCCCTAGGTCTTTCTTCAGGAAGATCTCTGCCCCAGTCTTCCATTTCACCCAACCCCTTTCTGCCGGCTCATACTACTTTGCGGGGGCTCAGGGCTGAGAGCAGAGGTCACTCCTGGGGGGGGATCCAAGTATTCCGGAGGCAGAGTTGTGGGAGGGGTCAGCTGGCAAACCCAGGAAGCAGGCGAGGTTTGGCTTTTAGGCCTTGGGCTCTCTCTGCAGCTGGCGCAGGGCTGAGTCTGGAGCCTGGAGATCTAGCTTCTGCTACTGACTTGCCATGAGACGCCGGGAAAGATGGTCTCCTTCTCTGGGCCTTGGTTTCCCCAGCTGCGGCATGAAGGGTTTGTTCTAACACGAGTTCTAAGGCTCCTCCTCTGGCCTTGGCCTTGTAGGAGATTTGAACCTTTGGACTCCTTGACTATATGGGTCCTCCTCTCTCACACCTTCTGTTTTAGCAAAACTGTTCTGGACAGGCTCTGATAAATCCATTCAGTGCAGAGACACATTTTCTCCCAAGGGTATTTGCATTTCTGTTGGCATCCAGATGAGAGAGACTGAGGCTCTAACTTGGGTTCTCTTTTGATTGGAAGGAGCAGGGCAGACATGGTGGGGTGGAGGGATTCACCCCAAGCTGCCAACTGGCAAAGCAGGGCCTGGCCCAGGGCTCAGTCCTCGGGTGCCGATCTTGGCCCACCTCTCCCAGTGTGGCACCGACGTGAACCCACCATGCCGCCTCTTCTTCTGCCAGGACTCTGCACGGGTGCTGGCAGCCCCCCCCTGTCCCCGGAGAAGTGAGTTCCAGCTCAGATACCGATGAGGTCATCGAGATCCCCCGGTCTGAGCTGGAATTTGGCAGGAGGGCTCATGGGGCAGCTGTTTGCGGTTTCTCTTTTCCTCTGAAGGAAAGTCTGAGCAGATGATCTCCTAGGTGCTGCCCGTTTCCATGTGAGGGAGAAGCAGGATGTGGCTCCAGATCAGTGGAATGGGAGGGGGGTTGGCAAGGAGAGTCTGGGGCGACACGTAAGCGACATATTTTGTGAGATGAAAGATCCCAGCTTCTTTCAGTAACTTCTTCAACTCTGCTTTTGTTCTTAGGAAACCTCATTTCGTCCCCTAATATTTATTCATGAGGACTTTGTGTTTTTGGAGACTTTGAGGAGCAGCTGCTTTGGGTCTGAGGGAATTCACCTCACTGCGAAGACAGCTTTTCATCTACTCAATGCAGCCAGGCTCCTCATCAAGAAACATCAGCTCCTTGGGGTGCTGGGGCCTCCAACTCCAGGAGGATTAATGTGCAGTTGTGGAGGGCTCCCGACATGCTCTGCTCTTGGCCAGCCGGGCCAAGGGTCCGGGGACCCTTGGGTCCTAGGGACAGGGCAGGGGCGGCTTTGGGGACACAGAGGAGGCCACGTGCTAGGACAGACATCCCTGCCTGGGGACCTCACAGAGCCTCTTAGGCCAGCAAAGCACGATAGCGGAGGCTCCAAGAACTGGGAGTTCCAGACAGTTTCGTCTTTCAGAGACTTGTGTCTTGAAGGAGAAACCAGAGGCTTCTACCCACCAGAACACAAATGCAACGTGACATGCAAACAAATGCCCGGTGGGGAGGGCCGGGCTGGTTCAGTCACACAGAGGGGAGCTAGGACTAGAAAAAGACTTGCACAGGGTGGTTTTGACTGGGGGAGTCAGGAATTCTAGAATGTCAACCTTGGGAATGACTTTAAGTTCTGGTCTAACCCTCTTATTTTCCACATGGAAAAATTGTGGGAAATTACACGTCTAAAGTCTGCATTGAAGATGAAATTCAAATATACATTTTCTGGCCCTGGCCCAGTGCACTTTCCTCTACAGTTGATCTGTAAATGTCTGTTTTTTTCCAACATTTTAGGGCTTCATGTGTCACTAACCCTATGACTTCCCAGGTAGCTCCTTCTCTAGCCCTTTTTGTTCTGAGCTCCCACTCATCCTTCCCCTTAAACAGTTCACTGCTTTCTTTCTTTCCCTTTTTACTGGTAATGCAGGATTTTGTTTATTCTGCCCATTAATAACTACATTCGAGAACATTTATAATATTAATGGAACTTAATCTAAGAGAAGTTCAACTTACTTTTTCTTACGTTCCGGTATCGATAGTCAAAATGATCATGGTCAAAATTATTACGTCAAAAACTTATGATAGGCACTTGGGGTTAGTCTATATACAATTTCTTTTTTGGCATAAAGTTCTTGGGCTGCAAGAAAGAACATTTGGTTTGTTTCACTCGTAGGAATGTCTCTTAGTGCTGGGATGGCTTCTTCTTCTTTTTTTTTTTTTTGGGATGGCCTCTTCTTGGAATTTCTTCTGCTGTTGATTTTTTAGCATAGTTATCTGTGATTGTATGAATGGAATTGAGTGGAGAGGACTCATCATGTTTATTCCAAATAAGGGTACATAATTGATTACTAGACTAATGAGGAGGTAGGCAGGCAAGGCCTCTGCCCAATGTTGAGGCCAAGAGGTACAGCCTAAGGAGTTTAGCCAAGATTCAAGAATAAAGTCAAATTGGGAGCTTAAGAAAAGAGCAAAGCCATTAGTCACTCTTTCTGGCAATGGTGAGGGTGAATTTTCCACCATTTTCCCTGTGGCTTAGCCGATCTTGGTCCTTGAAGTGCCCGCTCAGGCCCCTCCCGACAACTCAGCGACGTCAGCACACTGCTGTCTTTTTTGAATGCCCGCCTGCATAAACTCAGCTCTGTCACAAGCTTCTGTAATGCTCGTGGGTGCTAAATGTAATGCTCCAAGTTGCATGTGAATGGGAGAGTCCTGGCAGGAGGCATTGACCTTCTATAAGATGTAGGGAAATCAGGACAGTCCTGAGTTCTTCCCGAGGCTCTGGACCAGTGCCTCTAATGTCCACTGACACCCAGTGCCACGATCCAGGGCTTTTACCTGGCCCCACTACCTGGTTACCTTCTCTCCACCTTCCACCCCACCTTCCACCCCACCTCATTCCAGGACCGGAAGTTTTTTTGTTTGTTTGTTTGTTTTAGTAATCTCTACCTCCAACGTGGGGCTAGAACTCACGACCTTAAGATCAAGAGTTGTATGCTCTACTGGCTGAGCCAGGAGGTGCCCCAAGGACGGGGACTTTTTTTTTTTTTTTTTTTATGTTTTTGAGAGAGAGAGACAGATAGAGCGTGAGAGGGGGAGGGGCAGAGAGAGAGGGAGACACAGACTCTGAAGTGGGCTTCAGCCTCTGAGCTACCAGCACAGAGCCCAATGCGGGGCTTGAACTCACGAACCTCGCGATCATGACCTGAGCGGAAGTCAGATGCTTAACTGACGGAGCCACCTAGGCGTGCCCCAAGGACTGGAACTTTTTTTTTTTTTTTTTTTTTTTTTTTTTTTTTAAATTTTTTTTTTTTCAACGTTTTTTATTTATTTTGGGACAGAGAAAGCCAGAGCATGAACGGGGGAGGGGCAGAAAGAGAGGGAGACACAGAATCGGAAACAGGCTCCAGGCTCCGAGCCATCAGCCCAGAGCCTGACGCGGGGCTCGAACTCACGGACCGCGAGATCGTGACCTGGCTGAAGTCGGACGCTTAACCGACTGCGCCATCCAGGCGCCCCATGGACTGGAACTTTTAAAAGTGTTTGCGGGGGCGCCTGGGTGGCTCAGTCGGTTGAGCGTCCGACTTCCGCTCAGGTCACGATCTCGCGGTCCGTGAGTTCGAGCCCTGCGTCGGGCTCTGTGCTGACAGCTCAGAGCCTGGAGCCTGTTTCGGGATTCTCTGTTTCCCTCTCTCTCTGCCCCTCCCCCGTTCATGCTCTGTCTCTCTCTGTCTCAAAAATAAATAAACATTAAAAAAAAAGAAAGTGTTTGTGATTGAGGGATGCCTGGCTGGCTCAGTCGGTGGAGCATGCAACTCTTGATTTAAGGGGTTGTGAGTTCGAGCCCCGCGTGAGGTCGGGAGATTACTTAAAAACAAAACAAAAAAATCTTTTTTAAAAAAATTTAATTAATTAATTTATTTTAAAAATGTTTTCATTTATTTTTGAAGGAGAGAGAGAGACAGAGCATGAGCGGCGGAGGAGCAGAGAGAGAGAGAGAGAGACACAGAATTCAAAGCAGGCTCCAGGCTCTAAGCTGTCAGCACAGAGCCCGACGTGGGGCTCGAACTCACAAACTGTGAGATCATGACCTGAGCTGAGGTCAGACGCTTAACCGGCTGAGCCACCCAGGTGCCCCCCCAAAAAATCTTAGAATAAAAAAAAAGTCTATGTGATTGAGAACTTGGGCATTTGAATTTATCCTTCTCATTCCACACTCGTGACTGGTTCCGCTTCCTTTTCTCAAACCCTGAATTCATTCCTGATGTCATTCCAAATTCTAAAAAAATGCTGAGGATTCCTGGGTATCGGCACTGACTGGAGGGAAATGGGAGATGATAGTAACTAAGATCACAGGCAGGGTAAAAGAGTGGAAAATAGATTATGAAACAAACCATCTGGCGAGGCTCTTCTGCTACCTTGCTGTGTGGTTTTGGGCAAAGCCTTTAACGTCTCTGTGCCTTCGTGTCTTATTTATCAGGTGAGGATAATATTGTCTGACTTATCGACCTCTAAGATATGTTAAAGATAAAGTAGGGGAGCAGATTTAAACTTCTTCTTAATTTAAAAGAATATTAGGGGGGCGCCTGGGTGGCTCAGTCGGTTGCGCGGCCGACTTCGGCTCAGGTCATGATCTCGCGGTCTGTGAGTTCGAGCCCCGCCCCGGGCTCTGTGCTGACAGCTCAGAGCCTGGAGCCTGTTTCAGATTCTGTGTCTCCCTCTCTCTCTGACCCTCCCGCATTCATGCTGTCTCTCTCTGTCTCAAAAATAAATAAATGTTAAAAAAAAATAAAAAATAAATAAAAAAAATAAATAAAAGAATATTAGGGGGAAAAAAAGAAAATTCCACCTAAATAGCATCACGTTGAGGATTTACTTCCCCCAAAATCACACACACACACACACACACACACACACACATACACACACACGATTTTTTTTTAAATTACCCTTCTCTACCAGTGTCCTCTGAGGTATATTGATAAGCAGCTAAGGGCTAAACTGAGTCTGAATTTCATCTCCTTTAATACCCTGTCATCTGGGGAAAGGGGCTGATGAGCGGTGCTATACTGGGTCAGGAGAAATAGAGGACCTGCATAATCCAGAAAGGTCTGAACAATCTTGTGTTGATTGTGAAGAAAAACCAAGGGAAAAAGCAGTAGGATCAGACTCTGGCCTCACTCTTCTCATCCTAGCAAACCTTTCCCATCTGGCTGTTGTTAGGGTTGAGCTCCGATTGGGTTTGATTTATAATTAGGGTCCAGGAGAGGATTAGGGTTAGGGTTGGGGTTTCAGTTAGGATTAGATACTGAGTTTGGGTATATGTTTAGTTTAGAGTTAGGGGTGAGAAATTAGGGTAAAGTTATATTTAAAGTTAGGGTCAGGGGCACCTGGTTGGTTCAGCCAGTAGATAGTGTGTGACTCTTGATCTCGGGGTTGTAAGTTTGAGCCCCATGATGGGTGTAGAGATTGCCTTTAGAAAATAAAAATAAGGGTGCCTGGGTGACTCAGCTGATTGAGTATCTGACTTCGGCTCGGTCATGAAGTTATACTTTGTGAGTTTGAGCCCCATATGGGGCTTGCTGCTGTCAGTGTGGAGCCCGCTTGGGATCCCCTGTAGCCCCTTCTGTCCCCCCCATCCCTGCTTGTTCTCTCTCTCCTTCTCTCAAAAATAAATTAAAAAACATTAATAAAAAATAAAATAGAGGCACCTATTTTTGGCTCAGTCAGTTAAGCGTCCGACTTCAGTTCAGGTCATGATCTCACGGTTCGTGGGTTCAAGCCCCGTATTGGGCTTTGTGCTGACAGCTCAGAGCCTGGAGCCTGCTTCGGATTCTGTGTCTCCCTCTCTCTCTGCCCGTCCCCAGCATGTGCTCTGTCTCTCAAAAATAAATAAAAACATTTCTAAAAAATTAAACATAAATAAAAATAAAACAAGATCAGTATTCATTTAATGTAGAATTGGGGTTAGGTCAAGGTTAGGGCAATGTTTCTCAGTCCAGGCACTACAGCCATTTGAAACTGGATAATTCCATCATGGGGGCCACCCTGTCATTTTTAGGATGTTCAGAAGCAACCCTGGCCTCTACCCACTAGATTCTTATAGTATCTGCTACATCCTAGGAACCAAAAATATCTCCGGACATCGTCAAATGCTTCCTTGGGTGTGGGGGTTGGGGTGGCAACAGTGGGAGTCTCCCTTGGTTGAGAACCCCTCAGTTAACATCAGGGTTAGGGTTAATGTTAGGATTCTGGTCTGGAGTCAGGTTGTTTTAGATTTTAAAGTTGGGTTTGTGTTTAGATTGGGGTTAGTCGAGAGGGTTGGGAAGATGTTTAGATTTAGGGTCAGGAGTGAGGTGAAGGCTCAGGTTCAGGTTCAGGTTCAGGCGAGGATTTGTACGTTGGTTATGTTTAGGGTTAGCACCTTGCTACAGATGCATTGTGGAAATATCATATCATGAATTTAGTGTCTTCCCTCTGGCATTATTGGCATTATTGGGAAGTGGCTATATTTCTTGGGGAACAGAATACAAGGAGATGCCCCACACTGGGGCATCTCCCTGTAGAACCCCGCTGTGTCTGTGGAGAGTGACTTCTTAAGAGCCTTCGTGTCTCAGGAAGGTCACTATTTGGGGTTGTTCCTCATCTCTATGTGTGACATAAAGATAAAGACAGCTGGAAACAGCCCATATGTCCACCTGCACCAGCATATACACTCTGTGCCGAGACTCCATTTACATTTTATTGCATACGTCATTTGCGTAGTGCAGACACAAAGACCTTCATGCCTAAGGTCAGGAAACCAATATATATGGCAGGGCTCCCCTTCTGCCACATTGTCACAGGTACGAGGAAACCCACCTGAAGGCAAGGGTTTCAAGAACAGCACAGCAGGATGACTCAAGGACCCGAGCAATGGGAAGATCTCGGAGCTGGAAGCCAGGACACCGATTGTTCACCCCTTTGTTGTTCTACTGTGTGCGGAATCACGGGCAAGTTCGTCGCCCTGCCTTAGTTTGCCCTTGTGTAGAATAACCAGAATGGAACTCACCTGAAACCCTTCATCCCTCTCCAATTCAACCGAGGGTGAGGTTCATTTCAACAAGCTCTTGAATTGTTTGGGAAGGAAGGTGCTGCGTTGGCCCACGGTAATTTTATTATTCTGTTTCCAGAAGAAAGGGGTGTATACAGCCTCTAGCTCAGCACCCGCGTGGTGGTTGGAGCCAGCCAAGGCGTCCATCTGCCCATGTCAGAGAATACAGGAGGGATGGTGGTGTCAGAGGCAGACGAAACAGAGAGGGAACGATGCTTCACCAGCTTGTCAACATGTCATTAGGGTGTTCCTGTGGGAACCAAGAGCAGAGGCAGGAGGCAGGAGACGTGGGAGGGAGGGGGGGAGGGAGGGAGGGAGGAAGGGAGAGAAATGGAAGAGATGAAGGGGTCCGCATTCATCCCTGTCATGAGGAGAGCTCTATCAAACCAAGGCCAGGCCTATAAATCAGGCCATAATTAGTTGCAAAGAGAAAGCTTTAACATCCTCATCAAATTGATTAATACATCTTGCAGCTCAGGACAGGCTGGCCCTGCCTTGGAAAAACCGCAAGCTGGCCCGGCTGGATGGGAAGGGAAGGGGAGAAGGGACAGTTCTAGCTGTGACAGCGTGGAGCCAGCTGAGTTCTGCCCCTCAGTGTACTCACTTGAAGGAGGCTCGGACAGGTGGCAGGTGGGGCCGTTCTCAGTCCGGGGGGGTCATCAAGGGCCCGGAATTGGCCCCAACACCTCTGGCACATTATTGGTTTATTTTTCTAGGCCTCAGTTTCACCATCTGTAAAAGGGACGTTTTGAACCGGAGGAACTTTGATTACTTCCGGTTCAGACACCATAAATATCTAGGAGCTCAAGGGACAAGGATGTTTTGGGGGTTATGGCCAGTAAAGACCTAATCCCAGGATCAATTCCTAGGATATCCAAAGGGGGGGGGGGTGGTCAGGAGTCTGGGATAAGCTTAAGGAATCTGGTCTGCCTCGGGCTTGAGATTAACAAGTACTGCCTGTGTGTCTTTCCCAAGGCCTAAGCAAGCAGCAAATACCCTTCATCTTCTAAAGTGGCACAGAGAGAAAAGATATGGATTGCCTTGGATTCACATCCTGCCTCAACCGCTTATTTGCCGTGTGTTTGGGGAAAGTCACCCAGCCTCCTCAGCTTTCTCCTCTATAATAGGGATAACAAAATAACAATATCTATCTTGCGGGGTCATTATGAGGAGTCCGTAAGATATATATGTCATGGGCTCAGCTCAGAGCCTGGCACGTAGTAGGTGGTCAGCAAGTAGTAATTAGTATTATTGTTGTTCAGATGACTCTTGATATCTTAAAAATGGCATCTAACTCACACGGAGACTGAAAAAGTAAAGTCTCGTAAAAAAGTAAAGCCCTGGGGCGCCTGGGTGGCTCAGTCCGTTAAGCGTCCACCTTCGGCTCAGGTCATGATCTCAGGGTTTGTGAGTTCGAGCCCCGCGTGGGGCTCTGTGCTGATAGCTCGGAGCCTGGAGCCTGCTTCGGGTTCTGTGTCTCCCTCTCTCTCTGCCCCTCCCTCTCTCGTGCGCACGTGCTCTCTCTCTCTCTCTCAAAAAAAATAAACATTAAAAAAAATATTTTTTTTTAGATCAAGCCCTGATTCCCCCATAGGATGTCCAACAAGTCACCCTCCTGGGGTATAAAATGACATTTTGTGTAAAATGGACTTGAGCTTAAAGACTTGGGTTCTGATCTTACCTTTGCAGCTTATGGGTTACGTGACTTTGTGCAAGATCTTTCACCTTTCTGAGCCTTGCTTTCCTGAATCAGGAATATTTTCAGCATTCAATCAGATAATGTGTATAAATGATCCTTGTAAAATGTAAGTCATATTCAAGCATATTTAAATATAAAGCCTTTTGGGGCACCTGGGTGGCTTAGTTGGTTAAGCGTCTGACTTCAGCTCAGGTCATGATCTCGCAGTCCGTGAGTTCGAGCCCTGCGTTGGGCTCTGTGCTGACGGTGGGGAGCCTGGAGCCTGCTTTGAATTCTGTGTCTCCTCTCTCTGCCCCTCTCCCACTCACACTCTGTCTCTCTCTCTCTGTCTCTCAAAAATAAATAAACACTAAAAAATTTTTTAAACAGCATTTTATGAGCAACATTCAGGGCATCAGTCACTTTTGTCTGCTGCTGACCGCCCCAAATCCCCCATTAGGAATAACAAATGAAATACATTTCTTCTCAAGCCCTTGGGACGTGCTCCATTGCTTGAAAGGACCCTGTGGGCTTTATGTCTTCTATAAATTGCATTTTCCTATTTCCTGCTTTAACAAAAACTCTCTGACTTAATTGCTTATAATAAACAAAGATCCTCTATTTAGTGGCGTTTGGGGCACATCCAGGTTTATGTGGTGACGTTATCCAAAAATCCATTCTTTCCTTCTTCTGTAATAATTGAACTGTTGAACATATGGCTGCTCATATGTATCTGTTTCCCAGACTCCCTTGCGTTTACGATGGCTAGATGACTAAGTTCTCGGTAATGGAATGAAAGCAAAAGTGATGTGGGCCAATTAGGAGCTGGGTCCTTAAGAAATGAGTGTGCCTCTTCTACACTTTTAATCCTTCCTGAGACCCAGAACACGAGTGTACCCTCCATCCAGCTTGGACCAGGCAGATAAAGGCCACCATGGGGGGTGGTGGGGAAGCAAGGCAGAGGGAACCTGGGTCCCCGATGACCACGTGGAGGAGAATCCCCTGCCAACCTGGAGCTCAGGCTGTTCTGTGAGAAAAAACATAAACCTCTACCGTGTTGAGATGTTGCATTTGGCGATCTTTATTATAAAGTTTAATCTTTCATCTTGAGGAATTACTTCTTTGCACTGAGTGTCCCTCAGGAGTCCATTTTCTTTCTTTTTTTTTTTTTTAATTTTTAATGTTTATTCATTTAGAGAGAGAGAGCGCGCACGCAGGGGAGGGGCAGAGAGAGGGAGACACAGAATCTGAAGCAGGCTCCAGGCTCTGAGCTGTCAGCACAGAGCCCGATGCGGGGCTCGAACTCACGAACCGTGAGATCATGACCTGAGCCGAAGTCGGATGCTCAACCGACTGAGTCACCCATGCGCCCCAATCAGCTCCATTTTCTTATACTCTTCCTGCAAGAACAAAGTCTACTCTATTCCTGGAAAGCAGCTGCAATTCGAAGACCAATGGGGGGAAAGAAGAAGCAGAAAATCAGACAGCTGTAGATTGAGGATGCCTGGAGGGATCCACAGGAATCTGAACTCTGACCCCGGCCCACGTGAAGGGACAGGGAGGGCTCAGGGACCACAGAGCTGGAGAAATAAACCAGAGGTGCCCAAATGACTCGTCATGAGCCTCCGGTAGAGGAAGTGGGCTTTTCAAAACCTGTGCACTGCTTTCTTATGCTTCTAATCCCCGAGAAAACTTGACCCTCACCGGCTGACCCATTGGCTTCCCACCAGTTTGTCATCATCAGTCAAGATTTTTTTCAAAGCCTATGACATTTAGAAAGCCTCCCTCCTGACACCCACCCCTCCCCTTTCGGAATGTGGTCCTGGGCAGACTCCGAATTGCTCTTTAACATGTTGAACTGAGCAGATGGCTTGGAATGTGAGTGCTGAATACCTCCTTTCAAAAGCCAAGAGGTATGGGAGTCCAGCAGACATGGGATCATGGGGAAGAGGAGACAACGGAGGAAGGACCACGGTGCCAAACAGCCACAGGTGGGAGCCAGAGCGGGGAGGAGGGGCAGCCTCGCCTTGCCACACCACTGGCCCGAATCGCAGGGCAAGGCCGGAAGGGAAGTACCAGTTGCGAAAGTTCCAACCTCATCTCACAGCTCACCAAATATTACGGCCTAGCACATAAAAGCCAGCGTGCTAATCTGCCAGGAGTGTTAAACTCAAGGAGCTGTGACCAGAAGCAGGCGGGCTCTGGGGACAGGAGTGGGGAGGTAGCTTCAGCAGGCCAGGGGCTCCCCTTAGGCCTCGCCGGCTCTCAGGCAGCCTGAAACCAAACAGGGAACTCAGCCCTTGTCCGGGAACCCACGTCTGCCTCCTGCCTCTCCACAGTGAGAGCATTTAGGGGAGTCCTGAGCCTTCTTAGAGGGATCCGGGCCGCTTCTAGGCAGAAAATAAATGCTTTCAAGCCACATAAATCAACGAAAATTAGCAGGAGTCAAGGTAGAAATCTGTCCTCCAGCACTTGGATGTTTGAGCCACGGTTCTTCTCTGTGATTTAGAGCCGTGTGATTAGAGTGATCCGATCTTGTTTTTTTTCTTTTTCTTTTTTTCCTTTTTTTCCCCCCTCTCCTCCCCTTTCCAGATAAAGTCCTCTCCTATGAGGCAGGTTCCCACTGTCTGCTAGTTTCTCTGGCTAGAAACAGGTGTGTGCACCTGTCCGCTCAGCCCCTTGATGGATCTCTGTGCCGTCTTGGTTCGTCTCCTCCCCGCCTGCTCCTTAATGAACAGTCCGCCCCAGGCCAGGGATGAGTTGTGGGTGGGAGCCCACATTCTGAAGAATGTTGCAGAAGAGGAGATGTGTGGCTGCTGACCCAAGTGAAATGCGGCACCACCCTAGAGGTGGAGGAGGGGGGCTGCGGTGATCAGAACTCCTCACTCTGACCTCTGAACTTGGGAGAAGATTGATAACGGCCTGAAGGTTTCCCAGCCCTGAGCCCCCTGCCAGAGGAGGAGCATATAACCCAGCTACTGATGGAAGTGTGAGCTGGGAACCAGAGAGCTGAGATGCAGTGTTTCACCTCAGAGAACGGGGACTCAGGGGCGCCTGGGTGGCTCAGTCGGTTAAGGGTCTGACTCTGGATTTCGGCTCAGGTCATGATTTCACGGTTTGTGAGTTCGAGCCCCCATCGGGCCCTGCGCTGGCAGTGCGGAGCAAGCTTGGAATTCTCTCTCTCCCTCGCTTTCTGCCCCTTCCCCACTCACATATGTGTGCTCTCTCTTTCTTTCTCCCCAAATAAATTAAAAAAAATTTTTTTTTAATTTTAAAAATGGGACTCAGAGGGACAACCTTGTATGGGAAGTGAAGGTGGAATTTGGAATCAGAAAGACACAGATGCATCTCCATCACTTACCACCTAGATGACCCTGTGCAAGTTTCTCAAACTCTTTGAGCCTCAGTCTCCACACCTTTAAAATGAAAATAATGAGGGGTGCTTGGGTGGCTCTGTGGGTTGAGCATCAGACTTCAGTTCAGATCACGGTCTCACGGCTCATGAGTTCAAGCCCCACATTGGGCTCTGTGCTGACAGCTCAGAGCCTGGAACCTGCTTTAGATTCTGTGACTCCCTCTCTCTGCCCCTCCCCCACTCGTGCTCTGTCTCTTTCTCTCTCTCTCAAAAGTAAATAAACATTTAAAAAATAAAATGAAAATAATGCTATTAATCTCACAGAGCTGTAGTGAAGGCTATATGAAATAATCAAATTAATGTCAAGTTTCTAGCACATGGGGTGCCTGGAACGTAGCATTTGCTCATAACATACTTTCCTGCCTTTCCACTCTTCTTGCCCAAGGCTGTACAGCAAGCTAGGAAAGAAGTCAGTGTCTCCTAACTCCTCATCCAGTATCTGGTATCCGTCCAGCTCAGGAATCTACCCACTCACTATGAGTTCTCGGTCTAGACACTAACTGAATGGCAGAGAGCAGCCCTCTAGGAGACAGACTAGAACATACCCATTCTTTTTTTTTTTAATTATTTTTAATGTTTATTTATTTTTGAGAGATAGAGAGATACAGAGCATGAGCAGTGGAGGAGCAGAGAGAGAGGGAGACACAGAATCCGAAGCAGGCTCCAGGCTCCGAGCTGTCAGCACAGAGCCTCACGCGGGGCTCGAACTCACAAACCCTGAGATCATGACCTGAGCTGAAGTCGGACGCTCAACCAACGGAGCCACCCAGGTGCCCCTAGAACATGCCCATTCTGAGGAAGGAAGAATCACACCCAGCATGGTATTGTGCCATATTCACTGCCAGGTTCAAGCCCTGACTACAAGCCACCTGCAAGTTGTGACCCTGGGCGATTCCTTGAGCCTCAGATTCCCCAGTGTGAAGTGGTTGTGATTGCAATCCTTGCTACAGGGTGGCTTTGGAGTTCAAAGGAAATAGTGGATGGGGAAGCCCTGTGCAAATGATTCTTTATGGATAATGGGGTGCTAATCATTTTATTAACCAGATTTCTCTTGGGAAGGGAACGCTGCTTAGAAGAACACGTTGGTATGTGCCTATCATATGGCAGATGTTACCAAAATATTAGAGAAGGGAGAGCATTGCTCTGCATGAGAGAGACAAAGAAGAGAGAAAAGAGGAGGTGGGGAGGCTCCAAGAGGATAGAGAGAGGCCAGGCTTACTGAATGCCACACTGGTTAGATGGACTGGGAGGCATTTTAAGAACAGTGGTGCCCACTGTGGTCATTAAAGCTGTTTGTGCCATGTAACAGAAGCTTGTCCTCTTGTGCCCCTGCAAAGTCTCTGGGTTTCTCCATTAAACTCACCCGTTTTGGAGCACTGATCACACGGCTCTAGTGATTTATACACATTCTTTCATTTATCCCTCTATAACCTTCCACGGATATAGCCCTGAGGCCCAGAAACCTTGGACAGCTTGCTCAAGGTCACATAAATCGTAGCTGCCAGAGAAGGGATTCCAACGGGTGCCTAGCCCCGGCTACCGTGCCCCGTTGCCCCTCGGGACCTTAGTTTTCTGAGGTTCAGAAGGTCACTTAACCTCCCCGAGCCCCAGTTTCTCTAGCTTTAAGAAGAAATGTCTCTGTTGCTCCTCTCCTTGGTCACTCAAATACTTGATAGATGAGAGAGGTAATAGATGTGAAGTACTTTGAGAGCTTTTAAACAAACAACCCTGTTGCGAAAGTAAGCTATTATTAATACCACATCTCACATGCTAAAAGGTCCGCTTAATCCGTCCTGCCCTAAGGAGCCAGAGAGGATATTTCTCCTCTCTGTTTAGTTTATCCAAGTGCCAAGGGTGTTCTTCGCTCCTTTCTCTCATCGGAGAGAGCGTATGGCTCTGCCCTGAAGCTACCCAAGTCCGAATAGCATGATCATCTCCAAGGATTCCCTTCCTCCCACGCATCTCTCCTGCCCCCTCCAAAAATAGGGACTAGCCCCGTGGTATTTAACATACAGCCCTCCAGGGAAAAAAAGGCCTATTTTGATTTGTAGCATTTGCCAATTTCCTTGGTGTAAATACTCCCAGCATGCCTGATTTCACACGATCGTTATGATATGAGTGCAGAATTGGGGAGAGATGGACAGTATCACACCCTTATACAGTATTTCCACCATATAGGTACAAGAGGTATCAATGACCCCAGAATGGATGCCTGGGTGGCTCAGTCGGTTAAGCGTCCGGCTTCGGCTCAGGTCATGATCCCAGACCCGCGTCTGCCGTCAGCGAAGAGCCCACTTCAGATCCTCTGTCCCTCTCTCTCCTCCCCTTCCCTGCTCTCTCCCTCTCTCTCTTAAAAATAGACTTAAAAAAGAAATAACCCCAAAAGGATATAGTAAAATCTGGTGAAGGGGTACCCGGCCGACTCAGTCATAGAGCATGTGCCTCTTAATCTCAGGGTTGTGAGTTTGAGCCCCATGTTGGATGTAGAGATGACTTAAAAATGAAATCTTGGAGTGCCTGGGTGGCTCAGTCAGTTGAGCGTCCGACGCCAGCTCAGATCATGATGGCATGGGTTCGTGAGTTCGAGCCCCGCATAGGGCTCTGTGCTGTCAGCACAGGGCCCGCTTCCTATCGTCTGCCCCCCTCTCTGCCCCTGCCCCGCTCGTGTGCTCTCTTTCTAAAATAAATAAACACACACAAAAAAAAAACCTTTAAAAAGATCTAGTGAAATAAAGACTAAATAAATAAAGAAGGGATGTGTTTTTATTATTTATTACTTTTGTCTTTAAATGTAATTTATTTCATCGTAACTTCACATGGTTTTAGGGTTTTTTTGGAGTAACTGTTCAACAAAATTCTTGAAAACTTAAAAATCAGTGCTCGCAAGCCAGCATAAGGAGGTTCCACACCACCCCTGTGTGACCCACACGTGCACATGAAGACAGTCTACAGTCCTCCCCGTTCGTGCTCTATTTCTCTCTATCAAAAATAAATAAACATTAAAAATAATTTTTTTAAAAAGATTGGGTATGTCCTAGTCTGTCTGCTAGAGGGCTGCTCTCTGCCATTCAGTTAGTGTCTAGACCGAGAACTCATAGTGAGTGGGTAGATTCCTGGGCTGGATGGATACCAGGTACTGGATGAGGAGTTAGGAGACACTGATGTCTTTCCTAGCTTGCTGTACAGCCTTGGGCAAGAAGAGTGGAAAGGCAGGAAAGTATGATGTTATGAGCAAATGTTATGTTCCAGGCACCATGTGCTAGGAAGCTGAGGAATGTGGGGGGAAGCACCAAGTGATCCTGTCATATATTTTTCTTCTTCTTCTTTTTTTTTTTTTTTTTAACGTTTATTTATTTTTGAGACAGAGAGAGACAGAGCATGAACAGGGGAGGGGCAGAGAGAGAGGGAGACACAGAATCCGAAACAGGCTCCAGGTTCTGAGCGGTCAGCACAGAGCCCGATGCGGGGCTCGAACTCACGGAACGTGAGATCATGACCTGAGCCGAAGTCGGACGCCCAACCGACCAAGCCACCCAGGCGCCCCATCTTTTTTTTTTTTTTTTTTAAAGATTTTTTAATATGTTTATTTTTGGAGAGAGAGAGAGAGACAGAGAGACAGAACACAAATGGGAGAAGGGCAGAGAGAGAGGGAGACACAGAATCTGAAGCAGGCTCCAGGCTCCAAGCCATCAACACAGAGCCCGATGTGGAGCTCAAACCCACAGACCGGGAGATCATGACCTGAGCTGAAGTCAGACACTTAACCGACCGAACCACCCAGGCGCCCCGTTGTGACATATTTTCCTCTTTCAGAAACAAGAATCTCACAAGAAATGGTATGCTGGATTGACAATGGCCATTTCGATCTCAAAGATTCTTTTCTTCTTTAAAAATGTTTATTTATTTTTGAGAGAGAGAGACAGGAGGAGCAGGGGAGGGGCAGAGAGAGAGGGAGACACAGAATCCGAAGCAGGCTCCAGGCTCCAACCTGTCAGCCCAGAGCCTGACGCGGGGTGCTAACTCATGAACCATGAGATCATGACCTGAGCCGAAGTTGGCCGCTTAACCGACTGAGCCACCCGGGCGCCCCCCAATCTCAAATATTCTTAAATTGGAAGAATAGTCCTTTTCCCTAACCATGAGCAAGAGTCTGTTCTCCAGGATCCAGTGTGGATCAGGGTCCCGTTGGGAAAGAGATGGTACCCTGGAGAAGAGTTTAACAAAGGCATATTTATAAAGCTCTGGGCAGGGTTCAGAGACATCCACAAGGGCTGGTGAAGTTAGCCAGAGCAGGGAATGATTGGCACTCGAGGCTCAAAGGGTTAAAGAAGGAGCCTTCCCCCAAATCTGGAGAGTGTAGCAGAGGGTGTCCCACTGGGGCCATGGCCTTTTTAGTTAAGGAACACAGGCATCGTCAACCGGAGGCCTGGCCGGTGGGGAGCTGGGGGAATAAAGACCCTGACCTCACGCTCTCTCTACCTTCCGTCACTTCCAGTGACTTGCTATAACACGTAAATGTGTTATCTTGTTCTCCTTTAAAAACTTCAGGTCGGGGCGCCTGGGTGGCTCAGTCAGTTGAGCGTTTGACTTCGGCTCAGGTCATGATCTTGTGACTGATGAGTTTGAGCCCTGCGTTTAGGCTCTGTGCTGACAAGCTCGGAGGGTGGAGCCTGCTTCAGATTCTGTTTCTCCCTCTCTCTCTGCTTCTCTCCGCTCATGCTCTGTCTCTGTCTCAGAAATAAATAAACATTAAAACAATTTTTTTTAACATTTTATTTATTTTTGAGACAGAGAGAGACAGAGCATGAACGGGGGAGGGGCAGAGAGAGAGGGAGACACAGAATCGGAAGCAGGCTCCAGGCTCTGAGCCGTCAGGCCAGAGCCCGACACGGGGCTCGAACTCACGGACCGCGAGAGCGTGACCTGAGCCGAAGTTGGCCGCCCAACCGACTGAGCCACCCAGGCGCCCCAAAACAATTATTTAAAAAAAAAAAAACCATTAAATAAAAAACGTTGAAAAAAAAAATTTAAAAGGGGCGTCTGGGTGGCGCAGTCGGTTAAGTGTCCGACTTCAGCCAGGTCACGATCTCGCGGTCCGTGAGTTCGAGCCCCGCGTCAGGCTCTGGGCTGATGGCTCGGAGCCTGGAGCCTGTTTCTGATTCTGTGTCTCCCTCTCTCTCTGCCCCTCCCCCGCTCATGCTCTGTCTCTCTCTGTCCCAAAAATAAATAAAAAACGTTGAAAAAAAAATTAAAAAAAAACAAACAAACCAAACTTCAGGTAAAGTCACTGGTTCTTGAGCATTGGCCATTGACTGAACCCAACCAGAAGTCAGAGGACAAGGGAGCCTGTTGGAGTAATTCATAAAGAACATTTCCCAGCACCAAGAGCAGGAGAGGAGAAGGTGAAGAATGGATATGGAAGGTGACAGAGATCACCCAGCACACGTCCTCAGTGGCTCATTGCAGGAAGCCATTCCCAAAGCAGCATGCTTCTGAAACTTTAATAGACATACTAGCCATCTAGGGATTATAATGCAATTTCTGACTCAGTAGGCCTGGGTTGAGTCCTAAGATGCTGCTGGCCTGTGGGCTACCCTTTGGGTAAGAGGTTGTTAGGCCATACCCACCCCACTGCAAACTCTAGTGGGCTTGTCCAGCTATGAGAAAAGCAGAGCTGTAAAACTCCCTTAGTCTTTCCCTTCCCACTTCCTACCTCCCCCACCTCCTTTCCTTCTCCCAACATACCCTGCTGGGGCAATCCAACTATCCACGACAACCTAGAATTTGATTCTCTCTCCTCCCCACCCTGTTCCAAGGCCATACTAGAAAGATGTGGGTTTGCAGACCCCCAGAACTGGAAGGCAAATCTCTCCACTGGAGGAAATCCATAGGGAATATTCTTAAATCCTACAATCTCCCCTGTCTCCTTTTTCTCTCCTTGTTTTCACCTCTACAGCAGGAGGAAGCAGCTGTGGGCTTAGCCCCTGGACACTGGGTCCAGTTGCCTGGTATAAGAAAGGCTGGCCCTAAGGGGTATCCCCATTAATTCCAGACACAATGCATGCGTGTGCACTCGCAGGAAGATACACACACATATATATGAGGTAAGTGCACCGGGGTGGGCAGGGAACGGAAGGCTGGAAATTGGATCAAGATGGCTTAACACAATTCCTTCTCCTTGGGAACTTAGATAATCTGGAAGAGGGACGATGTAACAGCAAAGACCTAGCGACTTTCAAGATGTGCCCCATTACCTATATTTATTCACTACTATTCCCACATAGGATAACTTCCATGCAAAAGTCTAGGAAAAAGGCCTAGCCAAGTGAGGATTTTCCAGAAGTGGCCTGTTCGTAAGATCAGCAACAGATATCCAGATTCCACTAGGAAAAGGCTCCCCAGGGGACATGTGTCCAGCAGCCTGAGCATAGTCCTGCTTGCTCCTTTTCCCAAGAGAAAGCGGGAGAGGATGAGGGCCCAGACTCCCAGCCAGTGAATGGACTGTCTCAGTTCACAGTACTGAACACACTGTGTCCTTTATTTGGCGCTTGTCATAAAACACCCGACACCATAGAGCAACTTACAGTTTACAAGGAACTCTTCAAATACATTACCTCCTTAAATTTTTACAATACACCTATGAGATAAGGCAAGGCAGATTTATCACCATTTTACAAACAAGAAGCTGAGGTTCTAAGAAGTTCAATAATCTACCTAAGGCCACCAGACCCTTGGGTAGTGGAGCCGGGACTGGAATCCAGTTTTCCTCACTCCTGCCTCATATAGGATCCTTTCTGTACACTCCCTTCCTTGCAAACGCTCTTTTGTCTAGTAGCTAATTGTTGGGCATTTTCTGACTTTGTTCCCTTACAGATAAGTAAGCGCCCAGACAGCATAGACTTTGTCTCTCTTCCTTACCGATATTTCTCCAACACCTACAACAATGCCTTATGCGTAGTATGTGCTTAATAAAATTACGTTGAATGCATGAACAAATGAAACAGACGACAAGCTGCCGGAAGGTGGGGCTCTCACTTTGACTTCTTAGAATCCCTCCCGATATTTACACAGTGGGAGAGTAAATGTTACTGATAAGAAAAATGACCTAATATCCAGTGGGTGTGACTGATGCACAGGAAGTCATCTGCCCTGGAAGGTAATATATTTTGAGGAAAGAGAGTGGCTCCCATAGCTTCTAGAATTCTAAGCACTGACTCTCTATTCTCAGTATTTCTCATTACCTTCAACTTTGCCCCTCTCTCACCCTCGGGGTGAAGACATCTGTCCTTGGGACAGACGGTCCAGAAGTTCAGACTGCGTCTTTTCTTTTTTTTTTTTTTTTTCAACATTTTTTATTTATTTTTGGGACAGAGAGAGACAGAGCATGAACGGGGGAGGGGCAGAGAGAGAGGGAGACACAGAATCGGAAACAGGCTCCAGGCTCCGAGCCATCAGCCCAGAGCCTGACGCGGGGCTCGAACTCACGGACCGCGAGATCGTGACCTGGCTGAAGTCGGACGCCTAACCGACTGCGCCACCCAGGCGCCCCTGGACTGCGTCTTTTCGATTTAGGGAACAGGCACCATGTATGGAGTCTTATAACAATGGTCTGCACCTCCACATGATCCCACTGCCACCAGAAATAATAAAATGGTTTGTTTCTCTTGGCAGCCTCCGCCTAACAGCTCCCCATGTGTGTGTCGCTTTCTTCAATTTTCCCCTCTACAAAATCTGGTCATGTTTAATAACAATAAATCAGAGGAGAGATTGCAGCCCGGAAGAGAAGTCTGGAGCAGCCGAGGTTTCCACATCTGGGGCCCATTCGGGTTGAAGCGATGACAATTCCTAATAAATGTTAATGGAGAACCTCCTCAGATTCATACACTCCAGCCATAATTTAGCCTGTCTCCATGCCAGATGACCTTTTGAACATCCAGAATACACCCATCATAGCACCAGCTATAGCCCTGGATTGCTTCCTGCATATGAAGTGGGGGTGGGGGTGGGTGGGGGAGAAACACAACACAAGGCTTCTTGTTATTGATTACATTTTTCCATTTTCTCTTCTCCGGTCTCCTCTTCAAGGCTCACAAAGCCTTGGGGCCCCCAGCCACCCAGGTGGTTAGAGGCCAGGGAGTCAGGTTAAAGGATGTTCCCTTCTACTCGTCAAGGAGGCCGCCTGAAGTCTGACAGCTGACACTGTTCCCACAAGAGACAGGCCTGGACATCAAAATTCCTCCCTTTCCTTTTTTTTTTTTTTTTTTCCTCATTTGAGAGACCCTTTGCCGGTCCTGTTTGTTCTCTTTCATCAGCCACCCTTCCCCCTTCTAGAAGCCCCTTCTAATTAGGCAGTCTACAAGGCTGGCTTCGGTCTTTGGTTTCTCACTTCCTATACCTGTCACCTCCGTGGATCTAATGTCCACGTGTGCTTTTCTTCTGACCGCTCTCTCAAGAGGCAGCCCTGAGATTGCAGGCCAGGAGCCCTGGGGCAACGTGTTTTCACCTGATACCCAGTCCATTGTTGAAAATTCTAAATTAACTTATCATCTCAACAAAACGTTTGGCCTCTTGGCCAAATTTCCATATCTCAGTTGATACAGGTATACAATCAGGGTGCTACCTTAGACCCTCCCTCTCTGCTGCCTTCTTTTCCCACCAGGTGATAGGGTTATTGGAGCCCCCATCCCAACCTCACCCCTTTTACTTCCACTGTCACCTCATGCCTCAGGTCCTTATCACCTCACTTGGAAATTGCCTCCTAACTGGTCTCTCTCTGCTGAACCACCCCTGGACACGGCAGTTAGAGACACCATTCCAAGATGGTATCTTGATCGTGTTTTCCTCAGCTCAAAATTCTTCAGTGGCTCCCCACTGACTTACTATTATTGTTACTCAAATGATTGTTTTTCATAACTAAGTACCCTTTGAACTATCTAAGATCACCTAGTGTTGGAGCAAAAGAGTTTTAGACTGTATATCCCAGGCTTTCTTTTTTTTTCCCACCATTTCCCCCTTACCTGGTCTCATGACACGCTTTATTAGAATTTATTAGAACACTCCTTTATTTATTCAACAAATATTTCTTTCAAGTTTATTTATTTATTTTGAAAGAGAGAGAGAGAAAGAGGGAGAATCCCAAGCAGGCTCCACACTGTCAGCATGGAGCCCGAAGCGCGGCTTGAACCCACAAACCGTGAGATCGTGACCTGAGCGGAAGCCAGCTGCCCAACCGACTGAGGCGCCCCCAACATTTACTTCTTGCTTACAGGTGTGTGGGCTGGCTGCAGTGGCTCTGTCCCAGGTCATGGAACAACCGTGTACCTTCGTATTGGGGGACCCAGGCTGAGGCGACAACCATGCTGTTCTCACGGCCAAGGGCAGAAATGGAAGAGGCCAAGCCAAATCAAGCAAGCAGAGTGAAAATCTCTACTTACACTCCATTGACTAAAGCAAGTCACATGGCTAAACCCACCAGCCGGGGTGCGGGGTAAGTTTTCTTCCCACATGGAGGGGTATGTGCTGAATAATAATAATACCTTCCACCACAGGGAAGTTCTAGTTTTCCTTCATAAGTCCTCTTTATGAATAGAAGAGACTGTCATTTATCTGGGTGTCTCTCGGTACCACATTACCTGAAGTATAGCAAAGGGGGACCAGAAGACATGAGTTCTTAAAGATGCCTGTTTTGGTACAAGGGCAATGTAATTCGTGTTTGATATCTGGTTGCCACTGACGTGCCTTTTCCTTTTCCGCCAGAGCTGTGCCATGGGGGTGATTTGCAGCCCAAGTCTTAATATCAGAGTCTCTATGTGACTGTATACAAGTGACAGTCACACAGCAAACATAAATACAGAAGAGGTTCTGATACCATCGGGGAACAGTATTCCTGCCATCGGGCCAGCTTTGTCTGCTGCTACAGCGCAGTTGACTCTGGAATAAAATTGGAGAGCTAACTGATGGTCAGAGGGGACCAGGAAGGCTTCCATTTGTAACGGAAACAGGCAGGGCTCAGCCAAAGGGAAGGCAGGAAGGGATTTTACCACCCTAGATAAATGCAGGGCACAAACATTTATACAGTGTGTGAAATCACTTAATGGTATAACTTTTGAACTTATTCAAAGGTAAAGACACAGGCATAATTGTGAACCCACACCTTCAGAAGTCTTTGACTCCAAATTTCCATATTCTGTATCTTTTTTCGTCTGTAATAATGACCTTCCTCTCTCTTTTTACCCCAGGGTGCTTTTCCTCCTTTTCCACTCGCAGTATCTGCTATTAGGAACTTTTTAAGTACTACTCAAAGAATAGTCCCCAGACTGGGGCACCTGGCTGGCTTAGTCAGTACAGCGTGTGACCCTTGATCTCAGGGTTGTGAGTTTGAGCCCCACGTTGGGTGTAGAGCTTACTTAAATAAATAAACTTTAAAAAAATTAAAAAAAAAGAATAGTCCCCAGACCATCAGCAGTGGTGCCACCTGAGAACAACTTGTTAGAAATGCAAATTGGGGGCGACTCCCCAAGACTTGCTGAATCAGAACCTCTGGGGATGGAGTGGAGAGGGGTTGTTCCAGGAAATTGTGTTTTAATTTTTTTTTTTAACGTTTATTTATTTTTGAGACCGAGAGAGACAGAGCATGAACGGGGGAGGGGCAGAGAGAGAGGGAGACACAGAATCCGAAGCAGGCTCCAGGCTCTGAGCCATCAGCCCAGGGCCCGACTCGGGGCTCGAACTCACGGACCGTGACCTGAGCTGAAGTCAGACGCTTAACCTACTGAGCCACCCAGGCGCCCCCAGGAAATTGTGTTTTAATAAGCTCTGTAGGTGACAACATAAGCACATACACCGAAGTCTGGGAGTCAGGGTAGTTCTGACTCAGTAGGTCTGGGGCAGAATCCACGACTTGCAATTCTAACAATATGCAAATGATACGGATGCTGCTGCTTATGGACCACATTTTGAGTAGTGCTGGTTTAGACCTCAACCACATACACGTGAAATGACAGCCAACAGTGAAAGCCTTACTGGTCCTGGGTGGATGGTATCAAAGTCTTAGTGAAAGAAATAAGTCACTAATGGTAGGATTGCAGGGAAAAGCCACCAGACTTAAAAAAAAAAAAAAAAAAAGGCAGGTTTTGGTCAGAGGATGGACCTGAACCTCCTGAAGCCACATTGTGTGAGATTAACTTTCTTTCTCGTATAAAGCCTGGCTATGGACAGTTAAAGAATGAGCATTGTATGGGGGGAAAGCACAGGGCTGGGAGTCCGGAGACCTGGGTTCTATTCTTGCCCTATCACTGAGAATCAGCCATGGTTGGTCCCTCCTAAACCAAAGAAGATGAGTGTTATGCAATCTCTACCGTCCCTAGTCTCCACCCCCTTACCATCTTTTTTATTACACAAGACTATGATTATCTTAGCAATGATTTTCTCTCTGAGTAAAGGAGTCTCAAAAATAGGGAACCCGGAGGTGCAGAATTGAGGGCCCATTGAACTCAATACTTGACCCTGAATTACACTGAGGATCATGAGTGGAATTAGGACTGACTCCAACCTTTCCACCACACCCTCCTTAGTGTAATGCTGAGCACCCAGGCTCTGAGACACGCTTTCAGGGTTGAGATCCCAGCCGTCCACTTTTTTTTTTTTTTTTTTTTTTTTGACACAGAGAGCGAGCGTGAGCCAGGGAGGGGCAGAGAGAGAGGGAGACACAGAATCCGAAGCAGGTTCCAGGCTCCGAGCTGTCAGCCCAGAGCCCCACGCGGGGCTCGAACTCACGAACCGTGAGACCCTGACCTGGGCCGAAGTCGGATGCCTCACCGACTGAGCCACCCAGGCGCCCCTAGCCTTCCACTTTTTTGGGGGTAAGTTACTCTCTTGGATCTGTAGTTTTCTATTCTACGGAACGGGGATGACAATAACATAGGGTTGTTGTAACGTTTAGAGGAGTTAATAACACATCAAGCGCTTGGGAGAGCGTCTGGCAGGAGAAAGGATTGGATAAATGTCAGAGGCTACGAGGAGGAGGAGGGGCGGTGTCCAGTCGGTTCCAGACCCACCAGAGGTTGAATTTTCGAGATCAGGTTGCAGGTCCTCCTCTCTCCTGTAGGTGGCGCCTCCCCTCGTTGAGCGCGCTACCTGCATGCTGGAGCGCTTGAGGAAGCTGGAAGAAGTTTCTTTACGTCTCTGCTCTGTTTAGGATTACCAGAGTGGGTTCTCCCCCACTCCCTTGAAACCTGTGCCCAGAACAGCCAGGTTTGGGGATGCTGACTTCCTTCCTGGAATGGCTCCGCCTCCCCCCACCCCCAGCAGAGGCCACACACTAAGGCCTGCAGCCTCCCCTGCGGATGCAACCATGCAGGCCTTGCCGTGGGAGGATTTAACGCCCAGCACCTGAGCTAGGGAGTTCAGTGGGAGTTTCTTTCCTGCTCGGTTAAAATGACAAATTGGTACATGAGCGCTTAATGAAAGATGCTGGAAACGTCCGTGAAGATCAGAAAAATCGCCTCTCCGAGCTGACAGCCAGGCCATCTGCATTCCCGCATTCCTATTAATTCCTTAACAATAAACGACAGGAGCGCCTAGAGGGTTAACAGCTTAATTTAATCTCTGAGATTCCTTCCTGGAGCATTGAGAATTAGAAAGGCATTTACAAAACGTTATCTGCACACCTGATTTTTCCCCACTTGATGTGTCTTCCGGGCCCGGCACACCCATTCCTGACGCATCTGGCACAGAGGCTCTGCCCCTCCCGCCACCGATAGAGTACTCACTCTCCGCCCGTGCACTCTTGGCTCCTTGACCCGCACGATTGGGCTCCAAGTGTCACAAGATTTGGCTTCTTAGCAGTCACCTCAAATGCTGGTTTACGTTATTTCCCCAGGGCCTATTTAGGGAGGAAAGTCCCTTTATGAACAGAGTAGGAAAGCTGTTCCTCCTGTTTTGAGTAAATTTCCTTCCTGGTGGGAAGCGATGCGAAAATGGGAAGAGGTACCTGGTAGCAAGCAACTGGCTTCGAGAGCTATTGGGTCAGGCTTTGAGAGTCTCTAGCAGAGGACTATTTACCCAAGATGCCAATCCTCTCATTTGACAGATAAGGAAACAGACCCGGAAATATTCAATAGTTTGGTCAAGCTCCCATATCCAGGTAATGTCAAAACTTCTAAGTAAGATTCAACTCCCCTTACTCAAGGACAAATTATTTGTTCCAGGACAGGGTTAGTCAATAGATTTCCTCTTGCCCAGTAACTCCCATCACTGGTTGATAGGGACTGCCCAGGGCTTCTCCAGCTGTGTCGTAGCTTAGCAGGGAAAGCCTCAGTGACAATTTGGAAATGTCTTCTAGGGACAGAGAAGGGCAAAGGTGCCAGGTAATTGCCCTCCGTGCACTTTTCAGGTGGTTTCCTTTGGGTTAAGGCATTTAAAGGCTTCCATTAAAATGGAAATGTTATCTGGGAGGAGTAATGCATTCAGCCATTATCTGTCATTAATACCTTGGCTGGCATTCAGTTAAGATTACTTTGTTTGTTGCTCAGCAGATCCCTGAAAGAATGAGAGTTTTGACCTGGATAGGGGCCTAGGAAAGGATGAAGGGCCTCCCCTTCCCTGGTGGGTGCAATATTCAGGGGCTCAGTGCAGACAGGAGGTAGAAAGAAGACACTGGATATCTAGTAGGAGGAACGCTGAGGGGCCGAGGTAAGGGCAAGAGATGATCCCCAAGACATTTTTGCATGATTCTCTTTGGGCTTACCTTTGCATCATATGGTTTCTACCAGTCACACTGTTTGAGCCTCAGTTTCCCCAACTGTTAAATAAAGAATTGGACTAGACCAGAGGTTCTCAAATCTCTACATATTAGAATCACCTGGGGCCCTTTTTTCTTTTTAAATACCAATATTTGGGTCCTACACTGGGTCAATTAAATCAGAAAGTCCAGGAGCCAGACCTGCCTCCCCTTTGCCCCAACACCTCTCTACAGAATATTCTTCCATCAGTCATTCTACCATCCATCCTGTCCTTGTCCTTGTATGGACTTGTTGTGTACTTACAACCCCAGTTTCTGTATCATGTTACATTTTGAATGTATCAACATGCTTTCAGAAGCAGGTAACAAGATTAACAAAAAGCCTGGATAGCAGTCTTTACTGTCTCACAAAATCGGAAGTGTTGAGGTCCCATTTTGGTTTATCAGCTGAAAAATACTACAACTGACCAGGCTTCTTTCAACCTTTTGTTTCTTTACCCTCGGTGTTGGCTCTTCATCTTTAGGCTGGCTGTGATACGGTCACCATAGCTGAAGAAATCATGTCCTCACACAACTATGTTCATAGACAGGTAGGAAAGGGCAGGAGCCTCGCGCACACTCAGCCTTTCACCTAGAAGAAAAATATAGTCTTCCTTTTACCTCTCATTGGCCAGAACGGGGTCATATGGCCATCTTTAGCTTCAAAGGAACCTGGGGAAGTGAGAATCTTGTATTTTCAGCCTCTATCATGAGATGCAGTTCTGCCAGAAATAAAGAATGGTGACTATTAGGCAAGCTACTTACAGAATCCGCCCAACTGCAATAAATATGTGTGATAAGACATACAAGACAATTAAATCTGCAACAACAGTTAAGGCCTTCAACATAGCAGCTACTTCATGTACTATTTCCTTAAGCGGCTAACGCCATTTTATTCATATCTGCAGGGCTGGCTCCTGAGACCACATCCTCCTACCTAGGCAGGAAATATAAAAGAAGATCAAGGCCGTTTCGATGTGTTTTGTTAACTTGTGATGTGACTTTAAATGTCTTCCTGAAGAGCAGACTCCTGTCATCTGGGATCTGATTCCCCTACCCCATCTTGCTAACTGACCTCATGGCATTTAGACCTTCATTATACTCTTGAACAAGGGAGACCACCCACATTCTGGCATCTGTACCTTCGACTCCAGATCCCATACCACTGGTGTTTGTCTGTCCTTGACATCTGCAGAGCTCTCTAGAGGTCCTGTCTCTCCAACGAACAAACTCAATTCTGCTGCTGGGACTGTAGGGGTGGGGGGATGTGCACACACCGAATAAAGCCGAATATCTGTGAAACAGACCAAATGCGTAAGTATCGAAGGGGTGCCAAACAAGGGAACCATCCGCTGGGTTAATCAGATCTCGGCTAGCTCCTGGCAAAATCTGACATTTCGAAAATGGTCTTTGGTTAGTGGGGTAATCCTTTTTCATATACAAAGAGTTCTTAAAAATCTATAAGGAAAAAAGGACAAATACCCCCAAAGGAAGCAGGTAAGGAGTAGAACTGGCAATTTACAAAAGAAGTAAAGAAGGGCCAAGAGATGCATTTTTAAAAGTTCATCTTTACCAATAATCACATAAATATAAATAAAAACAAGATACCAATTCTGTCAACTTGACAAAGGTTTTAAAAAATGTAGTACCTAATGTGCTGGATAAGATCGATTAGCCCTCAGGATCCATTTCCACTGTTTCTGCTGTACTATTCTTTTTAAAATTTTTTTTTTCAACATTTTTTATTTATTTTTGGGACAGAGAGAGACAGAGCATGAACGGGGGAGGGGCAGAGAGAGAGGGAGACACAGAATCGGAAACAGGCTCCAGGCTCCGAGCCATCAGCCCAGAGCCTGACGCGGGGCTCGAACTCACGGACCGCGAGATCGTGACCTGGCTGAAGCCGGACGCTTAACCGACTGCGCCACCCAGGCGCCCCTCTGCTGTACTATTCTTGTCCTGCAGAGGCTGGAAAGCTAAATATTACATTTTCCACCTAAGATTCTGGATGGGAATTAGGTTCCCCTAATTAAAAACACTTTCCTGAGATTTGAATGGTGCTGTCTGCTGCTGTCCAGAAGCCTTAGCCACGTTTCCTTTGGGTTGGATCCTTTGGAGCACCGAGCCCCGTGGCAAATAAGAGACTTGACAATCACTGATATGTGTTTGTGCTTCAAAGAAGTGAGAAAACAGGTTTACCATATATTAGTAGCTCAAGGAAATAAAGTATTTAGTTCCAATTCTAGCTCTGACTTCTAGCCATGAAAAGCTCACCTGTTTCTCTAGGTCACAGCTTCCCCTTCTGCACAGGGTAAGGGATTTATTAGCTGACTCTGGTCCCCTTGATAGTCTAGCCTCATGCCAATCAAACACAGTGCCGACTCCTTTCTCCTTGGGAGAGTCTGTCAGGCAGGTGACCCTAAGCTAGCTTGCAGGTCAGCGGGAGAACCTCCAATCCTGGGGCGGATCCAAGTTCATTTCCTGGGTCAGGGCAGAGACCTCACACAACACTCTCGGCGTTAGTATCTATGGGCTGTGCCACTTCTGTGACTCTTTGACACAAGTGGGGTGGGTGAGATGGTTTTAGGAGTCCTTACACAGGAGTTCTTGCAACCTTGCTGCCAACTATTTCCCAACACTCATCCACCCCGAATGCTGGCATGGTGTGATCACCACTAGAAATGGCTCCATGAGGTCAAGAATTGTTTCCAGTTAAAGTGAAAACACATCGTCAAGAGAAGGAATACATTAATATGGTAACCACAGTTACTAACCTCATTAGCACTCATTCCACACGGGGTTAGCTAACTAGCTATCAGTCTGGAGGGCAGAGAGAAGAGAAAGGGAGGGCTGACAGAGTTTGCCTGGAAGAAGGGGATCTCAAGAGACTAGGTGAGGTGCTACAGGGGATACACTAGGCAAGTTGGGGGCACCGTGAGTGTTCTCATTCATCCATTCATTCTTTCAAACAAATAAATATTTCTTAAGTTTTTCTTATGTGCTGGGCACCCACAACGTTGGGTGTTATGGATCCAGAGACAAATAAATATTAGTCCTGTTTCCTAGGGCAGGTACAATCTCTCTGGGGAGAAATGTAACATGAGCAGGACAGTTTTCTTTTTTTTCTTTTTCCTCTCCTCCTCCTCCTCTCTCTCTCTTTCTTTCTCTCTCTCAGTGTGTGCACAAAAGAAGGGGCGATCAATTCTTTTTGGAGGCATCAGAACAAATTTCATAGAAGGAGTATTGCTTTCCTTCCTGGTACAATGAAGGAGTTGCTCAGCGGGAGAGAACCAACTATACTTATCTTGTAATTTTGATCTAGGGTCAGCCTTGATAACAGAAGTGAAAAACTTTCTTTGTGATTGGATAACGCAGCAAAATAATTTTATAGAAAAATCGGAGGCAGAGTCCTATTGAACTCACTTAGTGGTCCGAGGGCAAACTGCCCTGCATCTACGGGTGACCAATGGCAGCTTGGAGTAGCGCCTGTGGGGGCCGAGAGCATGGGCTTTGCTGGCAGCCTCCGTGGGTTTGAACTCTGGCTCTGTGACCTTATGCAGTGCACCTGCCAACCCTGGTTTCCGTTTTATTCTTCGTAAAATGAGGAGAAAATAATACCTATCTCATGAAGTTGGGAGGATTCAATGAAATAATGCATGGAAAGCCCTTAGCAGGTGCAGCGATTACCCTGTATTATCTGAGCTGTGTCCTGCAAAACAGAAATTACCTAATTCAAGGGTGGAGCTCCAGTTCGGTGTCTTGTCTCATTGATGAAACCAACAGCTTTTCCATGGTGTCCCAGGGATCTTGTGAATCTTTTTTATAACCTCTTTGCCAGTCTCACGGTCCCATCCAATTCTTTCATAATTACAACTGTGTCTTACGTTCAGAAAAACCAGGACAGGAAAAGCTGAGTGTGTTAAACAGATACGCTTAGGGTCCGTTATTCATATTACAAAATAATTATTTGTTTTACAGGAGAATTAGCCTTTATGAAGTTAATTTCCTAGGTACATGCAAAACCGAACGCAGAATATACAAACCTATTTTCAATGCATCTGAGAATCATAGACTGTGAAACCTTAAAGATGCAACTAGGCCGGTGTTTTTTACACTTTTATTGCAGCAGCCCTATTTCTCTAAGAGTCTCTCTTGGATTTCTTAGATGCACGATGCAGAGAAACACAGATCTATGTGATTAAACCAGGGATGGAGAGCAGGCAGCCCCCGCTTCCTGATTCTGTTGCCCTATACTTGAAGCAGCTTTGGAATCCTCTGAGGAACTCGTAGGGCTTCAGGAACACAAATTTGAGTCCCACCCATGTCCCTCAATGACCCTACTTTGTACATTCCTTCTGTAAAACGTGGTGCTCCCGTGTTTCTATTCATTCAACTGTCTTATTCTCTTTTTAATTATAGGTCTCTTGAGGGCTGGTGCCTTTTTTATTTACATTTAAAAAAAATTCTCAGTATACTAGTCTGAATGTACGTTGAGCATTTATTTATTTATTTTTTTATGTTTATTTTTGAGACAGAGAGAGACAGAGCATGAATGGGGGAGGGGCAGAGAGAGAGGGGGACACAGAATCGGAAGTAGGCTGCAGGCTCTGAGCCATCAGTCCAGAGCCTGATGCGGGGCTTGAACTCACGAACTGTGAGATCGTGACCTGAGCTGAAGTCAGACGCTCAACCGACTGAGCCACGCAGGCGCCCCTATGTTGAGCATTTAAGGCCTTGTTAAAGTCTTCCTGTGCCAGAAATGACCAGAGACCGTTATTACATATAAACATCCTTTATTGAATCTTTGAAAAGTGATTTCATAGAACCAGAGAATTTTCAGCTTGAAGGGACCTTAGAGAACATGTACTCGGACACTCTCATTTTCTGGATGTGGAAATTGGGACCCAGATAAGTGATTTGGCTGATGTCATGTTGTAAGTTAATAATGGAGTTGGAACAAGAGTGCTGGACGCCTGATTCCTGGGTTAGGGCTGTTTCAACTTATAACCAGAGGCTGCTCTTACAGTACTGGGATATTATAGATTTGTATTCCTAAAAACACAGGTAAGCTGCCTACAAATCTCCTTCCTTTTCTCAATAGTTAACCCAGAGAACTATCTTTATAACCCACGGCCTATGTTTTAGTATGTAAATTTTAAAAAATATTTAATGTTTATTTATTATTTTGAGAGAGAGAGAAAGAGTGGGAGAGGGGCAGAGAGGGAGACACAGAAACCGGAGGAGGCTCCAGGCTCTGCGCTGACAAGCTGTGAGCCCAACGCGGGCCTCGAACTCACAAACCGTGAGATCATGACCTGAGCCGAAGTCTGACACAACTGACCGAGCCACCCAGGTGCCCCTTGTATGTAAAATTTTAAATTATAAAAGTAAAAAAAAAGGACTGACATAAAAAGACGTCTATGATATAGTAAACGAAAAAAATGCAACTATTTTTTTTTTTTTTTTTTTTATATATCAGTATTTTTTTTTTCAACGTTTTTTTTAATTTATTTTTGGGACAGAGAGAGACAGAGCATGAACGGGGGAGGGGCAGAGAGAGAGGGAGACACAGAATCGGAAACAGGCTCCAGGCTCCGAGCCATCAGCCCAGAGCCTGACGCGGGGCTCGAACTCACGGACCGCGAGATCGTGACCTGGCTGAAGTCGGACGCTTAACCGACTGCGCCACCCAGGCGCCCCAAAAAATGCAACTATTACATGGAGGATGATCCCATTTTGTGTAAAGCTTAGGTTATTTCTGTAAGGTTTAGCTGGACGTAGTTTTCTCCGATCATTCCACTTAAGCATCTAAAGATGTGATAACCACACCTGTTAATTTATATAAGTTGACATTGATGCATGACTCTAACAAACTGTAAGGGTTTTTTACTTACTTTATCTTATTTTTTTTACTACTGCGCAGTGTTGCCTACAATGCATGCATCATAATTTATTTACCCAACCTTCTATTGACAACATTCAGTTTATCTCCGAGTTTTCAACAAGCTGCAGTGAAATTCCTCACGCATACATCCTTCTGCCCCGCAGAGCGTTTTTGTGGGATAAATCCCTGGAAGTCGAGTTGCTGGATCAAATTTTGAGATGCTGTACGGCTTCATGTTCATTGTTTTTCTTTTGTTGCTGAGGCTAAAATGAATGAACCCTAGCAACTGCACACAACTTTGTAATTTACTGAGGCTTTCACATATGCAAAGTTCTTTGCACGTTGTGACAGCCTTGTGTGTTTGCAGATGAAGAAAGATGAGGTTTAGGTAAATTAAGTAATCCACTCAAGTTTTATAGCTAGGGAAGGTAGGACCAGATTTGCAGACTGGGTCTTCTCACTCTAGGCTTAGGCCAAAAGTGCCCAGTGTGAACACAGAAAGAAACCATTAGGACGAGAACAGGAATGTGAGTACATTGTCTTTGGGCAGTGGATACCATTAATTTGGCCTGTTGCTGGATAGTAGATGGGGCATCCTTCAACTTAAAATCACATTTTTTTAAATATTTATTTTTGACAGAGAGAGAGAGGAGGAGGAGAGAGAGAGGATCCGAAGCAGGCTCTGCACTGACAGCTGTGAGCCCGATGCGGGGCTCAAACTCACAAACTGTGAGATCATGACCTGAGCCGAGGTTAGATGCTCAATCGGCTGAGCCACCCAGGCGCCCCTTAAAATCACTTTAAAACCTTCAAATCATCCTGAGGGCGGTTCAGTTGTATGTCCACAAACACTGTCACACTGTCTATGGTGAGAAGAGGTTCAAAGAGTATTGAATAAAGCATTTGTGCCCTAGATGCAGAGGAGAGAAGCCCTAAGATTTGCTAATTAGACTTATTGGATAGGCCTTTGTGAACAGAAGTGGGGTATACATGTGAGGGGGGGAGGCATAAGGCACTTTTTCTTCTGGAGACTGAGGACTCTGTTCTTTTTTTTTTTTTTTTTAAATGTTTATTTATTTTTGAGACAGAGAGAGACAGAGCATGAACAGGGGAGGGGCAGAGAGAAACAGGCTCCAGGCTCTGAGCCATCAGCACAGAGCCCGACATGGGGCTCAAACTCACGCACGGACCGTGAGATCATGACCTGAGCCGAAGTCGGACGCTTAACCAACCAAGCCACCCAGGCGCCCCGTGAGGACTCTGTTCTGCTGTGCTCCAAAGAGCTGTACTTTGAGTTGCCAGTGGGTTTCCAACATGGACATGGGCCCAATCAATGGCTGTGGCAGTAAAGACATCCCTAGACAAACATCTCTTTTTCCTTTCCCCCACCAAGACGGTGTCCATGCTATCTTGTGTAAACTTTTCCATCTAATCATTGATGCTAAAGCGAATATCAAGTCTTACTTGGTTTACTGGATATTTATCAGGTGCCTACCAGGTATAAGGCCCTGAGGATGTTGTCCTAGTTTAGGCTGCCATAGCAGAATACCATAGACTGGGTAACTTCAACAACAAATATTTCTCACAGTACTGCAGGCTGGAGGTCTGGGTGGGGGTGGGGGGGCAGCATGGTTTGGGTTCCCCGTGAGAGCCCTCTTTCTGGTTTACATATGGCTGCCTCTCTTCCTCACTGTATCCTCTCATGGCCGAGAAAGATCTGTGTCTCTTACTCTAATCAGAAAGACACTAATCAATCCCATCACCAGGGCCCTGCCCTCCGGACCTAATCTAACCCTAATTATCTCCCAAATGCCCCGCCTCCAAATACCAGTGGTGCTGAGGATTAGAGCCCCAACATATACATTTGGGGAGATACAAACATTCAGTCCGTCGGATGTGAAGTTAAACAGAGCACAGAGGTTTCCGCCACAAGACTCGGGCCACTTTTGAGGCACCTCCATTCTTGCCCACCAACCCTAGCCAACCGTGGTATCTCTGGGGAGCAGAGGTTGACGTGGACAGGAGTAGAGCGAGCCCAGGCCTGGCTTCTCACAGCCACTGCCACGGGACAGTAGCTGCGGGGGGGTGGGGGTGGGGGGGTGGCAACCTTTCGGGCCCAGGTTACATTTCGCTTACTCTCCTCTTCTGAGACCCCGGGCTCCAAGCTGCGTATTACGCTAGCGGGACCCAGTGAGATTTATTTGGTGACCTTTCTGGTTGCGGAATCCAAGCAGGGGGAGGGAGCAAGTCAGCTCCGAAGCGGTTAATTTTACTGGCTCCTAAATTGATAAGCGGTGGGACGTCAGTCTGAAATGAACTCGCCTTGTTCGAAGGGGTTCTAAGACAGCGGAACTCAATCAGCAGCGGGCCGCACGGTTCAAGGCTGCAATTCATCCCGCCGTGCCTCTGAAAAATGGGAGGTGACAGTTCATTTTGCCAGTGACAGTCTGTCGGTCTCGCTCGCTGCTTCTCCTGTCGATTGCCTGGCTGAGGTGAAGTGCGGCTCCGAGACACCCTCGTTTGGTATTCCACTCAGCCGAGCAGGATGGTCCCAGGACCCAAGGTGTGCAAATCTTACTCTACCCCCACGACTTGCCTTCTTCCCTTCTCTGAGGCTCTGAAATGCCCATGCGCGACTGTGGGTCCCAGGAGCCATCTTTCCCACTTCCTGTGCCTCACCTTTCCTTCCAGCTTCCACTTCCGGTAGCCTGGGCTTCCTCCTGATTCCGGAGCCTGTGGAACAAAGGCCTCCTGCCCCCGGGGTGGGGGCCCTCCCAGTCTCACCACAGGGGACTGTGGGTGGGGCCAGATGGAATAGGCGGGCAGAGAAGTTACTGGAGCAAGTGGGGGGCACGGGGGTGGGGGGACCAACAGGCACCACAGGCCCCTTCTTTGACCACAGCTGCAGTTTTTGAAGAAACCCATGAACAAGGGCAGAGAGTGAGACAGAGAGAGGAAGGAGACAGGGATGTGACCTTGTGAACGCATGCGCTTAATCCGGGACAGCCACCCTTCCCCGGTACTTGTACTTGTCTAAAAAAGCAAGAAAGAAAAAGACAAAAAGACGTCTGAATTAGAACTCATTTATCTTTGTTAACGTTCCTCGTTTTGATAACCGTACTGGTGTTATTTAAGGAAATACTACTGAAGTGTTTAGGGGAACAGGACCCTGACGTCCGCAACTTGCTCTCAAATGGTTTGGGAAAAAATACGTAAATTTACATACGTAGGAAATAGTAAAGCCAAGGTGACAAAAGCTAACAATCGATGAATCTAGGTAAATAGTATATAAGAGTTCTAGGTACTCTGCTAAATTTCCTGTAAGTTTGTAACTAATTCAAAGTAAAAGTATAATTAAACCCCAACAGACTTAACCTCACAGCATTTCCCCAGTAAGCATTTATTGAGGACTACTAGGTGCCAGGCACAGTAGGTGCTGGGGATACACTGAAGAACGATAGGAAGAGTCTGGACCCTCAGGGAGCTCACAATTGGGAGAGGAAGATGGGTGGTAGACAAGTAATTACAGATGGAAGGGGAGGTTTTTATTTTTTATTTTTTTAAAATGTTTATTTATCTTTGAGAAAGACAGAGACAGAATGCGAGTGGGTTAGGGGCAGAGAGAGAGAGGCACAGAATCCGAAGCAGGCTCCAGGCTCCAAGCTATCAGCACAGAGCCCGACACGGGGCTCAAACCCACGAACCATGAGATCATGACCGGAGCCGAAGTCACCATGAGATCATGACCGGAGCCGAAGTCAGACGGTCAACCCACTGAGCCACCCAGGCGCGCCTGAAAGGGGAGTTTTGAATGGCAGGTCTTAAGCACTACAGGAATGTGTGAGAGGGAAACAAGGCAACCTGGGGAGCCAAGGGTGCTGACCAGAGGAAATGGGATGTTTGAGACCTGACGCATGAGTAGGGGTTAGCTGAATGAAGGGCAGGGAGAAGAGTGTTGCAGAGAGGGCAACGCAGGGAACAAAGAGAACAGCACATGTGGAAAAAAAAAAAATGACAGTGGGAGAAGGTGTGACTCATTGAGAAACTGAAAGAAGTTGGCTACTGAAGATGACATAGAATAAGGGGACCATGCGGAGGGTGGGGCAGGGTAGTTAAGCAGGACATCAAGCACGGTGGTGGTGGGTGCTTATTAGCCATATTTGGAAGTGTAACATTGGGAAGCTACTGATGTTTTAATTGGAGGAGGGACACGAGCAGATTTTTAAAAAAGAGGGAGAGCGAGAGATCGCTGGCTATAAGGTGGAAAATAGGTTGTTGGGTGTAAGACCAGAGGGCTGCAAGGTGAGAGGTGATGGTGGCCTGGACCAGGAGGGTGGCCGCAGGGCTGGAGAGATGTGGATAGTTTGAAAGATATTTAGAATTGGCAAAGAGAGAAAGAGGAATGAATGGCTCCCAGGTTTCTCGATTGGGCAATTGGATTGCCCGTTTACTGACCTAGGGAAGCTGGAAGAAGAAAGAGGATTGGCTAAGGAAAGGTGAGCTGTTATCTCTGTGGAATCCAGGTCTACTTTACGCATTTCACAGCCAAAAATATAACACCTAGAAGATCAGAGTCCCGGTCAGGCTGGAACTCTATGGCTCCAGTGAGCGGAGTAAGGATCTAAGGCCCCTACGTGACCTCATCCCTGATTTTCAGGGGCCCAGAAGTCACGTGAGAGAGAATTTGAACCTTCTCCATAGTGACTGAGGAGGATACGGGTAGATCTGAAGAATAGGGGGTATGGTGGATAGGTTGCTCTTTCTGTTCAACAACTCTACCCACTTCTGGAAACAACGATCCAGGCTGTCTAGGAGTTTCTTCTGTCTCCCATTTCCACCCATTTGGATTCTGTAGGATCTGCTGCGTTCTGATGTGACACAGCCTCCATGGCCCTACCACTAGCCAGGTTGGGCCAATGACAGCCTGCCCTATGGCCAAAGCAACAATGGAATCAGAGACTCCAGACCAGTTGCATTTAAGATGCAGTTATAGTCCTGCCCTTCCATGTTCAATATTCAACTTTTCCTTGAATTCTTGGTCCTAATTAATTTTCCTTTTTGCCTAAGGCTTTTATTTGGGTTTCTGTGTCATTCAATCAAAAGTCTTGATTCATACAAGGGACCCTTTAAAGAAGCCAGGTGGCTGGAAAGACAGTGAGAGCCAGATAATCACAAAAGTAAGGATAGAGTCTGCAGATGGGCCAGAAGCAGTGACAAAATTTGAGTGGAAGGCAGCATGTGGTTCTTCTTCCTTTTTATTTTAATGCTTATTTATTTATTTTGAGAGAGAGAGAGAGCACGTAGGTGAAGGGAAGAGAGACACAGAGAGAGAGAGAGAGAGAGAATCCCAAGCAGACTCCATGCTGTCAGCGCAGAACCCAACATGGGGCTCGATCTCACAAACCATGAGATCATGAGCAGAGCTGAACCCAAGAGTCAGATGCTTGACCAACTGAGCCACCCAGGCACCCCGGCATGTGATTATTCATAGGTCCTCCTGACCCAGCCCTTGCAAGTGCTGAATTCTCTGTCAGGTGAAGGGTAAGCCGTGTCACATTTCAGGGGTAGCAGAGCAGAAGTAGGACTTTCAAAACGAGTCAAGAGAACAAACAAAACCCAGTGGGTTGGCAGAAGCAGAAGTGATGCACAGCTGTGAAATGACCCTGGAAATATCAGAAAGAAGGACTGAGATAATTACATTTGAGACACAGGGGCTGTGGATCTGGTGCCCTTAGGGACATATTGTTAAAGTGATCTCACCTGGTAATACCTGGGGTCCCACACGAAAAAACTTTTATGAGCACAAAGAGAAGCCACGGAGGAAGCCCACAGCTGAGCCAGGACTTTTGTAAGGCTGAGCAAAAATGGAAGATTCCAGAGGACAATGATCAGAGGTCCTAGGGAGAAACTTCTGAAATAAGCATTGCTTGTCTTTCAGATCCCTTTTGTTCTCCATCCTTCTTTGGTACCCAGTCCCTCGGGCGATTTTAAAATTTGTATTTAATTATTTTTTAATATCCACCCAGACCTGAAATGTCTTCTGTAATCCTCAGTGGTCCCGACATTTCCTGCTTTCAAGTCCTATCAAAATTTACCTGCCTGTATCCAGTATCAGCCCCTCAGGACAGCTACTAATCTGATAAATCAGTGTGTACTAATGGGATAAAGAGTATGAATGTAACAACACGTTGGCCCTGCCAGGTAATTCGTGTCTTATTTATTTATGAATTCCACTACCTGACACTGTTCCTGGCACATGCTGGGTGTTCAGTTCATGTCCGCTGAAATGAAATTGATGGAGTATGCCCCTTCTCACCCAGACTTTCTGGAGACAATACCTTACTCAAAGGTAAGACCCTCATGCATGGTAAGAATTTCAAGCATGTGGCACATCAGAGTGGGGGAGATAGATGGTGTTCAGATGGCCTTTCGACATTCCTCAAACCACATCATGAGGCCCGTTGCCCATCCTGGCTCTGTATGGAATGGATCTTAGCTTGCATCTCGTGGTCCACTTGGAACATTAATTGAGCATGTATTTTGGGAGCCTCTGTTTTAGCACCAGACATCTTGGGGCACTCAGTTAATACGGAGGCATTAAACAGACAAGTATTTTGGTCTCTACAGAGCATGGCATTGTCATTTGACACGAAGGTGATATCATTAATATAGCATTTGTAGGTCATGTGTTTGGGTCCAATCATGAGAATGGGAATAATTGACAACTACCAGGACATGTATTTCTTCTTAGGGGCAGCCATACTATCTCCATGTTTGTGGCCTACTGCTTTGAACATAGTAGGAGCTTAATAAAGAAGGAAGGGGGTGCCTGGGTGGCTCAGTAGGTTAAGCATCCTAGCCTTGGTTTCTTCTGCTCAGGTCATGATTTCACAGTTTCTGAGTTCGAGCCCCTCATCGGGCTCTGTCCTGACGGTGTGGAGCCTGCTTGAGATTCTCTCTCTCCCTTTCTCTCTGCCTCTCTCTGTCTCTCTCTCAAATAAACTTTAAAGAAAAAGAAGAAGGAAAGAAAGAATCCACAGTAGTATTCCTGGTTCTCTTTTTTTTAAATTTTTTAAAATGTTTTTATTTATTCTTGAGAGAGAGAGAGAGAGAGAGAGAGAGAGAGACAGAGCGTGAGAGGGGGAGAGGCAGAGAGAGAGGGAGACACAGAATCTAAGGCAGGCTCCAGGCTTCGAGCTGTCAACACAGAGCCTGATGCGGGGCTCGAACCCACAAACCGCAAGATCATGACCTGAGCTGAAGTCGGATGCTTAACCGACTGAGCCGCCAGGTCACCCCTAAATTTTTTTTAATGTTTATTTATTTTTGAGAGAGAGAGAGAGAGCGAGAGAGAGAGAGAGCGAGCACACACATTATCGGGGAAGGGGCAGAGAGAGAGGGAGACACAGAATCCGAAGCAGGCTCCAAGCTCTGAGCTATGAGCACAGAGCCCGATGCAGGGCTCGAACTCATGAACCATGAGATCATGACCTGAGCCAAATTCAGACATTTAACCCACTGAACCACCCAGGTGCCCTGATTCTCTTTGTGACTAAAGGAATACACAAGGCTTTCTTTCTTTCTTTCTTTCTTTCTTTCTTTCTTTCTTTCTTTCTTTCTTTCTTTCTTTCTTTCTTTTTTCAGAGAGAGAGAGAGAGAGAGCACATGCATAAGTGAGCAGGGGAGAGGCAGAGAGAATGAGAGTGGAAAAAGAGAATCCCAAGCAGGCTCCACGCTGTCAGTACAGACCCCGACTTGGGGCTCAATTTCATTACTGTGAGATCTTGACCTGAGCAGAAATCAAGGGTCGGACACTTAACCGACTGACCCACCGAGGCACCCCAGGAATTCCCAAGGCCTTTTTGCAGTTCATGTTAACAGAAGTTCCAAGGAATAGAAGTGTTCGGTGGTTGTTGTTTCTGTTTTTCTCTTCTTGTGAAGCCGATGGGTCTACTGAGGACTAAACCTCAAGTCCAAACAACATGATTGCCCTGCCTCAAGCTATCCTGTTAGCTGGAGTATTATCAACTGGGACTGACATGAGTAGAACGCAACAGGTTTCCTCCTCCTCCTTCTTAAAGCACTAGAAGAATTTTCACTGCACGTGCCAATTCTGGCCTCAAGTCCATGGTAAATCTGTGGGAGCTGAACATACCTTTGGTGTTTGCCACCCGGATGTTGCTAAACTTGGGGCAGAGGAAATAAGCCACTTACATTATGTGCATTGCCATTTATGTAATCAAACACTGTAACAGGATACTGGAAAAGCCTGGGAAGTCTCCACTTTTAGGATCATGGAATTCTGGACGTTAGAGCTGGAAGGAACCTTATTTCCTCGTTCACAGTGGAGGAGCTGGGTGCTTTCATAAAAAAGGAAAGACAATCAAATTACCTGTCCTAGATAGTTTACTTACCAGGAGACATAGTGCCAAACCAGATATTCTCCTGGAGTTCTTATAAACTCCATTATTCTTTGGTTTCATGACTCTGTTGGACACTAACCAATAAACCCCCTGAACAATCAGATTCATGCTCCCCTCAGTGGCCTGAGAGAAATAGTGTGGACTGGTTGGGGGTGATTGTGCAGAAGCCCACAGTCCTGTCCCTTAACTCTTTTCTTCTCCGGAATCTTCCCCCATCTTCCCTTCTTGGGCATCAGCTAACACAGGAAGTGGTACAGCTATTATCTGTAGTTTCAGCCAAATCACCATTTCCTGATTCTAATGTTCAACAACCACTTTTGAATCCTCCCCCACTTCCTCTCTGCTTCGGTTTGAGGTTCAAAAGCGTCCCGGAGGTAAACTCGTACTTAGCCGAGCAGAGCGGGGGCCCTGACACCCCTATGGCTCTGCCATTAATTTGCCATACTTTGGGCATCACGCCTCTCCATTCTGGGCCTCAGTTTTTCCCCTGTGAGTTATGGGGTTTCTAAAGTCCCTTCCAGCTCTGAAATCCTGAGGTTCTTTGTGGAGACTCTGGAAGGAAAAATCTTAATGGTCTGCTCCCTTTGGGAAGAAAAATATGTCACAGAGCCCTGTGAATCTCTTCTTAGCCCAAACCTTGTTGTTGTTGTTTCCAGAGCACTATATTGGAACAGTGAAAGAAATCGGAGAAGCAGGGTGACCTGTAACTGAAATCTGCCAGCGTCTCATGTGAATCGGCAAATGGAATCAGAGGACGCCAGCATCGAAATGGCCAGAGTAGCTCTTTGCTGAGGCTGAGTGGGATTCAAGGAGAGAGAGGCTGTGGGCTCCTCCTTTGAGATTGCTACATTTTCTCTGAGGCTGTTTCCTGTCAAAACTCTGGACTCCTACTCCAGGCCCGCTCAGAAAAAAATCGCATCCTGGTTTTGTTTCCAAATCAACATAGAGGTGAGGAAGTCCTGCTGAGGCCCCCCCAATGGCAGTCCCCACGCTTTCTGTTGACAGCCGTGGAATTAGGGCTAGACAGCGTAGTGACTAGCGCTGGTGAGATGAAAAACTCACTTCCGGGGGCAGAATTCCACTGGGAGTTGCAGAATTGCGTAAGGGGGTACCACCTTCTCCTGGGGACTTTGGCAGCCCTCAGCCTCCTCGTCCCCGGGCATTTCTTTCTTGTGGGAAGATGTTGAAAGTTGGAGGTCAAATGACTCGCTCAAGGTCACGGTGTTGGTAGCAGAGCAGAGCAGAGATGAAAACTTCAGCCAACATTTTGCGTCCTTAGCTCTCGTCGGAGCTAAGGCTAACGGCATGGCCACAGCCGCTCCTCAGTGAAGGGCCAGTCACACCTCCTGAGGATGCTGGGCGGGGATGACTGCTGTTCCGGTCCCCAGTGACCTTTCTCATCCTGCAGCCCGCTCAGACGGGGGAGGAAGCAGCTCTGGGGCAGAGGGGGTTGCCATGTGCAGAGCTGGCCTGGCGAAGATAACAGGTTGTCTGTCGGTGTATGAAGCCTCTGTACAGCCGAGACCACAGAGCCTCCACCGGAGGAGAAATTAAACCTGTCTCACATACCAATCCCAGCGCTCTGATTACATTTACAGAGGTCACGGCCTGCATTCTGTCACCATGGAAACCTCTCATGCTGCCAGTGTGTTGTCTGTGTGTGGGGTTGATATTTAAAGGCAAAGTCACAGGCCCTGTTGCCGAACTCTCAGCTGCCAGGGGCGATTGCTCTCCTGCACCAGCCCGAGTCCTAGGGCTTCATCCCGGAGATAAGAAGAAGGGGAAGAGATGGAGAAAAGAGCCCACCTGCCTCTCCAACAGGCAGGTCTTCTTAGTAGAGCCAGGTTTGCGGGGAGGAGGGCTCTGGGCTGGAGGTGCGGGGAGAGCAGAAGTGAGGGAATCAAAGAGCACCCCGACTTTGTCAGAATACAGACCTCTTCTCACAGGCACATGAGCCCCATTCTTGAGTGGAGCCCTTCTTCCTCTGATACCTTCTCTGACTCGTGAGCGCATCTCAGAGCAGCCAGATGGAGCCGGAGAAGCCCCCTCTGCCTGAGTGCCCTTGGTGGTTTCGATTCTGCACATCTGGTGGCTGTGTGAATTGTGCTGATAACAATACGGCTTATGAAGGATCCCTGCTTCTTCCAAAGACCCCACAGCACTGTCCTGGAAAAAGCTACCAGGGGAGTGACTTATCAGGAGTCCCAGGTGTTGAAAGAGGTAAATAACACCTGATTCAACAGAGTAAGAAAGGAACACAAGTGCTGACTCGGCTTGTGACCATCAATTTTTTTTCTTTAGTCTCAAGACAATTATTTCCACACCATTGAATGGAGTGTAGATAACACAGGCACCTTAATAGGCCGGGAGCAGAGGCTGTTTAGAGGAGATTTTAAGCACTGTGAGCATAAAATGAACGTGAATATTCTGCAATATGCATCTTACGACTTGTCATTAAGTGGATGGCCTCAATGATGTGATGCAACAGGCTTTGATTGGAATATTGAGCTCTGAAAAGGGAAATTCTGCATCAATAGCCACATGATGTGGAATATCACGTATTACTCAATAAGACATGTCATTGTGTTGGGAGTGCATATGCTAAAAAGCGCAGCAGCAGATAATAATGGCTTGAGTCTTCACAAAATGCACCTTTCTTTAGGAATTTACAGCCACTCCCCGAAGCTTCTCTGTGTCCTTGGGGGTGGAACATGGCATATCGTGAAATTACAACTTCAGGAAATGGAGTGAATCTGTTTGATTTAGTTTCTAATCCTCCCAAGCATGGAAATCTCTTTATTTTCTCCTTATGTTTTCTTTCTTTTTCTTCATCTCTTCATTGTTTTCATCCAGTTTCTCATTCACTTTTTTCTTTCTTGTTTTCTTTATCCCTGGTCCATCACCCCTCCCTGTCACCCGCCCCCCCTCCCCGCCCCAGCCCTTTCTGCAGAGTTTAGCCCAGCTGGCAGTCCTCCAGGGTAAAGACATACGGACTCTACCCCGGGGACATAATCTGCCTTCTGATTGGCTCTTTCTGGGGTTGGTGTTTATAGTGGAAACTTGGTTTCTGCCACAATGAGTGAAAAGAGGAGTTAATATCTCGTGCCTTCCAGATGAGTGTTTTCCCCATGTGGTTTGGAGAACACAGCAAGTATTCCAGAACAGATAGGTCAGGGAGGAAATCTTTGTGGAGGTGGGCAGGGAGAATCTACAGGCAGATTATCCCAATTTGTTAGAGCCTCGTGCTAAGGAAGTGAAGACCACTCTTTCCATCTCTCTGAAGGCAAGTTAGAAAATACTTTCAACAGTGTCATTTTGCAGATGAGGAAATTGAGGCGTGGAGAGGAGAAGTAGTTTGCCCAGGCTCACAGTAGGCAGACAGTGGACTTGAACACAGGACTGTCCAACTGTAGGGCCACTATACCCTATCTGCTCTTTGCTGGGGTCAGGATCGTGCTTTGGGATGTGCATTCTGGAACTTGGGTGACGGGGGCAGAGACTGTATGCCAGAGGCTAGATCGGAAGCCATTTCGATATCCCTTCTCAACAAAGATAGTAAGAACCCAACACAGCATGGTGACGCTCAGGATGCAAAGGAGGGTAAGAATTCAAAAGCCATTGGTGAGAAGGTAAGACTGGCAGGCTTGGCAGATGTTTGAAATGAGGACGAAGAAAGGTCCCACGTTTTACGCTTAGGTTACTGGAGAACAGCCATTCCTTTATAACTGTTACAATTTATTGAGCATATACCATATGTTTCATGCATATGCCATCCTATTTAAGCTTCACAATTACCCTGCAAGGTAGGGATTATGATCTCCAATTTATAGATGAGGAAGCTGAGGATCATAGAGCTTTGCCCAGAGTCTTAGAGCTGGTAGGTGGCTGAGCCAGTACTGGGATTCATAAGCTTTTGATTCATAAGCTTTTTCACTGAGCTTTGTTGCCATTACAAGGATTAAGGAGAGAGGAAATGACACACTGGTGGAACTGTTCAGATATCCAGGTGGAAATGTGGGACAGCAGTATAAATTAGAGAAGTAACGTGCATGAAGGAGAAAGTTAAAGCAGTGGGAGAATGAAACCAAGGGGGACTCGGAGAGCAGGGAGAAATCCAAGGGGAAGGAGGAGAGGAGAAAGGCAGATGCAAACCTCTGGTGAATACCTGTGACCAGAGGTGAAATGAAGAGAGTTGGCAGGAAAGGAGGCAGAATAACATTAGTTAAGGAGAACAGGAAGAGGGAAGCCGGGGTGGTTCAGTGAGTTGAGCATCTGACTCAGGGCAGATCCCAGGGTCATGGAATCAAGCCCTGCCTCGGGCTCCAAGCTCAGCATGGATTCAATGGCGGAAAGATGGGCAGGCGAGGAGACAGGACGTGAGCTCCGACAGGGGAAAGAAAGGAAAAGAAAAGATGAGATTTAAAGAAAGGAGCAGGGTTGAAGGAAAGATTTTGTTCATTTTGTTTTGTTTTGTTTTGTTTTGTTTTGCAGTAAAACTAAGAGTGTGGTCTTGTATATGAAGGAGAGTGTGGTTTACGTGATCAGAAAATGCTGCCAGGAGGGAAGCCCAAGGATGTTTGGGAACAGACATTTAGAAAGGAAAAAAAAACTAAAATAGTCAGTGATGCAATTCTGAGAGCAAGGAAAAAACATATTTTGGGGATCCAGAGGTCATTACATATAGGATGCCCATTAGGGAAAGGTGTTTTTACCCACTTTTTTACACTGAAATAATCAGCCCTTGCTGGCATTATCTCTGACTCCAGGTAGTGCTTCTGTTGGTAATTGTGAATACAGGCAATTCTGGTCAGATTACATCAGCTCCTCTTCGTGTGAGTTATTCTTCCAAAGCATGTGTGCATATGTGCCATGCAGGCCAGAGCTTTCTATCAGATTCTAAACAACCGCCTCTTCTCTCACCTTGATTCTCCCTACCTCTATCTTGAATTCTAAGATCGGTAATAAAGCGAGGGAGAAGAAAGAGCAGAAATAAAGGAAGGGGCTTAGAGGGTTTAAACTTTCACCCTTTGAAATAACAGATGAAAGGAAACCAAAGAAAGCCTGTTCAACCTTAAAAAATTGCTATCCCTCTGCGGGGCGCCGGGTGGCTCAGTCAGGTGGGCGTCTGACTTCGGCTCAGGTCATGATCTCATAGTTCGTGGGTTCGAGCCCCATGCCAGGCTCTGTGCTGACAGCTCGGAGCCTGGAGCCTGTTTCAGATTCTGTGTCTCCCTCTCTCTCTCTGCCCCTCCCCTGTTCATGCTCTGTCTCTGTCTCAAAAATAAATAAACATTAAAAAAATTCAAAAAAATTGCTATCCCTCTGCTGTTTACCTTCAATCTCCTTAATCACCCCCAAAGAAATGGTTACTCCTTCTGTATAATTTCCCAAAGTTATCATGTCTGCGAACCCCACCTGCCTCCCATGCAGACTAACCCCGTAGATTGCCTGCACATCTCACTCAGAGAGTACACAGCCTCATCTGGCTACAGCTGACACATTCTCTGTGCCCCCCTCCACTTCGGATTCCCAAGAGAGCCAATCAAAGACAGAGAATGTCAGAGTCAGCAACCTCTTTGGTCTTTAGGGTTTCTGCTGGGCTCAGCAGTGCCCACGGGGGATGTCTAATATGGTCTAAGGGATAGGCCAAGAAGACACCAAAAAAAAAGGGCGGGGGGGACTGGGGAATAGGGCAAAAAAATAATAAGAGGGGGGAGTGATAGAAAGATAAGATAAAGAACAAAGAAAGAACTGTTACTATTTAGATGGAGGGAGCCCAACAACCATGGCTTCCCAGACAAGTGTGTCTGTGATCTCTGGCTGTAATTATTCATCTCAGGAGTTCAGTCTACAAGAGCTTTGGGTCAGTGCTAAAGAACCAGGATTCTAATGCCAGCGCAGCCCCTAGTGAGCTGAGTGGCCATGGGCAGAGCGCTGGGTCTGTTCCTCATCTTGAATTTGATCACTTGAAGATCCTTTTGAGTTTTAATAGTCCCGTGTTCTGTTCTGAGCCTGCACATCATTGAGAACCTGCTTTGAGAATGTTCCCTGATATGACATGAGAATCTGCTTATTTTATCGTATGTGTGGGTGCAGAGAATCTAGGAGTGTGAACTGGCAAGGGAGACCATCAAAGTGCTTTTGGGTGAGTGTGGGCGTAGGTCCTTCCTAAGTCGCGAGGTTAGCTAATTACTAAGAGCATGGCTCCTGGCAAGTGGTAGACACCTTGCATTTTAAGGCCGCTGAAGTGATGAGCCCAAGTGAACACCTCGTGTCCGGCTCCTCTACCTTAGGGGTGGCAGGAGGCTGGGTGTCCGGGGCCTTGCAAAGCACGTGGTGAGACTGCTTCTTGGCACTGGGCAGGATGCATCATCTCTCCTTCCACAGCCCTTAATGAAGTGTGCAGCTCTTGTCCTCATTAGGCCCCAGCATCGTCAATAAAAGAGTCAATAAACCCGGTTGATGGGGTTGGGACCGAGGGGCTGAGATGCGGCAGCCGTGCATCCACAGGGCAGACGTCAGCTCGGCCGTGTGTCGTGACCCAGCATCCAGGGATCAATAACCAGCTCAGAATAAAGTCCAAAAGCCTGCCCTCCCCAGCCTCCTCTCCAGACCCATTTCAGCCAGGGTGGCGCGATGACAGCCGGCTCCTGCTTTGCTTGTAGTTGTTCCCACCCCATGCCATTCTGGGTGCCAGATGCTTTTGTTTCTTCCCGATTGAGTCCCCTGGACACCCCATGGATGCATATTTAGTGAGTGCCCACCTGGCATGAGAACACGTAGACGGCATCTCCGAGCAGCCCAGAGGCTGGCATGGGCCCTGTTTTGTGTGTCTTCTGTCTGCTGACAGTGTGTGAGGGGCCCCAGTGGACCAGGAGGTATATTCTCTGCATGTTGTGCGGCTGGACTCCATTCCTGGCTGCTATGCATCTCTTTAGATAGCCTTATCTTATCTAATTACAAGGAATTTCAGATTAATTTCGTGGCCTCTGCTCCAAAGGACCTCTTATCTGTTGGGGCCTTGTATTTTGACCTTGTCATTCTTTTGTTGTTTGCCTTTAAGGGGCAGGCAGCTTCGAAGGGGATGCTAAGATCTTGCTGGAATTGGGGCTGGGGGAGGGGAAGAAGAGGGAGGCCGACAGATCTGGGGTTTGTGTATTCTGCTCCATCCCCCTGCCTGTGTGAGGAGACAGCTGGCTGCTTACTTCCAGGACAGCCACATGGTACCCAGCCACACAGAACAGGCCCCGGGCAGGGACTCGCCGGCTGCCAACCTCTCCAGATCCCTTTGATATTTCCGACAGAGCAGTAAAGGACTCTTGACTATCACGGTTTGCCTTGCCTCTCTCCACCTTCTCAAAGACTCCTCGGTGTGGTTTCCATGGCTACCCCCAATCAGATCTGGCTTCTTGCGAAATTGGATTTCAAAGAAGGACAAGGCTTCAAAGGAATTTGTCCATTTAACAGAATGTCATTAGGAGTGAGGCTGACTGCTGAACCAGGGTCCTCAGATGATTAAGGAGGGGCCGCGCTCATGTGTGGAGGCAGGTTTCTGTCTGCAATGAGGAACCTTGATGCAACATGACAATGCCGTATTGCAATCTGCCAGTCACCCACCGCACCCTACCCAACTCTGCACCTCCCTCTCCCCCTGTCTCTCTAAGACCCAGAATGGATGTAGAATACCTATGCCTCGAGTTTCTGCTGCTTCCTTTGGTAGAAGTAAGCCAGGCAGTGAAGGCCTGGGAGGTCGTAAGATTACCTGGGTTCATTGCTCTTCCCCAAATGACTCATTAGCTTGTAGCCTATATTAGCATTTACAAATATCCTTGAAGAAGTGGGAAAGGTTGTCAGATTTCCTCCCACTGCCGAGAGGGAAAGCAAGGCAAAGTGCTGGGGTTACATACAGGAGGGACTTTGTTTTCCCTTGCCTTTTTTTTTTTTATAGAACGGTTTCAGATTTAGAGAAAAATTATGGTGATACTACTGAGAGTTCCCATATATCCTCCCTTGCCTTTTAACACGTCATAAGTACTCAAAAATGATTCCAGAGCAGCTACAATTTTATAGAAGCAGCAGTATGATAAAAATGCCTGAACAGGGACCTGGTATTTGCTCCAGAGCCTGGAGGAGGCGGCCTGCTTGTGGTTAACTTTTCCAGAGCGAGAAGGAAGAGCAGCGGGAGCTAGAGTCCCCAGAGACTTGCCAGCCCGTGTCCCCCCAACCCCAGTCCAGTTTGCTGCAACTTGTGGGTGGGTCATGTGATCCCCAAACCATTCCTCTTCAGATTGCCCGATGTGGACGCGTAAAGATGGCTGGAAGCCACTGCACTCCTTAAAGGATCTAGCCCCCGGGGCGCCTGGGTGGCGCAGTCGGTTGAGCGTCCCACTTCAGCCAGGTCACGATCTCGCGGTCCGTGAGTTCAAGCCCCGCGTCGGGCTCTGGGCTGATGGCTCGGAGCCTGGAGCCTGTTTCCGATTCTGTGTCTCCCTCTCTCTCTGCCCCTCCCCCGTTCATGCTCTGTCTCTCTCTGTCCCAAAAATAAATAAAAAACGTTGAAAAAAAATTTAAAAAAAAAAAAAAAAGGATCTAGCCCCCAACCTTGGGAAACTATGCCAGGCAGTGCCACCCCACATCCTTCTGGACAGTTTCTCCTTGTGGCTCCCGTCCCCCTATTCACAATTCTGTCATTATGTCCCCTGAGGCTGTCAAAACCACTTCACCCATCTTCCCCGTGTCCTCTCCCTTACTGCTCCCAATCCTCCCCACACGTTCTGTAGGCAGAGTCTTGAGACTAGAGACTTCATGTTTTAGAAAGAAGGAAAACGGTAGAGGTAAAGTGAGATGTGTAAGATCATACACTACACAGGTAGGTTGCTCACCAGCTCAGAATTTGTCAATGTCTCCCAAGTGCACACTCAGCTGAGTTCAAAATCCTCATTCTGACTTTCAAGTCCCTTCACAATAAAACTTCAAGTTTTCTCGACAACCACAATTTCCCTACACTGTCTGGTAAAAGGGGTATTAGCTGTTCCTCAAACAAAAGGTTTTTCCGTCTTTGTTTACTCTGGTCTTTCCACCTGGAAAGCCCTCCTGCCCCTTCAAAGTCAGGTCTGTTCAGAGCCCATCTCGAATGCCACATGCACCATTAAACACACATGCACCCACACTTCCCTCTTTTTTTTTTTTTTTATATATATATTAGTCTTCCTCCTTTTACCGCTCATGGCACTTTCTACCTTCATGGCACTGGGTTTATCGTACTTTATTTTTTTAATATATAATTTATCGTCAAGTTAGCTAACATACAGTGTATACAGTGTGCTCTTGGTTTGGGGGGTATTGTGCTTTAAAACCCCCACAAAACTATTCTGCGATCGCTGAGACTCACAAAAGTTCAAAGAGATGATAGAGTGATCCTGTCTACCCCTTACCCTGTTTCCCTCAATGGTAACATCTTGCAATATTACAGAACCGTGTCACAACCAGGACACTGACCCCCACTGTACTTCGGATGAGGGGAGGAGAACACGTTTTCTGTGGTCTTTCACTCCCCCCCCTCCCTTAGAGGGAAAAGGCTTGGTTCCCCTCTCCCTCACCCTTCTCTCCAGATTACCCCTCCCCTTCCTCGCATCCTTTTAGCCTCAGGGAGGAAGGGACACGGGCTCCCTGTATCTGCTGCAGCCCTGCCTCTGCTTCTCCTAAATGTTGGTGGCTTTGCATTATTTATTGGGACCTACGGCCATTCCCTTTAGACATCCGGTTTGCCTGAGATAGTGAACGTTCTGCCCTGGTTTCCTGGGCGTGGAAGTGCGAGCTGGATCGGGAATTGCTTGCTGCTGCTGGGCTGGGAGGGGACGGCTCTCCTGGGATTCTGCCTCTCCGCGCCCCGTTTCGGGCACCACCGTGGCTTTTAAGCCTGTCCCTTGAGGTCAACTGTCCAGGGCTGAGGATAGAAAGTCTCCCAGGAGACCAGGTTCCTTTGGGTTGAGTCTTTTGTGCTGGTGGGGCTTTGCCTGTGCGGCGGCCCCCCGGCCCCCAGGTCTTCCACCTGAGGGCGCCCCGGGGAGTGGCGCGTGCACCCACGCACAGGTGTCCGCCCCCCCCCCCCCGCCCCCACCGCCCGGGGCGCGCCCCCCGCCCGCCGCGCGCGCCACTTCCTGAGCGCGCCCCGGGCCCGCGGCCCCGCCCTGCGGCCAGGCCGGGAGGCGGCGGCGGAGACAGAGGTACAGGTGCCTCCGCCCGGCGACCGCCGCCCGCCAGCCCGCCCGCCTTGGCATCAGGCCTTCACGGCCCCTCTCCCGCCTCACACTCCGGCCTCCTCACCGCCCGGCCAAATGCAGGCCGTCGCCCTCCCCGAGGAGATCCGTTGGCTCATGGAAGGTAACGCCCTGGCCCAGCCCCAGGCCCCCTCCTGCCGTTCCCCCACCCCTCCCCCGGGGAGTCCCTCTGGTGCGGAGCTGGAGGCCCCCACCCGGGACGCCAGAGGCTTCCAAGGCCGGCCTCTCTTTGCAGCTCCATCACCCTCCACCTTCTAGAGCCTCAAGGCTTCTAGAACCCTCAACTCTGCAGAGCCACATTTTCATTCTGCCCGCTCAGGGTCCCATTCGCCCCGCTCAGTTCCACATTTTCTTTTTCCTCGAGGCGTCTCCACTCCTCCAGGTAACCTCCCAGGCCTCCGAACCACCTTCCAGCCAGGTCCTCAGGGGCGCTCCTCACGTTCCCGGTCTCCTGGGGACAGCCCCCCACCACCGCGCCTGTGGGCTTTGCCTTCTTCCTCCCTCCCCAGCCCCGAAGTCCCTCTCCCTCCTGCTCAGAGCTCCCCGAGGCTCTCAGGGGGGTGCGAGGGGCTCGTGGGATGCTGTCGGCCAAGGCCTGGGGGTTGATGGGAGTTTTGCTGGCGCCCAAAGCCCGTGCCTCCCTCTGCCAGCCTGCAGACTTCGGGGTGGGGGGGGGGGGGGTTGGGGCGGGGGGCAGGTCTTGCTGCCCACCCAGGGCAGGCTGACAAGCAGTATTACATTTCTAACTTTTCTAGAAATGCCCCATCCTAGGGTGTGTACCTTCAAACTATCGTTCCTAAGCAGTCCTTTTAAGAGTTAAGGTCATACTCAGCAACACTCGACACATCCTTCTTAACACTCGAAATATCACCTGCTCCATTCACACTTTTTCTCGTGCAAGAAACTTGCTTCCCTGTAACTGACCTTCCTGGAAGGACAGAGGCCTGGAATCTGTGCTTGCATAAGGGCCCCAGGAGGAAACTACTCGGAATTAAGCCTTTTGGCATCCGAGTGACATTTTTGACACATATTTAACAGATGGCCTGCTTTGGGCAGGTCAGACTTTTGGCAAGGAGTATTTTTTTTTTTTTTCCAGTTTCTCTCAATTTAATTGGTTTTATATCTCCATTACCTTGTTATCTTGGTATAAATGCCTCCTAATCAAATATTTGGCAGTCCTTTTGGTCTCTGTTTGTAGCACTGTTTCCATTCTGGATTGCTTCTATGTAAAACCTGTCAACTAGGTATTTCTTTTAAGGTGAAGCTTCCAAAATCCACTTTACTTATGACCTGAGTAAATCTAAACTTTCAGAGTAAAAAAGTATTTATAGGCTAAAATAGCATCATCTGGGTGTCTGAGAAGAAACAATCCAGCCTTTCCCTCTGTTGTTGGTTGAATATTCGATGTTAAGTATGAAGAGAGGCTGTGAGTGTGGTTCCTGGGAGACAAGGAACTGTGGCGAAAAGTTTAATTCTGCCCTTGCATTAAAAAATATAAAGTGATTCTTTTTATTGGTTTCTGTCATTTGATGAGAGAAAACCTATTTTACGAGCTCATTAAACTATACTTCCGTTCTGTGTGCAGCCTTCGTAGAAAATTCCTTTTTATTTTCAGAGGCTTGCAGTGAAATCCACTCCTTCAACATTTTTGATGTGCAGTTCTTTATTGTTCAAAACTGACACTTTGGTAAACAACTCATTTCTGCACCTGCCACCTTCCTTTAGCTTAGATTATTTTCTTGTTAGCTGACTGTTTTTAATTGAAGTCTTCAGATCTCCTTCTAAAGCAGAACCTTTGTTTGCTGACAAGTAGAGCAGGGTATGAATGGAGATTAATTGCATGTCACATACTTCTGTATCAAACTTGCTGTGTCTTAACAATGTCTGTTGGTGCTTGCATCTTTAGAATATACAGAGGAGTCTGAGATTAAATTTTAAGGAGCTTTGTTGGTTAATGTATTTCTTGACGGCCTTTTTTTTTAAGTTTGCAATTGGAATCTGAATCTGAGCTAGAGGGGAAAAAAGATAAAAGTGGGATTCCAACCAACCAATAATTCTATTGAAAAATGTTTGAAGACTATGTTTTTGAAAGGTTCATGTAATCATAGCAACATATTGGTTATAGATTTTTTGGTAATATTTTATTTTATTTTATTTTATTTTATTTTCGATTTTGTTTTTTATGGAATACAGTCTCTGCTGTAGACCAGTAGAATTATTCATTGTACTACAAATAATTTGTGGATATTAGAAACCCATAATGGCTATCAATTTATCGTCTGTTACTGTGTACTTGTCTCCCCCCTTCTCTGGCCCCTCCCACACACACTTTTTAAGGTTAACTGTTGACAATTAGAAAATATGTAGGTCCTGATCTCTATATTGTCACTCAGTGGAGAGAGTCACAGGGTGAGAGAGCTGCCACTTTAGTGCTGCCACATGGCTGTGGTGGTGGGGTTTCCACAATGAATTACTACTTTCATAAACCAAGGCATAAGCATTTGCACGGTGATTTAATGCTGGCCATCACAGCCATAACTTAAGCATTTATTTATTTATAACTACACGAGCATAAATGACAGGGGCATTTTTTGACATAATGTGTGTGCTTTTAAAAATAAAATATGCAAAGCATTATGAAAGGTTTATGCCAAAATTTTGCATAAGGAAAAAGGGAACAGAAATGCTGAAGGTCTACAATTAATTTTGTTTAAGGATAAAATTTTAAACATTTGGAAATGTTTCATTTGACCCAAAAACTCAACTTCTGGGAATCTGTATTACTGAAATTAAAGGACAGGAGGTATGCGTACAAAGATCCATCTCGAATGTCCATGAGTTGGGAAAGGTGGGGCGATGGTATGAATGAATTATCCATTTTATGGAATATTTTGCAGCCATTAAAAAGAATGTACTGTATCTGTATATATTGGCTTGGAAAATGTCCATAGGTTTAAGACTAAAAGCAAGGTGCACAATAACATATATGATCTGTTTTTGTTTGAGAACAAAAAGGTGAGCCATGCCCTCCCTCCCATATATTATGTATTATTTTGTAAGCCTAGGAAGAAGTAAGAATATACACCTAGCTGTTAGCATTGGTTTCTTTGGGAGGGGAATAAGAAGGTGGGGGAGACAGAGATCATTACTTTTATTTCATACACCTTCATGTTGTTGGAATTGTGACAATGACCATGTATTAACTTTTGTTAATCAGATAAACAATCAGTAGCGTTCTTTCATTTTTTTTTAACATTTATTTATTTTTGAGACAGAGACAGACAGAGCATGAACGGGGGAAGGTCAGAGAGAGAGGGAGACACAGAATTCGAAGCAGGCTCCAGGCTCCGAGCTGTCAGCACAGAGCCCGACACGGGGCTCAAACTCATGAACCGTGACATGACCTGAGCCAAAGGTGGAAGCTCAACCGACTGAGCCACCCAGGCGCCCCAGTAGTGTTCTTTAAAAGAAAAAGGGACAAACAAAAGACAAAAAGAAGCTTGCAGATGTCAGAGTGGTCAGAGTGCTAAAGGACCATTAACTGAGGTTATGATTATGTTTTTCTCTTGTTAGCTCTGGGGGTGTGTGGAGGGTGGGGATTTTTTTTTTTTTAATGCTCTCTTGGAGTTTTGGCAAATGTTAAAGCAGCGAGAGTACTTTTAGAGTAATTCAGGAAATAGCCTCCTCAGACTCTGTCAAGCTCTCTTATAGAAATTGTAACTAGTCCATATCAGCAAATAAGTACCTTACAGATAAGTAAAATGAAAAGTGTTTGTTTACTGCCTTATTGAAAGAGGAGGAAATATTCAGGTCTATTTTCAAATAATCAGGCTTGAGATGTAGAAGCTATCTTTTTGTTTTTGTTTTGTGATAACCATACTGAAAACAAAAACAATGGTGTGCTGGCAGTTTGCATAATCTTTGCTCCATAGATATAAACATAATCAGTTTCTTCCTTGTCTTTCTATCCCTGCTTTTGAAGTAAGAAGCACAAGAGGCAAGTATGAAGGAGGTTGAATATATATTTATTTCTTCAGTTCAAAATGTGCCGTGTGTGATGGAATGGGACCTACTGATTTTACCCTAAGAGCTAATAGGTGCCAACCACCTACAAGGTACCTAGATCCTGCTGGGAGTGTGGAGTAAAGCCAAAACAACATCCACATCCCAGCTGCATTTATTTTTTTATTTTTATTTTTTTTATTTATTTTTGGGACAGAGAGAGACAGAGCATGAACAGGGGAGGGGCAGAGAGAGAGGGAGACACAGAATCGGAAACAGGCCCCAGGCTCCGAGCCGTCAGCCCAGAGCCTGACGCGGGGCTCGAACTCACGGACCGCGAGATCGTGACCTGGCTGAAGTCGGACGCTTAACCGACTGCGCCACCCAGGCGCCCCCCAGCTGCATTTAGTAGCAACTGCTGTGTGAACACTAATTCTGATATGCCTATGGTTACTAATTTTTAAACTTCCTTGGAAAGAAATAGTAATTAATCATTTCCTTCTAGATTGTTCTCCAGATTTGTTTTGGTCGATGCAACCAACCCTAAAATTCTTTTCAGTACAGTAAAATTCCAACTCTGTGGAACTGGTAAGAGTGAGTTACTCTTGATAGTTTGATTCTCTTTAATGAAGCACTCTAACTTTTTATCATAAAATTTGTGATTCATCTTTTTCTAAAACGTATTTGGAATTTTTCTCACTTCCTCACTTTCTCACTTCCTCAACTAGCCAATCTGTAACTCAAGAGTTGTTACAGTGAATATAGGTTATCAAACTTTGTGGAAACATATTGAGTTGTTTAGGGCTGTTTCTGTCCCAATTGCCCCCAGACTGCCTTGTGAAGGTCAACATCTGTTTTCTATTTTTATTTTTGTCACTTTTTTCCTACTGCAAGGTCGGGTCTATCACTCTACATTGCTCTCAGTGTGTCTGGAGCCATACTGCTACTGGAATATGAGGGAATCAAGCTTGTTGGGATTGAGATGTGTAAAAGAAGGTATGAAGGGCTCTTTAGATGAACACAGTACCCAAATCTTTAGGTGTAGACTTTGTGACATGCATTTGGCTGCTCAAGAGTCTTTTTTGCTTAATTTGTGATACCGGGTTGTCTTCTAGATAGGAGAGACTACCGGCAGGTGAGATCTAACCATTCTTCTTTTTCCATGTTAAAATTTTCTCTGATTATAAAGGTAATAATGCTCATTGTAGAAAATTTAGAACACGCACAATGATACACAGTCACCCATGGTCAACAATTGTTAAAGTTCCATGTATTTCTGTCAGCTTTTATTGTATGTACATACTTTAAAAGTTGGGACGTAGTGTGTGGATAGTTTTATATAGTGATCTTTCCACTTACAGTGTTTCTTTTTTTAACGTTTCTTTATTTTTGAGACAGAGAGAGACAGAGCATGAACGGGGGAGGGTCAGAGAGAGGGCCACACAGAATCCGAAACAGGCTCCAGGCTCCGAGCTGTCAGCACAGAGCCCGACGCGGGGCTTGAACTCACAGACCGCGAGATCATGACCCGAGCTGAAGTCGGCCGCTTAACCGACTGAGCCACCCAGGCGCCCCCCCACTTACAGTCTTTCAATTCCTAAGGTCTCTTGAGAATTTTCTCAGATCATTAAAATTATTTTTTTCTTGCCAGTGATCTAGAAGTTATATATTCAGGTGTTATTCCACTGATATTTTTTCTCTTATGGCTTAAAAAAAAGCACCATGTCCTTTTGATTTAGCAACACTAAGAATGAAACAGTATCTTTTGGCTCTTTCCTCTCAGGTGAAATGTGAAATTCCTGATATAATCTGAGATTTTAGACTCAGAATTGTTAATATTTTATTATGTATATTACAATAATTATTTTCTGACATTTGCATAATATTTTTAAGCCATAGATATAATACTGTTTTGTCCCTTTGATTTGCTCATTGCTTACTTTTTGTACCATGGCTTTTCATTCTTGAACTTTTAATTTTATCTCTTAGATATTTAGACTGGGCTAATATGGTGGCCACTAGCCATAGGTGGCTATTTACGTTTAAATTAAGTTAAAAATTTCGGTTCCTCAATTGCGCTAGCTACATTTCAGCTGCTCAGTAGCCATGCTGGCTACTGGATTGGACAGTGCATAAGGCCCTAGTAGATGATGATCTAGAATATAATACTGGGTGAATTTCTCAAGAAGGGTTCCTTTAAAAAAAATCTTTTTTTAATGTTTATTTTTTTGAAGAAGAAGAGAGACAGAATGCAAGCGAGGGAGGGGCAGAGAAAGAGGGAGACACAGAATTTGAGGTAAGCTCCAGGCTCTGAGCTGTCAGCACAGAGCCCGATGTGGGGCTTGGACCCATGAGCAGTGAGATCACAATCTGAGCCGAGGTAAGACTGAGCTGACTGAGCCACCCAGGCACCCCTCAAGAAGGGTTCTTTGATACTACACTTCCTTATCCCCTGCATGTCCAAGAATGTGTCTATCTAGTTTCATATAAACTTAGGTGTGTAGGGGCGCCTGGGTGGCTCAGTCGGTTAAGCATCCGACTTCGGCTCAGGTCATGATCTCGTGGTTTGTGAGTTGGAGTCCCGCGTCAGGCTTTGTGCTGACAGCTCAGAGCCTGGAGCCTGCCTCGAATTCTGTGTCTCCCTCTCTCTCTGCCCCTCCCTCACTTGCGTTCTGTCTCTCTTCTTCAAAAATAAATAAACATTAAAAAAAAAAACATTAAACAATTTTAAACTTACGTGTGTACAGAAAGTTCTAGACTTGCACTCTGCCCATTTCTTCCCCTTCCTACTAATTCACTCTCTAGAAGTATCCCATTATCTTCTGGCCTTCAGTTTTGTGGAGGAGAAGTCTGATGCCAGCCTGATGTATTTCTTTTGTAGCCCATTTCTCCCACCCTCTGCCTAGATGTTTATAGGATGTTTTTCTTTGCTCTCAGAAATGTCACTAGATAGTGTCAAAGTTTTAGATTTTTAAAATAATTTTTCTCAGTTTGTAATGAACCATTTTGACCTGTAGACTCAGGTCTTTAACTTGGGGAAGTTTTCTATTATCACTACTTCTGCTCCATTTGCTTTATTTTGTCACATTGGAGTATACGTTAAGATATATATTAAACCTTAAACTACTGTCTCCAATTCACCTTTTTTATTGTTCTATCTGTCACTGACTTCATCATGATTTTAAATTCAGCATTCAATTTAAAAAAAAATTTCCATGTATTTTTTCCTTATCATTCATTGTTTCCTTGTCATTACATCTGCAAAGCTCTGGCTTATAGATCTGACTTTTTGTATGTTTTTGAGAATACAAATTAGAAATTTTCTATACATCTGTTCTTTAATAATAAATCTACTTGGGGCCCCTGGGTGACTTAGTCAGTTAAGCATCCAACTTTGGCTCAAGTCATGATCTCACAGTCTGTGAGTTTGAACACCATGTCAGGCTCTGTGCTGACAGCTCAGAGCCTGGAGCCTGCTTCTGATTCTGTGTCTCCCTCTCTCTCTGCCCCTTCTCTGATCATGCTCTGTCTCTCTATATCTCTCAAAAATAAAGACACATTAAAATTTTTTTTTAAATAATAAATCTACTTCAGAGGAAGGCATTTTTTTCTAGTTTTTCAAGATGATCTTTTCTCTTTGAATTTGAGTGTTTTCTCACAGGTCCTGTATGGTTTTGTGTGTGTGTGTGTGTGTGTGTGTGTGTGTGTGTGTGTGTGTTTAGTTTGCCTAAATTCAAATCCTGACTGCCACTTTCTTACTACCTGGTTGACTTTGGGTCTCAGTTTGCTCATCTGTAAAATGGGAATCATAATAGTACCTATCTCATAGAATTTATATGGGGAACAAAGGAACGAATATTTGAAAAGAACTTACAATAGTGTCTGGCGTGGACTAAACATCATATAAATATTTGGTAAATTTTTAAAAAATTATTTTCTTAGAGAAAGTCTTATTGATTTTTTTGGTTTAGTTTGTTTTGTTTTGTTTGCTTTTGCCTCTTTATAGGAAAGCTCTGAGGTGTGGCCTTTTACCTATGTCGGTGATTCACCCTTGCCTCTCTAAATTAGGGGAAGTTTGTAGGCTTTCTTTCCGAGTCTCCTCCATTTCTATCCTTCCTTAGATTAGAGTCCAGTGATCATTCTATGAGAAAATTTATGGAAGAAGGAGAGATATTAGCTTCATTGTTAACTTAGGAAAAATATGGGCTCCTTACCTTGTTGTAGAATGCTGTGTGTGTGTGTGTTTGTGTTTGTGAAATAGTACTTTTGCATTACTTCTCAGTAGAAAAAAAAGAAAGTTTACTCTTCCTCTTCTTCCTTTTTGTTTTTTTAAAAAACATTTTTTTAATAGGTAGAAATATTTGAGCTTCATTGTGGGTATACCCTAGGTGTTGGGTGGGCTGCCCCGACCTTTTGAACTCTAGGCATGATCTATTCCCTGTGGAAGCCCAGACGTCTCCTCAAAATCCTAATAATTCTCAAGGAGCATGCATTCTCAGGGTACTTTTCCTTCCAGGCTCTTAGCTGCCCTGAGTCAGGTAGGCGTAAACTTTTGGTTTCCAAATCGGATGATTTTGTTTCTCAGGGGACTTTTGGCAACACATGGACACGTTTTTTGTTGTTGCAACTGGGGAGGTGCTATGGAATCTAGTGGGTAGAGGCCAGGCCTGATGCTAAACTTCCTACAATGCATAGGACAGCCCCCACAAGCAAAGAATCATACAACCCCAAATGTCAGTAGTGCAAGATTGAGAAACCCTGGCCTAGATAGACCCTTTTCCTCAGTTTCCACAAAAGCCTACTCATGTGAAGCCCCTGCAATTGTAGAAGACATCACTGGAATTTTAGGGGGAACAAGAAGAGGGATGAGGGGTTTACATAGCAGTAATGCAAATTATTTCAATTTGAATATTAAGCATCCCTATTCCTAAATCTTTGCCACCCCAGTCATCAGAGAGTGCCCTCTGACCCTTCACCTGATGTAGTTCTCAGCCTATGCTTTCTCATAGGCACTTTCTCCCTTTATCCTATCTGGAACAAAACCAAAAAGAAAAAAGAAAAAGACAACAACAACAACTCTATTTCCCTGGCCAACTGAAAAGATAGTTTAGCTGTCTGTTGAATTTTTTAGGCTCCCCCCCCAACACCCACACAGAGAAACAAGTTACTTTTCCAAACGGTGACAGTTGTCTCTCTAAGAGGAATTTTGGTGCCACCAATTAAGATAATAACATTTTTTCTCATTATATACTTGTAATACTTAAACAATTTTCAGTCACTTTAAATATTGGAAAAATAAGTTTCAAGTTTTACCATCATCTGAGAATCTTAACATATTGACATAACTATCATAGATCTCATTTTTTCACGTCATAAGCCATTACACCCTACAGAAATCCTATAATTTCTGCTACATTTATTCATATTTATTTCCCCTGTGTTTCCAAGTTCATTGCTTGCTTTTCTGGTTTGTCAGTGCTGCATTATAGGTTAGATGATTCTAACAGATGGCTTTTCAGGTTTGGAGTCTTTGAGTTCCACTGCTTAATTTTACTATCCAGCTTTTACATGGAAGATAGGACAGATGTGGGCTCAGGAACAAAGTGGTCTTAACATCCAGAGAGCGAGCTTTACTGAAAGCTTATGGGTTTGATAAAATCATTTATGGGTTACTTAAATTCTCATCTAGGGTCTCCTCCTAACATTGTTGACATTCTAATGTTAGTATGATACAAGGAAATAAGGTGTTTATTCACATAGTAGGAGCTTTGCTAAAATGTGTCCTGTGACACATATTTTTACTTATGCAAACCAATATTGTAGTTGAGTTGGAATTAATTAAGGTGGTGTACCTTATAAATCAAATATATGGAGAATGCTGGGGTATTTAGCTACTGAAAATACCTCTTTTTGTTTGTTTTATTTTGTGTTGTTTTTTATTTATTAAAAAGTTTTTTTAATATTTATTCATCTTTTTTTTTAATTTTTTTTTTAATTTTTTTAAAAATTTTTTTTTCAACGTTTTTTATTTATTTTTCGGACAGAGGGAGACAGAGCATGAACGGGGCAGGGGCAGAGAGAGAGGGAGACACAGAATCGGAAACAGGCTCCAGGCTCCGAGCCATCAGCCCAGAGCCTGACGCGGGGCTCGAACTCACGGACCGCGAGATCGTGACCTGGCTGAAGTCGGACGCCTAACCGACTGCGCCACCCAGGCGCCCCTATTTATTCATCTTTTTGAGAGAGAGAGACAGAGTGTGAGCAGGGGAGGGGCAGAAGGAGAGGGAGACACAGAATCTGAAGCAGGCTCCAGGCTCTGATCTGTCAGCACAGAGCCCAATGCAGGGCTCGAACTCATGAACTGCTGAGATCATGACCTGGGCAGAAGTTGGACGCTTTACCAGCTGAGCCACCCAGTACCCCCTATTTTGTGATGTTTTTATTGGGTACAATATACTTCCAGAAAAATGCTCAATCATAAATATACAGCTCAGTGAATCTTCACAAAAAGAACACATCCCCAAAACAAAGGCAAAAACGTTACCAAAACTTCCAGAGACCCTCTGTGTCCTTTAGTACCTACCCACACCTATAGGCAAGCACGCCTCTGATTTCTAACAGCAAAGTTCAGCTTTGCTTATTCAATCATACAGTATGTCCTCATGTATCTGGCTGCTTTGCTCAAGATGATGCAGAAAATATCTCTTAGCTGTGGTCTAATAAACCTGAAAATCACACTGCCTTTAAAATAATTTTTCCGGGGCTCCTGGGCAGCTCATTTGGTTAAGTGTCCAACTTTGGCTCAGGTCATGATCTCGCGGTTTGTGGGTTCAAGCCTTGCGTCGCGCTCTGTGGTGACAGCTTAGAGCCTGGAGCCTGCTTCAGATTCTGTGTCTCCCTCTCTGCCCCTCCTCTGCTCACACTCTGTCTCTGTCTCAAAAATAAATAAACATTTAAAAATTTTAAATAATTTTTCCTTTCTGATAACTTTTTGTATGAACCTCTTCCTCCCTCAATCCATCTATCCATTCCTCCCTCCCTCCTTTTCTCCCTTCCTTCTTTCATTAAGGTATGATTTATGTACATAAAATGCACTAATCTTAAGTGTTACAACTCGATGACTTTAATATATGTAAACACCTGTGTGACTACCACCCAGATTAAGATATAAACATTTCCATCATCCTGAAAAGTTTCCTTTCCAGTTAGTAGCCCTCCCCAGAGGTAACCACTATTCTGACCTCTATCATCATGGATTACTGTAGTTGTTCTGGAACTTCATGAATCAATATGATCTCTTTTGTGTCTGTCCTCAACATCGTATTTTTGTGATTTATCCCTGTTGTTCTGTGTATCAGTTTTATCCTTTATGCAGAGTAGTATCCCATATTCCACATTTTGTTTATCCATTTTTCTGCTGATGGACATTGAGCTGTTCAGTTTGGGGCTATTGTGAATACAGCTGCTGTGAGCACTCTTATATAACCTGCTTTGTGAACATAAGCACTCACTTCTTTCAGATAAATATTTAGGAGTAGAATTACTGGGTCATAGGGTAGGTATATGTTTAATTTTATTAGAAACTCCAGTTTCCCAAAGCAATTATACTTATTTTACACTCCTACCAGCAGTGTGTGAGAGTTCTCACGGATATATTTTTATTATAGAATATTTACACAACATAGAAATAAGACTACTTGATCTTTTTTAGACAGGGTAGTATTATATACTTTTCCATGTGAATCTGTCTATCCATGCATATATATAAATTGCTGCATGGTGTTGCAAAATTTGTAACTATTTTTCTATTGATGGATGTTTAAGTTTTTCCCAATTTTTAAAAATATTTCCACAGTGCTGTAGAGAACCTATCTCTGTGCATCTTTGTGTACATGTGAAAATATTTCTGTACGATAAATTTTTAGACTCTCAAATAGATTGCAGATGTGTTAATCCTAGAATTTTAGTTTGGCCACTAGCTAAAACTTAATCTAAAGTACTCGCTGTGTTTTAGGTTCTGGTTTTTGTTCTCTCTGTGCTGTGAGTATACAGGTATTGTCATTTCCCCCCCTCCAGGAGGTAGAAAGAGAATTAAAAATATAAACACCACAATTCTTGGGTCATGGGGCAGAAACAATCAGCAGGTTGAAGCAAACCACAACCAGAACATGCTGATAATTTCTCTGTTGTATGCTGACAACTTCCTGCAAGCCAAAACAAAGCTGGTGGGTATGATTGTAGCCTTGCCAATAAGTTTACCTCTTAGCAGAAGGCAAAAAATATATGCCTTAAGGATTACAATTAATTGCCAGATAAAAATGTAATGCAAGGTTTAAAACAAGTTTTAAACAAACTGAAAGTAATTATCCCCTTCTATTATACTTTTATTTAATTGGTGTGAAAATAGACAAGATTTCCTTGAAGACTTCCATTATTGATTGGGGTAGGAAAAATCAAACACTGAAGTTTTAAAGATTGAATTTCAGTGTGACATTTAAGAGTGACTGCAGAAATCTTAACGGTCTGATATCTTCAGTGTACCTGTGATAGGGAATCAGAAATTTTGGTTTCTTTCTACCAGAAGCTGTCGATGAGACTTTGTAGAAGCTGGATTAGCACCCAGGCTGGTTTCTTCTGTAAAATAGGAATATATAATTTAAAGGAATAGTAGTGATATTTAATTTAATGTAAAGAATACCCAGGGTCACGTAGGTGGCTCATTCGGGTAAGCGCCTGACTCTTGATTTCGGCTCAGGTCATGATCTCAAGGTACGTGGGTTCAAGCCCCATATCGGGTTCCTCACTCACTGACAGTGCAGAACCTGTTTGCGATACTCTGTCTCTCTCTCTCTCAAAATAAATAAATAAACTTTTTTAAAATCCTAAAAGGAAAAAGAATACCCAAGTATCTTAGTAGTAAATGTGACCCATAAGATATCATCGTCCTCAAAATAAACGAAAGAGTAAATGGACAAGGTCAGGTATTTGGGAAAATGTCGGAAACTTGCACCAGTCTACAAAACGTAGTGATCTTGGACACATCCTGCCAAGAGTCTTTTCAGCTGGCCTTAGATCCTGCAGGGGTATGATGATCATATTACTTCTACAGTGTTCCACATACCTTCTGTTCCCTTATCCTTCTGTCTTCTTTTCCTACTCTGACTTGCTGGAATAGATGTCCAAATAAGCTGCCTAGAAGCTGAGGGAGTCTGTTTTAGAGCATCTATGAATTATGAAATGCAGATACAGCTTTGCCAGAGCTGAGTTTACCTTTTAAATATGGGACTTAAAATCACTGTATATTACTTTTAGTACGAAATACCATATGCTACTATAAGCCTTCCTTCCAGAGTAATCTTTCACCATTGTCCCTCTCACCTCTGACCTTCTGCTAAGTTGAGACTCTTTCAGTCTCTCCAGCTGAACTGAGATCTGTCACCTCAGGACCTTCGTACATGATATTCCCATGCTTGTGCCATTCTTTTCCTAGTTCCACCAACTCCCTACCTTCTCCCACACACAACATACATACTTAGCCTGCTAATTTGGGGATTTCAGATAAAAGATCAGTTCCCTAAGAGGTCTCCCCTGACTCACTGCCCTCTCTAGATGAGGTGCCTTTACCATGGGGTTGTGGCCTCCCTTCCTTTTCATATTATCACAATTAACTCATATCACAGTTTATTCTAATTGCCTATTTAAGTCTGTATTCTCTGCTAGACTGTATACTCTTATGATAGAGTTTAGATCTAATTCACTTTTTCCAGCACTTGGCATGTATTAAGCACTCAACAAATATTTGTTGAAGAATGAAGATGTGTAGAAAAAAAGTGGCATTGTTGATGGTATGTTTCTCATTTTGTCTTTTCTCTTTGATGTGAAGACATTTACACCATGTGGTTCGTCTTGCTCACTTACCAATTGAAGGTAACGATGTGCAGAGCCTGTAACGTTGAGTATTATACACAGTGAGAGCTGCAGGGTCAGAGGTGCCTCAAGAGTGTTCTTACACAGTGGTGTTTTCCACACTGGGTTATGCAATTGCAGGATCCTAAGGCATCCTGTTGTGGCAGGATGTGATGTTTATGTTAGAAGACTTGTTTGTAAAAGGTTGATTGCTGAACAGAAAACCTATAGTTAGCTTGGCGAGCTGGGTTAAATATAGGAGCTGATATGTTGAGAGACCTTTTAAAATCTCTTTCCTGTTCAGTGGTGAGGAGTGTGTTTCTGATCAGGGTTGTGCAGGCACCTTCTGGTCGTAATCACTGTAAGTGGCATCATCTAAATTGAAAGACAAATGTATTATATATTGATCTGTAATTTTTGTTTCCTTAATATCTTTATCACGTTGTGATGTCAGGGTTATGCTGGCTTCATAAAATGAGTAGGCAAGTGTGTATAATACTGGATATATAATCCCTCATACAGCCCTTATAGCCCTTGCTTTTAACTCATTTTTTCTTTCAAATGTTTTATTTATTTTTGAGAGAGAGAGTGCGAGCTGGGGAAGGGCAAAGAGAGAGGGGGACAGAGAATCCGAAGTGGGCTCTGTGCTGACAGCAGTGAGTCCAATGTGGGGCTCGAGCTCATGAACCCCCTATGAGATCATGGCCTGAGCTAAAGTCGGCCGTTCAACCAACTGAGCCACCCAGGTGCCCCGCTTTTATTTATATTTTTCTTGTTTATACACTTGTTTATCTACTAAGTTGTGGGTGTAATTTTAGATCTGATTTTTAAAAAACAGATGAGACAGACAGCAGAGATTGTCTTTGTGTTATTTTATTCCTGAGGAGATGACACTTGCATGTGAATTAACATTTGGAAAGGAAGCTTTGCAAAAAAGTAATTTGAAAAAGTAAGCTCATAACAAAAATGGCAAGCTTTTCTTAATATCATTGGGGGGTAATTATATCCTGTTGATGTTCTTTTAACACTTTTAGGGTATAGAAATACAATTACATAGGATACTTTACTTACAAGAGTACAGTAAGGAGGGTAGAAGTACAAAATACTATATAGTTGATCCTTGAACGTGTGGGTTAGGGCTGCTGCCTCCTCCCCCCCCCCAACCCTACAGTTGAAAATCCTCATATAGCTTTTGACTCCCCCAAAAGTTAACTACTAGTAGCCTACCATTGAGCAGAGCCTTACCAATAACATAAACAGTCAATTGACACATATTTTATATGTTATATGCACCATACACTGTATTCTTAAAATAAAGTAAACTGGCGGGGCAGCTGGGTGGCTCAGTCATTTAAGCGTCCGATGTCAGCTCAGGTCATGATCTCACGGTTCATGGGTTCCAGCCCCCTGTCAGGCTGTGTGCTGACAGCTCAGAACCTGGAGCCTGCTTCAGATTCTGTGCCTCCCTCTTTCTCTGGCTCTCCCCTGCTCACGCTCTCTCTCTCTCTCTCTCTCTCTCTCTCTCTCTCAAAAATAAATAAACATTAAAGAAAACAATAAAGTAAGCTGGAGAAAAGAAAATGTTATAAAGAAATCATAAGGAAGAGAAAATACATTTACAAGACTGTACTGTATTTATAAAAAAAAAATCTGCATCTAAGTGGACTGGTCAGTTCACACTCAGGTTGTTCAAGGGCCAACTGTATACATTTATAATCTGTGGGAATAAAGTATACACTGTGACCACCCCTCTCTCACAGGATTCCTCTTCATTCCCGACTTTCTATCTGCCCAGGTGGCCTCCTTCCCTGCTCACAACTATGAACCAGCTCAGCACATCACCACCAACTGAAACGAAGATAGACGTACAAGTACGTCTCCAGTCCTCCCTCCTTTTTTTTTTTCAAAATGTTAAAATTATACTGTACACTGCTTTTTGAAAATTAATAGACTTCTTATTTTTAGAACAGTTTTAGATTCACAGAAAAATGGAGCAGTAGTACACTGTTCTATTTCCCCTTCTTCCCAGTTTCCCTTATTATGAACATTTAACGTTAGTATGATAACATTTGTTACTGTTCATGAACCAACACAGATATGTTATTAACTAAAGTTCATAGTGTATTCTCTTTCCCTTAGTTTTTACCTAATATCCTTTTTTCTGTCCCAGGATCCTATCGATGATACCTTACTTAATTTAGTTTCCTTACATTCCTTTTGGCTGTCACAATTTCTCAAATTTTCCTTGTTTTTGATGACCTTGAAGGTTTTGAGGAGCACTGGTCAGTTGTACTGTAGAATGTGCCTACATTAGAATTTGATGTTTTTCTCATGACTAGACTAGGGCTATGAATTTTGGTGAGGAATATCACAGTGGTAAAGTGCCATTCTTATCACATGTTGAGGGTATGTAATATTAAGATGATTCATGACTGTTGGTATTGACCTTGATCACCTGGTTGATGCAATGTTTGTCTGGTTTCTTTACTGTAAAGTTACTCTTTATTCCGCCTTTCAGTACTGCATTCTTTAGAAGGAAGTCTGTATGTGAAGCCTACACTTAAGGGGTGGCAGTTTATGTTCCCTCTTCTTAAACAATTTTTTTTTTTTACGTTTATTTATTTTGAGAGAGAGACAGAGTGTGAGCAGGGGAGGGGCAGAGAAAGAGGGAGAGGGAACCTCAAGCAGGCTCCACACTGGCAATGAAAAGCCTGCCTTGGGGCACGAACCCACGAACCATGAGGTCATAACTCTTGAGCTGAAATCAAGAGTCAGGCGTTTAACCGACTGAGCCACCCAGGCACCCCATATTGTTCCCCCTTCTTTATTTTTTTATTTTTTCAACGTTATTTATTTATTTTTGGGACAGAGGGAGACAGAGCATGAACGGGGCAGGGGCAGAGAGAGAGGGAGACACAGAATTGGAAACAGGCTCCAGGCTCCAAGCCATCAGCCCAGAGCCTGACGCGGGGCTCGAACTCACGGACCGCGAGATCGTGACCTGGCTGAAGTCGGACGCTTAACCGACTGCGCCACCCAGGCGCCCCTGTTCCCCCTTCTTTAAAGTGAAGTATCTACATAAATTATTTAGAATGCATCTGCACTGGAGATTTGTCTCTTCATTCCCATTTATTAATTTATTGAGTTACTTGTTTAAACGTATGGACTAATGAAGAATACTTATTTTATACTTTGAATTGTAATCCAATATTACTTATTTTATTGCTCAAATTGTTCCAGCTTTGGCCATTGGGACCTCTTTTACGTGGCTTCTGTGACTTTTTTGATATGCTCATTGTGTGTGTGTGAGTGTGTGTTCGGGGCATATTCTTACTTTCTGGCACTACAACATACTCCAGGCTCATCTTGTATATCTCCTGCCCCAGTTCTAGAATCAGCCATTTCTCCAAGGAGATTTTTTCCTTTTTATTGAAAATCGGTATTAGAAACCAAGATCTGGGTTCTGGGTGAGCTCATCGGTACTGGGATGTTTCTTTTAGGGCCTCTCTGTTGACAGAGCAAAGAAACACATGTGTTTATAATAACCCCATATACACATATATCTATAAAAAATCCTCTGTATAACCATCTGTATCTATATAAAATTAGACATGAGTTTTTACAATGTCTTCAATTCTAATTCATTCTACACTCCTCTCCTTGCTATTCTTCATACCTGCTCTTCTCCTTTCCATTCCAACAGGGAGAAACCTGGTTCCAACCATTCATCATCCATTTATTGTTTGATCAGAATATACACATATAGCAATATAAGAATCATTAACCTATACACCTTTGGGAAACAAAAGACCAGTTTCCCAGTTTCCCAGTTTCATTGACTGAAGACCAGTATTTATGTACAGTTTCTTTTGCCTTTAGTCTTATAAACTCCACTTATTTCCAAAGTTACTTAGGTCAGTACCTTTTCCCCCATCCCCTTCAGTGAGGTTTCCCCCCATTATTGGTAATACAGTGAGATTATGTTGCTACAATCTGCATTCTTTCCTGAGATTCCCCAACCTCCTAAATGTTGGTTGTTTTTTTGTTTTGTTTTGTTTTTTAATTTGTAGACATTAAGGCTCACTCTGTGTTGTAAAGTTCTACAGGTTTTGACAAATGCATAATGTTGTGTATCCACCATTAAAGTATCATATAGTCTGGTTTCACTGCCCCCAAAATCCTCTGAGCTTCACCTATTCACCCCTTCCCCACTCCTGTTGGACCCCTTGCCAACCACTGATCTTTTTACTGTCTCTATAGTATTGCCTTTTCCAGAATGTCATATAATTGGAATTACACAATATGTAGCCTTTTCAAATTGGCCTCTTCCACTTAGTAATATGCACTTAAGATTTCCCCATATCTTTTCATGGCTTGATAGCTCATTGCTTGTTAGTCCTGAATAGCATTCCATTGTCTGGATGTTTATTTATCCATTCACCTACAGACAGACATCTTGGTTGCTTCCAAGTTTTGGCAATTATGAATTAAACTGCTGTAAACATCCATGTACAGGTTTTTGTATGGGCATACATTTTCAGTTCAATTGGGTAAATACTGCTGTTCTAATAGACATGTAGTGATTTCTTATTGTTTTAATTTGCAATTCCTTAGTGACACATAACACTGAGCATCTATTCATATGGTTTTTAATCTTCTGTATATCATCTCTGGTGAGGTATCTGCTCAGATCTTTTGTCCATTTTCAAATTGGATTTTTAATTTTCTCATTGTTGAGTTTTAAGAATTCTTTGTGTATTTTAGTTACCAGTCCTTTATCAGTTGTATGTTTTGCAAAGATTTTCTATCAGTCTGTGTCTTGTCTTTTCATTCTCCTATTGTCTTTGCAGAGCAGAAATTTTCCATTTTAATGAAGTCTAACTTACCAATTATTTCTTCCATGGATCATGCTTTTGGTGTTGTAGCTAAAAGCTTATTGCCAAAAACAAGGTCACCTACATTTTTTCTTATGTTATCTTCTAAAGTTTTATAGTTTTATGTTTTACGCTTAGGTCTGTGATCCACTTTGAGTTAATTTTTGTGAAAGGTGTAAAGATCTGTGTCTTTTCAAAAAAAATTTGGTGAATGGATGTCCAATTGTTCCAGCACCATTTGTTAAAGACTATTCCCTCTCCGTTGAATTGCCTTTACTCCTTTGTCAAAAATCAGTTGACTCTGTGTGGGCCTATCCCTAGACTCTCTGTTGTGTTTCATTGATCTGTGTGTCCAATCTTTCAACAATACCACTCTGTCTTGATCACTGCAACATTATAGCAAGTCTTGAAGTTGAGTAAAGTCAGTCTTCCAATTTCTTCCTCTTTCTCCTCCTCCTCCTCCTTTTTCTTCTTCACTATTGTGTTAAAAGTACACTATGAGAATTTTCTGAATTTCTTAAAATTTCATCGTGAATATTATGTTTAGATGGCTATATAATATTTAATTATGTGGATCTATGATATAACCAATAACCAATGTTTTTTTTTTCTTTTTAAAGTTCATTTTTTTAGTTGTTATCGTTATTTTTCTTTTTTTAATGTTTATTTATTTTTGAGAGAGAGACAGAGACAGAGCACGAGCAGGGGAGGGGCAGAGAGAGAGACACACACACAGAATCTGAAGCAGCTCCAGGCTCTGAGCTGTCAGCACAGAGCCCAATGGGGGACTTGAACTCACGAACCGTGAGGTCATGACCTGAGCCAAAGTCAGAGGCTTAGCCAACTGAGCCACCCAGGCATCCCAACCAATAACCAAAGTTGAGTGTAACAACCTCAGGACATTTGATATCTTATTTTTGTAAATGAAGATTAAAAGGTCATGTTAGCAGAGAATAAAAACTTAAAGAATGGTGGAATTGCAAGTAATTGCAATTTTCTTCCTTATATCAATTTCTGTATTTTCCAAATTTTCTACAATGAGCAGCAATACCTTTTTTATTAGAGGGAAAGGTAAAATATGTTTGTGTTTATTTTCTAAAGTCTGAGAAATATCTCTTTTTTCTTTTCCTCTCTCAATCTGTCTGGATACTTTAATGGTTGCATAGTATTCAAATATGATACACCATAATTTATTTACCTATAATTATGTTACTGGATATTCAAATATGATACACCATAATTTATTTACCTATAATTATGTTACTGGATTAATGTATTTGGAGGAGCAGCACAGGGTAGTGATTAAGAGCTCAGGCTCTGGAACCAGACTGCTTGAGTTCATATCTTTGCTAGGTGTGTCACCTGGGAGCAAGTTTTTTTAACCTTTGTTTTCTCATCCAGAAAATGGGACAGTAGTATCTACCTCATAGGAAACCCGATGTCTTCTGATGTGGTGTGATATGATATTTATATTAGAAAAGATTTTGTTTTAAAATGATTGATACTTAACAGAAAGCCCATGAGATAGAGTGGTAAGCTTGGTTACATAAGGGAGGTGATATACTGAGGGACCTTTTAAATTCTCTTTCCCATTCAGTGCTGAGTAGTGTGTTCAGATCACATCACTGTGATTAGCCTTAGCTTCCAAACTGAAGGTCAAATGTATTATACACTGATCTGTAATGTTTCTTCTCTTAATATCTTTATCAAGTTTTGGTATCAGAGTTATGCTGGCTTCATAAAATGAATTAGAAGGTGCTCACACTGCTCGGTTTTCTCTAAGAGTTTGTGTAAGATTGGTATTCTTTCTAGCTTAAATGTTTGGTAGAAATCACTTGTGAAATCATCTGGGCCTAACCTTTCTGGAAAGTTTGTTGTTGTTGTTTTTTTTAACTACGCATTCAATTTCTTTTATAGATATAGGGCTATTTGGATTTTGTATTTCATCTTGCACATTTTGTTAAATTGTGCTTTTCAAGGAGTTTGTCGGTTTAATGTAAGTTGTCAAATTTATTGGCAACAAGATGTTGATAATATTCCCTTAGTATTCTTTTAACTTCTGTGAGGTTTTTAATAATATCCCTTTCTTCATTCCTGATATTGGTAATTTGTGGGGTTTTTTCTTTCCTTTGATGGATCTTGATAAACCTGTTAGGGGTTTATCAAATTTATTGGTCATTAGAAAGAACCAACTAATGTTTATTCTGCTTTTTAAATTGATTTCTACCCTTATCTTTATTATTTTCTTTTTTCTACTTGGGGTTTAATTTACTTATATTTTTCTAGTTTTTTAAGGTGAAGACTTAGATCATTGATTTTAAAATTTTCTTCTTCTCTAACACGAACATTTAAAACTGTACATTTCCCTTAACTACAGGAATCTATAAATCCCATATATTTAAATATGTTGTATTTTATAGTCATTCTGTTTGAAATATTCGTTTTATTCAAAGAATACTATTTCTTCCTTGGTTTATTTTATTTCTAACTGTTGAAATCTATCTTTTTAGATAGATATCTAAAACTGTTGATATCTATCTTTTTAGATATCTTATTGTTACTAATTTCTAAATTCTTTTGTGGTCAGGGAACATATTCTATAAGGTTTTAGACTTTGGGCATTTATGAAGACTTATTTTATGGCCTAGAATAGGTATATTTTGCTGAACACACCATGTGCATTAAAAAAAATGTATATTCTGCTGTTGTTGAATAGATCATTCTATGGATGTCAATTAGGTCAAAGTGACTGATGGTGTTGGTCAGGTCCTCTATCTCCTTAGTGATTATTCTTCTAGTTGTTCTATTAGTTTCTGAAGGAAGCTGGTAAAATCCCCAACTATGATTGTAGACATGTCTTTTCCTCTCTTTAATTTGGTCAGAATTTGCTTCAGGTATTTTGTAGCTCTTGTTATGTGCATACACATCTATGATTCTATCTTCCTTATGACTTGGCCTTTTTATTATAATGAAATATCCCTCTTTATTTCTGGTAATACTCCCTGTCTTGAAGTCTCCTTTGTCTTACATTAATATAGCCATTCTAACTTCTTTATGCTTGCTGTTTGCTTCTATATCACTTCCATTCTTTTATTTTCAGCCTGTGTGTTTATATTTAAAGTGTGTTCCTTGTAGATAGCATGTAATTGTCTTGCATTCTTATTCAGTCAAACGTACTCTGCTTTTAAAAAATTGTTTAGGTTTATTAATTTAATTTAATTTAATTTAATTTATTTTTTTAATTTACATCCAAGTTAGTTAGCATATAGTGCAACAATGATTTCAGGAGTAGGTTCCTTAATGCCTGTTAACCATTTACCCCCTCCCCCTTCCCACAATCCCTCCAGTAACCCTCTGTTTGTTCTCCATATTTAAGAGTCTCTTATGTTTTGTCCCCCTCCCTGTTTTTATATTATTTTTGCTTCCCTTCCATTGTATTCATCTGTTCTGTGTCTTAAAGTCCTCATATGAGTGAAGTCGTATGATATTTGGCTTTCTCTGACTAATTTCACTTAGCATAATACCCTAAAGTTCCACCCATGTAGTTGCAAATGGCAAGATTTCATTCTTTTTGATTACCACGTACTCTGCTTTTTTTTTAAAAAAATTTTCAAGTGTTTATTTATTTTTGAGAGACAGAGAGAGACAGAGAGGAAGTGGGGATTGGGCAGAGAAAAAGGGAGACACAGAATCCAAAGCAGGCTCCAGGCTCTGAGCTGTCAGCACACAGCCCAATGAGAGGCTTGAACTCACAAACCGTGAGATCATGACCTGAGCCGAAGTTGGACACTTAACCGACTGAGCCACCCAGGCACCCCTCTGCTTTTTAATTGGAGTGTTTAGTTCATTTATATCTATTTTTTTAAATGATTTTTTTTTAAACGTTTATTTATTTTTGAGACAGAGAGAGACAGACCATGAACGGGGAGGGTCAGAGAGAGGGAGACACAAAATCTGAAACAGGCTCCAGGCTCTGAGCTGTCAGCACAGAGCCCAACACGGGGCCAAACTCACGGACCGCGAGATCATGACCTGAGCCGAAGTCGGCCACTTAACCAACTGAGCCACCCAGGCGGCCCTAGTTCATTTATATCTAATATAATTATCGTTATGAATGGGTTTAGAGTCTACCATTTACTATATGTTTTCCAATTGTCACATTTTTTAGTTACACTTGCCTTGTTAAAAAGTAATCAAATGCTTTTTAGTATTCCACTTTAATTTCTCTATTTCTAAAAACTGTACCTCTTTGTTTTATTTTGTTTGTTAGATTTACTCCAGTGATTACAATATCCTTAATTTGTCACAGTCTGCTTAGGTTAATATTGTGCCAATAAACTGGTTTCATTTACCTGCCTCCCCCATCCTCTGTTGTTGCCATATATTTTACACATACATATGTTATAAATAACAAAATGCAGTGTTTATCTGTGGTTTAACTTGCCAGCTGTCTTTTGAAGAAATTAAGAAGAGAAAAAAAGTGATAATGTTTTATATATACCCACATACTTAGCACTTTGGTGCCCCTTTTGATCTGAGTTTCCCACTGGTGCAGCTTGATGAATTTCCTTTAGATTTCTTTTAGTGCAGGCTTCCTAGCAAAAAATGTTCTCCATTTTTATTTATCTGAAAAATGTCTTTATTTTGCCTTCACATTTTGATGACTTTTGTTACTGGATATAGAATTCTGGGTTGACAGGTTTTTTTGTTTTGTTTTTTTTCTTTTTCTTCTCAGCACTTTCAAGATGTCATTCTAGTGTCCTCTGGCCTCTATTATTTTTGATGAACAGTCACTTTTATTCCTATCCTTATTCTCCTATATGTAATGGGTCATTTTCTCTGCCTTCTTTGAAATTTTTCTCTTTATCTTTGGTTTTCTGCAGTATGACTATAATATGCCTACATTTAGTTTTCTTTATATTTATCTTATTTGATGTGCACTGAGCTTCTTGAACCTATAAATTAATACTTTTTACCAAAATTGAAAATTTTCAGCTATTATTTCTTCTGTGGTTTTTGTTTGTTTGTTTGTTTGTTTGTTTACCCATTTCTTTCTGCTCTTCTGGGACACTGAATATATGTAAGTATTGGCATTTGATGTTGTCCCACCTTCCATTAAGCTTTGCCTGAGGGTATTCCTCAGTTACTCCATCCCACACGGGTTGGGTGTACCCTTAGAGGAAAAGCTGTAAAAATGCAAGTCTCATTCTGCAGTTCCTTTCTTTCAACAGTCAAATTCCTGCCAGTTTCTGCCTACCTTTGGGTACTGTTTGGTGCCTTAAAATGGTTGTTTTTAAATATTTTGTTGATAATTCTTATCTTTGCAAAAGTTAGTCCAACACAAGTTATTGTACTATTACCCAGCAGGCTAATGATTTTTGAAATATTTATCTTCTGGCTACCCTACCAAATTCTTACAAGTTCTAAAAGTTTTCAAGTTCAGAGTTTTAAGTTTGTATATATTTGATTATAATATCTGCATAATGACAATTTTATTTTTCCTCCTTAAGGTTCTTTTTGTCTAGAACCTCCAGAACAGTGTTAATTAATAGTGGGAGTAGTTGGCAAACCAATCTTTGTCTTTTTTTTTTTTTTTAATGTTTATTTATGTTTGAGAGAGAAAGAGAGAGAGAGGGAGGATAAGTGGGGCAGGGGCAGAGAGAGAGGGAGACACAGAATCCGAAGCTGGCTCCAGGCTCTGAGCTGTCAGCACAGAGCCTGATTCGAGGCTCAAACTCGTGAACCACGAGATCATGACCTGAGCTGAAGTCAGCTGCTTAACCGACTGAGTCACCCCGGTGCCCCAAACCAATCTTCTTCTTTAATAATAATGATTTTAGTTTTTTAGGCATAAATATGATGATGGTTTATGATATATATATTTCTTAGGCTAAGAAGGTATTTTTTTACTTCTACTAAATACAGTTTTGTCATTTATGTTAGCTAACTAGAATTTCAATAAAAAAAATTTAAAAATACAGTTTTGTCACAAATAGATAATAAATATCATGAGGTGAGGTTTTTGCCATTTATCAACCTGCTTGTATAGATCTCTTCTTTAACATACTAAATAAGTATGTAACACATCAATAATATTCAAACATCGTTATATTCCCAGGATAAACTTTATATTATTCTTTTTTTTTTTTTTAATTTTTTTTTCAACGTTTTTTATTTATTTTTGGGACAGAGAGAGACAGAGCATGAACGGGGGAGGGGCAGAGAGAGAGGGAGACACAGAATCGGAAACAGGCTCCAGGCTCCGAGCCATCAGCCCAGAGCCTGACGCGGGGCTCGAACTCACGGACCGCGAGATCGTGACCTGGCTGAAGTCGGACGCTTAACCGACTGCGCCACCCAGGCGCCCCTATTATTCTTTTAATGTACTGCTAAGTTTGACTTACTAGTACTTCATTTAGGATTTTTGTATTTACATTAACTTTAAACTGATTCCTTTTTATGCTCTTTTAGAACTGGGATTATGCTGGCTTATAACAAATAATTAAAGAAGCATTATGTTGGGGCACCTGGGTGGCTCAGTCGGTTGAGTGTCTGACTTCGGCTCAGGTCATGATCTCACAGTTTGTGGGTTCGAGCCCCGCGTGGGGCTCTGGGCTGACAGCTCAGAGCCTGGAGCCTGCTTTGGATTCTGTGTCTCACCCTCTCTCTGCCCCTCCCCCGCTCATGCTGTGTGTCTCTCTCTGTCTCAGAAATAAATAAACATTTAAAAAAAAAAAAAGAAGCATTCTGTTCTGTGCACTGGGACAGTTCATGTAGTACGGGAATGATTTATTAAAACTTTGAAACAGACATTTATACAACTGTATGAATCTGAATTTTTTTTTTTTTTTTTTTAACAATTTGACCAACATTTCTTCTTTTTCCCTGGTTATTAGCATGTTCCAGATTCAGGTTTTCCATTCTCAATTCAGTTTTAGAAATTTATTTTTTTCTCAGAAACTGTTTCACTGAGGTTTTCAAATTTATTTGCATGACATTTTATTTTGTTTGCATAGCATCTTACTTTTGAAAATAACCTCTCAGGGGCGCCTGGGTGGTTCAGTCGGTTAAGCGGCCGACTTCGGCTCAGGTCATGATCTCATGGTCCGTGAGTTCAAGCCCGCGTTGGGCTCTGTGCTGACAGCTCAGAGCCTGGAGCCTGTTTCAGATTCTATGTCTCCCTCTTTCTCTGACCCTCCCCAGTTCATGCTCTGTCTCTCTCTGTCTCAAAAATAAATAAATGTTAAAAAAAAAAAAAAGAAAAGAACCTCTCAAAGGGGAGAGAGAGATAATATCACAAAATGCAGAATACATAAAAGCACATTAAAATAACTTGAAATCTCACCAGCTTTATGAAATATTTCATACTTATTAAAATTCATGTATTTGTTGTTGCTTCCTTTTATTCTGCTTCATTTCTGTATATTTGTGCTTTCTTTCCTTTTTCCTTGATTACCTTTGCTGATGGTTTATTAGCTTATTGGATTTCCCCCTCACCTCTGAAAATTCCCAGCTGTTAACACTCATTTAGCATTTACACATTTTTTTCCCACTGTTTTAAGGTCAGTGCTTTTTTAACCATTAAGTTGTGCAATGGAACCCTTTTCAAAGTTAAAGTATTATGTGAAATCACAGTGTATAAATAGATAAAAGCCAAGTGCTTGTGATTCAGACAAAGGGGAGTGAGGGGAAAGGAGGGGATTTCCCAGAGTCTCGCTCACTTGACCTGCCCCTGCTTTTTCTCTTCCTTATCAGAGGCTTATGACTCCAGAGAGCACTGTTACGACAGCCACTGTTCTGATTTATTGATTCTGCTTTTATCTTTATTGTTTCCTTCTTCCTATTTGCCATAGACTTGTTTTATTGCTCTTTTCTGATTTCTTGAGTTTGGTGCTTACTGTATTAATTTTCATTCTCTCTTATTTAATACTGGAGATATTTAAGTCTATGAATTTGTCACTCAATACAACACTGGTTATATCTTATAATGTTTTATCCAGGCTCCTTTCTCAGTAGGTTGTAATTGCAGTTTTGAGTTTCCTTTCTGATCCATGACATAAGTAGGAGTGTGTTTTCAATGTCTAGGTGTGGCAGGGTTTGTTTACTCTTTCTTTTAATGTTTATTTATTTTGATAGAAAGAGAGAGAGCAAGAGAGGAGCAGAGAACCAGGAAGAGAGAGAGTCCCAAGGAGGCTCTGCGCTGTCAGCACACAGCCAGGCGCAGGGCCCCATCTCACCAATGGTGAGATCATGACCTGAGCTGAAATCAAGTGTTGGAGGCTTAACCAACTGAGCCATCCAGATGCCCCTGTTTACTCTTTTTGATTTAAGTTTTGGTTTTATTTCATTGTGGTCATAAAACAAGATCTTTCTAATTTTGAGTTTTAAAGAAACTATTGATGTTTCCTTTGTAATCCAGTGTTTAATCAACTTTATAAATTTTTTGTCAGTTGTAAATTCTATTTTTAGGTTGAGGTTAGTTTTTAGAATATATTCTATTCTTAGGTTGCAGAGTTTAGTTCACTCCTAACATCTACCTTATTAATTATATTATTTAAATCCTCTATATCTGTACTATCCAAAGCAGTAGCTGCTTTCCACTTATGGCTATTGAACATTTGAAATGTGACTAGTCTGAACTGATATGTGTTGTCAAGTATAAAATACACACGAGGTTTTGAAAATTTACTACAAAAAAGATAAAATACCTCAACAAAAATTTTTATATTGACAATGTATTGAAATGATAATATTTTGGATCTGTTGGATTGGAAAAAATAAGTAAACATCACTAAAATTAATTCCATCTTTTTTTGGTACTTTTTGAAATGAGGCTACTAGAAAATTTCAAATTACATATATAGCTGATGTTTTATTTATTTTTTTATATTCAAATTTGAGTTAACATACGGTGCCATATTGGTTTCAGGAATATAATTCAGTGATTCATCACTTACATACAGCACCCAGTGCTCATCACAACACATGCCCTCCTTAATACCCATCCCCCATCTAGCCCATCTCCCCACTCACCTCCCTCCATCAACCCTCATTTTGTTCTCTATCATTAAGAGTTTCTTGTGGTTTGTTTCCCTCTCTTACCCCCGCTTCCCTTATGTTCATCTGTTTTGTTTCTTAAATTCCACATGAGTGAAATCATATGGTATTTATCTTTCTCTGACTGACTTATTTCACTTAGCATAACACATTCTAGTTCCATCATTGTAAATGGTGTTGTAAATGGTTGAATATCTTTTCGTGTGTCTTTTGGCTGTTCAGAGTGTATCGTTGAAAAGATTTTCTTCAGGAAAAGAATGTAGGTGGTAGACGTTGAGAGCCACAACTGTTTGAAAATGTTTTTCTGGTCTCCTTATAACCAACATCTTGGCTATGTTTAGAATTCTTGAACACAGAATTTTTCCTTTAAAACTCTGTAAAACTTTCATCTTCTGATGTTTATTTTGTGGAGAGGACATTCTGACTCCGTTGTTTTGTAAGAAACTTATTTTTTCTGTCTGGGTCCTTGAGGGATGTTTTCATTTTCCTTCAGTTTTGAAAGTTGAGAAGGATATCTGTAGATGTTGTTATTTATTTATCTATTTAATTTTTTAACAGCTTCATTGAGATGATATGCAGTTCATATACCATGCAACCTACCCTACACTTTAAGTGTACAATTCAGTGGCTTTTAGTATATCCACAGAGTTGTGCCATTATTACCACAACAAATTTTAGAACATTTTCGTCATCCCGAATGAAGACTTAAACCCCTGAGCCATCACTCCCCAATTCCCCTCCCTCCTGCAGTTGTAGGCATCCACTAATCTGTTTCCACAGATTTGCCCGTTCTGTGTATTTCATGTGAATTGATTTATACAATATGTGGTCCTTGTGACTAGTTTCTTTCACTTACTATAATAGTTTTGGAGATTCACCCATATTGTAGCATGTGGCATTTCATTTCACTTTTTCTTTTTTATTGCTGAATAGTATTCCACTGTATAGATATAACACATTCATCAGTTGATAGACATTTGGGTTGTTTCCACATACGTACTGACTAGTAAGAATAATGCTGTTATGAGCATTTGTTTTCATTTCTTTTGGGTATATATCTAGTAGTGGAATGGCTGGGTCTTTTGGTAACTCTCTGTTTAGCCTTTTGAGAAACTGCAAGACTGTTTTACATAGCAGCAACGCCATTTTACATTGCCAACAGCAATATATGAGGGTCTCAATTTTTCTGCATCTTTGACAACATTCATTTTTGTCCATCTTTTGACTACAGCCATCCTAGTGAGTGTGAAGTGGTATCTCCTTGTGGTTTTGATTTGCATTTCCCTGATGACAGTTGATGTTGAGCATTTTTTCATGTGCTCATTGGCCATTTGTATATTTTTGGGGGGAGTAAATGTCTGTTCATCTCCTTTGCTCATTTTAAAATTGAAGTGTTAAGAAACAAAGCAGATGAACATAGATGAAGGGAAGGAAAAATAAAATAAAAACAGAGAGAGAGAAACCACAAGAGTCTCTTAAATCCAGAGAACAAACTGAGGGTTGCTGGAGGGGTGGTGAGTGAGGAATGGGCCAGATGGGTGATGTGTATCAAGGAGCGTACTTGTGATGAGCACTGGGTGTTGTATGTAAGTGATGAACTGAATTCTACTCCTGAAACCAATACTACACTATATGTTAATTAACTTGAATTTAAATAAAAGAATAAAATAAAAAAATTGAATTGTTTGTCTTTTTATTATTGAGTTGTAAGAATTCTCTATATATTCTACATAGAAGTCTCTTGTCAGCTATATGATTTGCAAAAATTTTCTCCTGTTCTGTGGGTTGTCTCTTTGCTTTCTTGATGACATCCTTTGAAGCACAGTGATTTTTAATTTTTGATGTCCAATTTATTTTTTATTTTGTTGCTTATTCTTTTGGCATCACATCTAAGACACTTACCTAATTTTGGAAATATTACCTAATCCAAGGTCACAAGGATTTATGCTTGTTTTCTTCTAAGAGCTTTATAGTTTTACATTTTACATTTACGTCTTTGATCCATTTTGCATTCATTTTTGTATATTGTTTGAGGTAGGGATCCAACTTCGGGTTTTTACATATGGATATTCAATAGTTCCAGCACTATTTGTTGAAAAAAATTTTTTTTCCTATTGAATTCTCTTAGCATCCTTGTCAAAAATTTATTGACTATAAATGTGAAGGCCTATTTGTGAAGTTTTCATTTTATTCCTTTGATTTATGTGTCTGCCTTTCTGCTGCTACTGTATTGTCTGGATTGTTGTAACTTATAGTAAGTTTTGAAATCAGAAAATGTGAATTGTCCAAATTGTTCTTCGTTTTCAAAATTGTTTTGGCTATTCTGGATTCCATGAATTTTCACATGAATTTTAGGAGTAGCTTATCAATTTCTGCAAAAAATCCAACCAAGATTTTTTTTTTTTTTTTTTTTAATTTATTTTTGGGACAGAGAGAGACAGAGCACGAACGGGGGAGGGGCAGAGAGAGAGGGAGACACAGAATCGCAGAATCGGAAACAGGCTCCAGGCTCCGAGCCATCAGCCCAGAGCCCGACGCGGGGCTCGAACTCACGGACCGCGAGATCGTGACCTGGCTGAAGTCGGACGCTTAACCGACTGCGCCACCCAGGCGCCCCCCAACCAAGATTTTTATAGGGATTGCATTAAATCTTTAGATCAATTTGAGGAATATTGCCGTTTTAACAATAGTAAGTCTTTCCATCTCTGAACATGGATGTCTTTCCATTTATTTAGATCTTTAATTTCTTTTAACAGTTTTTTTTTGCAATTTTAAGAGTTTAAGTCTTGTGTTACTTTTGTTAAATTTATTTCTAAGTGTTTAATTCTGTTTTATGCTATCTTAAGTGGAATTTTTCTAATTTCATTTTTGGTTTGTTCATTGCGACTCTACAGAAAGACAATTGCTTTTGTACATTAATCTTGTTTCCTGCAAACTTACTGAATTTATTAGTTCTAATAGCTTTTTTTAGTGGATTCCTTAGGGTTTTCTATACACAAGAATATGTAATCTGCAAGTAGAGATAGTTTCACTTCTTCCTTTCTAATCTGGACTATTTTAATTTCATTTTCTTGTGCAATTGCCCTGGCTAGCAACAGTACAATTTTGAGTATATGTGGTGAGAACAGAACATTCTTATTTTGTTTCTGATCTTCGGAACAGGAGGAAAACATCAGTCTTTGATATGAAGTATGATGTTAGCTGTGGAGTTTTTTGTAGCTGCTCTTTATCAGGCTGAGAAAGTTTCCTTCTATTCTGGTTTGTTGAGTATTTTTTTATCTTGAATTTTTGCCAAATGCTTTTTTCTGTTTCTATTGAGATGATCATGTGTCCTTGTCCATATTAGTAGGTGTATTACATTCATTGAATTTTGGGTAGCATTTATTTTTATCTTTTTTTTTTTTTTTTAAATTTTTTTTAATGTTTTTTATTTATTTTTGGGACAGAGAGAGACAGAGCATGAACAGGGGAGGGGCAGAGAGAGAGGGAGACACAGAATCGGAAACAGGCTCCAGGCTCCGAGCCATCAGCCCAGAGCCCGACGCGGGGCTCGAACTCACGGACCGCGAGATCGTGACCTGGCTGAAGTCGGACGCTTAACCGACTGCGCCACCCAGGCGCCCCAATTTTTATCTTTTAATTCAACTTCCCATTTCCTCATTCTTTAGCCTTCAGAGAACTTTAAAAGAACCCGTAAATGACGCATGCAATAGATGTGCAAACCCTGGAAGTTGGTGGCAGTCCACTGTGAAACTTTTAATTTCCAGAACTTTATACCTCATCAAAAGTACTGGTGAGGGCTATCTAAGATTGTTTTGTTTTGCTTTGGTGTTGTTGAATGGTGTGAATGTAAAACAAATTTTTAAGCATGCTTATGTAACCCAACTGTATAAATTCATAACATTATTTTTATAGTGTATATGACACAGTTTTATATTGCAGGCACTGTTTTTTAATGTGGGAAATTTTGACTGTGTTATTTATATATATTTTAGGGGTAATAACCCTTTTCTGCATACTAAGTATGTAGCTAGTATTTCTGACAATTGTAATCATTATCAATGTATTTTATCTTTGAAGATATCTAGATGCCCCCCCATTTCTTTCAACATAACATGATTTGTTTCATGCTATATATTTCTGTCATGTCCTTATTTTACTTTGTTTATTTAATTTAGTTAATGTTTATTCTTTTTTTTTTTAATTTTTTTTTAACGTTTATTTATTTTTGAGACAGAGAGAGACAGAGCATGAACAGGGGTGGGGCAGAGAGAGAGGGAGACACAGAATCTGAAACAGGCTCCAGGCTCTGAGCTGTCAGCACAGAGCCCGACGCGGGGCTCGAACTCACGGACCGTGAGATCATGACCTGAGCCGAAGTCGGACGCTTAACCGACCGAGCCACCCAGGCGCCCCGTTAATGTTTATTCTTGAGAGCAAGAGACACAGTGCAAGTTGGGGAGGGGCAGAGACAGAGGGAGACACAGAATCCAAAGCAGGCTCCAGGCTCCCAGCTGTCAGCACAGAGCCCAATGCGGGGCTAGAACTCATGAAGTATGAGATCATGACCTGAGCCAAAGTCGATGCTGAACTGACTGAGCCACCCAGGTGTCCCTATCATGTCCCTATTTTATAATCTATGTTCACATTAATTGCAGTTTCCTTCTCTTAGACACGTTTTTTTCTTTCCATGTGAGTTCCTTCACTTGGTTAGATTGTCATTTTCATTGATAATGCTTTTGCTAATCAATTTTTCTTCTTTGAGTGCCTGTCCTTTTGTTCCTGATTTTGTAGTTCCACTCTATTTTTTATTTCAGCTGTGTTTATTGGTATTTCTTTCTCATTTCTGTTGGCGTATGACCTTCTATTACTGGTTTATGATACTTATAGGTTTATGAAATTGACCATCCATCCTCTGCTATCAGAGACAATTAATATTTACATGTTTCTTAGAAAATAGTTATTTTTTGTGATTAACATATGTATTAACATTCCAACTTTATAGCAAGGTGTTGGATTATCAGAAGGCATCACTTATAGGCATACATAAAATTTTATTTATTTTCTATTCAGGTAAAATTTACATAACATAAAATGTACTGTTTGAACCATTACTAAGTGTATGGTTCGGTGGTAGTAAGTGCACTCACATTGCTTTGCAACTTTAAAGTTTTTAAAGAGAAAAGAATACCCATTTCTTAATCCTTCAGATTTTCCTATTCTCCCTTATTACTTCTTCTTTTCTGTTGATCAACTTTCCATTTCTTTTAGATGCTGAGGAGTTCTTGGCAGAAGGTTTGCGGAATGAGAACCTCAGTGCTACTGCAAAGGACCACAGAGACCATATACTAAGGGGCTTCCAGCAAATCAAAACTAGGTTTGTATAAACTGGTTCCATTTTTCTTTGTCAGCTTTTACACAATTTATAACCACTAAAATCTACTTATACATTAAAGAGGTAAGATGTACTTATCATAGTTCTTTATACTTGATAGAGGCTTACTAAATATTTACTGAATTGAATTGGAGGTAGGCAGGCATGATTAGTGTAGTTAGTATACCAAAATAAAAATATTTTTATAATTATGTACCTTAAGATAAAGAATCTGCCTTTAGCTGTAGACTGTTGTGTTCATCTTTATTGAATACTTTGGCCAAATGTGTGAAAAACTAAACATTTATGCCTGTCCAAGTTACTAAAGGGAAGATGTCAGGCGGTATGACATAATTTTTGTTGTGATTTTTGGTTCTGATTTTACTTCCACATCTCCTTCCTTAATAGAAAACTTAAACCAGACTTACCAGTTGATTCTTTGGCCATATTGGAATGTTTTAGTCTCAGACTGGTTTAGAGTATCATGGTCATTGACTTTTTAAAATGAGAGGTCCTGGGGCGCCTGGGTGGCGCAGTCGGTTAAGCGTCCGACTTCAGCCAGGTCACGATCTCTCGGTCCGTGAGTTCGAGCCCCACGTCAGGCTCTGGGCTGATGGCTCGGAGCCTGGAGCCTGTTTCCGATTCTGTGTCTCCCTCTCTCTCTGCCCCTCCCCTGTTCATGCTCTGTCTCTCTCTGTCCCCCCCCCAAAAAAAAAAAAAAAAGTTGAAAAAAATAAATAAATAAAATAAAATGAGAGGTCCTGACCTAATTTGTGCCTTTTAGAATGTGAGCGTCTGACAGATACATACATACATTTGCTTGGGGGAGAAAGAATAAAATTTTTCTTTTACAATGTATTTCCTGGCCATCTTTTGCTTGAAATGTGGTAACTGAAAGAGATTTGGGGGATAAGTTGAATGTTATTTTAAGCTTTTCTCAACCCAATGGCAATATGGTTCAGAATGTTTGAACTAAGTACTCTTAGAAAAGGGAGAACATCTGTAGGGTTATGACTGGGATTTAATTTGTGTGCCTGACTGATCTTAGCATCTACTTTTAAAGCTCACTGAAACTCCTTAGAAGCAGGGAATTTTATCCTTTGGAAGGGCACAGCCAGAATCTATTCCCTCCAGAAATGTGAGAGAACCTCACAAGATGCCCTGCTGGATCTTAATCGATCTTTCCTGCTGGCTAATTAAGCATCACTTTTACTCAGCAACTGGGGACTGTGTAATTATCAGCCTGGGTTGCCCTGAGTAATTGAAACAAACAGAATGCAGAAGATGGGAGCTTTTTGCAAAAGTGAGAATATCTGTAATTTTTGGTAGGCTGGAAGAGTGTTTAAAACAAGTTTCTCCATGATGTTACTTTATTAGTAGATAAGTTTAGGCTTACCTGTGTATCTGAAGGTTTAGTTAGTAACCCATAGAATTTTTTTTTAATTTTCACAAGTTGACCTTTGTATTTACAGGAGTATTATAAGCTTTGCATAAGGAATGAAGGTGGCATTACTTCAAATTGTATTATAGGGAGACGGATGCCCAGAACATAATTGTGTATTGATGGTGCTATTGGTATAAATTTGTGATAAGGAATGCAAAAAAAAAAAAAAAAAGAATGTTACTGTATCCGTATGGACAAATATACAACGAGGAGGAATTTTCCTTTTCCATATTTGTACCACAGCGTTTGGAAAGGGCTAAACTTCAATCTGAAATTGGTAGTAAAAGGTGATTTTGTGGTCACTCATTATTATCAATTGCTTATTACTTCTTAGTCCTCTTTTTAAATGCACACACATACACATACACCAATGCACACTCACAGAAGCTGTCTTTGGTACGGGGTCGAGAGGGTTCCTTGTTCTCCAAGAGCTTGCTGTGCGGTTTGTGGGATAGATGTTCAGGAAACAATCAGCAGGAGCTTTAGGAAACATCTGATGGGAGCTTTCTGTTCATTGATTTGTTGCAAGAAAGATGACACTTTATTTAGAATTTCATAATTATCAGATCATGGAGGAAATGAGGAGCCAGAAATTAGATATTGTACCAGAAAACGGAAAAATGAGGCTTTCCTTTGGCAAGCTGTTTGAAATTGCCTTACATCCACCCATTCAATCATCATCCCCTTAATGTAACCCTTGTTTTACTGAACACTCTTCTTCAGCCATATTGCTTCTACAGTCCTATTGACGGCTGGTCCCCATCATACACTATTTGTACGGATACCGAAAGCTTGTACAATCCCAGCTACATTTACTCTTGTTGTGTGGTACTGTATCTCATGACAAAAAGCCAGGTGTGAAAAGAAATTTGGAAATCATAAAACTTGAGAGTTAATTGTATATGGTAAGTGGACATGTAACGTGGAAAGAATCACTGAAAGTTGCTTCTAACATTGTATCTTTAATCATATTAAGCCAATTATATTTTAGGGTTTGGTACATTTTGAGGGATAGGAACCTATCTAAAACTATGATCTGACACTTCAGGGCTTGAAGGTGGGTAAAAAAATCTCAAGGTAATCTGAGAAAGCCACTAGATGGATATAAATACTGTATGTATATATACACACACACATATATTTCACACAGACACACACACACACACACACACACACACACACACACACACACCTTTCCATTCTATTGTTATTTTCTTGGTTCGGTTTCTCTAATTCTTTCCTCAAGTTGAGCTGCGTGAGAATGAGAAGGGTAGAGAGGAGTGAAAAGAGCACTGGCTCTGATTCTTGGTAAACTTTAGAGGGCTGGCCCTAATTTTTAGGGTGACTCAGAATTCAGTGGTGTTTGCCATGACTATGGAATTACTGTAAGTCCCAGTGTCTGACTGTCACAGCTGTTATAATGTGCCGTTTGCTACCTTTCTGTTGTCTAGCCCGACTGACCCCAGGAAATGATAGCTGTGTCCAGAGTCGTGGGTGTCCTCCAAGTGCTCATCTGTTTTCCAGAACCAGTGGCTTGACCATTCTCTTTCCTCACAGACTTAAAAACAGACAAACAAGGCATGTCTGAGTGGCTCAGTCAGTTAAGCGTCTGACCTCAGCTCGGGTCGTGATCTTGCAGTTCGTGGGTTTGAGCCTTGCGCCAGGTTTTGTGCTGACAGCTCAGAGCCTGGAGCCTGCTTTGGATTCCGTGTCTCCCTCCCTCTCTCTGCCCCTCCCCTGCTCACACTCGGTCTCTCTCTCTCTCTCAAAAATAAACATTTAAAAAATATTTTAAAAAACAAACAAAAATCGTCTCTGTATCTCCATCTGCATACTAGTTTTTTTGGCCTACATGTATTACCAATGAAGGATCATGTATGCCACGTAAGACAAAGTGAAAAAATGGGTGCTTTCGAAGAAGTGGAGCCCTTGTGTGGTATTCCGTGTCCTGAGCTGTGATATTCATTGCTCTTCTTCCAACTGCCTCATTTAAACCTTCTCCCTAAAATCTAACAGCTTTCACATTCTGAGTCCAAGTTTTCACTGAGCTCTTTAGAGTATGATTAGGATGAAAGCCAGGCACAGGCTCCTCCTGTTTTATTACGCTGGTCACTGCAGGATCCGCGCCAGATGTGGGACACCTGGAATGAAGCAGACGATCTGCACGTAGAAGCTGGATGGCAGTCTCATGCATTTGCCGAAACAGTCGAGCATTTCTTAAAAGTTTCATTCAGGGGAGGCCATCTGACAGCAAGGATACATTGAGAGTGGGGGAAGGAATGAAGAAAATAGAATATTTTTATTACTGAGGTAGGGACATACATATTCTCTCTTGATGGCCTGTTTTGGAACAACCATTTATGCTCACTGTTGGAAGTGAAGGCCGGAGCCAATGGAAACAAACTTGGAGTATTGTTTCCTTCTGTGAGACTTAAAGGAGTTCCAAAAAGAGACAGGTAGATTTATAGCATATTGAAATGGAAAGAAATCAAGAAATAACTTTCTGTAACAGGATTACGGCAAAAAAGCCACAAAACCCAGGACATTTAATGCATAGGCTGGCAGAGTATCTTGAACATGTTTCATTGTGGGTGGCTAGTACAGCTCTGCATGAAACATGATACATTAATATGAATATCATAATAACAATTCCAGTTTCTTTGAGAACTTCAAGTTGTTTCTTTTCGGTTTACCGTGGATTTAACTATAAAGTAGGATTTAGCTTAAGATTATCATCGGATGGCCTTTGTTTTATAGGAGGAGAGACAAAAAGTTAGTCTGATACAACTCTTGGGAGTTAAAAGTTTCAAAATAGTATACCCTAAATACTATTACCATTAATTACATAGAGGGTTTCACTCTTCTTAAGTGCTGGTTAATGAGCTTAAACACCCCAAAAGAAAACACATTCAAATGAAGCATGCTTAAAGAGAACTAAGGTGTAATGTGCTGTTATATTAATTAATACATTTGTGTTGCTTGCAAGTTTGGGTATTTGCTCACAACATCTTTCTGATGTTTCATTTTGCTACTTACACTGGAGTTGCAGTGCCAACTCAGAGAAAAGAAAGAGTAGGAAATAATTGTACCATCCATCTAAGTTTCAATAGCTCTAAAAAAGGTTCAAAAGTCATAGCAATAATTTGACCACATCTCGAAGGTTGATAATTTATTTTTTCCTTTTCTAGTCCCATCCCTGCCTCCCATCCTTAAACTAAGAAAGAAACAAAACCCCGCCAAAACTTCAGGGCTCTCAACTGATCGTTTATATGCCGAATTCCTGTATACCAGTGTTCTGTTATTCAGTGAGTGTATGTTGAGATTTCACGACTGTGTTAAAAGATTTGGGGGAATATACTTATGTGGCAGTGAGGGGTTGTATTTATTGTTCTTTGAGTCTGAAATGCTCTGCAGGTGAGACTGATAACATTACCCACTTCTGGTCTCTTGGCTTAACCTGGAAGGGAAAATCATCTCAGTATGTGTTCTTTCCTAGCAAGCCTTCTGCTCTTCCCAAGCAGGCTTGAAGTGTATAACTTGCCTTTTGATGTTATGATGATGATAATCCTATGTATTCTTTCACTTGTGAGGATATCTTGGGTTTGGTACCAGCTCCAAGATTAAATTGATCCATTTTTTGTTTCTTTTACACTGGGCTATTGTGATAGTAGTGAGCAGAAACTTCTTCTCCCTTTGGGCATCCTATAAAATAAGTATTTTTATATAAGTAACTCTGATATATAATAATATTTTGGTATTTTTTCATGCTAAGTAATAGGTGGGTTTTTTCAAAAGCATGGATGAATAAATTTGTTCCTTCCAAAAGTTTTAATAAAAATTCTGAGTACTGCCCTCTTTAAACAGAATAACGTGTTCTATTGTGAAAGGAATTTTGAAATGTGACCTAGGAGGCAGGCAAGTAACTGAACTTGCACCCTTTAGATTGGACTAACTCATTAGAGTAATAAGCTGAGCACTACTCCTTAGCCATACAGTGAGGTCGCTGAAATTTGCTTTATTCCTGATGGAATTACAGCTATCATTATCGCTTGGGCACATTCCTGTTATCTACTTAATATGGATTTGTCTTGAAAGGTCTCAGAAAATCCTGTGTCTGTTTTTTTTTAATACAGGAAGCTTGTATATTTGTCTATAAATGGAGGCTCTTAATTCATACATTGTGTGAAAAGATCATTTGTATAAAATCACTGTCTTCATCTTCCCTTGATTTTAAGTCTCATTTTATCTGGAGCTAGTCTTTTATCCCAGCCCTGCACTATTTCCTCGGCTTATAGAAAGCCAATGAAAAAATGCCTCTCTGCGTTCATCTATTTGTGGATTTCCAGGGACCTTGTGGTTGTGGGGCCTTCCGGATTGTGGTTTTCTCTAATTTGCTTGTTTTCTCTTATTGCAGATATAGACCCACTCTGTATCCACTTTGTGAAAGTAGAGCAAAGGGGAGAGAAATACAAGAGCACTGGGTCAGCTGTCAGAAGCCAAACTCTTTGTTCGGATGTTATTTTTCTAACGCTGACTCATTCAATTGAAGATTCCCCTAACGCCGATCTTATGTTGTCTTTTGAAGTTGCCTCTCTCATCACATTGTTTGGAATTTTTTTTTTCCAAGTGTTACAAAACTGCAAACATTACCAACCAAAGTTTGAAACCTCTATTTGATTTTCCTTTATAATGTCGCTATGATTTTTTTTTTAATTTGGAAAATGATGCAGGAAATTTCATTTCCTTGGGATTTTATTTTATTTCACAATTCTGCTGAAAATGAGTTGGGCCTAAAGTGGGTTTTTATCATCACACCACGTGAATCATATCTTCTTTGGAAGTCGGATCTTCTCCCCCACTGTGTACACTCATCTAGTCTCCCCAAAGTGCAGTGCTAGCAGGGTTGGTAATGAAATGCGGTCCTACTTATCACGCTCAGGAAAGGGCTCAGAGAAGACGGGGGAAAAAATCAATCCCACAGGAACTTCTCCAGTGCTAGATATCCATATTTAACCCCCATGCATTTAAAATGGAAATGAGATTTCTTAGGGTTTTAGTTTTTGATTTACACAAGATGTCACCGCCTCCTTGGCAATGGGAATATTTTACAGACCTACTGCTGACCCGTTTGGGAAGATCTCAGCCTATCGCCCCAGGTCCAGTGTAGTTTCTTCATATTTCTTTCAAAACTCTCAGCAGTGCTTTGCAATAGCTTTGATTCTTCAGGCTTCAAAGGATGCCCCTTCCAGGGCCAATCCTCTGAAAGAAAAAAAAAAAAAAAAAAAAAGGAAGACCAGTGTAGGGGAACAAACAGCTCATAAAGGAAGGCGCAGCTCTCCCCGTGGCAACTTTTACTGTAGTCCATTATTAGGGAGTTTACAAATCAGTAATACCACAGCTTTGCAAACCCAAGAAAACTCCATTTTGATGCCAGTGCTTTGTTGCCAGATTTGTTCCTGGAGTGGCCTAGTCTTCAAAAGTCCGGCTTCAGATTGTTGTATCGGAGAAACAGTGTGGCTTATATGAGATGCATTATTATTTAGTGCTCGAACTCAAACTCCCTCCTGAGTCGGTGAGCCTTGTTGAGGTTCTCATTATAACTTACCAAAAACTTTATGTCTGCATAATCTCCATTAGCTATTTCTCTGAGTTATGCTGGGGAGTGTCTCTCTTATTTGTGAATTCTGCCATACCCACAAGGTCCATTTTGCAATTTGGTAATTGAGACCTTTTACCATGTCTATTAAGTGCCCTTGTGCCTTTGCTGATGAAAGAACTGAGATATAAGAAATTACACAAAGTAATAGAATTAATAAAAGATTAGGATTTAGGATTTAGAATTTGTAATTAGTTGCTTAGTTCACTTAGCCATTACAAAAAATGAATTGGCGTCTTTCAAAGATTATTGGTTTAAAAGAATTGTAACAAATATTGAAGTTTAGTCAATTATACATGCGTACTGAATTGATTAGGTGGAGTATACTAATGTCTAATGTATACTAATTTATTTTGGAATCTATCCAAAAGAAGATGGATGAGTGGATGGATGGATGGATGGATAGATGGTTATGTGACAAAGCAAATGTAACAAAATGTGAGTCATAGAGGCTAGGCTGTAGGTATATATGGAGTTCTTTTAATATTTATGCATATTAGAAAATTTTCATAACATAAAAAACTATTATATTAATATTCAGAAATCATGGACTTAATTCACTGTGGTTTCAGAAAACCACAGACTTCCTCAGTTTGGAAATGTAATAAACATATTTGGGATTTTTAAGGATGTAATTTTCTAGGAATAGCATTATGACTTTTGCTTTTCTAAGTGAAGTAAAGGATAATCCTCTGGTTTGTTATTTCTGCCATAAGTAGCTAACTTTTATACTTGTTTAAAACTTCTAGGCCAGCAATTATGGAGTGCTAAAATTCAATTCAAGCATTCTGCCCAGGAGATCCTGAAATTTTGATTTTTTTTTAAGGAAAGGCAATTTCTGACTTTTCTCATAAATTTGATAAAAGGAAAGCTAATATGAGATTGGTGGTCCAGTAGGAAATGGAACTCAATTTTACATTTTTAAAATCACTTTATGGTATTAAAAATGACAGAGGTTAGAAACAAAGCTCTTATTCTTTTATTGAACTAGAATTGAAAGTGGCAGAAAATCATTTTGGCCCTAGTGCAGTAAATGTTATCACTAAAACATGTTCGGGGGATATTAGGATAGTCTCTCAAGCACTGGAGACAAAAGTTCACAGAACAAGAACTGATTTTTCTGTCCTTATCTTGAAATTATTAGATGTACAGGAGATGAAAGTATCTTAGCTCTAAGAGGACAGGGGAGTGGAGTGTGTGTTGAAAATGATAATGTCTCCATTCTGGAGAGAGGTGAAATGGAGAGAGTATGGCGGAGTGGGTGTCCCAGCACTGACAGGATGATGGAGGGGGTCCACAGGCATGGGGAGCCAGCACCCGAACCAACCCCAGCACTGGGGAATCCAGAACCAGAGATAATTTCACCCGTGCAAAACTGTGCGCTGATAATGAAATGAAAAGCCAGGGATTCTATTCATTAAAAGAATTGCTTGAAGATTTTATTTAAAAGGCAAATGAAACTGGAGTTGTCAGCACCTACTTTATTTTGAGAATCCAATAGGAGAGAAATTTTAAGTCCATGTGGGAAAAACCAGTCATTTTTGAGTGTGCAGTGTGATTATTCTTTAGAATTTTGTGTAAATGGAGCAGGTTGGTAGGCATATGTTTGCTGATCCTACAATGATTAAAATTCAGAATAAGTAAGGCTCCTGTGAAATGGAGTTTTCAGGCTCCAGCCAGTGTTCTGTACTGCCATATGGCATAACTAGAATTAATTGCTGTTCCCAGTCTCTTATTCTTTTACCGAATATCTAGGTGCTCTGTGTGAAATATAAGCGGTTCCACAGAAGTATTTAATCACAGGAGATAGATGTTTGTTTGACATGTTCACGAAAGCAGTGTGTGTAGCTAATAGTCGCTTGGAAGAAAAAGCCCTTTGTGAGGTTTTCTTAACCGCCCCCCCCCCTTTTTATTAAGAAAAATGCATGGACAGGAGAGTTAGCAAGGAAAAGAGGGAAGATTCTCAGGACTTTGTAGGTCAGAGTCAATAGAAATGGGGAAGCAAGGAATCTTTTCTACTCGAGTCTTCATTACTCCAGGTGTGGCTCGTGGACCAGCCACAGCAGCATCACCTGGAAACTTGTTAGAAATGTAAACTCTCGGGCTCCATTGAATCAGACCTATTGAATCAGAATGTGCATTCCAATACAAATCCAAGGTTACTTGTATGCACAGTCACATTTGAGAAGCACTGCTCTAACACATACGTTTAAGTTCATTTCAAATTCATCTTCTCAGAACTCAGAATACGTATTTCTGGAGATTATAAACTCCTTAAAGGCATGGATGGTCTTATGTTAATTTTTTTTAAAAAAAGCTCTAGCATGGCGCTGGCAAGTGGTGTGAGCTAAATAATGTGAGTTGAATGAATGGGGGAGGGGGACTGTTAAAACCAGAAACTGATTTTTTAGGTCCTTGGCTATTAGAAAATTTAATATTTGGTAGCTAGCCCCACATATTCTTTTTTTTTTATTTTATTTTTTAGCCCCACATATTCTTTAACAAAGATAGGATGCCTTTTTTTTTTTTTAGTTTATTTATTTATTTTGAGAGAGCGCGCGCGCAAGTGGGGGAGGGGCAGGGAGAGAGAGAGAATCTCGAGCAGGCTCTGCACTGTCAGCGCAGAACCAGACGAGGGGCTCAATGTCACAAATCGCGAGGGTATGACCTGAGACGAAGTCGGATGTTCAACCGACTAAGCCACCCAGGCACCCCAGGGTGCTTTCTTTTTACCGAGTGTTAGGGAGTACAGTCTCCTATGATAGTATCTCTCTAATGTTCTATGGTAAAAGGGTACCAGGTTGCTGACCATGCACTGGCATTCTACTGGAGCATGGGTGCCAGTCATTCCACCATCGGTGTGACCCATCACCAGCCCTCTGCTTCTGGTCATCATACTGCCTACTCAGTTCTGCATATCCTTGTCTCCACCATCTCTCACCTCCCCCGATGACCTCTCTTCTAACCTTTTCCCTGTGTTTCTTAGCATCCATGTCTTTTTAGAATCAAACACCACTACATCCTCAACCATTTTGCTCCGTCTCTGCCTTCGTAAAACACACCTGTTCTGCAGGACACTGTTTTGCTCACAGTCATCTTAAATAGAATTTGCTTACTTTCCAGTAGTGCTGTCGGCATTCTTCAAACTCCTTGCTGACACTTCTAGACTTTTCCCATTCAGTCTTGTCCCAACCTCTCCCCTTTGAGATTTGTCTACGTGGCTTTACAGGTCTCTGCCCCTCTGTCATCTTTTGAGATCATGCTCCTCCTCCCGCTGTTTGAGGACTGAAGCAGTGACACAGTTATCTTCCCTCCTCTGTTACCACTACGCCCCAGAGACCCTCTCTTTCTTAAATTTAGCTTTCTTCCCCACTCTGTTACATGTCTCCTTCATCATAGAAATATGTTCAAATATCTCCTAATGTTAAGAAAAACATTACATCCTGCACAGCGGTTCCCTACTGTTCTGTATCTCTTTTTTTGCAGACAGAAGCCTAGACTCTGGTTTCCTCTTCTCTGGTCACTCCTCATTCCTCTGTAATCTTGCCTCTGCTTCTGTCAAGTTACTCTTGCCAAAGCACCAAAGTGCCAGTAACTCTTTAATTGCCACATCTAGAAGACACTTTTCAGTCTTTGTCTTATTTGTTCTCTCTGCAGCAGCTGACGCTGTTGATAGCTTCCTTTTCCTCCAAAAGTTAAAAACCAAAACCAAAAATCCTCTCCCTCTCTTAATTCCCATGGTAATAGTCTCTCCTGATTTTCCTTCTTCCTTGCTTTTATACTCTCTGTCTCCCCCTCCCACCCCCCCAGGTTTTTGCTTGGGCTCATTTTCCTGCCCTGCCCTCTTTACCATTGCCCCTCAGCCTTGCCTCTTTCCCCACCACATTCTTCCTAGGCAGTTGCACGCATGTCCACAGCTTCATGACTTCCTCTACAGTTCTGCAGCTCCACTGCGCATCTCTCCACAAGGCTTCAGACAGCATATTGGATAGCTCCTTTTGGGTGTCTTAGATATCTCAAAGCTCACATGGCTGAGGCAGACCCTTCTGGATGCCTAGCCAGCAGGCACCCTCCACTCTTCCTTGACAACAGAACCCTACTGGCCTAGGGATGAATCATGATTTGAAAGCCATGAAAGACTTCTGGTAGCCTCTTACAGGACGGTCTTATGCTTGGGAGATGGCATACATTAAATGCAATAGCCGCCTTAAGACATAACTCTGCTCTTAGGTATTAGAGCAGAAATACAGGAAGAGCCTAGGTCCTTCATGCCATTGTTGGGGCCCTGTATCAACCCTGGAATCACCTGTCTTCAGACCTTTTGTTTTAAAAGAAAAATAAACTTCTGTTTATTTAAGCCTATGTCCTTTAGGTGTTCTGTTACTCATAGTCAGAAAAATCCTGATGCAGTGTCCAGAGCTGAACTCACTATTTTCTATTCTGCTCACCCCTAAACCTAACACCCCCAAGGCAGAATCCTGGGAGTCATTCCTGACTCCTTTGTCTTTAGTCCCTGAGCCATCAACAAGCCTATTGATTCTTCATCCTAAATCTGTCCTCCCTTTTCCCTTTGTCACTGGCTAAACTTCAGTCTTCATAAAGTCTTACTCAGAGCGTTGCAAAATTCTGCTTTCTGGTTCTCTGTCTCAGGTTTCTCCCCGTTCCAGTTTATTCTGTTTATCCATTCTGTTGAAAGGGCAAACTTAAAAAAAAACAACAAAGATAAGATAATTTAATCATGCATGCTATAGAAGATTTCTTGATGTGAAGCAATAAGATATATACTATAAGTGAAAAAAGTACTATATATATATATATAGTACTATATATATATATATATATATATATATATATATATATAAAACCTCAGAGAAAAATGCCTGAAGAAACCACCAAAATGTGTTCTTTTTATGTTAATTTATTTAAGTAATCTCTACACCCAACATGGGGCTCGAACTCAAGACCCTGAGATCATGAGTCACATGCTCTACCAACTGAGCCAGCAGGTACCCCACCCCACCAAAAACGTATGGTAATGATGGTAATCTCTAGGAAGTGGAGTTTGAGTGATTTTTAATTTCTCCTTTTTGTTTATTTGTATTTTCCAACTCTACAGTGAATATGTATTTAATACTAAGTCATTGAGATCAGAGCCTTTCCTGTTTTAAAAAGGGACAGATTTAATAGCCAAAGAGTATTTGGTTTCCAGGTGAGAAAGGAGTTGGAACTGAGGGGAAAAGAGATGTCAAAAGAGGAAATTAAGCTTTAATTGTGTAGTATGGCCTTGGGGCACTCTTGTGAAGATTTGGAGGTGTTTTACCCTGTGCCAAAACAAACATACACCCATAAATGCACATGAAAGTAAAATTATTTTTGAGCCATATGAAATACAGCCATCCTTTGAGTAATTTATGATGATTTTGCTAAAAAATAGGTTTTTTTTTTTTTAAATAAAGGAAGTTCATTCTCAAGGTCTTCATTAGATGAGGTATGACTGACTGGGAACAACTTTCATTTCTTAGATATTATCTCTTTGAGCTGCACTGAACTGACACAGGATGAATCCTTCATTAGAAAAGGATTATCTACACTTTGTGTGACTAGTAAAACATTTGGGTTTGTGGGACTAGTTTCCCAAAGTGATGGTGCTTGAGTAAACCCCTCACTTCCTCCTTCTCAAAACATCAGTCACCATGATTGAGTTTTATGTTGGTCATAAAGAGAAATGGAATCACCTAAGAGCAGGATGAAGATTACAAACTGGAAGCAGTTAATTTGCTTAAATATTTATTGGCTCTTTGTTTACTCTCTGTTGGGAATGATGCCAGGCAATCAAGACAGTCTCACACATGACATAACCCTGTTTTTCAAGAAGTTACTGGGCCAGTGAGTGGCCAGACTCATGACCAGAGCCAGCATGTAGACCACTGCTCACAGATATCCTCTATAGAAGGTCTGAAATGTTTGATTTCAATTTGTTACATACCTGGAGTCTCACCATTTAGAAATTTATTTAGGCTCATCACCTTATTTTAAAATACAAATTCACCTGGAGGGTTAAGAGACTTTTGAGTGCACATGCATGTGCATTAGCCCTGTTTAATGGTTTTCTTGTAACTTTTGGTTAAGATGACTGTGCTTGGGAAATTCAGTGGCCAGTGAGTTGTTGAACCAACTTTTTATGTGTAATGAACAGTGTTAGGTACACTGAGGGTTATCAAAGCATCAGAGGATCCTTTTCCTTGGGAAGAATGAGGGCTTCAGAGACTCTAACATCTGCGATTTAAGAATGACAGAGCCAACATTCATTGCACATGCACTGTATGCCAGTCTCGTTGTCAAGGGCTTTACACACATTATCCCATTTAATTCTCCCCATAGGTGTGTGAGATGAATATTGAATAATCCCTATTAGCAGATGAGAAAACAGATTCAGAGAGGTAACCGACTTTCTCAAGGTTACACAACTGTTAGGGTCTGGAATTGGGATTTGAACCCAGGCGGTATGACTGTTGGGCCAGCACTCTTTTGAGGCTCAATTTCTTTATAAAAAGCAAAGAGTATAACTTTATTCATTCATTCATTCAATGTTTATTGAGCGTATACTATTTGCAAAGCATTTTTGTGGTGAATATGGCACAGATTCCAGTCTTCCCGTAAATTATTTTTGAGCTGGATAAACCAAATAATTATACAATACATGCATCTAGTAAGATTGTTGTCCTGCATAAAAGTGCCTAATATAACCCATGTTACTTAATTAGATACCCCAAAAATATTCCCAAGAAACTTACAACCCAATGGGAAAGATGTAAAAGCATGCATAAATAACTATAACTCAAGATATACTGTGGCTAAAGCTTTAGAAGAGGTACACATAGATTGTACTGTGAAATCCCAGAGAAAGAAGTCAGTTCTGGCTGAGGGGATCTGAGAAACCTTCAGGGCTATGAGATGGCATCATGGCTTGGCTGGGGGTTGAAAAGGATGGGTTTTGGTGAGGTACATGGCACCCAGAAATAGCAGGTACAAACATACAGAGAAGGTAAAGTTTAGCCATGTTTGGGAACCAAAGGGTAATTTGGTTTCTTAAGCATAAGGAAGTAATTGGAGAGATACCTGGAAAAGATTGGATGGAACCAAACGTTGGAAATGAGAGCTTTGACTGGATTTGAGAGAAGTAGGTAATTTGAGAGAGGAAAGCTCTGGGCAGGGGTATGTAAGCTGATGCTTTAGTAGGGAGCTATGGATAACATGTGAATCCTTGGCACCTGGGAGGTGGGAGATGGTTGCAAAGAGAATAGAGGGTAAGAATGTCAGAGTTTGCCTATGTTTCCTATGCCCAGAGAAGGAAGGCATATCATTTCTCCTTCTCATTATCTTTTGCTTTGAGGACACCAAGCTCATGTTTATATCCTTGGTTCTATAGCTGGCTTTGGTTTGTTATGGGCTTAATAAGCTTTTATGGATAGCCAGGTAACCTAACCATTTCTCGGAACTTTACAGAAAAATTAGCCAACTTTATGCTTCAACTTCTGAAATGTGATTGGTTTGTAAATGAAAGATTGTATCTACTATACTTCAGATCTGTTAACAAGATTTAATCACTGTTCTGTTTTGTTTTGTTGTTAAGATTTCATGGGTTTTTGAAACTGGCCCAGAATACTTAACACTATTATTTTGTTTCATTAGGAAAATGCATTCCAAGGTCCAAACAACTGGAAATGGAGCACAGACTATACTTGAACTTGGGCCTACCTGTCTAGAATTTTCTTAACAGACAACCATTGGCAAAATACCCATTTCCTTTATAATGTTTTCCAAGCTTGCCCCATCATATGAATTACCTGAGGATCTTGCTAAAAAATAGTTTTCTAGGTCTCTACCCTGGAGATGCTAATTTACTAGGTCTAGGGTGATCTCTGGGAATTCATGTTTCAATAAGGGCTCCAGGAGAGTCTTAAAATCGGGCAAGTATATGTAAAAATCTTTATCAGAAGTTTTGTTTTTTTTTTTTTTTTAAGGTAAGGGACTACTTTGGTTTTCAAATGAATTTTAATAATGAAGGGGAAGGAAGGAAGAAGGATTTGACAGGGAAGTGTGAGTTGAGGCTGTTAGTTGGGTGGTGAGGAGGGTCCCCCAGTATGATTGAGGATCATTGACAGGAAAATTTTACCAACAGGGCTTAAGACCAGCAAGTAGCTGACAACATTTTAACCTAATTGACTTGTAGGGTGGGGCATAGGGATACGGTCAGCAGCAGCTGGCCTTGGTCCTTCCTTTGGCATGATGTTTGCCTACTGTCTTTTGCACTTATATGTGGCCTGGCAACATGTGGAGACATTTCTGATGCTGAAAAATCCCTTGAAGTGGGACAGAACCAAAGTCCTGGCCCCATGATGGGTCAGGTAAGTTCTAGGATTGACTGATTGATTGTAGTTGAACTGCTGGTGACCCCTGGTTCATATTGATACAGCCATAGAACTGGTCACATAGTCACTAGTCTTTATTTTTTTCTTTTTTTTTTTTTCTTTTAGTCATTAGCCTTTAGATCAAGCAGTTCCATTCTTTATGATTTGGATAATTGGTTACCCTCCTAAGGATTTAACTATGACTGCTATAGATATGGTACAAAGAAATAAATGGGAAAGTGATATTCTAGTATAGAATCTTGTGTAATTAGGAAAAAAACTCAAGTTGAGGGCAAAACTGAAACAACTTAAAAATGATCTCTGAATTTCTGTGTGTATCTCAGTTCCTAACTGGAAGAAAGTGTATATATAAGGGCATGAGGTTTTTGAAAATTTCAGTAAGTAATTCATTGTAGCTTTTAGAGTGGTTACCAGTAGAAGCCTGCATTCTATTTTTATATATTTAATTATTCAGATTTTGGAGTGGTATGAATGAGTGAAATAATATTATGTCTTTAATTAGGATTCTGTTGTTATTTTTCAATTAATCTGTGTCAGTAGCTTTAGCATTTGTATTAAATCATTTTCTTCATGAAAGCTTTTAATGAAGAAACAAATTGATTGTATTTATATATTGGATTCTTGCCACTACAATGTGTATTCGGTCGTGTCTTTTGAAGTATATTTTTGCCAGTCATATTGTGGTTATTTTTTGAAGCCAGTCTTTGAAGGGGAAAAACTCTTCATTTGGATAAAGGTTTTAACTTAACAAAGCATTCTTATTTTTTCTCTTTCTCTTCTTCCTTGTCTTCTCCTCCTTTGGTTTTCTTCCTGGTTTTCCCTCTTGCCTTCGTGTGAGTAATTTAGAGGGAAATGAAAGTATCCTTCCCCATCTTCTTTGGGATAAAATCCATACCCCATGGCATTGCTTGGAGAGCCTTGCCTGCTGCCTGTGTCTCCAGCCTTGTCTCTGACCCCTCCCTGAAATGCGCTCTGTGCTTCACTTAGGCTGAACTCAGACGGCCCTTCTGTTTCTCATGTCCATTCACTTCCTTAGCAAGCATTTATTGAGCCCAATTTCTGTGCCACTGCGCCCTGAGGGCTCAGTGACATAGAGAGACAAGAGGACTGCGATGCAGTATTGTAGGTGTTGCTCAGAGGCATACACAGAGGTGCTATGGGAGCACCAGAGGACCACCAAGGGTTCACTGGGAGAAGAAGGGGCACTATGGAGAAAGTGTGCTGGCAGAGAGAGCAGAGACGTGTGAGAGCAGCAGTGTGAACAGAGGAGGGGAGAGCCTCAAAGCTAGAGCTGGGGTAAACCACTGCAGGATTTCAAGCAGGGGAATGATAAGACTGGGTTTGCACTTTAGGTCATTAGAATAACATGGTGGTAATGACATTACAGCTGACATTTACCAAAGGCCTGCCAGGTGCCAGGCCTAGTGCTCAGCTCTTCATGCGCATTATCTCACTTAACCCTCCCCAAAACCATACAAGGCAGGTATAGCTTTTATTTCCATTTTAAAGATGAAACCAAAGGAGGGGGTGGGGCAATGGGCAAAATGGTGGAAGGGGAGTGGGGGATACAGGCTTCCAGTTATGGAATGAGTAAGTCATAAGAATAAAAGGTACAGCACAGGGAATATAGTTAGTGATGTTGTAATAGCATTGTGTCATGACCGGTGGTACTACACTTGTGGTGAGCACAGTATAGTGTATAGACTTGTGGAGTCACTGTGTTGTACACCTGAAACTAATGTAACATTGTGTGTCAACTATAACTCAATTAAAAAAAAATATGAGGAAACTGAGGCTGCAGCCAAAGTCTGACAGCTAGAAGGTGGAGAAGCTGGGACTCCGACCCAGACTTGTCTGCAAAGACTTTGCTCATCACTTCCTTCTTCATTAGCACTGGGAGAATGGGTCAGGGAGGAGCAGGATGGCAGGTGGACGTCTTAGGATGTGGTGATATCAATATGAGTCAGGCATCTTGAGGGCTTGAATGAATCCAGCATCTGTAGACATAGGAGCTAGATTAAAAGATATAAAGGGAGTAGAATTTACAGGTCTTGGTGTTTGATGGGATGTCCACAGGAATAGAGAAAGAGGTGAAGAGGCAGTTCCTGAGTTTCAGTTGGGTGGGCAGAGATGTCATCCATTAAAACGGGGAACAAGAGATAGGAGAGGTTTGAGACTGGTGGGACAGAGGAGAGTCCTGAGAGCAAAGAGAAGAATAATGCTATTTCCTGTTTTGGGATATTTTAATTGATTGTGAAAAGTCTCCACTATGTACAGACATTACAGTCAAGTCTTTGGCCATTGGTGTCTCTCCCTCCTGCCCCAGCCTAAGCCCCAGGACATGCCCTCCATCCAGTCTTCTCTTACTTTCTTGTCCTTCATCTCACAAGCCTAGAAGAACCTTAACCTCAGATCAATTCAACTATCCATCCACCTTCTCTGCTTTTGTACTTGGGCAGCTACTCAGTGCTGAAGAAAAATTATGCAGTGGGACTTAGTAAGTCTTAGTTTCCAACCCCAGCCGAGCCCTTAATGACACCTGGCAGTTACTTTACATGCTTCCTCTTAGCAACATTTCTAATTTCCTCTCCTCCCACCCTGCTCCCCAGTCCTTAGCAGATTTATCATATCACTCTTGAATGACATCATTGCCTACTTCACAAGATAAAAAAGAGGCTTGCAGGTTGGAAACCACTCAGAATCTTGCCGTATCCCCTTCTCAAACATGCCTGCTTTGGGCCTCTGCCATCTGTTCTGAGGGGCCTGGCCCCTCTGCATCCTGGGCCTGGCCTCTCTGTGACCCCCCCCCCTCCCCTACCAGGCATCCTCCTCTATCTGATCCCAGATCCTCCCTCAGCAACCCTTATCTGCAAGCAGTAAGATAGGTTCTGGCGTTAGCCAGACCTGGGTTCTTCTGGCCCTAGTTTTTACCTTGTGTGTGTTTCGTGCCAATCAGATCACTCCTGCACAATTTGACCATTCCAGCCAAACAGTCTCACAGTTGGGGCTTTCTGTACTCTCAGTCCCTCACAGTGTCTGGTAAATCGTAGAGATTTATTAATGTTTGAGAGAGTGAATGCAGCCTTCATAACTTGAGATATAGATGGTATGTTGGCATGTTAATGTTGAGAAATGCACTCTGCCTAGATGAGCTCTAAGAACTAGTCCAGCTTAAATATTTTTATGTAACATTTGCTCTCAGGTGAATAATGTGATCATGTTCAAAACAAGGTAAATACCAAAGGAATTTTCGAGTGAATATCATGTTTTTGAACCTGCCCCCTGATTCTGCACAAGATAAACTGTGGTAGCTTCACAATGTGGACTTCTAAACTTCTATGATGCAATCAGATAACCTCTCCATACTTCGTTTTCCCATCTATAAAGTGATGGCCTGGATTAAATGACCTTCAGTGTCCTTTCAGCTGTAAAATTCAATGAGTATAGGGTCCACAATCACAGTGTCATGCAGATAACAGTTATTTACTAATCAGATAACTAGGAGTCTTGGTGGTCCAAGAGTAGCTATTAACCTGAAGCAGGCAAAAATAAAATAAAATTAGGTTCCAAGCATCAACACAGACACAAATGGCAGAGCCCAAGATACTACAGTTTAAAACATGGTGACCAGCTGGATTTCTTTGTAGGTGATTGCTGCCTTGTTCTCTCCAACACACAAGTTTGGAACCAAAAGATATCTCTGGTTTTCCTCTTGACAGTCTATTCCCAGCCTGCCTCCAAATCTGTTGTCAAATCTCTTGTCCCTCTTCTTGGTCTTCAGTAAACTGTCTCTCAGGCTTTCTCCTTCCCCTCCAGGCTGCACATTTCTGCTGGTTTGATCACAGTGGACCTCATTCCCTGTCCTTAAAAACAAGCAAGCCAACCAACCAACCCAACAACCAGTTCTTCAGCTGCTCCCCTTTATCTACAGAAAGAAAAAAAAAATCTAAACTCCGACTTGACATTTATAGTCATTTATTTGGTCACAATATACCTGGCTGGCATTTTTCTTTAATAGTTCATCGAGTTATAATTGGTTGCCTATTACACGTAGGGAGCATGGAGATTATGAGACATACAACCACAATTTGCAGTCCTGATGCTAGAACAAAGGAGAAGGGATATTTGAATGCAGGTTTTCAGTGATGTGGTGAAAGACCATAATCACTGACTAATTGAGGAAAGCGTGTAGATCTCTTAATGTTGGAATCCGAGTGGATGTTGGATTGACTGTAGCAGGGATTTCATGTAGTGAAAGTGTTATGGAAGACTCTAATGGTGAGTAAGGTTTTATTTATTTTATTTCTTTATTATTGTCTGGGAACAGACTTCCAAAAAATCAATACTGTCAACATTGGATAACAATGCTTGTTTATTATTTAATGAAAGTTGAATTGTGACCAGTTCATAAGAAAACATTGTGTTGTCTTCCAGAGTAGGTTTCTAAAATTTGTGGGTATAGAGGGACACCTGGGTGGCTCAGTCGGTTAAGCATCCGATTTCGACTCAGGTCGTGATCTCAATGTTTGTGGGTTTGATCCCTGTATTGGGTTCTGTGCTGACAGCTCAGAGCCTGGAGCCTGCTTCAGATCCTGTCTCTCTCTCTCTCTCTCTCTCTCTCTGACCCTCCCCTGCTCATGCTCTGTCTCTTTCTCAAAAATAAACATTAAAAACAATTTTTTTAATTTGTAGATATAATCTCAAGACCACAGAAATATTACGTTCAAAAAGAGAACCTATGAACTTATGGCAGATCCTTCTGTTACATGAGTTACATGCTTCTCTGCTATTACCACAGTATTTGTTATTTACTGTCTTAGATTGACATCCATTCATGTATAAATATCTCATAGTTTAGACCAGATTGTAAGCTTCTTGTAGGCAGATACAAGGTCCTGTTCTTTCGATGGATTGAAGGTACTGGGCTAGATGGGGCACCAGCTCCCCTCCAGGGGACTTCCCATTCCTGCCTATTTCTGAGACTGGTGCCCCAACCCCTGGGTCCCAGCCTCTGAGGCCTCCACCAGAGACTTCCACCAGATGGTGCTCTTTTCCCATTTCTGTTCTTGGGTGTCGTTGGCCATATTACCCTTTGCCACTTGTCCATTCTTTTTGCAAGGTAGTAGATGAAACACTGGTACTAGAAAGAAAATTTGAAATCAAGTGAATCTTCCAAAGTGAGAAATGAAGTTTTAGGAAATATCTGTAGTGTACAGACTATTAGTATTGTTCACAAAAGCCATTTCCTTGGTCATATATAACTCTCTACATGTGGCTGATCAAGGCCATTTGCAAGGGTTTTGCTAGTGTTATCAACTTGCCATTGAAGCCCTGGTCAACCAGGTTTCCATTTGAATTCTAAGATTCCATTACTAATATCAGTATAACACTTCATTCTTGGCAGTCTGTTTGGAGACAGCCATTACCAGAGAACAGAGATAGTCAAGAGGGAAATAGAAGTCATCTCTGGACCTTGAGTATCGCAGACAGCCTATCCATTTAGAAGGCACCACTGTTTTGGTATAAAAACCAAAGTTCAAATTTACATCCTTAAGAAGAGATTCAATTTTGTTTAGCAGGTGGCTTAACAAGACAGAGAATGTATGATGTGTTTTAAATTTCCATAAGTCACAGGTAAAATAACACCTTTAATACGTTAGTTGCAAAAAAAATTCATCTAGATGTTCTAGATTTATAACATTACAGATGTTGGCCTTTCTGGGTAGCTATTTTATAATGTCATTGCAACCTTATTCATCTAACCCAGAGGGTCTTATCATTTTGGAGGAAAAGAGTTATTGACATTTTTGGAAATCTAATGAAGTTTATGGACTCTTCTTCAAGGGAAAAGAAAACATAGATTGATTTTAACCCATAATTTTAGGGAGTTTATGAGTCTTCTAAAGCTCAACTATGGGCTCCAAGTTAAAGATGTCTGGTCTAACTACTCTCTGATGCTAAGCTGTCTGACAAAACAATTATACCTTCTCTTAATAGTAGATTTATTTCCTATATTACAGTAAATAGAAAAACAGTTAATGTGGAATTTAAGAGCTTGAACTCTGAGCCAAGGAGACCTGGATACAAATCTTGGTTCTGCCATTTAATAGCTGTGTGATTTTGGTCAAGTTTGTTGGCCTTCCTGAGTTTCAGTTTCCTTATCTGTAAAATGGAAATAGTAATAGTACTGCCCTCATAGGGTTTTGATGAAGGTTAAATAAAATAATACATATAAAATGTATACATAGCACAATGCCTAGCATATGTTAAGTGCTGAATATGCTAACCTGTGCTGTAATCAAGAGATGGAATTATTTTTCTTTCTGAGATATTTTCAGTAATAAAGGATAAAGTAGTTTGTCTTACCTACTTCACCAGGATCTATCTAATTAGCTAGCTGAGGGGTGAAAGCTCTGAGTACTTTAATCTCAATAACTATGTTCATTGGTTAGCTCCATAGTCAAGAATTTGATACCCACCCCAACTTTCCAGTCTAATAATTAAGAGTCAGTAGCTTCATTTTTAGCAGACATCTAGTGTTCTGTGACTCTTGAGTAGCAAACTAGATCAGTTTGTTTGCAGTTTGAAATATATCAGCAGGTGGACTCTATGTATTTTAGATACCATTTTGTCCATGGCACCAGAGCAAAACACTTGTCATATACAAGACATTCAACAAGTATTTGTTGATTGAGTGACTGAATTCTGTTACAATGGTAAAATGTATCTAGAGAAAAAAGTGAATTTTGCTGAGTGTTTTTTAAATTAGATTATATTTTTAAGACTTTCCTCCTCAATTTTTTATGAGAGTGCATGCTCTGGAACTAGTTGCTAAGATTGGAAACTTGTCTGCCTCATTACGCGCCGAGTAAACCGTGAGCAAGTTATCTCCCCTCTCAATACCTTGGTTTCCTAAGTTATTAAATGAGCATAATAATAGGGTTACACAGTGTGGAGGAAGTGGGTTCATATAAGAGAAGTATTTAGAACAGTGTCCAGCAATATATTCGAGAAATCTTAATGTTGTTATTACTGTCCTTGCTATTACTACTACTGCTACTGCTGCTGCTATAGATTCAAGATCCCCTCAATATGGTGAATTCAATTTATTTGTTGTTACCTTTCCCTAAGTTTCACTGAAAACCTAACTTAAAAACACAAGTAGAATGCAACAAATATTGCATTGCATGTTAACTAACTAGAATTTAAATAAAATTTGGAAAATAAAATAAAATATAAAATAAAATAAAATAAAATAAAATAGCAAACTTTGTCTGACATGTAATGTAACTGTAAATTTTCTAGGCTATTCTGCCTAGCCGACCGTTAGGAAATTTTATTCTTCTATTTTCATTTTTTGAGGAACAAGTAAAGATGGATTTGTTTTGACTGAATGTGAAAATAATAATCATCAATATGGTTGCAGCATTTTCTCTCCGCTCATTCTGTGCTCATCTTTTTCCAGTTCCAAATATCATTTGCATGGACCTGATGATGTTGAGTATGGATATTGCCGCGGAGTGATAGCTTCCTTTTCATATTGAAGCTGAAGCTTCAAAGGGAAGATTAAAGAAGTGTTTGTTATCTATCTGCACAGGCCTGATATGAAATTCTCAGAGGCTTTTAGGATAAACACAACTCTGTGTGTGTGTGTGTGTGTGTGTGTGTGTGTGTGTGTGCGCGCGCGCGTGTGTGCATGTGCCTATGCTTTTTCTTCTATATAATTCTATTGTGGTATTTGCATTTTGGTTTAAAATTTCTAGTTTCAGACTTGTTGGAGTCTCCGGCTAAGGGATAATTGTTTTCAGAATGAAGGAAAAGAATTAGAAGCTGTTGGCTGGATTTGACTAAATGCCTCCTAAAGAGCATAGAATTCTCTAGTGTGGAGCCATCTTTCCAGAGAATGTGATGAAGGCCATCTATAGGATATGTTTAATGAAACAAGATCAAAACTTTAAATGTGTTGTGTTCAGCAAAGAATAATCCATAGTGCCCTCCACTGAGGGATGAGGTTGCTCACCTTCTCGCCTTACTTCTAAAAAGAAGTATCCTCTGTGAGCTGTGGGGTAGAGGTGTGTGTGTGAACAAACTTCTTGAGGGTTGTTGCACAATTAAGGCTTAGGGTAAGAAGAAGGGGGAAAGGTAGGGTAGCAGGATTGTTTTATACCTTCTGAAAATGAAGGGAACTAACATTCCACTTCATGCCATTCCACATCAAGTTCTACATATGATTTTTATTGGCAGAAATATTTAATTACAACGTCATCAAGATTAAAGTGGATTCTGCTATTTAACATCAACTAGATAGACCTGCTACTTTATTTAATACCATTAAGTTGAATTATTTCTTAGTAATCAGCCTTCATATGATACAGCTATGATTGGCAAAAGCAATACTCTTGGTGGGGTGCTTGGGTGGCTCAGTCAGTTGAATGTCCAACTCTTGATTTTGGCTCAGGTCATGATCCCAGGGTTGAGGGATCAAGCTCTGCGTTGGGCTCCATGCTGAGTGTGGAGCCTGCTTAAGATTCTCTCTCTCTTTCCTTCTGCTCATCTCCATCCCCTTTAAAATAAAATTTAAAAAATAAAACATAAGCATTATGTGAACTTATAAGATCTTCTTAACTAAAAAGAGAAAGCAGGAACCCAGGGGCACTTTACAGTAGGTAGAGAGGGGAACTGAAGATATGTGTGTGCATTGTAGTAGGGGTTGTGGGAGAGAGAGGATAAAAGAAGAGGTTGAGATCATCAATAACATATTTTGCCTACTTAATAATTTGCCAAGAGTTGGCCTTTAAACTGCCACAGCATGGCTCCAGTTTTTTTCTGGGTCAATAAATGAGAACCACATTGGTTAGCAAAGTTCCTGCTGTTGCCTTCATATACATTTTGGCAAGAGAAGTGCACACACGCATGCATGCATACATGTGCACACACACACACACACACACATACGCTTGCACAGACTCACATTCTAATTTCTATTTCTATTGAATTGGAGGTTGGGTAACTATAGGAATCAGGGGCTAGAGCTGTGGCACAAGAGAAGGTGGAAAGTTGCTCATCCCTTTGATGATTTGCTTGATTAGCTGTTTTTTATAGAAAGGAGTTTTATGGAAAAACTCTTCACAGTGGCCAGGTACAGTGGGAAGCTGCGCTGTCTGCCAGGGCGAGATTGACCCATCATACTAATTTATGCAACTTAAGTTACAGCCACTTTCAATCTCCATATGCCTTTATATCAGCATGGACACCCTTCTTCCCAGCTGTTGCTGCTTTACCCTTCCCACCTCTTCCTCCTCTTATTCCCTCTCTGTCTTTCCACTGCACATGTCAGAGCTGTCCTGAACTTTCCCTGCCCTATCATCCAAGTATCTTACATTTCTCTTCACCTGATTGCCAGCCCGGAACTGTTCTGGGAAAAGAAAGGAATACGAGAAGTCAACCAGGAGGCTTCACCATCTTCTCTTCCTTATCTTTCGTAGTTTCCCACAAATTCATCTTGAATTATGGCAACATACTCCCCACCTATCTCCTTCTTTTCCATTTTCTGAATTTTTGTCTTATAAAGAAATAACCTAGATACTCACTGGGATGATACTCTCTCAAGTAGCCTCACCTTATTTCAGTTGTGGGTATGCTGGAAGACACTCCATTATTACCTATGTATTGCCTTTTTCTTAATCTTTTTTTGGCTTATGGATTTCTTTTAAGAATTTGATTTAAAAAATAACTCTGGACTCTCTGCCAAGGAAAAAGGTGCTCAAATGCACATACACATTCCTGAGACGTTAAGATGAGGATAGAAAAATATTCATTCTATTTAGTGGCATGGAATTCACTATGCCCATGACAGGAATTAATGTGTGGTTACTATAAGCAAGATTGGAGTATGTTGGGGAGTGAGTGGGAGGTGAGAAAACAGAGAGAAACTACAGACAACACTTCTTGAAAATTTCACTGTGATATGAAGGGAAAGAGGATAGCAGATGGAGGGATATGAAGAAAGTGAGGGAGGGTTTGCTTTATTTTTATACAAGCATAAATACTGATGGAAAGGGCCACATTGAGAGGAAGAGGTTGAATATATACAAAAGGAAATCAATACAGAATAATGTAAGGTTCCTGTGAAGGCAGGAGGAAATGGAATCCAAAGTACAGTAGACTTTTGTGGGTAGCCGCCATATATAACATTGCTTCTATGGGGGAAAGTGCTATTAGATTCCAAGTAGGTGACTTACAAATGATCCTTTCTGCTACTGCCATTTCATTAGGTTTAAGACTTTAAGGGTTGTTGGCTTTGCCAACGATATCCCAAAATAAAAGAGGCGATGGAATGACACAGTGAATTGTAAGAGCCCCAATCCTGGCATAGACACTCAAACGTTAGGTGACCTTAAATCAGTTGTTTGGGTTTCACCTGTAAAATTAAGAATTTATGCCTAGAAGTATTTGAGGATGTTTTGGGGGGTGGGGGGGGATGCTGTTTGGCTGTCATTATAAGTGGGAGTGCCACTGGTGTTTGGTGCCAAGGACCAGTGATGCTGATTGTCCTGTAATACACAGGACAGGTTGTCACAACAAAGAATTGTCATACTCAAAGCCTGTAGGGCTCCTGATGAGAAACTCTGGACCGTGGATGGCTAGGTAACCTCTTAGGACCTTTCCAGCAATATGGTCAAAATTTTCTGAGTTACAGTGAGTTAAATGTTGCCTTCAGGCCATTGAGAATCTTCCAAATCTCAGGGACGCTTTGGTTTTTCTCAGAGTGGGTAGTGGCGTGGCTGGTTATTGACTATTTAGCAAGCTTTTTGGGCTAGGTGCTGTATCTACCATATGTTTGACTTATTTCCATTCTTTTCCTTGTATTTCAGGTACTATTGGGATTTTCAGCCCCAAGGTGAGTGCTTTTTGACCATTTATGGTTTCACACTAAAAATGTGTGGATGGTATTGTTTACTTCTGTGTCTTCTAAACAAGCTTCTACACAGAATGGTATTAGCCATATCTAAGGAAAGTTAGTGGAGTGTTTAATTAACCTTCACCCTGCTGGGCTCCCCTGCCCTGCTTTTTAGCAACAAGAGGCTGTGATGCATCTGCCTTCTGAGTGGATTGGTGCTAGATTATTTTATCGAACCAAAGCTATAATATGCTTTTACTCCTTGAGCTTTGTTAGATGCCAACAGGATCCAGTAGCATTCAAATAAAATGGTGGCCGAGTCCATAATAAAAACCTTGGGAGGGCTCCAACTCAGCTAATCCTTCATTTGCTCCAGAAATAAATTCCAGTTTGTTACCTCCTTGGTCACAGTGGTCTTCCACACAGCCTGCCTGTCTGGCAGCAGAGAAATGTCAGAAATAGAGTGGTGTTGAAATTCCCACTAGAACAGTGTTATCACATTTTAATATGAGCCTCACTGCAGCCTCGGTGCTTCTAATTGCTTTCAAACCATTGTTTTCCTGCTTTTGCTTGATGAACCCAGCATCTGGCATGATTCTAAAAACTACAACAGACAGCTGTGTGCAAAATTAAAAAAAAAAAAGGACAGGATTAGAACATATTTTTAAAAGGTTCAAAATTGGATTTTTTTTTGCCTGAATTCAGTTTGAGGGGGTGTCTTTCAACTATATGCATTTTTTTCCTTTTTAGTACTCTGAGAATGTCAGAAACCTCATTCTGAATATTGATTATTAACCTATTATAAATGGGGGATTTTCATTTTTTCAGAGAATCACAGAGTGGTTTAGATCAAGCTTGCAAATAGTTTTATGAACTATTTTGCTCTAAAACTTTTTTTAATCAATTGCAAACTTTTCCAGGTTTTTTTTTTTTGCTCTTAATATTGTCAGTGTATCCATTGTCAGTGAGCAGTAATACCATAGAGAAATTCAAATTGTGAGGAATGATACTAGTTTTATGAAAATTTTAATTTTCCTAGCTCACACTTTTAGTGTATTTCAAGTCTATATAAGGTTTTCTTTAAAAACAGTCAGAAATAAATACCTTACACTTTTAAAGGCTTTTGACTCTTGTACATTGGTTGTAGTATTTATAATATTTTTTTAATTTATAGTATTTTAAATAATGTGATGTATTACTGTGTATCTCACTGTCTTAAAGCATTTATGGCTAAAAACATAGACTGAGAATAGAGAATTATATGTAATAATGTAGCAGTTTGCTTTGCAGACTATGAAATATGCTCTTCAGGCAATGGCCCTCTATAGTTCAGGGTTTAACAGATGTTAACCAAAATCCACAGGGGCTAGAACGTGAATGTGAACTGGCAGAAACGAATGGAACTGTGAGAGTAGAATTAATTACCTAAAGGAGAAATAAAGAATTGGTGTCAGAGATACAGCATAGTAATGTGTTGCAGAGAAGATACTTTGGAGTTTAACACAGGAGACTATATGGGACCACAGAGACAAAGGGCAGATCTTACCAGATTCTTGTAGTGGTGGCATTGCAGTCACCTTCCAGTTTATGGCAACTTCTACACAGCCTTTCTCTCTTAGAGGACAGAGGTAGAGTAACCAACGGAACAATTGAAGAGTTTACTTAGAACAGACAACTCTATTTGCTTCTCAATAATGATTGGATATAGGTAGCAAATTCTTTGCTCATTTGGAAGCACAAGTAAGGAAAGATCAAGTTGGAAAACCCATACTTATGTCTTGGCCCCAGCCTTGCTCTTCCCCCTAAGACATTTTTTTGACGGAGTATCTTTTACCTTGCTCTTTTGATCAGATCTTAGCTGATTGCACATTCAGAAACTGGCAGAGTGTGCGGGGCAGGGGGGCACTAACAGGTCTCTGGAAGGCACTATAGGACATTTTAGGGGTATGAAAAGAATAAGAATATGTAAATAAGAGAACAGCTGGCAAAAGAATTTAAAAAGCCCTGGAAGACTAGGGAGTATTGGGAAGGGAATGAGAAAGGACAGAAATGATGGCCTCAAACTTTCTTACCATTTTTATCTATGGCAGGATCCTCATGCAGGAAGGTGATGGGATGAATTTTATTAACTCCGTGCATTTGCCTAAATACACACCTGTGTTCTTCAGGATATTTGGACTAAACTAGAGTCTGGTGCCTGGGAGGAAAATAGTTCTTAATTATAAAAGATCTCTTATTTACACATCTCTTTAGTAGTACACATTTAAACATCTGGTTATGGGAAAGTCTGTGATGAGTTGGTACAATGTGTTGAAAGGGTCACCTTTAAAGATGCTTGGGAGGATGGACTGCCCCGAGATAGAAAGATTGCAAACAAACTCTTTCTTACCCATCATTCCATTAAACCCCAGGTTTAATGTGGTAGAAGGGTAACCATTGAATAGTGTTAGGGAGAGTCTTGTCCCTAGTCTAGAGAAGAAACATGCCATGGTAGAAAGGGCATGGACGTTGAGTCTTGACAGACCTGGTTCAAATCCCACCCAAAACATTTAGCTAAAGGTCATGTGACCTTAACAAGTTGCTTAATTTCTCTGAAACTCAGCTTCTTTATCTATAAAATGGGAGATGCTCCAGACACTGTGCTAAGTCCTATATATGTGTTCTCTTATTTGATTTTCAGAACAGCCCTATGAAGCAGGTACTAATAAACCCATTTGACAGACATGGGCACTGAGGCACAGAGAGGTTGAGAATTGCTCAATGTCGTGCCCCTCAAGGATTCTAACTTGGTCAGGGTGACTCCATAGCATATGCTTTTTTTTTTTGAGATAGAATTCACATAACACAAAATTCACCCTTTCAAAGTATACAAGTCAGTGGTTTTTAGTGTAGTAAGTACAGTAAGAAACCTCATGCTCATTCATAGTCCCAGAGCCCATGCTCTTCGTCACTGTATTTTACTGTCTCATTTGCAGTGCTGTTACGGGGACGAATGGTAATATGTATAAGCCCTAGCACAGTACCTGGGCATAGTGAACAGTGAGAAAATGTAGTGTGCATTTACGAGTGTGTTAATGACAATTCTTGCCCTCACATTTCCACCCAAATTTTCTTACTGGCCCACAGTCATCTTCCTGAATGATGTTTGTTAACAAAGAATGAAGCATGGGGAAAATAAAACATAATCCAAATAGTTTATTTTCATGTGGAAGGAACAGAAGTGAAAGAGCTCTTTTAATGAGCTCAAATATGATTGGAGAATGTGGGAAAAGCTTTTTATTTTTATTTTATTTTTTTTTATTTTTTTTTAAATTTTTTTTTTCAACGTTTTTTATTTATTTTTGGGACAGAGAGAGACAGAGCATGAACGGGGGAGGGGCAGAGAGAGAAGGAGACACAGAATCGGAAACAGGCTCCAGGCTCTGAGCCATCAGCCCAGAGCCTGACGCGGGGCTCGAACTCACGGACCGCGAGATCGTGACCTGGCTGAAGTCGGACGCTTAACCGACTGCGCCACCCAGGCGCCCCTTTATTTTTTAATAAGACATAGATTCCTTTCACAATTCAAGTCCTGCTTGCTTTAAGAACTTTTTTTTCTACTTAATGTTTCACTTAAAGTTACAAAGAAAATTCACTGGGATCTTTGCTGTAGAGCTTTTACATTTCATGAATCAGGTATCTAAAGCAAGATATTGATCAGATGTTAAACATTAGTTTTACTTTTTGGTTATAATGACAGTATGACTTTGTGACATTAAGCAAACTGATATACTTCATTTTGTTTAGTTTCCTTTTTTGTAAAACAAGTTAATTATCAACAGTTATAGTTTAATCAGATTTGAATTACAAGGTATAATGTTTTTAATTAGAAATTTATTACTGGAAAAACATTATCATGAATAGTAGAAAAATTGCCCACCATGGACCCAGAGTCTAAAGCAAATGACACGATATTTAAATAAAAATTTAAGAAAGACCATATGTAAATATATATAACAACAGAAATAATTTTTTTAATCCAGTGGTCACTATGAGCCAGTGAAATTTCTTGCCAGCTTGAAGATTCTTTGAGTATCTTCATGAGGGGTGTGGAGAGTTTCTGAGAAAATTATTCAGTATATTTTAATATGAAAAATTTCTACTGTGTGAACCTTAAAAACCCTGTTATGAAATGGCAAGCCTATATCCCTTATCAAAGTAAATTGCCTAAAAATATAGTTTGGCATAAGCAAATAATGCAAAGTGAGTAAAGAAAATGTTATTATAAAGCCTTATTAACTGTAGGCTTTAAGAGATGTAAGGGGCACCTGGGTGGCTCAGTCGGTTAAGTGTCTGACTCTTGATTTCAGCTTAGGTCATGACCTCGCAGTTTGTGAGATTGAGTCCTGCGCTGGGCTCCACGCTTACAGTGCAGAGCCTGTTTGGGATTCTGTCTCTCCCTGTCTCTGCCCCTCCCTACCCCCTCTCTCTCTCTCTCTCTGTCTCTCTCTCAAAAATAAATAAATAAACTTTAAAAAAGGAGATTTAAAAGGCATATCAACTAATGTGTAGACCTCATTTTCATCTTGAGTCAAATAAACTATAAAGAATTATATCTGTGAGAGAATTAGAAATTTTAACATTGAATAATTTATGTTAAGAATCTACTGTTGACTACATCAAAGTAAAAAGCTTTTGCACGGCAAAAGAAACCATCAACAAAAAGAAAGGGCAGCCTCCTGAATGAGACAGATATTTATTTGCAAATCATACATCTGATAAGGAGTTAATTCCAAAGTATATAAAGATACAACTTAATGTACAAAAAACCCCAAGCAACCTGATTAAAGAGTGGGCGAGGACTTAATAGACATTTTCCAAAGAAGACACACAGATGAGCGACTGGCAGGTGAAAAGACGATCAGCTTCACTCATCATCATCAGGGAAATACAAATCAAAGTCACAGTGAGATATCACCTCACACCTGTTAGACTGGTTAGTATCAAAAAGACAAGAAATACCAAGTGTTGGCGAGGATGTGCAGAAAAGAGAACTCTTACATACTGTTGGTGGGAATGTAAATTTGTGCAGCCATTATGGAAAACAGTTTGGAGGTTCCTCAAAAACTTAAAAATGGAACTACCATATGATCCAGCAATTCTATTTCTGGGTGCTTATCCAAAGAAAACAAAAACACCAATTCAAAGATGTATATGCATCTCTCTATGCTCACTGCAGCATTATTTACAATAGCTAAGATATGGAAGTAACCTAAGTGTCCATTGATGGATGAATGGTTAAAGGTGATGAGGTAGATTTATACAATGGAATATTACTCATCCATTAAAAAGAATGAAATCTTGCCATTTGTGACAGCATGGATCGACCTAGAGGGCATTATGCTAAGTGAAATAAATCAGTCAGAGAAAGCCAAATACCATATGATTTCACTTATATGTGGAATCTAAAACAAATGGGGGCACCTGGATGGCTCAGTCACTTAAGCGTCCCAACTTTGGCTCAGGTCATGATGTCACAGTCTGTGAGTTCGAGCCCTTCATGGGGCTCTGTGCTGGCAGCTCGGAGTCTGGAGCCTGCTTCCGATCTGTGTCTCCCTGTCTCTCTGCTCCTACCCGGCTCGTGCTCTGCCTCTGTCTCTGTCTCTCTCTCTCAAAAATAAATAAACATTTAAAAAACAAAAATAGAAAAATAAACAAAACAAATGAACAAACAAAATAAAACAGAAACAGACTCATAGATATAGTAAACAAACTGTTGGTCACCAGAGTGGGTGAAATAGGTGAAGGGGATTAAGAGGTACAAACTTCCAGTTATAAAATAAATAAGTGACAGGAACATAATGTACAGCATGGGGAATATAGCCAATAATACTGTAATAACTTTGTATGATGACAGATGCTAACTAGACTTATCATGGGGCCCATTTCATAGTATGTGTAAATATTGGATCACTATGATGTACAGTTGAAACTAGCAGGAGATAGTATGTCAATTATACTTCAATTTAAAAAGAATCTATTGTTATTATTTTAGGTGTGACAATGGTGTTATGCTTATATATATATATATATTTTAAAGAGTCCTTATCTTAGAGAGATATACACTGTGATATTGAAAGATAAAGTAATAGATGTCTGACATAGTATTCAAAATAGTATGGGAGAGGAAGGAAGAAATGGGGTGGGGGTGTATATTAGACCAGATGGATCATAAATTGACTCTGATTGTTGAGGATGGATGATGTGTACATGGGGGTTTATTACACTGCTTTGTCTTTTGTATGCATTTAAAATTCTCATAATGCAAAGATAAAAGAAAAAGAAATCCAGGTTGAGAATTTTTAAAAATGTGACATTATTCTTATATTTCTATTGTAAGAACTAGTACATTAATGCATTAGATATTTTATGTGTCTCAGGCACAAAATACATAGAATAGTTAGCCTTTTTCAAAAAAAAAAACCCGCAAGTTTAATGTTTTGTGATGGAAAGAGCATGAGTTTTGACATCAGAGGTAAATTTGAATGCCAGCTCCTCTACTTACAAACTGTGTGAGCTATAGCAAGTGACATAACCTCTTCATCTACAAAATGTTGCTAATAATATCTACTTCATAGTTATTGTGGGTTGTAAGAAATTATAATGCTATGACAAACTCAGGGGGAGTGCTTGCTTCCTGGTAGTTACTTACTACACACAAAACCAAAGTATTATTTTTCTGTTTCAAAGTAGGTCTATGTGAGTAAATCCATGCATAGAACTTAAACAATATGTACCTCATGTCTTCCCATAAAATTCATCTATTCCAGCTGAACCCTAGTATAAGGCCGTGTATATATTTGTGAGGCTTGCATTTAAAGGATGTATGTGCAGGAGTTGTATTGGTAGGCACTTCTGAGGTTAGATTGATGAGCTTGCTGCTCTGTAATGTCTGAGACATGTTGAATCGAAGCAAAGATGTCATTTAACTTCTCGTCTCTTACTATCACATACTTGGGGCATGTAGTTATGACAGCTACAAGAAGCAAACCATTAACGCAGCAAAGAAACACCATCTTTGCACTAAAAAAGGAGAAAAGGGTCTCCCTTTGAAGTTGGAGAGAAGTGTTTTTAAATTAATGGAGTGTACAGTGATTTTACTAAGTTTTATTTATGAAAATACTCTTTGCATTCATGCCAGAAGGCTTTAGCACAGTCGTAAGTAGGATTTATACAAAGAAACACAGCCCAAATTTATGACGTGTTTGCAACTGTAAGAAAAAGTCTGAATTTACAATATTTGTAATTTATTGTTAAATATCTTTTCTATCACTATTCCTGGAATGCTAATATTTTATAAACACAAGTGTTGGTTATGAACCTAGAATATCCTAACTTATACTACTTTTTATAAAGAAGTCTTCCAGAATGTTTGCTATGTCTTTTGGGGATTTAATAACGGGAAATGTACACAGGACGAATACTCTTGCCTTTGGCTTTAGCCCAACCTCTTAGCATCAACAATCTTGACAGCTGCTTTTGTGACTTGACTTCCTTTAGGCCTTTCCCCCTTTCCTTTTTTGCTACATTTTATACAAATTAATCTGTAGAAAGTGGATATACACACAAGTTGTTTCTGAAGTTAATTACTGACTTTGATACCTTTTCAAATATTTTACTTCCTATACATCTACTGTTTGGTGCATTTTTTCAAAAAGAGTGCACCAGTAGGGGCGCCTGGGTGGCGCAGTCGGTTGGGCGTCCGACTTCAGCCAGGTCACGATCTCGCGGTCCGTGAGTTCGAGCCCCGCGTAGGGCTCTGGGCTGATGGCTCAGAGCCTGGAGCCTGTTTCCAGTTCTGTGTCTCCCTCTCTCTCTGCCCCTCCCCCGTTCATGCTCTGTCTCTCTCTGTCCCAAAAATAAATAAATGTTGAAAAAAAAAAAAAAAAAGAGTGCACCAGTATATTTTAAAATTAATACACTGTTTTGTAGCTATTGCCAAAAAGAGTTAAGATTTTTCTTTAATGAAAAGACTAATTTTCTTTTCAGTGTTAAAGTTTTCTAAGATTTTTATGTTCTTCCTAAATTCCCTATTCTGGAGTAGATGATATTGAGATGTAAGAAAAAGAATTGGAAAAGAATAAAATAAAAAATAAAACCTATTGTTGGTCAAAAAAAGAAAGAAAAAACTGGATTTAATACAGTTGAAGGAAAAAAATCATTGGAATCAGATGCTGCTGCCTTCTGTGTCCTCTACACTATGAGTTATATGTAAGCATTCCTTAGAATAGGAAAGACTCCAAATAACCTGAATGTCTAGCATTAGGAGACTAGTTGAATAAAGTACGTCACATCCATTTAATGGAATATTACATACAAGTTAAAAGAACATAATACATATAGATGTGTAACATGTAAAGTTCTCCAAGGCATATTGTTAAATAAAAGGGCAATTTGGGCACACAGTGTACAATTCTCTGTGTGTGTACATGTATCTTGCACATGTGCATGCTTTTATAATATTTACAAAATATTATAGAATATTTTGGGGAGGATACACATGAATCTATGAACAGTGGTAACCTCTGCTGAAGGGGATATCCAGATGAGCGGAAGAAAGAAGCTTCATTATTCATATCCTTTGGTACTATCTGAATTTTCACCATGTGTATATATTATTTTTAACTAAATATTGGTTAAAATGAGAAATGAGATAAATCTATATATGCTGATATGGAAGAACCTCCAAGATAAATGAATGGGAAGAAAAGTAGATTACAGAACAGGACAAATACTAACATTTGTTTAAAAAAAATCCACTAACACAGACTCTTGTTACATTGAGATAAAAAATTTATGGCACGCTCAGAAACCCCCAGAATGGTTACCTCTGGAGAGAAGAACCAAGAGAAGCAAAGGAAAATGAGATTTCATTATATACCTTCCTGTAATGTTTGAAATTTTTTGCTCTGGGCATGTTTAACTTTTTTTAAAATCTAATAAAGAAGTTTGCTATAGTTGACAATACTGTATTGTATATTTGGAAGTTGACTAGAGTAGATCTTAAAAGTTCTCATGATAAGAAAAAAAAATTTGTAGCTATGTGAGGCGATGGATTTTGACTAAACTTACAGTGGTGATCATTTCACAAGATATACAAATCACGATTTTGTCCACCTAAAACTAATACAGTGTTGTATGTCGGTTATATCTCAATAAAACTGGAGGCAAAAAAAAAAAAAAAAAAAAGCTCACAAAACGACCTCGTTTAACACAATAGTGAGCTCTTTTTCAGTAGAATCATGATTTGGTAGTTTCATGTCCATTCAGATTTTTTTTTCCCTCTTCTTTACTTACTTATTTTTACATTTGAATTTACATCAGGCAGAATCCTGATGATGGTATGAAATAACAGCATTCTCTGTTGTTTAGTGTTTGAGGGCCAGCAATATATACGTGTGTTAGGTTGACTTATCACTTAAAAGTCAATTTAAAAATAGATAATAAAGTAGTATCATATAATACCCATGGTCATCGATAAAGAACACCTTTCTTACCCCATCTCAGTCTTTTTTTTTCCATATGTGGTCATTAAAAGTTCATGAAATTTCTTGTTTTTATGCAGATGCAAAGAATGAAACTGATCAATAAATGACTGCTTTAAGTTTGATTAGTCTGGGAACTTTTGTTGAGGAAAAAAAACATATAAGTGATTTCTCTTGGAGAGTATTTTCCCTGGATAATACAGAAAAGTATGTGAGGAGTAGTTTCTGGACCGAAAGTTTGGGCATAAGAATTAATCTACTTCAGGAATTCTGCTTCTAATGAATTCTCATGTTCTGGACACAAAACATTGAGAGAAATGTGTAATGTGAGGTAAAGTGGAACATAACATTTTTCGCTTTTCTGCTCAAAACTTCTGTGAGTAAGTAGGTTAAGTCTTTGGACTTGAACCCCAGTGAATTTGTTTGATATTTGGAGGCTAAATAATGTGATGGTCGAGCCTAATTATACAGCAGTAATTTTTCGCTGTGCTGCCCATCACCACATACTTCTCTCAGAAACTTGTTTAATAGTTACTGTTTACCAGGATGGCCGAAGTACCACTAATACAGGAAAGGGATGGCTTAGTTATGGACAAGGGAATTATACGATATGCAAAATGAAGCTTCCAGTTCCTGCTGACTCTTGTGAGGCAAAGAGTAAGAGAACCAACCTTCACACCTACCCTTGTCAGCTGACGTGTACTTACGCAGACTTGCCAGCCTGACCCGGTTCTTGATCACAGTTCATCACCAGACGGCATTTTCCTAAACTTAAAATGCAACACCCACTTACCCTCCTTAAGATTTGTGCACTTTCCTCGTGTTAGCGATACCCTAATGAAGAAGCAAAAATAAATTTTAAAAACAAGGAAATGGTCTTCCGTGTGAAACTTCTGTTCCAAAAAGGACCAAACATTGAATGGAATTGTTGGTAGTGAGAGATTTTGGTTGTTGATGTTGTTGTTACGTGTTGTTATCATACATGAACGCCTCTTTTTGAGGTGGGGTAGGTGTGGGAAGGCTGAACCTTGTCACCCTCTGCCATTTCAGCGTCAGTGGTATTGGAGGTCTGTATTAATCAAAGACAACTCACCTTCTCTTCAGTACGCTAAAAGTCATTTCATGTCCAGGAGCACCTGCGGGCTCAGTCGGTTAAGTGTCTGACTTTGTCTCAGGCCATGAGCTCCTGGTTTGTGAGTTCTAGCCCTGCGTCGGGCTCTGTGCTGACAGCTCAGAGCCTGGAGCCTGCTTCAGATTCTGTGTCTCCCTCCCTCTCTGCCCCTCTCCTGCTCACACTCTGTCTGTTAAAAATAAATAAACACTTAAAAAAAAGTCATTTCACATTTTCAGGCCTGCTAATCTTACCCACAGTCTATTCTTTATTATATGTTGTTTTATTTTTACTCTTTGGATTCTTTTCTTACATCTGATCTTCGCCCTATAGATCATGGAGTTCTATTCTTCTTTAGCAGAAGATACTGGGGTCCAACTGGCCTTACGGTTTCTCTCAAGAAGAAGAAATATGGGTAAACTAACTGAGGTGTAATAGATCCTAGAATGCATCAGGACTGGAAGTCATTGCTAAGGACTACTATAATTTGTTATTTGGGAGAAGGAAACAAAAAAGATGGGAGGAGAGAGCGGGATGAACCAACAGTCATAAAATTGCTGCATTCATACGTAATTACATCTTTTTTGAGGCATTTTCCTACTGTGAGACTTAAAAGATGATAGTGCCAGAAAGGAAGTACATTCTCTAATTAAGCCAGGTCAGAACTGCGTTTGGGTGTGGAGTATGTTGGCCCATTTTCTATGAGGCAGGGTCAAAAATACCCAGGATTCAATAAAATCAAACAGAAGATGCTGGAAAAAAATTTCAACATATTAATAGGACAAAACCCAAAGTTTTCAGTAAGACTTACAAAAGACTATCTTTTGTAAGCATGAAATCCATGCCCAAAGGTGTTATTTTAAAAGTCACTGTAGGGGCTCCTGGGTGGCTCAGTCTGTTGAGCGTCCAACTCTTGATTTCGGCTCGAGTCATGATCCCAGGGTGGTGGGATTGAGCCCTGGGTTAGGCTCCACACTGAGTGGAGGGATTCTTTCCCTCCCCCTCTGCTGGGATTCTGTCTCTCTCCCTCTGCCGCACTCCCCAACGTGCGTTAGTGCTCTCTCTGTCAAATAAAAAAATATATAAAAAATTAAAATTAAAATCCCTGCAACAATACTACTCCAATAAATTTGAACCCGTGAATTGAACCAGCTCCTTCTTCGCGAAATCACTGACCACATTTGGCTTTGTTGATTAGTTCAATGCCTAATGTGGTTACTAGTATTACTACTATTTATAATGATTTATACTTTTGATTATAGATTTACTTCACCCAAGTAAAGAACAAAACACTAATTAATAGCATAGGCCATAAATCCAAGTCATTGAGGGTCATTCAGTATGCTTTGCCTTTGAGTAATGATCATGATTTAGGAAGCATACAGTTTTGAAGACTGTACAGCTCAGTGGATTAGAACAAGAGCTTAGGAATCAGACAACAAGGGGTCAAAGCCTAGCTCTGCCACTTATGAGTCACTTATGTGACTTTAGGTAAGTTATTTAGTCTCTGTGTCTCAATTTCTTTATCTGCAGCTTTGAGATAATAACATACCACAGGATTAGCTTGAGAATTAAATGAGATAGTATGTGAAGAATCTTGACCTAGAGCCTGTACCCAGTAAGCCTTCAGTAAGCTGTTGTATTGTTATTCTTGCTATAGCTTTCTCCTGTAAGTCAAAGCATGTGGAGAATTCAGTTGAATAGCTTCATAATAAGAATTAAACACTGAAAAATACAGTGGTCCAAGGAAAACAGAACTACGAACCAATAATTCCAGGTTATGATCGCCTGGTTGACATATGATAAATGCGTTTATTTTACATTGTATTTATCCATATATACCAAATACTTAGGTTTACATGTTTTGAATTCTGTCAAAGTCTCATTACTATTGAAAATATTCTAACCCAGCAGGCTCCATTTTAGTACCAGTTGAACGATAACAGTAGTAGATAGAATGTGTTATTATAAAGCCAGAATGATTGCTGACAGGCTATAATTTGCTTTATGAAGTGTGCGTTGTCACATATACAATTATCTGGTTTGTATTTGTTGCTGCCAGCCCTCCAGTTTGTTAATGTCCAGAAGTTATGCCTTATGTGAAACCTAAAAAGGGTTAAAAATCTCAGCGTTTTCTGGTGGGGGAGGGGTAGGAGCAGGAAGGTTCACTTGGTGGCTACCTTTTTTTTTTTTTTTTTTCTTTTTTAAGAACTAGGATGATGCTACACACTGCAGCCCACCCTACTGGTCAAAATGAAAAACTGCATCATAAAAGACCACTTTTTTGAAGGAGGGGGAAAAAAAACTTTTCAGTTTGTTCCCCTGGGTATTTTCCTGTCCAACCCCCCCACTGACAGGTGTAGTTCATTTTTGAAATATTATTAAGCTATGCTGCACTTTTGGTTGTTGGATTCACAGATGTTGTAGTGACTGTGCTATAAGCGTCTAAGCAATTTGATCCCATTTCTAATCATTTGGACTGCTATTCTCTGCAATGATATCCCTAAAAGTTCTTAAGAAGGCTGTTATTCTCAGCATGTTGAAAATAATACAATTAGTAAACAGTATCATGAGCTAAAAAACTTAACGTTAAGCTCAATTTATTTCTTGTACATTCAAGATCTAGTTGGAGCAGCTTTTTAAAAGAATGATAAATGGGAACTTTCTTTACCTGACCTATCATTTGTTCTGTAGACTTAATGACATTCGGTACTATTACACTCACTGCCAGGGCCTTGGGGGAAAAAAAGAATATTTATACATTGAGTTATGGCTAGATGTTGGGGGGCGGGGGATGGCCAGGAAGTCAGGCTGCATCGAATGGAGAAGAATTTGAGACCTTCACTACACATGGATTAATCACAAGGACTAACCACGTAAATCCAAATGGATATTTAGAAATCAGTGAAGCTTCTAAGATGTTCTGTGGGAAACACCATACATTTTCTAATGCATGAGTGTGTGCAAAATGTTATCTAATTTATAACACAAGTGTTGACAGAACTTTAGCTTTGGTGTTGCAAATGGGCTCCATAACATATTTACATGTGAGGAACATTTCACATATATGGGCACATATGTACCCAACCTATTCTAGTTGGTGTTATATTCAATAACTTAGGTGAATGGTTATAATAAGGAATAATAAGCAGCAGTTTTTCTAATCTTACCTTAGTTCAGCTTTGGGAACTGCATTACCATTAAATTGGTCTGTGAAAACCTGGCAATATTAATGCTATGAAGCATGAAAACTAACTGGATTTGGATCAGGGACCTTTATTTATAGCATTTTCTTTAGGATTTATTAGTTTAAAGAGGGAGCTGTGTGTCTCATGGGTTCTTAAATATTAAATAGAGTCAGAAGTCGTGTGTTCCTTTCCAACAGCAACAATAAAAACAAAGAACAAAAAATTGCAGACAATTCTACATTAATTTCAATTTCCTGATTTTATCCAGAGGTACTTGGTGAAGCGATAGCAAACCCTAGGAATTTTGAACCACACCATAGAAACAGCTGGTTGCAGACGTGAATAAAGTCTTTATAATAGAGCTCACAATTAATTAGAAGTAAAAGATGATGGCTTCATACTAACGTGGAAAAACCATTGAGCCTTTACATGTTGAATAAGCAAACATATACTTATATGTTTTATCTATTTGTTAACTGTCATGTTACTTTTTATGCTTAAACTGCTTTCAGTCTGTTTTCAGTTCTTTGGTAAAGTTGTCATTATGGCCTGTTTTTGTCCCTAAATAGTACCTGTAAGTTAAGAATCAGATGGGTTTGCTAGGAGTGAAAATAGTTACAAGGGGAACATCATCATGGTTCATTTTTTTCCCCCTGTTTTATTTGGAATTGAATTAGGAAATGAAAGTTTTTAGCAGTCTAATTCACTTCTCCATAAAGTTTATGGAGCAGCAACAGCTGGTTGAATCCATGGCAGAAAAAAGCCAACTTCTAGTGGCCAAGCTATTGTTTCAGAGTTGGGGGTGGGGGGGGGGTGGGACTCATTAACTGTTAATGAAAACACAGGGAATAAAAACAAATAGCACAGAAACCCTAGCAAATAATTACCTCACACCTGACACAAAGCTGCTTTATATTTCTGCTCCAAACTTCAGAAATTCCCAACTTATCATTCTATGGAGCATGGATGAAATTGAGTTTGACTCTCAGGAACGAACAATAGAGAAATCATCCCCCTTATAGGCCCCTCAGCACGATACTCAGAGGAGAACTGCCATTGAATATACTGAGGAGTGTATCCGGTGCCCAATTCTTATGACACTTAGGGTAGAGCAGCAAACTACCAGCTAATAGCAGATGAACACTTGATATAGTTTCCCCAGATCTTGTACAGAAATACAAAGAAAAGGGACCAGAGGTGGTGGATGTGATTAATGGAGATATTGTGTGTTAGAATATATATCTGTGTAGAAATATATTGATTCTGAGCAAGTTGCAATGGGAAAGCGTGTCTCTAGTGGCAAGGGGTCTTGCTTGTGAGAAAGCCACTCTAAGCAGATGGAGTTCTAAGCCCTAATTGTAGAGCTGCTGAATGGAAGTGTCTGTCACTATAGTTTGTGATCATTTATGTCTGATCCCACTGGACAACGGTAGTGGCCACTTGGAACTGCGATTCTCAGAGCTGCAGATGAATCCAGCGACCACTTGCGGTTATGTTTTAAGGAAAAATGATGTTCTAAACTTAAACAAATCCAAAATGACCACAGTAATTGCTGGTTCTCCTATAAAACTTTTCACCCATGCATCTTGAGTAGTTGTAATCATTTTAATTACACGGGAGTGTCTATTTATATACTGTTATAGGCTTTTTTCTGTGTGTGCCCAAGGGAGTTGGGCCACTTGATGTGACACTAAAAACACTTCTAGCAACATTTCCACCATCAGGAACTAATTATGCTTGGATGTAAAACATATTTTTAAATGTTTCCCCCACCACAACCATTTTTAGTACTGACCCAGGCTCTGTTTTTGCTGCATCGAGTTGTATACCTTTGCTGTTGATACTTTACAAAAGCATGGCCTTATATTTGGCATAGGAATGGCTGTTAAAAGCCCCCGTTGGGTAACTATGTCCAGAAACCATAGGAACCACATGGAAGTGACTTTTCCATTTGAAGTTGATAAATCAAATGCCAAATTCAGGCAGGTATTTTGGACGAGATTTTTTTTTTTAAGTTTATTTATTTTGAGAGAAACAGAGAAAGTGTGAGTGGGGGAGGGGCAGAGAGAGAGGGAAAGAGAGAATCCCAAACAGGCTCCATGCTCAGCACAGAGCCCAATGCAGGACTCGATCTCACAAATTGTGAGATCATGACCTGAGCCAAGATCAAGAGTTGGATGCCTAACTGACTGAGCCACCCAGGCGCCCCTGGATGAGATTTTTTAAATGGAGCCTCTAAATCCAATTGAATTGGATTCTGGAACAGAAAAAGAACATTAGTGGAAAAACTGGTGAAATCCAAATAAAGTCTATAGTTTAGGTAATAGCAGTGTACCAATGTTAATTTCTTGGTTTGGACAGACATAGCCTAGTTATGTAAGAAGTTGACATTGGGAGAAGTTAGGTGAAGGGTGTGCAGGAACCCTCTGTACTATCTTTGCAATATTTACAATAAATCTAAAATTATACCAAAATAAAATTTTCATTTAAAATACAACAAAACAGGGGGCCCAGGTGGCTCAGTCGAGCGTCCAACTCTTGATTTCAGCTCAAGTCATGATCCTAGGTTTGTGGGATGGAGCCTGTTTGGGATGCATTCCCCCACCTCTCTCTCTGCCCCTCTCCCCAACTCGTGCACTCTCTCTTTCTAAAATTAAAAAATTATGCTCTGGTTTCTCTTCAGATCGCATAAATCTTTCGCCTTTTACTAAAATTAAAAAATTAAGTAAGTAAGTAATTAAAACACAACAAAACAAAGCCCCTCCTGATCTGCTTATTTAAAAAAAAAAAGTCTGGAATGCTAGAATATGTAAGAGTAGTTTTGTCAAATTTCTGAAGCCAGCAGAAAATTGAGTCTAGAACGATAGTTGATAATGTTCAGTATATCCTACAAATGTTAAATTTTGCTTGGCAACCCAAACTGCTACTTTTTTTTTTTTAATGGATTTTGGTTTGGCTCAAATTTTTAAAATTCCTTTAACCTCACAGCTCACTTTCAGGTTACTTGCCAAAGCAGTCCATTAGGTTGTATTGATAATATAATTTCAGTGGATTTGCAGTGATGTAAAATTTGAGTCATTTAACCTTCAGTCCAGGTTTTGAAAATTTTTCTGGTTATAAAGGCGAAATTTCGCAGTGATACTTTAAGCATAACCGTAATCAGCTTTGTATCCTGATCAGTAGCCTAATAAAGGAGAGCATTTCTTCTGGCTCTGACCAGCAACTACTGTGTGAGGTGGTGGTGGTGGGTGCTGTTGTCTTGTTTTAAACTTTTCTTTTCCACAATAAAGCCCATAGTTTATTTCTAAAGTCCTGTATATGCAGGTGTTCAACTCAGTTATGGACAAGCTACCTACCATTGAGTATTCGTAGAGGAGTCTAGATACGATCATCTAATTTATGGAAAGAGAAGGCCACAGCCATTCTCTTTGCATCATTTTATATCCTCCCTATCCTTCCAGTTTAATTGTAGGAAATAAACCTTTAAAGTGAGGCAATACAGATTCTATGTAGGTTGTTTGGTTTCACTGCTCCCTCGTTGAAATCCAGGGCCAAAACTCTGCAGTGTTTACGGAGATTAGCATTGGTGATTTCCTTTGGAAATTAGTATTTGAGATAATATTAAATTCAGTTGAAAATCCCCTTTTCATGTTTGTGAAATGAACTGAGCAGCTGTTGGTGTCCTTTTGTCAGCACACTGTACCTCTGTTTGGGGGATTTTAAGGAAACCATTTGCAATGCAGAGTCTTTTCTTCCGGTTTCTGAATGATCGAACATCTTCCATCTGAACCTTTTAAAGTATCATAATAGCATGGGCCACTTCTACAAAATATAATCCAATGTATGTTGAAAACACCCAAAAGGGATTAGCATTGTTTTAATTGCATAATTCAGTATTGCATATACATTACCTTTCATCAAAGCCATTTTACAGAACAAACATTACCTTCTTAGGGCTTTTAGAATTCCTAAGAGGTTGGTTGCATGGGCTGTAAACTAGAATTATAAAGAGAGAACTTTCTTAAGATTGCAAAACAAGTAGTGATTTAAATTGGAATAGAATCCAGCAAAGTCTAGGTTCTCTCTGTTTTTAAGGCTCTTAGTTTTCAGAGAAGGGAAGAATACTGGCCTTGTTACATTATATTATGTATAGGTTAACCCTTTGTGTGATTTATTCTATCCTATTTGGAAATATATAGAGAAACAGGCATTCAGAGTAAAGGCTGTAATTAATGGAAGACAAGTAAATACGAATGCATATTTATATAGCTGTGTTCTCATTTTAAGTGTGATGGAGAAGTTTCTTTCTGGTGGCAAGAGGTCTCCCCACTTTCTGATAACCGTTTCTAAGTTCTAGTTAGTTGAATGGAAAATTTCCCAGCCAGGTAAGTTGGTTCTTATTTATTTTTTTCTCATATGTTAATGGATAGTGGCCATGTTATCTTTTGGGGTTTTGGGGTGAATGGCAGAAGAAATCTACGAAGACCTTTATAAAGATGTCCCAAGTGTGACCTGACTTTTGTCCTTTTTTATCCCTCAGGGGGAGACCAAGCTGAAAGTTTCCTTGGACAGGACAGCTCTGATGATAACCATAGTGGAACTCATGGCCCCTCTCTCACATCAGATGCACCTTTTTTGCCCGATTATCAGGATGAGGGTGAGTGTCATCTTCCTGGATCTTGGGTTGACCGCACTTTGTTACTTTTTGTCTTGGTGTCTTTGCCTTTTGTCATTTTGAACCAAGCTGACTTCAGTGAGTTTTCTGTATTGGTAATCACTAGTTTGCAAAGAACAACTATTTGTTTAGTTGTGGTGCTGATCTTCCTAGGTAAGTCAATACTTCTGAAGCTGATGTATTTAGGGAAACACTAATTCCATGCTGGAGCAGGAAGACATCGTTATTGATCTTTTTATAAGAACTGTAGCTCAAAAGCTAAGAGGGCATTTTAAGATTGCCCAGTTCACCGTCTTACAGCTTTCTTAGTTTCACAGTGTGCCATGAGAATTGGAGCTTTCATTTGGTGATTATTGGATTATTGATTTATTGTGGATTATTTGAGACCCTTGAACCGATAATATTATAGTAAGATACGATTTTTATCCATGCTTCTCACCTATCCCTCTCTGACCATGTTGGTGTTATTCAAAGGGAAGTGGAAGCCACAAGAACCACAATGTAAATCTTCATGGAGCATTCATTTTCCTTGAAGATTTGGGAATGAGAGGAGTTAAATAATTCAACTGTTACAAACATTACTTTTATATTAAATTTTATATTACATTGGTATGTAATAGAGTGGGATGCAAAATATGCATTAATTTTTAAGAGACATGAATATAAAAATTTTGTCTTAGTGGCTGCTAGTTTCTGGCTCAGGCTCAGATATCCCAACGGTGGGGGTTCACTGTGCCTCTTCTGGCATCTGGCCACTTGAACAGACGGTTTGATCATCACTGATGCACACGGTTATCTTACCAAAGCCTCTCTTGTGCCTTTTCAGTGGGGGGAAAAAGGTAGAGATGCTACTAAACTGAATATTAAATTGGAATCATATTATTCACTTAGGGATTGGGAGTAAAGTTGGTAAACTATTCCTTATTTTTCTTCATTAGCCTGTAATCTTTTAATTTATTTTTCTGTCAGATTTCCCTATGACTTTGGCATTTGCTGAGAGTTCACAATCCCTAATTCCTTTCTCTTTTTAACATATCCATTAATTCATTTTTTTTTCTGAATCTTTTATTTAAATTCCAGTTAGCTAATATACGGTGTGATATTAGTTCACTTATCCATTAAATCTCATTTCATTTAGTCCATTCGACAGTTCATATTTTCTCCACATCAGAACTATGAATTCCATTGTGCAGAAACATTTTATTTTGCTTGAGATTTGTATACTAACGCAGTTAGTAATACCCAAGTTTTAGAAATTGGGGCTTACAGTTTAGGATCTGTATATTGACTCAAGTATTACACTTAAAAACATTGTTTGGATTGAAAGCTTAATAGTTGCACTGGTGGTTTATTATAATTTTAGAAAATTAACAGTGCAAAACATTAAAAAACCAACCTTCCATTTGTTTTTGATTAACCTAATGCTTGACAGAATTAGAACAGTAGCACCTCATTAATCCATAGGTCACTTATTTGGTACTTCCAACTTTCCCAAACACAGCTGAGAACACAATAAGTTAGCCAGAAAGACCTCTAAGTGGGAATAGATGTTCCCGAGTGCTGTGTTAACACTTACATACCATATTCTTGGGAAGACCCCTGAGGCCCTCACTGGGATTCCTCTTCTTACAAATTTCCTTTTTTTTTTTTAAGTTTATTCATTTATTATTTCAGAGAGAGTGAGAGAAAGAGAGAGCACGTGCGCACACACCTACACAAGAAGGGGAGGGGGAGACAGAGAGGGAGACACAGAATCCGAAGCAGGCTCCAGGCTCCGAGCTGTCAGCACGGAGCCCAATGCAGGGCTCGAACCCAGGAACCGTGAGATCACGGCCTGAGCCAAAGTCAGACACTTAACCGACTGAACCACCCAGGCGCCCCTCCTCTCCTTACAAATTTATAACCATTAGCATGTTTTGATTTCTCAACCCACAGTAGGATGAAACATCAAGTTAGAAGAAGGTGCACTTTAGAGGCATCAATTAAATAATATGGAGGTGAGAAACAAGAAAACACTAAAAACTTATACAGAAAACAAAATCTGTAAAGAAATAAAATTTATATAGGAACTTAAAAACACTGGGGCCATATCATACTGTAGAAATAAGTGGCCCAAACTAAGAGCTCAGTGCCTTAATAAAGTAAAACTTTTTTAGCTAGCATTTATTGAGCACTTACTGTGTGCCTTGCATCTGTGTTCTAAGTACTTTGCATATATCACCATTTAATCCTGTGAAGAGCCCTAGAGGTAGATATTAGGATTAGCCTCAGTTCACAGAGAAGGAAACGGAGACCCAGGGAAGTTAACTTATCTAAGATCACACAGCTAGTAAGCAATAGTGCCAGGATTTATACCTATGCAGTCTAGTTCTAGAACCTCTGCTTTTAACCACTCTACTATCTTTACCACTCTCCTTATCTATGTTGGAGATAAAGATAAAGATAAAGAAGATGGATTAATGTCTCAGACATTTTGGGGGCACCTGGGTGGCTCAGTCAGTTAAGCATCTGACTTCAGCTCAGGTCATGATCTCACGGTCTGTGAGTTCGAGCCCCGCGTTGGGCCCTGTGCTGGCATCTCAGAGCCTGGAGCCTGCTTCAGATTCTGTGTCTCCCTCTCTCTCTCTATCCCTACCCTGCTCGTGCTCTGTCTCTCTGTGCGTCAAAAACAAATAAACATTAAAAAAAATGTTTCAGACATTTTGGTTAAGACTATACAGATACGGAAAGTTTGCTTAAAAGTAGTTTCATTAAAAATAGTTGAAATTAGGGGCGCCTGGGTGGCTCAGTCGGTTAAGCGGCCGACTTCGGCTCAGGTCATGATCTCGTGGTCAGTGAGTTCAAGCCCCGTGTCGGGCTCTGTGCTGACAGCTCAGAGCCTGGAGCCTGTCTCAGATTCTGTGTCTCCCTCTCTCTGACCCTCCCCCGTTCATGCTCTGTCTCTCTCTGTCTCAAAAATAAACAAATGTTAAAAAAATTTATAATAAAAAAAAATAGTTGAAATTAAAAAAAAAAATAGTGTTAAAAGAGGTAAACCTAGTATCTGGAAAATTCCAAGGTGGAAACTTTGCTCCATAATGGTTCCCCATAAGAGAGGAGCTAACTATATTAGTAATATTAAATTCTTACTTCATTGATTTTAATTTATAGTTTTGTGCCTAAAAGTTAAGAGAATTCTCAAAAAAAAAAGTTAAGAGAATTCTCAAAGGGACACAGTCAATGCCAGAGGTAGGAATAGATTGTTTATGTGTTAGAAATTTGATTGTAGGATGTTGAAATAATGTTTATTTTAAAATATTTTTTTAATTTCACTTTTTTAAAGTTTTTATTTAAATTCCAGTTAGATAACATACAGTGTAATATTAATTTCAGGGGCACAATGTAGTGATTCAACACTCCCACGCAACACCCAGTGCACATCACAAGTACACTCCTTAATCCCCTTCATCTGTATCACTCACCCCCGCCCACCCCGCCGCCCCGCAACCGTCAGTTTGTTCTCTTTAGGTAAGAGTCTATTTCATGGTTTGCCTCCCTCTCTCTTTTCTTTTTTTTTTCCTTGCCATTTGCAATGACGTAGATGAAGCTAGAGAGCATTACACTAAGCAAAACAAGTCAGTCAGAGGAAAACAAATACCATACGATTTCACTCATATGTGGAACCTAAGAAACAAAGGAGCAAAGGGGAAAAAAAGAGAGAGAGGGAGATAATGTTTTAATATGAGTTTCTGCAAAGCACTGAAACCAGCACAGTACCTGAGTGCCTGATGCATAGTGGGCACGATAAATGTTTGTTTCCTTCCCCTAAAAAGTAAAGATACATACATTTCCTGTGACATTAAGGAGGTTTTAAAGATGTTAAAATTTTCAGTAAATGCTATATCCTAGACATAACTAGATTTTACCATTATTGAGAACAGTAACATTTGATATGCTACTTATTCATTATTTTAAATACTTTTTTAGAGATTACAAGGTACTACCAAGGCACTGTGCTAAGCAGTAAGTGAAATATGCAGTAAAAAAATCAGACATAGTCCCTGTCCTATGGAGTTTACCATCTCATTGGGAAAACACACTGTTATGAGCAGACAAATGAACAAATATAAAAATGTCTTCATTTGCTGGGGAAATAGCTAAGGTGATCCTTTAGGAAGAAAAGATATTCTTTGACTTTTTTTGTTGTGTCCGTTGTTTTAGACTTTTGGAACTTTATATCTTTATTAGAAAATGAAATGTCACTGTTAAAATATTTCAGCTTTGTTGAATTCCACCTCCAGCCAGAGCAGTATCCTAAATGTACAATTATAAAAGGACACACGGTCTGACCCATCCACCCATAACGTCAGTGTGAGAAGCAATAACCATGGTGCGTGTCGTGTTTGGATCATGCTTTTGTGAAGGCTACAAAGAGCTCTAGAAGCATATAGAAACCTGGCCAGGTGCACAGCTCAAAAAAAAAAAAAAAGAAAAAGAAAAAGAAAAAAAAAGTAAGAAAGAAAAGAAAAAAGAAAACCAAGGTTACAGGCTAAACCATGCATAAAAATGAGAGCATGTTGCTACCTAATCACAATTTCTTCTCCTTTTCCTTTGCAAATGCCCTCAATCTGAGAACAGCAGGCTATACCCTGTGGAGAGACACCCACAAATAAGAGCATAGTCACAGCATGGGAATGAAAACTTACTAACAAGTAATAACACTTAGATTTCTAAACCTAAGGAGGCGTAGTTTCTACCATATTGAAGTTTACTATGAAACACTGGATATAATTAATGTACAAAAGCCAGCCAGCTATGAAGCTCAAGATCTAATTGCTTTCATTGTCCAAAATATACGATGGATTTTAATGTGTCCATAAAATTATTTCATTAGTATACATTTTTAAAAGACAAGTGTACGTATATATATTTTTTGCAGATCGGTTGGGGAAGGTACTCTATAAACAGGGTATAGTGACTCCTTCTGGAAGAAAAAGAAAAAATAAAATTATTTTCTGGGAGAAGAAACCCAGAGTCTGTGATGGTATATTATTTATTATGTATTATATATTATCACATTCTAATTAAAGAAAAAGGAATGAATGGATATTGGACAAATAAATCTGGGAAGAAGTAAGAAAGAATGTTTTTAGAGTTTAGTTTTACATCAGGTTGTCAAAAGTTAGAGAAAGTTCTTATTCTCCAGTGAAATGAAAAATAGAATCAGAATTGTTAAATAGCTATAACCGTTTTTGGAGAAGAGTAATAATGAATATGTGAAAACCTGTTTTTGATCAATTTGTTATATGCTACTTGATTTCAAAGAAATTGCAGACCCATTTAACAGAGGCCATTTTCAACTCCAGGCCCCTTTTGAAAGGTACATTAGAAAATATATAGAACATTTTGAAAATGAAGAGAATCCGTCTTTCACAGCTTTATGTTTAGCACTTTCCTTGTTTTTACATTTCTGTTTTCATTTTAGTTCTGAAATAGAAGTCTGTTTTTGGATTCGATATTATGAACAACAGTAGACTAGCTTTTGTTGATCCTTGTGTGTTTCATTTCTATAGTAATAGGAAGAGAATAGTATTTTAATATCTTCCCTAATGGCAGGAAGAATGTATTTTCAATAAAACTCTATTAGTATTGTGAAATAAAAATGGACTTAATTTATTGATTAGACTTTTTTGGCTGGAATTCATGTTTGTCTTAAATTTCATTGTACCAAAGTTAGAATCATGCCGTCTGGGAGTCGGAAGGGATGATAGTAACAGGAACCATTTATTGAGCACTGTGCCACCCTAAGTGCTTGTTGTGGACCATCTCGTTCAATTCTCAAACCAGCCTAAAGAACATCCTGTTATCCCCATTTTACAGGTAAAAAAAGAAAAATTGAGGTCTAGAGAAATTAACTACTTGGCCAAGAATGGAGTACCCAATCCACCGGTAGAGGGTGGAGGTAGGGTTCCAATAGAGTGCTGCATTGTGAAGAGTTTTGGTTAGCTGCGTAGTTTTCCTCTGAAACACCCATTCTTATGGGCTTTACATATCATTCTCCTTATTGCTCTTATTCCACCAAATATAGTGTTCATTTACAAAATAAATGTTTTCAAAGCTAAAACCTATCCTCTAAATACCACTTCAACTGCATCCTTTGATATGTGCTACTTTCATTATAATTGACAATTCCTTTCTAAGTGTTTTGTAATTCTTTTGATGATATCCTTTTAAACCTATGTGTTATTTAGAAGCGTGTGCACACGCACGTGTGTGTGTGTGTGTGTGTGTTTTCCCAGTTTTTATTTTGTTTTTTTTTTAGTTTACAGGGATTTTTAAACCTGCTTTTCTATTTTGACTATTAATTTTTATTACATTATAGTCTAAGAACATATTATTTAGATTCTTGGGACTTTGTTGAGATTTCTTTTGTGGCCTGGTAATGATCAATTTATGCTTATGTGCTGTGTGGCTCCCCCAGTATTTATTTAACACACTCTTACTGTTTTTATACTTATAAATAGTATTCTTCAAATCTTTTATATTCTGGCTTTTCTTTTATCTGCCGAAAGTTTTGCATTAAAATCTCCAATTATACTTGTAGATTTATCCATTTTTCTGTGTTTTGCTTTACATTCTCAAGGTCATGTTATTAGATATTTATAAATACCTGTAATTTGTTTTAAAAGGTTTCCTCTTACTGAACTGAAATCCTATCTCTAGAATTTCCATTTATTAAGCTAGTCTACTCATAGCACCCCTGATAGACTTTCCGCTCAAGGAGTAAAAAAAAAAAAATGTTTGTTCACAAGCCACTTTGAGACCCCTGTTGCTCTGAGTCATGTATGAGGCCTGATTTTGGCATTAAATCATGTTGTGTCACAGAATAAATAAACTGCACATCTTACAGTGTTTACTGAGGTATGTGAATTAACGACGCAGTGGTTAGCAGTAAGTGACCTTACTGATCAGGTAAATCTTAGGCCAAATCCTGCTGATGACTTTGGAAGAAAATGTGCATATTTTAGGGCTGCTCTACTTGGAATGTTAGAAACCTATTGCAGGCTCGGTCATTGGTACCCTAGTAGGTGGAGAGAGTTAATGGCCTAAATACAACAAGTTATTTGCTTCCTTCTCACTGATAGGGTCAAGCCCGCTATTTTTGTCTGTGTGTGTGTGTGTGTGTGTGTGTGTGTGTGTGTGTGTGTAGTTACATAAACTATATGAAGATATTTAGAATTTTTAGTTCCTCTTTATTCTATGATGTGAAAATAATGCATGTGACTCAAAATACGCTCTCCATATTCAAATATGTAAATAAATATACGTGCATATATACATGCATTCAAACAGTATTTATCTCATTTTCTTTTTATTCTTCAGACAGTTGCTTTCATCTTTGTTGCTCACAGGTATATTTTTCTTTAGTAAAGGCACATGACTCCTGTCAACCCTGATGGAGTTTATGTGTGTGTGTTTATGGTACGCACTGTGGAAGAACGCAAAGCTTCCTTCCTTCCACATCTGTGTTTTTGGAGCCAAAGAACAAATCCTACTGTAAAACACATACTTTCATAAGCATGGTATTTGTGAACAAGTTTCTGTTGGCTTCAGGTGAGTCCGTCAGATCAGATCATTGGGAGAAATTAAGGACTTAATGTTGAGTTAACTGTGATAAGGGTAAGTAAGCTGTCACTCAGGATCACAGTGGCCTCCTTCATGAAGATAAATGTCTTATTAGATCGCAGACATCATGTCGTTTATATAGTCTGGTATAAATCACAGATGAAGATGACAAACTGGGTTTCAAAGTTGACAGTAATTTATATAACTTAAACAAATGATTACCAAGGATTATACATGTTTTGTGAAGAATAAAAAAACAATAACAATTATCTGTCTATGAACAACCCATTTTTCATTCTTCAGCCTGGCATGTTGGGCTGTTAGTGCATGTTTAAAGTCTAACCTTCTGTCCAGTACCCAGTAAAGTATTCTTTCGTGTGTTGATGGCTGGATATCTTCCGTAATGCTTTTTTTCACTATAATATACTCTATAGAGTTAACCCAAAGTTTATATAGAATAATGGCATTTTACAGCTGGAAGAGGCTGTAAATCACCTAATCTAATCTCTGTTTTACCAAAGAGAAAACTAAATTCTAAAGAGGCTAAATTCCTACATCTCATGTCTAGCAAGATAGAACCAGGATGGAAACCAAGACCACTGCCCTGGGAGTGGCCTTCCCAGACCCACACTACACACCTTCCCTCACCTGCATGATCTCAGCAAGCTTTTCAGAGCAGTCCCCAACAGCTTTGCAGGAGACTTGATCATGGCTCTTAGGCTATTTCTTGCAAGTTCTTCAGACACACAGGTGTCTCTCTGGCCTTTGTATGTTCTTATTCTCTTCCCAGAATGATTTGGGGGTATTACATTTTATAAAGAATCCCAAAGAGTTCCATAAATGCTAGCAGTTATAACGATGAGAAGCATACTATCAGCCTCTGAATTGATTTGACATAGAACTAATTAGTTATCTTTTTTTGGCCTTTTTGTCCATGTTATAGATTTCAATATACTGCCAATGAAGAGTTAGCTATTGAATACCTATACTGAATGTCCTTTTATTCAGCCATGAGTTTAGAGACTGTGTGGAGGATACAAAGAGGAATAAGATATGATCCCTTTCCTAAGTGAGCAAATAATCTAGTTGAAGAGAAAAGATTAGACTCCCCCACAACAAAGTATACAGTACATAATCAAGTGCTGATTATCAGAATTTGCACAGAATTTGCAGGGGGAAAAAAAAACAATTGGTTAGACTTGCAAGCTTGGAAGACAGTCAAGATAATATTTGGCCTGCGCTGTGGCCAAAGTGTTTTTAGAAGTCGATTCCAGGCTGGGAGTGTGCACAGAAGTCCATTCTCTGAAAGGTCAAACCTTTATTGAGCTTCCACTATAATTAGGGGTGAAATAACAGTGGCCATTTTTAAGTGCAAACAGTTTATTTTTAAGTGAGTGACGTGGCAAATGAGATTAAGCCTTTGCATACTGCCTTGAGTATTCTTTGTCTCTCCAACTTGGAGTTCTCCAAATTCTAAAAAGAGTCAGCAACTCTAATGGTAATGTGAAAGTTCCAGTATATGGTTATTGAAGATGTGTGTGTGTGGTCATTACAGTGGTGGTAGCATGATATGCCATGTTTTGGTTGCTAATGTAACATATTTATCGAATTGATATATAAATCAATCAGAAGTGGGGAGGGCTTATGTATCTTTGTGGGCTGTTTATTAGAAAATCTTATATACCATGCTTAATTACCTTGCTCTTAGAATCTGTAAATGCATTATAATTAAACATAGCATCTGCCTTATAGATGAACACTGAATCACCTGAGAGTTAGCTAACTGACCTAGGGCAATCATGTCTAAAGCTCAGGAACTCTATACTCTCAAGATATAGATACATGTACTTAGTTTATGTAAATATACAGTTATATTTATGCTCTTTCTATTCATATATATTTTTTCAACTCTTCATGCTTTGGTGATCTTTGTTTTTCAGCTGTCCGTAAATTCTTTGGCCTGTCATAGAACTCTGACTTTTCAAGTAAAAGTAAATGTTAGTAATGCTGTTTAAAACAACGTGAAAGCACCTGTTAATCTAGAACATTATGTTCTACTAGGAAAAGATTGTTGAATTCACAGATCATTTTACACTTAGGCTCTAGATTGCCTTTCTGACTTTGAGTGACAGCCTTTTTTTCTGCTGGGCCCTACGTAGCTTAAGCCCAGATACACTAGTCTAATAGGAAAGAAAGATTATACACAGTAGTTGCTCTGGCTTGTAAAATTGGGATTTATAGGGGAATTGTTCCTTCATGGAAAGTTTTCACTTATAGAAGCCTTTATCCAATTTATAGATCTATTTCTATAAAACTTTAGGGTATAACTTATATGGCACAGTATATTTTAAAGCAGTGCTCTGACAGATAAACATTGTTGCTGTGGTTAATTTTATAATTAAGTCATTTTATAGTAGTACTCAGATTTTTTTTTTTAATCAACAACACATAGGGTTAACTGGGATCGTGAGCTCTTCTCTCTACCAATGATCATTATCATCATTGAAAGACATTTATGAATGCCCAAGAACACAGTTGGGCCTAGAGATTGTCACAGCTTAGAGGAAAAAAATCACTTGAGTTATCTAATCTAGCCCTTCTAATGAATTCACATCATTCTTACTAATATCTCATTTAATTAATTATCAAATATAGCGATTATGCTTTGTATCCTTCCCTTGCAGGACATCTTGCCCGCCCAACTATTATTACTAATTTATTCTTCATGTCTAACCTAAACTTTTCCTTCCTTAGTTTCAGGCCATTGCTCTTTTCTATACCATCTTCTGAGACTGAATAATTCCCCTAATTCATTTATATTGTTACCTTTAGAAGGTATTTAAAGACTGTGAACGTTTATCCCCAGAGTCTTCACTTTTCCAAACTACATAAATTTCAGTTCTCTTAATCCTTGCCTCACTCTGCCCCTGCCATACTCTCTAGTCTTTGAGTATTTTATCACACTCCTTGATATTTTCCATTCCAAGGGGATCACCTAACCAAGAGAGCTGCCTTTTGGGAGAGGAAGTGCTAAAGCGTAAAATCTCATATAAACCACTAGAAGATGCCTAAGTGCTTATTTGATGTTGTTGGTGGTGATCATCTGGTGGGCACGCCAGTGTAGTGCTTGCTTTGGCATATGCTGGGATATATGTGTATTTTAATGCCTTAATGTATTATGGCCTGTTGTAATTGAATGTCTATAAAGTAGCAGTTAAGAGGGTTTTACAGACCTTAGAAGAGATCAGAATTCTCTAGCCCCCTCTTGTGGTAAAAGAAAATACTGCATTTGGGCTTTCCTAGATTATTTTGTTTTAGCTGCTGAGGAAGGCTGAAACGCTTAAGTTCTCAACATATGAGCATAGGTAATGAATCAAAAAAATTAAAAATTATACACACATGTATATCCCTATATATGTACCCAAGTACACATACACTAAGATCTGAGAAATTCCTGTTCTTTTATTTTATTAATGCCCTAAAACCTAAAAGATATTACTTTCTTACAACTGTCATTTCAGTATATTCTTATTATGTAAGTTAGGATGAGGACAAATAAAATAAAACTATCATCTTGAAGGTTTTATATTCCTAAATAGATAAATAAAGGAGGTTTGGATATGAGTTTTAAACCAAATTTATAGGTATTTTTTTCTTTGCCATTCTAAATGCATGTGGTTAGCATTTCTGACAGAGTTAAACAGATATCCTAAATCCTCTATAACATATTAATTTGACCAGTTTTCAAATTTATGACCATAGCATTCCTTCTATGGTAGATGCATTTTAGATATTCATAAAGGCCTAGTAAGTAGCATATAGCTGAAGGGAAGACTGAACTGGCATGCAAATAAGGTCATGTATCTTGCCGATGGAAAGAAATTTCTACAGGTAACACAAAATTACGTTTATTATTCTAGGACACCACTAAAGGTAACACCTATGTCTTGGAATAGTTGGTATATAGACAAGAACCAATGAGGGATTGTTATTAATATGCCTTACATAATAATCCAGGAAGGAGAGAGATTCAAATTAAACACTGCCCCTAAGTAGTTTTGTTTTGTTTTGTTTTGTTTTTTAGAGCTACTCAAAAAACTTGAGTAATGGTTTAGGTCGATTGCCTTCATGCTCAGGTCACGTGCTAATGAAAATATGGGGTCCTATCAGGAAATTCCAGGAACTCTAGAAATAAATATGGGACCATGCTTTTTAATATTAGATTTTTTTTCCAAAAGGGAGATATTGAATATTGCACCAGTTAAGGCATTGCAAGAGAGGAATGGCATAGACATAGCAGAACAAAATGAAAAGGGTTTGGTCACAGGTGAAACAAGAATATTGTAATGATTTAAATATTAAATAAAAAACTGATAGTTTTGACTGATTCTCTTTTTTTCTTCCCTACTTGAAGAGATGATAATTTTTTTCTTTTAAATAGGGAAATTAATTCAATTTGTGTGCTTCCCCCTTAAGATATATGAATAAAATTTTAATCTCAGCTATTTATTAATCTGTGGTATTGACATTCCTCTGAGCTTCTGAAGACAAAATTTAACAAACCTAAACCTCTTAATAACAAAGTATGGATCTTAATAGGAATAATATAATTTTTATATATTTTTTTAACAAACAATAATTTGACAACATTTTTAAGATTTCTCTGTAATCGGTTTAGGTGATCTTTAAACCTGATTTTCTGATCTTTGTCAGCTTTCTCAAGCAACAGCTGTATCTGATTTTTTTTTTTTCACGTAAAGCTGCACTTTTCATGAGACAGATTAAGTTGTGGATTTTCATAAAAATGGAAAGTGGAGAAACAGAAAACGGCCCTTACTTATCCCTGTGCTATTTACCACCACGTATATTTCGATTGGTTTGTTCACCAAAAAATTGTGACTGCTCTTGGACATACATTCTTTGACTATCGATTTTAAGTCATATATATGTATTTTCACAAAGCTCTCTGGCATGTATGTTCCTACCTAGAGATCTGTCTTTCCTTGGCTCTTGGAAGAAGATTTATTTTAGAATAGTTATTTATTAACCCAAATTTACTAATCAGTTTGAGAGTTTGAATTCTTTATTTTAGCATTAAAACGGGGAAAGTATAATGATCAGTTTCTTGGAAATTACAGTTAATAATAATATAGTATAATAGAGAAATTTTTGCAGAAGTTTGACTTTTCTAGCTATAAAGAGGTGTCAGAGGGAGTATCATAGTCATTGTTGGTATAGAAGAGAGTTTCCTAGAAATTACATCTGAGTTCTTATTGAGTGTCTTATTATAAAGAATAGTTATTTTCTTTATCATATCATTGAAGCTGAAAAGAAAGCAAGTTACTTGTTTGTTTCTTCCTTGCTTTGTCACTCTCTATGTGTAAATACCTTCAGCTGTAAAGCAAGCATCTTTCTGAATTTTCTTAAGGAACACCAAGGCAGTTCAAGCAGCTTTTCATATGGAATCTTTTGCATGTTTGTTTCTCCAAAAATAATAAATTTATTTAAATTTGATAGTGTTGCTTTTTAAGTGTTTCCCCCTTAATTTGCAATTCATTAAAATTCCCTTTCATTTAGGATGAGAGACATTAAGAAGGAGCCAAACAGGGAAGACTTTTTTACTACATTTTTAACTTGATCAAATCCGGCTTTTCAAAAAAGCAGCTTCTCGGTGCTTTTGTGTCTGTCCGATGAATGACTTATCAAATTGTACTGTAATTTAGCTCTAAATATGTTAACTTTGAAAAAAAAGATATGTTTCATTTAGCGTTAAGAGACAATACATATAGCTTGTCTTACCAGTGCAGAAAACCTTTTCCAGCTATGAAAGAGGTCCCAGCTTTATCTAATTGGGAGAGAAAAGTACATGCATGAGTAATGACTTTGCATATCTGGTGCAAAGAAATTTAGAACAAATGTTGGTAAAGTTGGTATTAATTCTAGTTCAGTGAGAAAGGTTAGGTTACCCCACTAAATTATGTCTGCCAAAAATAAATGGGGACTAGCTTGTGAAGGCACATAACATTTATAAACTTTTAAGATGTTTAGCTTTTACATCTGATGGTCTTCCTTCAGCATTTTTGTTGTTTCTTATACTCTTTTTGTTTACCTGTTTGCTGTAGGAAGTTAGTTAAGGGGGGATTGCTGGAAAGATACAAGCGGCGAGTTGGTAAATTCTAAGAGTTGAGTGAGTATTGAGGCACATTTTACAGTTCACTTATGATGATTAGAGTGTGGTATACTGTATATTACAGTTATGACCGCTACGGTATAAATCACTATACACAACATTGCAGAGACCCAGGTCTAGCACTGCAGAAGCCAGACTGAGGTACAAAAGTTTCACAACTTGCAAGTTTTCTTTTCCTATATAAAATGGGCAGGAATTGAGTTCTGTCTGATTTAGTTACAATGTCCTTTAAACTCTTACCCAACTTATCACTCACAGTAATTTTAACGTATTCTGTTTTTCAGTCCAAATGATATAAGAGCATGCTGGGTATGATTTTCAATATATGGCAAAGGTATAAAATTAGGAAAAGATCTTTATGAAATCTTTTGCACACTGCTAAATGAATTATTGGAATTCCAATAAAGAATTAAAAAAAAAAAACCCTAAAAAGCAGTATGGGTTTTATTTTTCCCTCAGTCCTTTCAGGTCTCATAAATGTCTCCATGAAAGCTGTATCTGCAGGGTTAGGAAAGAATATATCCTATAATATTTACCTGATCAGGGAGATTTTTTAAAACATGGCATCTCAGTGTGAGATATTGACTGAGGTGGGCTGGCAGGTTTACTGGTCTGGCAGAAATAGCAGGTTTGCAGTAAATCCATGTGGTGAAAAATCCCTGAGAAGTTTTTGATTAAGAAACTTTTACTATCCTTTAAAAATGAAATATGCTGGTCATTTTTAAATGATAAAAGGCAGATATTTTATGTTGTTGTCTGAGTCAGTTTCTGAAATATATTTTAATGAGTTTGTTACATGAAAGTTTCTGGATTTCTAAGATGCTAACTTAAATTATCGGTCTTTGATCCAGCATATCCAGAGAACATATGAAAAGAAATGATAAAAATAAGCCTACTCAGCAAAAGTAAGAACAAAATTTTGTATCTGAAGGCCAGGAAGCCTACATTCAGAGAAGAGTTAATAGTGTTATTCTTTTATAAATTGCATCAGTATTTTAAAGCTAGAGTAATATTATAAACTCTGCTGAATGATAAAATTAAAGAAAAATAGTTTTAAAAAACGAATGTAGGGGCGCCTGGGTGGCGCAGTCAGTTAAGCGTCCGACTTCAGCCAGGTCACGATCTCGCGGTCCGTGAGTTCGAGCCCCGCGTCGGGCTCTGGGCTGATGGCTCGGAGCCTGGAGCCTGTTTCCGATTCTGTGTCTCCCTCTCTCTCTGCCCCTCCCCCGTTCATGCTCTGTCTCTGTCTGTCCCAAAAATAAAAAATAAAAAACATTAAAAAAATAAATAAATAAAAATAAAAATAAAAAACGAATGTAATTTTAAAAATTGTAGTTTAAAAAAAACAAACTAAAATTATAAAGTGGTTTTTGCTAATGTATTACAGGTTACATTTCTCTTTAGAGTCAGTAAAAGCAATGATTAAGTTAAAATATAACGTGAAGAAACTGTCAAGTGGCAAACAATTTTATTGGGCAGATGAATTGAGAAATAACATTTTTTGTAGAAGTTCGTAATTAAAGTTTATATTTTATTGAGAATTAAATTTTGAAGTCGGTGCCTACTCCTTCAAAACCCACGTGCCCAGTGAATATATTCTTCCTTTCTTTAAATGTTTTACTAACTAGTCCTTGAATGTTGCCTAGAAGCTAGTGTTCAGCCCAACTAGACTTTTAAGAAGTCTTATATGATTATTTTAAAACTTTTTGATCTAATGAGGTAAGAGCAGAGGTTGCAAAGAGATCTATGTCTCAGATTGATTCCTGGTTGCTGTTGAGGAAGAGGCATGTGTCTATATACCCTCCCAAATTAAACTTAAATTTTAAGAAATCCTCAACACCACAGTAACAAAAACTGCTCCGTAACTTGCTGGGACCCTATGTTCTACTCCACAATTTCGGAAGAAGCAGCTAAAATGATCGGCATCGTTCTTCACCTAGATAATGCTTTCTCTGCAGCTAATAGCTCCTTGTTCATCAAGGAAACGAATGTGCAGAGAGGTGACATGCTCGTCACCCACTGCTCTTTGTTCTAGGGGCTCTCAGACTGATTATATCAGCCCCAGCACTGACAAATGTCCCCCCAAACTTTAACACTATGTTAAATTGAGTTATGAGGTTTTAAGGTTACACTCCTCTGGCTGAAGGTTGATTGTCTCTGAGAGATAAAGGAATCCTGCTCAATGATAACAGAATCCTTTATCTCTTGCCATGGGATAATCCCAGTTATTGAACTCAGAGCTTTCATTATTTGGTTACTTGGTCGGTTGGTCTCTCTCTCTCTGTCTCTGTCTCTGTCTCTCTCTCTCTCTCTCCTGTGGAACGACTGGGTACTAACTTGGTTATTCACTATTCTCCACCTCCTCCCCCGGGGATATTTTAGAAGGACCCACAAATTGCAGATGAAGGAACAAGACAACTCAAGCAAATAGAACACCTCCTTGAAATATACTCTCACTTAGGGTGTACCAAGTGCTAGAAGCAAGAGAGATATGATTTTCGTTTGCCCTTCTCCTGGCAGCATGAATGTGTAAGAGGGTCTCAGAATGCAAAATGTTTCCCTTCTCCTTCCCCCAGACCTCCAATTCCTCATGCATGCGTCTAATCTCTGTTAAGACCAAAAAAAAAAAAAAAAAAAAAGTTGTGATATTTGGATTGTGCTCTGAAGGCATATATTTCAGACTTGCTGTCCAGGCACAATTTTTAGCTGCAGCCTCTCTTGGTGACAGTGATGGTGACAGTTCTTTATGCCAATCTTTGCAGTGCCAATCCAGCATGCCACTCTGTAAATGCCTTTAGAATAGTAAAAACTACTGAGTGACAGTAAGTTAAAATCTATCTGATGAGTTGTGAATGCTCGGTTTTTTCACCCTATCATACAAACTGAAGATAACTGTTATGAGTGGAATTGATAATACCACAGAGGAAAAGTTTAGTTTAGCTGTATCCCAGGAATACTAAAGAAAGCCCTATGTGGGGAAAAGTGTTGGAACAATGCCTAACACCTAACACATTCTACAAAAGGTTTATTAGCCTGACCTTCATTAGCAACAGCAACAATCACTTAACATCTAACTATGCTGAATGCATGGCACTCTCCAAGGTGAATTAATAGTACCTGCCTTGCTGCCTTGTATAATAAATTTATTGAACCCATACCATATGCCAGACATAGTGTTTTACATACATTACCTGTAATCATCATTACTACTGTAATACAGCATAAATATTATTATTCCCATATTATAGATGAAGAAACTGAGCCTCAGAGAGAGATTAATTTGCCCAGGACCCTCAGCTAATAAAATGGATCTAAACGAGTCTCTATGCATCCAAAGCCCATAATCTTTCCAATATGCCACATTGCCTCAAGAAAAAAAAAAAACTTTTGTTGTTTTTCCTTTAGATACTTGTGTATACTGCTAAACAGAAAAGGTAGAAGCTCTGGAGTTACCTGAACAAGGAGTAGAGTATTAATAATGGCTACCATTGAGTGAGCACCTACTCTGTGGCAGGTATTGTGCTAGGTGCTTCCACAACTTCACATAATCACCCTTTTCAGTCCAATATGCAAAAGCTAGAGGGCATTTCATTTCAGAGCTCATATCTCTTCTGCTACACCACATTGTCTAACGAGATCGTAGAGGGAGAGGAAAGGTGCTCCTGCACAATGCTTTCCAAAAGAACTTTCTGCGGCGATGAAAATGTTCTGTAATATTTACACTGTTTAATGAAATAGCCACCACCAAATGTAGCTACTGAGCACTCGACAATATGGCCAGCAAGCGTGAGAAACCATATTTTTCGAATAAATTTAAATTTAAATATACCTGTAAATAGTCACATGTAGCTAGTAGCTACCATATTGAAGAGCACGGCTCTGGACAAATGGCTTCTTCTTAATTAGATAATCGAGACAACCTGGAAATAGTATTTCTGAAACTCCCTGAGACATGGGCTGGATGGGAGTTGGGTGGGCAAGGGAGAGAAGAAAGGAAGGCTCCAGCACAGCCTGCGGCTGAGAAGAAGGTCAGAGGTGGCAGGTACGTGACTAGGCAGAAGGGTTCCCAGGTGAATTTATGTGAGAAGCCCGGAGAAAACAGGATGTGGAGTGGAAGAAGAAAAGCGACCTGGCAAAGTGCTTTAAAGAAGACAGTATTAGAATCCATAGTTAACGGATTTGCACAGATTGAAAGGTAAATGAAATCAGCATTTCCCCCTCCCCCCCGACCCAGTATTCACCTGCTATAAATCATTACTCATCATTTTGATGAGTGGCTTTGGAATGGGTTGCTTAAACGGTACCGTGATGTTTGTGCATGGTGGAAGCTTGCAAGGCTCTCATCCTACGGAACTCGCAGAGCTCCTGAGTCCTAGGGCTGTAAGTTTCTGGGGTGCAGCTGGGAGGCTGTCATTTATTCCTTCACAAGTATTCATTAAGTCATATCATCTTTTTGTTTTGTGCTAGTGCCTCATCTAACCCTTCTCAAGAAATTAATTCTCCAAGGCATTAAAATGTTTTTTCATTATGAAAGTGTTTAAGCCCCCGCTAATGAGTAATGTCACTAATTTGTACATGTTTATAGTACTTGAGACTTTAAAACTCTTGTGTGATTGCATCACCCCATTTAACCCTCAGTTGTCTCATGAGGTGAGTGGCATCCCTGTCTGATCGAGGGGAAGGAAACTGAGCCTGAGATTTGTCTGGGATCACCTCACATGTGGCAGAGCTGGAAGCCAGACAGAAGCCAGGCAACAGCAGGGTCTGGGTTCTCTGACCATACTCTTGCCAAGGTAGTTTCTTGGTCTTCAGCTCCCTCCACAGTGAGCTGTAATGTGTGGGTCTCCTTTTTTCAAATTAAGAAACTGAGGAACATGTAGTCAATAGTACTGTAGTAGCATTAGGTGGTGACAGATGGCAGATAGCTACACTTGGGGTAAGCACAACATAACCTAAAAAAAGAAAGATAAGGAACTGAGGCACAAAACAGTGCCAGACACGAGCCATCAAGGCTTTGAGCCCAACTGGCAATTTGCAGGAAAAACACGACAGAAGAACATGGGGAACTATGAGCCTGCAACTAGCAAAATTCAGACAGTGGGAACCTCCAAACAATTGAACATCCCAGGTTCTTCAGTGGATAAATTATAAGGAAAAGTAAGGGATGAAGGGCAAAAAGATTTACGAGACATAACATTTTTTTTTTTACATGGGCAAGATTTTTAAAAAGGAAAAGAAAAACTTAAGGTGCAGATATATCTGAAGAGAGGATTTATTTCCTGGTCTGCCACTTAGTATGGTGAGCTTTATGCCTTTCTAAGTTGAAAGAGTGTTCCATTAGCTTCATATTTAGCAATCACTTTGGAAAATACATATTTAAACATTTTTAAAAAGAAAAAAGTGGGAGTTGCTCTTTTGTATGTTGATCCTAATGGTCCTTTCTGAATGGCCATAAACTCTTTGCCCAACCAGTTTTCTTATCACACACCTTGTGGTCATCACTTAAAATGGTTCTTTGGAAAGAAAGCATTTTGGATCGAGGAGCTTTGTAGTCAGTTACTAGTGTTCGGTAAACCTTGATAATGCTCGAGTTTATGGCCATCAGAACAAGGAATAATCTAGGAAAAACAGTAAGGAGAAATTATTAGATATGTTATTAGTGTCCTACTCTGAATTCTGATCTACAATCAATATAAGAATGAAAACAAACATAAAAATAAAAGATTTCAAACATGAAAGGAATGCACTTATACTGCATTGCAACATCCAGGTGTTTGAATTTGCTGTAGGTAAACCATTTAACACAAAATCAGTCCTTCACTCACAGGGGTGCTGAGTTTGCAGGGAAAAAAAAATATTCCAATGAGAGACAACCTTGCAGATGTCATTTCCAATCTATTCCAAAGCTCCAGAAGATTGAAGAGGCTGGGCCATTCGACCTGTAGAATTTCCTACAGGCTATGATAGTTTCTTTTGTTTTTTATCATCTCTATTTCCCTAGCTTTGAAACAAATGAACTTATTGAGGTTTCACGAATATCATATGGACAGGAAGATTTTGACAGCATCTTAATCGGTGGGGGTCATGCTAAAATAAACAATGCCTTTCCCTTCATTATCAAGATAGTTCTAGCAAAATGTAAGTTCTAGCAAGATGTTCATATTTGGGGTTGTTTATAATAAAAGTGGAGTTATTGATGTTTTACACCCTTGGAAGGATTATGAAGTGTTATAAAATTAGTTTAACATAACTATTTTTAAGTTTCCCCATATTCTGCTTGGCTGGAACTTGTAGATCTTAGTTGTTTGCACGCAGAGGTAGGGTGTGTGTGTGTGTGTGTGTGTGTGTGTGTGTGTGTGTGTGTTTGGCAGTGCTAAGTGTGTTTGTGTTTATTAATGAGCATTTTCCCCTTTAAAGTGAAAGCAATGTATAGTATTAAGACATGTTTTGCTTATAAATATGTGGTAGAGATTTTGAAATAGAAGGTCAAAGTTTGGAAATGCAAGCCTTGTTTTCCCTTCCATGAAGATTACTAATGAACACTTCCCGCTAGATTATACTTTAAAAATCCGGACACTTACTGTGTTTAACACCTACAGATTCTTACATAACTAATTATGTCAAGAATTGAAATCTGAGGGGTGCCTGGGTGGCTCAGTCTGTTAAGCGTCCGACTTCGGCTCAGGTCGTGATCTTGCGGTTTGTGAGTTCGAACCCCGCGTCGGGCTCTGTACTGACAGCTCAGAGCCTGAAGCCTGCTTCCGATTCTGGGTCTCCCCCTCTCTCTCTGCCCCTCCCCTGTTCACGCTCTGTCTCTCAATAATAAATAAACATTAAAAGCATTTAAAAAAAAAAGAATTGAAATCTGAAATGAAACTTGCGGCATTTTCTGTAAGAAAGCATGGGAAGTTGTGACAGTAATCTGTATATTCACCCAGCAAACATTTCTTGGTGCCTAGTGTGTGTCAGACACAGCCAGGCACGGAGACTACAGCAGTGAATAAGATGTGACACTTACCTCCAAGAAGTACACAGTCTAGTTGGAAAGACAATATTTGAATGAGTAACTTAACTTCTTAGAAGTAAACACTAAAAATGAGGAGCATTAATTGTGTTAGAGAGCATTGTGAAGGGAACAACTATACCTGGAAAGGAAATGAGATCAGGGAAAGCCTCTTGGAGGAGGTGATATTTGAGTTACATCGTAAAAGATCTATAGGAATTGATCAGGCTGACAAGGGTTGGGCAGCAATAAGTGAAAATATTCAGGGTTGGGCAGAATTGTAGGAAGCGGCCACACACTGCAGTGTGACTATAGTACTGACTATAGTCTTTCTGGAGGGACATATCAGGGGGACTGTAACAAAAACTTTAATTGTAAGTGCCCTTTGACTTGACAATTTAACTTTAAATGTGCTTTCAAAAAATAAACAAGTATGTGTAAGGATGTTCACTGAACACTTGTTTATGAAAGCACAAAATTGGAAACAGGCTAAATGTCTAACTACCAGCATATAATGGAATATATGTAAGCATTAGAAGTGATGTTTGTAGAAGAACATTTAATGAGTGGAAAGATGCTTATACTCTGTTAAGTGAAAACACAAGGTTATAAGAGCATATACAGTAAGTCCCCACTTTTTAAAATAGATATATATATGGAGGTGCCTGGGTGGCTCGGTTGCTTTAAGCATCCGATTCTGGATTTCGGCTTAGGTCATGATCTCGTAGCTTGTGGGATCGATCCACACTGTTAGCACAGAGCCTGCTTGGGACCATTTTTCTCCCTCTCTTGTTGCCCCTCCCCTGCTCGTGCTCTTTCTCTCTCTCTCAAAATAAATAAATAAATAACAAATTTAAAAAAAAATAAAATAGATACATATGTGTACAAAAAACCCCCATAATGTTCTTCACCATAATATTTTGGCATGCTTTTATTTCTAAATTTTATATAGAATATTATTTTTATAATGAAAAATAAACAATAAAAATTATTTTTCAAAAATCTTGAAAACATACAGAGCCGTAGGCCAAGAAGTTTCACTTCTAGGAATTTATTCTAAGGAAATAAGCCAGTATAGCTCCTAGAACGTCAAGTAATTGGAAACAAGCTAAATGTCTAATTACATGGGATTGGTTTAATAAATTATGGTACACCATATGATGGACTGCAGTGCAGCCATTAGAAGTCATGTTGTCAGTAGATGAGTCATTACTGTCATAGGAAGATGTTCATGATATATTAAAGGGAAAAAGCAGGATACGAAACAGTATGGAAAGGACATTTACCAAAATGTTAACAGTGGGTTTTTCTGGGTTATGGTATTATATGTTGTTGTTGTTTTTTTTTTCCTTTTGTGCATTTCTGTATTTCCTAAGTTTGTTGCTTTGAGCATGTTAGTTTTTTAAATGAAAGGTCATTGGTTTTTTTGTTTTGTTTTGTTTTAATGAGCGTGCTTGTTAGTTGTGACATTAAATAAGTATCGATGAATAGCAGGGGATGCAAGAGAGTCCACAGTGACATGAGCGCATCGAAGGAGCGAACGGTAGTCACAGCACGTGTTTGTAAAGAGCTCGACGTCATAGAGAACGTGCCAACCAGACCTGAGAAGACTTCTCCATCCTGTCGCTGGAGCAGTGTTAGAGTAACAGACAGCCCAACACTCACGGTCCCACTTGGAATCTTCCTTGGCTCAGCACCATCTCTCCCATCCTTCTGTTTTGCCCAGGCCTTCATATGTGTCTCCCTCTTCATCATCGCCTCTTTTGAAGGCGGTGATGATGCCTAATCCAAACTTTGTGTTTTGGGGTTTTTTTTCTTCTTCAGCCTCCAGCATCTGGCATGGCGCTTTTCACATAGAAAAGCTCAATATGTACTTGTTAAACAAATTTTAAAACAAACACATTGAAAAATAGAAGTCACAAGGCTTTTTATCATATCGCCTCCAATTTTGTGCCCTGTTTGCTCAGAGAAGCCCATTAGACTAATGTCTTCAAGCATCACTTTCTCATGATCTAAGTGAGAAACTTTTCTTTAGTTTTAATTGTTGAATGTCCATAATCCATTAAGTATAATTTAGATTCTGTGAGTAAAATTTCTTGTATGTTTTCCTAGTACTAAAAAGCATTAGCTAACACTTAGCTGCACTGGAGCTCATCTGCCATTTCTCTGCCTGTGATTGATGCAGCCTTGTGAGGCTTTTCTGCAATTTGTCCACATTAACATGATTTTTTTTCCCTCTGGCTTTGTTTTACTGTTGCCTGAAAACGTAGCAATTTCACTATCTTCCTTCTTCTAAGTTGTTGCTGGCCCTACTAATTGTGTATCAGCATCCATTTCATTTCATTTATTACTTACGGAACCCTGATTTTGTCCAAGCGGTCATGTGCCCAGCTGAAAACCCTTGCCTTCCTAGACAAACCTGCAGGAAGGTGGCCACCAGACACAGTTCTGGCCATCAAGTTGTAAGGTAAAGTCACCAGAGGAAGTGTCCGTTCCAAAATAAGAAAGTCCTTTGCCCTTTTATCCCTTTACCTTCCTCTTACCTGGAATACAAACTTGTTGCCTAGAGCCATAGCAGCCATTGGCTCAGAGATACTGTGATTTGCCTTAGACATAGCCATTAAGTAGCAAAACTAGAAGAACATAGATCTACAGAGCACTCTTTCTGTTAGTCTTCCAGTGTAATTATCAGTAAACTTCCCTTTATTATAGAGCCTGTGCAAGATCTATGCCAAGAAATAAAGGAGAGAGCATCCCTGCCCTCAAGTGGATTACAAATAAACTTTTGTGCAAATGTAATGAAGATAGAATATGGTAATTACGTAATGTGTTAAGAGAACAAAGGAGTGCGAGATCCATCTTGAGTGGGAAATTCTACAGAAACTTTGAGAAGGCCGTGGGCCTTCTGAAGTACGGTCAGCAGTTTAAAATAAAGGAAAGGCAATTCCAGGCAGATAATGAAACATGAGCGAGGATATGAAAGGAGGCTTTTTGGGGTAGAATGTGGTAGTGGGAGGTGGCTGCGGCATATGCTGCACAGGTGAAGACAGAGGGAGACAAACCTGGAAAATACTTCGGGTATGGATTGTGAAGACTGTGTTTCAATTTTATTTTGTAGGTGGTAGGCATCTATGAAAAAAAAATTAAGTCATGAATTGACACAGTCAGATCTATGTTATAGGAGGAAGGAAGCAAGGTTAGCAAGCTCTTGCCATGGTGTTCATGAGCAATGATGAGGACCTTTCCATGTCATTCATTGGTGGGGGGAAAGGCAAGGGATGGGTTGGAGAGAGCATTTTAACTGTAAAATGATGAAACAGAAGGGTGAACTAGACACCAAAGATGACAGTGGAATATTGTTACTTGAAAATTTTTAAAGAGGATGGCTAATCATCTATCTTGAATACGTTGCATATTTATATCTAGGAAGGTAAGGGATTGGCCATGTGATTTCTTGAGGGACCATTTTCTGCCTTGTGGCAAATGGAAAGCATGAACGAATGGTAACTCCTACAATGTGGTTGGATTACTGATTATCTAAGTCCCTTGCTTTTTTCTCTCCATCATATTGTAGACTGCTAACTATATTACTCATTAGTATGACATCCTCCAAAAAAAATCTGGAGAAATTCTGAGACCTCACATACCAAGGTTCCCATTATCTGGATGCCCGCCATTGGCTTGGGTAGCCTATGCCTGAATACACAGATTTCCACGAGAAATAGAAAACATTAGATGTGTAATGAGTTCAGTAATCACTGTCTTCTATTCCTCCCTGGTCAGCATGATAACAGTTGAATGAGTTTTTAAGTATCTATGAATTTTATTCATTATTGTTCTTTTCCCCTCAACTTTGTTGAGGAATAGTTGACAAATATAATTGTATATATTTAAAAGTGTACAGTGTGATGATTTTGTATACATAGGCATCGTGGAATGATTGCCAAGATCAAGATAATTAACATATTCATCACCTTACACACTTAACTCTCTCTTTTTTGTGTGTGCTGAGAATGCCTGAGGTGTATTCCTAGCAACTTTCAAGTATATAATATCATGTTTTATTACTGCTGTTTTAACTACTGTTATTACTGATAAGAAGAAATCCTTTTTCTTTTGATGAAAAGTCTGTACTATTTTTTCTTTTAGACTGTGTTTCCTTTGCCTTAATAAGATTTTTAAGAGAAGGTTACTTTCTTTTTTATACTAGTGTAACTATTGCTATTTTTAGGAATTACAAAGTTCAGCCCCAATAAGTTATTTTTATTTAACCTTTATAAGTGTGCTGGACACTATGAGTTTCTACCATGTTACAGGTTTTTACAGCAACCTTATTTCCAAAATAGTAAAGAAAAATTTTACTTTTGGAAGATATCCTTGCCTAGGATATCAGTTTAATTTTAAGGTAATATTATGGAATCATTTAGGACCCAGAATTGATTTAGAGGCTTTTTAAGGTATACAAAGAGCCAATAAGATCATTTAATTCATACTTAAGGCCAAGTTTTTCCTGATGACCTGCTCTTGAGTTATTGTGTGGTTATTTGTAGTTCATGAGAGACTATTTCCTGGTATAATCAATATACACATCCTTCTTTATTTTTGGCTTGATTTTTGTTCCTGGGTTACCTTATGTATGCCTTTGGATCTCTTATCTCATGAAATATCTTGATAATTTTGCTCTTCAGTTTTTTTCACCTATTGATATTTGGAAGACCTTGGGATACTTGTCCATTTGGTAGATGCTCTTTGTTTAAGGGATATTTTAGACACTTGGTCATAAGCTTTCTCATTAAATCTTTAAATTTTTATTCACAGAAAGAGTCATCTCAAATACAATATTCATAATTTTAATAGAACTGTTCTGTTCAAGTTGTGAAGCACCACCATTGACCACCAGAATACACCAATGGAGAAAATGATTGGCTTCTCCAAGTTTGTCATTGTTTTCCCAGTTGGGAAAAGACTTTATCTATTCTTTCAAATTATTAAATATGTTCTAGCTCTAATTCCTAAAATTGTCTGCTCCAGAGTTATGGAAAGGGTGTGGCAGGTAAAGACCTTTCCCAAAGGAGAGTCCTCTCGGGGTGATAGGAACTGGGGGTTATGGCTGAAAATGCTTCTACAATGGATATTTGAACCTGAAGGCAACTGGCTCTAGTTTCACACTCCTGATCACTTGCCTGCCTTTTGCCATTCCAGTCTACTTATTTTATTTTATTGTGGTTTTTTTTAACTCTGTCAGAGAACCATCAACAACAAAGTCACAGGAATTCATTTGTTCTAGGAAATTTCTATCAAAAGGTTATTCTTGCCACTCTTGTGTATTTATGGCCTCCTTCAAACATTAAAGGTTCATATCTCCTTTTTGTCTCCACTTCAAGGTTATTATTTATATTAAATTGGGAATACTAGAGTCTTTGAAAACATGGAAGCTAATACTAGAAAACTTTGATTTTTTTAAAGAGAGCCACGATTTTTAAGACATCAGTTGCTAGTACAAATACAACCGTTTGTACTATACCTACGTGATTCCAAATCCCTGAGAGCCTAATAGTGACGGTGATGACAGCAGATTGTGGAAGTAGTCTAGTGTGTCAGAAAAGCCAAGTGAATGAAGATAGCAGCCTTGATGTAATTTTAAGTGGGACATCTTAAGTGGGCCACCCAGCATGACATCAAAGTGAGTCAGCCTCCTGCTTTGGGTAGAAGATAATTGCCATCTGAGGTCAAAAAGAAATGATGTTCTTGATATAGAATTGCACCATTAGGTGTATTATTGGATTTGGGTTGCTGAGAGGAGAGCTTTCCTCTGAAGCATCTGTTCCCCGTCAGAGTCACATGGCAAAGGGGATGGACCCGTGGTCTGTTTCAATATGGCAGTTCCTGTGTAAGAATATAGAAACCTAAATGCCTTCCTGGGCCATTATGAATTATGGTGATGAATATGAAATTTAAAAACCATTGTCTTTGCTAGTGTGTCATCTTGCAAGTTCATTTGCCCTTCTCTGTTGCCACAAGCTCTTTAATAGTATTATGCTTTTGAAACCTTTCCTTTTAATTGATACTTGTATTTTGGATTATTTTTCCCCCAGACCTGTTGATTGCAAATTTTTTTTTCTTGATCGAATTCCAATTTATTTTTATTCTTGAAGTGCTTCAGTTTCTACCTGTCCTCTGCCTTTTGATTACTTCTCTGTTTTTGTGGACTTCTAGGATACCTTCTAAGTTAATGTCTCCTGAGAGTAATATTTGTTCTAGTCTCCATCATTAATAAGCATAAAACACATAAGCATCCTGAAAAACCCAACTAGATTCATATCTGAACTGTTATCATTCAAATAAGAAGAGACCTGAAGAAGTTATTTATTTCAGTTCCTTTAGTTTGTAGATAATGGTAGTAAGCTACAGAAGTGTTAAGTCACTTGCTTATTATCATTTGTTTTCAAGTTTTATCGAATTTTTGGTATGTAAGAATTATTCACGTCCAAGTATATTTGAATTTATTTCAAAGGGAGATTTTTATGGACATTTTATATGACCAACCTACCGATCTAAGCATAGAATTATATTTTGCTTAGTCTGAACATTTGAGCACATTTCATTTCATCATCCTTAAAATTGTTCCTATTGCATATCTTGATTTAAGTTTATTCAATACAGTATATGTACCCGTTCTAAGCATTGTTATTTAAGTGCCATGTTTGTGATATTTCAACTTCTGTTGGGAATTGACCTCTAAAAAAGAAATGAAGGTCATCTGATAATTTAAGTTTAGTCTCTATTTGTGTTCATCATTCTTTTATCAACATTGAGATAGTTTTTCCCTCCATTATCATGCAAGGAATTGGTGATTTTTCATAGATTCATTTCCAGTGTGAGTCTTTTTTCTTCATTCAGCCTTGTCAACAGATGAATGCCCATGAACATCCATCTGAGTGTAGAGTCAAGGATCATCGTTTAGGGTAGCTCCAAGGGGCTGGCAACCCTCACTCTTGCATGAGCAGCTGGACCTCAATTTGTCATGGCCAGGATGTGACTGTCAGCCCCCCCCCCCCCGCCCCCCGCAATCCAGAGGCTGGGCACCTGCTACATGTTGGATGTGGTGATGGGTAAGATAAAGGATTAGATTGGGATTTTCCCACAAAGGCTACTAGGGGAGATAAGATCTGTATGCAAATAAGCATGATGAAAAAGAAGTAGTAATAGGTACCATAAGGAAGTGTGGTTTTAGTGTTAACTGAGTTGAGAAAAGAGAGACCTGACTTTTAGCTGATTGTCAGCTGATGGTTCACCTTAGCTGGTGGCTTCTGTTATGTAAACATTCCTTTGAGGTTCATTTTCAAATGAACAACAGGTGGAAGGCCTGTCAGTTGCTTTGACTCTTCATTTCTCATTGAAGACCTACTGTCTGCTAGACTGTAGGCCGGGTTGTTTGGGACCCGGAAATGAAACTGGCAAAATCCCTAGCCATGTGGAGCTTAAATTTTACTGGGGAGATAAATAGTATAATGTCAGGCCATGGTAAATACTCTGAAACAAAACAAAACAAAAAGACTGGAGGGCACAGACATAGAAAATGACTGGAAAGGGGTGGCAGTAAGACTCTTGGAGACAGAGACCTAAATACAGTGAGAAGTCAAACCATGCTGTGATCTGAAGGACAAGTGTTCCAGGCAGAAGGAACAGCAAATGCAAAGGCTCTGAGGTAGAAACCATCTTGGAAAGTTCAAGGAATAGTTAAGAAATCTGTGCAGCACTAAATGAATGAGACAGAGTGAGGAAAATAATGTTGAAGAGGCAGAAAGAACTAAGTCCTGGAGGGCCTCTGAAGCCATAGTAAGGTATAATTTATATTTATAAAAGATTTCTTTAATTACTCTTTGCAGAATTGATTAAAAGGGGAATAGAGGTGGATGAGGGGAAAAACCAGAATGAGAGATACTAGATGACCCACAGCAGATGGGGAGAAAATACTAGAATGTGTGCGTGTGTGTGTGTGAAATTAAAGTTTTCTAATATTAATGACTTATTGGTAGTATATGTATATAATTTGTAAATTAATATACATATATTTTTGTGTCTAATAAAAAATTTACAATTGGGGCAATCAGTTTTTAAAAGTTTGAAAACCGCTGTTCTAAGTGAGAGATGATGGTGGCTGCTAGTTGGCTTCCAACATCTTTTCTTTGGGAACATAATAATCATTTTTTGTGTGCTTTTATTCCTTTGCTTATCACTGTGTAGCAGTGGTTCTTCATGCCATAAAAATGAGCATGCACAGGCAAGCACACACACACATTTGCATATAATTTCAGGGTGTTCACAGATACCACATTAAGAATCTCAACTGTAGAGGATCATTTCACAGCACCCCACCCCCCAGGGATATCCCATTTGTCCTTTCTTTCTGAATACTCTAGTCCAGTATTTCTGTCCATGTTTGTGTTCAATCCTAAAATTATTATATGAGTTCAGATTTTTAATTTATTCCTCAAGTTTAGAATTCCCACCTGCAAGTGAGCCAGTTTCTTTAATTATATTTTGCTACCTGTCTATTATGACCTCTTGACATTTGAACCATCCTGAGGGTCAGAATGATGCCAAATCCATTTCTGAATGACTACTCTATTTCTCTGTTTCCTGGAGTGTTGCCTGGTAGACCAAAATTAATATATATTGATAAAGGTCCTTATGATAGCCAAACACAAATAGAAGTACTGTTTATATAAATAAGTGATGTGATTTTAACATGGATCCCAGCCATCTGGCTATATGTTGCTCTCCTCAAGGAAGTTCTGTGACACTCTTTTGTCCTTCCTTGGCTATACCTCAGGTCCTTGTGCAGAAGTGGGAGTAGAAATAATGGATTTTTCGAGTATTCTTCAGAGTTCTTTATAATTGTTGTACATTTATAAGTGAAGGAAGGTAGCAGATTTTACCTGCTTCCTTTAGAAACGCTACCCAATGGCCCACCATCATGGGACTCTTCTAGCCTATTTTGTAATGTCTGTCCAACCCTAGTTACATTTGACATCAGAAAACATTAATCTAAGATTTGCCTCAGTGTACACTGTGATAATTTCCTACTTAGAAAGTTTGCCCACATACTTTTTCTCCCTGTTTGCTTAGGCCTTTGGTTTCAGAGTATAATTAAAACTAATTACTGAGAATAAAACTTGGGATGCTGTCCACCATGTTGATCAGATGAAGGATTACATTTTCAGTGTTGTTTAATTTTGTAAGAGGGGACACTAATAGCTCCAGCAAAAAAGAATTGACGATGCAATTTCATGTGTGTGTTTTTTTCAAGCCTTTTGTCCTCTTCCACCTGTAATGCCCATTAACATTTGGAGTGATATGATGTAAACATGACATAAGGGGAAAATGATTGTCATTTCATTTGTAAGAGAACATGATGCCCTGAGTTTAAACTATGACATAAAGAATGAAAACAATCTCTTCTTCGTTTATTCTTTCTTGTTTAACTTTTTGCAATTCATCTTTATTTTTCAGTTGTCTAAGACAAGATAGTGAAAACTCTGTGGTTTCAGTTTATTCCTTTTAAAGACGTAACTTGAGGTAGAAATACCAATTCATTTAAAAAATCAGTTGATAGTTTCTATCACCTATACTTTTGCTTTTAAATAACATATTTAATTTTTAAAAATGTATTCCATGATTTAAACTTTCTTATTAAAGTCTTTGTTTGGCATTCGTTGCAATAAACTGAGCAGACATAACCCCCCTGCCACCCCCCCACACACATTGCCTTTAAAAAAGACAATCCCTTATAGTTTAAATTGATTGTACTAACTCTATTGATATTGCCAGTGTCCATTTTATAAGCTGAAGTTTGTAAATTATTAGGAGAGAGTCTGAATTATAATAGATTGATGCTAAGAAGTCAGATAATTTCAGAATCTTGTGGGAACTTTCTAGTTTCCACTCTTTTATCACCTCAGAAGACTTTTTCATGAAAGACAGGGATTAGTGACGACTTTCTAATGCAGAGTTAGTCTTTAGTTTTTTGTTTAAAAATGACACTTTGAACATGTAGTGCATAATGCATTTGAAGGTCTGTTGCCAAGCAGCTTGAAACCTAGGGGGCATTGTTGAATTTGAAGGAATAGTGGGTTCAGGGAAGGGGCCAAAAGAAAACTTGAGAAAAATAGAGTAAGACTGAAAGTGTTTTATGATAATTAGAATAAAAATTGGATATCAGAACTTCACGGGTCAGCTTCTGTTCACACATTTAGCTTTCACCTTGCAAAGAAAGGGATGTATCAGATAATTAGGTCAAATCAATGATTATATATCTTTAACTCAAGTGGAAGGGACTGTAATTGTGATGAAATTTGTCTGAAGGGGAACGCATGGGGAATCTTGTCAAAGGTCATGAGTTCAAAGGGGAAATTAAGTTCAAGGTTCGGTTCCTGTTCACATACCCCACCAGTAGTGTATAACAAGAAACCAAACAACCAATATTTCTATAAACAGTTATTTTATCATTTTTGGAACAAGTAGAATCTTTCTCATTCATATCCCTTCAGGGATACAGAATTAAAGCAGTTATATCTCCTTCACGGGGTATTTTCTCCTGATATGGACAGAAAGAATACCTCTAGTATTATATTTCCTGCTTGTTGTTTTCTTCTGCTTTGTTGCTGATCACACACAAGACATTCAGCTGCGCGGAATGCAAATGAACAGCTCATCTTCAAGAGATCACATGGCTATGTGTCCCCTAATGCAAATTCCTAACTCATTTACAAGATAACAATAAAATATTTTAAGTTTAAGATTAGAGGTGGTGGGGGGACAGCTAAGAAAGTTGTTTGGGTCTCTCTCTCTCTTTTCCTGAATTCAGTTTCCCCTTAAACTTGACAAAGTGGAACCAAAATTCACCCTTGTCTTGGTCATTCTTCTGAAACAAAGGGTCTATTCTCCCTTTTAATGCATGTAGAACTTCCATTAAGGTTGACCGTAAGCCTTGCATGGGATGAAAAAAAGAAAAAGCCGTCAAATCTTTTCTTTTCCCTGGTATTATTTTTAAAGGGCAAACAATAAGAACATAGTTTCACATAGTGGTAAAGAAACCCTGGCTAAGGAGACACAGCCTTTAAGACCCAATGGCCTTTAAACATTCTGGATTCCATGTGTAACCCCAATACATTAAATTCTATAAGAGTGTTTCAATAAGTGTTTTAAGAACGAGAAATGCATGCAAAAAAGTATAAAATTGCTTAAAGCAAATCAAGAAAGTTCTTGCAGATTTTTTAAAAAGTATTTTTTTCCACCCAATCAAGTATTACATTTGCAATTCATGAAGTGACATTATTATTGACTGGAAACCAAGAAGCATAACTGGTAAAAGAAAAACTAGCCAATCTGTTTTCTCTGCTCTACAGTGGAGCCATGTGTGAGGACCTGCCACCACACATGACTGGGGCTCAAACAAACTGGCTAATGACTGAAATGGTATTTTCATGTTAAATGTTATTCATGTACAGAATACAGAAAGATTTCAAATATAAACACTAGTAACCAAACCCCACTGGCTTGTATCCTTAGAACGATATTCAGTGAAGTAGATTCTTGCCATAAAACAGGACAAGAAGACACTTGATTAAATCTCCCCATATTTTTGCTAATGAATTTCCTTGTATTTATCATGTCCAATGCTTGGATGGGCTCATTATCCTGGAGTTCCTTCTCGAACAACTCCTTTTTTGTGTCAGAGTGTATGTGATTTCTGTCTGTAAATTCTAAGATACTTGCCAGATTTTAACAGAAAAACAATCTCTGACACAGATCGTGATTGATAAACTATTTTGGGACAAACTATTTTGGAATAAACAATCCTATGAGTGGAGAAGATTCTAGGAGACAGGTGCCTCACTGGACTAAATGGGTTTGGGAGGGAGGGGTAAAGGGCTAGGGCAGTTCACACTTTGGTTAAACTCGAGAAACTAAAATTTCCACCCTGGTGAAACTTAGAAGTTCAAGGAACAACATTGCCATGATATTAATGACCTTTGAGGGCATATAGAGTTCAAAGTTCATTTTCTGTTTACAACATCCCTTGCTGCCCCACCTCTTACCCTTCCCCCTTCCGAAAGAAAGAAAGAAAGAAAGAAAGAAAGAAAGAAAGAAAGAAAGAAGAAAAGAAAAGCAATTATTTAGGACATTGTGACATTCAGCCTGACTAATTTTTATACAAAAAAAAAAAAAAAAAAAAGTCAGTGGCAAATATAGCAGTTAAAAGTATTAGTAATGGACAGAACTAGGGGTGCCCAATGTGGGGAGAGGGTAACTCCTAAGCAGTTCAAAGTTCATTCTTTGTTCACATATAATGAAAAGTCTTCAGTTATCAGGTATTTAAACCCAAATCAGCAGTTCCATATCCGTAACCTGAGCCGAGTGTTCCTCCATCTAATGGCCATACTGCTGTCGTTTGCAGTGAGTTGGGTGACATTCGATTTGTACTCCGAGACAGGAACAGATGGGCTTTCATTGTGAGGCTCCGCCTGTATGCAAATGTGAACCGAGTTTCACCCGATCCCGGGGCCTGACCTGACCGTGCACATGCATTTACTCAACGTGGCTCAGCCTGGGGGGGCGGCGAAGGGGGAATAAAAAATGGCGATCGGATAGTACCAGCGGCAGGTCAAGTTTACCATCCGTCTTTCAGCGGGACTGAGATGGCAACACAGTTATTTGGTTTCAGTGTTGATGTGCGTCGCAATAAACTCCATCATTTCACCTGTTTATGAACCCAGCCTCGTATGAGATCTCTGTGAAATCAAACAAAGCTGGCAATCAACTCTCTTGTTTCCAGCCGAATGGGGGATTATGGACTTTTTTTTTTTAAAGCATCTTTATTTTTTTCCCCCAGCCTCACATACATAAATCAGTAATTTTTTTCTTCAGCCCTTTTTATTTCTTACATCGAATTTATTAATTTCTTATTTGGAGGGGACAAAATACATTTTCCCCAAATGCTTTTTGTTTCAAATTAAGAAATATGACCATTAATGTCAGAATAAACAACCAGCATTTTAGATGTCGATTAACTGTTTTGCATGTACACAGCAATGTAATAAATCTTACAATTAAATGTGCAGCCCTTCATTAGAGTGAAAATATGAACAGCTGTAATCATACACATTCTATTGACAGAGAAAAATTTGGTTTCCTTTGTAATTTTTCACACTGGGAAAGAATGAGGGATGGATTGAAACACAACTGTTTCTGTAACTGTGGGCTTTTTCTTCCTATGTACAGAAGGACAACAAACCAGTGTCTCTGACTTCAGGGTCTAACAGCAGTGATTTGCCTCAATTTTCTTCTCTCATGAAAGTAAATTTCTCTTGGGAAACATACAAGCCTTTGGCTAGAAAACCCACAGGACAGACACCCCCAAACTGTAACAAATAACGAATTGATGCATTTCTTCAGTACATCTGTTCTTTAAGGGGTTCTGTTAACTGATGTCTGAAACTGGCATAAAAGAAAGAGTTGCTAAGAATATAGTGAAAGTTGCTGCATGTAGCAAAAGCTGCTTCTGGCAACAAAAGACACTGCTGCTGGTAACACATACATATTGTTCAGAATGGAAGAGGGGTCTTTCAGAGTTGTATTTGTGCAAGTGTGGGCAAAGCCAAGGCAAGCTTCCCTCTAAAAAGGTGCCAAATTGTTTCTGCCTAAGGACTGCTCACCCCCTCCCTTCACTCTGGAGCGCAAGGCCAACGCATCAGGACAGCATTTTCAAGCAGTTCGAAAGAGTTAGGCTTGAAATAATTCCAAATAGAAATAAATGGTCGGGACTGGGACTAGCATTTGTCTACTAGGCACCTGGTAGTAGCTGACAGAGATAATAAAGAATAAAGGGTTGCATGACAGTGTAGCAGGTATTAAAAAATGTCATACTCCTTTTCCTTGCCTTATTGAAAATTGATTTGCCTATCTCGCCTGGTCTCTAAACATGCATTTCCATCTATTTGTAATATATGTGGAGGGCATATGCGTGGACATATATGTATACACACGCACTGACACGCATATATATATTTACATCTATGTATACAAGATCTCTCCTTATACAAACAAGGATTTATGTGAATGCAGGATTTTATGTCCACATAAACTTTTGCTCACGGTTGAATTATTGTAGGTCACCTTAAGTTAAGGATACCATTTGTACCCTTAGAAAATGTGTTTGGGAATTGTCAAGGCAGTGCTTAGGAGGAAATTCAAAATTGTTTATTTACTTTAGAAGCAGGGAGCTCATATGTTCTAAGTTTAACAAGAGGCTTAACAAAGTTACATTCTGGCATGAGTAAGGTATGGAGATTTTTTTAACTGGTGAAAAATGAAAATGAAAACTTGTGTAATATGCACATTGTAACCAAGTTATGAAACCACCACGTATGGTTGTTTGCTTGAATAAAGTGATGCATTTGGTAAAATAACATCTGAAACAAGTTTTAGAGTTGCAAATTGGCAGTTTATTTTTCTAATGTCATGTTGAAAGTAATATCATGAATTGGGGGGAAATGCTTACATAACTTTTTAAGTTCTTGAGGAGGAAAAAGCCCAGACACCAGTTACGCCTGATCAGAACATTCAGGTATCTAGAAAATGATACATTTGTGTCTTTACAAAATCCATGGAAGTCCATTTGTCTCAAATGTTTGTCTCACGAAATACTTGCCAATGAGGAGGTACTGAGCTCAAATGAATAATAATAGTAATAGCAAACATTTATATAGCTCTTGTGTAGTACCAAGGACTCTTTCAAGTGCTTTATGTATATTAACTCATTTAATCCTGACAAAAAGCCCATGAGGAACAGGTCCTATTTTTACCTCCATTTTACAGATGAGGAAAATGAAACTTGCCCAAATAACTTGTCCCTGGAACAGAAAGTGGAAAATGTGAGAAATTAGGACTCAGACTTTTGGAAAGAATTTCCATGTAATCAGATGAATGATTTGTCTCTCTATGCTTGCTTCATGTGTAGAAAATTAGGATGTATTCTGTAAAAATCACCTTTGTGAAATATGGACCCTGTTTCCTAAGCAGCAAGAAGTAGATACGTGGTATTTCTCTTCCTTTTAAAGCCTGGAAGTGTTAGAGATCCCTGTTCTTCATCTATGACACGGTGCAGGACGTCTAAGCCAGTGCTACAGAGTCCTCACAAAAAACTTCCTCGTGTGGAAGTTCCCAGAACAGAAAACTCAAACCCCTTTTCTACTCCAAATGCAGGCTCCGGTTTGAGCAGGAAGAAGTTGCATATTTCGCTTGAAATTTTGCCTTGTCCGCTCTGTGTCCCTCTTCTTTGGCAACAAAATTAGGTTCCTCTAGAACACGTCATTATTTTCCTTTATTTTTCTCTCTCAAAGTTTAGTTGGTTGTACCCTTGAAAGGATAGGTGAAGAGCCATCAGGCAGGACACGAAAATCTTCTTCCTTCTCCTCTTTCTGAAGACCAGTTTTGCATTGCATCTCACTGTGCCAGCGTCCGGGTTGTTATCCATTCAATTCGCAATGAAAATAATGGTATTTATGGATCATAATTAGCCTCTGAATCCTAGTCTGCCGGCAGTACTCAGCAAAGGTGTGTGCCCTGTTGGCTAGAGAGAAGGGGTGGGGGGAGCCACCTTGTGGCTGGAAGATGACCCAGCAGCCTCTGGAGCCCTTGCTCTGTTCCGTGTAGAAAGTAAAGGCGATGAGGGTAGAAGCCAGAGAGAAATCAGAAATATCAATCACTAAATATTTGCAGAAAGTGGTAAGGGATATAAATAGAATCTATAACTACAATAACAGGGGAGCTGTAGTTGTAAATATACATTATCCTCTTTAATATGACACAGAGTAGATTGAGAACCGAGAAATTATTAAGAACCCCACAAAAAAAATTGGAAGAAAGAATGAAAACATTTAAGTTAAAATTATGTTCATTTTGTAATTCAATAAAGAAATCCCAGAGACATATTTTTAAATTTAATGTTGTTTTCCAAAGCACAGAAAAAGCCCCACAGACATCTGTTTGCATACATTGTGTGTCAGGCAACATCAGATTTGAATGGAATTTATCTAAATTTTATATGCATGGCTTGATGTAAATTGAAATAAATTGCACAGCATACTCTGCGTGGACATATTGGTTTTTCCATCGCTGCTTGAACTTTTAACCCCAGGGCCTGAGCCGGTCACACGTTGACCTGTCTGAACTCTGCTGGTAGATCCAAGTGTGGAAGGCTGACCTTGCCTCCATGGCAACCATAAAGTAGGGTCCATGACTCCTTCTCTCCCTTTCTCTCTCTTTTCTCCACACTCCAAACAAAACAAAACAAAACAAAACAAATTAGTATATTCTCGCACACCCAGTCAGTGTAATCTTGGAATAGTTTTGCCAAGATGCATTTTGCCCCCAACCCAAGCTCCAAGCAAAGCTTTTTCAGCTTGCTTGTCAGATGTTAATGAAAGTTTGAAATGAAAGCCTTTATAAAAGTTAATGGAAAAGACCCCTTCCTGGGACACATTCAGTTTGCTTGTCTACTGTTATAATAAAATATACTTCACATACTCATATATTAAGTAATGTTGCTATCGGTATATTATACATGCAGATGAGAATTATACCAGTGCGGGATTCCAACATAATCCTTTATGGCTGGATTTAAAAAAATACTTAGATAAGGTTTTACCAGTGGCCACCGTATCCACGTGAGATCTAACATTTTCCAGTGTCATAGAGCTAATGTATCTGAAAAGGATTAAGGATCTAGAGTTAATCTTTCTTTTGTGGGTTGCAGTCTCCATTTTAATTAAGGTGCTTGTACACTTCTGATTTGTTTTAATTTTGATGATTGATCTTTAAACCCATGTACTAACAAATCATCATCTCCACCATCTTGGTGGTAGTGTAAAAGTGCTATTTTATTCATCTCTAAAGTTAAAAATTCTGTTCATGGGAGGTGTTTGTGGCTATTCATTTATTAATGCAAGAAGCATTTGTCAAATGCCTACTACATAAAAAACTTCGAAGAAGTACTGTGAGGTGATACCAAAAAAATGGTATGTGCCTGGCCCTAAGGAATTCCAGTTTTGTTGCAAGATAGGGTGTATTATATAGAAAGAGAAAAAGTGGAGCAGAGTTAGACGGCAATGCCAGATGTAGAATTGTTTAAAATTGTATACCACCTGACAAGGGAACATGATATAATGGAGTGACCATTTGGGAACGGAGTTAATGAAGAAAGACTCCTTGTGAACAAATCTTCAAAAGGGTGATTGTCCAGGGCATCCTACTAGGTTTAACAGGTGTTGTAGAGTCAGCAAAACCTGGGGTGGTGTTGGTAACGTGCAAGGGTTGATAAGGAAGAAAAGTGACCAGAGAAAATGGGTTATGTTTTGCCGAGAATAATAAATACCCTTGAGTGCACATGGAATAATCTGCTCTCCTTCAGATCCTGGTGTCCGTATGCACGCCTCACTTCTTGGTTTCTGAAGTTTTTGCAGTAAATATTGGGAAAAAAGCCAGACTCATCAGTTTTGAGTTGTAGGGGACTTGGATTGTCCTTTTTTTGGAAGGCATAAAGAAAATCTTGATTTCTAGAAGTTTGAGGTAAAGACCTGAAAATCTTAAATGTTCCACAAGTTGCCTTTGGGCGACCGTAGGTCCCAGAATTGATAGGAGACCAGGCTGATGAAACTGAAGTTCTCATTCACAGTGGCCTTCAGGTAGTTTAAAAACAGAAACCAAAACTTCAGAAGGACGTTTTTCTTTGTCAGGCAATGTAGAAAGTAAAAAAGACAACCTAGGCAAGGAGAATCAAGAAGTTTGCCGTGTAATAGTAAGAACACTGAACACTTAGCTGAATTCTTGCTTTATACCAGGCCCTTGTGTTTTAAGCACCTTCATTTATTCTCACAACAACCCCGTCAGGTAAGTACCATTATTGCCCCCAGTTTACGGATCAGGAAACGGAGGCATGCCGCCTTTTCCAGGATCACTCCCAGGCAGTCTGGCTTTAGACTCTATGTGCTTCATCCACTGCACCAGGGGGCCAGCAAACTTCTTCTGTAAAGTACCATATGGCATCTTGGGATTTTCAACTCTAGAGTGACAGCTGTACCGGTATAGGGCAAAAGTGCCGTAGATAATATGTGGATGAATGAATGTGGCTGTATTCCACTAAAACATTTTTTATAGACACTGAAATTTGAATTCCATATAATTTTCACCTGTCATGAAATACTATTCTGATTTCCCCCAGCCATTAAAAGAAAATGTAAAACAAAACAAAACAAAAACAAAAACAAAAAACGCACTAAGCTTGCAGGCCCTACAAAAACAAAGGGTGGGGCCGAATTTGGCCCACGGGTCATAGTTTGCTCATCTCTCCACTGCACTTACGCCCCTCAGTGTTCAGAAACTAGATGGTCTCTAAACTTACTACTCTCTGAAAAACTTTAAATCCAGCGACTTTCTAGCTCTAAAAGTAGGGTAACCATTTTGGATTCAATACTGTGTAATTAAAAAATTGAAAGCTGCTTTGGAAAACAAGCCTGCCCATCCCTGTCCTTTAGATAGACTATATCTAAACTATCTCAGAAGGATGAAGAATTATCTTCATTTAATTGATATTTTGAGAAGGAGATTTCATTATCTTCTTTAACAAGCCATTTTACGTTAATGGCTATTCCTATTGGGATCGTAGTCCTAATATCTAGGCTGAGTCCCTTACGATGCAGTGGAAACCCACTTCTCCACTCCTTAGAAATAATGATGAGCTCGTCTCTGTCTTCTACACGATGCTACCCCACCTTCTACAACTTCTACATCACCTCTGCAGCTGAAGATGAAGACCTCCAGTCCTTTTCTCAGGCGTTCATTTTTTTCTCGTGTATATTTTTCCTATTCTCCTAGCTACTGTTGTAATGTTCAAAGAACTCTTTCCAAAATGTCTCTATCTCTATTTTATGATAGGATCAGGAAGAGGAAAGGTTAAAGACATCTTTTCTTTGTATCTAAAAGTTTCATTTCCCAAGAGATGCATATGTGAAAATGTCTATAAATGTCATTATTACTTAAAATAAGTCATTTGCAGGGGTCCATATTCTTAACTCATAACTGTTTTAGTTGCATAATACTTTGATATTATGATAGATGTGGCAAATCATCTCTTCTCTTAAAATCAAGTAACATAGCTGGTTGTGAATTTAAACTCTTTTCTTGCAGCTCTAAATTTTTTTCTAGCATTTATTTATTTTTGAGACACAGAGAGAGACAGAGGGTAAATGGGGGAGGGGCAGAGAGAGAGGGAGACACAGAACCTGAAGCAGGCTCCAGGCTGAGCTGTCAGCATAAAGCCCTACGTGGGGCTCTAACCCGCAAACTGTGAGATCACGACCTGAGCTGAAGTCAGACGCTCACCGAGGTACCCCTCTTTCAGCTTTAAAACTCACAGTCATCCCAGAGTTTGCTTCTGTTTCCTTAGTGTCTGTTGAGGTGATGTGATAAAAACAAAACATAAAACCTCTCAGATGTGATGGCAGTCCTACATATTATCCCCAGTTACGACCTTAGTGTTCAAACTCCTGGATGGCCTACTGAGCTGTATGCCTTGTAGCTTCACAAGCACCAACAATTTATTTCATAGGTGGCAAGAAAACATCCCCTTATTATCTAACAATCTTCTATATGTCCTAGGTATGATAAATTCAGAGGACTGTATTTCATTTTCAGAATAGCCATTAAGAGTCAAAATTTTGGGGGCGCCTGGGTGGCGCAGTCGGTTAAGCGTCCGACTTCAGCCAGGTCACGATCTCGCGGTCCGTGAGTTCGAGCCCCGCGTCAGGCTCTGGGCTGATGGCTCGGAGCCTGGAGCCTGTTTCCAATTCTGTGTCTCCCTCTCTCTCTGCCCCTCCCCCGTTCATGCTCTGTCTCTCTCTGTCCCAAAAATAAATAAAAAACGTTGAAAAAAAAAAATTTAAAAAAAAAAAAAAAAGAGTCAAAATTTTGAAGGTTTTTCCCAAGCCTGTATCTTTTACAGATATTTTTGTCAGAAAACTAATATAAACACATATGGAGGGGTTTTTTTTGACATAAGATGGTTCTATAGCCACAAAATTAGAGGTACATGAAGGAAAACATTTGGCCCTAGAAGTCTGCCTCCTTTATATGTGTTCAATATGGTCTTAGAGTACTCACTGAACAACTTGGGTCATAGAGTTGTAGTGAAACCAGCTGAATAAAGTGCTCCATGAGAGTAAAATGCTCATCTATTTATATTTCTAAGACTGCAGAGTATTATTTGACAGATTACAGAGGCGTTAATGTAAAGACTATTTACAGGTTATATGAAGGGGCTGAAATAAAATGCGATTTATCTAGAAAAAGAGGGCCTTAAAAAAAAAAAGAAAACACGACCGTAATAAAAAGATTCCCTTCCCTAAAACAGTGTCACAGGACAGTGATACTGGATCACCCACCATCTGGTAACTTCTTAGCATAATCACAAGATAAATTTGCTAGTGGTAGTGAGATTCTCTAATATCTCCTTGTCCCCTACTACTGTTGAATAAAAACATTTAATGCCTTTGAAGAACTTTATTTTGAAAGGAATCTGTTCCGTGACTAGACTTGTCATTGTTGTTGTTGTTCTTGTTGTTTTTTACTTTGTTCTTATTTATTTATTTTGTTAACATCTAAAGGATCTCTAAAAACTTAAATTTTGAGTTTTAAATTTGGGCAATTCTACATTTTAAGATAAAACTTAAGTTTTTAATTAAATCTAAGTAATTTAATGTAATTTTTAAATTTTTATCTTAAAATGTAGAATTGCCCAAAGCATAGTTCATTCTTTGTTTTTTTTATCCCTGTGATTTGATTTTTCCAAACCACTGCCAATATTATATTGGAATCTGTGTTTACAAATCTCTATTCCCACTGGACTCCGGCTCCTTGAAGGCCTTAGCATGATGCCTGTCACAGGATAAGTGCTCCAGGAGTGTTTGTTGACCTGAACTGTTGAACCAGTGACAAACAGGGTGGATTTTGATTTAGCACTAGAATGCCACGCAGAAACTCATGGATTCTTTACATTTTTGGTGGATAGACCCACTCTAAAGGAACACTGCAAGCAAACAACTGTAACAAGCCCCTATGGCTGGCTTTCTTGGGCATTTTGCATGGCTTGTAATAAGCTGGGCAGGGTAGTGTAGACAAGTGGCAGGGTACCCCTGGTATGAGCATGTGTGAAGAGGTCATGTGACACTTGTGCTGGTCCTCACTACTCCTAAAGGATCTCAGTGAAATAGGGGAGTTTGTGAGAGATGGGAGAAAAGGCCTCCATGTCCTGTTAGTAAAATTCTATAGCAATATAAGACACCAAAGGAGGGGCACCTGGGTGGCTCGGTTGGTGAAGTGTCTAACTTTTGATTTCGGCTCAGGTCATGATCTCACGCTTCGTGGGATGGAGCCTCATGTCAGGCTTCACGCTATCAGTGCTGACAGCATGGAACCTGTTTGGGATTCTCTCTCTCCCTCTCTCCCTCTCTCCCTCTGCCCCTCCCCTGTTCACACTCTCTCTCTTTCAAAAAAACTTAAAAAAAAAAAGACACCTAAGGGAAATGTAGAAGTAAAAAAGAGTTCTTACCTCCCATTGATTGTCTTTATGCATTTGGATTTCAAGCAAGAGTGTGTTCTTGTACCCTCTACAGAAAAAAAAATCATACACATTTATTAAAGTTGTCATAGCCACACATTAGTAGTGACTGGCTCAATTCCTGGTTATGTTTTAGTATTTGTCGTGTCTCAGCCACCTGTAGAACTTCCTGGGGAAGAGTCTCAAGAAATATAGCTTATTGAATAGAACCAGGTACTGTATTACAACGTGGTTTATGTTTGGGTCAACGGGAGGCCACTTGATAAGTTTGGCAAGTAAGTTTGTCTTTTTTTCTCTTTAATATATATTTTTTTAACATTTACTCACTTTTGAGAGACAGAGACAGAGTGTGAGCAGGGCAGGGGCAGAGAGAGAGGGAGACACAGAATCCGAAGCAGGCTCCAGGCTCTGAGCTGTCAGCACAGAGCCCAATGCAGGGCTCGAACTCACGAACCACGAGATAGTGACCTGAGCTGAAGTCAGATGCTTAACCGACTGAGCCACCCAGGTGCCCCTATTTTTTTTTTTTTTTTTTTTTTTAGTTTGTCTTGAATTCTTCATTTGTGAACTGTTGATCATTACTATTGATCATCATGATATACATTTCATGTTGGGTATTTAGTTTTGGTTTTGTGTATGTTAGCAACAAAATAAAAATAACACAATCTTCACCATACTTTCTGGTAAACAAGAGTTTAAAATAATTTGGTTGTCAACAACGGAGGATGAGATGTTTTCTAATTCTCTAAACCCATGAGAGAAAGCTACGTGCCCTGACACCAGCGATAGCATCTGAAACCATTGCTAGGTTCCTCATGTGGTAGAATATCAGGAGCCATGGGGACCATGAGGAAGGTTGAAGAAATTCAGATGCAATTCACATACTCAGGGAGTCTCTACCACATGCAAAGCATAATGCTGGGTGTTGAGGGGTTATAAAGGTAAGTAATTAACAATACCCCCATCATGTTCATAAGCTTTTAGATATGTGCCTAGGGGGCAAGGATGGTGGGAGTAAATGGAAAACAAAACAAGAAGTTATTTGCTAATCTTTTGAGAGGCAAGTAAGTAGAGTAGAGAAGGCAGAAGCCTGGTTTTAGGGATTCAGGAGTGAGCAAGAGGTAAAAAACTAGAGGTTGTGGATTTATGCTGCTTTTAAAATTTGGCCAAAAGAAGAGCAGGGATAAATGACAGCAGGGAAGAGGAACTTTTTTGGTTGTTTTGTTTTCGTTGTAGGAGAGGGTAAATCTGAGCTCATTTTTCCAGCAAATGAGAAAGAACCAATCTAAAAAATAATGGATAGAATCAAGTCCTGGAAAAGGTAGAAGTGGGTTGGATAATACTATTCAAGAATCAGTCTTAGCTAAAAGGCAAAACACTCACTCCTAGGAGTTCAAAGATAAAGGAGGTAAAGATACAGGGTGTTTTTACCTGGAGGGAGAGGAGGGCAAAGCCTTGTGCTGAGAGTAAAGAGCATAGGGTAGGGATTGGTCCAGGGCTTGGAGAAAATGGGGAGTAGAAGTTCAGGGCAGCTAAACTCCCTAAAGAAATACGATAGTCAAGAAAATAAGAATTATTGCTGAGCAGTAAATAATATACAGTGAGAACCATCTCAATCTGTTCAACGAGCATTAAACATTAAATGGAGAATTCATGGAGGTATGAAATGGTAAAAGTTACTGGTCCAACTTCATTTTCAGGCTCAGCCCTCCTCTCTCTCTTTGCTGGTATAATGTGAGCCATAGCCTCCAGTCCATAGAAAATCACATATGATCTCTTGGCAAGCAGTCCCGAATCTTTGCTTACCTATCATCCCTGCTGACACCGAGGCCCAGTCCTGAAGACATATCACATTCACAGACACACAGTAAGAGTCAGCATTGCAGTTCTCAAAAATACCTAGGGGCGCTTGGGTGGTTCAATCCGTTAAGCATCCAACTTCGGCTCAGATCATCATCTCACGGTCCGTTGAGTTCGAGCCCCGCATCGTGCTCTGTGCTGACAGCTCAGAGCCTTGAACCTGCTTTGGATTCTGTGTCTCCCTCTCTCTCTGCTCCTCCCCCCACTAATGCTCTGTCTTTCTCTCTCAAGAAATAAAAATAAACATTAAGGAAAAAGATTTTTTAAATATCTTCAGCATATTTTACAAGGCAACTTTCCCCTCTTCAAAATCCCCACGACTCCCCAGAGCCTCTTACTCTCCTGCCCCAGAAGTTTCTCAAACATGCCATTCTGCCCTGTCTCTCTGGATCCTCAACCATGCAAGGCAGAGAGTGCTTCTTTGCTTCCCTGTCCTTTACTGTTGATCGAAGTGACCCCTGTCCTTTCAAACTCCTCTCTCGTTCTCCTCAACCTCCCCATGCTGCATCACAAACCACCAAGACACTTGTCTGAGGATAGCAGAGCCCTCCTTGGATGGGGGCAGACCTGGGAAGGAACTGAGCCAGTGTAGCCAGACCCTGGTGAGCCCACAGGGGGAATAACAGACTAGGAACCCTCATTGTTAAGAACTATTATTTGGTTACACTGCAGCTTCATCATCTCAGCTTATTTTTAGGAGGATTTGAAATCACAATCTGAAATACAAGTTGCGTTTCTGAACCTACCTTTCCTCTTACCTCTGGCCTTATGGAATTATTTGTATTTCCCTAAATCCAGTCTTGTGCCTTCTACCTGGAATGCCCTCCCCAACCTCTCCAGCCACCCACTTGCCACAAATCCTTCAAGGCTCCGCCTGAACTCTTTTCTTCTCAACATGGCTTTCTAGCTGCCCCAACTCATACTCAACATCTCCCTGTCTTGCAGTTTACTTGATCAGCACCTCTATTTTGCTGTTACTTCCATTTGCCTCGCATTATAGTACTTACATGTGCTGGCTTTTCCAGTGGATTGTGAGCTCCAGAGGGCAGGGGTTGTGTCTTAATTATTTTTATGTATCTTACAGGTTTCAGCATAGACTAGACATTCAGTAAGTGTTTGTCAAATTGAACAAAATATGATTATGTGGTTCGGACTCTCAAATTACGTCAGATCCTAAAAGCCTTCAAAGAACCATGAGATAATAACAGTCTCTTGTTTCACAGTGTTTCTTACTGTGCCACAGAGTGACTGCCTCCCTCTCTACCCGCTTCCATGGTGTCTGGAGGACCTAGACACCAGAAATACTGAGGGTGGAAAGCACTATTCCAGACAGATCCAAGATAAATGTTTACTTCCTTCAATTATATAACTTGTGAGTTCAAAGGCAAATACTGGACAGTACAGTGACACCACAAAGACAAATGAAAGAGACAGGAACTTTAGAAAAGGGAAAAGAGCCAGCCAACAAGGGCATGCTCTATTGTGTGTGCTACAACTCAGGGAAGAGAAAATGGCAGAAAAAACCAAATCCATGTAAGAGTTTATATCCCTTGGACTACTGAGATATGTTTATGCTGAGATATCAACCATCTGCGATCATCTACATGAAGTGAAAATGCTCATATTTATTTTTTAAGTTTATTTATTTATTTTTATTTTTTTTTTTTTTTTACTTTTTTTTTTTTTTTTTTACTTTTTTTTTTTTTCAACATTTTTAATTTATTTTTGGGACAGAGAGAGACAGAGCATGAACGGGGGAAGGGCAGAGAGAGAGGGAGACACAGAATCGGAAACAGGCTCCAGGCTCCGAGCCATCAGCCCAGAGCCTGACGCGGGGCTCGAACTCATGGACCGCGAGATCGTGACCTGGCTGAAGTCGGACGCTTAACCGACTGCGCCACCCAGGCGCCCCTTAAGTTTATTTATTTATTTTTAGAGAGAGAGAGAGAATCCCAAGCAGACTCCGCACTGTCAGGTCAGAACCCAATGCGGGGCTCGATCTTACAAACCGTGATTATGACCTGAGCCAAAATCAAGAGTACAAAGCTTAACCGACTGAGGCACCCAGGTGCCCTGAATATGTTTATATTTATATGGTGCCTTTTATCCAGAGAAATCCCAAGGTACTTTATAAATTATAAATTTGAAAAGGCCTTATGCAATGTCCCTGATGTTGTCCATACCCCAAATCCAGTTCCTAATGGCCAAAGTCTCCTCACCCCCACCATACCACTGAAAATTTTAATATTTTTACCAGGTCACAGTTTTTTGTCTTTAAAAAAAAAAATCCTCTATATACCAAAAGTCTACAATTAACACTATTTATCTTCTAGCATATACTGCATTTCTCCTGCCCACCTCCCTTCCCCCACTAACATGGAAAGTGAATTCAATTAGATTTAAGACAAAGAGTAATTGCATTGGAAAATAGAAAAAATATCTCATCCCAGAGTGATTAAGCTCTTTACCTTATAGAGGGAGTTTAACTCCTTGGAGAAAACAGGATCCCATGTAATAAATGAATACAGAGATTTGCTAAATCAAAGTATAGTGTCTTGAATCTAATTCCCTAGTCATCAGTGAGCTCTTTGCTCCAGGAGAAAAGTGTACTCATTCATTATAAGGTGTGTAGGAAATGTAAAATAAAGATCAAGTCAATTAAGGGTTTTACAATTGTATCCTTAGCTATTCTTATTTTTACACTAAGTATCTCAAAATGCAAAACTTGTTCTAAAATTGTGGACTCCTTAGAGCAGATTTAATCATCTGCATTACCAGAATCATTTTGTGCTTTTGGTTATCTTGATTTTGATAACCTTTTCACATACTCAATGTGAATTGGTTCAAGCAGAGCCTGAGTCATTCATGCTACCAAAACCGCTTTGCCAGCAGCTTCTGGCAGCTTACTGGTGTTCATTTTGGAATTTGCAGGAAGATTATAAAGTACCCTAATGTGACAGGTTCTATACAGAGGAAGTCCCAGAACTTGAGATGACCAGTCATTAGGGATGACATATAGGACTTTCATTTGCAACACTCCCTGTTTGAGGTGGGTGGGGATTGTGTTAACTGCACAGAACCTTAAAAGGTAAACATTGGATCATCTGAGAGAATCTGGAGTAAAGAGACAGGTCAAATGTGCACGTCCCGGCTGCAGTTAGCCCTGTGGGGGTGGCTGCTCAAGTTGGAGTGCAGCAGACAGGAAGAGATCTTTCTAGGCAGGGAAATAAGTTCAGGTGCCTTGAAATGAGTAATCTCCCTTCTTGGATTTTTCCCACCTTTTTTATTCAGGCATTTTTGTAACTATCATGTGGTTTGGCTTAAGTAAAACTGCCCAGCTTTCTGAAGCTGGCCTTGTTTTAGTACCTAAGTTCAACTATCTTTTGTAATGGTAAAGTTATATAGGTCCAACCCCATGTATTTCCTGTCTGTGCTCTTTAATAACCAGTAAAATAAATACTACGCATTTTATGTCACATTTAGAAAGACACTAGCCGCACACAGCACGGGCTCAGTTTTGACCTGAGTTTCTCATAGCAGCGTGGATTTTTCTCTTCTGAGTAGTTCCTGGACTGAACCGGATGTTTTTGAGTGTTAGTAAGATTCTACTTTTAAATAGTGGCTGTTCGAATGGGGTGGTAGGATCTGATTTTAAAAGGTAAAGTAAAGGAAGAAAAGTTGAATACTTGTCTTCGAAGTTTTGCTCTGTCTCACCATATGATCTTGTTTGTCCCATCCTAACTAGGGATGATGATATCTGTAACTGTTTATAAGGTCATCTATGTTGTTCTTTGAGATCTGCTTGTGAAAGACAGCATATAAGCTAATCCTGATGTTAATATGTCTATATTTTATCCATACCTTATAAACTCTGTTGTACCTAGGACAGATTCATTTATTTATGATATGTCCTTAGTTTGTTACTCTTAGCAAAATTTGTGTCATGATAAATATTTCAGAATAAACTGGGGCGCCTGGGTGGCTCGGTCGGTTAAGCGTCTGACTTCGGCTCAGGTCATGATCTCACGGTCCGTGAGTTCGAGCCCCACGTCGGGCTCTGTGCTGACAGCTCAGAGCCTGGAGCCTGTTTCAGATTCTGTGTCTCCCTCTCTCTCTGCTCCTCCCCTGTTCATGCTCTGTCTCTCTCTGTCTCAAAAATAAATAAACGTTAAAAAAAAAAAATTAAAAAAAAAAAAAAGAATAATTACACATGTTTACTGGGGATCAGAGAGATTGATTTATAGATTCAGAATGGAAGAATAAAATAAAACCACCATTTACTTGGATCGTGGAATAAAGTAAGTTTAGAAGTTCTTAGCGAAATGTGTTTAGTTAAATCAACAACAGGGTGGATCACATCCAAAGGAGCATCTGTAATGAAGGAACACAGGGATTTTTTTTTTTTTAATCTGGAAAAGAGTGAGTTAGGAAAATTAATGTCTCTCCTAGCTCCTTAGACAGAGAGTGGTCCTTTCAAGTTTGATGAAGGTCATTTTCAGGACAGTGTAAGAAAGAGGTTACAGTTCAATTTCTACTTGCAGGACTTCAGAAAAGGCAAAAATGGCTCGAATTTCTGAAGCTTCTATGCTTTTTTAAAAATTAAAGCTGATAAAAATGCAAACAATCACCTATGGTCTGAATACTTTATAACAATATTTTTACTTTTCTCCCCCCACCCAAATTAGGAATTTATCACTTTTTCCAAAGACTGGTATGGAGGGAATACCAGCTAACCAAAACACGGTGAATGGGTGCCAGTGTGTACTCCCAGCTGCCCATGTAAATCTTTCTTCACAGTAGGATCTGAACAAAAACACACCACTTAATTGAATAGTTCAAACGCCACTGAGTAGGAAATTTCTGTTAGCCCAGAATTTGTGTAAACTTAAAGTAGATATATGTATTCTGGCAGCATACACAGTAATTCTGAAATATCAACAAAATTTAAAGGAATTTTTGCACCCTTATGCCAATTGTGGGTATTACTTGTTTTAGGACTATTAAAAGTGTTACTTTTATACTGTAGCTGTCGTTTTTTAAACAACAACAACAACACCCTTGCTTCATTTTCCTTTTTATTTTTGAGCTGTTTGCAACCCCCTTTTGAATAGTGAGAAACAATGCAATTAATTTTCTCCAGCGCAATCATGCATAGATTTAATAAGCATCCGAAGGTAGGATCCATCTGTAAAGTATGCACTGCATGCTAAATTACTTCTCTTCTGTGGTTTTTTTTCTTTCCAAACCTTAATTAATTGAAGAAAAAAAATGTTTATTAAAGTGGGAACAGGCTGGGCTCTGGCTCTCCGCCTCTGGTTCAAAAGTTCATACAATTCCCTGAAGGCTCATCTGAATGTGTGTGTCTCCTTCTCACAATCTTCCTTTCTCCGTGTCTATAGTCGGGATGAATGCCTAGGAAGGTGTATTATTTTGTTCCCAGGATCAATTTTAATAATCCTAACTTGAGTAAACTAAATTTTTTGTGTGTATGGATTTATATACATTATATATGTTTACATAAGCAGTACATACACACAGACACATAAATGTACTATTTACCCATTTTCCTATTGCTTACAATAAAATATTGATATGCTTTCAGTGGCATCTTTAAATAGGATGTAGATAGAGAGCAGGAAGTATAATTCTACAGGTGGATCTCAGACAGGAAATTAAAGGAATTATGTATGAAAATAAGATAAGTCTTTATGAATAATTTTAGACCAAAAGAAAAAATATTAAATCTATCCCAAGTAGAAAAATATCTACCTATAAACAGAGAAATGGAAAAAATAAATCATAGGAAGTGACTCACTCCTGTGAGCTGCTCTGGAAACAGAAGACATTTCCTGACCTGCAGTAAGCTTTATGTGACCTAGGTGAAAAAAAGAACAAGTTTATTGTGAAAGAAAAATATTATCTAAGAGACGGACTCAAAATTTTTTCAATTATCTCCATTGCTTACCGAGGATGTCATGATCTTCCTTTTGTTTTTTTCAGAGTATTGCTGCTTTCTCCTTATTATATGCCACAATTTTTAGATATTTTTTAAAAGTAAATACAAAGTTGTCATTTACATCCAAACTCCTAATTTCTTTTTTACTTTAAAGTAGGATTGGTGTTCTCCTTTAACACAAACAAGGTTTATACATCCACTTGCAGATTTAGGAGTGTATGTATGGAATCCGAAAGCAGTGCCGAACCTGACCGTGATGTTGCCTGATCAAGTCTACTGCCCTTTGCCCAGTCGCGGCTTGCAGAGCATAATGTCCACATAAGAGCCTAACGGAGGACTTGGTACAGGTTGTTTCATTTTCTCTTTGGACTCTTGTACAGGGTAACTAAAGCCAGTGGTCTATTAGTCATTTAAATTTTTTGCTTTTTAAAATAGGCATTTAGGTAGGGAAAAACTAAACAACACAGAGGAGCTGTTTTAGTTGATGATAGACACAGCCTTATTCACGTTAGCCCTTTTATCACGTACATGTCTACCGTCCCGTACTTTTGCCATGTGTCAGAGGAGCCATGGGGACGTTACTGGAAGGAGTTTTGAGGAATCAACATTTCATATTTCCCTCTCAGAGGTCCTGTTCCTACTGTATTATTGACATGTACACATTTGGGCCACATTTGCAAACTTGTATACCAACTTCCGTGGAGGTGGTAATGAAATATGATCACCAAGTAACAATTGTAATTGATGTCTTGGAAACTTGAAGGCTATCTTCCCCTAGAGTAGGACATCTATTTATGTGCAAAACATACCAGAATCTCCCCACACCCAAAATTCTGTGACTTCTGGAAGAATCTTGCCACTTGCTTTCCAAACAGATTTTGGTTAGACTTCTGTGAAACCCCTGAATCGAATAGCTGTGTGTTTCACAAATTACATGCATGTAAACAACATACCTTTGTAAAGAGGATGTGTGGGCCCTTTCTCCTATATGCTTATGTCTCTGTTGTCGTAGATTGGCGTCCTTTGTGAGCTATTCAGTGACATTTCAGAACCATTTCGCTCTGCAGAAAACCCACAGTTGTGTTTCTTTAGCTGACACTGTGGTACTTGCACTCGAAATTGCTAGTTAGAAAAAAAAATTGTTGAGGCCGGTGGCTGTAATCAGCGTTGTTGCTGTCTGTTTCCTCAGACTAATAGCAGAGCGATCCGAGTCTGAGAGTTCAAACAGAGGTTATCTTTCCCAGGTAGCATCTCGTCCAACGAGAATTTGATTTTTTTCTATAGGACTTTACTCCATTAGATTAATGAAATTTCAATGAGAGCCTGGCGCCCCCTGAAGCTTTGTTAAGAAAACAAATGGTGATTCTGTAGGTGTGACAGCTTGCTTGGAGAGTTACGAGAAGGTGAATACATCCCCACAATCCAGGCAGCCTGGAACACATTGATCTCTATTTAAAGCACCAATCGGATTTTTGTTAATTATAAATGATTGATCTGCAGTTTTTCCCCCTCTCTCTTCTTATATGTGTGGTTCCCCCTCCTTTCTCCACTTCTAACTTCTTTGCATGCTGAGTGCAGAGCTTTTTGTTTAAAGGGACAATCATAGAGAGCAAATTATAGCAATACCCAGCAGCGATGCTATTGTGAATGTCATTGTCAGAGCATTCACTGTTCACCCGATTGAGGTGAGCCCTGAAGTCGATTTCAAACTGACTCCATGTTCCCTCTTTACTTGGCTCATTCCTGAAATAAAGAATTATTTTAGTGGAAATAAAGCATTAGATTCATTAGAATAGTATCATAGATACTACCATTATTATGTTTTAAAATCTGACTTGTGAGCCCTGTGAAGCAAATCCCCAGTATTAACTCTGAACCACAGTGCATACCTTCTACGAACCAGGGTATAATGTGTAACCAACCAACCCCATGTGAGACAACAGAGTGAGCGAAGGGAATATCTCTGACCTTAAATCTCAATTTATAGGCATTTAGGTGATTAATCCACCTTTTATCACCTTTGTGGAGTGGTTTTTTGATAATGTTTAGAAGCAATACTGTACTCAAAACCCGACACGTATATTATTCCTGGTAATTGCTCACCACACATAGTTCTGAAGAGTATAGAAAAATGTCCCCAGCTTCTTTGTGGAACTATCTTTAGTGAAAATATCTGAACATTTAATGCATTTATTTATTGAATCCAAAAGCACATAGTTGTTTATAACATGTGCAGGGCATAAAGGAGGTAATTTACACAGCTCTTAGGGGACATATTTGTAGAAATTACAGTTTAAAGAGTATGGTTATTAGTGGATTACATTGAAAACCACACTGATTTCACCCTTCTAACTCACGTGTAGGTTTTTATCAACACGTCTTTAAGTTTGAGCCCTTAATTAAGTTTTAAGGGCATGTCACATTAGAAAAATGAATTTCCACCAGTGTTCTTTTTTTTTCTTTTAATTGTCTAAATAATCCATGCAATGCACAAGAAACTTTTGTAGGCCAAGAGTCTTAAAGTAGTTTATAGCTTGCAGTGACACGTTTCTGCAAAATCCTTTAGATTTGAAGAAGTATTGCCTCATTTCTTCAAGTGTCCTGGAACTTGTTCAATTTCCCTGTGAGTTGCTGTATCACTAATTGTATATGATAAACTCTCAATAGTATAAAAGCAATACTATAAAGTATAAAAAGGGCAGCAGTATAAAAAGCAGCAGTCTAAAATGGGCAATAACCTTCTGTATAACCTACCATAGTCTCCCCGCACCCCAAATTCTGTGATTTTTTGGGAAGAAGTTCACTATTGCTTCCTAAGCAGGTTCTAAGCTATAATGCTCATCTAAATATGAACGGTGTTCTGACAAAACTTCCTCATGCAGTAATTATTTAACAATCCTGTAAGTACTCTTGGAAAACTAGATTTAAAGTGTTATTTTTGCTGTGTAGTGTTTGTTCCCAGTACTTTAAAATACTAATTTTTTCTCTTTATTACTACTTATTGTTTCTATTGTAATATTTTTTAAATTAGCAAAAGTCATTAAGGCGCATTTGAAAATAACTGTAAGTATGACTTTTAAAACCAGATTTCGAATTAGGCAGAAAAAAGCAATGTGACTTTTTTTAATACAAATATTAGCATATCAGAATAGTTTGTTTATGTCAATATCCAAATAAGTGACAAACAACATTAAGACATGGGCCATTATGGTAAATTCACCAAGTTATTTTTAAAACATGTTTCCAAAGGACTGATTTTAAAATGTTTTAATTTTGTTCCGGTTGTTGTTGTTGTTTGGGTTTTTTTTTTTTTAATAGGCTAACTAATGATTTTCATTAGTGTATTTGTAATTTATGTGATCTTAGTAGGTTCTACCAAGGTTAAATAATTTAAGGAAATAAACCCTTATCTGATGTAAGATAGCTAATGAAGTATATTAGATACTTGCCCTATTGCTGTATGAAATGGATCTCCAAAGCTAACAACAGCTTTCTGCGGGAACACAAATCTCTATATAAATATCCAAATGTAGCAAGATGTTGCAAATTTTTAAAGATATGCCATAAAAATAGATTAACGCTAGTATGCAGTCCTGTTCAACTGAATTACAAAGGGATATCATGGGATTGCCAGTGACATTCACATAAATAAAAAATCAATTCTTAATGATGAGGCAGACTTGTTTTAGCGCATTACCCAGGTTAAATGGGAGCACACAAAGACATCAACTCCTATAAGACTAGTGAAATCATTGTATATTAATATGATTTAGGAAGCTACACACCTCGATGGAATAATTGTTATTATATCTATAGAGCCAGATGGCACTTGGTGTAAACAGCCATTGAGCACCTCAAACACAAGTGTGGCAGGTGATCTTTAAGGTGTTCTTCATCCTGCTCATTCATCTTATATCTTATCACTGGAATCTGCGTTACTGTTTGCAAAATGGTTTGATTGCCAGTACGCAAATTTTTCAGAATGATCCTATTGTTCAGTAGGAGTATAGAATATAGAATGTCTTTAGCAGGAGAATGGATGATGCAGAATAGATGACAATAGATGAGGCAGCTACCTGGATTTGTGTGGTTAGGATTGTATTTTTTATAAGAAACAGAACAGAGGGAGTCAATTTTTTTTCCAGCACAGTGACAAAAAAAAAGAAAAAGTAGGGGGGAGGGGTTCCAAAATTAAAAAAAAAAAAAGAATTTGCAAATTCTCAGTGGAGTAGTGTCAAGTAATTACTGTTATCAAAATAACCTTATAAAGGAAACCAAAAGTTATAAAAATCTCTTCCAAAGTAAGAGAAATCCAAGTTCGGAGCGGAAGTACCTTTCGTTTCTTGTGAAATGTCTTTCTTTGCTTTGAAGGTTTAAATTGACTTCTGTTAACTCTAATTATCCAATTGAAGAAAACTCATTCGTTGATTCAACAGATATTTATTGGGCACCTACTATGTACTAAGTTCTGTTCTAGGCACTGGGGATACATCAGTGTAAAAACCCTGCCCCCATGGAGTTTACATTCCTCAAGGGTGGCAGTAAATGATATGAGCTGAGCTGAGATGAGATGAGATATGGGAGAAATGAAATAGGGAAGGGAGACAGTGTGCTAAGATGGACCATAGAAGCATAAGATTTGCCTTTTCCCTCTTAAAAACAGAAAAGTTCATCTTCATCTAGGAATAAGAAAAGAGGCCAGAAAAGTTCATGTTTATCTTCCAACTTGATTGATCTTGTGAAATTTCTAGTGGGTTGTCTGAAAACACACCGCTGTTACAGCCTCGGCTCAGTGGGCAGGGTTTTAAATAATTGGAGTGAGTTCAGTATAAGTTTAGATTTTCTTGGCCTAAATTTCATAATGTTACATAAGATTTTATGCTTTGGCTTCTTTCCTTTGATAATGACATTAAAAAGCGTATCATCTTGTTTTAAAATAGCATATTAAAAAGCATATTATTTAATTTTTTTTTTTCAACGTTTTTTATTTATTTTTGGGACAGAGAGAGACAGAGCATGAACGGGGGAGGGGCAGAGAGAGAGGGAGACACAGAATCGGAAACAGGCTCCAGGCTCCGAGCCATCAGCCCAGAGCCCGACGCGGGGCTCAAACTCACGGACCGCGAGATCGTGACCTGGCTGAAGTCGGACGCTTAACCGACTGCGCCACCCAGGCGCCCCAGCATATTATTTAATTTTAAATAATTCTTAAATTGCCCCTTGCTCTACTTTATTTAATCCATATTTTCTGGTTTCTAAATAAATATCAAGGACATAAAACTAGCCTCATATAGGAATCTTTATCATAGTAGATTTAGTCGATTTAGATTTCCAAACATATAAAACAGATTTTCCAAGTGCTAAAATATAGAAAGCCCCTCGAAATTTTGGGATCTCACAAGTTAACCCTTCTGCCCCCTAATGACAAAATTCACCTTAATCCAGAGAATATATTCCCCATCTCACTCCATGGTGCTATTGACTAATTAACTCCTGGATTTTAAACTAATGTTCAGTTCTTCACCAAAAGTCATTTATCATATAATTCCAGCTACACTTTAGATGAAACATAGTACCTGCTGTGAAGTATTCCCTTAGGTGAAAAAGTAAAACTCATTTTGTAATATGCATAGTCTTCATTCAGGCTTTTTATTAAATATTAAGAATAAAAAATATAGATGCTTATTACTGCATAGATAAAAACCTGAAAAGATGTGTTCCAAAGTGTTAATAAATAGCCAAAGGTTATAACATAACATTTAGTTTTTGCTTTGCACTTTTCTGTAGTTTTATTTTTTCTACAAAGAACTCACATTCTGTTTGTAATCAAGAAAAAAACTCTCCGTATTATTTTCTGAGAGCTAAAGGAGCCTAAAAGTTGATATTTTTACTTAACACAAAACCTCACAGCTGGCAAGTATATGCAGATCAGTTCTGCAAATAATAGATAGTGGAAATCAGCAAGCATCAAGATTTAGATAATACCATGAAGTTATCTCTTTTATCTGTTTCTATTCATTGTACTTGAAAAGTGCCATACTGTGCAAAATTTGACCAATTTGTCCTTTTTTTTTTTTAATTCCCAAGACATCAAGTTTAAAAAAAAAAAAAAAGTAGACTGAGATATTACTGTAGCAACATGCCAGATATACCAAATTTCATAAGGAAACATGTTTTTAATTTCAGGCCTTTGAATGTAGTGTTGCTCATAAGGATGAGTATTTATGAAGGTATAAGAAAAAAAGGGGCTTGAAAACTTTATTTCTTTTAACAGTCAATAATATTTAGCCTATCAGAATGCTTGAATGGATAAACATTCCTACTGTTTTAATTTTGAATATAGATTGTCTCGTGCTGATGGGAAGTATTGTTAATTTTAATAAAATTAACTTTATATTGTTATTTCACCGCTTTATAATAATTTTACATGGCGCCCTGGGGATGCCTTTGTTTTACATTATCAGGTGTCACATTTGCCATTTGGTTGGTACAGCAGCGTTCAGCTTCGCTTCTCCCTTCAATTGCCTGAAGCCACACTCTTCACGTTATATTACAAGTAGCTATATTGCTATACACTGCACAAGTTTATATACTTTTATTTTATATGTATATATCATTTTTGTATTTTCTTAAAATCATTGTTTTGTGCTATTTCCCAGCATTCCTGTTGCTTGCCTTTAGGTAGACACAGTTATGATAACAAGTTGACTAAGACACCTTAGCAATCTGCCTCAAGTACTAACATGTTTAAATTTATTTTCAATCTGATAGTCAACCACACTTTTGATACAATCTAAGCAAGTGCTTCATTGTTTTTGATAAGAGTGAAAACTTATAAATCCATTAAAATATAACTTTTTACACAGAGGGAATTACTGCTATTTTAAAATAAGGGGAAATTGTTGACAACTTCCATAACTCACTGTATGTTGGACAGATCACTCAGAGATAATTAATCAGAACATGTCTCCATTAAATGTTACCAACTTGGCTTAGAGTCTCCCAGGAATGAACAGAAATCAGACAGACTAGCAAATAATCTGTAAGCGAATTGAATACTTGTCAAATTAAGTACCACTGTTAACAAATATACAGTAGTTAAATTAAAGACATACCAGGTTAGTCTTGAATCAGTCCATCTTCTTTACTTTTTACTTTTTTAAAAATGTACATTTATGGCTTAGCTCTAAATTTGAGTCGTCTGCTTTAAAGTCTATTTACATGCTTTATCATGCTGCTATTTAAGGTGTTAAGAGTGCGCTAAAACATTTTGGTTAGCTGTGTCAACTATTTATTAAGGACAATTCAAAATATGTATTTTAAAATAGACTTTTCTTTTCCACTTGAGTTTGTGTATATATGTTGATAAGCAAGCTGGTCTCTTGTCTGAGACTTTATGTGCAGATGGCTGGTATTTGGTTGATAAACTAATGATCCCTATAATCTGAGGATCATATAACTGATAACTGATAAATAGACTAACTAATTTAACCCTGTTTTAATAGCGCATAGTCAGAAACTACATAAAAATGAGTACTGAGAAGTTTCTTTTTTCGTATGCTGTGTATTGGTATTTTTGTTTTTCAGAAATTTCTCCCTTTTTTCTTTCACCAAAATTTCTGTGGCTAATAGGAACTGTGTCTCTGCTTTGAATTATACCACTATTCCACGTTATTAACAATCATATATCACTTCCTTTCACACCTTCAAGCTTAATATTTTGTATACACTCTTTTAGTTAGAATCTTGGAACGAAATATTATATAATAGTCTCGCCTTTATTTCTACTCAATAAATGTAATTACCCTGCCATTCTCCTAAAGTGTAAGCTGCTTATTGGATATATTTTTCATTTTCTGTTATTATTGTGAAATTTGTAGTTTTGGGGGAGGTTGCTGACTACAGGTAGTGAAACGTGGAACCAGGTGGTAAGAGCCACGCCTATGTCCTAGTTATGGCTGGCACAATCTGCCACGTGATGAGGTAATTAAAATCATCTGGCTAGTTAAGATGAACAATATGAAGAGGGATCATTAAAAAGGGGGGGGGGTTCAGTACTTATTAAGCTGATTGAAAGCCAAAAAGAACTCTTGCTCTTGAAGAAGAAGTCAAATATGTGTGTTTGTTATATGGGTGTTACAGGTATTGGTTGCAAATGTTGTGTGCCTGTTGAGTCTTTATGTAGCTTAGATCCACTCAGTAATTCCTAGTTGGCTGTTTACCTCTGAGCTGAATTCATAGACTTTATCTTTGCTCTTCTAGTTCAAATATTTAGAGATTCTACATGTGCCATTTGAAAAGTCCTATTTATACCACTGCAATGGCAATATTGCAGAGAACTTTCTTGTAAAAATTTAGCAGGACATGGAGAGAATTGGGGGATAAAAATAGTTTGCATAAACTCCATTCTGAGCCGGAATTGAAGGCAAATGACCCACAATGTATACGACAATTTAATGGCTATTAATATATTCCTAAGTTTTTAGAGGAAAATTTATTTGAAAAAGATTTTATGTAGGTAATTTGAATCATGTTTATAAATATTTTACCTGCCTTGAATAGATGATTAGTTTTGTCCAATAACAATTTCAGAGTAGCTAATGTGGCAATATAAATATGAATATTTAGGGGGGCATTTTTCCTTTATATAGGAAATGCATGATTAGTAATGATTTCTATTACAGAAGGTTTTATTATGGCACATTGCTTTATAAAGGAAACGAAGTTAAGTCTGGAGTATGTATGTAATTACATAATGAAATCTGGGAGTATGTGGTTTAGGTATAATTACAAAAGTAAAAATGTGTAATTTATGTTTGCGTAATGCCCTTCATTGAAGGTTGTGAAAATAAGTCTTACATACTCCAGGCTTCACATCTCTTATATGCCTCCCTATTTAATTGAAACAACTTCCCTACTATGGCCTAGCAATTCTCCCACACGCAAAAATACCTAAAATTCAGCATCATTCAGCAAATTCTCTCCATATGGTAATGTGACCAATACCTCGGTTGTCGTTCTTCTCAGTTGTTTGCTTATATAGTTCCTCCTTCCACCAAGCATTTGAAGTAGCTTCCCCTACCTTTTAAAAGATTTTACCCAAACTAAATAACTACCGTCAAAAATTAAAATTGCAATCATTTAGTGAGAGCCCTGTATGTACTAAGCATAGTCCTGGCTGCTTTCCATATAATATCTCATTTTCACTCTCACAGGAGTTCTGTAAACTAGATATTACCACCCCCATTTCACAGATAAGAAAACTAATACTCAGAGAGGTTAAGTAACTTTCCCAAGACCGTACTACTCAGCTGTGGCAAAACAGGAATATTAACTTATGTCCAACTCCAAAAATAGATGCCTGAGAAAATGAAGAACAGAGTAAGCAACAATACCCAGAATTCCTGACTCCTGTTTTCGCCATAAGATTACATTTGGTGGCTATTATGATTTATGATGGAGAACAAAATTAATAATAAAAATGTAGCATTTCTTTAGGGCCAAAGGATCAAAAAGGGTTCATGGGAAATACTGACATATGGGCTCTGTCTGTCTCTCTAGACCCAGCATGACCAGCAAAAGGAGTTGGTATTTTGTGAAGGAGAGTGGGTGTTTCATGTAGTCCTACTTAATGATTTTTGCCCTTTTATCTTGTGCTTTTAGTGTCATACCCAAATAAGTCACTGCCAGGACCAACGTCAAGGAGTTTTACCCTACATTTTCTTCTAGGAGTTTTATGGATTCAGTTCTTATATTTAAGTGTTTAATCTATTCAGAGTTAACATGCAAACCATATATCTGATACGGTAATATCCAAAAATATATAAAGAACTCATACAAATCATTACAACAACAAAAATCCAATTTGAAAATGGGCAGAGGAACCGAATAGATATTTTTCCAAAGAATATATACAAATGGCCAAGAGGTACACAAACAGGTACTCAAAATCACTAACCATCAGGGAAATGCAAATCAAAACAACGAGATATCACCTCACACCTGTGCAAATGGCTACCATCAAAAAGGCCAGCGATAACCAGTGTTAATGAGGATGTTGAAAAAAGGGAACCCAGGTGCACTGTTGGTGGAAATGTAAATTGGTACAGGCACTATGGAAAGCAGTATAGAGGTTCCCTGCAAAATTAAAAATAGAACTGTGATATTACCCAGCAAGCCCACTTCTAGGTATATATCCAAAGGAAATGAAAACAGTATCTTGAAGAGCTATCTGCCCTCCCATATTTATTACAGCATTATTAACAATAGCCAAGATATGAACCTAAGTGTTTGTCAGCGGATGAATGTATCTATATACATACGTACATACACACAATGGAATATTATTCAGCCATGAGAAAGAAGAAAATCCTCCCATTTGTAATAGCATGGATGAAACTTGAGGGCATTATGCTGATATAAGACATACAGAGAAAGACAAATACTTATATATAATAACATATGTGGAATCTAAAAACATTGAACTTGTAGAAACAGAGAGTAGAACGATGATTACCAGGAGTTGGGGGGGTGGGGTGGGGTGCGGGAGAAATGGAGAGATGTTGATTCAAAGGGTTCAAAGTTCCAGCTAGAAGATGAGTAAAGTCTGGGGTTCTAATGCACAGTGTTGTGATTATAGTCAATGAAACTGTATTATATACTTGAAAGTTGCTAAGAAAGTAGATTGCAAATATTCCCACAATAACAACAAGAAAGAAATGGTAGTTATGTGACCCGATGGAGGTGTTAGTGAAAGCTATGGTGGTAATCATTTTGTCATATATAAGTGTGTCAAATCAACATGTATATCTTAAACATATGTAATGTTAAATGTCAATTATATCTCTGTAAGTTTGGAAGAAAAAAGAAAGGACAATAGGTGAAAATAAGCTTTCTGTTCCTCTCTTAGACTCACCCTTCCCATCTTACTGCTCATTCAGAAATGGCTCAAATATTTTGCTAGCTGTTTCTTTCCCCATCCCTGACCATCGAGCAAAAAGCCAGAAGAATATTTAAAGATGGCTGTGAAGATTTGGAGAGCTTAGTGAGTGAATATACCAAAAGCATAAAAAATGGTCCTCTCTCTGTGTCACAAGAGGCCTCAGGCTTACCGTGAGAGAACTCTGCATTTAATTGCTTTGTAGGCTAATCCATACCTCCATGTCTTTCAATATGACTTCCATAAATCTCAAGCAACTAAGAATTTCAGTGTGCACTGTCTGGCATCTGATGCTGAAAACTACTGATCGGGTAACCTGAGCGGGGTTTAATGACTACTGTGGGAGAATTTTGTTGAATTGGGAATAAAACCTAAATGCTTTCAGTCTTATCATGTAGATCTGTGCCAGATTCTTTGGCAGCCCATGAAAGCCGGGTCCTCCACTCTACTTGACTAATGTCCAATTTTCTTTAAGATTTCCAAGGTTATAGAACTCCTAAAATATATACTGGTTGACTCTAGTATAAGGTGAGAATGAAATTGTCACAGAATATCTGCATCCCTGAGTTACTTACAGGAAAGGGACCTGTCAAAAGCAGGTATCTTTTTTTCCCCACAACGTGCCAATTGTGCTTTTCAGAAGCTATTTCTGAACACGGCGATAGAGAATAACTGAACGTAAACATCACCCATGTACTCATACCCAAGCCCCCATCACAGATGACCACCTGAAGAACGGACCGAGCTGCCATTGGCCCACGTGTCTCTGAGTACAAGGAAAGGAACGCCATTTCATAAATCACCTGTGCTAAGACGGCAGACAATGTTTCCTACACGTTCTGACAATGACCCATGAGTGGTCTCTTTCAATGTTTCAAGTTCGCCAGAAAGTTCCTATTTGATATAGAATGTCTTAAAGGACACTGACCTCCACAAATTATTCCTTACCTTTATTAGCAGTTCTGTTGATGACCTACTTTCAAAAACATTATCGTGAAGGACCACCTAATTAAAATCAGAACAACTGCAAATGTTTGCCATAAGCAGTGTTGGGTTAATCAGTCAACGGGTTGGTAGTCCCCGCTAGGAGAAGGGGCTGTGTGGGATTTAGCTAAGAGGAAGCAGGGGGAGAGGTAGAGGGAGATTTAGGGATGTGGAGAGGGAGCAGCTGGGTTTTACCTTGAACTGAGTTTAAGCAGGGCTAACAATTGCAAAGTGACTTCCAAGGTATTCAATGTAAAAGGGCCAGACAGAATGGCATCAAAACAGACTGAGTTGTTTAAAAAATGACAGATGAGAGCCTGGGGCATTCACCAGGGAGTTCCACGTGGGAAGGAAGGAAGTAGAGTCTGGTCTCAGGGAAGGAGGATGGCTAGAATACTAGCTTCTGCCTTGGCTGGAGTTCAAGCCCATGGGCGACCAGCTAGGTACAAGAAGCCCAGACAGAAGGCCCAATTAGGCAGACTGAGAGCACATTGTCCTTCTGATACCTTACTTACCTACCCTGAGGGACACAGAAGGGAGCAGCAGCTCGTAACCAGCCCTCACCTACAACTGTAGACGAGTGTTCAGGAACCAATGACACCCCACCCCCTGCCTGTCTGCAGATTTCAGTGAGAGTGAAGTATCACTAGTCGGCCAAATCAACAAACATTTGTGTAGTTCTCCTTGTCCCAAGCCTGCTGCACCTGAAAACAGCAGAGGTCATTACAAGCACCTGGAGTCAAGCTGGGTTTGAAAGAGTTAAATAGGGGCACCCGCGTGGCTCAATGGGTTAGGTTCCGACTCTTGATTTCGCTTCAGGTCATGATCTTGTGGGGTTCATGAGTTTGAGCCCCACATCAGGCTCCATGCTGACGTTGAGCCTGCTTGGAATCTTCTCTCTTCCTCATTCTCTGCTCCTCCCCCACTCATGCTCTCTCCCTCTCGGAAGGAAGGAAGGAAGGAAGGAAGGAAGGAAGGAAGGAAGGAAGGGAGGGAGGGAGGAAGGGAGGTTTGTTTAAATAACTTGTCTCAGGCCACAGAGCAAGAGGGGGTTGAACTGTTATTTGATCCAAGCAGTTTGACTCTAGAGCGAATCTGGCTTTAACCCCTAGGTTACACTGCCTCAATCATGTGCACTTAAACGTTAGATAACAATTTTAAGCAGATTTTTCTCTTGGAATACTTTCTCCAGTTCTTCTCTTATAGTTTACCCTCATCACAGCTCACCTCTGTATTCCCTCATCAGTTACATATTTTGTCTAAAAACTAAACTCTTTTTCACTGTTTTAAAGCTGCTTTGGGGTTCTCCTCAAGTTGTTAAAGATATGTGACTATTCTGATGACCTTGACAAAACTGTAAGCGCCAAAATGGCCTAGGCCATGTTACTTGCTGTAGTTCACTTACTTACTGGGGATACAAATAGGAACAGAATCACAACCCTGCTTGCTCTTAAGGAGTTAAGTGCGGTCTCACTCACTCTGCCTAGGGGAGTTAAGAAAAGCTTTCTCCCTGCAAAGTCCTCGGTCCTAGGATCCCAAATATTTGATGGCTTAGATAACTTATTATATTTCATAATTAGTAATATGGAATTCTGAGAGGCAGGGAGAACTTCATTTACCCTTGAACATCTTTTTTTTTTTTAATTTTTTTCTTTAACGTTTATTTATTTTTGAGACAGAGAGAGACAGAGCATGAACGGGGGAGGGGCAGAGAGAGAGGGAGACACAGAATCGGAAACAGGCTCCAGGCTCTGAGCCATCAGCCCAGAGCCTGACGTGGGGCTCGAACTCACGGACCGCGAGATCGTGACCTGAGCTGAAGTCGGACGCTTAACCGACTGAGCCACCCAGGCGCCCCTCTTTTTTTTTTTTTTTTTTTTGAGAGAGAGAGAGAGAGAGAGAGAGAGAGAGAGAGAGAGAGCATGAGTGGGAGAGGAGCAGAGAGAGACAGAGGGAGAGAGCGAGAACCCCAAGCAGGCTCCACACTGTCACTGCAGAGCCCAATATGGGGCTTGATCTCATGAAGCTAGAGATTATGACCTGAGCCAAAATCAAGAGCTGGATGCTTAACTAACTGAACCACGTAGGCGCCCCTACTCTTGAACATACTAATGGTGGAATCAGAGCAGGAATCTCTTGACATTAATTATCTATATTTTAGAAACAGCCAATGTGTCTGAGCCAAAACTCTATGGTACTTCTGTGTTTGGATCATATTCTGTCCCTAAAATAGGAGCTTGACTTTACCAAACATCTTGTTAAGTAAAAATGTCATTAGTATATGGCTATTTCAAAGATCTTAAAATACTTGCTTTTTTTAATCTAAATTAAGAAAATAATTTTAAGGAATTACAAAACTGCTAATGATGGATGGATGGTGTTTTGTGGTTAATGTTCCCTCAAATGGATGAATTTGCACTCAGCAGAGGAGTACAAAAACTGTGCAGTTTTTCTTGCAGAAAAATAAGAATAGTTTCTTGGTTTGGGCAGCTAAGCTGTCATACTGTGGTTTTGTAATATGTTAGCATCAGAGGTTGCTGATGAAGGATATATGGGAACTGTACTATTTTAGCAACTTTTCTGAAAATATAAAGTTATTTCAAAGTTAAAAAGTTAAAAAAAAAAGGCATTAATTTGGGTGGAGGTGAGGAGTGAATGGGAGATAGAAGACATAGGATTGACCAAGAGTTGATAATTGTTGAAGTGGGGTGATAAGTCAAGGAAGTTTATTATAGTCTGTATATTAGTACATGTTTGAAATTTTTATAATAATTTTTTAATCTAATAAAATAAAAAAGAAAGACGTAAGAACAATTATGCACAGTTCAACTTTGGGCAAACAGAAGAATTTTCTAAGTGACATTGTTAGCTGAGACAAACTTGTATCTTATTTATTTACTTATGTATGTATGTATGTATGTAATCTCTACACCCAACATGGGGCTTGAACGCATGACCCTGAGATCGAGAGTCGCATGCTCTTCCAACTGAGCCAGCCAGGTACCCCTAAACTTGTATTATCTTTTGATTTCAGTTTTCTTTGTCATTCTTATCCTTCGGTGCACCAAGAATCAAGTATATGCTTGATTGTAATTTTTTTAATTCTACAATCTATATTCTTAATTACTTTTAGCTGTTATTATTCAGGTTTTCTTTATTGTTATAGTACTAAAAATACATGCCTACAATAGTAAACTAGAAAAAATGTTAAAGTTGTCTTTCTTGTCCATGGACTTTTCGATACTAATATTTCTCTTATAAGTCTATTTTTGGTTTTTGTTTTTCTAAACAATATGGGTGTAAGGTCGCACCATTGGCAGATGTTTTTCCACTGCTTATATAATGAATTTATGTTGTTCCAAAGATAATAAGTTATGCTAGATCAACGCTTCTGGGTAAGAGAAGTTTTAAGTGCCATGTTAGAACTTAAGCCATGGACCACCAGATGGTGGCCACAATGTTAATTTATTTTCTAAACCCTCCCGTTAAAGATATCTAAGTCAGGGGGTGCTGGGTTGCTCAGTCAGTTAAGCGTCTGACTTTGGCTCAGGTCATGATCTCACGGCTCATGAGTTTGAGCCTTGTGTCCGGCTTTGTGCTAACAGCTCAGAGCCTGGAGCCTGCTTTGGATTCTTTGTCTCTCTCTCTGCCCTCCCCTGCTTGAGCTCTGTCTCTCTCTCTCTCTCTCTCTCTCTCTCTCTCTCTCTCTCAAAAATAAATAAACATTTTTAAAAAAATATAAATTAGAGGGTTTCCTTACAAATAAATTTCCTCAATTAGTTTGGGAATACAAAGGCTTTCTTTAAAATACAATTTGAAGACATGTTGCTTTTGACCACTTGCCTAACTCTGTGGTGCTTGATTTGGGGCCAGGCAATTGCTACTTGGAAAGCATTACAGGAACCAGGAGTAGTCAGGAGAACAGGAGAAAAGGGGTGCTGTGGTGATGGCAAATAGCTTTGTGGCTCCTGATTGGGCAACAGTGGAGTGGAGTACTTACAAACGTGGGTTGTGAATCCGGACTGCCTAGGTCTGAACACGGATTCTGCCTTGAGTGTTTATAGCAGCTTTATTCACAATAGTCCTAAACCTAGAACAGCTCAAGCATCCATCAACTGATAAACACATAACGTGTGGTATATCCATATACTGAGGGACTGTCTGGCAATAAAAAGTAATTAACTGCTGATACATATAACATGGATGAATCTCAAGAGTTTTATGCTAATCGAAGGAAGCCAGACATAAAAGATTAAATATCATATGATTTCATTTATAGAACACCGCTAAAAAGTCAGATCTATAGATAGAAAAATAGATCAGTGGTTGCCAGGGCCAGGGATGGAGGGAGTATATTGACTGCAAAAAGGCATGAAGCAACTTTTTGGAGTGATGGAAATATTCGATATTTTGATTTACTAAAATGCTTGTACAACTATATATATGTTGTCAAAGTCATCCAACTGTACACTTAGAATTGCATTTTATGTAAATTATGTCTCGATAAAATATTCAGAACCAAATATATAAAATACGTTCATTTACCAGAACCCTTTTTGATTTGTCGGGCTTCCGTGAACAAGCCTATTGTTATTGCTTCAGCTTTAAGGCATGGCTTTCTAGAACTAAGAGATATGTGAGTTCTTTGCCACATGGTATTCTCATATCTACCTTCTTCTACTAAGACTGTATATAACAACAAGGCTCCAGGGGGATAAAGATAGCAAAAGACATCCTGAGGTAAATACTGGCCTTGGATGACAAACTCCTAGAAGGGATTCAGGAAAAGTGGAGCTGCCCAAGCTACAGAGAGAGGAAGACTCCAGAACAGAGCGTTGGCTGGCCCTCGGAAGGGAGAAGGGGGTGAGGTGACCCTGCTGGGGAAAGGCAAGCTGAGAGAGCAAGATGAAGTGTACCTCTCTAGGTATCACGGCTCTCAAATTAACATGTTTACACATTCATGACACCCACGTGGCTTCAGTTTCTCGGCAGTGGAATTTCTCACATAATTAAGCTTTTAGAAAAAAATTCATTTTTTTGCCATTAAAAAAATGTAACGAATGATCCACATGTATCATTTGGACACAGGTCACATTACCCAGATAATGAACTCTTTCATGTAAAATTTCCAGTAGATTTTTAACATGCAAAAGTCTTCCTCATACGTTATCCCGTATTGATCCGATTGGAGCTGTTAGTGTCTAGTGGATCAATGATCAGCAAACTAAAAAGTCACTTAGTGACTATGACACCCATGGCCGTGTTAGAATCTATTGTGTCAGGAATTCTTGTTTTATTAACTCTGTAATTACCTGTTCAGCTGAACCGGTGAATTTTATTACACATTTTCTTTCACCTGAACGAGACCTTTGCACTTCTACCGGTGCCCTGAGGATCCACCATTTTTTTTCTGTTCCCTGTCTTTCTCCAGTGGCCTATGGCTTCACTGCCATCTGTTCAGGCAGACATGTGTGGGAAAGGATGCCACCACCTAGCTTTGGAGGCTGTTCAATGGCCTTGCCCTCCAGCATGGTTGCTTCAGTTGAGACACATTTAGGCCTCCTGAGGAAGAAAGTCGACAGTGCACCTCTGCTTGCTATAGGTATTGGTGCTTTCTCGAAACCAAGGATCACTATGCTATATGGCATGGAAGTTAACAGCATGGGCTTTGGAGGCAGGCCTGGGGCTGCCTCCTGGCTCTACAAGCTAGCAAGTTATGTCAACTCCTCAGCCTTGGTTGCCTTGTGTGTTAGGGGAGGGGATAGGAATAGTCCCTTCCTCATCGTGATGCATGGATGTCTCACCAGCACCCCAGACTCAACATGCCTCAAATTGTGTTCCCCCTAAAACCTGTAGCTCTGCTACTTTCTTTTGGTAAATGGTGCAATCATCTTTGACTCACTCTTTCATTCACCCCACCCCAACATCCAGCTCTCCACCATATCCAGCATTTCTGCCTCCTAAATGTCTCTCTGATGCATCCGTCATTCTCCATCTGCCATCTCTGCCCTAGCCCAAACCTTTACCACTTCTCATCTGGATTACTAATTGTCCAACTCGACTCCCCAAATTCACTCTTGCCTTCTTTCACTTGTTTTTTTTAACTAATTTATTTATTTTGAGAGAGAGAGAGAGAGAGAGAGAGAGAGAGAGAGAGAGAGAGAGAGTGGGGGAGGGACAGAGACAGAGGGGGAGAAAGAGAATCCCAAGCAGGCTCTGCACTGTCAGCGCAGAGCCCAACATGGGGCTCGAACCCACGAACTGTGAGATCATGACCTGAGCTGAAATCAAGAGTCAGATACACAACTGACTGAGCCACCCAGGTGCCCCTTGGCTTCTTTTAATAGAGACACCATGCTGCCATCATTCAAAGGTTCTTGTTATCCTTAGAATTGGACTCACTGTCATTAACACATCCAAGACTTTGCATGATTTCATTCTTTTCTCCACCCTCATGTCACTCTTCTTGGCTATTGTTGTACCAGTATTTATACATGTAATTAATTTTTTTTATTTATTCACTCATTATTAACATTTACTGAGCATCTGTTATGAGTCAGGCACAGTGCAAGTGGTGAGAATACAAAATGAATATAGTCTGCTCACTGCCCAAGATAAGCTCAATACCTAATGAGGAAAAGAGATACAAAAAAGTGATTAAAAGTGGTAAATGTAACATGAGAAGTGAGAAGAGAGAGTGATTAGCTTTCTGTTGGCATGTCAGAGAAAGCTTTGCAGTGACAGTGACTGTATCACATCTGGAAGGATAATTAAGAATATCATGTGCATGGGGGCGCCTGGGTGGCGCAGTCGGTTAAGCGTCCGACTTCAGCCAGGTCCCGATCTCGCGGTCCGTGAGTTCGAGCCCCGCGTCGGGCTCTGGGCTGATGGCTCAGAGCCTGGAGCCTGTTTCCGATTCTGTGTCTCCTTCTCTCTCTGCCCCTCCCCCGTTCATGCTATGTCTCTCTCTGTCCCAAAAATAAATAAAAATCGTTGAAAAAAAAAAAAAGAATATCATGTGCATGTATGTAATTTTAAGTCAGATTCTTCATGCCAGAAAATATTTTAGGAATATAATACAAACCCAAAGCATAATTCTTCTTTAGAGTCTGTAGACCTGGGGTGCCTGGGTGCCTCACTTGGTTAAGCATCTGACTTCAGCTCAGGTCATGATCTAGCGATTTGTGAGTTCAGGCCCCACGTCAGGCTCTGCACTGACAGCTCGGAGTCTGGAGCCTGCTTCAGATGCTATGTCTCCCTCTCTCTCTCTGCCCCTCCCGCACTCATGCTCTGTCTCTCCCTCTATCTCTCGAAGATAAATAAATATTTTTTAAAAATTTAGAGTATGTAGGGGCGCCTGGGTGGCTTGGTCGGTTAAGCGTCTGACTTCAGCTCAGGTCATGATCTCACGGTCCGTGAGTTCGAGCCCCGCGTCGGGCTCTGTGCTGACACCTCGGAGCCTGGAGCCTGCTTCAGATTCTGTGTCTCCCTCTCTCTCTGCCCCTCCCCCACTCATGCTCTGTCTCTCTCTGTCTCAAAAATAAATAAACGTTAAAAAAAATTTAAAAAAAAATTTAGAGTATGTAGATATGCTGGGTAGTTTCCCACATCACTGAGGTTACATATCTAATTACCATTAGCTACTAATTTCTCTTAGAACAAATACAGCTAAGGAAACATCCCCTTCTTTATTCATTGAGTACTTTTCTATCAACTTTTGTTAAAATCTTTCCACTTGTTTAAGTGGCCAATCCAATATCCCCAAATTTCCATTTTCTTGAAACATATATCGGGATTTAGAAATTGGAAAAGCCATTGATTGTAGAATATGGTCAAATCAACCAAAAAAGAAATTAATTCAACATCTTCAGATTTTGAATCTTTTTAAACAGCTGCTTCTTCTTTTTTGTTTAGAGAGAGAGAGAGAGAGAGAGAGAGAGAGAGAGAGAGCACAAGTGGGGTTAGGGGCAGAGAAAAAGGGAGAGAGAGATTTAATCCCAAGCAGCCTCCATACTGACATCACGGAGTCCGATGTGGGGTGCAAACTCACAAACCATGAGATCATGACTTGGGCAGAAACCAAGAGTCAGACACTTTAACCAACTGAGCTACCCAGGTGCCCCTTTTTTAAACAGCTTCTTAACAGGAATCTGCATATACTCATCATGTAAATCCAACCTTCTTTAGTAAATTAATTTTAGAACAGAGGAATTAGACTATCTACAAATGACAGAAGTTCTGTCACTTTAAGGTCTTGTGGCCTGCCTAAAGGACAGATTAGGTATAAAATACTAGTTTTCTAGAAATGAAACTTTTTTTTAAATGTTTATTTATTTTTGAGAGAGAGAGAGAGAGACAGAGCAAGAGTGGGGGAAGGGCAGAGAGAGAGACACACACAGAATCCGAAGCAGGTTCCAGGCTGTCAGCACAGAGCCCGATGTGGGGCTCGAACTCACGAACTGTGAGATCATAACCTGAGCCAGAGTCAGCCGTTTAACCGACTGAGCCACCCAGGTACCCCTAGAAATGAAACTTTAATACTTAGTTGCTACTGAATGTCCACTTGATAAATTTAAATAACTGTTTCCTTTAAAATTTGGTCTTCTTTTTCTTAACGTTTATTTTTGAGAGAGAGAAAGCACATGTGAGCATGCATGCACAAATCATGCACATCGAACCCACAAATCATGAGATCATGACCTGAGCCAAAGTCAGATGTGTAACTGACTGAGCCATCCAAGTGCCCTATAAAATTCAGCCTTTGATTGTATTTTATTTTCCAAACTTTTAGATAATCAAAAGCATTCTCTTAATTAATTTTTGGGAAAAAAAATGTATTATTCAATTAAGATAATTTTCATAATATAAAATCAATATTCTTGAAAGAAAAACTTAAATTTCCCTCTGTGCCTTTGTCAACTTACCGGCCATACTATTTTGCAAACATCTCATTGAAGCATTTTTACCATAAAGAAACTAATTCATAACCACAGACACTTATTTCCACTATTAGAGATAATATCCTCTTTTCTGAAGTCTGTCACATAAAGATCTCAACACACTTATTGCGTGAGATATTTTAGCATTCTTATTTTTAAGCCCAGTGTCTAAGATACAGAGAAATGCATGCAACGACTTCAGTCTGTGCTTCTGAAAGAAACATTTATCAATTAAACAAAATTGAATTGCTTGTTGGATCTCTTAAAGTACTGATGACACCTCAGTTGTGAAGAGCAATGAGAACATTACTCTTCCCTTCTTTCAGCTAAAGAATAAGAAATAAGAAAAGTTATCTGACCCAGAGTGAAGTTGACCTAGAACTCTATAGACTGTTTCATTTGAAATGATTAGGCAAGTACAATGTATGGAGCAAAAGAAATTCAGCTGAAAAATGTAAACCATAAGCTAAGAGACCTTATCATTATAGCAACCTCACCTCTTCTGTTTCCTAATTCTTCCTTAAAATGTGCTTACTGATGTAGACGCTGAAGATATGAAGATGAATAAGACCCAGTCCCTGCCTTCAAGGAACTAATAATCCAATGGAAAACAGATGCGTGCAGCTAACCCTAATCATTGAGATACATGAGTGTTTTTTAGCAAAGTGCTAAGTAGAGGGAGAACAAAATAAATTAACTCTGCCCAGAGGAATCAGAGAAGGCTTCGTAGAGGAGGTGATACTTAGCTGAACCTTGAAGGAAAAGTAAGATTCAGCCAAATGAAGGAAAGTAGGGATACCTTAGAAGGAGAAAATATTCAGGAAACAAAGGCAAGTTGTATGAAAATACTTGCTGTGTTAGAGAATGTATAGGGAGAATGGCTGGGGAAGTAGGTTGCAGTTAGTTGTAAAGAATACGGAGAGTCCTCCTCTGTTGGTCCATTCCCTTCACTTCCTGTTGATAGTTGAGACTTTATTTTACAAGTCATTAGGGACCAATCAACTATAGTATTTTGTGGTGGGTATATTTCATTATTTGGCCATCTGCAGTCGACTCCTTTCCCTCCCTATAAACTCTCTGGTTGCTAGGGGCACCTGAGTGACTCAGTCAGTTAAGCGACCGACTCTCGGTTTCCGCTCAGGTCATGATTTAGCAGTTTGTGAGTTCAAGGCCTGCATTGGGCTCTGTGCTGACAGCGGGGAACCTGCTCTCTCTCCCTCTTTCTCTCTCTGCCCCTCCCCTGCTCAAACTCTTTCTCTCTCTCTCAAAATAAATAAACATTAGAAAAATTAAACTCTCCAATTTCTTTTTGTGTTGTCTCCTAGTATATGTGGTATCAGTTGAGAGATTGTGGTCCCCTTCCACTACCAGGTCCTTCTTCAGCCAAATCTGGTGCTGCCAGAGTCTGACCACATGATTTGGACTTAGCCAAAATGACGCTCCCTCTTTGAATCTTGACTATGCGGTACAAAGATGGGAAGACATCTGGTGGTTATAGTCAGAGCAGCAGCAACCATTGTAGTTGGCGCACTGCTGGATATTTGTTGTGGTTCCTGTCCCCTGGGCCTCGTGAGCTCCCCTGATTCTGACCTTGAGTCAGTTTTTGTCATGCAGCTAAGAACTCTTACGCAAATAACGTCCAAAACAAAACTCATCATTCAAGTTCAAGGAACTTGGAGCTTGACACTATAGGTTTAGAGCTTTAAATGAAAGACTTTTCAGAGAAGGGTACAGGCTTAAGATTGTATTAAAGCTGAGAATTAAAGCCTAAGAGATAGATCACTCAGGGAGAGAATGTAAAGGAAGAAAGCAAGAGGACCAGAGATAATACCCTGGGAGATGTGAACATACAAAGAAGCAGACAGAGGAACTAGCAAGGATGTCCTAAAAGGATATCAGAGAGGTAGAAGGAGAACTAGGGGGAAAATAAGCTCAAAGAGGGGCTTAGCAATATCAGGTACTGCAGAGAGATCAGACGTAATTAGCACTGAGAAGTCACTGGGATTGGCTTTGGTCACTAGATACTTTGAAAGAACAGATTTAGAGTAGCTTTCCAGGTGGGAGCCAAAATCCTATGGTTAAGGAAATACAACTGATACTTGAACAATGCAGAGGTTAGGCATGCCAACCCCCCGCACAGTCAAAATTCATATATAACTTTAACTCCCCAGAAACTTTACTAATAGCCTATTGTCGAATAGAAGCCTTACCAATAATACACAAAGTCAACATTCTTTGTATGTTATATGTATTATAGACTTTATTCCTAAATAAAATAAGCTAGAGAAAACAAAATCATAAGGAAGAGAAAATACATTTACAGTACTGTACTGTCTGTATCAAAAAAAATCCACATATTAACTGAACCCATGCAATTCAAACTCGTGTTGCTCAAGTCTACACTGTAATGGAAGGTGACAAGTAGATGCCACAGTAGAGACTGTTTTAACTGAAAATCTAGTGGAGTGCTGAGGGATGAAGGAACAGCAAGGGATTCGGGGTTAAAAGAAGGGTTTTTCTCTAGAAAAACTGAGCCTTGGGGCACCTGGGTGGCTCAGTTAAGCAGCCGACTTTGGCTCAGGTCATAATCTCGCGGTTCATGGGTTCGAGCCCCGCGTCAGGCTCTGTGCTAACAGCTCGGAGTCTGGAGCCTGCTTTCAATTCTGTGTCTCCCTCTCTCTCTGTCCCTCCCCTGCTCATACTCTGCCTCTTTCCGTCTCTCAAAAATAAATAAACGTTAAAAGAAAAACTGAGCCTTTTCTAGCAGAAGAACTGGTGAAGAAGAGATTGAAAATGTTAGTAGAGTGGTAGATGATGAAGCATTATCTCGGACAAGAAAAGAGGCAGTGGAAATTGTAGCAAGGTGGTAATGGTTGGCCTTGGAAGGGGATAGAGCCCCTTCCTCTTTGAAGTCAGGACTAGAAAAGGTAAGATGAAGATAAAATCACGTGGGCTCTTATTAAACATGGAGATTCCTGGGGCACCTGGATGGCTCAGTCGGTTAAGCATCTGACTCTTGGTTTCAGCTCAGGTCACGATCTCATGGTTTCATGAGTTCGAGCCCCACGTCGGGCTCCAAGCTGACAGTGTGGAGCTTGCTTGGGATTCTCTGTCTCCCTCTCTCTGTCCCTCCCCCACTTGTGCTATCTCTGTCTCTCTCAAAATAAAGAAATAAACTTAAAATAAAAAAAAAAAACATGGAGATTCCTCAGGCCTGCCCTAGAGTTGGTGAATCAGAATATTAGAAGGCAGAGCCCCTGAATGTGCATTATTAAAAAGCCACAGGTGACAGTGGCATACTAAAATTAAAGAAGTGCATACTAAAATTAAAGAAGCACTAATAGAGATCATACAGAATGGAGATGGAGTTGAAGCTAAAGAATATTAGAAGTTTGACATATCCCCTGCAGGAAAAAAACATGGAACCTAGCAAAAATGAAATAAAGGATTTCCAAAGAACACTAAGAACCTGGGTTGAAATCATAAATAAAGCTGCCAGTCATTTAAGTATGCTGTTTCTTTCTGATGTACTCAGTGGCACAGGAGGGGTGGAAAAGCCAATGTTCAGATCGATCCAAGAGGTTGGGAATGGCACAGTGATAGATCTCAAAGAGGTAAGAGGAGGTTGACCCTGGAGTCCAGGCTGGGTAGGCAGGAAAGAGAACTGTTTCTAAGTGAGGTAGGAACAAAGGGGAAGCTCCATTCCAAGTAGGTTGGCTGGATTTAAGGAGCACAGTTGGTATTACCAAACTCTAAACTGCTCTCTTTACTACTAGGCAACAACCCAAACTGAACAAGCCTGCTATACTCTAGTTTTGATGTCTTTTTTTTTTAATGTTTATTTATTTTTGAGAGCGAGAGAGAGACAAATTGCAAGCAAGGGAGGGGAGAGAGAGAGAGGGAGACACAGAATCCGAAGCAGGCTCCAGGCTCTGAGCTGTCAGCACAGAGCCTGATGAGGGGTTTCGAACTTGCAGAGCACGAGATCATGACCTGAGCAGAAGTCAAATACTAAACCGACTGAGCCACCCAGGTGCCCCCAGCCTTGATGTCTTGATCACTATGGTGAAAAGCTGCAAACAACCTAGGTGTCCGTCAATGGGAGATTTGTTAAATAAATTATGATGTGTCCAAATCATGGATGGTATGTACTCATTAAACGTAATGCTAACAACCTACTTAGAAAATTAGTCATGACATTTTAGAAGCTTGTTATAAAACATTCTGTAAAAAGCTATTGGATTTTGCTAAAATTAGGTGTGTATTTATGCAAACATATGCATGTATGCAAAGGAGATGTCTGAAAGAAAAGTCACAAATGTTGAGATACTTTGGTGACTATTTATTTCTATATTCTGTATTTAAAATTTGACTATATGTTTCTATTACTTTGGGGTTAAGAAAATGCAATAAAGTGGTTTTCATTTTTTTTTTAATAATACAAAGTGTTTAAAACTCCCAAATTACTTACCTTTCCCCCCCACCTGTCACAATTCTCTTTATAATAGCATAGATTTTTCTCAGCTAGAGGTAGGAGCTGGGCTGATTAAGTTAATATGTGTCAATTTGTGAGTGATTAGTATCTCCATTATCCTTCAAAACGTGTTTATTGTCTCAAAACATAAATGACTCTCCAAATGATGGTATTCAAGGTGGAGGAACACCTAAGCACAATAATTTGGGCAGGGTGAATTAGGGGAATTTTGGAGAAGAATATGACCACATTAACTCTTCCTGGGAACGTATACCCTTCAGGGTCAGTGTCCTGAAGTTCTTACCATTTATGTGACATATGTGACATTCGGTCGTCCTGGCATAGATTGATACTTGTTACACACAAAAGTTGTTTTTGTGGTTGTTTTTGTTTTTTAAGCTTGTCATATTTATTTACTTATTTTACCACTTCTATCTAACTTAGAATGCCCATTTTTTCCTCCAGAGATTTGTTAAACTTTCCGTTTTCTTCCAGCTTTCTATAATTTGACTTCTGTATTTATATTTAATTCAGGGGAATTTATTTTGATATGTACTGTGAGATGAACATCTAAATTCATTTCATTCCAAATTGCTACTTTTCTCAAAATAATTTATTGAATCACCCTCTTTTACTTGTGTGCCTTATTTGTCATATATTAATATATTACATTTAAAGGAGCTCTTTATTCTGTTACATTGATCTGAATATTTTTGCACCAGTACAAGGACCTGTTGTAGCCTTTTAATGTTTTAATAATTGCTAACGTCAGTCACTACTTTTCTTTTTCAAAATGTCAACATTCTATTTTCCTCTTTTTATTTTTCCTGTAAATTTTACAATGGTTTTTATCAAGTGCCTTAAAAAATGTTACTGTAGTTTTAGTTGGTATAGCACTAAGCTTAAAACTTGACCCGAATCTCTCCACTTGGTACCAACAAATTATTTTCAGTCTTCCAAGCATTTCCCACAGGCGCTCCCTGTCAGCAGCAGCAATGAATGTACGTTATACGTGGTAACTCAGGACTTTATAAGTCCAGGGATTGCCCGTATTCACGTCAAGTTTGTATTTTAGAGAACTGTGCCCTTCAGAGCCTTCCACAATGCAGTACAGGTTTTGTTGTTTTTTAGAGCAGTCCTTTGTAATCCTGTGATTTCAGTCTGCCGTGCTGAGCGTTACCCACCAATTGGTAGGTTACCCAGGACTGATACACTTTATACCCTCTTCCCATTTTCATAATCGGCTTATTATATTCGGTTGGAGACTTCTTCAAGTTTTCTTCTTTGCAACTCTAGAGAGTAATGGCCGTCTTTCCAGGACTTTGCGAGGTTTGTTTTGTAAACTGTTCCAAACCCCGGAATGATTATTACATTAACTACCTGATCTCAGGGAGGTCATTCAAGTTCTCTGATCTTAAGCTTTCTTGCCTGTAAAATGGGCATGATAGTACATGCATGAGGTGGTAAAGTAGTGGTGCCCATAAACAGCTTCTTTGTAACCACTCAAGAAGGATGCGCTCCATCTCTTCCCTCTGTTCCCTCACCCCCTTCCCTCTGTTTATCTGCTGAGATCAACCTTGCCAGTCACCCCTGCCTTTGGTTCCATATTTCCCCTTCCTCAGGGAGTTCCTGAATTCTCCAACAGCTCAGCACCTAAGGCCAAATGGGGAAAGAGCATAGAGATAGGGCAAAATAATTTTGTAAGCAATCTAGCATTAAATTAATTGATAATGAATTACAAATCATTTTAATAATAGCAAATGAAGCTAAGCCAGTGTCCATACCCTTCTTTAGAAAAATAAGCAAGGTTTAGAAAATTATCATTTCCTAAGTTATTAATAATTAATATAGGGCAATAATTTGGGTATAAACCTTAAGGGCTTCTATAGAGAATGTCTATTAGTACCAAGTGGTAATTCTAAGTGTAAATGCTGATCATGACCCCTTAGAGCCAAAATCGTTGATTAGATGGGCATGTTCAACATTAAAGTGTGCGTGTATTTAATTAAAATTGATTTTGGAAGAATTCTCCAACTACTGTTCCTTATGCTCAACTTTATTTTCTGATTGTGAAAACGAAGTAAAATTGAGGTATTGTTTAGGGTAAATCATGTATGTTGAGGAGTATCTAATTTTGTTTTTTCTGTCTAAGGCCTAAAAACTTAAATAGTGGCTTCATGGCTTGATTTCATTTCATTCTAGGAAAGGGTTATTACTGTTCATAATTCAGAAGTTGAAATTTTATTTAAAGAAGATGCTAGGACATTCAGAGCCCTGGGTATGAGGAGGGATGTAGAAAACAAATTTGAGAAAAATAATTCTGATCAATCTCTATCACATTTTTTCACTGGCAAAACAATATTCAATGTGCTAATTCTGTCCTCTGCTGTTTTCTATGAAAGCTATCCTTAGAGCAGTGAAAGCATTATATGTTCAATGTACTCATATTTGCAGAAAGAAAATTTCTATATATTTGAACAATTTCCGTGTCCTTCACCTAAGAATTCTCTCTTGTAATTATATGGTGGAAATATTATTTTTGAGCTTTTTTAAAGAGAGAGAAAAAGAAGAGTAATAAGGAAAAGAAACCGGAATTTTTAAAATTTAGTTGATTTCTAGATATGGACCTGATTTCTTGCACGAACAGTTTCAATACTGTATTTGTGGATGTATGTAGCATAATTAGTATCTCACAGGCAACAACCATCCATCTGTTCCCATAGATGGAAACTGTCTTTAAATAATAAAGAAACTCCTTTCTGACATAAATGCTCTCTGCCTTTGAAAGCTAAGTATAAATATACAGCATAATGTTTGCATCAGCCTGACATTTACATGGAGGCGTATCTGACTACGTCTTATAAAATCTATTATTTTTAGTAAATACTTCAGTCGAATAGCCTGGGTTGGTCTTTGTTTCTTGTTTGTTTTTTTTTTTAGATTGCCCCTAAAATATTTCCAGCTCACTCACAGGTTAATAATCACACGATGATGTCAGCCAAATCAAGTGCTGACAAGGAAATGGGAGCCCTGTTCAAGAGAGAGATGAGTAAATATCCCAGGAGAGGAATCAAACGGCAAGCAGTCATTTTTCATAAAGAGAAAAATCACTAAAGAAAAGAGGTTTAAAAAAAATAAGTTTAACTGAACACTTGGACACCCCCCCACACAAACAAAATGTGCAGATGGTAAGATTCTAATGGAAGAGACATTTGGGAGTATGGCCATCAGCTTGTCCCACCTGCCGTGGGAGTTTGTCTGTGGGCAGATACAACTCCCTAGTTCGAGAGGAAAAAAAAAAAAAGAGAGAGAGAAAAGGTTACAGCCCAGGTGGGTTAGACACACTGCTAGCCAGAGTGATGCTCCTAAGTTAGTCACATTGCTGATGGCAACAGAGCTAGAATAAAAGAAAATGTGAAAACAGCATGCTGACCTTTAACTACCATGTCAATATGCTTAAAAAATAATTTGAGGTTTTGTGTGCCTTTACTGAATATACGGTAACCACATACCACAGTTTCATAGGTTTCTTGCTAATAAAAGACTCCCAATTTGTTAAAATCAAACTTCATTTTAAAGTCTTGGGCTTTAATGTGAACTAAGTTTCCAAATTAAAACCGGATCCAGGAACCCTTTCTCTTTAGCAGATTGGAATCCAGTAAATCTCCCCACATACACAAATCCTATAAAGAGTGTGTATTGTTTCAAATAGCTGGAGAGGAGAGCAGCTCTGCCCATCGCTCACCAGAGCCGTGGTTCTCCCCAGTAGAGTCATGTTTTTAGCAAGGTTCCTGTGGGAAACCTGTTTGTGAAAGTGGCATTTGTGATTCAGACTTCAGCTCCCCATGCCAGCTTCGGAAAGTCAAACAGATGTTTCCTCGTTTACTGCCGCGTAGCTCATCACTTATCCCAAGAGGAAAATCAGAAGAGGCTGGGGACAAGCGCAATTCTGTCAGCCAAGCCACAAGAAAATGGAGATAGAGAGAGGTCTTATTTGTGTGTGTATGTGTGTGTGCGTGTGCGTGTGCGTGTGTGTGTGTGTGTGTTCTAAATCTGATTAAATGTGGGCTTAAACTTTGCTTTATTTAAAGATAGATTCATCTACAGGAAACTTTACCCTCCACCTAAATTTCAGTTTTTTATTCCCTTTTTTCTCCCCGTTTCCTGGGAAAGTTCAGTATCTTTGATAGGTCTCTTTGGAATACAACCTTTGTGCCTTTCAGTTTTGCTTGGGAGTAAGAGGTTGTTTCAGAGCAAAGCTTAGCTCTTGATTTGTTTTGCAAGAATAATGAGACCAAAAGTCATTTCTTATTCACACGCATCAAAACACATGCATACCCCAAAAAAAGCAAATAAAATGTATTTTGAATCTCATACACCACAGTGATGTGGCCAGGGAATTATACTCATTAAATGGATTTACAAAGAGCTGGGTAGCATATAGTAGAAAACAATATTGCATTAAGCCTGAACTAACATTAAACGGGACATAGTAAGTCTTTTTCATTTCTGATCTATATATTTTTTAAAAAATAGTATTGACAATTTTTAAGCTAGAAATCAAATTGCTATAGGAAATACAAAAAAAAAATAACCTTAAGCATTCCCCTGTTTTTGTTTTAGACATGCAGTAGATGTAATCTTGCCTAATTGTAATCTAGAGTCAGATTTTTAAGTTGGGTTTTTTTGGAAAAAGATTTGCTGTCTCTTTGCTTGGAATGAATTCCTCTCGGTCCCAGGCCTTAGACCAGTGGAAGGGTCACGGCTAATTTAGAAGGTTCTCTGCGGATGTGAATCTCTGTCTCTCCCTTTCAGACATTCTCGTTTTCTCTCCTCTCTTGCTCTGTGCGTACGCAGAGTGGTGTCTGTGTTTCAGGAAAAAGAATGTGTGTTAAAAGAACTAATGGTCCGACTGTCCATCAGACTGGGCAGCGATGGAGGTCATCTGGCGGTCAAAACCAAATAATTTCAGCCTGTTCCTAAAGCCCCTAAAGCTGTTGACTCGATGACTGGAGTTCACCGCCTCTGCTGCTTCTGTATCCTCTGAAACCTGGGAGTTTTATTTTTGGAGACAAGAACAGGCATATTTTCTCCCTAGCAACTGTGTGTAAACAGTGTCTGCCATTCAGCATTGGCTCAGGTTAGCGTGGCTGGAGTATACACTCACTGCTCCCTCTTGATACATGTCTGCCCTGAATAGACAATAGACCAGATTCTAAACCTAGAGTCTCCCGACATATTGGAAGAATCTGAATATTTGTGCTTGTCTTGAAGTGCATTGTTAAGGTAGAAATTCTAAATATTTAGAGCTAGAAAATATTCTCCCCTTTATAAAAAGATCTGATGTTCTTAATGTGAAACTGTGTGCAGGCACATAGTTTAAGGTAACTTCCAAGTTTCCGCATTCATAAGGAACAGATGGGAGTGGAAGTGGTTTCAAAGTGCTGACAACTCCATTAAAAATGTTTTAAAAATCCATAATCCATAAATCTGAACCACATATTGGTTATAGTCACAGCCCTTTCAGTATTTCTTGTACCCTATTTGTGAATACCACCACCTGCTGGCAGTTAATGACAAGCTCTTACTTTGCTGAGGAATCCATCTAAAAGTCAATATTAAATAAAATTTAAATGTTTCTAAGTAGGTAAGTTCTTGAAATGAAAATCTGTTTACTGCATCAGTTTGAAACATCGTAGCCACAATCAATTTACCACAACTTTTTAACGGGTATTGGAAAAATTGCGCATGGAGTATTGTTTTGAAATGAAAGCTATTCTTTATTTTTACTTAATACCAACTCTTCATCATCTTTTCTCTTCAACTTGTCTTTCCTTGCCCCCAACACTTCAGAGTGATGTTAGAAGTATCCAAATCACCAGATTTGAGTTACAATTCTTCTTCTTCTTTTCATCTGCCCACTTTCTAAAAGAAGTATTTGTGTGCAATGAAATATCTAAATATGGGAAAGGAGGAGGGGCAGGCAAGCTTGGAAAATGCACAGGCTGGATAATTAAGTGTTGACTTCTAAAGATTATGTCTGTGATTGAGGGATTTACCACTCTTATTTTGGCATAGACTCATAAAACATATGTTCACAAAATCTGTTTTATGGCTTTTTTTTAAACAGGGTAGGAAATTTTAAATGTACAATAAAATAGGCAAATCAAATCTTCATGCAGTGATATTACAATACACTGGTTCCTTTTCATTGTTCAAATCCTTACTTATCAAACAGAAATATAATACTTTATAATAAAATAAAATACAATGTCACTATGGCCCAGTACAGTGAACGACAAAATCTTTGGATTCAGGTAATCCAAAACTAGTTTTCCAGCCCCCCCCAAAAAAAAAAAAAAAAACACCACACCATGTGTGCTGTTTTTATTCTGAAGCTGCGCTCCTAAAATTTTCTGTGCATTCTTTAAAAATGCATCCTGGTCCAATTTTAATATATGCCTTTAGCCAGGTAAATCTTTGTATCTAATAAGGCTACTGGAAAGACACTAGATAGGAGCCAAACTCAGACAATAATTCCTTCTTCTTCAATATGTTTTTCTAACCTGCTGACTGAGGGCTGTCCTGCAAATGGGACGGTTCTCTGTTGCTCCAAAGGTGAGATGCGCTGACACCTCAGCCACACTCCTAATAGTTTTAGTTGTTTGCAACACTAATGTAACATTATGTTCAGTATTTCAGGCAGTTAGAAGTAGCAGGTCTTTGGCACCAAGAAACAAACCCTTACTGAAACTTGATAGTACTTAGGTAGCCTGGTGCTGATTTTTATGCGTTATCTGGAGAAGGATGAAATGGATCCAGTGCCTGAGAGGAGGAATGCCTTCCAGAGATTTTGCTCTCAGGCAAATTTTCAGTATTCTTTCATGGGAGGAGGGGGGATCCCCCCACCATAAAACAAAGGTAATCTCTAATGTCACAAGGAGGGAGGAACAGAGGGGTAGAGAAGGACGGCATTAAGTCTTTTTTAATAATGGAAATCTGAGTAGCTCCTCAATTCCACGTAAGAACTTTCTCTGTTAATCTGAGAATTATGGGTTCAGGCTGGCTCTTACTTTTAGAGATTTTACATTTTTCCCATAGGCATCTGATCATTGCTGGGCGGCCTGACTTATGCCCCCTTCTGCTTACATTTAAAAGGTCACCAAAACAATGACTAGGTTTTCTGCAGGCTCCACCCACCACGTAGTCGGTGAGTTCACAGTCCACCAGGATCCTCAGCTGTAAAGCACCCCCTACTGCTTCTATGAGGCCAGTGCACTAGTGATTCTCAAGTCTGCGCTTCCAGGACTCTGCGTATAAGGAGATGGTGGGGCTTGGTGCCACATTTCTTTTTATGCTTTATAAGGGTCTGTTCAGAGCAAGCCACTGTTCTCTTGATCAACAATCCTCAGTATCCTCAGCTTTGAAACAGGTCATATTTGGGGAGGTGACTTTAAGTAATCCTTTCAACTAATTCAAATAAACACACATGAAGCCATTCTCTTCTTGGAGAGCATGGCACCAAAAATTGTCAAGGAATGACCCCTGCCTTCCTGAGACTTGTGAACTTGGAGATCATCCAGACCCAAACACAGGCATAATGATTTTCATGCTAGAATATAGTACTGCAATGTGATAATTACTATAGAAGTTTTTTGTTTTTTTTTTTTTTAATATATTGTAGGAGTGGGAGAGATTAATTCCACCTGGGAGATTCTGAAAGGCATTTTGGAGTAGGTGGATTTTAAATTGAATCCTAAAAGCTGAATAGAAGAATGTTCCAGGCAGGGGGAACAGTAGTATTGAAAATGTGACATTTGCTTTCATCAGGTTTCTTGCATCCCTTGACTTCTTGGATGCCTTTGTTGTTAACTGCATGGTTAACCAATTAAGGCAAGGAGAAAAGCTGGTTTGAGATAACCGTGGTGTGAAAAAGCTTTGATCTGGACATTTACTTTCTTTTCTTTTCACACAGTGATTCTGATATGAATAACATTATTAAATTTCTTTTTTCCTCTTACAATTTATTTTTTTTAATGTTTATTTATTTATTTTGAGAGAGAGAGAGAGAGAGAGAGCAGGGGAAGGGCAGAAAGAGAGACACAGAATCCTAAGCTGGCTCCAGGCTCCAAACCCATGAACCACAAGATCATGTCCTGAGTCAAAGTCAGGCGCTTAACCCACTGAACCACCCAGGAACCCCTCCTCTTGCAATTTATTTACCTGTTTCCTTCCATCTATACACACACACACACACACACACACACACACACACACACACACACACCTGTTTCCAGAGTTTATTCTTGGGCACTATCCCAGTTTCTACTATGATCTCTACAAGTCAAATCAATTAGATTAAATTGATAATACAACTTAATGACCCTGCTTGTCTTTGCAGGTAAACTTCAGAAGAGAATGAATCTAAGTGCCAACTCATTAACCTTGAAAGACAATTCAGGTGGTTTTATTCTAACGTTTCTAGTGTTTGTTTAGAGTTGAGCACACTTTAAATATGTCTGCGTTGTTTAATAGCCTCTTGTTGTACACAGTTTTTTTGACGGACTCAATTGATATTCTTCATTAAAGACCAGATCCTAAAGAACTAATTCACCTTCCTCTTGAATTTACATTCAAACAGGAGATTTCGTAATGGCTCCTTAAATGCTAACACTAGTTTCGAATGCTGCCAACCTCAGAGTTTCTTGTCCACATCAAATTTCTAATTCTTACACTGAGCCCTTTGTGGGAAACAATTGTCCAGCCCTTCTCTCTTTACATTTTTTTCTAATTTTCTCATCTGTGCTGTTCACTCTTTATGCTGTGGATATCTTCATTACGGGATTGGTAGGACTTTGGTCCCTGAAGACAAATATTTTATTAGCTCTTAATGGTGATCTGCTATGGAAGGTTACATTTCAGGAAATTATTTATTTTAGTATGTTTGTAACTTGTTTTTAAGGAGGTTTTTTCCTCCTTTTACAATTCCAACGGAGAAAATTCATCCAGAAATGTCTCCACTGCCACCTACTTGCAGTTTGGAAACCTACATGCACCTGGTTTGTCAAATAAAGCTGGTATTTTTCTCCCGCAAGGCAAGATTACTGACGAGAATACTGTAGGTGGCATTGTGGATTCTTCTCATGTTTTTAAAGACATGGGTTTTGTGAAATGGCTAGAAAAATTCCTGCATTATAGGATTTTTACTAACATTCGTGGAAACGGTTTTTTCTGTAAATGTGGTATGTCTTCTTCTATGATAATTGTATTGCTACAAATTATGTAGGTAACAGTCTAAGTGAAAATACCATTCCTAAATGCTTTATTCATATTTATATTAGGTTTACGTTGCTATAGTCATAATCCTTAATAACTTCTTATAAAGCACGTTATATAATGCATTCATGATTATGCTATGGAAAGCTGTTACCTAGCACATTGTAAAAGACAGACATTTTAAAAAACAATATATGTTCCTATTTAATGCAGAGAGATGAGTTATCAGACACAGTGTGTACTTGTAATTTCATAAATAATAATAAGGTATGCGTAAATGGCTCTTTAATGCCCAGTGTTATTATGTTGAGAAGAAAGTGAACTATTCTAATATAATAACAGATATGAGAATTTTGAGTTATTTTTTCTTCTCATCATAGCAGTGACCACTCTGTGCCTAATGATTTCATTTTATTGCAAATCCCCTAGATGGAAGCTTAAAGATTTGACATTGTTATGCGCTTTTTTAATACAGGTTATTCTGCATTTTATTCAGCCTACTAAAAGTACATTGCCCTGTCTTAGCATATTTAACTGGAAATCATAGCTTAAGCCATTTTTGCAGTATGTTCTCTAGAGTCTCCCGTTTTAAAAAATTATGAGCATCTGAGCATCTACCTAAAATTTTAATTATTTCCCAAATTTCACCAACTTCACTTTTCTCAATTTTCATACGAGATAACAAAGCTCAGTTTTTAAGAATATTTTAGGGAGCGTGATTTAATTGTTCTTAATCTGAGAAATCATTTGGATCTCACACTGGACATGTACGTATTGGCTTATGATAACATATGATTAGTGATGAGAAATATTTTATTCTTTCTCATGAACGTGGAGCCGGCTGTTGGGAGTACAGAGCTGGTCCTTTCCTGAAAGCATTCAGTACCATCTAATTTCCCATCTATACAGTTTGTCCCTAAGTGACATTTTAAAAGCAGCTGTAACTTTATGGTTGTTTATGTTCAGTGACTGTGGAATGGTTGTCTAAGAGAAGTACAACAAATCTTTGCGGTGTGTTCCCTGGCTGGTACACAACCAGTATTATGCTCGTACTTTTAAACAACTTCTAATGTCATCAGATTTCATTTGTACGCTGCACATCCTTTTTAAGTTTTTTTTTCCTTCTGCCCTTTTTTTAAATATGAAATTTATTGTCAAATTGGTTTCCATACAACACCCAGTGCTCATCCCAACAGGTGCCCTCCTCAATGCCCCACGTTCCCCTCCCTCCCACCCCCCATCAACCCTCAGTTTATTCTGTTTTTAAGAGTCTCTTATGCTAAGGTTTTTTTTTTTTTAATCTCATCTAGAGAAACTTCAAGTCATTCAAGTTTCCTTAATGGCACCAATAATGTATATAAACCGTGTTAGTATGCAGTGCATTTCAGAGTAGAGTAGCATTAAAACTCCTTTGTTGCAAAGTCATGCTTCAAGGAAGGCTTCCAGATCTAAAGATAAACGGTGAGCTTGGAGAATCCACTTCATTTTGAAAGTGTCTAGAGGGGCGCCTGGGTGGCGCAGTCGGTTAAGCGTCCGACTTCAGCCAGGTCACGATCTTGCGGTCCGTGAGTTCGAGCCCCGCGTCAGGCTCTGGGCTGATGGCTCAGAGCCTGGAGCCTGTTTCCGATTCTGTGTCTCCCTCTCTCTCTGCCCCTCCCCCGTTCATGCTCTGTCTCTGTCTGTCCCAAAAATAAATAAAAAACGTTGAAAAAAAAATTAAAAAAAAAAAGTGTCTAGAATATAATTTGTCTAATAAGGGCAGTCCTTTCACATAACATAGAAACCAGGTGAGTTCTGAAGCATGTGGAAATCTGTGCACAAGGATTAAGTAAATTTTGCATCCTCTCTGATGAGTGCAATAGAAGAACATATTGAGCTTTGTGAGAGATTTTGTTTCTGGTTGTTGTTCAGGGAAACAAAGTCCTTTGAAATTTCCTTGTCAAAAGCACCATCAGAGGATGATCCTGGCGGGAATGCTGAATTTACTGCCTCAGAGCATCACTGGAACTGGCTGAGAATCCTGACTTCCTTGGTGTAGGATGATAAAACACTGGCACGTCACACTGACAGCTTTTTGCTGGCACGTGGTACAAGAAGACAGGCAGGCCAGAAGGTGACTGTCCTCAGCAAACTCCTAGTGTTGGGTCACTTTTCTCATCCACGTGGCCCACGCCCAAAGTAGCTTTCCCTTTGTAAGTAGATCAGCCTCTTGCCAGCATTCAAGAGATATATAGACAGCTTCCGAGGCTCCAACTGTCAGCTCCTTTTCTGCTTCAAGAAATGAAGAAGCTCCATACACTACAGTTATTTTTTTAAAAGACTGTAATAAGTTACAGTTATGGGTCATGGTAGGTTTTTTTCTATAGTGTTATTACCATTATTATCTTCTACAGCAGTAAAAATTGATTGTTCAGATGAGCAGTGTGAGAGACCCTCAAATTCAGGCAGCAGAACTAAATCTCCCATCTAGATAGCCAAAAAATGAGAAAGCAAAGAAAAGAGTATATTAACCCGCTACTCCTCTCCCTTCCTCTTAACTTCCTAGCAAATCTTATGAATGTCCATGGATGTGCCACAAATATACCCTGTATGTGAAACTACATTGTGAAGTTGTGATTCTTAAGCTCACGACCATGTGTCACCTGTCTTGGTCATCTTTACCCATATCTACATTACTGCTGTAGTTATGCTAACTTCCTACATAGCTCCACATGGAAGATTTGTGTTTGTGACAGAAATGGCTTAAATAGTGTTTGGGTACATATTTGTGAGTTCAGGTAAATGTGAAAGGCAAACATTTTTGAGCCCCAGAATGCGTTAACAGAGAATACAGCTAGTGGTTACAACAGGGAACATTAGTCCAGAAATCCTTGGGTTCCATGACCTACAGCAAGCTAAAGTGCTTTCTGGACTCCGTAGGCAATGAAACTTATTTTAAAATGTTTTACGATAGAGATTTTAAAATAACAATAAAATACATTTAAAACTACATTATGCTAGGTTTTCATATAGTTATTGCCGGTAGCTTTAAAAATTGAAATTGTTGAAATAACATTCTGTGTTTTTTCATCCCTTTACTACATATCAATTCTTTGGTACCATCCATATGCTTAATCAAGTAAACTTATAAACACTTAATAAAACCCTCTTTGACTTTAGGGGGTATTTTGAATCCTTCTAAAATCACAAGAGTGCCAGCGGTGTTTGGACCAAGTGTCTTATGATATTGGCTCTATTCCATCTTGAGATGTGGCCACTTTCCCTCCCATATTGAGATATATTTCACAATCATTAATAATGCATCAACCACATACCATTTCTAGAAATATTTTTTATTTATAGCTTGGCTCCTTCCTTCCCCACCGCCCAATTGCCAAAGGAGCCCTCAGTGCCTCCTGCCCCATTTTTACTCTCCCTCTCTCATATCATAGGCATTGTCCTTTAGAAGACTTTCTGAGCACAGACAAATCGGTCAGTCCTGCTCTTCCATGAGTCAGAGCATCTCCAAAGAGTACAGGGGGTTACTCTGCATGAGGCTTTAAGAACACCGCCTCATAGCTGTTCTGAAAAGTAAGAGGACCGCGGTGCTGGGGGAGATCTAGCTTCCTTCACTGTCAATGCAAAAGTAGGACTATGTAATGCCACAGACTGGAAGAAACATGCACTGTTATGTGACCCTGAAAATATGTTTATTTCCTTTCATGTGTACACTTGACATTGAAATTTTTAATTTTTTGCTAAGTGTTTTCATCTTGAAATACTCAATTTTCATGGATAGTCATTTCAACCATGGATGTTAATTATTTGTACAGGTTTTTTTTTTCCTTTTCATCGTGTAATATCAGCAGACCATTAATACTCTTTATATGGGACTGATTTACTGGAATTTTTCTTTTTCTTCTCTGTGGACCTTCTTGACCTAGTTCCATGTGTCAACTCCTACACACACACACACACACACACACACACACACACACACACATTTTGGTAAACTGAAGAATATACATGAGTATAAAGAAAGGGACAAATGCATAGGGGTAGCAAGCAAGGAGGAAACCATGCTAAGTCTGGCTATTTTATAACCTTATTTATATTGATTTAAAAACGCATTCTTTGCAGAAGCCTCTTTCCTTTGCTCTCTCACCTGCTACACTGAACAAGAAGGAGAAACCAATGATAGTCAGAGTGTTAAGCAGAGAGCAGACGGTAGCGATTTAGTATAAATATTGAGGTGTCAGTTTTATTTCATTTACACAATTTATTTCATTGAGAAATATTGGGTAAAATAGATTTCCAAAACAAACGTTATGACTTATATTCTCCCAGGGTGAACAGACTGCATTTCTCATAAGCTGAGGCTGCATATCTCTTCGAAGGAAAAATTGTGGGGGTCGATACTGCAAACCTCCTAGATGGCTCTTAGGGTGTAGAGCTTAAGGTAGGGGGACTGGAATGTTTGAATAACCTGGAGTAATTGCATAACAAAAACTCGAATCTCTGACCGCATCTTACAGTTAAGGAAAACCGTACTATTCAACTGGAAGACAAGTCTCTTTGCCAGGCTACATAATTATCAATTTTAGGGGAATTGTTTTGAATTTTATAATTACGTGATGCTTCAGAGGAAAGTCATGATTTTTTTTCATCCGTTTCTGTATTCTTCATTCTAATGGGCAGTACATCTGTTTCCATACATTTATTTCATAAGTGTTCATACACAAAGAAGAAAACTCCTTTTTTCGTGTGGCTAAGAAATAAAAAAGCACTTGCCTATAAGTGGTGGAGGAAAATGGGAGACCCGGAAAGTAGTGCAGGTCACCTCTAATGAGTGCAAACAGATGACTGCAGTCTCCAGTGTTAGACATAATTCTGATTTAAGATCCAGTCATTTTGTCTGGCTTTAATTATAATTCTGTTCCGTTAATTAAAAACAAGATAAGCCCAAGAAGAGTTTTAGACTCTTTTCCTCTCCGTTTCTTCACCAAGGATGAAGCTCTTCACCATCAGCTGCCTCTCACTAGGTCCCTCTGCTGTGATGACGTTCAGCCTTAGGAAGGGAAGTACTAGCCCGTCCCAGGGAGGAGCTTCTGTTTCATTTCAATGTGCAGAGAAATTGCCGTGAAAGGCAAAGAAGACATCTCAACAGCTTACCCAAAGGAAAAAGAAAAACCAAACCTCAAGCTTTAAGAAAATTCCGGTCTCGTGGGATCGTACCATAGATCTGCAGACCCTTGCCGATGATGTTAGAGTTGTATTAGCCAGCGTTATGGAAGTTCACATTTTCACGGCTTTGAGACTATAGAATTTAATGGTATTTCTAGTTGACAAAAGTATAGGGGAATCCTTGTCACTTTAAGGAGGTATGATACCAAGTTTAAGTAAAGCTACTTTTCTTCCAAGGAAACATAAAGAAGAAACTTCATGTCTGGCATCTAATAGACACTCAGTAAATAAATACGAAAGAATGAACTAATATCCCCTGAACACTATCAGAAAGTCGTGTGCTGTGAAAATTCTCCACAATAACATGGTGACAATGTCACGAAGTCTGGATATAAGTAACTCTTTAATCATGCATATACGTAGGTGTGCACCTGGCATGTATTCACGCCCACTTGATTGCTTATACTGTGTATTAAGAAACTAGTTGAAATTTGTCAAAATGCTTACGCCTTATGCGGAAGGCATGAATTAGAGAGCTAAATCAATATATCCAGTAGCAGCAAACGGCAATTGATGACGTGCAAATTTTGTGTACCCCATCCTAGCTTTGTGACGGGGACTGAAAGTTGCTTCACACATATGGTGCATCATGAACTGAAGGGGGAGAAAAGAAAAGAAAACATTTCCTGAAAGAAGTTTCTCTTACCAAAAGTTTTCCTAGTGTTATTTTTATAGCCGAGTGAGAGAGAATTTACAGGGAGCTGAAATCATTGAAGCTAATTAGTTGAATGGCTCTATTATTTATCCAGGGACACGTAGTACAATAATTGCTATTGCAGGTTTGAAGCATCTCAGGGATATTAATTCCAGAGCTTTCATGTCATCTCAGTACAGTAAAACTTCCTAATGGCACCCTGAAGGTGCATAATCTCATTTTAAAACTACTTTTTCTTATTTTTTTCTGAAGGAACTGGCAGAATCTCCTTCCATAAAAGCTGAAAAAGGGGAAGAACTCATAATATTTTCCTCATAAGAAAGCAGTTATATTTTCTTATTATTTTTTTTTTTTTACTGTGTGACCTTTCCTACCTTCTGATGAGGGGTTTGCTATGGCACTTTATCAAAAGTTTATCTGAACTCTGCTTCCTTGCCTCCCCTTGGCAGCAGCCGGCGTATCTCTTGATCTCTCAGGGGAAGATAGGCAAGGTGTGAGGTGGCATTGGCTTTGGTCCCTTCTACAGTCATTTAGGAGAAGAGGACTCATTACAGAACACAGCAGGGTCCTGGTTAGGTGGGGAGAGAGAGGTCCAACACCTATGCCTAAGAGAAGCCTCCTGTAGCCATCCTATCCCGTGCCTAATTTGGGTCCCCTTGGAGAAAAACAACAACCATAATATGATCTCTATAAAATCACACCAAGAAATGCCACTTGTGTAATTTTAGAGGGAAATGAAGCCATTGCTCATAAAACTGCTAGCACCGTCTTGAGTCAAGAACAGTGTTGGTTGTTTGCCAAACATCCCACACTCATCTCTGGAAAACCATCTCAGTTCTTTCATTTATCTGTCCTTCCTCCCTTTCCCTCCCCTTGCTATTTCACTCTTGGCCTTGACACAGCTTAAAGACCCAAATGCTGACCCAGAAAAAAAAAAAAAAAAAAAGTCCAGTCTCCAAGTTTTGGGACTTAGGCTCTTAAAAGTGCTTTTGGACTTGGGCTCAATGGGATTTGCAGGAGCCATTTTATTCCTGCCTCAGCCTCAGGCCTCTCTCCACTCTGACCTTACCAATCTCCGGGGAGGTCGAGATTCCGAGCCTCCCCTTCAGTAATAGTCCAGAGAGCTCACCACCTGAAATGTACTGTGCTTCCTTCATGGTGTCGTTCTTTAAGTGAGGAGTAACCAGAGGAGCACAGTGATATGTCTCCACTGGCCACCAGAATGATGCCACTCAATCTGTGGTCTTAAACCCTAAGCAACAATTTGTATCCGGTTTTCTCTCAAGATCTGAAAGGCAAATACAACTCTTACTATGCCATTAAACCGGAGAGAAGTTCTACAGCATCTACTGCAGCAATAAAGCAGCAGAGACCTCCAGGGAAGCTGATGCAATTAGGAAAACCTGACTTAAGTACAGTATATAGATCAAAGTTCCTCCCTCATATTGGCTGTGGTTGTAAGTGGCTGGATCTGTACACACACATATGTGTGCCCACGCGCACACATACTGTCTTAGAGCTTTGACCATTTTTTATCATGATAACCTAATCCCTTTGTTAGGTTCCCTTGGATTCCTTTAAATCTAATGTAAACATATTTGAATATCCGTTCTATTCATTAAGGTCTTAAGTTGAACAACACACTAAGGTGGTAATAATGCTCCACCCTTGTACTCCTTCTCTGAGAAGTTCATTGTAAGGATTGGTAGGTTTTCCCAGGAGCCAATGGCTATCATTGGTAGATATGCATATAAATACAGGCAAAGTAACAACCAGTTTGTGGCTTATTATCAAATCCAGGGCAAAAGAGCACATATCAGAAACTCCTATAGGGCTGCTGTGGGACCTCTGCTCTTGCTAAAAAACAGGATTGTCTCCTTATCTGACTTTTGGGCTCAAGAGGTGTTGCTGAGTGGGAAAGCCAGGACTGAAATCAACGACCCTGGCTTCCTGCCCTCTGTCCACTAAACAAACTAAGTCACTCATGTGTGTCTTCTCCTCTTTATTTCTCTCTCTCTCTCCGTGTTTTTCTTTCTCCCTCCTTCTGTTCCATTCTCTCTTACATGTATTATTTACTCAAGAGTCTGTACCAACCCTTTGGGGGCTGTTAGAATCTATTTTATAGTTTGTTGGTCACTGACCTGATAAGTCATAATCGTTCAGAAAGAATCATCACAATTTTATCAGGTGAGGGCAGCTACTGTGCAGGCATAGTAAATTCTTGGGCTTAAAATCTGTGCAGCAATTTTTTTTTTTCCAAAAGAAATGTTAAATGGGCGCTTTATGCATACAATAAAGGACTGTTCTTACTTAGAATTTAACGATGGTGTTTTTGGAAGGCAAAATTTCCAAGGATTCAAAGAAAGAATAAAAAAAGAGAATTTTGAAATTTTGCATGGTCTCACCCATGTTAAAACCCTCCTCGCTTCTCCTTGCTGGAGTTTCCATTTGTAAAAAAAAAAAAAAAAAAAAAAAAGGGTGTAGGATTATTGTTGCACCTTGTATATGTGTGTGTGGCAGGAGGTGGGAGGTGATACAATATTAGAAACACAAAATTTCTAATATTTAATATCCTTTAGAAAATCCAAGCACAAAAAATCTCATGTTTTAATCAATTAAAATCAATTGAGCTGAAATGCCTTTGAAAGCTTTTTTTTTTTTTTTTTGGAAAAACCAAGAAAATCCCACCTGAATGTCTTAAATCACTAGTATGTCCATTTCTTTTGCCCCAAGAGGGACTTTGAGGTCATTAAAAATAAATAAAAATTCATTTCCAGGCCGAGCTTCTCTCTATTAAGATGGGTTTGTTTTTTTAATTTTCTTCTGTCCTTTCCAAGTTATAAACTTGTGACAACAAGGCTTTGCGTGATGTTGACAGACCCTTAACCATAACAAGGCAAACGGTGCTACTTTCCTTTTAATTGAACTTGATTTAAATGAAAAGAATGTGGAATAAAAGAGGGTATACATTTGGAGGTGATTCTATATACTTGGTTTTAACCAACAGGCTTTATAAGTGTTCATTAAGAAACTCCACTAGGCATGTTTCCTGCTGCAGAATAGACTTTAACGGAAGAAATAAAGCTGTGAAGATTCCGTTTTCACTTTGTTTCTCGTAAAGACAGTCAGGATCCAACATAAACAACAATTTACACCCAGCATTTATTCTGGAAATTACAGTATCGTGCAGTTAACGCACACAGATAAATAATGTTTTATGGGATTCTGCGGAGCCCTTTCAGGGTAGCGGATGTTTAACCGAATTAAAGGATTTTGAGAACTCAAAGCTCTCATTTTAGGCAGGTTTAAACAGTTAATATTACAAAACACCAGCACAGAGGAGCTGGTCCAAATATATTTTTAATGCAGTTATTTTATTTTCATGATTTCCCATTTTGGCTTTATTACCATTTGGCACCTTCCGCTTATACTAAGTTACTTGTCTCCCAGGCCATCTCCCTCAGGATTTTGCTTGCTTTATGGTAACATTTCTTAATCCACTTTTAATCCCTTCTATATCTGCAGGTGTGGAAATACCAGAAATGGAACTCTAATTCCTGATAGATGGAGTTATATAACAGAAGTTATTATACAAATAAGGAATTGTGATTTTAAATAATAATACAGAAAAAACTATTTTTAAAAAAAGGAGGGAATTGCATATTTAGGCTAATTTCTAACTTTTCCATTAGTGAAAAGGGGCAGTTTCACAACCTTTCACTGTAATAGCGGTGATGTATCAGGACACATGTAGCTACACTTGTGGTGAGCACAGCATAATGTATAAACTTGTCCAATCACTGTGTTGTACACCTGAAACTAACGTAATGTTGGGTGTCAAATATGCTCAAATAAAAAAAACAGTAATAATACAAATGTTTAAAAATTAAAAATCATCTTGACTTCCAGAGCAGCAAAAAAAGAAAAGGTATCATCCCTCAAATCATAATAGATTATAACAGTTTGGGGTCATTTGAATATAAAACGTATTATAGAAGGGCCTATATGAAAACAGGCAGGAGATGTTTAAATGGCATCATCAGTGAAGGTGAGAGGCTCTGGATAGGATACTCCAGGTAAAGAGTGACAGCTGCAACCAGCAAGCTTGAGAAAACGCTCCTAAGGTGCTCTCTTACCCTTCAGAGCTATAACAAATTTATGTCGTTTTCAAAAGATTGCTCCCTTTCCGTGTTGTTAGGCCTACCTAGTCTCCTTCCTCACTCACTTAATGGGACCTCTGTGCTCTCCCAGATAAGCAATATGTGTCAACAGTTATCAGTGAGCCATAATTTTTTGGAAAATCCAAATTGTGATTTTAAATTTTACTAAAATTATTTTTTAATATAACCTCAGGAAAGAACTATAAAGTTTTAGTATTCTTGTTTCACTCACATATTTTATACGAGGTGTGATTTTCCATACAATGATAGCATTAGTTTAACTGTGGTTAAGGTTAAGTTGGCATTTCTATTTTAAATCACTTTTTAGGCTTTTGCAACTTGACCTTTTAAATTCTAATGGGACTAAAGCTGAGAGAGCTAGACAAAGTAAGTGTGATTAAACATACATAAAGCCATTAAACCTGCTATGGGGCCGGCCCAATAGTCTAATAGAACTATATTGCATTGACAAGCTGCTATCTATTGGAGGATCTCAGAGTATTTCTATTCTTTAATTAAACTTACCTAAACCTGGGGTATATAGAGGCAGAACACGGCTACAGTATCTTTTTAAAAGGCCTTCTAGTGAGCTTCTTTTTGAGACAGAGACCGCAGTCAGGAAAGGGCAGAGAGAGAGAAGGACAGAGGATCTGAAGCAGGCACCATGCCAACAGCAGTAAGCCCGATGCAGGGCTCGAACTCACAAACCGTGAGATCACGACCTGAGCCGAAGTCAGACATTCAACTGACTGAGCTACCCAGGCGCCCCTAGTGAGCCCTTGTCATGACAGAAATTCCACTTATCTTCAACTCAAAGCCCCCACCCCCTCAGGCAGCCCTTCCTGACTACACCAATCTAAGACAGTTTCTCCCTTCTCTGAGAGCACATGTTGACTGCACCACTTTTTCCGAATTTGTCCTTACAGTCTTATATCACTATCATATTGCTGTAATCACATGGCCTTCTCTGGGACAAGGATTAGATCTTAAACTTCTTGTCACCTGCCGTTCTTAATGCAGAACCCTATACAGGGAAAACGCTCAATAATTGGTGAAGAATTAGGAAAACTAAAAACTACGAGGACCTACTTGTTCCTCTGACCATCTTTCTTGGAAGAATAAATGGGTAAAAATACAGTTAAGCAGTTCTACACTAGGAAGTCTGCTCATTGGCCTCTTTTATCATTATGACTTAATATGCCTTAATGGAAATAGCTTTGTTAATCATTCATTCATTTATTCAGCAATTTTAGATAGACAAGGTCCCTGTAGATAGACAAGGTCCCTGTCCTCATGGGGTCTTATATTCTTTTGGGGAGACTGGCAATGAAGAAGCAAACCAATAAATAGAATAATCACATATTGTGATTAGTGTGATAAAGAAAATAAGCAGGGTATTGTCATAGAGATATGCTCTTCCTCCTTTGGGGAAATTCATAAAGGGAGATTCCAGAAATAAAGTACAACAATGTTGCAAAATTGATGTATTGCTGATATACATCACATATACATATATGGTATATGGATTGCACTTGGCACGTCCCTCCTGAGTTTGTTGGGGCAGGGGGTGCAGGGAAGGATAGAAAGAGATCTATAAAAACACATTGAAAAATTGAAAACGTTTCATGTATTGTTACTCTAACTGCCCTCAGGTGAGAAAATACACGTTGTAACAGTGTTGAGTCCAACTTTGGTCAGTGACTAAAACTTTCGTAGGGAAGGAAAAGAAGGCTATCCTTAAATCATCCAATAAAGAAAATGAGTGACAGAGGGAAACAAATCACAAGTTGGGCTTAGTTTGCAAATCAGAGGCCCATTAAAGAGACAACATGCTACCTGACGAGTGCTTTCATGGTGCTTAGTTAATAAAGTGCTACTTGTATGTCTCTGGCTCTTCCCTGTTGACTGCACCAATCCAACCAATGGAAACACGGGGTTTGCTGTCCTACTGCTTTGGTAAAGGATTGGTCCAAGATCTCCCATGCACACCTTATAGTGACATGCACGCTCAGAAAGTTTTGTGAAGCAAATGAATGCGTGCACATTCATTTCCACTAACTTCTCTGCGAACGTGGACGTATTTATTTATCATGCCCCGGAATTGATAGTTCAGCTCAGACGGTTGGGTTAGAAAGAACTTCGAGACTATGAGAGATAGGAATTACAGGGAAGGAAAGGCTGCTGAACTCCTCCCTCCCCTTGGTAACATTCATTCATTCGAACACGAATTCAAATATTTACTAAGTGCCTCCTGGTGATAGGCTCTGTTCTAAGCCCTCTGGGGGTAGAAATGTAGGTGTCAAAGGTGGATGAGACATAGGGGGAGATAAGACATGCACCTAAATAACGTCAGTTCAGTAGGGGCGGGATGTTTGTTAAGTGCAATAGGTACCATAGCAGCTCCGAGGAGACCAGTCAGGTTCAGACTCCAGCCATGAGGACCAAGAAGCTTGGCACTTTACTCTGAGGTCTCTGCACAGTTCAGAGGCCCTTGTTGTAGACCGGGCTGTAGCTTGGTGTCTTTGGGCAAATCACTTCATCTCTTGTGTCCTTAGTAAAAGAAAGTAGACCGTTGAGTCTCTAAAGCTCTTCTAGCTCCAGAACTCCATGATTCATGAAGTAGCTGCATTTGACTCAGGCCTTGAAGGGTGGATAGAAAAGTAGCATAAAGCCTTAATGTTTGGCTGAGTGACTCTCTTCAGTGTTACAATGTCAACAGGTAGAGAAGGGGTGGGGGGAGGGGGAGGGTACAAGTGAAATGGCAAACTCCAGAGTGAAGACGTGGGAAAATGCAGGATGTGCTCAGAAAACACCACGCAGGCCAGTCTCACAGGGTTACTTTATGTAAAGGTAAATCGGCCTAATTTATGGAAAACTGAATGCCAGTCTCAGGCCGAATATTCAGCTTAATTGGAGCTTTTTAAGAGTGTAATTGACAGGGGCACCTGGGTGGCTCAGTTGGTTGAGCGTCAGGTTTCAGCTCAGGTCATGATCTCGTGGTTTGTGAGTTCGAGCCCCACATCGGGATCTGTACTGACAGCTCAGAGCCTGAAGCCTGCTTCGGATTCTGTGTCTGCCTCTCTCTCTGCCCCTCCCATGCTCATGCTCTGTCTCTCTGTCTCAAAAATAAATAAACATTAAAAAAAATTAAAAAGAATGTAATTGATAGCCTTTACTTTAGATGCCATCTAGATGACTGAATTACCTAGGCCTTCCATTTTATACACAAGTTAATACCTACACAGCCCCTACAACGTGCCAGGCTCCATTTTAAGAGACTTACACAAGTTAATTTATTTTATCTTTATAATACCCAATGAGAAAGGGAATAGAAAGGAAAATAATTTAGAAGCAATGGAGGAAGAAAAGATATAATGAAATGAAATAAAATAGGAAAAAGTGATGAAATCCTATGGATTAGGGACTGAAATTCATTTAAACTATGACTTTAAAGTAGATTTTAGTGCAAATAAAGCAATGTTTTAAAAAGGGGGGGGGACTGTGGTTGTACCCATTTTGTAGAGGAGAAAACTGAGGCACAGAGCTGTTAAGTAACTTTCCCAGGTTTACACAACTAGTAAAGTGTCAGGGCTGAGAGTCAAACCCATTTGTTATAACTGTTACAGAAAAGTTATCAATGCTATGTTCATTTTTCTCTGTAACTTACACAGTATCTAAAAGCACATGTAAGGGGCGCCTGGGTGGCTCAGTCAGTTAAGCGTCAGACTCTTGGTCTCAGCTCAGGTCATGATCTCACAGTTTGTGAGTTTGAGCCCCACACTGTCTGCACTGACAGTGCAGAGCCTGCCTGGCATTCTCTCTCTCTCTCTTTCTCTGCCTCTCCCCTGCTTGTGCTCTTTCTCTCTCTCAAAATAAATAAATAAACTTAAAGAAAATAAAAGCACATGTAAAAATCAAAAGATTGAGGTGCCTGGATGGCTCAGTCAGTTGAGTGTCCAACTCTTGATTTCGACTGTGGTCACTGTCCCAGAGTTGTGGGATCGAGCCCCGTGTTGGTCTCTGAGCTGGGCTTGGAACCTACTTGGGATTCTCTCTCTCTCTCTCTCTCTCTCTCTCTCTCTCTCTCTCTCTCTCTGTCCCTCCACACCTCTCCACACTCACTCTCTCTCTCTCTTTAAAACTAAATAACAAAAAACAAACAAACAACACAAAAGATTGAGTAAAATAAGCCAGTACAGAACAGCCATTCTCAAAGCAGTGAGGACATCTTTACCCAACTGCAGTCTAAGCAAGAAACATCTTTTTATAATCACCTGCAACCTGTCACGATTATTATTACTTCAGAAGACTTAACCGTTTTATCAGAATGTGTTCATAAAAGTGCCGCTTTTTAATAATCAGATTGGCGGTTATGTGTTACAAAGACCATAGTCAGAAAAGTCACTGTTGAAAAGTACACCCAACTTAGAAATTCAAGAGGAGCAATCGCTCTAGCCAAGCCAAGGAGGAAGACACCCATTACCTCCCATGTTCTTACCATTTTAGATTCCACAGTTTTGGAGTTGCCAACAGTGCCTCAGGCAGATGGTTTTCCACGCATAAAACTCCTCCTCAGAAGGGAAGGAGAGTCACTCTTCCCTCCGGTACCCCAATTCTACTAAGTAAAAGAGTGCATTCTTTCTCCCAACCTCCGGCTGAGCAAGGACTTTGTATTGCTTTTCTAATCCTGGAAATCTGCTTCCATCAGGTATGATTATAGCCCAGGGTTCAGACCCATGAACCAATGGAAAGAATTCATGCAGCATTTTGGAGGTGCTAGAAGAACAAAAGCCACTGATACTATACAGCTGTTTTGTGTGTTTATTTGTAGCAAGTATAATTTTTAACTAATTAGTTAAAAGATGACAGCATCTTCTAAGTGAATCTTCATGCTTTTTGCTGGACAATTTGGTCATTTCTTAGTCTAACCAAACCCCTTCTTGGAGGTTCTCAGACTCCCTTTACCGCGCTCAATGTGTGTCATCAGCAGGGTTTTCCGTTTTCTTCCCCCAGCTACTTCTAAATGTTTGCTGAAACGAACCCTTAACAGGAAGTAAACTTGCCTGGCATGGTCCAGCTGTGCGTGAGGCTTGAGTGAGAGGTATTTATGACCTGACAGGAAGATAAAGATAAAGATAAAGATGAAGCTGACTCGGTGGCTGTTAGCAAGGGGAGAAGGAAATGTTTATGACCCCATCTGCTGGCGTTTCAATAGGATAGAACTGCCTTTATGGCGTCAATCTCCCCTGTGACTTCCTTCCATTTGGGGAGTGATATCTTATTTCAAGATGTTCCCACCGAACACACTGTTGTCCCCTTTGTTTAGGGGCACAGGAGGAAGGAAGGACTTTGTTACTGGAATGTGGGGATGGGTCAGTATTTATGGTTATGACTCAAAGCTAGAGAAAAGGCTTCATTGGAGTTGATTGTATAGATCCAGAAAGCTGCCATACATTCCACTACTTCCTTAAATGTTATCCACACTGAAAACAGAACCATATTAGCTCTGGTCATTATCAAGCATTAAGGCTAACCATTTTCTAACACTATTATAATGAAAATTACTGTAGCTTGATTTCCTTGCCCACTGCGGTGGGGGGGGCGGGGGGGGATAACTTTTGTTAGTTCCTTTTTTCTTATCTTTTTTTATTTAACTTCTCTTATTTTCCTTCTCAACATTTTTTTCTTTTTCTTGGCAGAGGAGACACTTAAAACCAACAGGTGTAATGTCTGCTCAGTTCAAAATCTATGTACACATAACAAAAGCAACATGAAATGACCCCTCTTTTCAAGCTAGCCCAGGTTAAGAGAGACTGCGATAGGTTGATATTCTTTTGTGAGGCAGTGCATTTTTAAAGTGCCAAAAATATGGGAATATTCTTACAATACAATATCGTGTGTCACTGAAACCTATTTTAGATAGATAGACGGATAGATAGATAGATAGGAGTCATTTTACTGCAAAACAAGTATTTATTTCTCAGTTTTATTTGTACTTCCCCCAGGCCCATTAGTACAGATTAAATTTTATATTCAGTTGCTCAAATAATCAGCACAATGTATGAAAATCAGGAACCTTTAACTTCATTGGTACTATTTGTGTGGATATATGTAACCATATTCAACACAGCTTTTTTTTTTTTGCAAAAACAGGATTTCTTTCCTTTTTAGTGCTAAGAACCTATTTCTAAAAGATGAACTGTTTGCCAAATTACACACACAAAACTCAAAATTACAAAAGGAGTGAGTTTGCTATTTTCATTGGGTTTGTCTGATTTAAAGAACAGAGGGAAGAATTTTTGCTTTGGGGTGAATCACCCAACGATGGGCTTATATATCTCCTTAAGGTCATGTCTTCTTGTTCACTGGTGGGAGGAGAGGAGGAAAAGATGGTTTACTCAAGCATTTTTCTCCAAGGAATTCCATAGTAATAATTTTTTTTAGTGGAAGAGCCCCGTAGTTAAGTTGGGCAAATTAGTTATAATATTTGCATCTGATTACCTAAAGACCAGAAGGTCATAGTGTGTGACGAGTTACATTTTACATCATAGATCAGGTAGAGTCAGTTCACAGAGTGGAATATTCAGGTGGCAGTGTCCCTTCAAGGGATTGGAACTATCACAAGTAAAATGTACCCCCACTGAACATCATAATTCCAAGGTTCGATCCTTGATCTTTGCAGAAGTTCCTCCAAAAAAAAATATTCTACCACTCCTTCTACAGTGCAGGCCCAAGTCTTGACATAGTCAGTAGACCAGCAACGTCCAATCCCAACCACATTTATTCAGTGTGATTCCTGAGAATAATTTGATAGCCCTACCAGGGGAGGTCCTATCACACCTGCAATTTTCTGAGACCTTCTTTTCAGCTACACGTTACCAGGTGGCATTCCTATTAACAAAGGTTCAAACCACACCATCAAATGGTTCAAACCACATAACCTCCTGTCTTAGGAGTTAAGCTAGCTTCCAAACCCTCCCTTGCAGTGGTTAACTCCACTGAGAAGCTTTCTATCAGCAATAATAGCTTCAAGGTAGGAAATAAAAAATGGAGAGTGTTTAAATTGTTAATGGGTTTCATGTTCTTGTCACTGTTGAGGGTTTGTTCCCTTTTATAAACTCATAGTTTTTGGTTGACATTGCTTTTATGCGAGCCATCAGCCAGTTGGTGATGGTGTTGCTGTGTTAGACCATTACTGCCGGATTGTATTTGCAGTAAAGAAGGAGAATGGAGGCTGTAAATCTGCAACTGGAGATTTAGGGCTCTGTTACTCTGCAGTTTAGGCCCATGTGCTGGGGAGTCCATTCTCCTCCGGCAGAATTATACCCTCCAAACATGCCTTCTCAGGCACTGATCGACGATGTTCATTCCCTGGGCTACCAAGGCACTTAATACGGCTAATTCAGTTAAAGAAGCCTGAGGGGTGAGGTGGATGAGCCTCTCTCCCTGCTGGAAGCCAGATGCCAGGCAGGTTAGCAATACTGCTTTCTCCCTTCCCCCCATGTTGGAGCTGCAAGGAGGAGCCATTACTGCAAACACAGAGAAAAATAAGAAGAAACTGCTGCTAATGTTATTGGACTTTTTTTTTTTTCTCTCCTTTAAAGAGGAAATGCTGCCTTATGCAACCTCATTAACCCCTTTAGTATTAAGCCCATTATCGGGAATATTCAGGAAACACGTTCTTCCAGAATTCAGGATGTGTCAGGGGCCTGGGTATCTTGACATCATTTTACAAAGCTAACCACCAAAGTACGGAAGGCAGGAGAGTCACTGCTTTGGGGACAGGTAACTAAAAAGTAGGGAAAAAAATTTCCCACCGTGACCCGGCCAGGTGGTTTTGAATATAGATAAGCAACTTGGAAGATAATATCTCTGACTGCGGGATTCAGAAATATTTTGGAAAGGCATCAAGGTCAAACGTATCTGGAAGGGCTTTATTAGTCATGCAACATTCCTACTACTAGGCATCTTAGAGTGAAAAGAATGCCAGAATATTTCTCTGGCCGGCAAAAGTTTCAAGCAGGATTTTAGATGTGTTTTGTTTTGCTTTGTTTAGCCTTCCCCAGAGAGGAAGAATGTTAAATATAGACTCATCCACATGGTCCCTCTGAGGCATGTGGGTCTGTTTGTGTGTGTCAGCTGTGGCACAAATGTGCATGATTTAACCATACAACTATTGAACCAGCATTGGCCTATTAAGACTTCAGATGATCTGTTCATGAGCTGTCAGCCCAAATTGAGCTTGAAGCCTGCTGTAAAAGATCTAATTTTCATAATTATCCAGAACCTTCACACTCTCCTTCCCTTCAGCACCACCCACCCACATACACGCACACAGAGGAGTAAACACGTACATGCGGACACAGAGACACAGAGCAGCACTGTCCCTGGAGATTCATCAGGCCCCTTGCCCGAAAATGCACCGAGTTCATCCAGGGGTCATGCCTGGCTTTGACTTCCTGTTTGAGGAGCCCCATGTGTGGTGTTCCAGCATCGCTAGAGGCTAGTGATGACTAAGTAACCTCTCACACTATAGCCTCCCACCAAGAAACAAGGTCCCTTATGATCCTGGACCCGGAGTGATTAAGGCACAACAAATACCTTTTTAATATATAAGGTGGAACTAATGCCTATGGAAATAGCACTTTACTGTCTCATGGCCTTACATTTATATAAAGAGGATAGAGCTGTTGTCTTTGAGGATGAAGAATTTTAAAGGCAACCTGATTCAGTCTCAGAGTACACTGGGGACTTTGATCATTTAGCAGTTGCTTAAGGCTACCTTTGAGCTTTACCTGACCCTAGTCTCCAAAGGAAATCATCACGCTACGGATAGAGTTCAGCTGGTAATATCCCACGAGGTACCCTGGCCCAAAACGTGGACCAGTGGAAATGGGCAGCACGTTCAGGTGTAACCCTTTGCAGCACCGGGGATAAATAGTACACGCTTCAAGGATCCAGTCATTCTGATGTCCCCACAGTAATTCCACTGCAGCTACACTGCACAATAAACCATTTGGTTTCTGGACATATATTGCCCATGCGTTAAGGGTGGACAGGCAGCACTTTACTAGGTTCTTCTCATACAACCGCAGGTTTCTGAGTCTGCCGAGGCTTAAATCCCTTGTCTTAACATGGGACAACTGTATTTCTACATTGGTCGTCAATTGTCTTTACCCTCAGAGGGTATTTGCTGCAACTCAGGGTTCTACAGTCAGAATAAAGGGAAGCATTTCCTGTCTTCACTGCTTTTCGCTTTTTTTTTTTTTTTATCATGAGGGAGACTGAGTACATTATTCAAACCTTGGCTTTTCCCTGAAGTCCGTTGTTTACAGAGAGACATTTGGGTCCCTGGGGCTCACTCCCATAAAACCTTATTATCATGTATTTCAAGGCATAAACTTCAGTTGTCAGCTTGGGAGCACAGTTTTTAAAACCCTGGCTGCTCTTGTTTTTCTCCTGCTTCACTCTGGTTTATTTTTCTTTCAGCTTTGGCTTTTTCCGCACCGCACCCCCCCACTTCTTCTTCATCTCAAGCAATGCTCAGTTCCAAGCTGGCTCGCTCCGTATTCCACTAATTAGACAAGAAGTCCAGAGAGGCCATTATTAGATTCTGAGAATCTTTATCAGAGCCCATTATGGCCTTAAATACTGCACAAACATTTTGCTAACTGAACCCATGAAAATTTCAGCGGATCCATCCTTGGTCTTTAACATCTACCTTCTTTTGTATCGACAGAGTTACGTTACTGATGATAGAGCTTCTTAGCAGCTTATTTTTCTCTGCATTAATTTCCTTAGATGTTCCATTCTGTTTCTCTCTCTCTCTCATTCTGATTACTGGGGGTGGGGGTGGAGAGGGGCTGAGAAGCCTGCTTTTGCTTGGTGGGGTATGTGGTGAGTGTGTGTAAATGTCATATGTATTAATGTCACCAGTGAGTAGGATTCATGGTTGCCTGTTTTTCGCTCATTTTCTTTACAGGGCCAGGGATTATTTGTATGGACCAATGGTCTCCCTTTTCTTTCAATGGAAGACTAATCCTGCATTATAATATAGTAACTGCAAAAGAAAGCTCTTTTTCTATTTCATTCTTTTCTTTCTTAATTCACTGTCTAGTGAGTTTCTGATTGACTCACAGACCAATTAAAGTAAAATTTAATGGAAGAATAGATTAACTCCCTGAGGTTTCCCTACCATCCATCACATTTTTATAGCAGGAGCTCTGAGGAAGCTCATAACTTCATGCTGTGAATGTGATAATAAAGAGGGCACGGAGAGGATTCCGATTTACTACCGGGCTGATGTTCGCCAGGACAGAATTTACTGCCCAATCCCCTTCCCCTTTTTATTCAGGAGGAGGTCACTAGATCTGCCCTCAACCCGGGTCTGAGATACTGAAGGGCAGATTGTCAGGTCGAGATTCTTTCCCTTTAATTGGGGTGGCGTGAGGAGGGAATGTGAATTTCATCGTCCAGAGATGGATGTTGTCTTAAATTCATTTCTGTCTTCAGGAAGCTGCTGTCACCCCAAGTGTTCATATTTTTTAAATGGTGCATTTGATTTGTTACTATTTACTCTCATAGAAATTCAGAAATAATATCAAGTATGTCTGTTTCCAAGTCCCTTAGTCATTGTCTTTTACCTGCAGGCTTTTCTGGATAACTAAAGATTCCTCTCTATATATCCTAATAGCCAACATTAATAATGTGTTCTTCTGGGCATCTTTCATTTGAAGATCTCAAAGCACTTTGTAGCCGTTAGTCTTTCTGATAGGTGCAAAATAACCTACTGGCCTTCCAAACATTTTGCCTGTTCACTAACATTTCTCTGATTCATCTTAACAATGAAGTATGACAGTGCTCACAATATAATAGTGGTCATATGATAACTACACCTGTGCCTAAGATTAATTTTGTACATTTGCTAAAAATGTTTATTTCATGTAGCAAAATTTATTTTTTAGGCCTGGAGTCTTTATATCAAGTGTCATGATTATATTGGTAAGGTAGAATCAACATTTAAAAATCATCTGTATCTGATTGTCCTTGAAATCAAAACATGTCTGAACTGAACTCTCTCCTCTTATCACCCCACTCTTCTTCCTGTATACAAACTCTTATACAGAAGGGTCCATCCTTCAAACTGTTATAGTTTGGAGACTAGGGAATTGTCCTAAATTCCCTCTCTCTCCTGCACACCCCATGTCTCATTGGTCACCAAGGCCCACTGAGTCTACCTCTTCAGTGTCCCTTGAAATGATGCCCTTCTCTTCATTCTCTTACCTTAGTCTTTCTTGGCTCAAGGTTCTTATCATCTTTGTTGGACGGTTACACTCATCTTCCAGCTGATCTCCCTGTCTTCCCTCTCGTTGTCCCTCTCCAGTCCATCCTCAACACTCATGAAGAAATAATCCCTCTAAAATGCAAAATTTATAATTTTCCCGCTAAGAATGCTTAAATGACTGTCCATGGCTTACAGGACAAATTTAAATGCTATAGCATGGCTTACACAACCATTAGTAAGGCAGCATAGCTTCATAGCTTAGAGCAGTAATTTCGAGATTTGGAGAAGGACTGAGAATTTTTAACTTTGATGAAAATATTTTTTAAATAACTATCACCTTCTATCAACGTAATTTCACAAAAGAATTTTTTCATGTCAGAAAACAGGAAGAACGTAAGTTCAAAGTAAAGTCTCTTATATTGAATAGTTACATAACCTTATGGAAAAAAGTTCCTTCTTATTCTTCTTGTTTTACTGTAGTCCTGAAAACTGTATGTTGTTCTCTTATTGTATTTGGCAATTGGGAACCTGGAGTGGTTAAGGCATAATAAATATCTTTTTAATATGTAAGATAGTACTAATGCTGTTTAAGCAGATGGTCTCTGGAGTCGGAAAGAGCTGGACTTGAAATCCAGATGCATGACTTAATAGTTGTATGATCATGGGCAGGTTGCTTATCCTCAATGAATTCAAGTTCCTTCATCTGTGAAGCAGAGACAGTAATAGCACCTTCCTCCTAGTATTGTTTTGAAGATTGCACGGTATAATGCATATAAAGTGCATCGCCCAGTTTGGCATGTAGTAAGCACTTGACAATAAATCGGTGTTACTATTATGACTACCTGGCTTCATCTCCTATCACTCCCCGACATGAACCATATATCTACAGATATACTAGAGTGTATCCAAGTGGTCCCCTGGACAGAAACACACCTTGGCATATGCTTTTCTCTTTGCTCAGTATCCTGTCCCAGTGAATTATATGTCTAGTGAATTCCTACTCTTCCTTCAAGATTCAACTCAAACTTTATAGCCCAAGTTAACATCCTTATTTGTCCCTCCCCCTCCATTGTCAAATAGTCTTCCATGGTCTCTTAGTGTTTTGCAGATTGCCAAACTCACGTGCTTGTTAAGTTTCTTTGTTTAATTTCAATAAATGACTAAAGAACTTAATATTATATATAGATCATTTATATTTGGGGGTTTATCACTTTCATTCATTAATTCAATGAATATTGAGAACCTACTATGTTGCATAAGCCTCTACATATATTCAAGATTGGGGAAGGGTTAGTGACTCTCCTCTGTGATTCCATGGAACCTGGTAGAAGCATTAATACAAATGATAGTTTGTATTATAATTATTTGTTTACCTTCTGTCCCCTCCTTTTCTAGAGTGAATTCCACGAGGGCAATTACCTCACTTATTTTGTATCTCATATAAGGACTCATTATATAGTCCTTATAACTTTGAAGGCGCTCAGTTTATGTTTATTGAATAAAGAAAAGAATACCAGAAAGCGTTCTCAATGTTAAAGAGATTGATTGAACTTTATGGGCTCTATGATTGATTTTAGTGTCCTTGATTTTGAAAGAACACCATCATACCATGCCCATGTAACTATTTTTAAAAGGTTGAACATCTTTTGTGGTGAGTCCATGTGAATTTTATCCTTAAATTGTGTCTGGGCTTCATCAGAAATCCTGGGTGGTTTCCCTCTTAAGTCAATGGATCTTCCTGGGGTGCCTGGGTGACTCAGGCATCCAACTCTTAATTTTGGCTCAGGTCATGATCTCATGGTCAAGAGGTTAAGGCCTTCATCAGGCTCTGCACTGGGTGTGGAGCCTGCTTAAGATTCTCTCCCTCTTTCTCTGCTCCTCCCACACTTGTGCTTTCTCTCTCTCTCTCAAAAACAAATATCAATGGATCATCCTAAACTATTACTTTAAAAAAAGGGGAGGGGTGGAATATGGTCCCCTGAGCTAATACTAGACTGTAGTAAAAAGCCAGTATGCTCTGGTATGTTTGACTGTAGGTTCGTTGTGAGTAAAGCAAGGGCAAGAGTTATGATCTCTGGTCCCAAGTGCACGAGACTTGCCTATGGGTGATATTATCTTGGGAGTGGAATAGCATCTTACGTTTGCAGAGAATGTGTTCTCAGTGCTATGAGCCTGATTTGGGAGGTGAACACCAACATTCCCCAGGCGTCCTTGGCGTTGCTGAGCTGCTAAATGCTGTGCTTCATGGGCAGTTGAACATGTCTCTCTAATCATGCTTGTCCCAATTTAACACATTGTGCGGCAGCATTGTGGGTATTCTGCTGTTGTTACATTGGCACAGGATAGAATGGCTGCATTTCCCAGCCCAGAGTTTTGTTGTAATTGATCTCACTCTGTAGTTTGAGCTTGCTACTAAATGAAATTAATGAGAGTCATTGATGAACTCGGTAGAAGAATGAAAGCTAACTTTTGAAACTCTGTTCCAATTTCATAGAAACATAACAAGTTGGGATAGTTCTTCTTGACCTTCAACTGTCATAGTGCTTAATGCTCCAGTGTCACACATTCTGTGATGCTCCCTAAGTGTGTACATTTTTGTTCCTTTCTCAGTTTCTTTGAAGACCAGTACCACTCTCTAGCTTCATTTCCCTTTGCTGTTCACTCTCCCTTTTGCATACCAGCTGTTCCCCACTTTTTACATCTCTTTTTTATATATTGTTTCTTTATTCTTAAAGAACTTCTATTCATCCTTTAAAACCCAAGCCCCATCTCTGCCCCCTCTGTGAAGCTTTCACACACACACACACACACACACACACACACACACACACACATACACACACACACAAGGAAACACTTACCATTAACATTTTCTTGAGCTCCTGCTAGGAGACTCATGCCAGAACTATGTTTGATACTTTTACAAATCTTACCTTGCTTCGTCTTCACAAAGCATTTCAGAGTTTGTGTTATCCCCATTCTGAAAACGTAAAGCCAAGGCTAAGACAGTCAAAATGTTTTCCTCAAAGCTTCATAGCAAGCAATTGAAAGATCTATGATTTAAACCAAAGTTCACGTGGTTTCAAAACCAATACATATTCTACCATAAGATACCCCTACTTATCTCCTTCATCTGTTTTGTATTAATGCATGTGTCTATAGTGTTGCTTTCTCCTCATCATGTGTATTGTGTTATTCATTTGACTGTCTTTCCTACCAGAAAAATAACTCCTTGAAAGTTAAATTTATTTCTTCTTTATCTTGATACCCACCCCCTCCCCCCCCACCCCCCCGCTGCCAGGGCTTTCAGAACATTACCTGACACATAACAGACACTGACTAAAGGTTTACAGGATCGGGTTGGATCGCATTACAATTGGATCGAACTGAACAACATATTCACCTTGAGTTTTGCATTGCTGATGTCTTGAGCTCTGGATGCCATTTCCATGATGCCAGGTGACATGTAGCCTCATTGGCCTTTGCAACTGGCTGTGTGTAGCCCTGTAACAACTTCATCCTGAACAATTGCTTATCTTCCCATGAATGTGACTGAGGAACACAGTCATTAGCATATACAAGTTCCTAGAGAACTGTCTTCTATCTCATATATTTACTGTAGTCAGTGGAGTATACTCAGTCTTTTAGGAATAATTAAAATAGTCTGTGGCTCTAATTAAAGTAGTCTGGATATTTTTAAGAAACCTATATATAAGAACAAGCTGAGTGCTGACATCAAGTTAATTGTGTTATTTTTAGTGGCACTATCATTGGAGATAGCAGTATGGCACCCAATGCCTTTTTAATTCTCATATCTGGATTATAATGTTAAATAACCAGCATCTTGAGCTCTTAAGAGGAAAGGCATTAAAGCATAGATAAATAAAGCTGTTATGAAACCTCAGAAAATTATCTAAGTGCACTTGAATAAGAAGTCATGTAGTTATGAAATTGCTGGCTATGGAGATAAATGCCCTCAAACACTTTCCACTGCCAAGAACAAATGACCCAACAACTTGAAACTCTTGTCACGTGAGGGTGGGGGAGCCAGAGAGGAAAGCTGTTGGGCTTAAGTTTTGTAGTGTCATATTCCACGTGTTTAAATTACAAACTGTTCTTACTTTCACTGGAGGTCAGAGTTTTCCCCCTGCTTTCTAGTCCCTTTCTCCAAACCTTGGCCAAACAGGGTCATCGTGCTTGCCTCTCATATATTCCCCTTCATCTTAATTACAGTTAAACATGGGGCCCCATCGTGAAGCGGCTCCCTTTAATTTTCTGTAGGTGAAACGGGGTTTCTTTTAAATGTCCTCCCCAGTCTGTGATACCTGCTGGCCACAACTGCCCACTGAAATGGAGCTGGAATGCACAGTGGGGGGTGGAGCCTTTCTCCTGTAACATTTCCAGAGGCACTCACCGAACCAAGCTTCTCTTGTCTCTTACCATTTCCCACGATCGGGATTGGCAAAAAACAAAAACAAAACAGAACCAAAAAAAGCCGCATCTCTTGGAAATAATCAAGGCACAAGGCTGACACAAGGACATAATCACGATCATGGGTATCCACTGGGGAATTTGGCTCCAGATCATCTGTGAATCTAAGAGAAGGAAGATCAGGGAGTGAATTTATTTGGAAATAATAGAAACCGTTGGTTGGGTTTCGTAGGCTGAAGTTCTGGAGTTAATCATTATTCTGCGGAATCCTGAATGATGTTGCTGGTAGCTTTCCTATGCAGGCGGCATCCCCATGGGAGTCCTCTGAACGGTCTTTTGTCAGGCACTATCAGCAGTATTGAGCCAACCTGAGCACCCTATTATTAATCCTTTTCTCCCAGTGACATGACAGCGATCGATGTCTGAACAAGCTATTGAAACTGTAGCAATCAAGTGGACTCCAGTTAATCCAATGGGATACTTACTCAGAGCCGATGGGAAGGGCAGGGAATTTTTTTTCGAACGTTGTACTATTCCCATATCCACACACTCTATGCTGCTATAATTTAAGTAAAGGTTGACATTTACCCAGGCCTGTAAAGTACACAGGGAACCCTTGCCAATGACTCAGATGCATTCATATCACCTTTGCAGCCATCTGCTACTTCTGTAAATACATGAACCTGGGATCGTTATATAAATATTTGTACCTATGTAAATATAAAGCCAGGACGATGAAACGTTTATATGGAAAGCTACTCACCTGGTGATGTTTTTGGACTCACAGAAATCGATTTGCAGTTACAAAGAAGAGTATGTACAACACAAGATTATCGGATTTCCTGCCCCCTAATTCAGACAGAACAAGTCCAAAATGGTGTACATTCAGATTCCTGGGTCCCATTCCCAAAGTTTGTGATTCAGTAAATCCGGGGTGGTGCCCAGGAATCTGCATTTTAAATTCCAAGGTGACTGGCCTGAAGTAGCAGTTTTCAGGCCAACCCAAATTCCAAGGTGCTTTAGGGCTTCTTAAAAGGCACCTAAGTGGTTTATAGGGTGGGGCAAGGAGGCACAAGAGAGAAGGCCAGGAAGGACAGGTCTGTTCTCAGCTTTGCTAGCAAGCCCATCACTTTTGGCAATTCATCTTAGCTCGATTCAACTTCTCTGACTGCAAAATGCTTATCGGTAATGTATGCCTCTATTTATTCTACATAGATATTTTGAGAAGCATGAATAGGAGAGTATAGAAAGAATATGGAATTATAGAGATAAAGCCAACTTCCCAGTCAGTACAGGACTGTCAACACGAGGTCACATGGTCCCTGCTTAACCCTACAGTGAGGTGGGGCTTCCTACCTGGTGGCCAATGTTGTTCCCCAGGACTGGGGGTTGGGGGAACACTCCAGAGTTTATTTATTTATTTTTTTAAATTTTTAATGTTTATTTTATTTATTTTTGAGAGACAGAGAGAGACAGCGTGAGCAGGAGAGGGCAGAGAGAGAGAGAGAGAGAGGGAGACCCAGAATCTGAAGCAGGCTCCAGGCTCCAAGCTATCAGCACAGAGCCTGACGCGGGGCTTGAACTCACGAGCTGTGAGATCGTGACCTGAGCCGAAGTCGGCCGCTCAACCGACTGAGCCACCCAGGCGCCCCAACACTCCAGAGTTTAAAGGGTCTTCCTAATGCTGAGCCTAACCTTCTTTCTCATTAGCTCTTGCTCACAGATCCCAGTACATCCACTTCTACACGTTTCTATGGGAAGGCCCTTCAAATATTTGGGAACAGTTATCCCACCCCAGCCTACAGTCCCTTGCTTTCTGAAACTATTCCTTGATTAACTCATTTTCTGAAACCTCACCTATGTATTGTGCTAAGTTAATTGGCTTTTACTTTCTGCACCTGGGTTGTCCTGTTTTTCGCTCAGCCCTCTTTCTTCAGCATTTTGTTTTTCACAGTGCGTGCTTTTACAACAGCTCTTTTGGTGAGCACCCCCTGCATTACTAGTTTTTCCTGAAATAATTGTGTAAGCGTTGGTCTGTGCTAGATGCTTCTCAAACACGCCTGCATGATAGAATTATTGGGAAGTTTGTAAAAAAGAAAAAAAATGTAGATTTCCCATTTCCTCAACCAGAAATTCATCCTGAGATCCAGTGGAACAGAGGTAGGCTCTGGAAAATGTATCTTTAAGGCGTTGCAAATGCAGCTGACCTGAAAACCGCTGTACACACTGACTCGAGAACCCTAGATGGTTTAAAGAGGCTGAAACAGAGAACTCCAAGCCCTGCCTGCACCTGTCCCTTCAATGGTGTGAGACTGTGCATGTTACTTAAGTCCTAGTGGCTCTTTCCTCATCTACATCACATCTACCCCCTACATCATGAGGATTACATGAAATAATCTATGTAAGACACTTGGTTATCATAAAGGACTACACAATGTCCTTTTTAAAAAAAAATTTTTTTAATGTTTATTACTTTGAGAGAGATAGAGAGACAGAGCATGAGCAGGGGAGGGGCAGAGAGAGAGGGAGACATAGAATCTGAAGCAGGTTCCGGGCTCTGAGCTGTCAGCACAGAGCCCAACGCGGGACTCGAACCCATGAACTGTGAGATCATGACCTGAGCTGAAGTCGATGCTTAACCGACTGAGCCACCCAGGCGTCCCCACACAATGTCCTTTTTATACAAGTATATTTTTAGATAAGGATCAGTCAAGTGAATATTTTATTATACCTCTATTCTACTCCATTTTAATATATGCTTGTCTAATAAAAGGTTAGGATCTTATAGTCATATATGTTTATTAATAGAAGAAATTTAAGAGATGATCATGTTTGTTTTGAGTAGTCAGCAAATCATTCTTTTGTTGGACACGATTTTGCCTGTGTCCATCCAGCAGTTCTGGAAGAATCTACAGGAAGAGACCTTTAAGTTTAACACAAAACAAAGCTTTGTTGGTGCCTTAACCTGACATGGACAGGAAACATTCTGGAAGGCTCCCCTGCAGACAGCAAGTGTTAAGAAACAGGTTTCGACAAGAAAATTGCCTGGCTTATTATTTTTAATTTAATGAAGCTTGTTCCTGTAAAAATTGCAGGGCAGATATTCCAGGAAATCAGCGTCTTTTTTTAGCCCTAGAGCAGACAGCCCAGTAGTGGCCACGGCTGGACAAGTGTGCCTGACCTGCATTCCAACCCAAAGGGGCACCGTCGAAAAGTGAGAAGGGTTTTTCAGTTCAAGGTCTGAGCCCGGATGTTCTGCCCTTCGCACAAATACTGTCAGCAGGGAAGCAAATGCGGAAACAACATTTTGTGGCATGTGCACTTTCCACTACAAACTGGACAGGGCCCAAGACTCATTTCTCAGAGCTCCCTACCCAAGCACAAGATGAGGAATGGTCTTCAGTCATTAGTACTTGGTTTGGAATAGTCCAGGGGTGAAATAGTTGCTGTTGGATTTCATTAATCCGAAGAATAATGTTTGGGTTCAAATGTCTTCCTGGTATTTTAATTGGGGTGGGTAATGTTGGTGTTCAGCAGTAGGCAAAACACGTACTCGAGATTCAGGGCTGGGGCGGGGGGCGGGAGGGGTTATAGTAGTGATGAGTCAAACCTGTAAGTAAAAAACTGTAAATGTTTTATGACAACACAAAAAAAGTTCATTTCTGCTAACTCAGTTGATCCTTCCAGACAACCGATGCTTATCATTCCATTGCTTCATTTCCAAGTGTCTGTGATAAAAACCAAAATAAAATCAATTTTTCATATTAAAAGTTGAACACTGAAGAGAGTATTCATACTCCCCACATACTTATTGGGCACCCACAAAGGGCATGGCAAAAATCAACTTTTTTGTGTTGTCATTAAGAACCCCACCACACTAACCTCCGCTTCAGCCCAGATCTGTGGTGCCTCGTTCTCTCTCGTTTCCTCAAATGCCTAAAACCCCAGCCAATAAGCTTAAAGTCTTGACTATGAGCTCTGACATTCACTAGCTGTATCACCTAGACAAGTTACTCTCTCCATGCCTCAGTTTCTTCATCTATAAAATGGGAGAGTGCCTACCTCCTATGGTTGCTATAAGAATTGAAACACTTAGAGCAACAGCTGGCACATAAGTGCAGTCTAATAAGTGTTAGCCAGGCCATTCCCCCAGCTCTAGCATAGTACCTAGTTCAAGGCTTAAATTATGTCTACCTTTGTCTCTATGTTGGATACGATTTGAGAAGCTAACAGAATCCTACAGCAGTGTCTTGAATGATGCTCCAAAAGCAGAAACCAACCTGTGGAAGCTGTTATTAGCTTTGGCCAGATGTTGGAAAACATTTAGAGCTATTCAAGTGTCAGTGCTCTCTATGGGAGGTTTATTAACACAAATGTTCTATATCCTGTCTTTGAGCTAGGCACAATACACCAGTGAAAAATGTCTAAAGTATTTTAAAGACAGACTTTTCCTTGGTGGATTAGAAAGATTTCTCTCTCTCTCTCTCTCTCTCTCTCTCTCTCTCTCTCTCTGTCACACACACACACGTACACATACACACACACACACACACACACACTCCGCATGTATGATGATGGTTCCAGCAATCTTAATGATATTGAATCTTATCAATGTTTCTATACACATAAGCCTACAACTTAATTCTAGATGTGAAATATGGGCCATAATATCTCTGCTACTCATGAATGCTCAGGACATACATAGAACATACTTTGAAACTTTGAAATGCATGATGGAATTTATAGCTCCAGTGTTTTTCTTTATCTAGCCAACATTTATATAATACTTACTATGTGTCAGGCATAATTCTAAGCACTTTTAAATGGTAACTCATTTTTATCCTCATTAGGACCTTGTAAGGTAGATATTATCATTACCCACATCCTACAGATGAGAAAATTGAGTCACGGAGAGCAATTTGCTCAAGTATCACAGCTAGTTAAGTGGTGGAACCTGAATTTAGAGGAGGCCATTTGGCTGCTGAATCATGCTCTTCCCTGACACTTTGTACTGACCAGTAAACTTCACATCTTCCAGTCCTCATAACAAAAAATTAAAAATTAATTTCTCTTTGAGGCTACTTTCTTGAGTCTCCTCTCTGAATATAAATCTCCAAAGCGCCAATACTCTCTGCATTATATAAAATTCTAAAATTCTTGACACAGAGTGTAAATGCTCAATCAGCATTTATCAAGTGTGATGATGATGCATAAAATTTAGGTTTTAAAATGCTTTCCAGTCCCTTTCTCTATTGAGCTGAAGCCAGGGACAGGGATCCCAGGTAAAACAAAGGAGGATCTAAGAATCTTGGAACTTGGAAGGAGCCATGTATTCATGAGTCCCAGTGTACCCATTCTACAGACCAACACACAGACCACATGACTTGCCCACCATTAGAAAGCCACTTGGTAGCAGTGCTGGACCAGAGCACAGGAAGAATGAATAGGGGCAGTTGAGGAAACAGTCCTGCTGGAAACTGTCTTAATTTCTCCCAAGCTGGAACTTTTTTCATTGTATCATGTTCCCTCTCTATGCACGGAAACTGAAGTAAGACTTGAGGGATCACACCAATCTCAGAAGTCAGAGTAGGGGGAAATCCAGAATCCACGCCATTAAGTAGGGCTTGAAGAATTCACCTGTGCTGGAATTCAAAGCAAGATCAGTAGCCAAAACTAGAGAGGCAAGTCAAGATCAGGCCAGGAAGAAGATGCATTGAAGGGTGAGGGGAAACAGTTAGCTCAAGTCCAGGAAAACTAAAGGTGAAAAGTTAGGAAGCAGTAATTGGAATTACAATAACCTGCCCATTTCAAAGCCCAGCTGCCTTAAAAAAAAAAAAAAAAAAAAAAAAAAAAAAAAAAAGTCCCCGACTTAGAGGAGGATGCACTCTCATCATAAATATCATAAATGGTACATCTCTTTTGAACAATAAGCATTAGATTTACCATGCAGATTATATAGAATTTTTCAGCAAGGTCAAAAACAGCAGAACCAAGTTTAACGTCCACTTAAAAAAATAGATGAGATTATGGGTTACGACAACTCATCTAAGAGATCTGTGCACAGTAAGCTTCTTAGTATCTTAATTTATCTGCCAGTGAAGACTTGAGGACTGAGCCAATTCAGCTGGGAATTGAACCTGTGGTTCCAGGAAGTCTAGATATTGCAAACCTCATACTTAGTCCATTAAGATATCCCCTCCAAGAACATAATGTAGTTAAAGTAGACTTAGATATCTTTAGTACAGAGAGTGGATTTTATTTCCACTTCGGGGATTTCTGATCCATAGTAAGGAAAGATATAGATGAAACTCACCTACAGTAGTGCCTATGGAATAATGCATGTACGTAACACACACTGTCACTTTTCTGATTTACGGTTAAGAAGAGAAAAAACATCTTGGGTGAAGAATAGATTATGAATGCATTTGCTAAATGAGAGCTGCATACATATCCTCCCTCTCTCACTCTTTCTAAGGACTCTTCCCTCTATCAATAAAATAGAACAAATTATACCTACCCACAGAATCTGAAGAGGGACCACAGATTTCGCACATCTGTCAGGTGAGTCCGTTTATTTGGGGGACAGTTGGGGAACATCCTGTAGCATTACAGGCTGTCAGCCACAGAGAATGTTTACTAATAAGCCTAGCCATTAAGTTGGGTCAGTGATGGATGGTCTGTGTTCCCCTGCCCTGGCCTGGCATGTGCTGTGATACTCACTGACCAGCAGCAGCTGTTGTACTAGCTGCCTTGTTAAGGGTCTCGCCAAGTGACATCAGCTATACATCACCCTGGCTGATACCTTTGATTATTTGGACAGCTCCTGGCATGATGAATCGTTCGGATTGATCTGTCTCTTCTTGCACGTCCTAGTCAGTGTTCTTTACCCATCTCCCTCAACTCTTCATTCCTAAGTTAAGGGTCCTTATTACTGCTCTTTCAGACGTATGCACCTTCTACCCTCTCCAATTTAAAGGACCTGCTCATTTCAGTATTCGTAATGAGAAATTGGGATGGGGCTGAGGAAAGTAAGTACATCATAGTTAGAATAGGCAGGCAGGGGAAACAGCAACCATTCTCTGACAGCCAGAAAAACAAGGAGAAAACGCTTTTTTCCATGGGCATCAAGGGCTCAGCAGCTTTCATTACTGAGGTCATGGACCTTCCACATATTCCATGTGGTACAAATTAAATTTGAATGCTGTGGGTAACGTGAACAATGCCTTCTATTTATAAGATCCCTTTCTTCCAAGAAGTGCAAATCATTTCACACACAGTATCTCAGGCATCACCATATTTCTGCAAAAGAAGGTTTATCATCTTGATTTCACAGAGGGAAAAAAATGAGCACAGAGGGGCTATATACCCAAATCTATTTGATAAATAAATGTGTGACAAAATCAATAATGGGGCCTAAAATCTCTGACTCCCTGCTATGTTAAATCCTTTAATTCACTGATTTATAAAATGTTTATGAAGTACCTACTATGTGTGCCAAGAGCTGAGAAAACAGAAAACAGTGGGGCATCCATTAACTCAATCCCATTGAATTCTAAGTCAAAATTAGAGGGGGCGGGGAGCATATGGATTAATACTGTTTTACTTCGGAGAATTTACATGCATGTATTAGAGCTATATATACTATTCTACTTTACTATGAATCAGCCAGAGGCCATTGTAAATTGCCCTTTCCTATGAAATTATAAATTCCTATGTGGTAAAGACAATGTTCCCTGTAGGCCTTTCAAATCTGTTGAAATTGAATAGATTGGAATATGGCTACATAAAAGCAGTAGTTCTTAAATGTGTTCCAGCACTTGGTAAAACCTTATTAAATATGTGTTTGATTCATTTTATATCAACAATTTTACTAACATAAAATATGGCCACACTATACATATACAGTATAAATTTTCGGTCAGGAGTATACCCATCTCCCTTTTCCCCCAAAAAAGGCCACTGAACTAAGCAGGATCAGTATGGTCTCCAAAAATTCCCATTAGTGTATTTGTTTACTAGTGTTTTTTTTTTTTGACACCTGTGGAAAATAGTAAAATAACCCAGGATATAAGGAAAAAATTTGTAAGAAAGTCTTTTATTGTTTGTTTGTTTGTTTGTTTGTTTGTTTGTTTGTTTTGAGACAGAGTATGTATACAAGCCGGGGAGAGGAGCAGAAGGAGAGAGAGGGAGAGAGAGAGAGAAACAGAGACAGAGAGAGACAGAGACAGAGAGAGGGAGAATCTTAAACAGGCTCCATGCTCAGTGCAGAGCCCAACACAGGGCTCAATCCCATGACCCTGGGATCGTGACCTGAGCCAAAATCAAGAGTCAGACATTCAACCAACTGAGCCATCCAGCAGGCACCCTGGAAGAAAATCTTAATTTGATAACATTTCCTATCAATTAAGTAGGTAAAAATATGCCACATTGTTCCAGAAGGAATCTAAGGCAAAAAAATAACTTTTTGTTAAGAATGATGATTCTGTTTGAAAAAATGGAATAGCTCAGTCAATAGAAGAATAGTTGTAGAACAGCTATATTAAGAATTATGTCCACTGAAAAATACTGGTTTTATCATGTAATTTCCTGGCTAAAAACTTCCAATGACTCTGCATCACTGAAAGGGAAACTAGATTATTGGAACTTCTTAATTTGATCATTGGAGTCTTTCATAGCTCAGTCTAAGCTCATAGAAGAAATGCTGAGTTATTTCCCAGAATACACCCACACCTGCACACCCAACAAAAACTCTAGACTTTAGTCAAGTTCCTGTTGGCCAAGAATGTGCCATATTCAGCATAAGGTTTCTGAGCCCTGCTCATGCTGTTTCCCTGTCTAGAAAGCTCATCCTTCTTCTCTCCCTGTGCCGTCTGTCAAGGTCCAGCTCAAATACCCTTGTGCAGTCTGCGGACACTGCCTTTTCTGAACTTTAAGTGTTTGTGTGGGCCCCTAATCCTATCCTTTCTTATGTTGTTAATTAACAAGCTCAGAGATTCGGCTTGCCACATGATGGCCTGCTCCTAGAGACCATCTGCCCTTCCTCTTGGTCCCTAACACAGTACTTGTGCTCATAGAATATGCCAATAAAGTTTTGAAATAATGAGAATAACTCCAAGCAAACTGCTAACCAGGGGGTCACTATGAGCTCATAAAAACCGGTTGAATTGGCTTATTTTTTAATAATTGGTTATTTTTGAATATATGTGATAGTTCTTTTAGACTTGATTTGTGGAAATTTGCAGAAGTTTCTGTCCTGTGGCCTGGCTTATATAGATATACAAGCACACAGGACATTAGTCCCACGCTTCAGTGTTCAGCAGCTCATGGATGCCTGCGGAGAGGACATCGCGGTCTACCGTGCAGGGTATAATTGCAGCATAGAAGGTGGAAATTCAGTAGTAACTAAGAAAGTGTCCAGAATGTAAGGGGATTGGTCATATATTTCAGAGGACTGCAACGTTGCTTATAACTGAGCACCTGTGCCTTGGTTGTGTCAGAAAGCCACTCCAGAGAAGTTAGAAAACCTAGAAGGGCCTTGAGATTTCCACATAATTACTTTTCTCTTACATAGGTTTTTATGGACATAAATCTCCTTCTGATTCTTCAGACCTTGGTTGCTGTAACTCAGTTCCCATTTACCAAGCAAGAATCAGCAGTTTTTAGAATGCCAATATCTCTAAAACCACACGGGAATTGAGTTAAAAACCTGCTAGCACTTTAACACTGAAGACCTTGACTTCGAACCATGCACCTTTCAAGAGGACATTTTAGAAATCATTAAAAATATTTTCTAGATGCATTTCCTATGTTAGCCAAGTATATTTCAGCTCAAAACAACAACAACCAAGTTGTTGTATCTTGAAGAAAAGAAGGAAAAACCATCTGGCAGGTGGTTGTTGTAACAACCAAATTACATCTCTGGACTACTGTTTGGTTTTGGTTTGGTTTAGTTTTAACAGCAGCAAGAGTTTAGGAGTATGGAGGAAGATCATCAAAGGGAAGAAAACTTCTAGAAAACTCAAAATGACAGCTAAAACTATTATTGTTTTGTGTTCCCTTGAGAGATGCTTTTTTATCACATTTGCTAACGGGTTCCTCCAAACCCCCCATCTTCCTTTACCCTAGCATAGCTCCCTAACAGTCCTTTGGTGATTCCCTCTACTTAAAGCCCCAGGGTGCCTAAAGCGATTTCATTCCTGAGCCAATGGTAAGAGTTCCAAGCTACCACCATTTAAATTGACATTTCTGTCACCATCGGTGTTGCAGTTGGCTGGGTTTATGGTAATAATCATTCTTTATATTTACATAGCACAAGTCATCACAGACTCAGTACAGTTTATACATGTTAACCAGTTGGGCTTTCTTCCTCCTTTATCATCAGGAGGGGCAGACGCCTGAGATTCACAGAGAAAAACTTAGTTAGGGATATCTCACTGTTGGTGAGTAAGTTTAGGGATAAAACTCTAAACTTGCCGTGCTCTCTGTAAGTATTATTAATAGTGACACAGTGAAGCTAACTAATATTTTTGAACACTTACTCTTACCACACATTGTAATAAGTTCTGTGAAGAGTAGGTTTTTAAACTTTGCCACCTTAGCTATTGTTTTTGTTTTTTTTTTATTTTTGAGACAGAGAGAGACAGAGCATGAGCAGGGGAGGGGCAGAGAGAGAGGGAGACACAGAATCTGAAGCAGGCTCCAGGCTCTCAGTTGTTGGCACAGAGCCCGACGCAGGGCTCGAACTCACGAGCTGTGAGATCATGACCTGAGCTGAAGTCGGACGCCCAACCGACTGAGCCACCCAGGTGCCCCACCACCTTTCCTGTTGAACTGAAGAGTTGAAAGATCTTATGATCCGTCCACCTGCCAGATGGTTTTTCCTTCTTTTCTTCAAGATACATAGCAATTCTGATTCCACAATCATTTAACTTCCTGGCCCAGAAATTCCTCCTAATGTCCAGCTGAAGTTGTTTCTGTTTTAATTTAAGCCAGTTTCCTATGGCTGCACAAACATAATAGCTGGCTAGCACCCTCCTTATAACACCTCTGATATAATGCACGATACAATACATCAAAGTCTAAACCAAATCACCACGTACTCTTAAGAGCTCCAGGCAAAGAAACACGAAAGTTTTTAACAATGCCTATATAATTTCTCTGGAATTTTTTAAATATAATTCTGTGGTAAATTTCACTCAAGGAGAAACTGCCTTAGTGATTCTTCCTTTGTTTCCTAGTATTTCAGAACCTGACAAAGGCATTAATTAATAAAGTGCACTGATAATTTCTTTTAACTTTTTAGTTGCAGTATATCGTATGTACTGAAATATGCCCACATCGCAATTACAGAGCTCAGTCATTTTTTAAACAAAGCAAACAGTCATGTAATCCCCACCCAGATGAAAATGGAGAACATTACGAGCACCCCCAAAAGCTTTTCTCCGTGCCCCTTCCCAATTACTATCTCTCCAAAAGTAACTACTACTCTGATTTCTACCACTAGATTCCTTTTGCCTGTATTTGAATTTCAGACGAACAGAGTCACACAATATCTACTCCTGTGTGTCTGGATCCTTTCGTTCAGCATCGTATTTGTGAGAACCACCCATGTTTTTGCATGTAGCAGTAGTTCCTTGTTCTCATTGCTGTTCAGTATTTCGCTTATCTTAGCGTATTGTGGGTAGACATTTGGGTTGTTTCTACTTTGGAGATAGTATGAATAATGCTGCTGTGAACGTCCTTATACCTGTCTTTTGATGCACATCATGTTGGTGTTTCTGTTGGGTCCGTACATAGGAGAATTGCTGGATCTGACGGTTCAGCTTCAATACATTCTGCCAAACAGTTTTTCAATTGATACTCCTACTAACAGTGTGTGAAAATTCTAGTTCCTCCCCATCCTTAGTGACACTTAGTATTGTCACTTTTTCTTAATCTTAATTTTTGTGGAGAATAGTGTGTTCACTTGGAATAAATCAGCTGCCTGGATGGAGTAGGCCTCTGAGGATATGCTTTTCTCCTCCTGCTGCTGTGCATTTGCCATGGGTTCACAAGAACATCTGCACCGTGAAGAACGAAATGGTAGCCGTTGCCCGTACTTGCATGACTTTGAACTGTTATCGGTGGCTGCTGGAGATTGTAGACAGAGATGACTGGGAGACACCATGCGTGGCCATGATAACCTTTTCTTGTTCATTAAGGACCCACTTAGCTCTCCGTGGGGCTGCAGTCTACAGCCTAGAAAAGCAGGTCATGACTTCATGACTACAATGATCATCCCATCAATAATAATTCCAAGAGGAAAAAAATAAATAAATAACTGGGTTAAGATACCAACCCACAAAGGTATGCAAGTTAGGTCGAGGACAGCTGTACTTGTTTTTGCAACATGCATATGACTAATATGGTCCCATTTTCCATAATATGTATTCAAATAGAGTTTTTAATTGGGTGCTGAAATCTAGAGGAGGGGAGGGTTTAATTGTCTTGAAGTGTTTTGAAAATATTGACCAATAAACAGTCATATTGGAAGCAGGTAGACAGAACTGGTATAGTTGGATACATAAGAGTTTCATAGAGTTTTGTGAATGAGAATTCCTTTCCTTTTATCAGCAAAAAATTCAAGTTCAGTGACTGCTTTTTGTGCCAGTGAGAAGTGAATAGTACAGCTATCTTTAAAAAATCAAATGTCAGATTCCACAACTTCCCACCTTGGTTTCATTTACTCTCTTAACAAGGGAGCAATCTTCAATAAATGCAGAGATGAAAATGCTGTCCAAGTAACCTTGTTAATATTGAGGGGACTCTTAACTCTTGGAGATCTGTGTGTTTTTGCCCCAAAATTGGAAATGAGGAACCCTTTACTAATAATCCTGAAAACTCAGACATTAAACATATGCTGTTAGATAAATATGAATAGGAAATTGGATTATTGTATTTTTTCAAAAGGTTAACGTTTTTCTTTCTCAATCTGCCTTTCACCAAGTTCCCACCAAAAATGTGTGTGTGTGTGTGTGTGTGTGTGTGTGTGTGTGAACATTCCTTTCTGCTTTATGTTCCAATTTCACATGGCTACCCGTAGGAGGGGTCTGTTAATCTGCAACCCCCAAAATATTGGATTATTATGGAAACAAGGTGCAGTATTTCAAGCATCATGCCACAATAAAAGTAACAGGATAATGATTTTCTTTCTCAGTTCAGATATCAGAGGCCCAAGTATTGATTGCCTGTTTCTTTTGCCTCCTGTCCTCTGATGAAACTACACTTTTGACACAGAGTCACCATAAAATGTGCCCTTTCCAGTATGAGATCTCTGTAAATGTCATTCACAGAGTCATTGTTTTCTAATTCTCTGTGTTTTCATCAGGAAGCCTTTCACTGATGGAGAGAGAGCAAGCAATGTTTAGATTTAGAATTCCCTGGAACAAACAAGTTTCATTATTTTGCTAAGAACACGTAACACAAGAAAAGTCAGACTACTTTTCGTAGTGACTATGACATTACTCTTATCAGGATTGGCTGAGCAATGAAGACTTAGATAAGGGAGGCTTCATGAAATGTTTGTGAGAATATTCATTTGGGGTTTGGCAAGGAAAGGGAGGTCGTAAAATCAGCGCGTATGTTAGTGTTCATGGTTTGTTGGTGGCCTGAGCTGGAACCAGGCTGGAGACCCAGAGGTGACAGCTAGTTCCTTGCCCAAGTCTTCCCCCTGACCTGTAACACTCTTGCCGTCTCAGCTCCAGGTCTCTGATCCTGGCTGCCGGCGAATGATTTGTGATTTTGTTTAAGGATAGCTATTGGTGGTGGTCTCGCTTGAGGCCACCAAACTCATTTCATTTGTGCCCTGCACCAAATGTGATCCCAAAGGTGCGGGGCCCGTGTATTAACACAATGTGACACTTATTACCTTCCTCCCCTTCTGTGAAATCAGTTTATCTAAAAATATCTCATACAAAAGACCTGCAAAAACAAGCCACACACAAAGCACTCACTAATGTCGTGATAAATGTAATCAGTGCACCTATGGCTTTTCAAGATGCTCCCGCGCTGTGACCTTCCGCTTCACATAATGTAGCCTTTTTATTTATTTCCAATAGCTTTCCAATCAGTCAGGGCCGGCGTCCTTTTTCTAACCTCAGATCATGGTCTAATAATCAGTTTTGGTGCTTTTATTGGCCTCCAAGGTAGTTTGAGCTGTTAAAATCTTTCTTTAACAAGTTTCCCTTTGATAAGAGATGCTTCGGTGGGCGTCTGTATTTCTCTTACCTTTGCCTAACCTTTTCTAGACAGACACAAAACCATGAGTGACACAGACCCTAACAATATCACCTAACCATGGCATGAAAACTCATTTAGATGTAGCATCACCCAAATTTCTAATAATTCCTAGTCATGTTAGGTCCAGAAGAGAAAGCACATGGCCTGTACCCAGAACTGCACGGTACTGCATTTTATGAAAAATTTAAATGAATTGGTATTATGACGATAGCATTCTTCCCACTGCTAGTTGGTTGACTTATCTTTAGGGGATGAAATGCAGGGAAGAGATTCAATTTTTTTAAGTTTATTTATTTATTTACTTATTTATTTTTTTATTTTTTTAACGTTTATTTGTTTTTGAGACAGAGAGAGACAGAGCATGAACAGGGGAGGGTCAGAGAGAGGGAGACACAGAATCCGAAACAGGCTCCAGGCTCTGAGCTGTCAGCACAGAGCCCGACGCGGGGCTCGAACCCACGGACCGCGAGATCATGACCTGAGCTGAAGTCGGCCGCCCAACCAACTGAGCCACCCAGGCGCCCCTACTTACTTATTTTGAGAGAGAGAGAGGGCGAGCACGAGCGGGGGAGGGTCAGAGAGAGGGAGAGACAGAATCTCAAGCAGGCTCTCCACTGTCAGCACAGAGGCTGACATGGGGCTCGAACTCACAAACCATGAGATCATGACCTGAGCTGACTGAGATCAAGAGTCGGATGCTTAACCACTGAGCTAGCCAGGCGCCCCAGCAGAGTCAATATTTTATTTGTTTTCTCCATTTTGTTTATATGTGTCTCAGGCTCTACCTCTCTAGCTTAGTTTATGACCCAGAGGGATAAAATTGTCCAATTGTAGTTATCTAGCACTGCTGCTGATCCAGTCTTGAGAGCAGTCCTGCTACAGGTCTTTCCAGAAACTTCTCTTTTGTTCATATTTGCATCAACCTGTCTGGGAGGGAGGCCACTGAGAGAGCAAGTGTTAATCTCTCTCTCTCTCTCTCTCTCTCTCTCTCTCTTTCTTTTCCTCTGCTTGCTTTCTGTTGATTGTCCCTAAAAGAAAGGTAACTGATTTAGAGGGTCTGAAATGGTTTGGATAGACCATAAAGAAAAAAAATGAGATCAGCAAGAAGTCAATACCACACACCTTCTCAAACTTGGCAGAAACATTTAAGTTCTGAAGTATTTCAGGTAAAGAAATAAACTGTGTGATAAGAGGTAGGCTACCTGAGATAAATTTTGGGAAATACAGACTTTAGCCCCTACTCCCTCCCTTCTACTCTCACCATATGAAATGCTGAACATGGAATTTCTGCTTACTATATTAGAAGAGTTTTCGATTTAAATTTCTTAGAAAAGTTTTAAATCCGATACATGTAATATTTGCCAAGTTGTCAACTAAAGTAAACGTATTTTAGAAAACGTGTGATAGGGGTGCCTGGGTGGCTCAGTCGGTTGAGTGTCTGACTCTTGATTTTGGCTCACATCATGATCTCACAGTTCGTGAGTCCCAGGCCCCGGTTTCCAGTCTCCCCCAATCTCTGAAAGTTCACGTTATACCACTTTGCATTGATGAAAGACCTACATTAGTACCTGTTTGCAGTAATGGAGAGAAACCTGAAGAGATTTTCACTTTTACAAAATGCTAATCGTGTCTTGGCTTTACTCTATCTCAGCTTACCAAAGGTTTCATAAGGAACAGCAGGGAACACCTGTAGTTCTTAAGACTTATCAGAAAAGTGTCAGATGTTATTTATATTTTATAAGCAAGGAAGATAAGTAGTGGCTTTACTGGTATCATACAATATATCAGCAGGACATTGTCAAGATAGAACCGAAGTTGTAAACTGTCTGTTTAGGAGTTTTACCCATAACATTGTATTGCTCCCTATAACTCAGACAAAATCAAGTTGTTGCTGACACGATTTTCTGAAGAGTGCCAAAGACCGAACAGATTCCTTTTTAAGAAATGTCAAGAGTTATCCAGCCATGGAGAGGTTGACAGAATAGAGACTGCCAAGGAAAACACGTGCCTGCCGTGTTGCTAAGGTCCCCCGTGCAGATTTCCTCTCCGTGGCAGTGATGCGAACTCAGCAGCTTAAAATAAGGCCATTTCAGAGAATCGGGCGTCCTGAGCCCTCATGGCCTCCCTCAGCGCACAGACAGAGCAGTGTTCTGGGAGCCAGTTGTTTAAGTGCCAGGGGGCGGAGGGCTGTGGTGAGGGCCGCAGAGGCTCGGGCCTCTCCTGGAAGGTGAGCCTGCCCTGTTGGGACTCACCTCGGCACCCAGTGGAAGGAAAGAAGGAGAACACTCAGTCCGCATGAGGGACGGCTGGTGAGGCCGGGGCCACCTCTGCCTAAACCCTGATCTCATACTGCTTCCCTGTGGAGGATTCTCAGAACTGCAGCTCCCCTCTGTGGGTCCCTGCCCCGGCACACCCGCCCGGCGTGGCCTCTGGCCTGGCCTTGGTATCTTCCGACTGCCATAAAAAAAAAAAAAATACAATAATAATAATAAAAATTGTTTAAATGCTGCTGTTACAACCTCAGCAAAAAGAATGGAAAAGCCACAAGAGAATGGTCTTGTCCCGAATCTAGAAGTACATCTGACTGCAGGCTGACCTGACGGGCCCACATCCCCACCTTTCCCTGTTTACATACCTTTTTAAAAACCCAAGAAGCCTCTGTCTGCCCAGTGGTGTTCCTCCAGCTTTGCCTGATCAGACCTGTGTTCTGACTTGCACCCTTGGAAATTCCAAACAGATTGGTAACATTGCCTACTCTTTCTCTGAATTTTTTTTTTAATTTTTTTTTCAACATTTTTTATTTATTTTTGGGACAGAGAGACAGAGCATGAACGGGGGAGGGGCAGAGAGAGAGGGAGACACAGAATCGGAAACAGGCTCCAGGCTCCGAGCCATCAGCCCAGAGCCTGACGCGGGGCTCGAACTCACGGACCGCGAGATCGTGACCTGGCTGAAGTCGGACGCTTAACCGACTGCGCCACCCAGGCGCCCCTCTCTGAATTTTTTTCACAAGAGCTAAATCACAATGCTCTGGCCACCAGGGAGGTTCCCATATTCATCTTTTTATGACTGCTGTCACAACTTTCTGCTTGGTACCTCAGTGCCCACCCAGAGGTGTTTCAGTGGGAGACACAGGCATTGAAAGGGATACCCTTAAGGGTGCCTGGGTGGCTCAGTTGGTTAAGCATCTGATTCTCGGTTTCAGCTCAGGTCACGATCTCACCACGGTTTGTGAGATTGAGCCCCAAGTCGCGTTCTGCGCTGGCAGCACAGAGCCTGCTTGGGATTCTCTCTCTCTCCTTCTCTCTGTACCCTTCCCCCAGTCTCTCTTTCTTTCTCTATCTCTCAAAAATAAATAAATAAACTGCAATAAAAGGATACTTGGGCGCCTGGGTGGCTCAGTCGATTAAGTGTCCGACTTTGGCTCAGGTGGTGATCTCGAAGCTCACGAGTTCAAGCCCTGTGTCAGGCTCTGTGCTGACTTCTCAGAGCCTGGAGCCTACTTTGGATTCTGCCCTCCCCCACTCACGCTCTGTCTCTCTCTATCTCTCTCTCTCTCAAAAATAAATAAAAACATTAAAAACTTTTTTTAATAAAAATTTAAAAAGGATACTCTTACCTCCAACTACCCTTCTTTCTAGGACTTTAGTGCCTTTAAACACCTTCTTAGGCCATAGATCTATAGCTGATTACTTCTTACCATATAAAAACAGCATTATAGGGACACTATAATTTTCCTACAGTGGTATGGCTGTCCCATTACCCTGTTTCCTTACATTTTAGGAATAAGGAGAAAACTTGGAGGAAGAGAGAATTAGTAAAACAGTCCGAAGCTAATGGAAAGCTACAATGATCAAATTTTGATACTTTTGTGGGGGAAGTGATGAAAAGGGCAATAAATCCTTTGGGCTGGTCGGTGGTATTTTCCAGGGAATATCTGAATCAGAAAGTAGAAAGGAAGTTGATGATATAATTCACATTCCACAGAGAACCTGTGACCCTTTCTCTTCCTCTCCTCTCCACCCCTGTCGAAGGCTCCAGGGTGAAAAGCTGTAAGTTGAAGAGGAGAAGCCATCAGCAGAGGGTAACATATGACGAGAAATGAAAATATTTGGATTAGCTATAATACCAAGCCAGTGATATTTACAAATTATTAAACTGCCGTCCTCACATCAAACGCTTTTTCTTTTATGAAATGCTAAGCTGTACTTTCAGTCTGTTTCAAACTGTCAGGTCTATTATTTGACGTTCCTCTGTGTTTGTTTATCTTAATTAAGATGTTGAATCAATCATTTTTACTTTCTCTCCCCAAGAGCAGCAGCCGGCTCAGAGTCAGGACGAGGGGCCAGCCACCCTTGAGTGCCGCGCAGGTGCTGAGTCTCGTTTGTTCACAGAGGGATAAAAAACACATTTGTTCTCCCGCTTGTGTGGACAGACTGACAGGTCTTTGATAAGAGCGGGAGAAGTCTTCCTGTGGTGAGACATGACATTTCTATCTGGAACAGGTGAAAGCGGTGGCAAATCTTATTCCTGTTTTGAACATGATTTTCCTCCGCATCATCATGACAACTCACCACCAGGTGGGGAACATGGAGGTGGAGTGGGAAACTGGAGACAGAATGTGGTGTCCTGGCTCAAGCAGGAAGCAGGAAATGAAGGGCTCCGAACCCTAGCCTGCGAATATGACGATTGTTCTTGCTTCTCCAGCTTTCTTTCCCCGTTCCTGATGTGGCAGTTCAATCTCCGTGCTTCTGGGTCGTCATCTCCTGGAAGTAGGATGACTTATTGTTGGAGGGACCATTTCATTTCATTACTTTGTGCTCCTCTTTGTATAGATGTACTTCTGGTCCATCAACTCTGTGTAAGGGCCTTCGCAGAGTTTTTCCAACAGTACAGCTTAATTCTGCTGAGACACCCACTCTCTCCTACTAAATCCTCCTTTTGAAAAGCTTGCATTCTTTCACAACAGCTAGCCAGGGATAGAGAAGCAATCAACTCGTCATGGAACAGAATTTTACTCTGCACACCAGTCAGCCTATCTAGGGATGAAACGTGTGACCTTGGTCTCGTTCGTACCATGCCCTCTCTAACTGAGCTAACTGGCCATACAATTCAATCAGCTGGACAAATGAGAAACACAAAGAAAGGAAACACTTCTATTGGATGATTTAGGGAGATCAGATGGGAAACAAAGCAGGGCTTTACTTTTAAAACCATCCTAGTCAATGAAGCAATCCAAACACAGCCATAGAGCTAAACAGATTTCTTGTATTTCGGATAACATGCCATTCGGATAACATGCTGTTTGGATAGACCAGCGTTGTTTTGGTTGCACTCTCAGATCAATCACAACTGGAGGGTACTGACATATCCATGTGCGCGTGGAGTCCTAGAGTCAAGGGAAAATACACCTTTTCACTGATCAGAATCTTTTTAAGCACATCCAAGCAGAATTTGTATGTGAAATTAACATTAGCATTTCTCCCAGTTAGTGCTGTGTGTCCTAGAAGCTGGTGAGGAAATCCACTGCCTAGTATGCTATTGTGCTCCTGACAGATTACAGAAGGTGACTCCAGGGACTTAGACAAGAAGGACCACATTCCAGTCCTTCGTTAGGCAAGAGGTGGACTTTTGAATCACATAATTCCAAGAGGAAACATAAGCTTTCAAAAGACAAACCAGGCACTTCATTTATTTGAGGCCTCTGTTATGAATCCTGGGCCACAGATAACTACTTTCAACAAATTCTCACTCTTCATTAGTGGAAAACACTTTCGTCTAATCACCACAAATTACCCAACACCTGGAATTAATAAGCAGCCTTCTCTTACCACACTCATTTGCTTTCTTTCCGGTGGGATATTCTAGGTTCAGAAGGTGACCACCAGAACTTCTCTAGCTGTGTGCACAATTCCCAGTGTGGCTGAGACTGCCAGCTGGCCCCCAGTCTCCCTTCTCCCCTTTCTTTGCATTTCTAGATGGGTTCGTGGCCGCCCAGAGCAACTCCCTGCCTCCATACTTCCCTGGCATCTAGATTTGACCATGTGACTTAAGTTCTGACCAGTGGAGACACGTCACACAACAGTGTCCTTACCGGCAAGGGGAGGGTGATTCTCTCTTCCTTGGCCCTTTCCCTCCTTCCTGTTGGGCTGGAGCTGGAGCCAGCATGGACCATGAGGAAGAAATCACATGCTAAAGGTAGTGGAGACACCGCCATCTCCAGACTGCCTCCCTCCATTCTTATTATACCTGACTAAGAAATTGTCTTCTATTTTGTTAAGGCCTTTATTATTGGGGGTTTTCTGTCACCCTGGCCAAAATAATCCAAACTAACTCACCTGGTAAGGACTCCCTTTGGAGGATAACCAAGGACATACTGAGTAGGGCAAGACTTAGGGATGTGACTTTAAAGAATGGGATGAGACCCTACAATCCAGAATTGCACTACTAGGTATTTACCGAAGGGATGCAGGTGTGCTGTTTCCCAGGGACACACGCACCCCAATATTTATAGCAGTGCTATCGACAATAGCCAACGTATGGAAAGAGCCCAAATGTCCATCAATGGATGAATAGATAAAGAAGACGTGGTGTATATGGATACAATGGAATATTACTCGGCAATCAAAAAGAATGAAATCTTGCCATTTTCAACTATGTGGTTCGAACTAGAGGATGTTATACTAAGCGAAATTAGAGAAAGACAAATATCATAGGACTTCACTCATATGTGGAATTTAAGATACAAAACATATGAACAGCAGGGAAGGGGAGCAAAAATAATATAAAAACAGGGAGGGGGACAAAACATAAGAGACTCTTAAATATAGAGAACAAGTTGAGGATTACTGGAGAGGTTGTGGGTGGGGGGATGGACTAAATAGGCAAGGGACGTTAAGGAGGACACTTGTTGGGATGAGCACTGGGTGTTATGCGTAGGGGGTGGATCACTGGAATCTGCTCCTGGAATCATTATTGCACTATATGCTAACTAACTTGGATGTAAATTTTTAAAAAAAACATGGGTTGAGAAAACATACTAACAGTAAGGAAAAGACTATAAGTGCCTTCTTCAGCCATTTGAAAGGATGAAATAAACTGGAGTTATATGAGCATAGATCCTGATATTTCCAACCTTTTTTACAAGTCGGAACTTTTATAGATTAAGGTTGTTTCTTCAAATTTTGGTACTGATACTCCAAAGTAAGTTGTCAAAATTGTGATGTGGACAAGTTGCCTTGGTTCTTACCCAGGTCGTCTTTGGTTACTTTGTTCTTAGGGCACCTCTCTTGCCACTTACCGCCTGTTTTGGAACTCAGCGTCCAGGCCCCCCACCTGGGGGCCAACCTCACCAAGGCACACCAGCAAGCCATTAGTTTGGCAAGGGCCCAACCCACAAATTCACTCTGAGGCTGTGGTTTTCAGCCCTGGCTGAGATTCAGAACATCCACAGAGCCTTGCAAAAGCAAACGTGCCTTTAGCCTGACTTCCAGATGATCTTGATTCAGCATATCTAGGGTGCAGCTCAGGTATCTACATCTTTTGAAAGGTTGACCGGTGATTCTGATGTGCAGCTGCAGTTAAGAACCACCACTCTAAGGTGCTAATGATTGATCATGGCTCCATGCAGCATCACCAGCCGTACACGCTTCATGGATAAGTCACTGCTGGACACGCTTCTATCAGTTAGCTCTGCTCAGTGGCCTACTGCATAGTTACAAATGGCTGTGCCTCGTCTCGGAGAGAGCTGGAACTTTGCACCTCCTCCGCCAGTGATCTGTGATGCACCGGTTTGTTTCCACGCAGTGGGTGAGAATGCCTCGTTTAATGTACAACCTCTCCCAGAGGCATTTGTATTCCAACAGGGAATTATGCTTTCATCTAAGGGAATGGGTGCTGAATGGTGGAACATCAGGAATTAGGGAAGTCAGTTGAGAGGGTATTTTGGAAGAGGGACCTTTTTCCAATTCCCTGAAACACATACTATTTAAGCAGCACCAATTTGACTTGGTGTTACTTAAAAAAAAAAAAAAAATTTTTTTTTTTAAATCACTGGGCATGTTTCAGAAGATGAGGCTTCTGGAGGAAAGAAGAACCTTATTTCTTCATTTTTCCTCGAATACTGTTTGGAATCCCCCTCAGCCCTCACGCTTTCTCTTGCCCCCTTGAGAAGTAGTGCCATTCATCCTCAATTCAGCCACAAGTTAGATGGCGAGAGAACTCGTGTTAAAAGAGCACATTACACTATTCTGAATATCCTTTCGTATGATCTTGAAACATGGAGCAGAGGGTCATTTAGAGATCGGTTCTCTATTACAGCACAGAGCCGGGCAGGCTGATCAATATTTTCATACATCTGGCCAAGTTTTAGAATCCTGGAGTTATTAGGATTCTGCAGGGTCTTAGGTAAATCCTTAATAATTCACTGGTCTCTCTTCTCAGCTGTTGAAGTGGTTTCTTCTTACTTTTATCCTCTCATCCCAGATTCTGTAAATATCTACCTCATATAGCTATTATAAAAATCGAACCAGGGGTGCCAGGGTGACTCCTTGGCTAATTGTCTGACTCTTGATTTTGGCTCAGGTCATGATCTCACAGTTCATGAGTTTGAGACCCACATCGGGGTCCTCGCTGACAGCACGGAGCCTGCTTGAGATTCTCTCTCTCCCTCTCTGTCTCTCTGCCCCTCCCCTACCTTCTCTGTCACTCTGTCTCTCAAAATAAAGGAATAAACTTTTTAAAATATCGAACTAGGGGTGCCTGGGTGGCTCAGTCAGTTAAGCATTCGACTTCAGCTCAGGTCATGATCTCACAGTTTGTGGATTCAAGCCCCGCATCAGGCTCTGTGCTGACACCTCAGAGCCTGGAGCCAGCTTCAGATTCTGTGTCTCCCTCTCTCTGCACCTCCCCTGGCTCATGCTCTGTCTCTCTCTCTCTGTCTTCTCTCTCTCTGTCTCTCAAAAATAAACATTAATTTTTTTTTAAATCGAACTAAATAAGAGGTTTGAAAAGTGCTCTAAAAATTGTAAAGCTCTATACAAATGAATATTCATGTTTCTGTAATAGGGAATATATTCTTTGTGTAGCTGTCCTTCAAATCTTTGATGAAGAGAGGAAGGTGTTGAGCTAGAAATGGGGCCCTGGCATTCAGGCATTTAGTCCTCAATTCTAATTATTAGCATACTTCCTGTGCTAAATAAGATTCAAGGAAGAGCTTTTGCTTTTCCTCATTACAAAAACACATTGAATTCTCTATGGTGATTTTTTTTTTTTAACCATCACAAATTTATCATCCTGGAAATGAGGATGTGTAATGAAGGCATTCTCACACCTTTGTTGGTGTGAACTGTTCTCCAAGAACAGGCAGAGAGATCACAGGACCAGTAGACTAAGTGCAACCTCCACTAATTGTTTATTTTCTTTCCAAAGTGGCAAGAAGTTGTTGGAGTTTCATACTTCATTTTCTATACAAATTGAGGTCCTGGGGGAGAGTATTCTTCATGTGAACAGCTCTCCCAGTTACAGGAGAAAACTGAGTAACAATAAAACCCTAAGGGACATCATTTAATATTTCCAGCATTTCACATGAGCTTCTGACACTCACGTCTTCAAGGGGAAAGCTGATTTATACCTTCAGTCCTTAGACAATGTAAAGGTGAGGTCAGGCATAGGCATCCTTCATCCCTTTCCCCCGTACTCACAGGTCCCTTGGGCAAGGTGGAATCAAAGCATTGCAAATGCTAGAGGTCACAGGAGTGACACTACAAGAGGTAAGAGAGCACAGCCTCCTTCCTTTATCAATGGGTCTGACGCCCATATATCTTCATATTGCCGTTGTTTCCACTTGAAAAATTACATGCAGTTGGTTTTACTTTTCCTTCCCTTCCTATTCTTAAAACAGGATTTCCACCCCCAATCTAAAGTGTAATTTATGTCAAGAATGATGATTATGTGTTTCTGATTATTTTTTAAAAAGGCGAAACCTTTAACATAAAGGCAGGACAACAAGTGTCTTGTTTTATGGCTTTGTGCCTTTCCAACCCTATAAATTAAAATCACGTCTGCACTCTCTGTGTCTTTGCACTGATCCGAAGTTGTCTTTCTAGGACATCCTGGGAATTCTCTCTCTGGCACAATGCCTTCCACGTGGTAGTTTCCAAATAAATTTTTCCTGATTTGATTGTATCTGCAGGTACTTCATCCAACTCTGGTCGTGCCCAGTGATACAATACAATTCTGTAAATTGCAGTGCAAGTTTATTTCCTGGGCTTCCGACCCCAAATTTCATCATGGAATTGCATGCCCTTTGTTACCTGTGAAATAAAACAGATCTCCAGTGGAAGGAGGCACCTGTTTCTGTGGGTTCCCTTGCAGTGCAGGAAACGCTTGAGCAGAATTTAGACCTGTGGTACAAAGTACAAGATTAGAGTTGCAAATGAGTCTTGGCATTGCATAGAGACTACAGGTTATTAAAATATTCTTCAAATGATAACCTAATTCAAACATGGCTTTGTGTTAAGTGTTTTTAATAAAACTGTTTCTCTTTATTCTATACAGATTTCTTCTTTCTTTTCTGGATTCCTCTGACAGAGACCCTTCATATCAAGCTTAAGAATTTTGTATATTCAGCCACTTGGAATGTTTTTTGAAAAATCAAATACTATAGAACTGCAGGCAGTCAACCTTCCCCAATCCTGGGGTACTGCTCTCCAGAGGCAAGCCCTTTCAATTCATTCATCAGTTCTGGTGTGTACTTCCACATTTCTAAATAATATTATTATACAGCTATTTTTTTGATTTATCAATTTCAGACATTATGTATTGATTTCATATCGTGGCAGAGGAGGATTTAACACACTTATCTCACCCCGACCCTCCCTTCTCCTCCCTTCGTCTTCCCAACGTGATTATACCATCATTTTTAGTTAGTTTAGTTTTAGGGCTTAGATTATTTTAACTATGCAGATTTTATTTACTGCCAACCCTTATAAACTTCTGTAATTACATTTTATTTCTTGTTTGTTTTTGTTTTTTTTCTAGAGTTGGTAAATGCCTCGGCTTTTTCATTTGATTAGTTTTCTAAGTCGCCATCCCAAATTCTTCCCAAAGCTTCGTGGCAGAATTGTAGTATTCCTCTGACTACTACTTTCCGTATGGTCAAATGCATCAGATGGCCCATCAGTTCCATTTTGTTCTTGGAGCAGCCCTCCCGGAGACCTCTGTCCTCCTCCCCACTCTTGGATGGCTGCTCTGGAGGTCCAGGGCACAACTGTCACCCTGGGACTTGCCTTTGTCTGTTTCCTGGATTTAACATCACCTTCTTTCTCCCTCATTTTGGTGGAGCACCTCCTCTAGTGGCAGCCTTTCTCTAGGAGGGAGATTTCTTGAGACTGTGCGTGTCTGAAAACCTCCTTATTCTACCTTTACACTTGATTGACAGTTTGGGTGTAAGAATGCTAATGGAAATTGGTTCGCCTTAGATTTTGGAAAGTTTTGCTTCATTGACTTCCAGCTGCTAGTGTTGCTGTGGAAAAATTCAATGCCATTCAGATTCTTCGTTCTTTGTGTAGGACCTATTTTCCCCCTGATTCAGAAGCTTTTACGAGCTTCTCATTATTTGTCATGTCCTGAAATTTCACAGTGATTACCAAGGTATGAGTCTCTCTTCATTCAGATCCTGGGAATATGGAGGACCCTTTCAATCAGAAGACTCATATTCTTCATTTTGAGAAATTTCATCATTTCTTTGATCACTCCTTTCTTTTTACTTTCTGTATTCTAATATTTTTTAAGTTTAGTTATTTATTTTTATGTGTTAGAGACAGAGTACGAACATGAGCAGGGGAGGGGCAGAGAGAGAGGGAGAAAGAGAATCCCAAGCAGGCTCTATACTGTGAGCTCGGAGCCTGATGCAAGAACTTGAACCCACGAACCACGAGATCATGACCTAAGCTGAAATCAAGAGTTGGATGCTTAACCAACTGGGACACCCAGTTGGGTGATCTAGAACATAGATCACCCCTCTATGTTCTAATATTTTTATCACTTCTGTTTTCCTTTCCTTGATCATTTTGCCCAATTTCTTTAAGATTTCCTCAATTATATCTTCCAACTCATCTGTTGATTCTGTTTTTAATTTCTGCTGTCATATATTGAATTTCTGACCCTCCTTTCTTGCTCTCTCATTGTTCCTTTTTAAGCATCCTATCTCATGGATGCAATGTCTTCTCATCCCTCTGGGAATATTAATGATGGCTTGTTTGTTTGCTCTGTTTTTTTCATTTTACTTTCTGCAGCCTAGCTCTGTTTCCCCTAACCTTTTAATCTGTTACATGTCTTGGTCTTTGTCTTGCATGTTGGAAGCTTTTCTGCAAAGTCTGGTGATCCTTAGACCCTGCTTATATTTAAAAGTGAGGCACCAAAATGCAAACCGAAACTTCTGTGTGCCAAGGTGGAATGTATCAACCGATGGGCTTTACTTTAGAAAGCCTAAGATTGAGAGTGATAAGGGAGAACCCAACCTTTTTTGCTTAAGATGGTTGCTCCCAACCATCAGTAGATGTAGGCCTTTTTTCTGAAGCCATTCATTCTTCCAGAGGAAGATCCATGAATCTCCCAGCGGTGCCATTATACACCACCACCAAGGTTCTTGGAAATGAGCAGTAAAAGGAAGCTAGGGACCTCGGTGTTCAGGACATGGACTATTACTTAATTCACCTGTTCTCAGGATGGTATCTCACTCTCCACCGAACTGTGTGTCCCAGCTTTGGGACTTCCCTGGTCTCATTTCCCCACAGAAATTATACCCCCTGTGCCGAGCTTACCGAATGATGGGAGCAAAAGAGTGATATGATGCTGGAGTCAGAAAACTCTATTTCTCTTCTCAACTCTACAACAAATTAGTCACATTGCCTTGGGTAATGCCGCATAATGACATCGTTGGGTGAGTCACATAATGACATCATTGGGTGAGTCACATAATCTGGCTGCCAGGGCTTTGGTTTCCCCATCTGTAAAATGAGTGGCAAGGTCATTTGCTCTGTCACCACTGGAGAGCCCGTGATCTCCCCAGGCAAGAGTTCTTCATTAGGGAACCTTACACAGATGCTAAAAGATGTGATGAAATAAAGTGTAAAAGAGTTCCCTTAAGTATCACTACCTTCTTAAACTATGCTACTTTTTAGCAGTTGGTCTTTCTTGCAGAAACCTGAGCTCTGGCAACACAGGACATGCTGCTCAGACTCTGCACCAGAGCCTCTCGAGCCCCTTCTTTCATGTGTTCTGCGCAGTCTGGCTCATGGGAGGCCCAGCAAGTCCACTCGGTGGGCAGAGCTAAACATCCCTGTGAGCCTCAGACAGGGAAATCATCCAGGCGCCCACCTCTTCCCTAGCAAGGCCAAAGATCAAGTCCCCATTTGGGGCTGACGTCCTGAGCAACTCCCAGGCTCCATCTGGCGGTATTGGTGCTGTAGGCATGCTTAGCAGAAAGGGTTCCTAAAAACCATGAAATCTGGGCCAAGAAACCTATAATTAAAACATTCTTCATCTCTGGGGGCCTGGGTGGCTCAGTCAGTCTTTAAGCGTCTGACTTCAGCTCAGGTCACGGTCTCACGGTTCATGGCTTCAAGCCCCGCGTTGGGCTCTGCTGACAGCTCAGAGCCTGGAGCCTGCTTCGGATTCTGTGTCTCCCTCCCTCTCTGCCTCTCCCTCACTCTCTCTCTCTCTCTCTCTCTCTCTCTCTCTCAACAATAAAATAAGCATCAAACAAATTTTTTTTAATTAAAAACACATTCTTCATCTTGACTTTACGTTATAGTTATGACTATAACACAATTCATTATGTAAAATGTGTAGCAAAAAAAAAGAAGTATCGGATTTGGAGCTTAAAAAAAGAAAAAAAAATAACCAGTCTGTGTCTTGACTCTCCTTTCAAGCTTTTGTGAGAAAGTCACTTACCTCTCTGAGCCTTATTTTCAGCCTCCAAAGGCTTGACTGGTAAAGCCTTTCTATCTGTATCAGAATCAACGAGGTGCCATAAAGGAAACCATTTGACAAACACTAAATAAAGTACTATCCAAATGTAAAGTATTACTATTATCATTGATACCATTGTAACTATTTGGTCCAGAAAGGCTGAATTTCATGCTGCCTCTCCTGTCTGTCACACACAGGCAATTCCACAATTAGAGTTGGCTTTCCAAAAAGACACTTTGGTTCTTTTTTTCCTCTAAAACAAATGAATCCGTAACCAATGTACCCTAGCCATCCAATATGTGCAGCCTCTTTTGTTCATGAACAACCTTAAGGTAATAAACTGGTATGCCCCTGTGACAGAGAAAAATGTCGGAAGGAAATGGGTTTCCATCTGAGGCTTCTAAGGTGCTAAACCAAACAATAACAAGGGAAAAATTATTCAGCTAAATGCACCTGACGTGCATTGGCATCCAATATGCCACCCTCCTCGCTAGGCATTATTACTTATATACCTGCTTCTGAGAAGGGCCGCTCAGAAGAGCTACTCTGCTTTTAACAGACATACATTTTAGGGACTTTTAAATAAACTTATATAGCAACACCGAGCTCATGTCTTCTAAACTTTGCTATTTCATCCGTCTGTACCAAGCACCGTGAAGCAAAATGGATGTGCCTTCAGCTTTCTGCAGTCCTGGAAAATGAACCAGTCCACTTAACAATAAATGGTGGTTGGTTCAAACACACATGACTGGTCTAGTGAGGAAGAAAAGAAAGTTGAGCTTAATGAAGTCCAGTGTCTGTGTCCCTGTGCATGGACAGGAAAGGACGAGTGTTTTATAACTGTTTATTGGAGTTAATGGTAATAAATTCCTCACTTGTGATGCATTAACTTTAATGTTTTCATTACTTGGTGATTTAGGTTTTCCCTTTTCACATTGTAAATCATGTTGTCCCAGTAGCAGAGCAGGTCGAGTGCCTGCCATAATGTTCATAATGCTCAGTGGGGAAAGGAATGTTCTCTTTCTCTCTCCAGCATGGTCTGACAAAAGACACTTTGCGTCATCCAGATTTGCAACTTTCTAAATAAGCAATAAAGACAGACAGACAGATGCATCTGACAGCAGCCTAGCAGAATGTGACAGAGTCTAGTTTAGATCCAGGGAAAGACAGGTCTCCATAGTAACTTTCCAAATGTATTTGGTGCTGAAGGTTCTTTTTTTTTTCTCTCTCTCTCTCTCTGTTTGCTGAGTGTGAGCCCTTAGTTAATGAGCTGTGCAAATAGATATTGAGATTTAGTGTTTTTATTTTGCAATTACAGACTTGGTGATTTGGTTGGAAACTTTTGGGTCTAGGAACATCACCCTCGTTTTCCCCTCTTTAATTTTTTTCCTTACAAAGTTTGACTTACTTCAAACTTACATGAGTTTTATCAGGTGAAACAGGAGATTCAAGAAAGATTTTAAATCTCAAATGTGTAACTGACAAGGGAAGGAGGCGATAAGGAAAGGAGGCAATTTTTGCCCTAGAGGTTCCTTATCATAGCATCGTTTTTGTCCCTGATCGTGTGCCGCTGTACAAAGACACCCAGGGAGCTGGCTGGGAGTGAGGTCTGGCTGGGGAGTGACACTTTGTCCAGTAGATGATACATACCAGGTCAAAGCCACATTGCTAAGATCATTGCATTCCCATCAAGTCCTTCCTGATGGGGTGTGTGAGTTCTCATTAGATCACCCACCCTGAAAAACCCCCGGAGAATCACAATAATTAGTTCCTGAGTCTCCTTTTTGATTTTCTGCTTTGTTTGCTTTAAAAGTTTTCTCAATGCAGCGCTCTGATGATATCTGAATGTCTTTTACCAGAGAGACACAGAGAAGGCAAAATTGGTATCATTTGGCTTCTCCTTGAAATCTTTTGTTTTTGGAGAGTAACTACAATAGAGACTCCAGGATCCTGGTACGCTAATCCCCACATGGGGTTCACCAGCAGCAGTATGAAGTGTTCCGACACACATGGGATCTTAGCGTATGGGATGCAAACCAAATGGAGACCAAAGAGAAAAATACCATTTTTTTCCTCAGAGAAATAATAAGACTGGGGAAATGCTACGAGAAGAGGTCAAGTTCTCAGCCACTCAAGGCCTGTAGCTCAAAAATTGCCTTCGACAGCTATTTCTGAGAAGTATTTGGTGATCCCTTTGTCAGGGTGTTGGCATGTGGCTCGGCCCTTTGCTGCCCATGTCTGGCTTCCTCCAGATCCCATCCTTTGACGCTCTCCGGAAGCTGATGATGAGGTCTGAGGTGAAGAGAGCAGGGTCTCGGTGAGGCTGTGAAATAGTCTCAGAAACTTCATTCTCTCCAGTTGAGGTTCATGGCATTTTTTCCCCAATTTCCCCCCAAAATTCTCTTTGCCCCCCTTCCTATCATTCTCAGTCCTGTTACTCATCCCGGCTTCTGCACTGCCCGTTTCCTCCTTGCTGTCTTGGCTAACGCTTCTTTCTGCCTCTTTAACTTCTTATTTCACGTTACCAACCTTCAGATTAAAATTGTGAGGTACAGCAGAACAAAAATTACCATTTGTGGCTTAGATGAATATGACTTATCTAACAAATATTCAACTCCCATATTGCCTGCTTAGACCACAAGTCCCATCAGGCTAGAAGTGGTTGCAGTTTCTCCTAACACACATATTTCGGGCACCTACTGTGTGTACGAGGCCCCTGGGGATACAGGGAGAAATAATGAATAATGAATTGTACTGCCCTCGATGAAAGGGACCAGATTTCCCACCAGCAGCCTTTCTTTAAGTGTCAAGAAATTAAATAATTAGCACCGAACTCCTCAGCGTTTCCTGTGGTGTATTTTAGGGAAGGATCCTTCTTAATCCCATATCAGTCCAGCAGTTACTTAAGGCACAGCCCTAGCCTGCGATGGGTCTCAGTTGTTCCCATGTTCCGGTTGCCCCTCAGTCTAATTCTTACCCTCCTTAACTAGACAGCTGTGGTGCAAACACTGGCCCGTCCCCCTAGGTGCACAGGTGTACTGGATTCTTCTTTGTTCCCTCCTCTCAATCCAGGTGCTATGATGTTTGTTCACCTAATTTCCTCCGTAGTGTCATGTCTCCACCTACGAATGCAAGACCAACTTTTACCCTCATTCCCCTTTCTAGGCTATCCTTCCTACTGCCTTCTACCTAGACCCACAGCTGTATTCCTTTTTGCAGCAGTAGCCCCTTTTCAATTCCCTTGTTCATAGTAGCTTTACATAATAACTAAGTCAAGACTGGAGAGTACTGGGGAAAAGGGCCCCTGGGAGCCAAGACTGTGCTATAATAATGCCCTATAGAAAATGGCATTAGAACACAGAAGAGGGAGTGTATAATTCTACATGGCAAAAATAGAAAGATCCAGGGAAGATGTGATATTTGAATTGAGTCTTAAAAGAGACACCCTTGGGACGCCTGGGTGGCCCAGTAGGTTAAGCAGCTGACTCTTGATTTCAGTTCAGGTCATGAGTTAGAGCCCCGCATCAGTGCAGAACCTGCCTGGGATTCTCTCTCTCTCTCTCTCTCTCTCTCTCTCTCCCTCTCCCTCTCCCTCTCTCTGCCCCTCCCCTACTTGAGCACAGGGCTCTCTCTCTCTCTCTCTCTCTCTCTCAAAATAAACAAACAAACAAACTTAAAAGGGGGTAGGGGGAGCATGCCCTACTTTGAAAGAGAGAGAGGAATTCCCAAAGAGGAAAAACAGATGAGCAAAGTTCTGTAGTGTACAGTACATGGCATGTTCCAGGCGGCAGTTTGTTACTTTTACTGTTGCTGGAGCATTGGGAGGTATGGGGCTTAGAAGAAAACTAAACTGGACAATCGGTGAGACCAAATATTTTAAAGTTTTTGTATGCTGGAGAGTTTGATTTTCATCCTATAAGGGATCGGTGATATTCGATACCACCCTGTAATGGTTCCCTATAAGTAATGGGGAACCATTAGCTTTAAGCAGGAAGGTGACATGACCACTTCTGTGTTTCAGAAAAATGACTTCTGGCCACAGTATGGTAGACAAATAGAAGGTAAACCAATTTAAAATTTAAAAAAAATTCTTCCAAACCTAGGCAAGGCTCTTTTCTTTTTTCTTTTCTTTCCCCCGTGTTCTTATCACAGCCCAGCGGAGTAGTAAATAAATAGATTTAGAAACGATATTTTGTCATTCACTTTATAGATATGCTTTTAAATGACACATATCTATCTAATGGTGACCTGAGGGAATACAGTGATCCTTCAAAGTTTTGTAAAAAGATGATTTGGCATTTTCCATCCTCTCTACCTACTTATTAGAGTCGCAAGGCCATTTGAAGCCTTGCTGCCTGGATTTGTATGAGGATTCTCACTTTGTATGATTGCCAGTTACTGTGGTTTGGCTACTAAAGAGACTTCAGGTAGCTTGGATCTTTGTGGTTCTAGGATTCCTAGGATAAAAATAAAGCTGAGGGTGCTGGGTTACAGGTACGCATAATGAACAAAATCAGAAGACACAAGAGACTTCCTGAGTTAAACAATTTGTGTGGAGATCGCATGACTTCTCAGCCTTTTTCCCACCATGACACATGTCCACCCACATTTATATGCTTGGCCCACTTCCATGGAACACCCGTGATTTTGAAGAAACACGATTTTCTCAAGGAGATAAAGCACTGGAGGAGCTCTTGATTCCCACCATTGTAATAGTGCATCTGATGTATTTAGTACCATAGATTGTAGCATAAGTAAGATAAGCTATAAATATTTTTCGATTGGCTTTTTCCCTTAAGAAAGCATATCAGAATGCAGATGAATGATATTAGTAAGAAAAACTTTGAATCCATTCTTATTCTAAAAGGGAATTATTTGAAATCTCTGCCCTGTAGATTAACACCTTCAATTGATCAAAAACACCACTGTGTCATGATTCGATGATTGAGACTTAGTGGATTATTATATTGAGTGAGTCATTCTTTAAAGTGAAATATGTAGGGGCGCCTGGGTGGCTCAGTCGGTTAAGCATCAACTTCGGCTCAGGTCATGATCTCAAAATTTGTGGTTCGAGCCCCACGTTGGGCTCTATGCTGACAGCTCGGAGCCTGGAGCCTGCTTCGGATTCTGGGTCTTCCTCTCTCTCTCTCTCTCTCTCTCTCTCTCTGCCCCACCCACCCCCCACGCTCTGTCTCTCAAGAATGAACAAACGTTAAAAAAATATATTTTTTAAAGTGAAATATGTACACTTAGAAGATGCTGCTGATTACTATTACCATTTATTTAGATGCTAGAAATAGTGTGTTGAAGTTAGCATACCTGGAGTTGGAAGGGCTTTTTTCTAATTCTTTCACTTCTTACAAGTAAAATCCCACTGAACGTGAAGACATGGAAGAGGAGCATCCCCTAAGACCACAGGCCCCTCCGACGATTAGTGTGGTGCCTCTTTGTAGAAATAAGAAGGTTCTTCATCCTCCATGAGTTGTCATAGTTTCCATATGTTACCTTGTAGCTTGGCATTGTTGATGGAATGTTTTGTGAAAAGGAACCAACTTGGGGTATTTGGCTTAAAAATCTTAACTCCTGGGGCACCTGGGTGTCTCAGTCGGTTGAGCATCCGACTTCAGCCCAGGTCATGATCTCGTGGTTCGTGAGTTCGAGCCCCACATCAGGCTCTGTCCCCCTCTCTCTGCCCTTCCCCCACTTGCGGTCTCTCAAAAACAAACATTTTTCTAAATCTTCTTTCTCTTTAAACCAAGTGTTCTTCCCTAAAGAGTAAATACATCACGTTCAAGATTCCTGCTTGAGCCCTACACTGGATACCATTCCTCTAGATACCACTCTTGCATCAAAAGACATCTTCCAAACCTTGGTGACCAAGCACCATTTGTGAGAGCTCCAGGTGGCTTCCTCTTGTATTTTCTTTACCCGTGTATCCTTTTATTGTATTCTCATATGTTCTTTTATTGTGCTCCGTACTGTGTATCTATTGACTTCTTGGATTTTACACAGACCTGCCCTGGAAAGCAATTCCATAGATTAGTCAGCCGGTACATTAAAAAAGTTAATAAATATAGTATCTTAAAACAATTTTGGGGGGTGTTGAGTTTGGTAAGTTCTTTATAGAGTCTGGATACTAATCCTTTATCTGATATGTCATTTGCAAATATCTTCTCCCATTCTATCGGTTGCCTTTTAGTTTTGTTGATTGTTTCCTTTGCTGTGCAGAAGGTTTTTATCTTGATGAGGTCCCTACATGGATAAAGAAGATGCGGTTTATATATACAATGGAATACTACTTGGCAATGAGAAAGAATGAAGTCTTGTCATTTGCAACAACATGGATGGAACTGGAGGATATTTATGCTAGTTGAAATAAGTCAGTCAGAGAAAGACAGATATCATGTTTTCACTCATGTGTAGAATTTGAGAAACCTAACAGAAGACCGTGGGGGAAAGGAAGGGGAAAAAAATAATTTCAAGCAGAGAGGGAGGAAAACCATAAGAGACTCTTAAATAGAACAAACTGAAGGTGGATGGGGGGCATGGGGGAGAGGGGAAAATGGGCGATGAGCATTGAGGAGGGCACTTGTTCGGACGAGCACTGGGTGTTGTATGTAAGCGATGAATCATGGGAATCTACTCCCAAAGCCAAGAGCACACTGTATACACTGTATGTTAGCTAACTTGACAATAAATTGTATTTTTTAAAAATTATTTGTAAAAATAGTAATAATAATTTTTTGACATCAAGTATTAGAATAACCACACACTTGTCTGCTTCTTTTTCTGTACTTAAATGGGGTCTTTTGTGGGAGAGTGAGGCTGGCAGACCCTGTCTTTCCTCAGCCACCCTGAGTGCATCTCCTCAACTCAGGCTCAGGGTGGTGGAAAGTGCATGGGGTGTTCCAACTGAGCAGGCTTCAGCAAGTTCAGTAATTTCACTAAGACTCAGTTTCCTGGGGCACCTGGGTAGCTCAGTCAGTTAAGCATCCAACTTCGGCTCAGGTCATGATCTCTCGGTTTGTGAGTTCGAGCCCCACGTCAGGCTCTGTGCTGACAGCTCAGAACCTAGAGCCTGCTTCGAATTCTGTGTCTCCTCCTCTCTCTGCCCCTCCCATGCTCATGCTCTGTCTCTCAATAACAAATAAATGTTTAAAAAAAATTTTTTTTAAAGATTTTAGAAATTTTAAAAAGATTTCCTGGTCTGTAAAGTGCTAATAAAGAGCACTCATAAAGAGTGCTATTAAAGAACTAATAATAATACAGACCTCACAGACTGTTGTGAAGCTCAAATGAGATATAAACACGCTTTATAAAATGCAGATTAAAAGTTTATTTGGTTTTTTCATTAAAACACGTTAGTTTTAATTCTTTTTTTCGTTTTTTTTTTTTATTTTTATTTAAACATTTATTTAGCTTTGAGAGAGAGACAGAGTGTGAGTGGGGTCGGGACAGAGAGAGAGAGAGAAACACAGAATCTGAAGCAAGCTCCAGGCTCTGAGCTGTCAGCACAGAGCCTGACGCGGGGCTCGAACTCACAAACCGCGAGACCATGACCTGAGACGAAGTCGGACGCTTAACCGACTGAGCCACCCAGGTGCCCCTATTTTTGAGAGAGAGCGAGCACAAGCGGGGGAGGGTCAGAGAGAAGGAGAGACAGAATCCCAAGCAGGCTCTGCATCATCAGCACAGAGCCCAATGTGAGGGCTCGAACTCACAAACTGAGATCATGACCTGAGCCGAGATCAAGAATCAGATGCTTAACGGACTGTGCCATCCCGGCGCCCCTAGTTTTAATTTTTCCCCTCATCAATTATCTGCCTTTTTTCTTAGTACTACTTATTGGCCTAGAATCTCTCATGAATTTTCTTTATCCTCAGGACAACAAGGTTTATTCCACAGATTTTTATAGTCTGGTCTGGATTGCCAGATCCAGTAACCTGAATTAACAGATCTTTTTTAAGACCTTAAAAAGTTTGAGGGCCGACAAGAGTCCATCAAGATCTCCTGAATGTTGTCTCCTGTGCTGGTTTGCTTACGGCTAGACCTTCAGTCTCGCTCTAATTCCCCTTGTTTTGTTTTCTAGCTTCTTCTGCCACAGCTTGTTGAAGAGTTTGACCAAGTACTTTGAGTCCCCTCCTCTTCCTCTCCTCTGCATCCCAGTTATTCCTCCACGAAATTAAAGCCGTCTGAGCGGTCTTTCTGCATCTCTGAAACTTTCCGATCCGAAGTCAATTATTATTCATGATTTAGAATTTTTCACCTCACATGTGTCACATGTGTTGGTGTAAATTCCTTAATAAGTGAAGCAAAATGGCAGGAAAGTGTGAAGGTGTCAACAGAGGCGGGTAGCAAATAGAACCACAGAAGTTAGAGAATTCTGTGAGGCTGTCCCAAGAGACTAAGGGAGGAAGAGTCTGCGAAACCAACTTCCCTGTTAGTGTCATGCTTCAAAGTTGAACACACCCGACACCTCAGACTGACTGTCACTTACTGACTGGCTCCCGAAAACTGAGAAAAAAAAGGCAAAAAAGCAGCCCAGACGGTCAAGAAGCTGAGGGAAAACTGTAATGAACGTATTTTACAAAGGCCACAGAAACCTACTACAAAGGAGATTTAGGACCAGCGACCACCAGCCAGAATACTACCCTCACCCTCCCTGCAATACTTTCTTCCCCTTTGTACATTTTGAGGCATTGTGAACTGTGTGTTTGTCACCCGTCTGCCAATGCACGTACACCAGCCATCTAGACCAGATGGAACCATCTAGACCATCTAGACCATCTATGACCAGATGGAACATAGTCATCCCCCGCCTCCAAATATTAGATTTTCTCCAACCTCATCCACCCAATCCCCTGGGGCCCTTATCACAGGTACTTTAATGGAGGAACCCGATAAACTCCACCCTGCCTGAAATTCACCCCTGGTAGCTCTCAGTCTCTAGGCTGGAGTTTGGTCCCTTTTTCCAAACAATTGGAAAGAACTTGGGTTAAAAGGAAAAGGGACAATGGGAGAAGTCCACAGTTTAAGGGGGGGGAGGGGGGGTGGCAGTTGAACAAAAGATGTTTTTTTAAAAAATCATTGATTTGGGGCACCTGGGTGGCTCAGTCGGTTGAACATCCGACTTCAGCTTAGGTCATGATCCTGTGGTTCGTGAGTTCAAGCCCCACGTTGGGCTCTGTGCTGACCGCTCAGAGCCTGGAGCCTGCTTTGGATCCCGCGTCTCCCTCTCTCTCTGCCTCTCCCTTGTTCACACTCTGTCTCTCTCTCTCAAAAATAAATAAACATAAAAAACTTTTTTTTTTCTTAATCATCGATTTTCATTTCAGGTTGGCTTAGCAAGAAACCAGCCAGCTGCCTCTAAGGGAAGTTCACAGGCACCTGCCCGGTTCTGCAGGGGTTGTGACCTTTTTGCAACGAGATTGCATGGCCTCTTGTACTGTTAGCCTTGTGCTGTGGTGTTGCCAAGTGATTTCTCCAATTCTCTTTTCTCAGTGGGCTAGAACGCAGCTGATTAAATAAGCCGTGACTCACATAAGCTCCCATGTCTTTTTTATTGACTGCTTTATGGAAATGTATCACACTCAAAAGGTCCCCATTGTTGTTGCTGTCCATAGCTGACTGAAGAGTCATGTTTAGTGCTGAGAGACGGAATCCTAGTCCGTCGTGTTTTATTGCAGAGTTGGGTATGGGTGGGATACAAGGGTTTAAAGGAATCTGGATGAGGAGAGAAAGATGTCCGAGAATTTCTTTTATCTTCATCTGCCACGAAAGTTGGGTGGCCATCACTTCTAGGTAACACCTTCTCTGCTGATCTTATCTTTACGGCCCCACATCCTTCAGCTAAGTGAATCTTTTCTTTATATGGGCTATTCTGGGAGATTTAGTTAAGTGCAGTGGTAGAGAGAGATGATGACACGAATGTAATTCTGTTTTGTGCTGATACACTGTGATGCACCCTTAGGTTTGTCCAAGAAGGCCATTTCTTCCCAACAAATCTAAATCATTTCTATTTTTTTCATTAAGATGGTGATATCTGTTTTTCAGGTAATGGACAAAAAGGCTCGATTATTTTTAAAAATTGTATACTTACATATAAATGTTTTGGCCTTAAAATAGCAACCCGTGCAATTATTTGTGGCTTCTTCCTGTTTTTATTATCATCCTACAAAGCATTTACATGCTTCCTATTAGACATTAAGTAGCTCTGCAGACCTGTTCATTTGCCAGTAGGTGTGGATTCAGGCATACAAGGCTCCTCCTACTTCATCACCCCGGGACCATGGCCAACGTGGTGCGTCCTCAAGATCACTGGTTCTTGATCATTAGGACACTGAGCTGACACCGAAGTAGGAGACAGCTTGATTGCCACAGTGGCTTCCCATCTTGATTGTCTGGATTTATCTGATAGATCATGGAGCTAATGAAATTGAGCTCAGTGTCAACTTACACTGAGAACAATTCTGTCATTAGACTCCCCACACAGTGCCTTGCACACAATAGACAATCGCTAGAATAGAGATTGCTTTGATTTGATTTCCTAATTGTTTTCCATAGCCATTTCAAACTTCACCTTCGCTTCATCCCATTTTTTCCACTGCCCATAAGGGAAACCAGGGAAGAGAGTTCCTTAGTACAGATTCCCTCTAATAAGAAAGCAACATAACACATCTTGCAAAAACCCAGCACATAAAATACCATATCTCTAGCTCTTCAGAATCTGTTGGTGAATGACCAAGAGAGAAAAGTCAGCAGCTCCCTTTTTGCCCAGTTTCAGCAAACTGAGTGTGACTCTTTTCGGAGAGAAGGCGGTGATGGTAGTGACCCTAGTTTCCTAGAATTAGTGACTCGAGGTTCAAACGTCTCTGCAGCATTATGTCTTTGTTTTCTTGGTGGTGGCATTCTTGGGTTTCGGTTGGTGGGGAGAGAAAAGCCTCATGCTGATAATGTACTGAAAGTAAATGAAATTAAATAAGCGAAGCAGTGCTCATCACTACTTCCTTCCCCCCTGGGTAATTCAATTCAAGCTCTCTTTCTGATGGCAACTCGCAGGGACTGTCTCTGTCACCCCGCTGGGGCCTGGAGTCTTAACATCTAAATAAAAGTTTCACTCAAGCATTTTTTATGCTCCTGCCAGCAGGATCAGTGAGCTGGTGTGGGCACATTAATGTAATATTCATACTCACAGACTCTCCCCGCACACGAGGCAATGTCTTCCCATTTTCATAATTATAGATGTTCCATAAAATGGCATTTAGATTTGCATTAAAAAAGGAGGTTTGAATTCTAATAGAACGTTTAACATGTCTTTTATGATTCAGACTCTCGGCATCTCTAACTAGAATCTGTGTCTCTAAGTTTAACAAGACCTTAAAACAAGAAAAAGAAAAGAAAAAAAAACTGCAGGAAGAAATAGAAACTCCAAGCTTAGGGGATCCTGTTTTTCTCATCTCCCGTGTCTTTCATTTAATTTTTAGGCCTCTAAGAACAATTTTTGATAGTGCTGCAGAGAGGATAGGCTCTCCTGCAAAGGACCTTCTCAACCATATCAGGCCCTCAACCCAGCCACTCCACCCTCCATAAGATCAGTTTCTATTTTCTTGGAGAGCATTTCCAGAGAGGTATTAGAATTTTCAGAAGGGTGGGAGAAATGAAAGGGTCCTAGACAAATGAACTTCCCTCTGCTGCTCTTCATCTCACGTGTGCACCCTGAGACCCATCTGGGAGGATTTATAGCAGCCACAGAGTTCGCTAACCGTAGAGCACACCAATGAAAATAGTCCATGAACAAGGAAGTTGACAATAAGGACAAATAGAAAGAATCAGGCACTTAGACACACTAAAAAAGAAAAGCCCTTCAGATCTCTGTTTAAAACTAAGTTCAAAACAACTTAGAAGCAAAAGGTAATCTTAGTTGCATTTTAAATTGTCTTAAAATGTTATTTTTAGGGGCGCCTGGATGGCTCAGTCGGTTGAGTGTCCAACTCTTGATTTCGGCTCAGGTCATAACCCCAGGGTCATGAGATCGAGTCCCACGTCAGGCTCCACATTGAGTGTGGAGCCTGCTGGAGATATTCTCTCTCTCTCTCTCTCTCTCTCTCTCTCTCTCTCTCTCTCCCTCCCTCTGTCCCTCCTCTGCTCACACACATGCTCGTGCTCTCTCTCTCTCTCTAAAATAAAAAAATTCTTAAGTTATTTTTATTTTTTTTTTCTTTTCTTTTCAACGTTTTTTTTTTTTTTTTTTTTTTTTTTTTTGGGACAGAGAGAGACATAGCATGAACGGGGGAGGGGCAGAGAGAGAGGGAGACACAGAATCGGAAACAGGCTCCAGGCTCTGAGCCATCAGCCCAGAGCCTGACGCGAGGCTCGAACTCACGGACCGTGAGATCGTGACCTGGCTGAAGTCGGATGCTTAACCGACTGCGCCACCCAGGCGCCCCATATTTTTAAACAAGAAATATTTTAAGCAAGAAGTAAACTGCCAGCTCATAGCCACCACTGAATAAATGTTAGTTATTGAAAATTTCAAAAAACAATCGTGTAATTGAAAAAAAAAAAATTACTTCACCCAAAAGTCTCAAGATATTGTATAGGTGACCCAGTTGATTCCTATGTGGTTGTCCCTTCAGTTGGTTTGTATTTTGTTTTGCTTTCTAAATCTTTTAAGGGAAACCAAAGGAGCTTTGGTTTTGGAGACTAAAAACAATAAACATTAGGATCCTGCCAGCCCACTTTCCTTATTTCTCCTAATTAAGAAATATGGACTTGGGGGCACCTGGCTGGCTCAGTCGGAAGAGCATGCAACTCTTGATCTTGGGGCCATGAGTTCGAGCCCCACATTGGGTGTAGAGATTACCAAAAAAATAAATAAACTTAAAGAAAAAAGAAATATGGACCCATATTTTTTTTTAAAGAGTTTTTTGCGTTCTTGTTTCATTTGATTTTTTAAGGAATAAATCCCTTCTTTTTTTGTCCTTTACTCCTCTCTTCTATAAAAGAAGTATACACCTTAGTGGCGAAAGATGGATGAGGATCTTGACTTCTCAATAAATTTGTACCTAACAAGGCTAGTTGAAAGTCAAGGATGTTAGCAGCATACGATTAAAGGCTGATGTCAATTCCAGAGTCTTCTCTTGGTAAGGCTTCTACCATTGTTAGGCTCTTTCCCATACTTGGACAAAACCAGGATTTGGTGGCTATTGTCAGTGCAGCTTGCATAGCCCTTCTTTGTGTAAACTTAATACAATTTATGTTCACTAGGTGGCTTTGTGTTTTGGTGTGTGTGTGTGTGTGTGTGTGTGTGTGTGTGTGTGTGTGTGTGTGTTTTAAGAGTGAGTGTGTGTTTATTGCTCTCACGGAGGTGGCTGCGTCTATGGTGAACTCTATCACTCACTAAAGCGTCTCTCTGCTGGTAGCTATTCATTTGACTTTTGATGATCTCAGTGTGGTTATCCAATTTGGAGCTTATCTCCACTGCAAATTCTTAATTCTCTGGAGTCCTTTTCTTGCCAATCAGTACATATTTAGGCTACCTCCCCTTGCACAAACTAATGTATGTTTAGATCATTGTAAGTGATTTTAGCATTAGATATAATGAGGAAGAAAGAAAATTTACGCTTTTTCCCCAATCATATAAAAATTATCTTATTTTGTGCTGTGCTTAAGCAATTGCCCTTCTGCACCCTCTTCATTAATGTAGATTATCTAAAGTGGCCTAAATAAATGAAAACTCTGCCAGGTTTCAACAAAGCATTTTTGCCGTTGTTCCTTTCAGGAGTGGAAGACATCACAAGAGGAGCTCAAGAGCTGGATAACATCATCAAGCAAGGATACTTGGAGAAGAAAAGCAAAGGTACTGATCAGACCCACAGGTCTCAGAACAGCCCAGGAAGGGAAGGGAAATGAGGAAAAAGGACTAATGTAGAAAGTGCTGTCTCTATGCCCAATTCTGCGCTCAGGAGCTGGGAGACCAAAAGGAAGGCAAGAGAGAAGTCTGGTGTAGTCCAGCAGCCCCCAAATCTTCAGCAGATTGTGAGTTTCGTCAGAATAGGAACTGGTTCTGCTTTGCTCACCTGGTACACAACAGGTGCTTAATAAATCCTTGTTGAATGAATTGCCGATGATACTCTTGTTCTCATCTCTCCGTGTGCTCCCATAGAGCAAAACCGTTGCCAAGAGTATCATTTTATATCCTGTGTGAAGCAGCCCAGTTTCAAGTTTCAGAGGAACCCACCTCTTGACCCATCGCTCACTGGATGAGAATAGATACCGCCATCCTAGGCCCGGGGTCCCAAGTTTAGCACTCAAAAAGCAAATTGGCTTTAGTACAAAGAAAGCCTTTCCTGTGCCCATGGCCTGAGCATCAGTTTGGTTTGCTAAAAGGCACCGCATAAAGGGATCATAGAGAATTTGAAAAGCACTGGATGAGATTAGAACCTGAAAGATATCAAGGAAGATAAATAGCGAGACAGCTGTGAGAGGTCAGAACAGGCAAACCCCGTGTAGAATCTGGACCTTTAACGGAGCGAGCCCTCTGGACTCTGAGTCAATATGGGATAACCTGCGGGAGTGAACGGGAGGGTTTTACAGTCCATTAACCTAGGAAATAAAACAATAACACACTGGACTGTGTGTTGTTGGACTTTACGGACTCTTCAGTGGTTGTAGTTACCTGAATTTATGTCCCCTTACTGCTGTTCCGTTTAGATCATAGTTTCTTTGGATCGGAATGGCAGAAACGATGGTGTGTCATCAGCAGAGGCCTCTTCTACTACTATGCTAACGAGAAAAGTAAGTGTTCTTCATCTGCACAGCAGCAGCTCACTCCTGGATGCAAGCACTTCGTAAATTCTCAAGCACTTAGATCTCAAGATAGCAGTCCTTAACTAACACCCATAAAGGGACATGCTTGGGAGACTGAAAGAGGCTGTTAAGTAATACCTTGTCCGTCACCAAAAACTCAGATGCCAATTTAGAAATTATTTTCACTTTAAACACTAGGACGGTGTGGTCAGCATGTCAAAAGGTTGTCTTTTATTATGACTAATAGGGGCGCCTGGGTGGCTTAGTCGGTTAAGCGTCCGACTTCGGCTCAGGTCATGATCTCACGGTCCGTGAGTTCGAGCCCCGCATTGGGCTCTGTGCTGACCGCTCAGAGCCTTGAACCTGTTTCAGATTGTGAGTCTCCCTCTCTCTCTGACCCTCCCCCATTCATGCTCTGTCTCTCTCTGTCTCAAAAATAAATAAACGTTAAAAAAAAATATTATGACTAATAACACAATATTATCAAGGTTGAACACTTTGTTATTTTTTTTAAAGAATCTCAAACTCTTTATGGATATTAATAATATAGTTAAAATACTGGGGGGAAAACTTGTGAGAAAGATTTAAACAGCTTGCCAATGGCTCAGAAACAGAACCCTTGGGTCCAGACTCTCGAAGATTATGCTTTCAACTTCATCCTGTGGAATGCTGGGAAGTAGTCCCGTGGACATCCCTAGAGCCGTGGAGTGTTGAGACCCAAATGGCTGCTGTGCCCAGGAGACACCCTCCAGCCAGATGGCAGCAGCAGTGAAGTGTTGACTCAGGCCAGAGGCAGCTTCTAAATGAGCCACCACTGAGTCAATCAAGCACACCACTCATACGCTCTCCCGAGAAGGCCTCCCATCCGTGCTTAGCACAGTCACTAAGTTCACGAGAAGAAACAGAGGATATAAGCATAAACCGGAGACAGCGACGACTAAACAAAGCCTAAAAATGATCACTGTCAGTGAACACAAACTTGCAAAGAGGGGATACCCTCCTGCAAAGCATCAGGTCTTGTGGGGACTTTCCTTGGGCTCTGCCACCTCGGCACAGAGGCCAGTGATTCAGAGCACACCCTTCCTTTTCCTTCCAGTCACTCCCCGTTCCTCTTCTCTTCCTTCTTTCCCAGGGCGAGGCATCTCCCAATGCCTAGATATCCAGTCTTGGGAATAATCAGATGTCTACCCAATTGCCTTTGGACTTGCCGTGACTTTGGCATCAAGAACAGCACCTTTGCCAGGTGACCTGGCATCTTTAAGATTTGTGCTTGGGCTTCAAGGCCAGCGGCTCACGCTGCCTCTCTGCCTGCCACAGGTTATCGCTGGCTTCGTCTTGGGTTTGCCCTTTTATATTCCTCAGAGACTTTCCCACGTAGGGGTGAAGTGTGAAGCCCTACCTGGCGATCTTAGCAGCATAGCTCAAAACCTGAGTAACACACCCCCAGCATCCTTCCGACGCCCAGACCACCATCCGAGCCAGCAACCACAATCTGTTCCCTGAATCCTAGGCATATACGAGCCCGCCAGGGGCAATTTTCTTATTTTAAACCTTAAAACTAATATACCATGTATATCATTGTAAAACTCTTCTTCATGCCAGCTGCATTTAAATAAGTGGTTGGCATATCTGGATATAAAACCAGGTGTCACGTTCATTCATTCCGAATCCTCTATACTCAAGGTGAGAGAGCGGGAGAGGGAGAGACTTGGAGATTTTTATGGACCATTTTGCCGTCAGGCTGAAATAAAACCTGGTGACCAAAGAAACAACAAAACATTTTAGTGGCCAGTTAGAACAAGGAGAGATACTTTAACAAAAAAGATTCCCGTGTCAGAAAGCACTGTTGCATGGCTCCCTTCTCGCCAGTTACTTCTTATTGTGCCCAAGACATTTTCTTAGGACATAGTGAGTGTTTGTGTGTATTTCCTTTAGCTCGACCAGGTAAGGATGGAGTCTTTTTCTTTTCTTTTCTTTTCTTTTCCTAATATTGTCATCCCACTGCCACCTTATCACCATCAGCCTCAAAAAGCATGTCTTCAGCAATTCATTCCACATGATAACGGGACACAAATCATCACCCAGGCACTGTGGTTCCACTCCTCTGTATGTTCTGCCTGAACTACACCAGGAGGGCACAAAATCATTGGGAACCACCCCGTCTTTTCCCGTTCCTAGTATTTTATGTTTTAGAAAGAGAGTGACAGCCAGGGTGGTCTCTCCTTTCCCTCCCTTAGGGTCCTTTCCTTCCTTCCGCATCACCCAATGCCACTTCCCAATCTGACTTCTGGGAAGGGGGACAAAATACTGAGTTTTAATTATTCTCCCTCTCGCATGAATTCCCTCCGGACCAGCAGGAGGTAGAGAGCGGTCTAGCCCAAATACCACACAAGGCATAGGAGGGGACCCCGGGAACTTATAATGCCCCCGAGCTGCTGGCCCTTCCCCTCAAATGTCAGCTCTGCTGGCCCTGATAGAAATAACGCTGCAGGGTTCTGTAATAGCCTTCAAGAGCCTCACGTTTACAGCCACACTCTCCCTGCTGTAATAATTCCTCCTTTCTGTTGTTATAGATCTCTTAACATTCTAATAAATTCTCCATCTCCGTTGTCCTCTTCTGGCAAAATAACCTTTCATGTTGCATTTCCCCAGCTTGGCAGTGATCTCTGCCTCACTGTCATAGTAGCCCCTTCCTGAGCCTCCTTAATGACCTTTCCTTGACTATCGTGGCTCCTCGGGGACGGAACAGCTGTTGCTGTGCTTTTAGCTTACATACCAGAGAGGACGCCTTCCCTTGGTCGCATCTTCTCTAGGGACACAGGGGGTTTTCCTGTCTTGCAGGCAAGCAGCCCAAAGGGACCTTTCTCATTAAGGACTACAGTGTCCGGATGGCCCCGCACCTGCGAAAAGATTCCAAGAAAGAATCCTGCTTTGAACTGACCTCCCAGGACAGGCGCAGCTATGAGGTAGGATGAGCCGAGGAGACGGTTGGTCCTCACTGCTTTGTAGTTTCGCTCCACGTTTGTGTGCGAGCTGGGGGTGCTATGCTGCGTTCCATCCTTTCTTCATTACCTGCTCACTTCTTACCAAGACCTTCTTTCTTGACATGTCTTCACCTGTGCCATGTGGTGCCCTCCCTCCTGCTCTGTGTGGTCACTCTCATCCTAGATACCGCCTTTGGTTGGCTTCCACCTCCTCACCCCTCCCCTTCCTGGTCTCACTCCATAGGTGAGAGTCTTGTCTGTTGCAGCACACAACCCAGTTCCTCATTCATCATCTCTAACTTCACCGCTTTAATTCCCATTCTCTTTACTCGTTCCCTGATTATCTTCGCTTCCTTCCATGACATCCAGAAAAAGAAAAATCGGACTGTAGAGTGAAAAATAAGTTATTTTCCCATATTCATCTCGCTATCCAAAATAATCTTCCTGTGTGTAGACACACTGCGTATCTCTGGAAGGATTTCTGAGATGTTGGTGACAATGATTAGTGAGTAGTAACAGTGATAACTGGAGGGACTAGAGGATCTGCTCTGGGGTGGGAAAGGCTGATTCTTCACTGCGTTCATTTTTATATATTTGATATGATATAGTAGGTAATATAATAAGTAGTGGATTTAACTAAAGGAATAAAAAGCTCTGAATAACGGAATGTCATGATTTTCACCAAAAATATATTTTTACATGTGTGTGTATGTGTACAAATATCATTTCCTGGTTGTTAGTAATTTTTATCTTATCACGATTTTACTGAAACAATTTTTTTTAACCTTTATTTTTGAGACAGAGAGAGACAGAGCATGAACAGGGGAGGGTCAGAGAGAGGGAGACACAGAATCCGAAGCAGGCTCCAGGCTCCGAGCGGTCAGCACAGAGCCCGATGAGGGGCTCAAACTCACGGACCGCGAGATCATGACCTGAGCTGAAGTCGGCCGCTTAACCAACTGAGCCACCCAGGCACCCCACTAAAACCATTCTTTAGCTAACTTATGGAAAACGAGAAAAGCTATGCTAAGGTTAATATTAAGGTTAATATCACTCACTTGAGTAAGCCTTTGACTCTTCAGATGGCTCTCAGTACCCATCGTTTTATGTTTCTACAGTATCTTAACTCCCGTTTTGATAAAACAACCTAGGTCTTCAATATGCAATTTCAAAATTTTATTTATTTATTTAATGTTTATTTATTTTTGAGAGACAGAGAGAGACAGAGCACGAGTGGGGGAGAGGCAGAGAGAGAGGGAGACACAGAATCCCAAGCAGGCTCCAGGCTCTGAGCTGTCAGCACAGAGCCCGACGCGGGGCTCAAACTCACAGACTGCGAGATCATGACCTGAGCCAAAGTCTGACGCTTAACTGACTGAGCCACGCAGGCGCCCCCCACCCCCGCAAATTTTTTATCTTAACACTAAACTTTGCTAGAGAATCCTTTATAGATATGTACGTAATAGATGAATATACTTGGTATGTTTCTAAGTTATTTTTATTATTCAGTATTGATGGTGCCTCCTCCAGATAAAAATTTATATGACAAGTCTAAATCAATTTCCTTAGATATTTTTTATGGAAATGAGTTTTTAAGAAATCAAGAATGACAATGTCTATTAATAAGTATTAAGCAGGAATCTAGGTTTCTTACACAGCGCATATCTTTGTCTTACCCTAATGGCCAGATGATAAAAATGTTTTTCAGGAACAGTCACTTCAAGTTGATTCATTTAAAATAAAAAATTACTAAGGCTTGCTGCTTGACTGGCTGGTTTTGTGAATCAGAATGTAGAGTTTGTTTACTTCTTTTCTTTGGCCCATTGAACCCAAGTCATTACCATGGTCTGTGGATTCTTTCTCTACAGTATCTTTTGGATCTTTGCCTTCTTACTTATTCCCACAGCCATCACAATGGCCATCCTCATCACCTCCCCCAGAGGACTAGTTAAATAGCCTTCTAGCTGGTCTTCTGTCTCCCATTCCTCCCTGTTCAAACCCCTCCTACCCACAACTATCGAAAGAATCTCCTGCTCCTTTTGCTAGAATTTACGGTGGTTTCCTATTGCCTGCATTTTAGGTTGAACTCCTAGTACTCAGAGCCCCTCTCATCAACTCATCCCTGACCTGCAGCACTCCGGCATCACCTGTCGCTGTCCTCCAGTCAAGCTGATCTGCCTTCCTTCCCCCATACACAATGGACTCATTCCTAATCCTCTGCACATGGTTCCCTCCAGCAGGCAGTTTCTGCCAACTCTTTTAAAATCCAACCAAAACAGGGGCACCTGAGTGGCTCAGTCGGTTGAGCGTCCGACTTCTGCTCAGGTCATGATCTCCCAATTCACGAGCTTGAGCCCCACATCAGGCTCTGTGCTGACAGCTCGGAGCCTGGAGACTGCTTCGGATTCTGTGTCTCCCTCTCTCTCTGCCCCTCCCCCATCCATTCTCTGTCTCTCTCAAAAATAAATAAACATAAAAAAAAAACATTAAAATAAATAAATAAGTAAAATCCAACCAAAACAGTATTACTTCAACAAGCTTCTCTGGCTTACTCCAGGTGACAGTAAGTGCTCCTTTGCTCTCTCAGCATCTACCTGTTACCAGATGAACATTCTTTGTAGTGTTCCCATCACAAGTGTGTATATTGTCTCCCTAACCGATGCATTGTTCTTTGCAGTCAGGAATTTTGGTTTGCTTTTTCTTTTCTTCCTGTAAACGTTTCTGAAAGTAATGTCTGATGAATGCATGGATAATCGAATGAATGCACATGAACATGAATGTCCGGACTCAAATAGTAGTCCACATTGGGTATACAGAATTGCTGAAGGGAAATATCACTCTGAGTAAGATTTTGGTCTTTTTTCTAAATAGTTAAGCAGAGATTCTTGAGCTTTCAACTTGACTCCGCAACTTAACTCACAAGGCTCTCCTTTTTGAACTTCCCTATGGGATTCATGGAAATTTTATGAATTCATGAAGGTCATAAATTAATTCACTAATTTTTCTTTAGTTTACAGCTGCTAATCCAGCTGAGGCCAGAGACTGGGTGGATCAAATAAGTTTCTTGTTAAAGGGTAAGTATCATTACTACAGAAACAATACTTAAGTGGATTTGCAGTTGAAGTTATATTGCATAAATATAATCCACAGCCTTCAATCTGTACTTCTTATCTGCTTGTTCTCCCTTCTACCAGCCTTATGTTATAACAACAAATAGTACCACGTATGAATCAGAAAGTAATGAATCAACGTGGAGTTGATTCAAGTTGATTCAAGTATGAATCAACGTGGAGATGACCTCTGTAATATCCGTACCCACTAGACAAGGAGATTTTGAAAACCAGCTTAGCTCAATTAGGTGTCTTCTAACCCCTTATATTCTGGAAAGGAAAGTTGTGATATCAAACATAAAGTTGCCTAGACGCAATTTAGGTCCCAAGTCTTCTCGTTTTAAACTTAGTAAGAAGTAGAAATCTATTCTCATCGAAGTGGCCTTCATGGCCATTGGACATTAGAAGCAAATTGTTCTTTCCCAAACCACAGTAAAACGTTCCTTGCTTTGGGATGGGAAGTCCTCCTGCCTGAAGATGTTAAATGACCACTCTTAGAGTGCCCTCTGCTGGCCGACCTGCAGGCACAGCGGTGCCAGTGGCCCTGGAAGTCTAGTCCGGAGTGGCCTGACAGGTAGAGGTAGCCGACTTGAGTCTGTGGCTTGGCATCAGATAACCCACGATACGCCATCATGGCAAGACCCTGCCGCTGCAGAAAGGCAGAAACACCAACTTTATACATGGGCCAAGACCTAAGGAGGAGCACATCAACCCAAAAACACCGAGCCTTTTCGTCTCTGTTTTTTATTCTGCTGTGAGATTTTATTGTGGAGAAAAAGAAGGAAGCACCAGAGCTTTAATTACAAGAATTGCCTATTTTACTCGGTTTATGCCTTTGCTATCACAAAAACAAACTATTGCATCTACCAAGAGCGTCACGTATAATAGACTGGAACTAGGCAAACATGAACATTGATGGCGAGACTACAGGGTACACTCTCATCTAGGTGCCTTGGATTTATGCGTGTAATATACCCCTAAGTGTGTAAGCCTCAATAAAACTCAAAGCAGCTTTATTGAGCTGTACCCTGTGGTACTTTCAGAATCCCACATTGAAGAAATTATTCATTCCATTTTATTTTAAAACAAACAAAATAATAACATATGGTTTAAGCCACAAATGTGTCTTTGATCCCTTCCTCAAATGAGGTGGCACCAGAATTCAGATGAAAATTGTTGCAAAATCTTTATTAAATGCCTAATCAAGCCAAACAGCTTTATAGTGTTTTGAAATGAACGTTAGATGTCTCTCCATCCTTTCCTTCCCCAGAGTACCCTGACGGCACTCGCCCATCCTGCAGAGGCCCCTCAGCAGGGTTTCAGAGAGCATTCTGTCCTAGACATCAGAGCACGAACCTTCCCAGTTCCCCATTAAAATAAAAAACCAATCTCCTTCTCCTGCCCTGTGCTCCCCAGTGCCGCAATGGCTCAACATCCTCTGTGCGATGACCTACTTTGAGGTCAGCCAGACTGTGCGGTTGCAAAAGGGCATGGTAACCAACACAGCTCAGCCATTCTATTTGGTCTTGCATTACTGTTACATTTTTCTGTATCTCACTTTCTCCCTTTCTTCCACTTTTTCCGGTTTTTCCTCTTCATAAACAAACTTGTCTGACACTCCGCAGTGAGATCATGGAGGAGATGAGCTTCTGGCAGCCCAGCTACCCTGTGGAAGCTGCCATAGTCCCCACAGCTCTGTGCCCCCTGGAGAAGCACAGGCCATCACTCACCCTTCCAGTTTTCTACTTGGCAAACAGTGTGCAGCACACTGGCATTTCCTCTTCTGGCCTATTTTCTTCCCTTCGCCTCATGCACTCAGTCACACACTCCTACTTTTCAGAGCTGCTTTATCCTGATCAAGTTTTATTGCAAGGAAGGATTTATGTTGACGGTTTAAACCTGACACGGTGCTAGTCTGGCCTTTTCTGTAGATTTCCTGCCACCGAGGCCCACATTAGAAATAACAGCACTTAACCTGGTGTTTCATTTTCCTTTGACATATTTTATTCTCATCCCTCCTCCTCCTCCTCCTCCTCCTCCCTCCCTCCCTCCCTCTTTCCTTCCCTGCCTTATTCTTTTATTTTTCTCCCCGTCTTGATTCATTATCATCTCTGCCCTGGCAGATCTGAGCTCCTTAACCATTCCATATGAAGAGGAGGAGGAAAAGGAGGAAGAAGAAGAGATGTATGACGATATTGATGGCCTTGACTCCCCGAATTCCAGTTCCCAGTGCAGACCCGTCATCTTGCCTGGGAGTGTGGGGCTAAAAGAGCCCACAAAGGAGGAGGAAGAAGATATTTATGAAGTCTTACCAGGTGAGAAATTTTATCTTCTGGTTATCTTCCATTAGTTTTAGAAATTCTTGACCTGGTGGAAGAATATAAGTTTGAAACCTCCCGAGGAAGCCAAATCTCTGAAGAAAAGAGTACAAGGAAGCTTCAGTGGCACCTCCATGATCCCCAGTCCAGAGGCTCTCCCTAGCTCTGGGAGCAGGATGAAGTGATCAGGGAGTGTCTTTCACCATTGCCATGTGAAGTAGCTTATCACACACGGCAACGAGGTTAAAGAGTCAAGAATGCTCACGTTGGCCTCCGTTGGCTTGCTCTGGATCTTGAGCTGGGTCATCAAAACTCTCTAGTCTCAACTTCTTGTCTGTGTAAATGTGAGAGTAAGGTAAAGTCGTCTCAAAATGATGAAGGGGATATCAGAAGCCTGAAGGGACATAGATCAGTGCTGACAAACCTTCTGCGTAACCTGAGAAGACCCTGACGGAGCACAACACAGGAGGACCTAGTTCAGACACACCACAAGTCAGATCGCATCTCTTACACATAAACCTGTTTCCTCTGCCCACCATTACAGCAAGCCCAGGTACAGATTTCTTTTCTTCCAAAGGCGTGATAGCTGGCATCTCAAAAAACGTATAGTCATCACTGCTTCCTCCTAGCCACTTCTTGTGGGAACGGCAGCAGCTGTTGAACAGCGCAGAGCACAGTGGGGGTCAGACTGTGGAAAACCGAAGCCTGAGCCTTTTAATTGTGAGGTAGTTAGACCACAGGAACGCTGAATCTTCAAGTCCATTCAGAAAGATCGCTCCTGTGGAAATTTGCCAGGAGTTCAGTGCTCTGCTGAGAAATTCAAGTTAAGCCTAAATTTATAGCAAGTGAAACCTCGATCCCAGATGAACTTAGGAACTAAGGTGAATCTAACACTCGGGCCCCTGAAGACAGGGCTGGTTGCTAAAAAGCACGGTCAGTAAGCAACTGGCATTTCAAGGCTTCCTGAGAAGAGGGTCCAATCCTGTCAGCACTGCATTCGCCTTTTCCCTGGGGGGCGGGGGTTGGGTGTGGGGAGCCACGTCATTGCTTCCTGAGTCAAGGAGCAAGGCTGTGGCTGCGAGGCTCCTTCCTGCTGGGGACCTCACCCACCTCCCCACCCACCTGGGAGGGCCTGCTTCTCCTCCTCACACTTCCAGCCTCTGCCAGCCCCGACTTCCCCTGCCTTTTTGTTGTGTTTTATTATGCAAATGATATCTTGGTTGAGGTCGAGCCATTTCTTGTGTCTGAAGTTAAAAAAAAAAAAAAATGATAATTTCCTCAGCAAGTCATTGTCGTTAATGAAGTTTTACAAAAACAGATACAACCAAAGGAAAATAAAATTTCACAGGTGATAAATTTTTCCAATTTCCCTGGCAGAATTCGATAGGATTGTTAAATTAAGAGTGAAGGTGTCTGTTAGAAAGCAACGAGCAGTGATGGGTAATTTTATAGAGTGGAAAATTGAATCAAATTGCTACATTAAAACACAGCTCCTCTGAGAATCTTCCCTTTCACAGGCTGCTCCATTGCAACAGCAGGGTGCAGAAATGGATCTAATTCACAACACTCCCTAAAAGGAGATGTACTCCCCAAGTTGGCCAGAATCTTCTTAGGGAGCTCATAGCCTACCCACTCCCGTCCAGGCTGGGGGAAATAGCTGGGTGACACTCCGCTTTGGGTCACAGCTGTGGAAGAGTGCTCTGGGAAAACCTCACTGAACCACTCAGCCTTGTGGGAAGCAAACAAGGGCCTTTTCATGTACTACGTTTAGTTCTCAAAGAGGCCAGAGAGGAGGGGGCTGATGCTCAGAGCAAAGGAGAGGAAAGAGAAGGAGCCTCAGGAAACGAGATGAGTTTGAGACCATCACCTTACTCCAGACGATGGATCGATGAGTGTGTGATTGGCTTCTTAAAGACCGTTCTTCCCCTGCCTCCTTAACTCCGGCCTGTGGCCATCACGGCACTGCCGAGGGTCCCAGGGCATTCCTCCAAAATTCACGCCAGGTCAGATGTTGGGGTGGGCTCCAAGAGCATGGCAACTGGTCTGCTTTCTCCAGGAAAGCCATAGCCTCTGCTCACCACAACCGTCCCTTGAACGTGAGGAAACCACACTGCAGAGAGCCAGAGCAACTTACTTGCTTTTGTAAGTTTCCAAAGGACGGTGCTGTACCCAGCCAACAGGTTCTCTCCTGAAAGCCTCTATCCATCACAGCCTTTAGAGACAGCGCTGGAGGTGGGCTGTATTGGCATTGAATGGTGATATGAATATTTGAGCCCCAAGTGTCCATCACCCAGCCTCCCATCCACACACTCAGCTTGTTGCCTCTGAAGTTTCTGTTCCTTATACAAGTGCCGCACTACCAGTCCTGGAGGAAGTGAAAGGGAAAATGAGGGGGCCTGGCGTTACCTACCCACTGCTCCATCTCACGAGATCTACCAAGCAGCGGCAGGTGAGAGACAGCAAGATACTGCAGGTAAAAGTGCTGGCTCTAAGTCAGAATGCACCTGCTCAGCCACCTGCTAGCTATGTAAGACCTTGAGCAAGTTATTAGCCCTCTCTGTGTGTGATTTTCCCACCTGTACAATGGGGATAACAATAGTACCTATCACAGAGAAAGGCTGTGAGAAGCCTGGAACTGTAGTGTATAAAGCACTTAGAACCGAGCCCTGGCATACTGTGAGTACTCAGTAAAGGCTGGCTACTAGTAATTTGGTGGTGTGTAAGTAAGAAGTGTTACCTCCTTGAAAAATTGAGGAATGGCTAGTTCCACACCCCCGCCAACCAAACCTGAGACAGTCCAGTTGGACATTTTCAGCTATACGTACGAAGCAGGTGAAATTGAAAATCCTGAGCAGATGGCGTGTGGACTGCACCTTCTGCTCAGGCCCGTTTTTACTGCAAGGACAGGTGCTGGGTGGAGGGACGGCCAGCGGGAACGTTGGGCTGTGCTAACACTGCATACCCATCCGAAGTCAAATGACTTGGGCTCCTAACATTCGTCTCATTATAACAGGTAAATGTGCTTTGTGGAAGATACTTAGCATTGGTGGTTCTGCCCCTCCTTCCCCTTTGGGCTGGGGCCTACAGAAGCCTCCTTGTCTCTATGGGAAGACCATGGAAGTGAGGTCTCCTTCCCAGAATATAATTTCAGTGAGCTTCCTAGTAGAGAGAAAAGTGCTTATCACACATACCAAGTCAATACAAAAATGTTTTTTCCTAATCAGAATAATGTATGGGTCATCAAATTAAATGTGCGACATCACATTGATCATGGGATAATTAGCATTTGCTACGTGGCTGGCACCGTCCTTCCCATGAGGGAAAACCAGAGCACTCGAGGTTTTCGGCCAAGACCACAAAAATGTTAGTCCTGGGTAATATGGTTTCAAGGTTGGTATCCAGTGGGATTTCTGAACATCCGTGTTGAGCATATGGGGGCCCTTGATTTTTAAGATCTCATTTGCAGTAAATTAAACTGTAGGGACCCGCCACAAAGAAATGCTTTTAAAGCGATGTGTGGGAGACAGGAGGCTTTTCTGAGCCGTCTCTCACCCCTCCCTGCAATTATTTTACAGGCTAGCACAGGCCCAGTTTTGTGATTCAATATTCCATAAAAGGACAACTTTTATCAGGTTTCACTTTGTCTGGGGCCTCAAAGCTGGGATCCAGCAAGACGCCAGAGACCACTGTACAGCTTTAACTGGGGCCTTACAGCAGCTGCAGTGACAACAGAATCTGGCTCTGTTCTCCAGAGAGCTTTCAGGAGAGCAAACGGGAAGAGAGACATAGAGTTCTCCCTAGGAATTTCTGTGTGCATTCCGATGCTGCCCACACTGCCCGGGAGGGTTATTACAGAACCAGAAACCAGATTGCTTTATAATAAAGCATATAACTGGTGTTTTTTTTTTTAATTTAAGTCAAATGAAAACAAGCATTCTGTGAAATTCTTTTTCCCCCTGTACTGTTGTCCAGACCCACAGGAAGAGGGAATGGTGATAGTGGGTCTAAGGAAAGAAAAAAGAAAAAAGAAAAGAAAAGAAAAGAAGAGAAGAGAAAAGAAAAGGAAAAGAAAAGAAACAGACACCAAAAACACAAAGTTTAGGGGTGTCTGGGTGGCTCAGTTGGTTGAGCATCTGGCTCTTGATTTTGGCTCAGGTCATGATCTCATAGTTTGTGGGATTGAGCCCTGCATCGGGCTCTGCACTGAAAGTGCAGAGCCTGCCTGGAATTCTCTCTCTCTCTCTATTTCTCTCTCTCTCTCTCTCTGTCTCCCTCTCTCTCCCCCTCCCTCTCTGTCTCTGCCTCTCCCCTGCTTACACACTCTTTTTCTCAAAATAAATTAATAAACATTTAAAAAAAGAAAACCAGGGTACCTGGGTGGCTCAGTATGTTAAGCATCCAACTTCAGCTCAGGTCATGATCTCATGGTTCATGAGTTCAAGCCCCACATTGGGCCCTGTGCTGACAGCTCAGAGCCTGGAGCCTGCTTCAGATTCTGTGACTCCCTCTCTCTCTGTCCCTCCCCCCCCCCCGTCAAATAAATAAATAAATAAAAATGAAAACAATTGTTTTAATAAATAAATAAACCACAAAGTTTATGAAGAAGAGATTTTTCAATTTCAAAGAAAAGCAACACTCCATCAAAGCATCAATGCCATCATCAGGCCTAAGCTTCCTGGCCGGGTTCTCTCTCACTCCTATGTACACTGGGCCCTAGCCACAAGGGCTCTTTGACCAGCACCAAAACCAGAACATGACCATGATCATGACCATGACCAGCACCAGAATCATGCCGACTTTTTGGTTTGGTTTTGTTTTTCACCTGGAATATCTTCCCTGAGTTCACCCTATGAAGCCCCCCTACGCATTCTGCTTAAAACATGTCTCCTTAGCGACCCCCCCCCCCCAGATACTCAACAGGAATTGAGCGCCGTCTTAGCCTTTACCACGGTGATCTATATTCAGGTCTTTCTCCTCCAATTAGTAGGTGCTCAATTATTATTGGTGGAATTAAATTCAGCGCATTCCACTTGCTGCTGTTAGCGCAAATTGGATTTAATATCTTGTACATCAAGACCCATACCACAGAGATAGGATGCAAATATTTTCAAGTAACAGTTTAGATTACCAACTATACAACAGAGGATTAAGTGTGTTATTAGCATCTTGCTCATTTTTTCCGCATTGTCTGAAGAGGTGCTATAACACCCACAGATTTATAGCATATCTGTGCATGCCATGGAGTGGTTTCTATTTCCACTTTCCTGCACGTTCTCTTTATACCCTGAGTCTATCTGCATTTCTCTTGCGTCTGTCACCAGAGCACCTTGACATCTGGTTGCACATTGATACACTTGGCATTTTTTAAGCTTCTGTCACCTTGCTTTGTTTGGGGGAAGTGGTTTCCCTCTTTCTGATCTAGTCATTTTTTTAATGTTATTCTCAGTTAAGCCGGTGTCACAGCAGTGCTTCAGAAAGGAGCCAGGTGTCATGGGAAGCCAGCCCCTCTCTGCACCTCCACGGTGGAGTCAGTGTCCTGTTCTTTTCAGCCTCTCATTAGTGTCCCTGACACTGTGCCAAGACTGTTGATTGAAATCAACTCTCTGGATACTGATGCTCATTTGTGATGCCCCATGGTTCTCTTACATGTTCACACAACTAACAGAATCTTCCTCAACTGTTTTCCCAGTTGGAATGAGATATTTGGGAATCAAGTAGAGCATTTAGCGTAATAAGTGGACAGTAATCTTCAGAGGTTAATTGTTTAAAACCTATGTAAGGTTGGGGTCCCATATGCCCTGTTAGGAGCAAGGACCATTATAATCTATTACTGTTTAAAGTTGAGCTAGCACATAAATTTTAATTCTCTCTTAAATGAAGATGTATTCCAGTAGATGTAATACTAAAATGCCTACTAATATTCTCATAAAGAAGTTCAACAAGCTCTTTAGCCTAAAGAAAATTTTTTTTCAAAAGAATCTCTTTAAAATGACAGGTTCATTTTACAGATGGAAAAAAAAAATGAGAAATCTAGCTGTTTAACCCACCCTCTTTTGTGAGCAAAGAGACATTTCTTTCTGTTGCCATGAAACCAGTTTTCTCAGCGTTGGCGTTTGAAGGATGCCAGTTTGATTTGGTCGAAGGACCAGAGGTAAAGTGTATGCCTCTCTGTTTGTATTGTGCTGTCCCCCGCCCCCGCCCCCCTGCAGCTGGGAAGGTGCTGAGAGGTTCTGCCTTTCACAACCAGCTATAGAGAGAGCATTTGCCTCCACTATGTTGATGATACCTCCATACTCACACTTTCAAAGGCACAGCACCCAGCCTCTCACATCGGTAGCTAGCCTTCTTGACTTGAGCCCACTCTCAGCCACCCGGGAAGGTCAACGTTAGATAGAACAGATGTGGGGATTACAGCTTCCCCATCCCCATCCATCACTGAAGAGCTTAGTAATGGTGGCGAATGATATACAAGATCTATGGCCAGCGTTCTGCTTTCTTTCTAGGTGACTCCACAGGCGCAATGGAAATCAGAGTATCTGGTCTGGAATTGAACTGCGTAGAACAGATTTTTATTTTTCCCATTTTTATATCATGACTAGATTAAGTGCTGTTGCCTGAAAGGATAAAGGAATCAAGTTTAGTTTTCATTTTTATCATTGCAAATACATTTACATTCTCCTATTTTACAAATGCAAAGAGCAGGCAAGCCACTTTCAATAATTTATTTTAAAATCAATGCTAATGAGGTTATGTCTCGTCAGTGGCCGAGTTTTACAATAAAGTCTGATTTATTTAGGAAAGATCTTTGGTGTAGCTTCCCATCTAATGGTGGTGGGAAGGAGGTGGAGTCACAGGCACGGTGACCCTCCAACTTCGGATCCAATTTGTAATTCACAGCGGAGATCTGACCCAATTTACATTGATTAGAATTGGGAGGAAGAGACATCTGTGCACAGACAGCAGAGGTAGAATAAACCCTCCCTGCAAAAGTGCCTAAGCACAGCAAATTATTGGTCTTTGTGATTGAGTTGTTTGGTTATCAGCAGAAGAGATGCTCCCTGTCCAAATCATTGGGTATCTCAAGAACGGATGCCGCACCAACTCTTCTTCTAGCGTTTTCAATCCTGTGAAATTGGTCCCATGTCAAAAAGGAAAAGCATCATAGCAGAGGAAGGAAGGAAGTAGGCAAGTGATAGGAAGACAATGTGCAAAGAATGATGTTTAACGTGATTTATTTCAGCATGGTCTATTTCCGATATTTGATTTCACTCCTCCATTATCTCACATCTTTATCCCTCCTGGGGAGATGGGGGAGGGACGGGGAGCACTACAGGTGGGAAGTAGGAAATTCTCTGCTGTGAAGCCATATGTGAAGGTAAGAGGAGCTGAGTTCTTTCCCCACGGATCTTTCCCCACGGAATCTTTTAAGGCAAATATAGGTTATGTGTATGGTATTTTTTTAAAATTTTTTAATGTTTTTATTTATTTTTGAGACAGAGAGAGACAGAGCATGAGCAGGGGAGGAGCAGAGAGAGAGGGAGACACAGAATCCGAAGCAGGCTCCAGGCTCTGAGCTGTCAGCACAGAGCCCGACGCGGGGCTCGAACTCACAGACTGTGAGATCATGACCTGAGCCGAAGTCGGACGCTTAACCGACTGAGCCACACAGGCGACCCTGGTATTTTTTTTAATCTTGGTGACATATGACTCATTTCTCCAGAATACCGATCCCTTAATTTTTATTTTTGCATGGAAACCGTATCATCCATCTTGTGTGCGAAATCAGTTACTTCTTTAATGTTCTATAGTGCTCTCATATACTTTTGTGCTGTTTCTTCTTACTCATGAGCTTAGAATTTACTTCCCCCACTCTGACATACCAGAATTCAAATTGCTCTGTAAAACTTATATTTAAAACAAAAGGGGGGCGCCTGGGTGGCTCAGTCGGTTGAGCGTCCGACTTCAGCTCAGGTCACAATCTCACGGTCCGTGAGTTCGAGCCCCGCGTCGGGCTCTGGGCTGATGGCTCAGAGCCTGGAGCTTGCTTCCGATTCTGTGTCTCCCTCTCTCTCTGCCTCTCCCCCGTTCATGCTCTGTCTCTCTCTGTCTCAAAAATAAATAAACGTTAAAAAAAATAAATAAATAAAAAATAAATAAAACAAAAGGAACTGTCCCCAAGCCATCTCCTCCAAAGTTTCATTTAATGGCATAACTGTGGGGAAACCAGTCAGATAAGTGCCCCAACTCCCAGGGAGAGAAAGTATATGTGGACAAAAAAACCAAAGTCTTCAGCCCTCAAAATGTTGCTTATTATGCCCCATTCATTGTGTGTGTGTGTGTGTGTGTGTGTGTGTGTGTCCATGTGTGTATGTGTGTGTGGCGGGGGGGGGGGTAGAGAGAGAGAGAGAGTGTGTGTGTGTGTGAGGGAGTTGAGGTGATGAAAAGGAGAAGAGCAACTGTATTTTTGCTCATTTTACTCCACGTATAAAATGGCTTAATATGATTCTGATGCTCATGCCTTCTTTCTAAAGGCCCAATTCCCATGTTATCAGGTAGTATGAGATGAAACAGGTTAATGAGGGCAAGAAACAAGCCAATCATGTGGTGACATTGACCCTATAAACACTTGATCAGAGTTAGACAATAGCACTGACTTAGAACCCATTGTGTACCTGCAACAATTAATTAAAAGACCATTCCAACTGCCCTCAGGAGCTTACACTCTAATGAACAAGGCAGGCTAAATAACAACAGTAAAAAGATAACTACAAGCCCCAAGTACTAGGAACATGAAATTACTTACATGACCAGGTTCTGCTACAGCTGAACAAAACTTGATACGTTAAGGACTAATTAATCATGGAGGGTTTAAACACATGCTTAGCTACACACACACACACACACACACACACACTGTAAGTCTGGATGCTTACACTTACAAAGAGACAAGACATTTAGAAGAGAATTCTAGAAGGAGAGGAGAAAGAGCTTGAGGGAAAGGATTAAGATTTCAATGACAGAGATATTTAGTGCCTGAATAATCCAGTGGATTGGAAGCGCCACAGGACGGGGACCCCGCCAGTCTTACCCACTGCAGCAATCTCCAGTTCCTACCGTAGCACTTTGCATATAGTGAGCACTTAAAAATGTTTATGAATAAATAAATGAGGAGGGAAGGAGAAGGGCCAATTTTAAGATGGGAGATAACTGTTAAAAAAAAAGAGGGGCGCCTGGGTGGCTCAGTCAATTAGGCGTCCGACTTCGGCTCAGGTCATGATCTCACAGTCTGTGAGTTCGAGCCCCGCATCGGGCTCTGTGCTGACAGCTCAGAGCCTGGAGCCTGCTTCGGATCGGATTCTGTGTCTCCCTCTCTCTCTGCCCTTCCCCGATTTGTGTTCTGTCTCTCTCTGTCTCTCAAAAATAAATAAAAATGTGGAAAAAAAACAATTTAATAAAAGACCAATTAGTGCCTTGAAAAGAGCACGTTGAGCTCTGAAAAAGAAGACCCCCGTTGGCATAAATAGTATAAGACTTGACCACTAATTGCTAATGCTGCTGGTGTTTATCCCCTCAGATGAAGAGCACGATCTGGAAGAGGATGAGAATGGGACTCCACATAAAGGAGGTATGAGAGCTTCGCAGATATATAGGCACTGGGTAGGATGCTCGGGCTTCACTAATTAAGAGGGTGCTGGTGTGTCGGCCTCAGAAGCCCCAAATAAGATGACTGGATAGGGAAATATCTCAACCTTAAAAGCAGCCACCCATTCACCTTAATTAATGTTCCCAGAACAGCTAAGATTTATCTGACAGAGGGTAGGAAACCAAAGCAGATATTTATTTTTTCCTATCAGTATTTCCTAAATCAGTACAGTGAAAATAGAATTGCCTCATCTCTAAGAGATCAGAGGATTGGGAATGGAAAGAATGGAAATGTCTCCTCTCTGAGAGGCCCGGAGATTGCGAGTTCAGAGGGGAATGGAAATGTGTCAGATCTGGAAAGTGAACATGGGGTGAAGGATAGAATTGCTTGGTGATGCTGACTTCTGATGGCCTGCTTTGATTCCAGGCACATTTGGAAATGAATATGTAACAGGTTTGTTGAATACAAAATCACATCTTATTCATCCCAGACTGTTAACCATGCTTTAGGCTGTTAGTGAGCCCATCTTTTCTTAAGGTCAGATGCCCCTCTAAAGCCTTCTTAAGTGGACCAAGGACCTATTCCGTCCTTGTCAGTAAAGGAATGTGAATCACAAAGTCCACCTCAAGGACATTCATCCCATCAGCAGAGCCTAAATTGTGGCTGATTTGGATACTAGCTGATTTTTTTTTTTCTTAGAGATTCTATGAAAGTCTTAAGCCTAGGAGTTCTTTCCCTCCCTGGTCCCTCTCCATTTCCCTGGCCCTTCCTTTTCCCATTCTCCTCTCTCTTCCTTTCTTGTGCCTTTTGTTCTCTTCATTACCCACTCAGCAAGTCCCCTTTCTCCTAAGGTTCATGTTCTATGGGAAGTGAATACGTAACAGGCTTAGTGAAGGACCTAACTTCATTTAAGTGCCCAACTTCTCCCAGGGAGAGAAAAGACAGTGAAGAGATGGCATCAGAAGTCATGTGCCAAAGCAGGAGAGAAAGAAAGAACTGGGGCAAGGGTGGTATGGGATTAGTGTGGCTCTGTAAGCGCTTCATAATAATTAACACGTAGAATGAAGTCCGTTCTGAAACCTATTTTCTACTGTTTCCTACTTGCTGTGCAGAATTCCAACAGAAAATCTGTTTTCTGACCAATCTATGTTCCATGGCTTTTCTCAATCAACTCCCATCATCAGTGCAGGAAAAACAGCTAATGTGGACAGGCTGGGGTGGAAAACTGTAAGCTTCCTGTGCCCAACTTTATATTAAACTCCATTCAGGAAGCAGCAGTCTCTAGCAAAAGTCTAAAATTCAGTTTCAGGGGGCACCTGGGTGGCTCAGTAGGTTGCGTGTCCAACTCTTGATTTCAGCTCAGGTCATGTTCTCACGGGTCCTGAGATTGAGCCCTGCATCAGGCTCTGTGCTGATAGCATGGAGCCTACTTGGGATTCTCTCTCTCTCCCTCTCTCTTTGCCCTCCCCTGCTCACACACACTCTCTCTCTCTCTCTCTCTCTCTTTCAAAAATAAATAAACATTTGAAATTCAGTTTCAGACTCCTCCCTCATCCCATTTCCTCTTTCCACCTTTCTTTCTGAGGCTCTGTCTTGGGTGGGGGGATGGTGAGAGGTTTATTTCTTAGCTGTTCCAATGGCTCTAATTCAAGTAGGTTTAAAAAAGAAAAAAGAAAAAAAAAAAAAACCTTTTGTTCCTCATGCTTCCTGCCTCCAAAATAGGTGTTGTTAAAGTGTAGTGAGCTCTAAATATGCTTCCATGGTTTATGTTTATACTTCCCACCAGTTATAATGATTGGTGACTTAGTGATTAAAAAACAGAGGAGGACTTTTTGCTCTCTCTGCAGAATCTGAGGCAGGAATTTTTATTATTTGTGTTTACTTATTTATTTATTGAATTTATACAGTGCCTTTTCTCCAAAGGAGCTATAGAAATGGCGACAAATACGGAGCATCCAAATGGCATCTCTTAGCTTTATAACAATAAAACGTAGAGGTCCAAGGGAAGGGTGGGCAGCCCCCTGAAGGCATATTCTAGGGAATATGAAGGGACTTCTAGGACAGTGTGCACTCTTATGTAATAGACAAGCTACACAGGTTTGCTTCACTTAGTTTTTCTCAGGTGTCACATGTCTTTGGGGGGCGGGGGGGAGTGGGATGACTTTTCTCCTAAAAGATACCATGACTAGCAGGATGACCTTTAAAATCCACATACTTTTCTCCAGAACTCTTCCAGAGATCCTATTCCCAGAAACTCTGTGCTTTCCCATAATGGAATTGCTAACATTTTTAAAGCCCAACTAGATCTTATCAGAAGAGGAGGAAAAAAGGAATTCAGTTTATCCTCATTGGGTGTTAATGACCCTGTAAGATGTAATTTCTTTTATTTTATTCTGTTACCTAGAAAATCTATCACAGCCTTGTCGTATTGATTGTTCAATCTATAAAGAGCTCAGTTTACAGCATGACTGTTAGTAACAGGGTTATTTTAATGAGTGACTCTTCAGCACCTCAGATTTTCACTAAATTGCAACCCATCAGCCTAACAGTCTAACACTAAGTGTCTTCCGTGATGAGAGTTTATCTCCCCTATCATGAGAAGGCAGTGTGCAGGTAACCAAAAATAAAACTCATCCTGTGCTGCTTATATGAAAACTACTGGCCATTGGCTTGGGTATGCCATGCCAAATAAAAAGCCAAGCTGGAGGCACAGCTCATTCTTAAGTACATCAAATATCTGACCAAGAAAGATCTCGAAACAGTTGTTTTCACTCTAAAATCATGGGCAAAGTCAGCCAAAAAAGGAGCCCCTATGTAGTAATTTCCGCAGGGCAGAAAAGCGGTCACTCATGACCTTCCATTTCTGAGACACTTTTTCCATTTTAGCATCTACTAATGGCGTGATCACATGAAAGAAACTGAGGGAAGCTACAGAGGTATTTGCAGCTCTTACTTTTTGAAGCTTGTTTCCCAAGGCCAAATGTGAGTTGATCATCAGCCAGCTACAGTTTTGGCCCAATAAAAGGAGCGTAGGAGATGAGACTCAGGATCTGTGGATGTTCTCCACTTCAAGATCCTACTTACAACATTAAGGACCAGAGTGACTTCAAAACTCAAGGTTAAATGGCCATGAAAACAAGCAAATGGCAATGTTCAGTTGCTCTTCCTGTTCTGGGATCATCGTCAGTGGAACTTGGCAGATTTTTTTATACCTTTCCTTCTGAAATGGTTAATACGGTGTCAGACTGAGTCTGCTTTGGTGGGCTGAATGAACATGGTGGGCTTATCCGGCCTGGCTTAGAATATTCAAGTCTCTTCCAATGGGTCACTGCCTTAGCCTTCTATGCCCATTTCTCACCTACCCACGGTCTAGCAAGGACGGGCTCTATCCATCTTCTCATTCTGTCTCTTGTTTCCATAATTTGCTGAGTATTTGCACCCACTGCCAGGCCTCAGTAGCACAGTCCTTTGGCTCATCAAGCGAATGTAAACAACATGCTGACCTGCCTTTAGCCTCTTTTCCTTGTTCACAGTTTGAATTCTGTAGCTACCCAGTGTCTCCCAAACAAAAGCCCAAGGTGACATTTGAACTCTGGAAGGAACACAGTCCAGTTCTGCCCTTCCTAAGGAGGAAGAGAGGCAGAAAGGTATCCTGGTCCTTTTACCTTAGAACTCTCCACGTCATAGAGGTTTATTTTCAAATTCTGAGTCTGTCAACAGTAGTACCAACCTGGCTTCAGTTACAGGAGAAATGACTATTACTGGTTATAAAGAACTTGGTGTGGAATGACAAATGCTTTGCAACAAACACCTAGAGAAGAGAGAAAAACACAATATGTTTGTAAACTTAGACCGTCACTATTCTTCCTATGACATTTTGTTTGCTGGGAGCTTAGCTTCTCTTAGGTGGGGTAAAGAAAATAAGATGCTGCCCCCCCCCTTTTTTTCTCTAGAAAAAGTCCTTCTCAGCTCTGCTAGCAATTTAAATGCAGTGATCATACCCATTAGCTTCTCTATCATTGTAATTGTTGTTAATTGTTATAACTGTTTTAGTTATTAGTGGTGTCATTATTGCTCTAGGTCCTCTGTCTGTTTTATGCTGAATATATTAGTGCTTTGCTTTTGAATTACCAGGCTTTATTTAGTGCAGAGTTACGTTTTTTTTGGAGAGACGTTGAGAAATGCTGGCATTAAGCTTTATTCTTTTGTTTTTCATTCCAAATGGACAGACTGGAAAAAAAAATAATTAGATGGAATAATGTCCCCAAAATGAGCATGAGGATGCTTTGAATTAATTAAATGGTCAGAATGCTGCACCATTTCTGATCTCAGACTGCTGCTAGAGTAATGTAACCCTCAAGGAGCCTCGGTCCAGCCCACAGAGGAAATCCTCCCTCTCAGGCTCCCAATTCCTCACTGATCTCAAGACATCAAAGCCTCCTCATGCATTCCCTCGTTTATAGAATGACCTGAGCAAGTTTAGGGAGAAGCTGGACTGGCCCTGCAAACTTCCAGGCCTCCCAGGCCTTCCTGAGGCAAAGCAGCAGGAATGAAGCCCTCCTCCGCCTTACCTCTACCCACTCTTGGTCAGGTTTTTATAACACAACCAAAGCTTCTGGGAAGCCTTCCATGAGGTTAGCTTCCCTATTATACACAGCACCCTCAGCTTCACCTTGGAAGGCCTATCACAATCATAAATAAGTAAATATCTGTGCGACTCTTTGTGTCCCGGTGCCTGCCCACCTGGACGGCAGCCTAAGAGCAGGGACTCTGTGTGTGGCCAGTGCGGAATTCCCAGCATCGAGCACCGTCCCCGGCACTTTGTAAGTGCACTGTATGTGTCTGTTGAATGCCAAGGAAGGAATGTAGTGAGGTCGTGTGCACACATTCACATAAAGGTGAGTCACACATATGTCAAACGGGATGTCTGCACGCACACGGCCCAGTCTCGTCCAGCTAAGGCGTTCCTCCTCACTGATTTCCCAGTACCAGAATACCTCTGTTTGGGGAGCAACTCCCCATATCTAGCTCTTCATTCGGCTTATTTTTCAAAGCTCTGCTTTTATGGTGCTAGTTCTGCCGATTCTGATTCTTGGGCTGGGTAAACTATCTGCTGGATCCCTGAGCTCTATCTTCTTTTAGCCTTTAGCTTCTGAAGAACCAGGGGCATTTTCTATATTTGTTCTTGGAAGGCTTTTGTTTTCCTCCTAGCTTCTTGCTTTCCATGTGCTTTTAGAATAGATCTTTTTCCAGGTATTCTTCCCTGGTGTCTTATGTGTCCAATATCGATGTTTACATATATACCCAAAAAGTACTCATAATGTTAAGAGTTATCCCATATCCAGGCACATGGGGAACAGTACCCCACAGTGACCATCTGCTAGGCCAGAAAAAGCCAAGACAACTTTGTTAGCCTTCTTACCATTCAGAAATGTCAAGTTGCGTTTTAAAAATCTATTTTTATAGGGGCAGCTGGGTGGCTCAGTCGGTTAAGCATCCAACTTTGGCTCAGGTCATGAACTCACGGTTTGTGGGTTCTAGCCCCAAGTAGGGCTCTGTGCTGATAGCTCAGAGCCTGGAGCCTGCTTCCGATTCTGTGTCTCCTTCTCTCTGCCCCTCCCTCACTCGCACTCTGGCTCTCTCTGTCTCTCAAAAATGAATAAAGTTTAAATTTTTTTTTTTCAACATTTTTAATTTATTTTTGGGACAGAGAGAGACAGAGCATGAACGGGGGAGGGGCAGAGAGAGAGGGAGACACAGAATCGGAAACAGGCTCCAGGCTCCGAGCCATCGGCCCAGAGCCTGACGCGGGGCTCGAACTCACAGACCGCGAGATCGTGACCTGGCTGAAGTCGGACGCTTAACCGACTGCGCCACCCAGGCGCCCCAAAAATGAATAAAGTTTAAAAAAATTGGGGTCGGGGACAGTGCCTGGGTGGCTCAGTCGGTTTAATCGTCTGACTTCAGCTCACGTCATGATCTCGCAGTCTGTGAGTTCAAGCCCCGCATTGGGCTCTGTGCTGACAGCTCAGAGCCTGGAACCTGCTTCAGATTCTGTGTCTCCCTCTCTGTTCCTCCCCCGCTTGCACTCTGTCTCTCTCTCTCTCTCTCTCAAAAATAAAGATTAAAAAAAAATTTTAATAAAAATAAAAACCTTTTCTTATAAAATCATTTTCTCTGTAATATATAAATGCATGAAGAATATTGATGTCAATATACTTTTCATTTATAATTCTGTCCAAATCTTCAGGTGATTAATCAACTCCATTATGACTAAAAAATACATTAATATATCCTCTGAGAAAACTATTTTCATTCTTCAGGAACTGATATTTCTCTATTATTCCATGCCCTGATATCCCCCAAAACACATGCCTTGTCTTTCCAATAGTTAGCATTTTTCTCGCAGTGTATTTTTCTTCCAAACACGTTCTTAACTCTGTGATTTCCAGTGTAGCTGTGCCCTCTGTCGTCTACTGCATATATAAACAATCATCTTTTAAAGGGAAACATGCCTGATTTCTATATGGTTAACATTTTTACTTCTGTTTGCAATATCCGAGCCTTAATTACATAGCTCTGTCCCTCCTCGAGTTTTGCGCACTTTAAGGTTCCTACTAAAGTTCTTAGACATACAGGGATTTGGTTCTCCTGTGCCTTTGTTGTTTGAACTGCTGGTAAGCGAGGAATGAGCATTTTAAGAAGCAAACATAGCCAGGGCCTCCGCCCACCCGCACCACCCACCTGCTTTCCTCCACCTGTCCTCATCCTCAGGGACCAGCACTATCCTTCCTCCCGGGAGGGTCAAAACAAATGAAGGGAAAGGTAGAAACTGGTGCTAATAGGGTGCCCAAAAGTCACTTGGGTTTTCATCAGAAGCCAGGACTCCCGACTGCCATCAATAAGAATCTCATTTTTGGTGGGTGTCTTGCTGACAGCGCTCACGCATAGCATCCTAAGGAATGGTGGCGCAGCCACATCATCCTTGGTCTGGTGGGCATTAGCTCTCCTGCCATTCAAATCCCCAGATCCTCTCCCACTTTGGGCTCTAGTGTTTAACCTTTCCGGGTAGAAGAAGATCAATACAGATTCTTCATTGCCAAGAATCAATGGCTGTCCTGTGGCATCACTGCCATCTAGTCTTGCTGAGAAGCCCAGTAAATCTCCCCAGCTGCTTCAAAAGCTTGGTGTGTCGTCTTCAGTTGCTTTCATTTTTAATGCAGATCACTTTGGTTTCTGTCCCCCTGGGGGTTTGCAGATAAATCTTGGCAGACATGTTCAGGGTCTACAAATGAGATGCTGGAAAAGGGCCAGCCCACCCAGAATTTAGTTGTAATGGATGAGACACCCCCTTGGTTCCACTTAAAGCCTGGGCTCTTCCTAACCGTATTTATTGGGGATTACCTCATATAGTACCTGGGTGGGAAGTGCCCAGGATGAAGTTTCCCGTGTAACGGAAGAGACCCACATGGGAGACTGTGATACAGATGCATGTGGGCTGACTCAGCCTCTCAGTAAACGGGCAAAAGTCGGAGATTTATCCCATTCCTTGAAATGCACATTGAAGAGAAGCACTGGATAGTTTAGAGGCCCTGGATCAAAAAAATATCTGGCAGGAAATCTCTGCACTGCTTATTTACAAACCAAGCAAAAACTTACCTGCCTGATTTTCTTTTATTAATAAATGAATGTATTTGTCATATTGTTGAATAGCATCTGACTAAGGGTGATCTGTAAATATTTAATGTTACTTAATGATCTCCTTTTCCCACAGTCCTTTGCTCATGCTGAGTGTTTGGCTGTATCTCATCCCAACCCCTCTGAATCTTAGGTTTCCTAGGGGCAATATCAGAACTCTGGTTTCCATTTGCAGCAAAAATGTGGACTCTATGGAAAAAGACAGAGTCCTTTTAACTTTGATTTCTCCTCTCTTTGATCAGTGGACTATACCAATTATTACCAGGGCCTATGGGATTGCCACGGTGACCAGCCAGATGAACTATCCTTCCAACGGGGTGACCTCATCTACATTCTGAGCAAGGTAAGGACATAGAGTGTGGGGCTTGGATCAAATGTCGATTTTTTCATTCTTGATGATGTAGTCACCATAACTACAGAATCATTCCATGTCATACATTTCTCTTGTGTGTATTATACGTCTCCCTCACTCATAAATTCCCACTGATTTATAATTGTTAGGGAAAAGCTTAATTGAAAATTCAGGTTCAGGAACTAATTTTCAAATTTAAAAATGCAATAAAGTAGACATAACACTAAAACTATGCCAATCAAATGTATTCTTTTTAGGATCTTATGGTGCTTAAAAGGTCATCATTATGTACATAATTTATTACTGTATTAATACTCTTGAAAACATTCTGGCTCCGTAAACCACATTTTTATGTCATTTACAGATAAAGAAGACTGCGGTATACTAATGATGAGTTCAGAGCTAGTTGGCTCAACTGGTGTGAGCAAGTGTTGATAAGGTCAAGATAGTGAATCCAACCCCACAAGGGCCAGCTAACTTTATTCTCTTCCTCAGTCATAAAGTTAACTAACCCCTAGCCCCAACTAACCCTCTCACAGATAGTGTTGTTGATCATAAAAGAATTAGGAAAAAGTAAAAGGATAGATTATCGCAGATCCATCACTAATGTGAAGAAGATTCAGAACTCACAGGCTACTGTTTGAGGGATCAGTAGCATCATCTTTATAAAGAAAGATTATACATATTCTATATACGTGAGCTAAGGAAATAGGTTCTGTCCCTGAAATAACTTCCTAAAAAGTTCTTTATGAGGTCAATCAAACACATTTTTGGAATAGACACACCTTGCTCTTTAATTAGTGTGTGGATTCCGTAAAGGCAAATTGAAAACCCATTGTATTTTTAACTCATCGTTTGCCACTTATCTTTATTCTATCAATGGCCAAGGGTTTGTCTCAATTTGAAATATACCATAAGGGCCTTAGGAAGCAGACTGGGCTGACTTAACGTACCTTTGAGTGTTTCCAACCGGTCCCCTTAGAACGAGGACCAAATTCAGACCCCAACCTTTTGCAGAAGAGTAGGGAGCCTGCAAGCCCTGCTGACTGAAATCACAATCTTCTAGTGATTTCTTCCAGGCCCTAATTCAGTGCTATCCTGGTGCCATTCTGGTGCAGCTCCAATACACCAAGAATAAATTGGAAGCAAAGACGGGAGTGGACATTGGCCTGATTGGTATTTCAAATGCCCGAAAGCAAGGTTTGCCTTGTAATAGAATTTGTGTACATTACCACGCTGGCATTACAGGGGTAATCGAGTTATCCACTCAGGTGTGACCAGGCCTCTGTTTGCCCAGAGCCTGCAGGTGAACAAATTAACTGTTTACATTGTCTGAGGTGCCTGCAGCAGGAGGAGGGGGGAGAACAGAGCCAGACTGTCTGCTGGCCTTCTCTCTCGGTCATGATTATTTTGTTTGTTTTGCATGTCTTTTTTGCCTTTGTTAATGGCTTCTCACTGGGGGTCCCTCTCCTCCATTTAGAAGGGGCTGTGGGGTGACTTTCCCTGCAGTACAGAGCTGTCTGCAGTTACCACGGCTGTTGTATTTTTAAGAGATACCAAAGAACATGGAGAGCCTCCCCTACCTTTTTTTTTAACCAATCCCCCTCCCCCTCCCCCCTCACGGAAAGCTAATATATCAAAGTTTGATTCAGGGAGAATACGTTGCTGTTCTGGTTCTGTCTGGTTTCTTTCTCCATCTTTTGGAGGGTTGTAAGTCTATTTTCATCCCTTACCATTGTTGTAGCGCATTTCTCCCCCCAAAAGCCACACCAGCTGCCTCCCTTCTCCATGTTGTTAATCCCTGCATGTCAGAGGAGGAAATGAGAAGCTAGAAACTCAACTGGAGTTTCCCTCATAAAGCTTCATTCCACTTAACGTTGGCTTGGGGAACATTTCGGATTGGATTTACCTTTATTATATCACCTAACTCAATAACAGTCCTTGGACAGGAAGGAACCTTAAAAGGCCACCCAATCCATTCCCTTGCCTCTAAGAAGCACAAATGAAACAATTCAGACAGATAGGAAAGGAGATCCCTCTACCATTAGCTGTTTGTCTATTCAGACCTTCAATAACTCTTAACCTCCGCAATTTTCTTTTCTCATATGAATCCTAAATTCATTCCACTTTAACCCCAACCGGCTTGATTTGTTGGAATCAGTTATCCTCTGCAACCTGCCTCTCACACCTGGAGGAAAAGAACTGACTCAAGTCGAGGTTAGTCCAGAAAAATGGTATCCAGAAATCTACGTGTTACTTTTCTCTCTGACCGAAAAACCTTTGTTAAGGGAAGAAAGGCCTGCTGGTTTAGGAACCTGGAGAAGTCTATTTCCCCCAAGAAACATAAGACAAGACACAACTGGGGCAGCTCAGCTTGCCTCGACCAGTTTCCTCACCTGTAAAATGAGGCAGTTGTGTTGGGTGACCTCTAAGTTTCCTTCCACCTCAAGCATTCCTGTTGTAAACATGATGAGACAGATCCCGCAAAACTGCTAAAGAAATCCCACACAAAAATGCATTTAGCTTTAATTATGTATTCAGATTAAATGAATTTAAAAATTTCAATTATAAGCTCTTTTGTTTTGGGCCCTCATAAATGCCTCTGGCTTTCCCCTCTCTCTTTGCATGATAAAACAAATATGTTGGGGCACCTGGGTGGCTCAGTCAGTTAAGCATCCAACTCCTGGTCTCGGCTCAGGTCATGCTCTCACAGTTCCTGAGTTTGAGCCCCGCGTGGGGTTCTGAGCCGGCAGCGCGGAGCCAGCTTGGGATCCTCTCTCTCCCTCCCTCTCTGCACCTCCCCTGCTTGCTCTCTCTCTCTCTCTCTCTCTCTCTCTCTCAAAATAAATAAATAAACTTAAAAAAAAGATATATTAAAAAAAGAAAAGAAATATGGTGGGAGCAGGCTAAGAACAGGCAGTGGACCCTGGATGAGGAAGTGGGGTGGGGTGGGGGCTTTATTCCTGGGCATCTGCTATTGTTAGTAGTTGCCCAAACGTGACCCAACCTTGAATCCTAGAACACTAGGGCCAGGAGAGACTGTTAGGGTCTTTAGGCAAGAATGATCCCAGAAAGAGAGCTATTTGTCCTTTTTAAAATAAAATTTCCAGAGACGATGCCTGGCTGGGTAAGAAAGATACCAAATACCCATCGCCTGTCCTATTCTTAAGGAAGCTGGTCAGTAACAGATGAGTTACTTACGTGACCCTGAGCAAAGTCACTCAATCCTGCTTATCTTCAGCTTTCTCATCTGTAAAAATGGGAATAACTTCCGTTCATAGGGGTTCTGATGCTTGCCCTAGAGAGTGTGTGTCAAGAAGTACCTGGCATCTAGGAAAAGGCAACTGTTATTACATTCATCTCTTTTCCACTAACAATAAAGTAAACTGCTGGGGTCAATACGGGGTACATACTAGGCGTGCAGTAAATTATTGGTGAAGTGAGGGAGGAAAACCAGGTAGCCTGTCCCACCGAGAACTCTTCATAGAGACACCCAAAAGCACAAAGGCTTCTTACTTGGAAGTAGAAAGCCATCTAGTGCAGAGGCCTACACGGAAACCCATGTAGCCTTTCCTGGTCTGAGAGATTGTGTCACTGACAAAATTGATGGATTGTTCAGACTTCTCGTTGGATGAGAGGCCAGAGCCACATATCCAAGCTCTGAAACAGTAACTAACGGGGCGCAGGCAGCAGCAGCCCTGCTGACCTCCCCTAACACAGCCATCCATTCCTAGGCCCCATGCAGTTTCGTGCCCACTTAATCCACCGAGTTCCAATTTGGGTCTTAAAATATATTGAAGGGAGATTTTAATAACGAAGCCGATCTGTGCGTCCAGCGGATGTTCTCTGGGCCCGAATATATTCCGAACAGCCTTTTCTGGTCCAAGAACTGAGCTCCGTTTCCACCCGCTGCAGGGACGCAGCTCAGGCCACAGCGGGGTGTTTAGCGCTCTTCAGTGGCTCCAGATTGTGGCGCTTGTGCAGGTCTCCTCATACGTAACCGATGGCTCCGGAGAGCCTGCCTCTCGTAAATTACTTCCCACGATGCCTGCGACCACCGCAGAATTCAAGTTTGAATAGAGCAGGAAAAAGGTGTTTGAAAGGCCTGTTCACTCAGCTGCATTTTAATTTCCTTTTCAATCTTGTCCCAATTAATTTCACAGAATTAATCTCACAGAAGCAAACTCGGCAGCATTGAGGCTGCGGTTTTAGTGTGGCGGTCGCTCTGCCTGAACATGAAATAGGAGCTAATATAAAAATCCATCTGCTGTGTTTGAAATACACGCCGGCTGCTGCTCAGTCCTGTCTGACATTCCAAACATCAACAGCGGGGAAAAGTGATTTGGGGGTTAGTGGCCATCAGTACTTGGCAGGGGTTCAACAACAGGTGTACTCCAAAAATCCATTCAGCCTGGGCACCAGGCATGACAGGGCAGGTGCTGAATCACCCTCCGTGCAGTAACGCTGTGCCCTGGCTTAGTTCCTTTTATCTGCAGACCCTAAGACCCTTCTGTGGACCAGCACTGCTATGGGCATTTATTTTAAGTGGAAGAAAGGGAGGTACAAAGCCCCTACTTGGATAAGATGAGTCACAAGTCCCAACTTTCAGAGAAGTGACTCTCTTACTGGCTCCTAGGTCTCTCACTAGGGAAACCTTTTTCTTAAGGACTAAAGGTGCTTGTTCTGCTGTGCGGGAGAACTTCAGTAAACGCCCATTTAAAGATTAACCCACCTGGGGACTCCTGGCTGGCTCAGTCAGTGGAGCGAAGGACTCTTGATCTCAGGGTTGTGAGTTTGAGCCCCACGTTGGGTGTGGAGATTACTTAAAAATAAAATCTAAAAAAAAAAAAAAAAAAAAAAATTAAGCCTCCTATGCTCCAGCAGATAAGGGCAAATTAAAGAGAGAAAAAGAATCTCTTTCTCAATTGACTAGAAAGGAGACAAGGTCCCTAAATGAGATCCTCTATTTAAGGTAAACTGAGTCAATAGGCTACATCTCTGGGGCTTATGTGCTGTGCCTCAGTTCTTGGCCTTAGACCCCTCAAAGATTTGCCCAACTACTTAACCCCATGGCGATCGGCCTTGGAGCAACCAGCTGGGTACCACGGAAGGTTTATATTTATATGGTGGCTTAGCTGGGGCGGGAAGATGTTCTCATGGACCAAACACACCACACTTTTGTTGTGTTCTCTGCCAGTGCTGTTAACATGGAAACAGAGAGCCTTACAGGCAAAGTGAAGTTTACCATCACACTCGTGATGCTGTCAAAAGGCTTTGGGCCTTATGAGGATGAGGATAGACCGACTTTGTCGCCCTGAGTGACATTTAGCACCTAGTGAGGGATTGAAACTACTTAAAATTAGGCTGGATCCTAGCTCCAAACCCAGCTGCTTGTAATCTGGATGCAGCGGGTCTGTTCCTGGCACACCTGGACTGTGTTATGTCTGTTATAATAGGGTTTTTAAAGCCCCGTGTTCTCCACCCACTCCCTCAAAGGACTACTTAAAGAGAGTAGACCTTTTCCCCTCCCTTGACCCCCTCTCCTCCAGAAGAGATTTGTATGTTGTAAAAATTATCTGAATGCAGCCGTACTTGCTCTTCTAAGTGTGCTTAGTTGAATGTGACAACAAGCCTCATAAAAAGAGAGAAGTTAATTCCTTCAATTGCTTTAAATGAAGGGTTGGGTTTCTTTTTTTTTTTTTTTTTTTTTTTTTTTTTTGGTTTTTAAATTTCAGGGCTCTGAGGGAAAGGAGGTGTTTGGTGACATCTAGTGTCCATTTAGGACTTCCTCAGGCACCATTACCCTCAGCCTGGCTGAGTGGGGGGGGGGGATGGGCGGGTTATTTGGGAGGTAATGCAGGGGTAGTAAGTGGGGAGAATATAGGCCTGGGGCACAGGCTGCCCAAACAGTGTGATGAAACTGATCAATGCCTGTCAAAGAGCAATTATTCACCTCTGACCCAACCAAAGGGGGAGAGTGAGGGGGATACCATCGGAAAATATCTTTTCTTATTTATGATGATACGAAAGAGAAGCAGAACCTGTCCCCACCACCCCATTTCATGTTAACAAGCAGGTCCACACTGTGCTGTGATGACGAAGATGATGATGATGGTGGTGTTTTCTCTCATTAATAACCCCAATGGGAGTCTGTAGAGTCAGGAGGATGGGAATGGGATTTGGGGTCAGCTGGAAGGCAACGGTCATACACCGGTCAGATTCAGTAGAGGCCATTCCTTTCCCCCAGACAGGAACCAATCGTCTAGAACAAACCCTGGCAGCCTCATTCCTTCCAGGTAATTTTTATAAATGAGGGGACACCCATTCCAAGAGAGGACAAAAGGGAGAGGATGCCTCTGTGTGTGTGTGTGTGTGTGTGTGTGTGTGTGCATATGCATGCATATAAACCTGCTAACAAGAGCCCCAATTGCATATCAACCCTAACTTCCAAACTCTGGCCATTTATTGTAAAACCCATTTTTTTAAAGAGAGTAAGATTGGCATTTTCCACTTTACTCTCCTTACTCTAAAACTGTTGTCCTGGACAGGAGCCTTCACTTTCTACACACACACACACACACACACACACACACACACACCTTTCAGTCAGGTGGAAAGTCCCAAATCAGATAATTAACTATGAGGCCCAGACAGAAATGTTTACCTAGAACCATATAAGCCATGGCAGGGTTAGGTTAATGCTCAGAATCGCCCGATGCTTTACCAGCTCCAGTGCAAAAAAATTCCAGCCATTTATTTTGCAGTGAATTTATAACAAATGCTGTTAAAGGCTTCGTCTTTTGACAGAGGTAATAATAAATTCACTGTTAAAGACGGTAGTTTAATTCCTTATACCTCCAATACTGCACAGAATAAACCATATTCATCACTGAGTAATTTTTTACCACATAAATCTTTAAAACTAACCGGTGAAGGCTGTTGAGACTGAAATATTGTGAATTTATTAGATATGCCCATGTAGTATTGGATTCAGAGGTTTCCATTCGAATATATTATGGGGAAAATTTGTGTCTTTAACTGTGACATTCTCTCCATTTCCCACTGCCAGTATTATAACAAGCGGCTCCTCCAGAGTCAACTGCACGTTTATTAGACAGAGATTTAGTAATAAACTCCTCACTAATCTGCCAAAGAGGCTGGATGACATTTCGGTGAGATGCTCTATTTAAAAGGAGTCACAAAAGCTTTGTTTCTGTGTAATTATTTTCTCAAAAGGAGCTCAGCCTCCCCAAACCTCTGCCTGCCAGCATTTCTTGGTAGTGTATGGATCCAGCTCTCCCACCCAACTAGCAAAATATTAAAAGCCAATTATAACCTCATTGCAAACATACAGGGCAGTAACTTCCAAGCAGTTTATAGGATTAGTTAGCGGGGGAGGGGGCTTGGGGCAATTGGTGAGAACAGAGAAAAGCTGGAATTAGCAGACACTGCCAGACGTATGGTATTTAAGGGCTAATAAAAAGATCATATTGATCCTCAAACGAGAAATAATAGACAATGGTTTCAGAAAACTTGCTATTTAAAAACTTTCTTCTTGACATATGACACATTAAAGATACAATTAAATCCTCAGATTTGAGCAAAAATCCTTTTACTCTACCATATTAATTTTGAGTGAAAATTCTGTGCCTGTTAGATGAGAATACTCTGAACCTTTCTCATGATTTTGCTAGTGAAGTGACATTTAAACTAACCGATTGATTATATCAAATTGTAATGCCCTCTCCAGTTTCATTAAGGAAACATTAATATTGCCAGAATGAAAAATATTTTTTTTCATTTAGATGCAGAAATATACATTTTTTTTTTAGCAAAAATCTTTGGCAGTTTCTCCGTTCCCACTATTCCCACTAATATTCTGTATTTGGGAAGAGTTCCAGATACTAAAACTTCCAAGGAACATTGTGAACTTTAAGATTCTTTTTTAATAAAATCAAATCAAATAGGTTTTTAACTGTTAAACAAAGGAGAAAAATCTCCTGGCAGTGCAAGACTGCAGCCCATCAGAATAATTGTTAAAAGACAGAACCCGGCTAGAAAGATAAGCATAATACCAGCAATTAATATTCAGCATTTCACATTATAGTCAAGAGGATGTGTTTTTCTTTGTGATGTGGCTCATAAGCTATGAGTGTTGGGAGCCAGACTCTGAGCTCTGTCTTCTTTCTGTGCATGAGGATTAAGGAGGGGGGAAAAAAAAAACCCAGCAACAACCATCCTGCTCCATCTGTAAATGAGCAAACATCTTGATTTTATAGCTATTTGCTTTGTAAAACTGAGGAATGAAACAAAAATTACTGGATGCCTAAGTAACACTTTAATTCCGAATTCATTTACGCTGTAGCTATGTAGTTGTCACAAACCATAATGCAGTATTTAATTAAAATAACAGAAGTGCATCTAGATATGTCCTGGGGTAGCTATCACCAAATTATAGTCTATGCCATCCGTATTTTATTTATGAAATGGCAGATTCTAAGGTGCAACTAGGCTGATACAACAGCATAAACGTTTTTAAACCTGCATTTTTATAAAGGCTCTTTTTTTTTTTTCCTGCTGTGTCTTTAAATATTTTCCTCCTATCGTTCTGGGGTTTTTTAGTGGGATTGTTTTGATGTCGATAAAGATCTCGCTTTCTAACTCTTGCGTTTCAACTATTGACCTCCTGAGTCTTCTGGCTGTGAGAGCCCCCCATCTGTTGTCATGGAAAGGCTTGAGTTTTCACTGGAGCCGCAGCAAGCATGGGACATCTTAGCAGAACTTGGACGTGGATTCCAAGAGGGTAGGAAAAAAGCAACCCCCTTTTCAGACGCGGTACGCTTGTTCCCATACAATCTTCCTTGCACCTTTTTTCCCACCTATAAATACCCATTATAGCTTACACGCTTGCTTGCTCTACTTTGTGAATGTTCACATGCAGACATACTGCTCCTTTTCATAAACGCATAGCATCTATCTTACACGCACCCACCATCTATCTCCTCGTTCACATTGGCTGTCCCATCCACCTCCTTGTCTGTAGAATTATGTTCAGCAAGGTCCCGATTTATAGGAAATAAATAACGAAAATGGAACGGACTGGGAAAGATAATCGAAACATTCAAATTGTTATTTTTCACTGTACTTTCCACAAACAGAGCATCCGTAAACACCTAGCAAAGGTGCTGGCCGATTCCTAAAACGCAGTGCCTTATGGAACATTCTGAGCCTGGCAAGGTCTCTGCGTTGTATCTTTCCTGTTCTCTCTCTCTCTTGCTTTTTGGTGCTTCAAGACCTCACCATTTTTAAAGGGCAAATGATGCCGTGCTGTTATTTTCATTCTTTCTGCTGCTTATTTATCCTCCGTCTAATGACAAGTTTTTGTCATCATTTATCCTCTATAAGACAATACTAAGAATTTTAAAACAGAAATAATCGTTGCAATCACCTTTTTAAAGAAAATAGCCCTTGCAATTGCTGTGTAAAGATATTCCAATAATGGTATCCTCGGATCACAGCCTGATCCTGCAGCAAAGGTCTTTTGGAGAGAGTGTTTCTTATACACACTTGTAATTATTTTAGCCCCTTTCACAGGTCACATAGAAAGTTAATTTCAATCGCTGCTAATTTCCGTCCAACAAGAGTGCGGTACTTTCAACCACCCAAAATAATTGGATTCAAAACAAATTTAGGAAATTGAGTGTGTTAGAAAGCAAATAAAAATATCCTTTTGGTAAGGAGGAGGGTGAAAGTAGTAAAAATGGCCTTTTTTTTCCCCCTCCCTTCTTTCCCCTTCACAACTTTGCCATTAAAGTTGCACCTACAGCTAGAAGTTTGTCCGTGAAAAATGGTCATTTTGTTTCTCTGCTCAAAGAATGTTATTAAAATGCTAATTTAAAAGAAAAAGGAGTTAAATATCTAGCGATGGTGCATTCTAATTGCAACCATAATGAGCTCTCTAAATGTGCGTGCCCCTGACACACACAGAGCATAAACAGCAGTAAACAGATCATTAGTACCCGCGTTCATTTATTCTGGCGACCTTACCATGACCCCACCGAGGGTAGGGTGAAAAGCAGGTGGATCTGGCTGTGACACCCCCTAGAGGGATTCAGGAAATGAAGCTATAAGCGGTTGTCATGGAAACGCCTATGTGTGCAGATGATGTAACACACCGACAGGCTGTAGGGCTCCGCAACTGGGACGTTGCCTTTCCCTCGCCGGAACAATCTTGAGGATTAAATTATTCATTTCTTTAATTCACAAAGCAAAAGGAATCCTAATTTTCTTGGTGATGTGCAACTCTCTTTCATTTGTCTAAGGTCTGGAACATGGTGACTTATCATCCCCTCTTTCTCCGAAACCTACCCCAGCTTCCTACACCCTCGCCCCAAGTCACTGAATCTGGCAGAATCAAGTGGGGGAAAGGCAGAAATCTGATGCTCAACATCTGTACCTTAAGAGAGAAAACCTAAGGTTTTAAGCTGAAATTAATAACACAGACAGCGTCCCTTTCTGGTGAGGGCATTTAGTTGACCAGGGACCGAGAGCATACCTATCCTGAACAAGATGGCTTTGTGTGGAGCAGGGCAGAGTTAAGCATAAAGCAGAGAAGGCACCAGCCCCAAATGAGCACATCACCCTCGCAAGGTGCGAGAAAAAGAGATAAGAGAAAACAACCATCTGCTCGCCCCCCTTCCAAGTCCAATTGAGGGAATCGAGATTAATAAAAATAATTCTTTGGAGAATGATTCCACTCTATCCTACCCTGTTTTGTACCAAACAACCTCAATAACCTTACGGCAATCGTTGAATAACGTTTCTTCTTCTTTTTCTTTTTTCTTTTTTTTTTTTTTTTTTTTTTAAGGAAGCAGAAAAGACGATCTCTGGAAATTATTTTAAAATAAAAAATATCCTGGCCTGCGCCTCTCCCCCTGCCCCCCCCCTCCCCATTGCACTTTAGATGAACCTGTGATATTGTAGCAATGGCCCTTGAAGTGCAGCGGGGAGGTGATTTAGGAGAATATTAAAGGCAATGTGGAGATTCAAGGCGCCTCTCTCAGGGAGATCTGGAGAAATACGCAGCACAGATGGGCCGAGCAGATTAAACATTTCCGTCACATTGTTTCCAAATTGTGTTGTGGTGCCTGAGGCTGGTACTGCGGTCAGAGCAAAACAGAGCGGTGCAGAGCTGCGAGCCGCACAGTTTATGGAATACATATTAATACGCCGGTCTCACATGGTATCACAATTCTATCAGCGCCGAAATGCTGCCGTCTCTATTGTTCCTGAATTCTGCACTTGGCGCCTTGTTTGCTCCCATCTGCGGAGTGTTTACCTTCCCTTTATCCTTCCTCTCTCTTTTAGGCAAAGTTCAAGTCGTGTGTGTCTTCCTCTCATTTCTCTTCCCGCCTTCCCTCTTTCCTTCACGGCTCACGATTTTTCTGCCGTGCACAGTCTGTGTTTTGCACACACTGTCATCACCAACAATGTCCGGTCTGTGCGCGGGTCCTGCATACCAGCCTGGCCTCGACGTGATCATTATCCACTCACACCCAGTTTTAGGACATGAGCTCCAGACTTGAGGCTGAATTTCCCCCTTTGCCTTCCAGGGCTCTCGGACCCTCCATCTAGCTGACACAGTCCTCCCCAGAACACCAACTCTTAGCTGTACAGTTGTCACCATGCGCCCCCCCCCCCACCTGCTGTTGCTGACCACCCAGCCTTTCCGGGCCCCCTTTCTCACACTGTCACATACCTTTCCCTCCTCCCCAGTCCAGGCCCATCAACCTCCAGGTTAGCAAGTTCCCTGAAATGTAATAATAAATAAAACTGGTTCAAATGAGACAAATTTAACAATTCATTCTTATTCTGATTTATAGACCAAAACCCTGAATAATGGAAAAAAGAGAAAGTGATTGCCAAGAACTTAAACCATGGTTTGAAACAGCCCAGGGAGGCAGCCAAGCTACCCAAGGTTTCAGCGGAGCGCTGAGTGCTCCAGTCAGTCCTCTGACAGCTTCCAACATCACGAATCCACCGTCCACCTGACTGACCACTTCCTTTTTCCTTCTGCAAAATGTCTCTTATGCTGCAAAGCAGGCACCTGCTTGTCTTTGGTGAACGATCCCTGTCCCCCGCCTTGCTCTCCTCAGCAGTTGGAAGGGCGCTGAGTTAGAGCCCTCAATTTATTTAATAATTTATGACATCCTCAGAAAGCATTAAATTTCCAAAGCTGGATTTAAGGAGTAGAGAAATTGAGGGCCAACCCAAGAGTAAAAATACGATGTTTTTGGCTGACCATGGGATATTACAATCTACTCTGCTTAGGAATTCGAATTTCCCATCTTTACTTATGATGATGTCAGATGCAGAACCACTGATAAAAGAAATAAGCAATCATAAACCAATAATTCTGTGATTCATTGGCCCTTCCCATACATATATCAGGTACCTATCGATCTCTCATGTCAGGAGCTGACTGATTGTTCTCTTGAAGAGGAATCCTCTTACTTACAAGCGCTGATACAGTGAACTTTGATGGTTAAAAGAACAAAATGTGAGACATTTTCCGGGAATCTTGTTCCATGGAGGCTTATCGAAGCCCAACTCAGGGTGAGCAGAGAACATCTCTGTTAGGAGCATTCTCAGGGTAGACAGCATCAAGCGGCTTGTTCCCAAAGCCATCATGTGGCTTTGAACAAGAGCCATGAGAAGACAGCACAACTTTTAAGTCACAGTTAAAGGGATGGGGCCTTGGTGGTACACCTGAAAGTAATATAACATTGTACATCAAGTAAATGTCAATAATAAAAGAAAAAAGAGAGAGAAAGACGGTGCCTTAGAAGGAATGAGCAAGCCTGGTCAGCCTTAGAAGAAGGAACAGACTCTTCTGCAGCTGGAAGGCTGAAGCCTAGAAAGCCAGCATGGCAGGAACAAGGATTCCTGATTTCCTTTCGCTGTGTTTTTAAACGCGGAGGCTGGGGAGAGGGTGGATGGAGAGGGCCACACTGGGCCAAAGTGTGGATCCAGGCCAGAGAGATCATTGTATTTTCCCCCAAGAGCACTGGTTCATAAACTGTAGAGGGTTCACAAACCCTTAGAGCATCTGACAGAGGTTCTGGACCTCACCCCAGGGACAAGACACATGTACACGTGCACGCACAATTTTACACCAATTTCAAGGAACTCAAAGATCCCTTCGTGTCCATCCGTGGACAGGCCAGGGGTTCGCAGACTCCATTTTAAGAATCTGTGCCCTAGAGGGTGGTGCTTTCCTTTCGTTGGAACAGCCTAGGATTCACTGAGCCTAGAAATTGAATTCTTATCCCAAGACAGGATGGTCATTCCAGGTCATGTCTGTGCTACTCCAGGGGAGCCATGGAAGAGCTTATACAAATAGGAACCAGCAGGGAGGAGAGAAATTAAAATGTAGCAATCATGGAGTAGGGGTATTTAATCTCTTTTAAGGCTTATGATAGGCGCCTGCTGGTTTTCCCCCTGATATCCCCTGACACCTACTGACAGGGTATTTGCAGCACCACACAGGGACTCAGGGCCCTGTGACAGGAGGAGCGCTGAGGAGGTCCATGATAGTCTTGAAACCATAAACAGCAATAGGAAACCACTGGAGGCAGAGTCAAGCTGTGCAACGTGCCCGTGGTTGGTGGCCATACTGCTTTTTGTTTATAGAATTTGCTGTTCTTTTTATGGCAGGTTTGGTAGGGTTGGGTTTTTTTTCCTTGTTGATGGAGATTAGCAGCATAAATCCTTTTATGGCAGTGTGCAATCCCCATAAACACTTCTGATTGTTGCTGATGGTGAGCGCTGTGTCTATTTCAAGTTCACTCAATGTTCTGCTCATCTAGGCCAATAGCTTGTCCAGCCAGATAAGGGAGTCCAAATAACCAACCTTTACTTTTAAGATCCCTTCATCTGGGGAGTTCAAGGAGGTGGGACAGGGTTGGTGTTGAGGGAAACGGATATTTAATCAAGCCTCAAGATAATAACGATGAGAACAAACCACACGTCGTACTATTTTTGAGTGAAAAGCTTCTAAAAAGACTTTGTGATGACAAGCAAGTGCCTATGTTAAGGGTTTGGTTCCTTTTTAAAAAAAAAAAAACAGCTTTTTATATTCTTATCTAAAGCATCTTCAGTTAACAATTTTGTGTAATTAACCTCTTAGCTCTACCATACATGATGTATATAGAGTTAAGGACTGAGGAGCCTGTACAGTTCTGATTCCTTAACATCATGGCCACATATCCCCACCTTGGAGGTAGAAACACTTCCACGTTGAGGATTTTAGGTCTCCCGGGAGCATCTCAGCACTTTTTCTGGTTTTTCAAAACATCTGGGCACAAGAAGTCAAACTTCATTGAAAACGTTGATCCCAAGAATTCAGTTCTCTCTCCCATCTCAAAACTAAAATCCAAGGATCAGCAACTTCATAAAAATGCAGTAAATTAGCACCTCTAGACAAGAGCAGAGTTCATTCAGAGCCGGGGTCTGCCTGGCTGAGCCAGTACTCTCTCCATTTTAATAGTTTAATAAAAATTAGCATAATTAACGAACATCTGTATGATCCAGAGTGGTGCAATTTGGCACTTGGAAACGAGGGCTTAAACATGATTGCTGTGAGTTTAATGTTGTTTTAATTCTTTTTGGCACTGTGCAGTGAAATGAACGTTTGGTGGTGATAGTTCTCGGCCGGATCTCATCTGCATTTTTCTCCCTTTGATTATGAGCAATTGTGGACTCCCCAGCAATTCATCAAAGTAGAAATTATTTTAAAATACCTCGTGGTGTTCAGACTGGGCTGGGGCAATGCATGGGGGGTGGTAGCGGAAGAGAAGGCTAGAAATTTTCCATTCATGCTTTACACATCTCAGGCCCTGCAGCCCTTTTTGCATCTCCAACCAAGGGATGAAATCTGGAAAAGCCAGTCAGATCCCGAGACCTGTAGGTGCTTTGATTAAGCTCCTAGGCTCCCACAGCAGGATGCTTATGGTCTCTGAGATGGCGCCATCCTCCTTACGCTCTGCCTGCTCTTTTGTTTTGAAGGGCAAAGAGTTGATTTCACTCATTGCGGGTCTCACCGCTGTGGTAAGGCTACTACATCGGCGGTCGGCAGGGTCAGTGCTCCCCTCGAGCGAGAGCCGGCCGACTGGGAGCCTGGCCTTAGCAGGTGTCCTGCTGAGGCTCATCTGCTCCCTGTTTGCACCCTCTTCGAGCTGGCAGAGAGCGCCTTCCCGAGGCTTAGTCCCTGCTCCTGGCATTATGGCCAAAGGCGGATGCGACGAAGCAGGAGTCAGAGTCAGGTGTCTTGGCCCGTCCCTAGGAAGGGAATGCCCGATCTGAGCCCCTCAGGTGATGAAGACGACGCCGTGCGGCAGGTGGAAGACCACGCTTCACACATGTTTCAGAAAGTTGACTTCGAGCAGAAGACTGTCAAACAACATTGTGCCCACCCTCTGCCTGTGAGGAGGCAGAAGAGTAAAGCTAGGGTTTTTGTGAGTAACAGTGAGAGAGGAAGACAGAATATGTGTTCCCCTTCACAGCAAGGCTTTATTGGAAATGGTGTTCCAGCAACACGCTAAACAAAAGGCAACACCACAAGAAAACATCAGGCGGAAACTGTCCTAACTTTAGTGTTGGAAAATGGACAGTAACATAACTTGTACGGAGAGGAGCTTAAATTGTCCTGACAGGCAGAGGCTAAGGAGCTCTGGGGAATTTCCCACAAGGCAGCGCGGACAGTAGGGAGAAGCTGGCCTGGGGGACGAAGGGAATGAGAAGGCGTGGGGAGACGGCGTGCTGGGTGGTAGACACATTCATTTATTTAAAACTGGCTTTCAGGGGCGCCCGGGTGGCTCAATCGGTTGAGCGTCCAACTTAAGCTCAGGTCATGATCTCATGGTTTGTGAGTTCAAGCCCTGCATCAGGCTCTGTGCTGACAGCTCAGAGCCTGCTTCAGATGCTGTGTCTCCCTTGCTCTCTGCCCCTCCCCCACTCATATTCCGTCTCTCTCTGTCTCTGTGTGTGTCTCTCTTTCTCTCAAAAATAAACATTAGAAAAAATTTTTTTAAAAAAGACTGGTTTTCAAAAGCTAATTCCCTGCTCTTCTTAGGATCAACTCAGTCTCACTTGTTATGGCATTTGAGACTCTCCTCATGGTATTTAGGGAGCCATTTGGGGAAAGTGTCTCCAAAGGCAGTTGCTCTCTTCCTGCCACAACCAGTCTAATCACCAGGGGAATATCTTGGAGTTAGTTGTAACTAAATCTGCTCAGCTGAAAGAATAAGTCCCAATGCTCCCCTCATTTCTTCATAACCTCATTGAACAAGTATTTTTTGGCCCCATTCTGTGCCGGGTACCATGCTGAGTGCTGGGAGTGCAACAGCAAACAAAACCAACAAGGTCCCAGCTCTCACAGAACTTTCCAGCTAGTGACTGGCTCTGAGACAAAGGCAGACTGATACAAGGCAGGGTGATGAACTCATTTCTGGGGAAGCACAGGGCACAGTACTGTGGACCACAGAGCTGGGGCCCCCACACAGAGAGTTTCAAGGACAGGCTTCTAGAGAGTCTAGAGCAACCCAGGAATTGAGATCTGAAGGCTGCTTAGGAGGGAGCCCCATGACAGGGAGGAGGGCAGGAGAGGCTAAACAGACAGAGGACAGGCTCCAAGATAAGAGAGCCTGTGGCCCATGGGAATAGTGAGACAAAGTCTGTTTTACTAAGGGTCCACTGGATTTAGGGGGTGCACGGCAATGCTGAAAAGTCGATGGGACCAGGTCACGCATGGCCTCGTCCACCTTGTCAAGACGTTGACAAAAGTCATTGGGAAGCCACTTAAAGGCTTCAACAGAGCACCGATATTATCAATGTGCATTAAAATGAGTCTGCCTGCAGAATGAAGACAAGATTGGAGGGGCAAGAACGGAGATACAGAAACCAGTGTGGGGGGGTGTTTCGGTAGTCCTCATGAAAGATGACAGTGACATGACTAGGGTATCGGCAACGGGAATGGAGAGAAGTGCATGGATTCCAGTAACGCTTTGAAAAGAATCTGCAGAACTCAAGGACTGACTGGAAGAGGGGGGTGAAATTGGAAATGACTCTTGGTTTTCTGGCTTAATTAACTGAGTGCATGGTGCTACCACTCACTGAGATAGAGGACACAGGAAGTAAAGATAGTTTGGGGGTGGGAATGGAGACAGAAGCAGGATGAGAGGTTACATTTAGGATATGTTGAGTTTGAGCAGCTTAATAGATATGCAGTTGGGTATTAGGATCCAACACTTAGATCTGGGCTGGAGCTATTGTTGTGAGTCATTTACATGGCAGCTAAAGCATGGACGTCTATAAGGTTGCTCAGGGAAAGTGCAGTTAAGTCAGGAGAGGGCCAGGACAGAACGCTGGAAACAACCATATGAAAAGGAGGGGTAGAGAAAGATGAGCTTGCAAAGGAGAACAAGAAGAAGCAACCAGAGGTAAGAGGGAAGCCAGGAGAGTGTAATTATCATAGAAACTAAGAGAAGAAAATGCCTCAAGAAGGGTCCATGGTGCCAGGACTGCTGAAAGATCAAGTAAGTTAAGGACTGAGAAGTACCATCCAGTCTGAGGAATTAAGGAGGTTGTAGGCGACCACGGACAAAATGTGTAAGTGGAGTGATAGAAGCAGAAGCCTGAGAAGAGTGGCTTGGAGATGGAATAGAAAGCAAGAACTTGGGGTAGAAAGGGAAGTAAACCCTTTCAGTAAGTTTGACTGTGAATTAGCAGTTGGCATAGGCTAGTAGAAATGGGAAGGTGATGGGGCACCTGGGTGGCTCAGTCGGTTAGGCGTCCGACTTCGGCTCAGGTCATGATCTCGCAGTTTGTGGGTTTGAGCCCCGTGTGGGGCTCTGTGCTGACAACTCAGAACCTGGAGCCTGCTTCGGATTCTGTGTTTCCCCCACTCTGTTTCTTCCCCCTCCCCTGCTCACACTCTGTGTCTCTATCTCAAAAATAAATAAATGTTTAAAAAAAAAAAGAAAAAAAGAAATGGGAAGTGGACATGTGGTGGGAACTATTTAATAAGTGTTTTCGGGGGGCCTGGGTGGCTCAGTCGATTGGGCCTCTGACTCTTGATTTCGGCTTGGGTCATGATCTCATGGTTTGTGAGTTCGGGCCCCACGCTGTCTGTGCTGACAGCGTGGAGCTTGCTTGGAATTCTCTGTCTCCCTCTCTCTCCGCCCCTCCTTCTGCCTCTCTCGCTCTCACTCTCTCTTTCTCTCTCTCAAAAATAAATAAATGAATGTTTTTTAAAAAGATAAAGAAAACTCAGCTTTTAAAAATATTAAAAAATAAGTGTTTTCAACGACAAAAGAAACTTGAACACATTTTGTGCTGATGGAAGGAGCCATTTACAATAGAGGCCGAGGTCGGACTCCACAGAATCTCATCTCTGAGAAATAAAGGAAGTGGAAGAGTTACAACGGCACGTAGCGAGGGATAGTCTTAAACCCAAGCACACGTGGGGAGAGAGTCTTTAAACCAGAGGAGGGATACGTCCTCCACTTCAATGGTAAAGAGGGATGGTTGTCAGTACAGGTTAGTTCCTCTTTGGTGGCTGAAAGTTGACACATCTGACAGGTTCTCTTTCCTTTTTGAAGGTGGAAAAAAGGTCATCCGCTGAAAAGGAGGGGGGAGGCAGAGGTGGAGGTGGGGAGATACTCTATCAAAAAAGAAACAGAAAGATGCCCAGTTATCCTGGAATTTTATTGTGTCACCAACCTGGTTTTCTTTCTTTCTTTTCGTTTCTTTTCCTAGAATTCAACAGCCAAGGGTGCAAAAAGCAGACAGGTAGCTTCATGGTACCCCAAAGCCAGCTGAACCAGAATACAAAATATTGCCTATATATTCCTAAATTTTACTTCCATCAAAAGAAAGAAAATATTTTCTGGTGCTTTCAGAAGTACTCCCATAATGTTTAACACCCACTGTGCTTTTGGAAAAGCTCTTCTGTATTCAAGATGCTCCACTCCCAGCCCTGTGACTGACCCTTCTCTTAAACCCTTTCATTCCCTCTCTTATTTGCCCCTCTCTGGAGCCCTTATGTCCTGCCTGTCATTACTGAGGTACTATCAACCTCCCACCTCTTCCTGGAGAAGAATCTAATGTTTAGAGCACCTACTATGTATCAGACGATTATACTCCCACAACAAGAGGGGAGAGATATTATCCCTGCTCTTACAGAAAAGGAAGCGTAAGCTAGGAGAACATAAGGTCACATGGCTACAAAATGACCAAGTGGGGATTAGATCCCAGTCTGTCTGACTCCAAAGCCCATTACTCTATATGCTATAAACTCCTGGGGAGCAAGCAACGCTCTGATCCATCATTACATACCTCATGGGAACTCAAACAGCACTTTGCACATGGAAGATGCGTGGTAAATATTATTGATTTGAACTGTGACCTGATTCCCTGAGTATCTTTAGTGCTCTGGCATTTCGGACGTGCCCGACTTTCTCAGAAGAAGCCAATCCACTCTGCTTCGTAAAAGACATGCTTTTTACAATGCAATGGCATTTCCTATACGAGGTTTACATTGTTAACAGGAAGATAACAAAATGAAGGGTTTGCTTTCTTTCTCTAGATGATTTTTTTTAATTTAATAATCCCATCAGAGGATAATCCCTGATGGGATAATAATCCCATCATGGACCCAAGAAGGGTCCGTGGTGCCAGTACAAGTCAGACTGATAGTGTCGACAAAGAAATCACCCAACATTGTGTCCCATGCAATCGCTATAAAAGATGAACAGAAACGTGACCAAATTCCAGCTGAAACCATCCTCTTTTCCTGTTTCAGGAGTATAACATGTATGGCTGGTGGGTAGGAGAACTGAACAGCCTCATTGGGATTGTTCCAAAGGAGTATCTCACCACTGCCTTTGAGATGGAAGAAAGATGAAGCCCAGGTATCAGAACCATTGCCAAGGAGTCTGTTGGCCATGCCGTCATTTCTCTGGGAAGAATAAGAATTGCCAGTGAAGTGGCTTTTCTTCATGATTTCATTGACATAGAAATTTCATTTTTCTCTTCTGCAAAAATCTGGAGGTTAATGATCCAAGGTATCAGGTCCCAGATGTCTTCTTTTTTTGCTCCTCTTGTGTGTGGCCAGCATTCTAAAGCTTACCTCACGGCCCAAGGCGAATGCCGCAGCTCCAGCTATCATGTCTGTACCCTGCCCAGCAGGAAAGATAAAATGAAAGAAGGGCACAACCGCTTGTTTTAAGGACATTTCACAGATGCCGCACACACCCCTGCTTGCATTCCATTGGCCAGAAGTTGGACAGATAAGACTTATTCTAGGTAGAACCTGTGTCCAGCTTAAAAGTGAAGTGGGGAGAGGATTTGTTAATAAATTAAAAGGGGAGAATGCATACTGGGGAACAACTAGGAATTTCTGCCACAAGACTGGGTCTGGGTTTCTTTACCCCCTGTTCCCAAATCCAGAGCACCATTTCCCCCAAATGCCCACATATTACAATATGACCAGCCAAGACTAGGACTCCAGTATGAGGATTCCCATGAAACATAATCAAATTAACTTTTAGGTAATAAAGAACATGGCTTGTGTTTTATGAGCAAGAACCACATCATATTTTTTTTTTTTAATTTTTTTTTTCAACGTTTTTTTTTTATTTATTTTTGGGACAGAGAGAGACAGAGCATGAACGGGGGAGGGGCAGAGAGAGAGGGAGACACAGAATCGGAAACAGGCTCCAGGCTCCAAGCCATCAGCCCAGAGCCTGACGCGGGGCTCGAACTCACGGACCGCGAGATCGTGACCTGGCTGAAGTCGGACGCTTAACCGACTGCGCCACCCAGGCGCCCCGAACCACATCATATTTAAAACAGTGGAGTGAGTGCTTGCTTTGGGCGGGGTAGCAGTAGGAGTTGCTTTGGAACCTCGTGGCTTTTGTTTAGACTTAAGATGGCCCTGGAGGGTACCCACCCTAGCATGGTGTCGCGAGCTCCATCTTCCGGCCTAAAATGGGAGCTTGTGTGACAGTGACACACAGACTGTCCTTGGAACCTTCCAGACCAGGGCCACTCTAGTGTGCAGCAGCGGCTGCATGGATTCATTTAGGGAGATACATAAGTATAGATCTTACTCTGCGATGCCCTTGTACAACCGTAAAGCACCAGCTCAGGCCTGTCACTCAAGGTTTCACTGTATGACTTTCCTGTTGAGGACTTCATTTCCTGGCCATGAATGCAGAAGAGTTAGGCTTTTGCTGTCAAATCTAAACAGATTCACTCTACTTTGCTTTGTCATTTAATGACAGTGTCGTTTATCTCCTCATTCTCTCTGACTCAACAATTCTACATCTAGAAGTTAATCCTATAGCTACATTTGCACACGCACAAAAGGATATACACATGAGGCACCTGGCTGGCCCAGTCGGTTCAGCATGTGACTCTTGATCTCGGGGTTGTGAGTTCAAGCCTCACATCAGGTGTAGAGATTACTCAAAAATAAAATCTTAAAATACACACACACACACACACACACACACACACGGTCTGTAATAGCAAACCACCAGAAATGCCCTAAATGTCTGGGAGAGACCTAGCCAAGTAACTGTAGCACATTCATAGAATTAAATACAATGCAACAGTAAAAAAGAAATGGAAGCTCTCTACACTACTGTTGGTAAGGGGGTAAAAAAAAAAAAAAAAAAAAAAGCAGCAAAGTAGGGTAGACTAATTTGTTCCATTTGTGTAAAAAGGGAGTCTCCAGGGGCATCTGGCTGGCTCAGTAGGTACAGCACGTGACTCTTGATCTCAAGGTCATGAGTTTGAGCCCCACGTTGGGTGTGGAGAATACTTTTTATTTATTTTTAATTGTTTTTAATGTTACTGATTTTTTTGAGAGAGAAAGAGAGACAGAGCGTGAGCGGGGAAGGGGAAGACAGAGAGGGAGCACAGAATCAGAAGCAGGCTCCAGGCTCTGAGCTGTCAGCACAGAGCCAGACGGAGGGCTCAAACCCACAAACTGGGAGATCGTGACCTAAGCCAAAGTCAGATGCTTAACCCACTGAGCCACCTGGACGCCCCTAGAGATTACTTTTTTAAAAGAGGGCAGGGGGAGGGGCGCCTGGGTGGCTCAGTTGGTTGAGCATCCGGCTTCAGCTCAGGTCACGATCTTGTGGCTTGTGGGTTTGAGCCCTGCACATCGGGCTCTGTGCTGCCAGCTCAGAGCCTGGAGCCTGCTTCAGATTCTGTCTCCCTCTCTCTCTGCCCTTCCCCCGCTCATGCTCTGTCTCTGTCTCTATCAAAAATAAATAAACATTAAAAAAAATTTTTTTTAAAAGGGGGGGCAGGGGGAGTCTCCAATTGCCTCTATGTGTAGAAGATATCTCTGGAAGGACAGAGACAATAACACTGGTTGCCTCCAAAGACAGAGAAAGTGCATGACTGTGGGTAGGAGGGAGACACTTTTTACTCTGTGCCCTTTTATACCCTCTTTATTTTGCATCATAAAAGCAAATTTCTATATTTTTCCTCCTTTAGGACACATATCCTTGTCTCTGCCCTGCCTTTTTGAAGAGACTGCTCATCAGGAGTTCCTATCCGCCCCCCCTCCCCAGCCACCCCGCCAACACCATGGACTCTTCTCTTGACTGTATGGACCCAAGCCTCTGACACCTTGCGGTCACTGCAAACTGCCAGCAAGATGAGTGGGAAGAGGCGGAGTCAGCAGATCTGTTGCTAACCTTGCCTTGTACTTTCTCCCACCTTTATTTTGTTTTCACCCCACCTCTAAATGTGTCCCCACATCCACACCTGCCCTCTCCACAGGCGTGTCACAGAGAAGGTGAGGGAAAAGGAAACCTTTGGAGGAGGACGTTGCTAGTTGTTTCAGCTGATTTGAAAAGCATAAATAAACTTCCTATTTGGTTCCTTGCAGTACGTGACAGTGTCAGATTTCTTTTTGCAGTGGTATCCAAAGTGCTGGTTCCAGGCATTCTTGCCACCTCCAAACAAAGGACAAAAGGATAGCCTGAGAGAAAACAAAAACTCAGGCAGAGAAGGAGACTTGCAGTTATCTTGCAGGGCAGAATCCTCTCTGGAACCCAGGCCTGCCTGCTCTCTGGTTGGCTTCTCAGACTTCTTCTGGCTGCATACTTGGTTATTTTTCCTTACATGCTGACTGTGAAATGAGACAGGGCTAGAAGCAAGTCCTTGGAGTCAGCACGTTGGAGAGTTCCTTTTTGGACCCCGGTGAGCAACCACAGTGCGTCTTGCACCTCAAGCCCCAGATAAGGGCCAAGGAAGTGCTTTGAGGAGGTCTTATGTGTGTACAGCCCCGTTCTTGTCCCTGTTGTCTGTACCTAGCGCTCAGGTTATCTGTGTCTTGAAGAGGCAGCAAAGCAAGGTGGTTGAGAACATGAGAATAAACCCCAGTTCCCCATTTACTATATATGTTCTCTCAAGCAAGTTACTTGACATTTTATGCCTTGATTTCTCCACCTTAGAATCTAGTGGGGACTCTGTTTCAGTGGGTCATTAGGAAAATTAAAGAGGCAACACATGTAACATACTTGGAACAACGCCTGGCATGTAGTAACTGCTCAATAAGGCTTAGCTATCATTTATGGCCATACTCACTGTGCAAGAAATTTTGGAAAATGTACAACTGAGCAGCTCTAGAAATTTTACCTCTGAAACTGCCTATTCAGAGCAGTCCTGGAATGGCAATAGCCCTCCTCACCTCTGCCACAACCGTATTCTAGCCCTGCAGTAAGACACCCATTTCACATCACCAAGAGAGGGAAACTGGAGAGCTGTCAATGCATCCCAAGTTTCTCAGAACATTTTATGACAGCCATTCATTTCCAGATTGCCTGACCCGGGAGTTAAAAAAAAAAGAAGAAGAAGAAGAAGCTTTTTGTGTATGAGAAGATAAAGAGGTAAGAAAAGGGGACAATGGGGTCTGCCAGAAAAAACAAAAAAAAGGGAGATAAAAGGCAATACAGAACTGTTGATAATGTGCCCTCTGCTTTACACAGGGCGCTAAAGGAGACTGAACCACTAGGTGGCAGCAGATGAGCAGATGAACCAAAAACAACCAATTGCCTCCCGTTTCAGGAAGCTTTGCACCAATCCCAACCTACAGGTAAGCACAATGGGCATTGTTCTGAAGTGTTCACCGGAGGAAGCAAATAGAAACCCCTCTATGCCCCCAGAGTGTTCCCTCCCTTAAAGAACCCCCAGGGACCCAACGCTAGAAGGCTGGTGGCTAAGAGGAGAGAGCACCATTGTGCCACTGCTGTGTGAATGAGACACCAAAAAAGGGAAAACCAGAAGAGGAAGAGCAGGTTTCTGGGGCAGGGTCAGAAGAGGGATGAAAAAGGAGAAAGGTCAAGGTAACTTCACTCTCTGCACAGTTCAGCAACCTCTCAGTATCATGGTCATTGGCTTCCAGCATTTAAAACAAAATCCCCCTTAGTGCAATAGTTTCTTCTATGCCTGGAGGCCGGAGGAAATAACCACATGCCATACTGTGCAGGTCTTTGGCACCCCCATCAACTGCAAGAACAAAACTCTCAGACTCTGATCCTTCTAGCTGTAAAACTCAGCAGAAAGAGAAATTAGATTGGCCCTCAAAGATATGAACAAATGGACTAATCAGGAATTTGGTCCATAGCCATCTGGCGATCTCTGACATGGTTACAGGAAAAGACAGAGGAAGTCGGATGGGTTGATAAGACTATCTACAGGCTGAAGGACATTCTCTTTTAGGAGAAAGTTCTAAAGGAGACCTTTTGGAAGCAGTAGATTCCTACAGTCTGTCTGAAGCTAAGCCACACCTACCAAAACTGCTCCCACTCAATTTGACAGCCACTATTTTAACCAACAGCCTCAGAAAGCAACTGGCTAATCAGATTACCACTTCTCTGACTCCGCTAACCAAAGCCCCACCTTACTATCTGGATAACTGGGGCATTAGACCGCATATCTAACCACATTATATGTAGGATGGCTTCTTGATGGCCACTGATTGCTCTGGCCCGGGAAATAGGAGAGGGAGGCTTTTTCCCTTTCCTGATTTTATGTAAAGGAAGGAAAAGAAGAACAGAAAGATCCTTAATTTAAAAAAAAAAATGTTTATGTTTTTATTTATTTTTGAGACAGAGAGAGACAGAGCATGAGCAGGGGAGGGGCAGAGAGAGAGGGAGACACAGAATCTGAAGAAGGCTCCAGGCTCTGAGCTGTCAGCATAGAGCCCGACGCGGGGCTTGAACCACGAACTGTGAGATCATGACCCGAGCCACCCAGGCGCCCCAAGATCCTGAATTTAAGAAGCAAATGTATATCTGCCTTTTACAGGTAAATAAGTAATAACTTACTGAGAATGCCTAACATCCGAGAACAACTAACTTAGTGACATCCACTGGATAATCTGACCCGGGGCTGCTACCATTTGGCTCGCATTGTCCAAGCTGATATCTGAGAATCCTAAATGCTCTGAAAGCAGCCTTTCAGCTACATTTCACTAAAAGTACTTTCTCCTAGTGTGTTTTCTCTGTCATCCGTATAGCAAAATAGCACAGACACTGTTTTGCACCAGCTCAATGTTAAATTTTCTCATACGGTTGTCTCTCTTAGAAAATCTGTATTTAACTCAAAACCCACTGCACCTGTTTCTCTGGCGAATACAAAATGGGAAAGAGAAGGGAATTCCTCTTGCTGCTCATTTCCTAAATTCAGACAGTCTGATTCCTTTTAAAGTGACAGCAAGGGCAAAAGTTGGACCTGACGAGACACGCCCCCTCCCATTGGAGACAGATACTTGATCTCAACATAGCCTGTGAGGAACTGCCTAGATTTCAAGTTAGCGTTCACTTCTTTTTTTAGCTTGCTCAGTTGCACCGCCTCATTTGCCATCAGTCTCTGCAAGTGGCAAAGCTGAGGATCTGAAAGGTGTTGACTTGGACAAAAATCACACAGAATCTGCCCGGGAAAGAGCAAATACAATGAACAACCCCGGAAATTCTCAGTCTGCTGCTCTGCTTGTTGAATCACCCGAGCTGGGCTGCAGTTAGACACCTCCAGCGACACATTTTCAAATTCTACGTTTCGTGCCAGTCACTTGCATCACAATGAAGCAGTGGTTCCGTGCAAAGAGCAAGATCACGCATGTGCAGGGGGGAAGGGGTGAGGGTACATTCCTGCCTTTAAAAACCAGTCTGAGAAAGATGGAGTTGAAGAGAAGAAAGAAAGAAAAAAAAAGAAAGAAAGAAACCAAAGTATGTTTTGTTTTGTTTTGTTTTCATATAAGAACAAAACTCTCAGATGACAAGTTCAGAGGTGCTTTAATCTTTGGCCAAAGAGAAGCCCTCCCCACAGGTCTCCCCACCAGGAGTGGCTCTGGAAGGATAAATCTTACATGGCATTGATTTGCTAATTCCTGGAGCACCAGCAAAATCTGTGGAGCTGATTTAGAAAAAGCAGCCATCTACACAGAGGATTATCCCTGCGACACAGCCCAGTGACTCAGACTCATTTTCTAGGTTGTGGATTACCATAGTCCCTTGCTCCTTCCCCTTCCCTCCCGCCCAGCCATTTCATTTCCCTTTAGAATTTAGAGATTGGTTAGGGAGTTTGAAATTTAGCAACTCAAAAGAGATTTTTCTTCTTCAAGGGATCTGAAGTGTTCTCCCTATTTCCCTATCAAAAACTGTTCAGAAAACAGGTTGTTTTGGTGGGAGGTTTTTGTTGTTATTAGTGTGAATCAATCGTTCTTTTGCAACTCTATAGGATTCAATTAGCAATACATTTTCAGATGTAGCCCACTTCGTACAAAAATCTTTTATAAATGTAATGCCTCCCCCCCCCAAAAAAAAACTATCGTATTAGAGGAAACTGAACTAGAATTAACAAGGTGACCATATAACTTATTTCCCAGAGATTGTTTTGAGACAAAAGGGGGAGTTATTGATAATTGATCATTGTGGCCAAGACCACAGGTATAAACCAGGATGAGAGGTCCCCCTAAAAATCAGGCAAAATGGGGCATCCAGTCACTTGGGGAGTGAGTGGACGGTAGACAGATTATCTGGCTCTCCGGATACGACACTTGGGAAATTCCTTCTAATGAAGTCCTCCCCTGCCAGCCCAGTTCCTAGACAAACTCTGCCAACTAGGCTTCTTTTCCTGATGCCTAGGCTGTTCCGAGAGGCCCGCTATCTCTGGCATCAGGCTGCTCGTGGGGCTGGCCGGCTGTTGGCCGCTGTGTGTGTTCAGTTCCGTCACGGGGCCCCATCGCGGCCAGCCACCCCTCCACCTGGCAAGGCGCCACGGAGGGAAGCACGTCTGTAGCCCTGGGCAACAGTGTGCTGCTCCCTTGCCTCCTGTGATGGGAGCGAGTTCCAAGAGACTTCTAGTGCTGGTCCTCAAAGAGGGCATCTGGCTCTACTGTAGACGCTCTTAACCTGATGGTGAGCAGCTGGCCCTCTTTTATCCCGTCATCAGATCAGAGAACAGAAAACACGCTACAGACACTTCCCTCTTACCTGCGGTCAGACACTCCTGCCTTACTCTGCCTCGAACCTCCCACCCCCCTCCCCCCAGGCGGCACAAGCACACCACCCGCCCGCCCGTACTGGATGCCTCCCATGGGTCGGCACCCCGCTGGGCCTGTCACTGACATACCCCACCTATGGGAAAGCACCTGCCATCTGGAGATTTTAGATCATTTCTTCGACATCGCTAGGGCAGTGCGGGGGCGGGGCAGAACTTGGAGCTTTACTACTTCTTCTGTTAGTGGGGGATTCCTAACCTGGCACTATTGACACTTGGGGGCAGGTGATTTCATGTTGTTGGGGACGCTGTAGGATGTTCAGCAGCATCCCTGTCCTCCACCTACTAGACGCTGGTAGTACGCCTCCCCACTCACCCCCTCTTCCCCGGTCTGACACCCAAAACTGTCTCCAGACAGCGCCAAATGTTCCCTGGGAACAAAATACCCCGTGGTTGAAAACCATGGTCTTGGGACATTGGTGTGCGTAGGGCCAAGCACAGAGAAACTGTCCTGCCTTCTAGAAGTGTGTGCTTTAGCCACTGGATTATAGTGATAGAAGCTTACTGCTACGTTGGGAAGACCTAGGGTAAAAATGCCATGAATTCCTCAGGGTCTAAGAACCAGCAGGCCAACCCCGATGCTCCATGGAGATCTGCTTGCCTGCACTGCTGCAGATTCCACTACAAAAATGTTTGCAAAAATGGGGGTATAGCTCAGGGGGAGAGCATTTGAGTGCAAAAATGTTTGCAACTGAATGGGCCTGTAATTGCTGATTTAGAGAGCTGCGTGCCAGTGTCTCACATCTTGAGCTCTGCGGTTGTGATCCTTGTTTCCCTTTCCTGTGGCAGAAATCTACAAGGGGAGCCGTGATCAGAACTCTTGATCAGGACTGAGCGAGATGCCGTGTACGACCTCAGAGCAAGAAACCAAGTTCACTGAAACACGGCACGAGGGCAGGTGCAGCCCATGGGGGGTGCTGGTTTCCTGTGCTTTGTACTGGGTAGGCCTGGGCGGTCCTCAGGCAGAAGTGGCAAGTGTCAGGGCACCTGTCATCTCCCAGCTGCAATTACCCTTCCTGGTCTTTCACGTTAGTTTTTAAGGGAAGTTTTCTCATGCAAAATAACTCCTAGCAGCTCTGTCAAGAACTAAAAATAAATAAATAAATAAAACACAACCAAAACCTACTGCTCTCTCCGGAGGCCAAGACAGGATGAGGGGTCTACTGCCTTTGTTGTTTTTGCCCGCACGGGCCAGACAGCAAGGCCATCGCTGGCCCTGGTGCCAGCCAGAGCCCTGTCAATGCTGCCTCCCCTGGGCTCCGAATCCAAGGCACCTGGAAGGGTTATTAGCAGGATTGGAACTCATCCCTCTGCTGGGACTGGATCATAATTACAGTAATTTTCTAACAGAGCTGGGCAGTAGGACTGTTTAATCAGCATTCGACTCCCTTGTGCTCCCAGCCCTCATCACTCAAGGAGAGGAGTGGGATGGCTCTTAAAGAGACAGTGCCCGCCTTTCAGCACTTTGAACAGATGTGCCCTAATTGGTAGAATATATCTAAGTCTCGTAGCTTATAGCAGGCAACCTGCATTGCCTCCAACAAACTGCCCTGGGCTCTCACTATTCGGGGCCTTCTGCTCAAGGGACTTGGGTCAGGCTGCCGGTGGGGCTGGCCTCCCCTACCAGCTTAGCCACCAGGGGAAGTCCATACACAGGGCTAGAGCACTTACGGAAGGATCTAAACTAGCTGGCCCCTTGGAAACGGATGGTCTGAAGGAAAAGGTGCTTGACGGAAGGAGGGACGCAAGAGCCATAGATTAAGAAATTTCGGCAGGGGGTTTCCCATAATCCAAAGATTACAGAAGCGTCTCATGTTCCTGCACTTCTGGGGGAGGAAAAAAAAAAAACCTTAAAAGACTTTCAGGTAGTCTCTTAATTCTCACACTCTGGCTTTCCCATGCCTCTCTACTTAATACTCCTGCCCCTTTTACTGCTGTGTAAATGCTCCCTTTTCTCTTCCTTTGCTGGTGGAAGTGGACCAGGTCTCCCCTGAATGGAAGGGAGTAAAATTATTCACTTTGCTCATTGAATCAGGAGCATTCTGTCTTCTAAAAAGTGTGGCTCTTGTTATCCTTTGGAGCATAAACTGTCCGTGTTTATTAGATGTTGAGATGTGAGGTTCCAGCTACCACTCCAAATCTAGCCATTTCTAAAGTGGAACTGGTTTTTCCCAAGAAGTTATTTCTCTAATAACATGCTAGCAGTGGCCCCTACTGCCCTGTTGGTAAGCCAAATGCATACGTGGTCTTTGTAGTGGTTTCTCAGCGTTGTGTACAGAAGAGAGCTAGGGCAGGGCGTAAATGAGAAGAGGTGAGTGGGGGGCTCCCAAAATGGGGTGGGCACACCCTCAGGAAAGAAGGTAGAGTGGGGTGAGGAGAATAGGAAAGGGGGGGGGGGACACTCATCCACAATTCAAGGACAGGTTACTTTGAGCCAGGTGACATGCCCTCTACAGAGCTGAGTCCTGCTGGCAGAGGGCTGCCCAGGAAGGTTGCTTGGGATCAGTGCCCAGGCGTGACCGAGGAAGTCACCGTCCCGCGCAGCGCTGGTTATCTGCTTGGCTTCAGCTGCGTCTCAGCTGGCTGCTCACACAGAAATCTGCAGATGCCACCCCGGTCCCTGACTGAATGCTCCTGCGGCCTCCGTGAGGCAGGCCAGGCACTGGTCTATTTCCATTTCTCCCTTCGACCCCATTTCACATCCTCCTGGCTCACTGTCCTCCCCACCCCTAAGGTGTTGCGAATATAAACAAATTCACAAGCATGCAGTTAACTTAATGTCCGATCAGACTGTCAGAGTCACGATCACCTCCCAAACTAAGCTACCAGAGAGGTGTCTAGGACTTGGTGGTGTGGATCTAAGGCCTCCACAGTCAGAAAGCTGAGGACTGCAGAGGGGCTCTGACTTCTGAGACAACTCCAAAAAGCTGTGCAAGTGGACTTAGACTTTTTTTTTTTTTTTTACCTTGAGTAGCAGTGGGTTTATTTTAGTTTAAAAATAAATGGGGGGGAGAGGGAGGGACAAACAAACACCCGGTCTTTCAGAGCTTGGAAAGTAACTCTCACATGAATATGCTCTCCCAACACCTAAACATGTTTTTTAGGGGGGGCTGGCTGGCTCAATCGGTAGAGCACGTGACTCTCAATTTTAGGCTTGTGAGTTTGAGCCCCATGTCAGGGGTAGAGTTTACTTTTAAAATAAATAAATTTTAACTAAGTAACTAACTAAATAATAAATTAAAAACATGCTTTTTTTAAAAAAAAAATTGTTCTTTTTAAAGTAGGCTCTATACCCAACGTGAGGCTTGAACTCATGACCCGGAGGACAAGAGTCACATGCTCTTCTGACTGAGCCAGACAGCCACCCCATAAAACCACAGTTTAGTTTCCTTAGCTAGAAAATGAGTATAGTACTTGCCCTGCCTTCCTCACTGGACACTGAGGTCAAGCCAGAGGATGCAAAGGAGACTTATTTTCATACAAGAAAACCTACCTCCCCCCCGCCCACCCACACCCACACACACACCCTTCCATCCACCAAACAAGATGAAAGCCATGAGCATGAGCACACTTATCCCGGGTAACAGGAGAGACCAGACTTGGGCCACAGAAGCAGCAGTCAGAAAAAAGGTGACTACATCAGGCACAGAGCCCAGCTCAAATCTAAGTTCAAACGCAAAATACTTGAGTTCCACAAAAGCTGAGCTGAGTACAGCTGGGCCAGCCCCTCTCCCCAGGGGCTCCCCGGTCTTCCCTTCGGAGCTCGCCAGCCCTGGTAGCCGGCCCTTAGCACACGCAGGGACCGAGTAAAACGTGACAGGCCAATGGCACTGCCTGGATGGAGAGGAAACTTTGGTTTTGCTGTTTTCCTGGCAACTCCAGGCCCGCATCAGAAAATCTCTTCCCCTCCCTTCTTAGGACATCTCCCATGGCATACACTCAACTGTGCACAAGACGGTGCTGGGATGGCGCCTGGCCTTGGATTAACTGAGCTGCTGTTGTACGCACTGCTGGTAATGGATCGTTAAAAAAGCCGGGAGTCACAAAAATCGCATCCGTGTCTTTGAACGGCTCCTGCCGTCCCAGCAGCCTACCCTGCTGGCAGAACTAGCTGCTGAGCACCAACTCCAGGAAGAAAAGGAGCGAACAGAAGAAGGCCAACCCAGCTTGCTGTTTTTTGGCTGAGTAGGGAATTGACACAGACCACCTCCGGCTCCTGTCTGGAAGTTTCGAGATCAGAGAGCTTCAGGCACAGCTGGGTTCACAGCTGCACCATTTGGAGCATTGGACTCATTAATATTCATGAGTCATCCCCACCAATCGGCAGAGCGGATGCCATTAGCTTAGCATCTGTCGGGTTTTTGTGAGGGTTGCGTATGGAGTTTTTTTCCCCTTTTAAATGAACTTCTTTTGACATTTTGGATTTGCCTCTGTAGGTTTTCTAGCCTCGCCTTGCTCCGCTGCATCATATAAAGGAGAGACCCAGGGGAGGCGGGCAGGAAAGAGGGATGGGTCCCAGCCAGGGCTCTGCATCTGCCTGTTGACAAACTTTATTTCTCTTTCAGCACCTGGCACCTCAGACAGGCTGCGAGGACGGAAGCGGCAGCAGGTAAATTATCCCTAACAAGGTTCATGCCCACAAGTGCGAGAAAAGCCGGATCCTGGCTCTCCAGAAGACGACCCTTCCTTCAGCAGTGGACTAGCGCGGCACACACAGTGCCGGAGAGCTGCGGCCCCCGGCTCTGAACCGTTATTTCCACGCTGATAAATTCATGATTTATGAAAGCAACTACTGCCAGCCCTCCCTCCCTCCTCCTCTGCTACAGCTTGTTAGACACGAATGGCAACAACCGTCTTAAATACTTGGAATTTTATTTCAGGCCAAAGCCCCTCAACTCTGAACTAAATGCCATGACAGTCCCACAGCACAGGCTGGTGTTAAAGGAGCCCGCAGACAGGGCGCGGTGGCCAGAGGAGGGGGGGGTGGGCGAGAGGAGAACCGCACACCCACACCCACACCCACACCTAAGCGCCACGCAATGCACACCGCCAGCGGCACTCGGCTCCTACCCGCTCGGCTCTCCACGGAGAGGAATTATGGCAGCAGGAGGGCAGAACGCCTCATTGTGTGAAGGCGTGTCGTTCCTCACCTCCATCCCCAGAGCCCTCTCTCCAGGCACAGACAAAGCCCTTGCGCCCCATTGGACTGAACATACGGCCTCCCTGCAACACAGCAACACAGCAGAGGGACACTGTGGTAGCTGAAGCCCCGGGGGCAGGAGGCTATTACTCAGGGAGAAGAGAAGGATTCAAAAAAGAAAGGAGCCCACGCTAACCGTGCAGAAAACACAGTCACATCTCTGCTTTGTAACCGGAAAAGAGAGCGACAGCGCAGGACCCAGGACAGCCTTTTCTAAAACAAAACCCCGAGCCGTTGCCTTTCCTCGGGCTGTGACCGACCGCTTCTCTTCCGCAGATGGCCATGAGCTATTTCATGAATCTCAGGCCCCACGCGGTGAGACAGAGGTCTCAGGATATGCGGGAAACCCCGGCGACAGAGGAGTCACAGCACTGTTCCGTTCCGTGGGATTAGTGAAGGAAGGCAAGCGAGGGGGTGGGAGAATCAACATTCACCCCCTGGTCCACCAAAGGAGGCAGGCAAGAGGCCAGCCTCCCAGAAACAAAGTGCTCCAAGGGCCACAGCAAAAACACAGCCCCCGGGAATACAACTACGCAAGTGTTTCTGTTGGGTCAGTATTCAATAGGACAGCTTAAAATCTGCCACTTCCAGGTCCCCAAAACCAGTCACCTGAGGCAATGCTCTGGGGTCCATTAACAAACATCTAAAGAAACTCAGCTCCCAGGGGAGTAAATATACCACCCCCCCGCCCAGTGTTTCCTTGCAAAACCAACAGCCCGTGGGCCTTACGCCTACCTTACAACTGTACAGTGTTTAATCCTGCGGAGGAAGCCTGAGGAGCTATTGCGACCCGCCTCTGTGCAACCAACCTGAGCAGAGGCAACCGTAAGACACTAAGTGGCCCAACTGCCCACGCCTACCCTGTGCCCGATCCCACCCCAGCAAGTCCCCTTGCCGCCTTGGAGCAGAACCCAGGGCTCAGACCAGAGCTCATTTCTCCACAACCGTTTCTAACGGCCCAGGGTCCAAAGGCACAGCATGGTCCCCTGCCATGGCCCTCCTCACTGGCTGAGGAGCAGATGTCCCCTCATCGGGTCTTGTAAAATCACAGCATGATGGCGAGGGGGAGGGTGGCAGAGGGGGGCTTTCCAAGGAAGGAGCTTCAGAGTCAACAACGGGAGCCCACACCTCGAAATGGTCCTTTTCTTCCCTGGGAGGTGGTGAGGGAGAGCTCCTCCTGCCCGATCGTGGAAGAAAGCAGCAACTGGGAAAGGACAGGACGGGAAAAAGAAGGGCATGAGCAGAGAAACAAAAATCAATAGATAAGCACAGTGAACAAACAAACGGTGGGCCGGCCATACAAATGGAGTATTATTTGGCCATAAAAAGGAATTAAACACTGAAACCCCCTACAATACGGATGCACCTTGAAAACGCGGAGTCGAAGAAGCCAAGCACAAAAGACCACACCTCGTATGACTCTGCTTGTGTGAGATGTTCAGAACAGACAAATCCACAGATGCAGAAAGTAAACTAGCACTCATCAGGGGTTAGGAGTTTGGGAAAATGGGGAGTCCCTGCTAATGGGTCCAAGGTTTCTTTGGGGATGATAAAAATTGGGGTTCTAAAATGGACTATGGTGACTGACGGTTGCACAACTTTGTGAACAAATTAAAAACTACATTAACTGTAACATTAAAAGGATGACGTTTAAAATATGTAAATTATAACTCAATAAAGTTACTTTTTTTTATAAGATTTTATTTTTAAGTAATCTCTAAACCCAATGTGAGGCTTGATCTCACAAACTCAAGATCGAGAGTCACGCGCTCCACTGACTGAGCCAGCCAGGTGCCCCAAAATTGTTACTTGAACAGGGCGGGAGTCGGGGGGGAGGGGGGGGTGCCTGGGTGACTCAGTCAGTTGAGTGTCTAAATTCAGCTCAGGTCATGATCTCGCAGCTCAGGAGTTCGAGCCCCACATCGGGCTCGCTGCTGTCGGCTCAGAGCCCACTTCGGATCCTCTGTCCTCCCTCTCTCTCTGCCCCTCCCCTGCTCATGCTCTCTCTCAAAAATAAAATAACCATTTAAAAAATTAATTAATTACATAAAATGGCGGGGAGAGAAATAAAGAACAGAATGAGAAAGTCTTCTCTTCTTTTCCCCAAGTTTCAATAGGAGAGCCTGCTACCCAGGGACGAGGTAGCCCAGATGCTCAGACCCTAGCGCACAAGATGAGAAAACCATGCACAAGGGGAAGGAGGCCTCTTCTGAAAGGCTACCAATGCCGTGACAGGACTTTCTCTATCCAACGGACACCTCACTGGCCCAGGCTACAGTAGTCCTAGCCCTTGGTGCCTCAGAAATGAGAGCTCCAGTACCTCTTAGGCTGGTCTCCTTTAGCCAGGTGAGAAGAACCCCGCCTCTCCTCCTGGACCCAGCCACAGTTTGACATAGCATAGTGAAGAATGGCATCAGAAACCGTCATGGGGCTTCGGCCCTGGACACAGGCTTCGATCTCAGGCACCGAGAGCTGGCTTTGCAGGAAGAGGTGTAACTGGCTGTCTGACAGGAGGACCACACTCTGCAGGACCCTGGGGGAAACACAGGACGTACAACACAGCATCACCGTGAGCAGCTGCCCTCCCCAGCCCCACTTGCTGAAGAGCTTCCGGCTTGAGGGAGCACTGAAGGTATGGGGGTGCGAGAAAGGCATCTACCATAAATGTGCCTGTCTATTCAAAGGGACCATCCTGCCTGGCCCCCTCCCCCTCCCCGCCCACCCGCAAGAGGCAGGTGCTAGCCCACCACGCCCACTCACTTTTCCAGGAAGTGCTGCAGACCTTGCCGGCGCTTCTCAATGAACTCATCTGAGCTGCCAAAGAAGGTTGACTTCCCAGGAAGTTCAGGTACAGGGCTGTGGGGTCACATAATGTTGAACACCCAAGATGAGTGTGACATTAAAGACAGTCATTCCACCCCCTGAGCAAGGAAACCCCCTAAAAAGAGGCACAAATCAATACACATAGCTTTTAATAAGGTGGGGAGGGGGGCAAGGCTAATACCGACTGCGGGACATCCATGTGTCAGGCACCATCAGAGAAGTTAAGTAAATTTCCCGATGTCACACAGCTAGTAACCAGCAGAGTTGGTATTTGAATCACATCTATGACTTCAAAACTTCATTGCTGCTATACTACATTGTTTACAAAACCCACTCCCACCATCAGCTTTTAGGGTTTTTTTGTTTGTTTGTTTTTTAAGTGCATTATTTATTTTGAGAGAGGGGCAGAGAGAGAATCCCAAGCAGGCTCTGCACTGAAAGCATGGAGCCCGACACAGGGCTCGAACCCAAGAACCAAGAGATCATGACCTAAGCCAAAACCAAGAGCCACCTAACCAACTGAGCCATCCAGGCGCCCCTGTCAGCTCTTATTTTAAAAAGGAAAAGACTTGGGGTACCAGGGTGGCTCAGTCAGTTAAGTGTCCAACTTCGGCTCAGGTCATGATCTCATGGTTTGTGAGTTCGAGGCCCGCATCAGACTCTCTGCTATCAACACAAAAGCCTGCTTCAGATCCTTGTCCCCCTTCTGTCTCTGCCCTTCTCTCGCTCTCTCTCTCTCAAAAATAATAAATTTTTAAAAGTAAATTAAATAGATACATAGATAGATAAATAAATAAAGAAGAAGAAGAAGAAACCTGGACACGGAGATGTGGAGCCTGCTGGGTCCCTGCATGTAAATTAAGACCTACCTCCTCCAACCCAAGCAGGTCACATGCTTAGAATTTTCTAAAAGTAGTTGAGTTGTAGCAAGCCATCCACAAATTCTTTAAACCTCCCTAGCTTCTATTATGAACATATTTTTTAAAAAAACAACAGGCCAGGGGCCCCTGGGTGGCTTAGTAGGGTAAGCATCCAACTTCGGCTCAGGTCAAGATCTCACAGCTCGTGAGTTCGAGTTCCGCATCCGGCTCTGTGCTGACAGCTCGGAGCCCGGAGCCTGCTTCGGATTCTGTGTCTCCCTCTCTCCTCTGCCCTGTCCCCAACCCATACGCACGTGTGCGTGCGTACACTCTCACTCTCTCTAAAATAAATAGACTTAAAAACAAAAAACAAAAAAAACAGGCCAGGCAATAGGATGCAGGATCCGTCAGAGGAAATCCCAACTGGCAACGAGGACCTGACCCATGACAGCGGCTTCATCAGTCCCACATGTTAACTAACCGGCTCGGGCACCCACAGGCCACCTGTCCCCAGAGCATTCTGTTCTAAACTGTCTCCAGTTTTAGGACTTATTTGGGATGGTGTAAGTGAGGAGTGAACAGTACTACTTTCCCTAAGGCCCTCAGTCTGTTACGTCTCTCAGAAAATTTCTCTGCACAAAAAAGAAAAAAAAATTAAGATTTTTTACAGGTCAAATGGACAGGAACACCACTGGTCACGTTAAGTCCAGGTGCTAACAGGTGTCTGATAACCAGTGACACGCACACATAAAATGCTAGCAGTACACTTGTTTAGCCCTGGATGAATATGCATATAAAAAAAGAAAAATATTTTTGATATTTGTATGACTTTGTTAGGTCAAAAATACTAGAAATAAGAACTCTGCCTTTACTTTTTCCACTGACTTGAAAACATAATTTAAGAACACATTTCTCAATTTCCTAAGTGCCTGACACGTTGCCAGGTTTGTTTGTTTTTTCATGTAAACTCTGGTTCTCACATAAGCACCAGTCTCAGATCCAAGAAAGAAGCAGAAGCAAACTCACACTAAACCAGCATTTCTCTGTAGCTGCTTTCTCAGCCACACAAACTCACGGTAGCGGCGACGCACACAGGACGTCTTGGCGGTAAAGGCCTTGCTGTTGGTCTACAGGAGGAAGTACATGAAAAAGAAAAAAAACAGGTAGAAAAAGACCAAGTTTACATGAACTCCCCATGGTCCCTCTGACGGAGGATCCAAGCCATCAGGCCTGATCAAGGGCTGTGACCAGAGCAAGGCGCCACCAGGCAGCCAGAAAGCAACTCTCACCCATTATCTCAAGTTCATGCCCTTCCTCCCTCCTTTTCTTCTGTCTCCGGACTGTCAAAATACCCACAAAAAGGTTCTGCCTCAGCACTAGCCCTCAGTGCTAGAGAGTGTTGATCCCAATGCAAAAGTGTGATGCACTTACGTGGAGAAATATCTTATAATCCACATAAGAATTCCAGGAGCCCTCATTCTGCACGCGGGGGTCCTGAACACGCACAGTGATCACCTCCTGGAGGTAAGAAAGGCTCCTTCAGCTTTGGCTCAGCCACACAGTAAGGCAACTTTGACAACACAGGTGGCCAGATTTTTCCAATCAGCACCAACTTTCATTCATTTATTCATTCAATTCAACAAGGATTTATTGACCACCCACTATGTGTCAGACTCGGGTCTAAGGCACTGGGGGCAGAACATGAACAAGAGACAAAAATCCTTGCCCTCGTGAATGTGACATTCAACCATATTCCAGCGAATGGAAAAGGTCAAAATGGAGTCTCATTTCCCTGTATGGCTTTACTATGGATTTCCTTCTCCTGCCTTTATTTTGAGCTCATCAGCACCCCCGAGGTATTACTGTCAGTACAATACCACGGAGCAATGATTTGCATCTTTTCCCAAATCCCACCAAACTTTTACCCACCTGTTTCCTGGAGACCACACGCTTACCTCCTGCTCTTGGTTTTCCAACATCCTACAGCAAAAGCCCATTGGAAGAAAACATCTGATAAGGGACAGAAGACAGGGCAACAATCACGGTTAGTATGCCTCTGTTCTTATCACTCTTCACCAAGGCAAAACCCTGAAAATTCCTAATTGAACCCCTGGGAAAACCCAGGCAACTTTTTTCGTTCTCGTGTAAAACTTAAGAGGAAGCAAAAAAATCCCCCCCCCCCCCCGCCCCCTGTTAGCTCAGTGCCAAGCTAAAAAACCCAGATGATTTGACTTCCTGTGCAGACCACTGCCAGAACCCTTAACTAGGCCACCTCCAGCCAAAGCAGGTTTGGGTCTGTGCAGTGTGCACCTCCAGCAGCCAGAACAGGCAAGTTCAGCTGTAAAACCTCTGCTTGAGGATTGCAGGTGACAGTAGTGTCTCACCGGCACACTCTACACACCCTAGCAAGCGAGCCTAACACTGCCCCCTCCTGGTGGTTTAGAGGCAACCACGCCCCACAAACACCAAGGCTTTTAAAAGTCTCTCTTTGTCTTGCTAAGCCTACAGTCGCCTACCCAGAGGTAAATCATAGAGCTGGAGAGCTCCGGGAGCACCTGAGTGGGTTGCCCAGTGGCAACCTTCCTTTATCTAATCTATTCTCCGGAACCCAAGCCAATGGCTCCCAATCATTTCCTCTCTCGACATGCTATCCGGTTTGTACCTCTGCCCAAGCACCCCACAGCTGCACACAGGTCGGCTCGGGATGTTTTCCGCTCCTTTGTAAAGATTCATTAAAGCCTAAGCCCCTGATTTCCCCCAGTGTGGCAGTTTACATGTGCAGCGACATCGCCCACTCCGACAAGGGGACCATGAAGCCTACAGCACAGGGTTACTCGAGTCCAAAGGGGCCCATGATGTCACCTTCTGTTAAAATACAGCACTAATCTTGTTACTCCTAGAACCACTCCAACAGCATCCACCCTGGCTGCCGCCTCCACCCCCTTCTCCTCTCTTAAGAGCAGAACAATAAGGTTTAATTTCCCTTTCCAATTTACCTTGAAATGAAAACTGACTTCAGCCAATATGTACTGCCAACAAATGATCCAGGCTGGCTCCTGGGAAAACAAGACTATCTCTAAGCTCTCCCTCTCCTCCCCACCCCCCATGCCCATTCACACACCCACTCATTTTTACAGTCCTACAATTAATTTGAAACACATTCTCTTATTAGTTCTGCCTTACCATTAGAAGAGTGTGTAATGAGTTTCTTTGTATTTTATGTTTTGCTAACACAAGGCTAACGTTTCAAGAGAAGGGGAGCTCATTTACACCACGAAATTAGCAGAGCCAACAACTTTCCCAATTCTTTCCAGAATACCAGAAGATCTCTCCACCCTAGCCACCGCACACAGAGACAAAACTGCGTGGTATGTGACAGGATTGGGCTACACTGTTGAGCAAACCAGAGTTTTTGTGACCGTAATACCCTCTTCGTATTCTTGCCGACAATCTGATTTTTCCATCTGATGAAATCACCGTCACAAAGGGGTCCTGAACTGAAAGGAAATTCCAATTCCGTAACGCCCAAAGTATAACATCTCCGATACAAGCAGTCATATGCCTGTGACCGAAAAGAACAGACCGACTAGCTGTGAACAGTTAACCACCTCAGATTTTTAAAAAAATAATAAAATGTTCTCTTCTCTTTTCAGCCATTTGGTAAACTGTCAGCACAGAAGCAGAGGGTTCAATATTCTGAAGTGTCTTTTTCACAAATGTAATGATGGGAAAGATGAGGACAAGGAAATCATAGTCATTCATACACTCAGTGGGGCTCAACACATCTCCTGTGCCTTGAAAGGTTTGCCAAATTCAGGACCATAATTTAGTAATTAAATGGTCATCGTTCTGAGGCTCAAGTAGAGTTTGTATAGGGCCCTCCACCACCTCCAAGTGCAAGTCCCTCTCCTTTCCTTTGGGGCTAAAACCACTTAGAAACAAATAGCTATAAACTCGCTTAAAAAAAAAAAAAAATCCTAGCACCCCCAAGAGGCTGTATACTTCAATCTAACTTTAAAGGGCACCAACAAAGTTTCGATTGTAACTTGCCCTTAAACACAGAGACACTGGAACAAATACAAAAACCCAGACTCCAAATAATAATTTCTAGTAACTACTATTCTCCATCAGCTTCCTCCGCATAGATGCCACTCCTCACAAGGAAATGCTCAGTTCTGCCTGTGAAGGGGAAGGAGGAAGTTCTTTAACTTTGGCTCGTGATCTGGGAGATGGATCCAGGTCATCTAAATAAGGGTAAGTCAGCGATCCTCTCAGCTACAGCTACGTATGCATCCCACTCCGCACTAACTGCATTTCCTGGGTCCTTTCAATCATATCCAAAGCTTCCTTTTCTTTCTCCATCTGTACCAGCACCAATATCTCCGGAAAGAATCCAGTTGTTTGCTTTATACAAAGCAGATTCCTTGTAAAGCTCTCCAGTGTCCTAACAATTCAAGGTAGTAATTCAAGGCTTTCCCACCATTTTAACCCCCATTTAAACTACTTCAAAAAGAGGTTAAAAACAAATTAAAAACACCTTAATCAAGTAGGTTAAGCATCTGACTCCTGATTTCAGTTCAGGTCATGCTCTCACAATTCCCGAGATCCAGCCAGGCGTCAGGCTCTGCGCTGATAGTGCGGACCCCGCTTAAGATTCTCTCTCTCTCCCACTCTCAAAATAAATGAAAAAACATTTATTTTACATCAGGTGATAAAATTATATTGAGCCACCAAGACTCCTATCCCTTCTTACTCGTTCTTGAGCCCTTGGTGCCAGATGGCAACTCAAAAAGCTCTCCTGCCTAAACACCCACACGTGGTAGAGAATGCTCCCTTTTCTGACCAAGTTCTGTGTATTCCCAACCAAGCAGCTCCACTCCATCCTTCTGTCCATTTGTAATTTGCCACTCTTTACACATGGAAGGTAAATCACAAAGGCGACCACACTCTAGCAAGAACCGCCTCCATCCCCGTAAAATACTTGTCACTACTCCTACCCCTAGCCGTTTGGGTAATTGTCCCCAAACTCTTTTACTCTGACCACTCCCTCTCCATTCTTAACGAACTAGGAGCAAAAGGGCCCCATGACCCTTCTTCTCCTTTGGCGATTCAGTTTGGGGAGTGGAAAGGAAAGATGCTTTCTACTTTGAAAACAAATGGAAAAGCCGGGATTCCTTCCTTGGATCCGGAGCAAGCACCCGCCTTCATCCCGGGACGTGAGACAGCCTCTTCCCTAAAACGTCAAAACCCCAAGCGCCAGCCTGGACGCTCAAGCCTCACTGGAGAGCAGCGATCTGTCCCCGCGGTCCCGCCCACGACCCCTCACCTGAGAGCAGCACCCACTCCCCACAGCGACACCGCCAGCGCCGCACCATAGAGCCAGCCTCGGCTTCTCCTTCCGGGTAAGTGGCCGGTGCCCCGGTGCACGACGGGAGAAGGCTCCCGGCCACGCCAATCGCGGGTGCCCAGGACGCCCCGCCCCTGCAGGCCGGAGCTCTTAGTGGAGATTCCCGCTCCGGAGGCGGCGCGCTCGCTCCGCCCAGTCCCCGGCCGGAGTCCCGGCCCCCTGAGACTCACTCGGGACACTGGAGAGTGGACGCGGATGAGGAGCGGTGAGTGGGCTCTGACGGCCAGTCCAGAGCCGTGTCCCGCTCGTCATCGTCAGGCCCAGCCAATCAGCGGCCAGGGGGCGTCATTAAAGGTCCGAAAGAGGGTCCCCGGACCGGGAGATGTGAGGAGGTTGTCGCCTTCGTTTCTGTCGGGCCGAGGGCCATCTGGAGTGTGGGAGGGTCGGGGAAGAAAACGCCCACATTCCTGGAATGTCTCAAAGTCCCGAGAGCTTCCCCATTTGAACCCACTGGGTTGCAGTTCCCCCGCGGAGTTATCAAGGGCGGGCGAACCCACTGACCAACTCACGTTGGTAAAACCAGGGATTGTCAGAGCGAAAACCGAACTGAGATGGCCCAGCAAACACCCGTTTGACTCGCGGAAACAAGCCCAAAGAAGAATCGCGCAGCTGGTTAGTAAAAAAGAAAATACGTTGGATATCATGATTTTTTTATGTTGTTGAAACGTCTATTAACAACCTGTTTAAAGGTAATTTTTGCAAAGATAATAATGTCAAGGAAAAAGGGTCACAAAATACAAGCTCTGGCTTTAGACAGCCTTGGTGCAATACCCAGCACTACACTGGACTGTGGGGGCTTAACCTGATCCTAAATCTTTTTAAGTCTTAGTCTCCTCATCTGTAGAATGGAGGTTATGCACAAACCTCAGAAAAGCTTTTCTCAAACATTTAGTCTCAGGATCCCTTTACATTTTTTTTTTTTTTTTTTTTTTTTTTTTTAGTAAAGCGTACGCCCAACGTGGGGTTCCAATTCACGACCCCAAGATCAAGAGTCCCATGTCCTGAGGACTGAACCAGCCAGGCACCCCAACATTCTTCAAAATTGGTTAAGAGTGTTTGTTTATGTGGGATATTCACTGGATTAGAAATTAAAATTGAGAAATTTAAGAACATGTATTAATTCACCTAAAATAATAATAAACCAATATATGTTAATATGTTTTATGAAATATAACTACACTTCCCCCAAAAAATTAGTAGAGTGTCATTGCATTACAATTTTGCAAATCTCTTTAACGTCTGGCATAATAGAAGACAGCTGGATTCCCATACTTCCTCCCCATTTTCTCTGATTTGCTATGTTATTTTGGTCTAGGAAATGAAGAAACTCCAGTCTCTCACAGATACATAGTTAGAAAAGGAAGGAGTATTTTTAGCCTTCTCCAATAACTGTGGATACTAGCAAAACTCAACAAACGGTAATTTCTTAAAGATTAATTGCAATGGGGAATCTGAAACCACTCAGAAAATATTGGTTTACTGAATTATGCAGATCTTCCAAATATTGATGCATTTCACTACTCAACATTAAAAAAAATCACATGCATTATAATCATTGATCTCATCACAAAAATCTTGGAAAGCTGTCAAGCTCCCTTTGGTGGATACCAAACACCTTTTGCAAAATTACAATTTTTTCTTGAAAGCTCAAATTTTATCATTGACAAAAGTACTTTAAGTCACTTTTCTTTCATGTGCCAGGCTCATTTCATTCAAATATGCAAGTCTGAATAACTATAGTTTCCCTGTCATTCTTTCAAGCAAAACTTGTGTTCTAAATTTTTTTTAGTGTGTATTTATTTATTTTTGAGAGAGAGAGAGACAGAGCACAAGCAGGGGAGGAGCAGAGAGAGAGGGAGACACAGAATTGGAACCGGCTCCTAGCTGTCAGGACAGAGCCCGACGCGGGGCTCAAACTCAAAAACCCGTGCGATCATGACCTGAACCGAAACCTGACGCTCAACCGACTGAGCCCCCCCAGGTGCCCCACAAAACTTGTGTTCTAAAGTCCATGTCCGTACATCCTGAACACTCCCGATCTTGGAAACTAGCAGGGTAAGCCCTGGTTAGTACTTAGATGGGAAAAAATGGTGTTCTATGGGGGGAAAAAAAAGCTCGTTCGGTTCACACATCTCAATCACACAACCATATACTTCAGTAAGTGGCAGAAGGGTTTTATGTAAAACTCCCATTTCATTACACAGAACATTTAAAAGATACATACTCCAGAAGAGAGATTTCGCAAAATTAATTATTTGTACTGTTTCATAGTTTATGTGAAAGTGGTTTTTCTTTTTTTAAGATTTTTAAGTAAACCGTATGCCTAACAGGGGGCTCAAATTTATAACCCTGGGATCAAGAGTCCCATGCTCTAAGGGGCGCCTGGGTGGCGCAGTCGGTTAAGCGTCCGACTTCAGCCAGGTCACGATCTCACGGTCCGTGAGTTCGAGCCCCGCGTCAGGCTCTGGGCTGATGGCTCGGAGCCTGGAGCCTGTTTCCGATTCTATGTCTCCCTCTCTCTCTGCCCCTCCCCCGTTCATGCTCTGTCTCTCTCTGTCCCAAAAATAAATTAAATTAAAAAAAAAAAAAAAAAACGTTGAAAAAAAAAGAGTCCCATGCTCTACTGAATGAGCCAGAGTAAACCAGCCAGGCACCCTGAAAGTGGCTTTTTTTTTTTTAATTTTTGAAAATGGCTTCTTAATTATTTTATTGCATAGGTGTGGCAGAAGAGAATACCGTGAGTCTAGCACCTTGATTCACACTAAGGTGGCAGCCATCTCACCTGCTGTTGTCTTGGCACCATTAGTGAAAATGTAAACACAGTGAAAAAGCAAATCATGTCTTCATATTATCATGAAAATAGTTCTGACCTTGCAGACTCCCTTAGACCTTAGGCACTCCCAGAGTCTGTGGATTACACTTGGAGAACCGCAGAGTATATCTGCAGAATGTATCCATTCATTCATCAAATATTTATTAAGCCCTTTCTATGGGTCTGGACACTGCTGTAGGCATTATGAATAAAGCAGTGAGCCAAACAGGAAAACACCCTGACCTTATATTATACGTAATATAAGGGCTTAGCATCATTGCCTCATATGTTACTCAATAAATGTCTTTATTTTTTTCATTTTATTTTTTAAAGTTTATTTATTTTAAGAGAGAGAGAAAGTGCATGTGTCCCGTGAGTAGGGGAGGGGCAGAGACAGGGAGAGAGAGAATCCCAAGCAAGCTCCACATGCTGTCAGCACTGAGTCCAACTCCCAACTCGGGGCTCGAACCCACAAACTGTGAAATTATGACCTGAGCCCAAACCAAGGTTGAATGCTTAACCGACTGAGCCACCCAGGCGCCCCTCAATAAATGTTTTTAGGTAAATTTATTAGTGGGCACCCGGGTGGCTCAGTCGCCAAAATGTCTGACTTCAGCTCAGGTCATGACCTCACGGTCTGTCGGTTTGAACCCCGCATCGGGCTTTGTGCCGACAGCTCAGAGCCCGAAGCCTGCTTGGGGTTCTGTGTCTCCCTCTCTCTCTCTGCCCCTGCCCTGCTTGCGTGCTCTCTCTCTCAAAAATAAACATTAAAAAAATAATTTAATAAATAAATGAATATTAAACAATAATTTATTAAACAATTTGAATGCAATAAGGCTTCATAGTGCCATATCTTATGTTTTATTGACCTTATTTTTTCAACTGTAATTTCTAACACTTGATAATGGGGCCAATCTTTATTATACCTAAAATGCTAGGACTTCTTCAGGCAGTTAGCACTTTGCATGAGAAAATCAATCAATGTCAAGGCTATAGGTGCAAGATTTGAGAAGTATAGGTTTTAACTAGAGTCTAGTAACTACCAGGAAGTCACGTGAGAATCACACTGACCAGGGGAGGTAAGAAAGACAGATAGCTCTCAAGTATATTTGCCTTTTAAAAGAGAGTCCTTGTTAGCCCCAAATGACTAAATCCTTAACAATAGAATTTCAAGTAGTAGTTAAAATGAAACAAAGACTCTCACACCCATTAGGAGATGACTACTATCAAAGAAACAGAAAAAGACAAGTAATGGGGATGTGGACAAATTGGAGCCTTTGTGCACTGTTGGAGGGAATGTGAAGTAGTACAGATGCTGTGGAAAAGTTTGGAAGTTCCTCAAAAAATTAAAACCATATGATCCAGGAATTCCACTTCTGGAATTGAAGAAGGGTTAAACAAGCCAAAAACAGATCCAAAATGGAGTCACTCGTGCTCAGCGCGTGTCAACAAACCAAGACTTAAAATCTAACCTAATTTCTGTTTCAGCCCCTCCCAGGAATGTACTCTTAACTGGTCAGGCTAGTGAGGTAACCTTGTGGGCACCAGTGAGGCAATCTGCCTGAAAGACCCCTCCGTCTCCCAAAGAAAGATAAGTAATCTAATTTTTCCTCATCCCTGCCAACCTTCTGTCTATAAAAGCTTTCCATTTGGGGTCACCTGGCTGGCTCAGTCAGTAGAACATATGACTCTTGATCTCAGGATTGTGAGTTGGAGCCCTGTGTTGGGCGTAGAGATTTAAAAAAAACAAGGCTTCCAGCGGCGCCGGGATGGCTCAGTCCGTGAAGCGTCCAATTTTGGCTCGAGTCATGATCTCACAGTTTGTGAGTTTGAGTCCCACATCAGGCTCTGTGCTGACAGCTCAGAACCTGGAGCCTGCTTCAGATTCTATCTTCCTCTCTCTCTGCCCCTCCCCCGCTCGTACTCTTTCTCTCTGTGTCTCTCAAAAATGAATAAAAACATTAAAAAAATTTTTTTTAAGCCTTCTATTTTTTATGCTCAGCCCCTTTCTACTTGCTAGATGGGATGCTGCCCGATTCATAATCATTGAATAAAGCCAATTTAATGTTTAAATTTTCTTAGTTGAATTTTGTCTTTTAACACCCAGAAGAATTAAAAGCAGCGTCTCAAAAAGATATTTGTAGGCCATGTTCCGAGCAGCATTATTTTTTTTAATGTTTTTTTTTTTAATGTTTATTTATTACTTTGAGAGAGAGAGAGAGAGAGAGAGAGAGACAGTGTGAGCAGGGGAGGGGCAAAGAGAGGGAGACACAGAATCCGAAGCAGGTCCAGGCTCTGAGCTGTCAGCACAGAGCTGGATTTGGGGCTCAAACTCCCAGACCCCAAGATCATGATCTGAGCTGAGGTCTGAGTTGAAGTCAGACACTTAACCGACTGAGCCACCCAGGCGCCCCAGAGCAGCATGATTTATAAGAGCTAAAATGCAGAAGTAACCCAAAGGGCCAATAATGGATGAATGGATAAACAGAATGTGATATATACATACAAAGGGATATTCTTCAGCCTCAAAAAAAAGGGGGGGTTCTGACACACGCTGTAACATTTGAACCTTGAGAACATTACACTAAATGAAATAAGCCAGTCACACAAAGACAAATACTGTGCGATTCCCCTTATATGAGATTCTTAGAGTAGTCCAAATCTTAGAAAGTAGAATAATGGCTGCCAGAGGTTAGGAAGAGGAGGAATGGTGAGTTTTTGTTTAATGGGTATAGAGTTTCAGTCTTTAAGATGAAAAGAGTTCTGGAGATGGATGATGATGATGGTTGCATTGCATTATGAATGCATTTAATACCACTGAATTGTACACTTAAAAATGGTTAAGATGGGGGGGCGGTGTTCCTGGCTGACTCAGAACGCTGAGCATTGGACTTTTGAGTTTGGGTCAGGTCATGATCCCAGGGCTGTGGTGATCGAGCCCTGCCTCCAGCTCTGTGCTGAGTGTGAAGCTTCTCTCTCTGCCCACATCCGTCTCCCCCACTAGCACTGTCTCTAAAATAAAGTTTTTTAATGGTTAAGATGGTAAATTTTATGTTGTGTATATTTTACCATCATTTTAAAGATTGGGGGAAAATGAAATAAAGAATTTCAGACAGTGGGGAAGAAAATATTTCAAAAGTTCTGTACTGGGGCACCTGGGTGGCTCAGTTGGTTAAGCCTCCGACTTCAGCTCAGGTCATGATCTCACAGTCCATGAGTTCGAGCCCCGCGTCGGGTTCTGTGCTGACAGCTCAGAGCTTGGAGCCTACTTCGGATTCTGTGACTCCTCTCTCTGCCCCTCTGCCTCTCACACTCTATCTCTCTCTCAAAAATAAATAAACATTTAAACAAACATTAAAAAAAAAAGTTCTGTACTTCCCCCACTCCTTAAATCACATGAGAAGCAACTATGTGCTGTGCCTAAAATAGCTACTGTTTATTAGTGCCAGTATATACAGGCATTCCCTTTATACATTACAGTCCATCCCACAGAAATGCTGCAAGGTAGGTCTTAGGTAATGTTTCCATGTTTCAGATTTCTCTGTTGGCTGAGGCTCAGAGAAGTTAAGGAGCTTGTTCAAAGTTACGCAGCAGGCAAAAAGTAGAGACAGAACTAAATCCAGTTCAGCCTGATTCCAAGTCCTTGTTCTTTTTTGCAGCATCAGACTTCCTCTCTTCCCCACATTCCTTGAGATTTTAGGAACTTCATGTGAGAGACACACTTCCTGTGGGCATGAGCAATGTGACTTCAAATGTTGTCTTGAGCAAGATTACTATGACTGAGTTGCTGTTGCCCTTAGAAGGAAAAGAAACTCTGAGGGTCTGAATAACTTAAAATGCCACCATTCTTATGGGAAGAGAAAAGAACTAAACCCATTTGATCCTAAAAGATTTTCAAAAAAGATAACTGTTGCCTAATGGCTTGAGAGTTTGACATTCATCCCTGGCAGAATTCCAGAATAGATCATTAACAAGAGAGCTCTGAGTTGATTGCAGATTCACATAAACCACCTTTTTAGGTGCTCTGCTACCTAAAAAGAAAAGGTACCTTTGACTCCCTTAATTCAAGAATGGTGTAGAACAGCTGTGCAGTGATGACTTCCCCCTATTTTGAAATACCCATATAAAGAGCCAGGATTTAATAACAAACTAGATAAGGTAGACCCAAAACTGTCTTCCTATGATGTACGGTTTAAGAAAATGGCGATATTTAGCCTGGAAAAGTAAGACCTTGGGTGGGGGGGAGACATAAAGGCTGAATTTCAATATTAGAAGGAGTATGAAAGAGGAATTCCGTTTACCGAACAGAACTGTGTACAGCCACACACCCAGAACTAGGAGGAGTAGGTGGTATTTCCACGGAAAAGCCGAATTCAGCTCAATATGAGGAATTCGGGATGGCAGCATTTCACGTAGACAGAATTATAGTTTGGGAGTCAGACATGACATCAAATTGCAATCCCACCACTTTCTTGATGAATGCTATTAGTCAGATTCTACAACCTCTGAGCCTTTTCCGTAAAATGGAAATAGTACTTCCCACCTCCCAGCGTTGCTTAGGATTAAATAACACTAATCAAGACCTTAAGAGAATTCCTAGTGCTGGTGTAAGCACTCAATAATATGTAGCTTATATTATTAGAATTAATTTTTTCATCATTAAAGTTATTACACACAGAACAGGACACTTTAGGAGGGAGTAAGTAGCTGAATTTTTGCCTCTTCATAGACACCCAACCGAAGGTCTCAGGAAGAATTGCCCTCTTCCCTGTTCTCCCACAGCGGTCTTAGCAAAAGTATTATGATATTGTTGAGCTGGGTTTCTTACATGACAATTCTCCAGAGCCCTGCACAGTGCCTGGCTCAGCAAAACTGTTATATACACACAGGCTCCCGCATTCTGAAGTGGAGTACAATAGACTGGTTGCCTTTCCTCTTTACCTCTGATTAGGAGGATATGTGAATATTCAGAGTAAAGAAGGAAAAAAAAATCATCTTCTGGTAGTTCTATTCCTGATTTGATAGGGAAAAGAAGCACAAAAGAGTTAAAAAACAAACAAGCACATCCAACCAAAACCCCACAAATCTGATGTGAAGAGATGAAGGAAGGAAAGCTTGATCACCTGCCCTTTCTGTCAGGTAGGACATTTCATTAATTCACTTAATCATTTATTCAACAAATATTGCTTGACAACTGTATGCCAGGGACTGTACTGGGCATTGAGTATAGGGTGGTGAACAACACGAGGCGGCAAGGTTTCTGCCCTTACAGTAGGTTAGAAAACACAAAACAGACATTAATGACAATAAAGTGGGGTAAACGTTATGGGAGACTGAATTTCCATATGAACAGAGTTGGGCACAGCGAGATACTTGAAGGCAGAACTAAACAGTTTGTCTCGAAGAATAAGCATGGTTTTTTGCCTTTCTCGGTGTCTTGGGAGGTGGCTGGGTGAGGAGTGCTCACGGAGATAAGGGGGTTCTGCACTAGAGCTCTGGCTTGGCGCAGCCAACGAAAAATTTCGAGAAGTCAGGAGGCCCTGATGAGGAAACTACCTGGGGAACCTAACCTAGTCTAAAGAATCAGGCAAGACTTTGAAGGGGAAGTAATTTATAAACACTGAGAAGTAGGAGCCTTACAGAGATTTGGGGCAGAAATTGAGGATTACAGAGATTATTGGCGATTTAAGGTCTGGTGAGAAACCTCTTTAGATTCAAAAATGTCAAGGATTCACGTGAACTGTCCAGAAGTGGTTGATTTTTCGTACCAAGCATCATGGGGCTCGCTCGTAAAACCATACGTTCTAATTCCCTAGGTCGCAACGTTCTAAACTAGAGCCTCTCGAGCGCTTGTTACAAAACTAAAACTCCCCGAACCCCGCGCACACTCCGCGGGGCTGTGTAGGACGCGCGCAGTACTTTGGGTCTTGTAGTCTGGGATGGACTCCAAGTCCCACAGTACTGTGCGGAGGGTCGTCGCGCCTGCGCAGTGTGGGCGGCGGGTAGCGCCGAGTGCGAGGCTCTTTTGTTCGTCCGAGGGGAGGGCCGTTGGCCGGGGCCTGCGGTACGCCGCTTCAGTGAGGGGCTCGACTGCGGCCACCGGCTTGTTGCTTTTCTGGGCGCCACTCCCCCGGCCGGCCCGACGCGACGCGCCATTAGCGCGGCACCGATTCCTCTCGGGCTCTTTGGCGCTGCTCTGAGGTGAAGAGCCCGCTGAAGGAGGGGAAGCGGGGAGCGGGGGGGAGGTGCTCGGCGGCGGTAGCGGCGGCGGTAGCGGTAGCCCTAGGTGAGGGGCCGCGCTTGCGGCCGAGGTCGGGAGCTAGGAACGCGCGGGGTCCCGACCCCTTCCCGCGCGAAGCTCTCCGCCGGGTGCGGGGGTCGGGCGCCGGGCGCGAGAAGGATGGAGAGGGCGGGGCGGGCGGCGTATCCTGAGCTGGAGATAGAAGCGATTCGGGGTGGGCCGAGCACTGGCGGGTCTCTCCTCAGGGCCTGGGTAGACCAACAAGACAATGCTACGTGGTTGGGTGCGCGGCTGCTGGGTTGGGCTGGGGAGGAAACACTTGAGTAAATTGGGAAGGGGACAGGCTGGGCAACCTTGATGCTTGGACATGAGTGGAGAGGGTTGACGGCTGCGAGACCTTCGGTTTCGAACGCAGTCTGAGAATATCGGGTCTGGCTGGGGCCGTCAGAGGCATTTCGCTCGCTGGGCTAAGGAGAAGTAACTTCGAGGAAATTGGAGAGGGGGCTGGGCAGCCCAAGGTGTGCTTCTTGGGGAGATCATCTGCTGGATAACCTGGAGTGGGGGCTAGGAGAGGGAGGGGCGGTGAGGTGCCTGGCTTGGATCTGGAAGGGGAGGAGCTGTTAGGGTAAATAGGGCGGAGGCCCCGGGAGTATTTCAGTTAGGTGTGAAAGGGGCCGCCTTGCTTCCCGATGGGTCCTCCTCACGCGGTGGGGAGGCTGTTAAAAAGAATGTGTGCAGAAAGGATGAAAACAAGATTTCTCCTCTTGTCTAGGCTTTCAGCTATCTTTACTCTTTGATTCCTTTCAGGGAGTTAATATACCAAGTGTAGCGCTTCTGCTTTGATTTCACGATTAGTTCCATAAGTTTTTATCTGGGATCGTTACTGGTCGCAAAGGGCAGTGAAATCATAGAAATGTGTAGATGAGTTCACATGTAAGGAATTAAGTTAGTGAGAGAGAGTGTGAAATGATGTGGGAAGTGGGGAGACAAAGAGGAAAAGTTTGTGAGATCGTGAGATTTGTTTCATAGGCTCTTGTGATTTTTAGCCAGCCTTTCTTTGTTGTTGGAAAATTTGAATACAAAATGAGCAATACTTCTTCAGAGCTTCAAATGAAGATTTTTCATGGACGGCTTTATTTGCGGACTTGTATTGGTTTAGCTCAATTGAGGTGGAGTTTACAAAAGGTCAGTTGTACTGGAAACTCTGGTCAGGGGTAGGATAGCCTCCTCAGTTGTATTAAGAATCATGCTACCAGTTTAGAATAGCTCTGAAAAGGTCCAGTGTTTTGGAATAGAAGCATGAATATTTTGGAAAATTAGTACCTGTGTTCCTCCCTAGGTGCTTGCAGACATTTATATTGTAAGTAGTATTGTTAAAGGGCAACTTGTTGGAACTGGTAGCACCTTACTAAAGCTTTAGGGCAGGTTCAGGGTCTTCATTTCCGATTTTCCTTTTGGTGCCATTTTTCTTCATTGATTGGCTGCTGTAGCCTGAATTGTTTTTCATTAAAGATGTAAATAGTGTGTAGCCTGGTGCTTCTAGCTTCTTGATTGAAAGGGACCAAGTAAGAATACCTTAGACTTCTGCATTTTTGACTGGAAGATACTGGTAATTGTCTAACCAAACCTCTAAAAAGAAGCTACCGTTATATAAGAGCACTTGGGCTGATTCATTTGGAAGAGCATGTGACTTTTGATCTTAGGGTCGTGAGTTTGAACCCCACACTGGGCGTAGAGATTACTTAAAAACAAATAAATAAGCTTAAAAAAATAAAAAGCAACTATTATACCTTGTGCCCATTTTAGGGACCAGGAAAGTGTTTCTTTTTCACTTCATACCGTTTAAAAAGAATTGATTCACTTTTGTCATTCTCTAGTAGTTTATCCATCAGAATCTCACCTTTTTTTATATACTATCTCTGGTAGTATAACAGATTTTGCATTAGGCTTGATAGATTTTCACTTCATAGGTTATTTCTCTAAAGAGTTTTTGGAACAAAATGCTAATGGCTAGTATGTGGGCTCACATAGAATGGGGCTATGCTTCTTGTTCATCTAAATGTAGGTAGTTTATAGATTGTTGAGTATATGGCTTTGAGATCCTTTCTTAGAATTCCGTGTGTTAGCAGAATGAATTAATGTGCATTTATATAATTAGTTTTCCTGTCTTTGATCAATAACATTGGGTAGAGTATAACTGTTGTCCTTGGCATGTTTGTCTTAACAGTTAATTTTTTTTTTAAGTTTTATTTATTTTGAGAGAGAGAATCCCAAACAGGCTCTGCATTAGCATAGAGCCCGACTTGGGGCTTGAACTCATGAACCGTGAGATCATGACCTGAACCAAAATGGAGAGTTGGATGCTTAACCAACTAAGCCACCCAGGCGCCCCTGTCTTATTAGTTTTTATGTACTCAGCTTGGTGTGCAGATTGTGCAAGTGACCATTTTAAAAATACCTTAGGTGAGGACCTGGAGAGGCCCCAGGTTCTGGATTTTAACAGCAAGCTATATAATTTGAATATTTTGTTTTAGAAGTATCTTGAAAAATCTTTTGGGGTCTTTGCATAAATTTAAATAAATAGTATTTCCAGGGGCACCTGGATGGCTCAGTCGGTTAAGCCTCCAACTCTTGGTATCAGCTCAGGTCATGATCTCACAATTGGTGAGTTTGAGCCCCACATCGGGCTCTACGCTGATAGTGCAGCTTGGCATTCTGCTTGGATTCTCTCTCTGCCCCTCCCCCACTCAAGCTCTCTCTCTCTCTAAATAAACAAACAAACAAACTTAAAAACAATTGTATTTCCAGATAGTGATGTCTACTGAAAAAGTGAATAGCCTCTCCCAAAATTGGAAAAGTTATTCAAATATGGGCAAAATTCAGATCCTGTTAGTATTTGAATTGAATAATTTGTGTTAAATCTTTACTGCTTTCAGCTTTTATGATTTTTTGTAAAGTTTATTTATTTACTTAGAGAGAGAGAAAGAAACCGTGTGCACACGAGCAGGGGAGCAGAAAAGAGAATCCCAACCAGGCTCCAGACTGCCAGCATGGACATCAATTCAGGGCTCATTCCCAGGAACCATGAGATCATGACATGAGCCGAAATCAAGAGTTGGACACTCGACTGACTGAGCCACCCAGGCGCCCACTTTTACGATTTGCTGACCAAGGGGGGGTAACCTAATTTGTCTGTGAAATTGTGCCTTTCTCTTTAATAATAGCTAACACATTGAGAGCCTAACAGAACTGTGGTATTTGAGAGGTTAGTGTCAATAATCTGGTTTTGTTTTGTTATCTGTGAATGCTTTGGTCACTGCTTTTAGTTCCATCTTAGCTGGGACTCCTGCGTGGCTCAGTCGGTTGAACAGAGCCTGCTTGGGATTCTCTCTCTCTGTCCCTCCCCCCTCCAAAATAAATAAATAAACTTAAAAAAAAATTTCCAACTTAGCTGTAATTCTGGTCCAGCTTTCTCATTTTATTTCATCTTAAACTAAAAGACTTGCCAGTTATCACTGTGTCCTACTAATATTTGCATATCCCTGTGGCCTCTTAACCCAAAGCTGTATCTGTAGTTTCATCCCCATCAGCCTCCTGAAAGGGGATAGCCAACTTTCTGATAGAGCTCAGATAAAATTTTAATTTGATTAGCACACCAGTATTCTAGTCCTAGATCCTGGAATTCAAGGGCAGCTATTCCTTTAAAAATGAAATTCCTGCTACTGGGTTTGTGGCACAAGTTGTTTTCTGCTCAGTAAAGTTTTCCATCTGGAAAGCATTTACCTCCCAAACAGTCATAGCTAACAAACAGACTAACAGCAGTTTAGAAACATGAGTCAGGAGGACTACAAATTGAGTATATACTACACATGCCTTCACCTGCCTTTTAATGACTGGTATGTAGTTGCTAATGCTCAACAAAGGTGTACTTCTTTCTTGTTTTCCATTTTGGGGTTGCAGATCAGATTTTACTGATTATTCCCTAAAATGCTGACAGCTTTAGACTTCTCTTCCCTGATTTTTGGCATCTGAGACATATATCCTTCCTGCCCATACAGGGTTCAACATGTTACACAGGGCCCAGACCTATCTTTGATTGAGTGTCTGAATTAAAAACAGAAGGAGGGGTGCCTGTGTGGCTCAGTTGGTTGAGCATCCGACTCTTGATTGTGGCTCAGGTCATGAGCCCAGTGTTGTGGGATGCTCAGCATGGAGCCTGCTTAGGATTTTCTCTCTCTCTCCCTCTCTCCTCCCATCCTGTCCTCCCCTTGTCACGGCTCTGTCTAAATTTTTTTAAATATTACAAAAAGTAGAAACAATGGAAACTGAGAAAAAAGAAACAGTGGTTGGCTAGGTTGAGTAGGCTTCATGGACGTAGGGTTGTTTAAGCCCTATCTTTAAGGATGGGTAGGATTTTGACTGCTGGTGTTGGGCAGGATCACTTAATAATGAGCAGAGCCTTTTGTGGAGACGGTGTGCAGTTTATAGTTTTGACAGGAGTGTAGGTTTTGTGAGGGAGTAGAAGTATGGAATGGTTGGAATGAAAGGGTGTTAGGTGTTGCGCTGAGGAGTTTGGTCTTTGTTTTAAGGAGAAGGGGCCTTGTAGAAAATTATTTAGTGGTTACCTTTACTATTTAGTTTACTCTGCCCAAACTGGTTTACACACCATCTACCTCAGACATACCTCATTGCTTTTGTTCACCACCGTTCCTTAAGCCAAATTGCCCTCCTCAATCCACCTTTTCAAATACTCTTGGAGCTTGGCTTCAATCCCAACTTTTTAAACTCTTTCCTGATCACCCTAGTCATTCATTCTTCCAAGCCTCTATGGTGCTTTTGTGGCTACTTATTTTTGCTTAATTTTCTTTTGCTAATTATTATATACTCTTACATTTCTCTTGTTGAAATGAAGTTCAGCTTGCATTGTTTTCTTGTATTTATATTTCAGGCCTGGCTCTGGGGACTTTGGGAAATTTTCTTTGCTTCATAAGCCTCAGTTTTCTCATTTGTGAAGTGGGTTTAATAGAGTTGATGTGAGAATTGAATGCCTTTATATGCATTGTTTTAAGTATTCAGTAAATTTTAGCTGTTACTATGTTGTTATTACTCACCACTAAGGGATTCTCAAAAGCCTGTGATTCTTGTGTGTCTGCATATCCCACTGGCCTGAACAAATAGGTCCATTTGCCTGGGTCTGAGAGGGTTCCTGCAATGTGGACCTCTCAGTGCTTTCGCCAGTGAGTTGGTCACCCTATATTCCACTCTGGCTTTTAGTAAATTGTTATTGGTTTTATTTTATTTAATTTTATTTATTTTTTAATAGATAGTGTTAAATGCTGGGAGAGTTGTAGTTAGAAACTTATAGTTATTAATGCCTAGGTCTTAAACCTAAGCTAGAAGCAAAAGAGGCAATAGGAAAATAATGGAAAAAGGGGCTAGATGAGAGAAGGAGTGATGTGGGGAGTGATATGCACAGTAATTACCTCATCCTTACTGGCCATTTCCTCAGCCTCTCTTTCTAACTGGCCACATTTCTGTTCCTCAGATAAAGCAACCTCTTCTCACTTTAGGACTTGGAACCAACTATTCCCTACACATGGTGTGTTTTTCTGATTTTTGCTGAGTTGTCTCCTTTATAGCAATTATCACAATATCTTCTTGCTTATTGTCCGTGCCCTCCTCTGCCTGCAAATGCATGTATTCACACACCCCCCACTCATGCTCACTCATGGCACTCGTCCACATTAGAAAATAAATTCTAAATGTTTGAACAAATATCTGGGCATTGTGGCCCAGTCAGTATAACACATAAAATTAACTATCACAAGTATATGTATATGTATATGTATATGTATATGTGTGTGTGCATGTGTGTATGTGTATATACATATACACACACATACACATATATATACATATATATACGTGTATATATATATATATACACATACACACATATATATACACATACACGCGCGCACACATTCTAAGAGACTAGGGATTTTTGTCTTTGTTGCTCACCCCCTTTGTCTAGCACCTTACCCATAATGGGTACCAAAAAGATAATTGTTAAATGATGAATACTGTAGGAGGGTGTTCATAGGAAGAATTAACCTAAACCTAGCCTGAGGCTTCGGGAAAGCTCCTGAACAGGACATTTTAGGTAAGGGAATTGGTCAAATGAAAGAATGAGGCAAAGGGCAAGGTAATTGTGATTGATAGGTTAGGTGTAGTGGTCTTCAGCTCAGATGCCCACACGTAATGATATGAAGAGATCTGCATTTTATTTTTTTTTAATGCTTATTCATTTTCAAGAGAGCGCGCGCGCATGTGCGAGTGAGGGAACGGCAGAGAGAGAGAGAAAGGGAGACAGGATCTGAAGCAGACTCCAGGCTCTGAGCTGTCAGTGCAGAGCCCGATGTGGGGCTCAAACTCAGAAGCCATGAGATCATGACCTGAGCCGAAGTTGGACACTTAACCGACTGAGCCATCCAGGCATCCTGAAACCTGCATTTTATTTTTTTTTTAATTTTTTTTTAATGTTTTATTTATTTTTGAGACAGAGAGAGAGACAGAGCATGAGCAGGGGAGGGGCAGAGAGAGAGGGAGACACAGAATCGGAAGCAGGCTCCAGGCTCTGAGCTGTCAGCACAGAGCCCGATGCAGGGCTCGAACTCACGAACCGTGAGATCATGACCTGAGCCCAAGTCGGATGCTCAACCGACTGAGCCACCCAGGCGTCCCCCTGAAACCTGCATTTTAAATGAGGGGCTAGTGTTGAGAATAAATCTGGTCAGGAGTTACCCAAACAAGAGATGATGATGGCTTGCAAATAGGATGATAGTAGTAGTAGGGCTAGAAAAATGTATGGATTGAAAGATATTTAAGATACATACTAAATAGGATTTAATAAGAGGCTAGATATGGAAGATGAGTGGAATGAAATCAAGGATGATTGTCATTTTTGTCTTGAACTCAATAAATGTGCTATGAATACTTAGACCATTGTTCGTTTAATTGGATGGCTGCCTTTTTTAAAAAGTTAGTATGTAAAAACAGTCTGTGGGGCATGTGGGCGGCTCAATTGGTTAAACACCCGACTTTGGCTCAGGTTGTGATCTCTTGGTTTGTGGGTTCGAGCCCCACGTCGGGCTCTGTGCTGACAGCTCAGACCTGGAGCCTCCTTTGGATTGTGTGTGTGTCTCTCTCTCTTCCCCTCCCCTGCTTGTGCTCTGTCTCTATCTCTGTCTCTCTCGAAAATAAATATTAAAAAAAAAAAGAAAACTGAGCCTGAAATCTCAACTTTTAAAGTTTGTTATAAAACTTTACTATTTGGATCATCAAAACTGATTTTTGGTATTTGGTATTTGATCTTCAGAAATCTTAAAATTATTTTCACAAATAAACCATTTTGTTGACATTTTCCATTGTATTTAGAACTTCCTTTCTCACCTCTCTCATCTGTCTTCATAGGAAGATAAATTCCTTTTGCCATTTTCTTGTATAGGCCAGGTAAAAGGAAGAGCAGAAGAAATTCCTACACTTAAGATATATGAAATGTGATTTTTCAGTCTCTGGCAGCTCTTCTGTCTTGGTTTTCTAGAAATGAGATCTTGGTTTCTCTTTTTCGTCATTATTGGTTCCAGCCAGACCTGGGTCCTTCTTGAGTGTGTTCTGGAGTTGCTCTCTGGTTTTAAAAACTTAGGCATGAATTTCAGCTATACACCCGATGGAAGTGCCGTTTTCTTATTGAGTCTTAATATTTTGGGCTTCCGAAAGCTATCTTTAAACTTGAAGCAGTAATCTAATGAAGTAGAACATATACGCAAATATATAAATAGATTTAATCCTAGAAGGTCATAAAAGCTCACCTCAAAGGCATCAATCCCATGAGGGTTGTTATACTATTTTTGCTTATTAGGAAACTGAGCAAATACATATAACTACCTAGAGGCATAAAGTTGTTTTGAGAGGTAGGGACAGGAAAGGGACTTTTCTGGTGCTCATACTAGCTTTCTTTTGGTGGAAGGAACTATATAAGGATCCTGGATCCTTCAAGCAGTGTTCTTCCAATTGCTAGTAGCAAAAAAAAAAAAAAAAATCTAGATTGAATGATGTTGAATGTGAAACAGAGATCGTTTTGTTTTCACGAACATTGGTTAGTTTATTGTTCCAGTCTTAATTCTCAATTGGATGGAGAAAGTAAAATGTTCACCTGCCTTTTAGCTAACTCTGAGAATTGATTTATATCTGTAATTGTGTCATTTCACCTGAGGAATGTAGTTTCTGCCAATCCTCTTCTAGCAATGGCTTTTATCCAAGGATATGCATCAAATCACCTAAGGAGCTTTTTATTTTATTTATCTATTTTTAAGCAAACTACACCCAGCTTGAACTCATGACCCTAAGATCTAGAGTCATACAGATCTGCTAAGGAGGTTTTAAAGATGAGGATGCCATGTTCAAAGAACATTGTAATAATAGAAAATTGGCAACAACCCAAATTTTCATCACTTGGTAAATGGTTAGATATGATGTGTCCATACAATATGGAATACTGTGCAGCTTGTTAAGAATGGAGATCTTTGGGGCACCTGGGTGGCGCTCAGTTGGTTGAGCATCTGACTTTGGCTCAGGTCAGGATCTTGCGGTTTATGGGTTCAAGCCCCATGTCAGGCTTTGCGCTGACAACATAGAGCCTGCTTTGAATTCTCCAGTCTCCCTCTCTCTCTGCCCCTCCCCCACTAGCACTCAATCTCAAAACAAATAAACATTACAAAAATTTTTTTAATGGAGATCTTTATGGAACAGTGTCAAAGATATAGTACGTTTTATTAAAAGGCAAATTGTAGGATTATAATATCTATTTTCACTTAATATATATCTGTGTTTATGTATAGAAACATAAACAGGCTAGGCCGCCTGGGTGGCTTAGTCCGATAAGCATCCAACTTCAGCTCAGGTCACGATCTTGCAATTCATAGGTTCGAGCCCCATGCCAGGCTCTGCACTGAGAGCTCAGAGCCTGGAGCCTCCTTCAGATTCTGTGTCTCCCTCTCGGCCCCTCCCCCGCTCGTGCTCTATCTCTCTCTCAAAAATAAATAAACACTAAAAAAAAACATAAATAGGCTGACAGGTTTTGGGCCAAGGAATTGTAATTTCCTACATTAAATATTTTTGTAATTGAATATGAATACATTATATTATGGTTAGTATGTGTGTATTATATATGTGTGTGTGTGTGTGTGTGTGTGTGTGTGTATACATACACACACACACACCGTACTTTCTATGTCATTGGATCTGGGTATCTGTATTTTTAAACTCCGTAGGTCATTCTGATTCTTATGGGTGAAAACTCTATTCAAAGTCTGCTTTCCTATGAATTCTTCCTTAGTAAAGGTGGTCACCTCACCAGACCAACATTCTGAATGCTTTTTCTTAACATTTAGCTAAAAGCCCTACTGCTTTGGTTTCAGAGGTCTGTGGTTGTTACCTTGTACTGACACCTGGAATTTGATCTTTCAAGCTGGCAAGAAATCAGTACCAGCTACTCAAAAACAAAATAAAATGCCTTGTATCTGATACTATACTGCCTTCTGCTTTCAAGTAGCATTGTTCCTGTTTTCTAGCTTCTAACTGCCTTAGTGGAGGATGTGTGGGTTTTTTTCTCTTGAAAGAGCTATGAGTTCATGACTCTTGCTTCAGATTTACATCATTCCTGGATTCATTGGGACACTATAGATAAATTTTGGTTTCTTAAAATTGGCATTTTCTCCGTGCTGTCTTCAGCCTCCTTGGTAGGTGTTTAACTTCACAAAATCTGCACCATCTAGCACTTGTTGATTTAAAAGATTCCAAAGACTTGCTGGGGCCCTAACAACCAATGCTTTGTTACTGCCTCCTGATTTAATTAACAATGAATACCTTTGTATTCCAGTAACCAATTAGGAATCATAATCATTGGTTTTTTTAACAGCCATACCTTACAAGGTCTTTTCTTTTTTTTTTCCCTCTTTTTTTTTAATTTTATTTTTTATTTTTTAAAATTTACATCCAAATTAGTTAGCATATAGTACAACAGTGATTTCAGGAGTAGATTCCTTAATGCCCCTTACCCTCTTTAGCCCATCCCCCCCTCCCACACCCCCTCCAGTAACCCTCAGTTTGTTTTCCATATTTATGAGTCTCTTCTGTTTTGTCCCCCTCCCTGTTTTTATATTATTTTTGTTTCCCTTCTCTTATATTCATGTGTTTTGTCTCTTAAAGTCCTCATATGAGTGAAGTCATATTTTTGTCTTTCTCTGACTGACTAATTTCACTTAGCATAATATCTTCCAGTTCCATCCACGTAGTTGCAAACGGCAAGATGTCGTTCTTTTTGATTGCCGAATAATTACTCCATTGTATATATATACCACATTTTCTTTATCCATTCGTCCATTGATGGACATTTGGGCTCTTTCCATACTTTGGCTATTGTTGATAGTGCTGCTATAAACATGGGGGGGCACGTGTCCCTTCGAAACAACACACCTGTATCCCTTGGATAAATGCCTAGTAGTGCAATTGCTGGGTCATAGGGTAGTTCTCTTTTTAGTTTTTTGAGGAACCTCCATACTGTTTTCCAGAGTGGCTGTACCAGCTTGCATTCCCAACAAGGTCTTTTCAAAAGAAAATCATTATCAGTCACTTCCTTATTTACTGATGACAAACTGTAGGAAGGATCCACTTAAAGAGACCTCTGTCCTTTTCTTGTACAGGCCAAAGGGAAGACTTCCTACAGATATGTGGCTAGCTCCTAGTTGTGTGTGTGCAGCAGGGCCCTTAGCTCACTCAGCCTTGCTGTCCTTACTGAGGTGCTTGCTCTGTTAATTATGTGACCTTAGGTGATTTATTTCTTGTAATCTGTTATCTATGAGGTGTCGGTAACATCTCAGTGGTTTGTTTCACGGGATGGTTTTGAAGGATCAAATGATGTAACGTGAGGTAGCACTTTGTAAACTCTAAAGTTCGATACAAGTGTATTATTTTTTTTAGGCATCTTAAAATGTGGCAGACTCAGTAAATATTTAGATAAAAGTTATAGCAGCTTAGTTAACTCTAGTTTGTTGGGTTTTTTTTTCTTTTTACTGTTGATTTTTGAGAGAGAGGGAGAGGTAAAGCATGGGGGAAGGGACAGAGAGAGGAGGGGAGGGACAGAGGACCCGAAGTAAAGCGGGCTCTGTGCTGACAGCAGAGTCCGACGCAGAGATCACACTCAAACCATGAGATCATGACCTGAGCTGAAGTCAGACGCTCAACCTACTGAGCCACCCAGGCACCCCAACTCTAGGTTTTTTATCTGCAACATCATAAGCCTTAAGAAGACCTGTCCAAACATTAAGATTTGAGTTAATCAGGAACTTTTCACCCTGTGTACACCTCTTCGATGTTTTGTCATAAATAGTTCTGACATAAATGTTCTATGATCATCCATGTTCATAGGCCATGTTCTCTAACTGATGCCATAATTTGGTTGCCAGGATGCCTGGGGGGTGGGGGTGGGGAGTGGCAAGTTGTGTTGATGAAAGGCATTTTTCCATTGTGCTACTACACTGATTTGAGTTACTTTGAAATTTCCTTGCCAAGCAATTCCAATTGAGAGTCCTCAATTCCAGATATCCCTGCTAGTGTTTGGAGACTGTCATATTCAGGGAGGATTTCTCTTGAAATAATCCTTTTGGAAACCATAGGAGAATTGACTCGTAATATTTAAGAGGGCTCTTGGCTCCTCTGAAGGTGATAGATTCTATAGGAAGAGTGGGTTGCATTTTTAATCAACTTCTACATTGATTTTAACAAACTGCTTATTCAGGCCCCCATAGAACTACCTATAAATAAGAGAAAAACTCAAATTGGGAAGCCTGGCTGAGAATCTCTAATATAAAGAATCTGGTACCTGAGGTAGATGCTGGGATGAGCCAGTTAAGAAAGCTCAGAGAGGGGCGCCTGAGTGGCTCAGTCAGCGTCTGACTTCGGCTCAGGTCATGATCTCGCGGTTCGGGAGTTCGAGCCCGCGTTGGGCTCTGGGCTGACAGCTCAGAGCCTGGAGCCTGCTTGGGATTCTGTGTCTCCCTCTCTCTCTGCCCCTCTCCCGCTTGCGCTCTCTCGCTCTCTCTCTCTCTCTCTCTCTCTCAAAAATAAATAAACATTAAAAAAAAGATTTAAAAAAAAAAAAAAAGCTCAGAGAAGGGCATCTCGTTGGCTCAGTTTGTTGAGCTTCTGACTCTTGATTTCAGCTCAGGTCATGATCCCAAGGTCTTTGGGATGGAGCGCCACCTTGGGCTTGGAGCCTGCTTGAAATTCTCTCTCTCCCTGTCTCCCTGCCTCTCTCTCCCTGCCTCTCTCTCCCTCTCCCCCTTCCCCACTCACTCTCTCCTTAAAAAAGGCTCAGAGAGAAGTGGGAGTCTGTTTATTCTTCACTTTTTTGAGTTCTTCTTTTTTATTTTTTTTAAAGCTTCTTTATTTATATTGAGAGAGGGGTGGGGAGGGAGTGAGAATCCCCAGCAGGCTCCATGCCTTCAGTGCAGAGTCTAATGCTGGGCATAAGCACACACTGTGAGATCATGACCTGTGCTGAAATCAAGAGTTGGCCACTTAGTCAACTCAGCTACCCAGGCACCCCTTGAGTTGTCAAGACAGTGAGTTAAGCTAGTTAAACTGTTCTGTTCTATGACTCTTCCTCCTTGGGACCATGCTAATGATACAGGGAGAAGAGGCCTACAGTAGCCAGAGATAAACCAGAAGCTGTCCTGATCCTTTTGGTTCATAGTAGGACAGTCGGCAGTATTCAGTGCTATTTCTTTTTGTGAGACAAGTATAACTATTAATGTGGATAACACGGGGCTTTAAATAACTCTGGATTCTGAAGCCTTAGTGATAGAATGCCTTTCCTTTACTTTCTTAAATTTAATTACTTGGTAGAGAAGTTATTAGGGAACAATTACTGTTTTGCATGGTCTATAACCCATTATTTTCCTTCCATCAATTGAGAAAGGGAGTATCTTCCAATGTCCAAGACCAAATTAATCCAGGGAGTTGTGGTAACCTTTGTTATCTAAAGGTGATGGTCAGTTTATTTTTCTCTGCATGTTAACCAAAGACTGACAGTGAATCCTGCTTTACCTCTTCAACTCACAGTGGAAGAAAGCAAGGAATAGAGAGCATTTATTCTTGGAAGGAAACACAATCCAGAAGGGAAATTAGATTTTTCTTTCCTCATAAAATAACACTTGCCATATAGCAGTCAGAAATTTGAAAACCTGAAAGCATCTCCCTCCAGAAAGAAGTACACACAGCCTCTGAATCAAAGGCACATGAAGCTAACTGCAATCCACTGATAAGTTGATTCAGTAAAAGAAGGAAGGGAAAACGTGTGGCATTTTCTCTAAAAGATAGAGGGACTGGGTGGGGGGGTGAAGGAAAGCAAAGCAGATTCTTCAGTATGTAAATGGAGAAGGAATAGGGTTGAAAAGATGCCTCTTACCTGAGCACAGGTAATGTTCTGAACCCCTCTGTAAAGGTGGGGCTTAGGTGTTGCCTTAGACCATACTAAAAGCACTCCAGAAAACAGTGTTTCGTGCTACCTTGCAAAAGTTCAGAATACCTTTAAGTGGAAGTGGTATCTACATTTTTCTTATCGGACATTAAGCATCAGAAAGGCAGGAAGCATTTCTTATTCTCTTGAATCTCCAGTATCCACCAGTGTCCAGATTTTCTAGTAGTTAAATGTTTCAGTAAGTCACATTGCTCATATATGCAGACATGGGAATATCTCAGTATAAACCAAAATTTCTGTGGATAATTTAACTGATTCATAATGATGATCCTGACTTCCATGAAAATTTGTTATATTTCATATGGACTATAGTGGACTTTTTCAAAAAGACATTCTGTACATGTCAGTTTTAAAGTTTGTTTATTAAATATTTTCTTTTTATGTACTCTATACCCAACGTAGGGATCGAACTCAAACCCTGGGATCAAGAGTCTCATGCTGTTCTGACTGAGCCAGCTGTGAGGCACCCCTAAAGTATATTTAGAAGAGTTTCTACCTAGGCTAAGTAAGACTCCTTTTCCCAAGGATGAACAACCAGTTTAGCCCCAAATCAGCATTATCTTAAATTCATAGATGGTAGTAATTTGGCTTGAATTATCTGCCATTCTCTTGATTCTTTGTATCTCATTGTGGCAGCTGTGATCCCTGAATTTGTAGATTTGGGGCCAGTTTTGTAGATCAGTTCTGATGTGTTGGTATCTTATGGCGCCACCTACTGACGCAAATTGGTAAACAAATGGCTTTAAGCCTGCCAGCTGTCCGAATTGTATCTGAAGGACTAAAAATAGATTTATAGGGGACTAGAGTTTTAGCATTGGAAAAAATCCTTAGAAGTCACTCAGCCTAAAGAAGTATTTTACAAAAGAATTAACTCAGGTTTTATTATCTGTGATAACTATCTCTTTTTTTCCTGTTCATTTTCCAAATTATTGCAGTGCCCCAATTAGAGAATTTCATGGTCATTCTGGCATTTTTATAAGTCTTTCTGAACCTCAGAAATAAGCTAAGTAGAATAAGAAACGAAGAAGAAACTTTCACATTGTAAATCATTGATGGCATTTGGAAAAGACCACCTAAAGAACCTTGTGGGTGCTCAGTTGGTTAAGCGTGCAACTCAATTTCTGCTTAGGTCATGATCTCATGTTTCATGAGTTTGAGCCCCGTGTCGGGCTATGCTGGCAGCACGGATCCCGCTTGAGATTCTCTCTCTCCCTTTCCCTCTGCCCCCCCCCCCAAAATAAATAAACATTTTATTTATTTTAAAAAAACTTTTTAATGTTTATATTTGAGAGAAAGAGAGAGAGTGTGCGAGCAGGGGAGGAACAGAGAGAGGGAGACAGAGAATCCGAAGCAGACTCCAGGCTCCGAGCTGTTAGCACAAGCCCCACGTGGGGCTCAAACTCATGAGCTTGTGAGATCATGACCTGAGCCACCCAAGCACCCCGATAAACAAACTTTTTAAAAAAAGAACCTTGAGACTCAGGAGAGGATGTTGTAACAATGCAGAGGGATGCATTGTATTATATATGCATATACAAAGGGGAAAATTGAACCAGATGTTTGATAAATAGGACAAGCTGCTTCGCACTGTAAAAGCTGGAAGTCTAGTGATATGATGAAAGTATGAATCAGAGGGTTATATGTATGTAAGTTTAATGTTTATACCTTATTTTTAGGACTCTTACTTTCAATTGAATAACATTTTAGATGCCATGCTTTATACTAAAAGGGGTATTGGAAACTTTTTAACTTAGAATAGGTATAAAAGTGTTAGGTGATTATGCAAGAATAAAGGAGTTTTGCTGTGAGATTGGTTGGGGCTTTTTATGAACTAGCTTTCATATCAGAACATATTAGAAAACTTTATTTTTTACTGAAGCCGAAAAGGTGGAATACGTAATACAAGGATGCACTATTAAAGTCATCAGTGATGCCCCTGGGTTTCTAACCATCCGAATATTCACCTAACCAAGAAAAGTGTGCCCTAATGCCCTTTTTATTTTGTCACTTTAGCAGCGTCACCCTTTAGACCAGAAAGCTGGCGGGCACTATGGGGAAGAAACAAAACAAGAAGAAAGTGGAGGAGGTGCTAGAAGAGGAGGAAGAGGAATATGTGGTGGAAAAAGTTCTTGACCGTCGAGTGGTAAAGGGCAAAGTGGAGTACCTCCTAAAGTGGAAGGGGTTCTCAGAGTAAGTTTCATTAACCTGGCTAAATCCATCCATGTAGTCACCAACTTTCTCAGGAGTCTAGTAATGTGCAAGGCCTAGAGTGCTCCAATATGTAGTGTGACCCAGGCCTGGCCTCCATGGCTTATGGTCTAAAAGTCCCTTATCTCCCCTCCCGCCCACCAAGAAATTTCAGCATTACCAAGTTCTTGATCTTGGACAAAATCTGGTTCCTCATCATCATTAACTCCTCTCTTCCAAGGGCACCAGCTCTTGTCATCCTGTGCGTCTCCTTAGTATGAGTGTGCTAACTTTGAGTGGAAAGTGTGACTCACTGTGCCCTCTGATTTCAGTGAGGATAACACGTGGGAGCCAGAAGAGAACCTGGATTGCCCTGATCTCATTGCCGAATTTCTACAGTCACAGAAAACAGCACATGAGACAGATAAATCAGAGGGAGGCAAGCGCAAAGCTGACTCTGATTCTGAAGATAAGGGAGAGGAGAGCAAACCAAAGAAGAAGAAAGAAGAGGTAAGGAGAGAAAATTTTTACTAGTCTAGAATTCCTACTGCTGTCAAAGAAACTAAAAACTCTTTAAATTTAAAGTTAAATACTTTTATTCTGCTGTTTCTTGGACCTCAGCAGCCATCTCTCATTCCTTCTGGAATCTTAGATATGCTAATGCTTTCAAAGTGTTTTGGGGGTTCACTTAATCTATACTTATTTTATCTGAGGTTCAGGAAGAAGTGCAACTAAATTCATTCCCGTAAAAAGATCGTTTTCAGTATTGTAATCATTACAACTGTAAGGTAGCTATTTTCATCTATTCAGTACCTTAAAGTAAGTTGTCTTCTGAAGGGGAAGAAACAGTTGTGAACATTTATTTTGCTTAAGACGTATGTCCCTTTTTACATATGGGGAAACCTTAAGACCTTGATGGAAGAATCACCCAAGGATGCAAAAAGGCCTGTGACTTGGAGCCAAGGTATTGGTGGAATATTGGCAAGAGTGTCATTATATTAATCAGAGAAACCGGAATGACTCCAGTCTGGATAACAATTCCATATAATTAAAATTGTTCCATTCATCTGGTTTTCACAGTCAGAAAAGCCACGAGGCTTTGCCCGGGGTTTGGAGCCAGAGCGGATTATTGGAGCTACAGACTCCAGTGGAGAACTCATGTTCCTGATGAAATGGTGAGTCTGCCAGTGGCTCTGTGTGGTGGTTTTTTCTTCTCCCCATCTGTTCCATGCCAGAGGAAAAGAGCTGGACCTTCGAAATTCCAGTCGCCCAAGTGTGAAATCTTTAAGATGGCATAGTCCTTCGATAGTGACCCTCGGCCTGACTGCCAACCTGGACTCATGAGTTATACAGGTAGGGGCCCTTAGGATTCTCAGTCTTTGCCCATTTTTTAGGAGGTGGGAGAAAATCCAGAATGGAGAAGGTGTGGGGAGGAATCACATTTCACTTCTGTAAATAAAGGAAAAAGATATGAAATGTGATTGAACCACCCTCCCCTTCTACCACCTCCTTAATAAAGATCGGGCTGGCCCCAGGATCAGATGTTTTCTGTTAACTTTTCAGGGTTAAGAATTTCTGTAGCTCTTCCTTTGTCCTTGATAGATCCTTGCTCATTTGTGCCAATTGTGTAATTCCAGGATCAGCCAGTAGGGGTCAGCAAGTCCCCTTTACTATACTGAGTGTAGAATAAGGCTTTTTTTTTTCCTTCCAGAAGTATAAATACCAATGGTAGTAATATTCCATGAAACGGCTTAATGAAAACAGTTGTCTTGAGAATTTTAAGAACTGTAATTAATCCCAAATTCTCTAAAATCCCCCTACTCTATCCAAAAGAAAGGCTTTCTTCCCTATTTCTTGCTTGTTGAAAAATGCTTGTGCTATTTTCTTCCCCCACATGGGTCTCAATTATTGTCCTAAAAAAAATGTAGGAGTAAATAATTCCTAACTTCTGCCAGTCAAGGCAGCATTCTAAGGATTTTGTCCTTTTGTGAGTCTAGACCCTTCTTGGAAACTCATATCTACTCTTCATTCCTCTTGTTTAGAAGGTGGCCAGAGAGGCCTAACTTTGACACTACTGGAAGCCTATGTCACAATTAGCTGAAACTCTGTTTTCTTATTATGCATTCCCTAGGTGTTCACTGAATCTGATCATCTTTTAGCTGATATATTGCTAGCCCATAGGAGAAAAGTTCATTTTTAAGGTGCTGCATCTGGGGGGGGGAAGGATCAATACCAGGAGTTACAGTCCAATTAGAATATACTTTCTGTCTGCATGTGACCATTCTGGGTTACATTAGTATCTCCATATTGTTTAAGATTACACTCCTTTAATTGAATTACTGCTGTTTGTAAAGGTTCTACCTGAATGTAACACTACAGGTTGAAATAGTAAGATTGTGATTATAAAACCAAGTTCACTTTAAGGTTATTTTCCTGGAAAGTTGAGATACTTGTCCATTTCCAAAATAGCAAATATTTCTTGGCCATAAAATGACTGAACTTTCCTCAGAAGGTGTTGAATTGTCAATAAGGGCAGCCTGCTTCAGGCTCCCATATTGTTATATTCCTTTTCCCTCCCATTCTCTTCAGTCCATTGTTCAACAGCCTATTTTACCAGCTTAGTCAACCCTGGTTCCTTGGGGCTCTCTGGCTTTGGTACCTGTTGCCGAGTTGTGGAAGTTTTGGGTGGTGCCTCATCACAGATCCCATTATATATCTGCTATCTGCCTTAATGCTACTGCTCCCATCTAGGACATTCCCAGTGGCTTTACTGCTAAGTCCCTTGCGATATGTATGTGAATTTCACATTTTGAGACCATCTTAAATTCAGAAAAATATAAAGAATTATGTAACAGTCCCTTATTTTCTACTTCCCAGTGTTGAAGCACCATTTCAAAGCACCTGGGAGTTGTGGAATATCTGTGTGAGCATGGCATTTGGTAATGTTAAACAGTGTAATTATGAGTCAGTGCATTGGCAAGAGCCAATGGTATTAAATCTTATTATCCAACATGGTATTACATTTTATTACAAAGCTGAGATGTCTCCATGGGTTCATGGCAGCTGAGATATGACTTTGGGAAGATTATAGTAGTTTCTTTCTTTCTTCCTTTCTTTCTTCCTTTCTTTCTTCCTTTCTTTCTTTCTTTCTTTCTTTCTTTCTTTCTTTCTTTCTTTCTTTCTTTCTTCTCTTCTTTCTTTCTTTCTTTTTCTCTTTTTCTTTAAGTTTTTTAACATTTATTTATTTTTGAGAGAGAGACAGAGTGCAAGGGGGAGAGGGCAGAGAGAGAGGGAGACACAGAATGTGAAGCAGGCTCCAGGCCTGTCAGCACAGAGCCCGATGTGGGGTCTGAGCCCATGAACTGAGATCATGACCTGAGCCGAAGTTGGATGCTTAACCAACCGAGCCACCCAGGTGCCCCTAGTTTTTCTCTGCTCTTCAAGAATCTGAGAGTCATGATTTTTTTGTGGCCTTGCCGAGGTTCAGATGTGATAGACTGAGTTAAGTGACTTAGCTTTTAACAAAGATACCCAGAGAGGATTTTCAGTAGAAGATCTCTGAGGATGTCACTCCACTAAATGCTGCTTGGGCCATGTTATCACCCTTCCCTAGGCTACTCTTCTTGAATTAATACTTTTAAAGCCCTATCCCTTGTGCGATCCAAGTCAAGAGACCACCAGCACCTGGTCTCAAAGTCTCTCTGCTTTGTTCTGCAGGAAAAATTCTGATGAGGCTGACCTAGTCCCTGCCAAGGAAGCCAATGTCAAGTGCCCACAGGTGGTCATATCCTTCTATGAGGAAAGGCTGACGTGGCATTCTTACCCCTCGGAGGATGATGACAAAAAAGATGACAAGAATTAACTCTCCTGAGTACCAGCCCCTGTCACATCTGACTGTGGGTTTCAAGTGGGGAGGGAAGGAATTCTACTTGTCTTGGCACCATAGAGGTGGCTTGAGAAGATGTCCTTTGAAGAGCCAGTATCGTTTCTGTGCCCTACAGCAGCCCAAGTGCTTTAAAGCCTTTCCATGCTGTGTAGTTTGCACACCCATCCCAGTGGAGGGGAAGGAGAAGTGTTGCAAGGCAGCCCATTCTGTACTTTGCTGAGAAAGGCAAAGGGCCTTCCATGAAGGACAGAACTTGCAGAATGGGTGTGTGGGAAAGCAAAAGATACTGTAGATCTTCAAAGCGCATCTCCACAACCCACAGCCTTCTTCCCAATAGTGTTAACTCTGCATTTTTACAGCGTAGCATGTGTGTAGTTTTTGGCTATTACTGGTGTATTATTTGGGGGTGGGAGGGTCGGGGGTGGGAAGGAACGGAGATGGGTAGGATCATTTTTGTTAAAATTTGGGGCCTGATTGGGGAAATGGTGAAACAATGGAAAGAACAAACTTGTGGTGATTCGGTTCTGTGTCCAGAATATTTTATCTTTTCAAAAAGGTCATTGGCAACCTAAATGAGGACTGTGAGAGACTTCAAAAGCTGTGAATGCCTGAAACTTATAAGCCAAGGTGTTCCCTGCCTGAGCTTAATGCTGTTCCCAGCAGAGGACTAAGCCAGTTAATAAATTACCAAAGCTGCCATTTTGGGGAAGGAAACTGGTTGAAAAGGGAAGGTCTTTTTGGAGCGTATGCAGAGGCAGATGGTTCTGTTTTAGAGGTGCTAATTCTTGAAATTGATAAGACCCTTTATTTTCCAATTATGAAGTTTTAAACGTCAGCTTGTCCATCCAAGCCACTGGCTGAGGTATTTGGGGAAGGGAAGAGGGTGGCATAGAAGGTGAGAGAGTAGAAAAAGACAAGGGCCCACGCTCTTAGGGTGGAAAACTCTTGGAGCCTGTTATTTGAACTTTGAACTCTGAAATCATTGGTGGCAGGGTTCAGTCACTGACAGCACAAGTTCACTGAATCACTTACAGAGTTGAGTGATTGCAAAAGCCCTGGTCTCAGGAGAAGATTAAACTTTCATACTGGGGCAGTGGTTCACTTTAAAACCCAAAACAAAAAGTTTTTTTAATCCTAAGAATTAACTAATACCCAAAATGCTGTCTTGAATCAAGAGATACATCAGTTCTTGACATCGTCTAGACCTGTATCTAGAACTCCATTGTAAAATCTTTTTAGGCATGTGTTAGGTTTCTGTGAAAACTTTGTTTAAATGTAAACTTCATATCACATTGTCAGTTTTTGTCTTAATAAAACTATAGATTTATAATCGTTGATTTCTGTCTTGATTAAGTACTACCAAAAACCCTCCTTGCCTTTCATAACCTTTAAGTTCAGCCTATAAGGAAGCAACTTCCACAGTTGGTTTTACTTCTTGAACACTGTAAACTTAAAAATCTCCTGCCTGCCTGGCCTGAATCTTTGAGTGGTCTTATCATTTATATAGTAAATATTTATTGAGCATTTACAATTGCTACAGATACTGTGTAAAGAATGTCACATCATTCTGTCTTCATATTGCTCAAACGGTTTATTTAGCTCTGTAACCTGCTAGCACTTCCAAACTAGGATAAGTTTGGAAACGTGGGTTTTTGAGTTAGGTTTAGTTCTTGGCTCATGTATTTTGTAGATTTATGTGACCTTAGCTCAACTCCAAAGTTTACAGGAATTGGCCTCGTGTTTGATCACTGAATTAAAACGTTATCCATTTTTTTTTTTTTTAGTTTATTTATTTTGAGAGAGAACAAGCAGGGGAGGGGCAGAGAGAGTGAGAGAGAATCCCAAAATCCCAAGCAGGCTCCCCACTGTCAGCACAGAGGTAGACGCAGGGCTCAACCCCATGAACTGTGAACTCATGACCTGAGCCAAAATCAAGAGTCTGACGCTTAACTGACTGAACCACCCAGGCACCCGTTATCTGCTTTCTTAACAGGTTTTCTGCCTATGATTCTAGAGCCAAAATGGGACTACACCCTTGTTATTTATTAAAAGGGAAAATGGGATCTCCACTGAAGCTCATCATAGCTCTACTCACTAGTACAAAGCATTTGTTCCAAATGAACCGATGTGTAAATATTTTTTTTCAAAAAAACCTCCTTGGGGTGCCAGGCTGGCTCAGTTGGTAGAACATACAACTCTTGATCTCAGGGTTGTGAGTTCAAGTCCCGTGCTGGGTGTAGAGATTACTTAAAATCTTTTAAAACAAAAAAGCCTCCTAGGAGTTTGGGGAGACAAGGCAGAATGGAGCTGGGGAGGAGGCCTTTCTGTGCAGAGGCCTAGGTACGTCCTTGTGGTTGGCAGCAGCAGAGCCATCAGTTGCTAGTGGAGAGAGGGTGAGGTGGACAGAGACGTTCCGGTTCTGTTGTGTATCATTAGATGCACTGAAATTAGCCCCCAGCCTTGGTGTGTGTCCGGAGGACACTGCTGTTTAGCCCTGGTCTTAACCTTTGGAGCCCACCTGTCATCTCTGGCATTCCTGAACTCCCGCAACACCATACCATTCTTGCCCTGGGAAGACGCCGAAATTGATAATGCGACGTTCACTGAAGTGAGGCTAGATGGTCAGTTTCGTCTCTTTGAAAGCCAACTGTCACGTCTACGTTAAGGGTCAAGGATAAGTTTTTCTCAAGTACTCGTGGAAGCCACAAATGCATGCAGAGATGTCGAAAAGACAAGACCTAGGCGCAAGCAGTCTCACATCGGTTTCAGAAGGTATTGGGGAGCATTGCCTCAGGCAGTGCGAAAGCGATGTGGACGGCTTCAACGGAGCTGCGCCATCGTAGACTCCTCACCCGGGGGTTGAAGAGGAGAGAGGGGATTACCCCAGTCATCACGAGAGGAGGCTAGTTTACTCCTTTGGTGACAGCATCATCTGGGGTGTCCTCCACTGGCAGAGCCAGCCAATTACTTTGCTCCTCCACGGTCTTGAGCTTCAAGTTAGTGCAGTAAATGGACAGTGTCACCACCACAGAGGCATTCTACCAACTGACAGTGCTCAGGAATAATCGCTTCTGCTTTTCAATGTCATTTGGAAGTTTTGACTACGGATTTTAAAGCCTTTTTTTTTTTTTTTTTTTAAGTATTTATTTTGAGAGCAAGCATGAGTGGGGGAAGGGCAAAGAAAAAGGGAGAGAGGGAATCCCAAGCAGGCTCCACGCTGTCAGCACAGGGCTCGAACTCACGAACCATTAGATCGTGAGCTGAGCTGAAATCAAGAGTTGGCGCTTAACTGGCTGAGCCACCCAGGCACCCCTTGACTGCCAATTTTAAATAATTTTTAATAGTTGAGTTTTTAAGTACTTATTTTCAGATACAGTGTTCTATTCCAGAACTCATTCCAACTCAGCTCAATTTGATTTTAACATGGCCATTTGGTGTCTGGCCATTGTATGCTTAGCACATCTTTATGGCCTATGGCACTGGGAATGTGCGCTACAAAGTTACCTTTTCTGTCACAGAGAAAGGGAAAATGATTGAGGAAATTGCTGCTCCAAAATAATTTGGTGGGACTGAAATTCTGAAATCCAGGTTTTCTAACAACGGTTCTAGATCCGAAACTATGTAGGGACCCGGGTTGAACGTGAGATCAAATTAGCCTGATTGGTTGATCTAGTATTGATCTCACGTGCAAGTTGGATCTTTTCATGAGGATGTCCTCTTTTAAAAAGTATTTACAGCTGACAGGACTGAATGAAGTCAGGCTCGGTGTTTCCCCTCCTCTAGAACTTGACTGAAATACAAATTCCACTACCAAGCCAGCATTCAGCTTAGTAAAGGAAGGAGTCTTGGCTTCACCTTGCCTTTCGGCAGTAGGAAGCAATCAAGTAGAGGCATCCGGGTGTCCTGGTGTGTGGTTAAGGAAGCTTGATGATAGCAGAGCTTAAGATTCCCCTGACAGTCCTCAGTCCGTGATCTGCGCATCACCTTGGCTTGACTGTCCGGCACAGAGATTTTCTTGCAAAGTTATTGCTGTTTTAACCAATGTGTTCACCATTGCTGATCTCTCTTCTATGGATGACTTTTAATTGACCTCGGCCTTGGGAGCTTCCTGCTGCGTACACTGCTGGATATTGAAAGCCAACGAAATCTGAAAGAAAACCATCCTGCGCCGGAATTAAAAGTGTAGCTGGCTCTGCTCTGTGGAAGCAGGTAGAGCAAGTATTGTTTCTAAAGGCTTTTTTTTTTTTTTTTTTTTTTTTTTTTTTTTTTTTGCTTAGTTAGGCCAGTGAGGCAGCAGGACTCTGAGGCAAGGCTGAAACATTAAGTTTACAATAGATGCTGATGGTTCAGTTCTGTAATTTTTGTTTATATTAGTTTGTGTTAACATATTCAATAGTACGTCTGGATCTGCGCTGTTGGTTTGCTTGATGGTTTGTGATAGTACCAAAGCCACTGTTTACCCCACAAGGAATTTAAAATTGTAGTTGACTTTGACCAATCCTGCCATTTCCTGTTTGCAGAGCCTCGGGTCACACTGGGCAACTTTAGGGCCCAGCTGTGGGACGCTGGCCCATTGTTTAAATTACTGCTGGCACCCCTAGTTGAGGATTGGAAGGTTTAAGACAACTGAATTAGCCTAATTAAATCTGTGTTTAAAACAAAAGGCGGAGCACCAACTCCTCGGCCTTCTCTCTGCCTCTCTCCAACTAGGTTTTCTTTCCTTGGTTGAAAGAACGTCTGGAATTAAGTAATAAGCACTACGCGGCCCATCTCCATTCTGCAGTTAGACTGGAAAAGAAACCAGCTTTAAGAGTTTCTGCAATGTCTGTGTACTCAAAAAAGGAAGACAGGGTTTCTATCCAACTGATTTTGAGAACACACCTCTTCAGTGGGGGCCCAGACACTCCTCCAGACAATTTTGTGCGCTAAATTCTGTATCTCAGCTGAGTCAGGCCGACCTGAACCTTCAAAGTCCTGGCCACAGCAAGGACCAAAACTTAAATCGGGTGCTAAGTTCCATGTGCATCCCAAGTCCCCACATGCTCCGTCTGCATTACGAAGTTCAGAACTAGAGGCGAGGAGGATCGCTGGCCTCTGAGAAAAAAGTAAAAGGTGAAAGAAAGGTTCTCGTTACCTTGACAAACCGAAGGTCTGCATCCTTTTCTTGTCCCAGATGGACGATAGGAAAACAAGGTTAACCACTCATATGACAATGAAGCACGTCGGTTTCGCTAGAGAATTTCTACACTTGGTCGGGAACAGGACCTCCAGGGAGGCAGCCAGCAATCTGGTGCCTGTGCTTGCAGGTGGGTAGTGCTGATGAGGAAGTGAGCTTCTTGCTGGCCATGCCATGCAACTGCTTAGTTGGAGCTGAAGCCGGAGCTCTAGGCCATTGCCTGCTGGGTGAGGTAGGAGATGTGAATGAAGGTGGTGGGGATGTTATTCTCCTGTAAGGCACTTGTTTTTCCAGCTATTTGCCAAAGAAACCTAAGAAGCAGCAAGGCCTGGTGTAGTTGGGGCTTGTAAAAGGGCCGAGGGCTGCCCGAGGAAGTCAGGGCTCCAGGGAAAGCACTTCCCATCCGCTGGCTGTTTGACTAGTTGCTCTTCAGCTTTACCTAGTCAGGGCAGGGATTCCGCCATGGAGGCCAAGTCTTGGTGACACTGAACCTTCCCTAGATCACTGTATTTCCCCTCAGTTCTGGATCTCTCCTATTTTTACTGACCCTGAAATAGTGACCCCAGCTCCACTGGTGAGATCTGTGCAGGGCAGAGGCTGGAAATGGGCCTATTTCCCAGTGCTTACGTGAATTAGGACGTGGGGGAAAAAATCTCTTTGAATGGAACCTAGGCTGAAGCCAAGGTAAAGCCAGGCTTCTGCCCCCACCCAAGCAGCTCACCCGGAAGTTTGGTCCTCAGTTAACTCTGAGGCCTGTCCATCTCCCTGCCAAGTCTAAGACCCCTTCTCACTTCTTGTCGGAGGTGCAGCAGCTCTTTGACAGGCCTTACTTGAGTCCTCAGATCTTCCTGCCAGAAGAAGCCTTGAAGCCGGAGCACCCACTCCACCTGCCAGCAGCAAAAAGAGGTCAACCCCACAGCAAGTGCTGACCAACTTGGCCCAAAGCCAAGCTAATCAGCGGGATCCTAGACATAACTGTGCATCTCTCCGTAAGGGGACAGCAGGGAGGAGAGACAAAAATATACTTTCTCAGGCCAGGGGCAACACTAAACAGGGTGAGAGGAATTTTTCTCTCGAAAAATACTTAAATATGTTAGGTTAGAAAAGTTGCAAAACAAGGTAAAAGTTACAGCCTAATCGTGTCCTTAAACAGACAAAAATGCATATACACATTTCTAGAAGGGATACAAAAACAGGACTCTCCGGAGTTTTACTTCTCACGATTTACTCTTCTATACGTGATTTGTATTTTTTACCAGCACGAATTAAAGTTGTTAATGTTTAGTCCTTCTCTTTTTAAGAATGTTGGTTTTGTATGGCTTACAGACCTTAGTTAACTCCTAACTAGGAAAGAGCTCTTGTTTGAGATGACCGACGCTTTCCAACTAGAGATGGCGGTTTTAAAAGGCCATTGTAAACTGAAACAAATTGATGTCATTCCCAGAATTCTGTCCCGCCCCTTGGGATACTCCAGTAGCATCATGGAAGGACTGCTGCTCTAAGCCGGATGGTACACTGGAGTTCAAGATCACAGGTTCCACTATGGGGATCACAGCTTCTGGTCCTAAGCCTCGCCCAGTAATTTCACAGGCTGCCGGGTGAGCGTCTGCTAAGCACCCACCCCAAGATGTGGTGGCGGTTCCAGCAAGCACGAAGTACCTGGGGGCATTCAGCTCTTTCGGAAGCTTGGTATTAAAGGAGGTGTTTTGAGAGAGACCAGAGTCTGTTCACCTCAGCCGGGGAGGCTTTCTGATGCCTTCACCCCTGGAGTCTAGCCTCCTGCTTCCCCGGTTCTGTGGCCCTGCTGACACACGCCAGCGCCCGCGCTTGGCATGTGCTGGTCTCGTCGACCTCCCAGGTTTTCATGGTCATTGACGTGACCGCCCTCCGATGCGCTGCGCCTCTCTGGCAGGTGGGGCCACCAGAGAAGCAACAGCGTGGTCAAGATTTAAAAATGCGGCGTTTCACAGGCGAACGCACCGTTGGACCAGGTGAGGGCACCTCCGCCTAGCCCAGTCCCAGCAGAAAGCGGCCAAAAGGACTCGGAATCCTTCCCCAGAGGCTTCAGCTTGGCAAACCCTGCAGAGAGGTGCCAACGCCAGCTTGGAAGGTTTAATATCCACTTAAGATTTCTTTTAATACCCACTTAAGACTTTTTGTCTTTCTAAATTCCTCATCGTCAACCTCCCCTGTTCTCCACCCACCTTCCCCTGTAAGCTCTGCCTTAGCCACACAATGGCCAGTCCTCCCCTCATGGGGTCAGGGTTTTTTATTCAAAGTAGGGAAAAATTGCACTTGAGAATGAATCATCCATTTTATTTTATTTTATTTTGTCATGTGCTCACAGCATCTCTCTCTCTCTCTCTCTCTCTCTCCCCTCTCCCTGGCAGGTCAGAGATAAATTAAAAATAAAATCTACAAGGAAAATAATTTATAAAAGCACTTCCCAGGCTCGTGCCTTCTATCCCTACTGCTCATTTAGAATGCACCCCTCACCCCTGCCAAGCGGGGAGGGGAGGAGATTCAGTACTTCTCCCCCAACAACTCACTCCTGCTCGTCTGGGGCTGACTGTACTCCAGAGCCAGGCAGGGGTGGGGGCAGCAGTGGCAAACAGTTAAAAATAAAGACACTGTGGTCCTGGAACCATCTGGCCACCTTGGCGCTCCCCTCTCTGCCTCCCCCAGGCAGTCCTCCTGCCTGGGGCCTTTGCTAACATGGGGGTGTGGAGAAGCAGCCCGTGGCCGAGAGCCTAGGGGGAGGTGCTCTCAGCCCCCATTACATGCACTTCTCATTCTAGAAAGAAACCCAAAAAAAAAAAAAAAGCAGACGGAGACCTCGGGACAGAGGAGAAAAATCCCAAGTGTTCACACAGTTACACGGAGTCTTTATGGCAAAGAGAACATTTAGCAGCTTTGAATATTGGGGTTATCTCCTTTTTACTCAACACAAGCATTCTAGACCCTATAAGTGATACAGGGCTCAAGCCCTAAAAAAATCAAAGCGCAAGAAATTCTAAGAGGACTAGTTTTTGTTGCTGGGTTTTGTGGTTTGTCTTCCAGTGACATGCCCAGTGGTTGGCAGGGGAGACCTGAGGGAAGGGTCACCCCCCAGTGTTGTGCTGAATGCTGCCTGGCTTCTCCACATCATCCCCCCTCCTCAAGGCGGCACCCCAGCTGCACAAGAGCTCCAGGCGGCGGGGAGGGGCAAGAGGACAGCATTGGCATGCAGGCTCTGATGGAAACTGGGGGCGCCTCAGCTCAGGGGGGACTGGGCACCAGGTGAGACGGAGTGGCGGGGCAGTGAGTGACATGCTTGGTGCTGGGGCTGCTGCGACACTGGGGCCTCGCGGCCCTTTCCCATTCACCCTGCTCTTGGACCCAAACCCTCCAAGCCAGTGTTGGGTCCCAGCGGCTCCCCGAACGACTGAGAACATTCCAGGAGACCTCCAAGGCTCCCCTTCAGGGCTGCCACAGGGCAGGAGCAGCAGGAGCCTACAGAGCCCCTCCCAGATCCCACCTCGTGTTCCACCCTCCCGTGGGGTGAAGTAGGGTTTACTGGTGCCTGTGGCCTAGTCCCACCTAAATCCCGCTGCCTGGAATCCTGGCCAGAGCCGACCTTTAACCTGCCCTTTGATTTTCTTCCCGCTTTGATTTTTTTGGGGTTGGTTTTTTTTTTTTGTTGTTTTTGTTTTTACCCCTTACCATCCCTCCTTCCTTCCAGGAATGAGACTTTCTACACCTTTCCTCTCACGGTCCTCCCTCTTCCCCTCGGTCGGCCTCCAGCAAGGCCAGCACCACCCCCTCCCTCAAAGGAAACAGCAGGGGAGGACCCCGTCCACCCAAACGGTCTGGCCACCTCCGCCCCACCCCACCCCCGCCGGGGGGGAGCGGAGCCAGACAGCGCCTGCGCCCTCCTCTTCCTGTCCACTGACCCGCAGTTTCTCCCATCTGAGAAGATCTGTTGGATAAGAAGGCGTGTAAGTCCCCGCTGTAGGTCCAGGTCCAGGCCCAGGCCCAGCCCTTCAGTTTCCGTCCCGGTGAGCGTCAACCCCCCTCTCCTCCCGGGCTCACTTTCTTCGGTCCTTTGGCTTCCTCTCCTGTCGCCGGGCCTGCTGGTCAGCCAGGGTGCGGGGAATGAGGAGGACACTGCCGTCCCCGGCATACTGGAGTGCGTACTGACTGGGCGAGTAGGGCCGCCCGTTCTCATCCCGCAGCCGCCCAAACACCTCCTGGTACAGGCTCTGGACCTTCTGCTTCATCTGCCGCAGGGACCGGAGGAACTCGACCTTCTCCCGCAGCAGGCGAGCCTTATCGCGCTGCAGGTCCTCCACATCCCGCTCCAGGTTCAGGATGGTGTCCAGCTTGCGCTTGCGGCAGTTCTGGGCGGCCATCTTGTTCTTGCCCCGGCGCCGGATGTCGCGGATGAGGCTCAGCTGGGCCTCGCTCAGCTGGTACTTGGACAGCAGCTCGTTGAACTCCTCCACGGGCAGGTTAATGATTTTGTCGTTGGTGAAGGGGATCTTCATGGCTCTGGCTCGATGCTCATCACGGCTCATCTGCTTGTCGAGGAAGTCGGCCTGTTTCTCCTTGCTGCCTTTCTTGAGGGCGCTGGGCGGCGGCAGGTCGGCAGAGTCGAGGGCGCTGGGCGCCATGTTGTACGTGTGGTTGTGGCCCACATGCTCCAAGTAGGGCAGGCAGGAGAGCTGAGACGGATCCTGGTAGCTCATGCGGCAGAACTTGGAATACTCAGGCTGGTAACCCACGGCGCCCTCGGCCTCTTCCAGATCCAGGGTCTCAGAGTCAGAGCTGTAGCCAACAGCACCTTCCTCAGAAAAGGAGGAAGAAGCAGAGGAAGAGGACGAGGAAGAGGACGAGGAGGAAGAAGAGGAGGACGAGGAGGAGGACGAGGAGGAGGAAGAGGAGCTGCCTTCTGAGCTGCTCAGGGAGGAAGGGCTATGGCTGGAGTCCAAGGAGAGGCCTGAGTCAGAGTCAAACTCCTCCTCGAGCTGGGAGGCCTGCACGGGGTTAAAGCCCTCTTCGATGGCCAGGTCCATCAGGCTGATCTCGTCCAGCATGGCTTCGTCTAACAGGCCCCCCAGCGGGTCAGGCAGCTCGGGGCCTGCTGTGTCGTTGGCTGTGCCGTTGAGCTGGGGTGGAAAGAAGAGCCCCGCCAGGTTGGTGGAGCCAAAGGTGGAGTTGAGGCTGGTGGAATTGCTGGGGACCAGCGGGAGCAGCGTGGAGCCGCTGGCCACAGGCAGGCTCTCCACCTCGGGACTGAAGAGAGAGAAGTCCTGGCTGCAGCCCCCCAGGGACGCCTGATGCAGGCTGACATTCTGATTGATGGGAGTGTTGGGGGCAAGGCTGTAGTTGGTGCTCAGGGGGTCTCCAGGAGGGGCGCTGTACAGGATCTCGTTTGTCGAAGTGTTCACTTCCATGGCCTGGGAGGGGAGAAGAGCACCACCGTTCACTCTGAGCAGACTCCCTCCCCCAGTGTGGCTGGGGGCACAGCGGGCACCTGACGCAGGCACGGATGCATGGGTACAAGGGCGACACACTGGAATCCAGAGCCCAGGGGTCAGCTCCTGGCCCTGCTTGGTCCACTGGCGGAGATGGTTCCTCCCTGGAGACCCCACCCCAAGGCAGGACTACCCGGCTCCCGCTTGTGTTTGGCCAGACTCCCCCCCACCTCGGAGAGAGAGGAAGAGAACACCTAACACTGCCCACCTCCTCGGTGCAAAATCCACACATTCAAAAGAACACCAGCCTTGGAGTGAGAAAACCTAGCTGCACTGCTTGCTGTGTGACCATGGGCACATCGCTTAACCTCTCTGAGTTCCAATTTCCTCACCTTTAAAACAACAAAGGGCTAACTAGACGACTGTAAGGATCAGGAAAGATGACAACGGCTATAAAGCACTGTGTGAATGTCTAGTTTTATCAATGCTAAGCCCCGGAAGCACTCAGTCGAGTGACTGCCTACCTAAAGGAAAGGAAGAAGGCATACCAAGGAGACGGTCCTGCTTTAGAAGGCTCAGCCCTGGGGTTTTAACCCAAACCCCAATCCTGATTTTACCCCGTACCCCAAGGAGACACCTGGACAATGACCCCTCAGTGTCCCCACTTCCCTGAGATCAGAGAAAAGCGTTACTTTCTCTTCCAGAGGTGGAAAAGCAACTGAGCGCTAAAACACTCCCCACACTGTCCGATAGGATCGTGGCCCATTTTAATAATCCTACCTGCATTTCCATAATAGACATGAGATCTTGCCACTGCTGCTCCAAATCAAATGGCGAGTCTGTCCCCGTCAGGAGAGGAGACAAGAGGTTGTTCTGAAGGCCTGGGGGCTCGCTCTCGCTAGGCACTGCTTCTGTTATGCTGGAAATGTCTGCTGGAAACTAGGGCAAAACACAGAGGCTTTAACGAGGCGAAGGAAAGACCACCTTCTGCGTTCCTCCCAGAGACTACCACCTGAGGTTCTGTTTCTTCCTTCCTTTGAGTTCACCCCCAGCAGCCAGAACAAGGCCAGCACCAGGACCTGGCCCCTCAGGCAGCCGCAGAGGGGGACACGGTGTGCAGGCCACCCTGCTGGCTCAGTGGGCTCTCCCTGGAGTCCTGCTCACCTCAGCATTCTCCCCAAAGGGGCAGGTGGCCTCCAGCAGCCTAAGGCACTCTTCCAGGGACAGGGCCGTCTGGTCCTCCCCACCAGGCACCTGTGGCAACAGCAACTGTAAGTCTGACTGACCTGGGCCTTGGCTGCCTGCGGGCCAAGGCCTCTTCCCCAGCCTTTCCAAGGGGGAAGCTGAAGGAGGACGTGTATGGTTACAGGCCTGCACTCTCCCTCTGTTCCCGGGCTAACGGCTGGCCCTGAGTCCCAAACTCCAGGAAAGAACGGAGGGAGAGTGGAAGCGTCCTCGCGCAAACAGGAAGCTGCTAGGTGCTTTGCCTCCTCTGCTGTTTGTTACCAAGGCCTGGCCCCTCTGCTTCTGTTGCTCATCCACTCCCCCTTCCTCAGTCCAAGCGACTTAGAGACCCAACCCGCAAGATACATTCAGGTTCATCCCACAGACAGAACCTGCCTTCTGTGAGGACGGGTTTCTAGAAGTGGGCGGAGGCGAAGGTACCTGTGCAGGGAAGCTCTCCCCCGTTTCTCCATCCACTAGCAGGTTTCGTGCCAGAGCTTCTGCACCCTCGCCTGACCAGGTGTCGTCCTGCTCCGCTCCATCTTGCAGGTCCTTGTCCACATCCTGCTCCTTCTGGCGATGACTATAGTCAAAAATCTCACGCCCAGCCCCCAGGTCAATATCCTGTCGCCAAAGGATGTCAATCAGATCTATGTCCTGAAAGACAGATCGCCATGACTTTAGTTCTTGGATCCAAGGGCCCTTCCTAGCATCAACCTGGTAAATCCTGGGAGTGGGGGGCAGCTCTCCCAGCCACTGTCCCCTCTGTACCAACAAGGCTTCATTCATCCATTTCCAGATACCGGTCTCAAGAAAAAGAAAAAGAAAGAAAGAAGGAAAGCCCACAAACAAGAGCTAGTAAAAATTACCAGCGTGACCATCCCCACACAAGTCTGTGGGCTTAGGACCAGAGACACAGGCAGGCGACACAAGAAAAGAAGGGGGAAGCAGGAGACACTTCTCATTTTGGGAATGGGAATCCCTTAAAACTTGGGTTTGTAGGATGCTGGCCAGGCCAAGCAAGGGCGAACTGTCATGCAGAATTGCTTCCCGGTGGCCAGGCTTGCATCAGCCTATGGTGCCATTTCATTTGCATAAAGGGGTGGGGTGGGCCAGAGAGGAAAATCCCTGCATTTGCAACCACCTGATGCAACCAATGACAGCGACAGGCTGTCTCCAGCCCTTCCTACGGCCATCCTCCCTTCCCTGGCTGAGGAAGGAGTAAGGCAGAACACCCACAACTCTTAAAGCCCAGGCTCACCTCAAGATCCATCCCTGCCAGAATCCCCACTCTCAGCTGCTCCTAGCAAGCCGCCTCAGTCCCCAGAGAGCCTCAGGCAGTCAGCTGATCCTCACTGGGCACCCCACCCCTGCCAAGGCCGGCCCCTGGTGTCCCCTCACATGAGCGCGCTCACTCCCTCGCCACACCCCGGGACTCACTGACGCTCCGTCAGCCAGCCCACTCAAGGACGTGGACCCCATCACCGCTCAGCCACAACTGCCACCCCAGGCACCAAAATGCCTCCTTCCCACTCTACCCTGGTAGCTCCTGATCAGTTCCTGCACCAACTGCCACCCCCACTGCCACCAGCACGGAACACCAATAAGTAAGAGCCATTTGGGCTTCCTACACATGCCATCCCCTGTGGCCGAGGAAACCCTGAACTCTTGCCTTCCATTCAGAGAGTAAAAAAGCACTTTCCAGAAAGCAACATCCTCAGAGTAGACCCACCTCCCCAGCCCTGACCAGGTATCCCTTTCCCACCGAAACCCTCCCAGATCCTAAGACCTCCCAGGTGTACCTCTCCCTTTAGTCTCCCCCACATACACCAACCTGAACAGAAGCCCTGGACCCAGGAGCAGAGGGGGGCTGGGCCACCCGGTGACCAGCCAGCAAAGAGTTAAGGGGCCGGCTCCCTTTGGCATGGCCCCCACCACTGTGAGAGCTGCGGTCCAGGCGGGTCATGGTCTGCGAGATGAGCCCCAGGGCAGCTGGTGCCGGGAAGCCGGACAGGGGGCTGCAAGGAGCTCTTGGCTTGCAGGGAGCACACCAGGCTGGAAGGGTGGCCCCTTGCTAGCTCCAAGGGGCCCGAGGAGGGTGCCCCGCCCGTGCTGCTGCCTGGGCGGCCCAGCCCAGCCCCCTTCCTCCATCCTTGAGCAGCCCCCTCCCACCTCACAACCCCAGTTCCACTCAGGCGCCCGGCAGCCCCCACCCTGAGCTCACCGCAGAGGCTGCAGTGAGACGGGACTCCCACCCCATGCTCCGTGCTCAAGCTGCAGAGGAGAGCAAGCTCCCTCCGGGGCCTATCCTCCCGCTCCTCCCTCTCTCCCCCTCCCCACGCCCCCCAAACTTGTTACCTAGGCTGCAGCAAGGAGCCAATCCCCTCCCCCTCCCACCCCGCAGGTCACTGCTGAGGCTGCGGAGAGCCAATCCCCTCCCCCAGGTCAGCAGCTGGGCTGCGGAAAGAGCCAATCCCCTCCCACTGTCGTTACCTAGGCTGCGACGAGAGCCAATCTCCTCCCCCAAGTCTCCGCTGGAGATGCGGAAGGAGCCAATCCCCTCCCACCGCCTGTTACCTAGCTGCAGCCGGGAGCCAATCTCTGCACCAGGGCAGCTGGAGAAGCTGCCGCAAGGAACCAGCCCATCCCTGGGCCGCCTCCGTCTCCTCAAGGAGACGCACCCAGGGGCGGGCAGCCCCACCCAGCCCAGTCAGCCAGCCGGGGTGGCGCAGTGAGAGAGCACTGGGGGGAAGGGGTGCCACTCTCCCTCTTGTCGCATCCTGCTCACCCAGCCCACTCACGACTGGGCAGAAACCACTCCCACAGCTTTTGGGGGCATCTAGTTCTTCCCTGGAAGTGGAAGGAGTTTTCCGGTTTCTCAGAAGGGCTGTGGCCGGTCATCCTGAAGCCCAAGGATCACAAGCTGGGCTGGGCAGGAACCCAGTGCACCCGGCCCCGCTGTGAGCCAGGGGCTCGGTCACCCAACGACAGGCCAGAAGGGAGGAAGAAGGAAAGCCATCTGCACACAGGGCCGGCCAGGCCTAGCTCCGAGCAAGAGAAGAGGGACACAAGCCCGAAGGCCAGCACTGAAGGAGACAAGTGCTCTGCAACATCCTGGCCACAACTGTGTCCCACGATCCCGCTTTACCCCAGCTTTTTTCAAGAGCATTCTCTTCTGCCTGACCCCTGGCCCACATCTCTAAAGCAAGGAAGGAGAAAGCCGCCAACAGAATCAGGATCACGGTTCTGACTTCCATCCTCACTGCTGCAGCCCTTGAGCCTAAGGTCAGGTCAGGGACAGTATGTTCTCCTTGGTCACACACTGCTCCTCGCCGGGGAAGAGCTGTACACAAGCCACCCCCTGCGCTGGGCAGAGCGCCAACCTCGAGGGGAATCCTATCCCTGACAAGGGCCTGGGCTATGGCTGTCCATCGAACCGGCCTGGCAGCGGGGGAGCGCTGCCACCCCGGGGATAATACCAGCTCCAGCAGCGCCTGTCACATGCTCTGGACCCGGGTATTTTTATCCCGGAGTTGCTGAGGAAATGTTGTTCTGGACACGTAATAACCCTCCCTTCCCCCACGCCCAGTCTAGGCCCCTAATGCTGACCCACCCCCAACCCCCCAATGGGAGGAGAGAAGGCCTGGAATCAGGGAACACACAACCTTCATGAAGGCCAAAAAATGGAAGAAAGCAGGGTCAAAGTCCCACCCCATTCTGCCCCAACCCTTCCAATTACATCCAAACATCCCACCCTATCCCATCCCAGGAGAGCTCCCAGCTGGAACAGGAATGGAGCTACACTTGCAGAGCGCCCAGGAGCAAGCCCAGTCACACCACCCTTGGGGAGCAACATCAGGGCGGGCGGGCGGGCGGAAGAGGCTGGGAGGCATACTTCGTCAGACCACGGTACCAAGACTAAAGCCCATTTGAACGAAAAGGTCAGAGAAAGCAGAAAAAAAGCCGAAGTTCCCAGTGGCTCTGTAAAATATAGATGAGGCACTACAAGGTAAGGAATGCTTACAGCTCCCATGCTCAGATAATTCTAGTCCCTCTCAAAGCAGACCCAGCACGAGCCAGCTGAGCACAGAGGAACCCCGGCACTACCGGACATTTGGGACCAGATCGATCCGGTGTTTGGGGCCTGTGCTATGCTTTTTAGTAAGTGTAGCAGCATCCCTGGCTTCTCCCTGCTAGATGCCAACAGCAGCTCTTCCAGTTGGGACAACCAAACCGTCTCTGGACACTGCCAGATACCCCTAGACGGGCAAAATCGCCCCCAGCTGAAGACCACTGGCCCAGAGGAAGCCACACGCTTTGACAGTCACTAGCATTCAAAGAAATGAGCTCAGGAACAGGCCTGAATTCAGGACAGGAGGCAAAGCCTGGTCTGACTGGTGGGCAGAAAGCAGCCAAGATCTGCAGCACCTGTAAAACTTTTTACATACCCAGCCCCCCTCCCCGAGACTCACAGCTCTGGAAAACCCAGGCCAGCGCAATCCAGCCTTCTCTTTCCCTAATGGTCAGGACAGTGCAGCGGACCTTTTCTGAAGCTCCTGAAGGCCGAGCGGCAGGCCAGGGCCAAACACAGAGCTCAAAGTAGTCTTATCATCATGTTGGTGAGGTAGGAGCAGCAGGAGCCATTCATATCGTTAAAGGCAAGGGCCTCACTTTCTGCCCAGAACAGTATGTCAGCCACATGTCAGGAGCTAAAGATCTCTGCTGGCTCAAAGGAAGTGGACTTAGGCAGCAGAATGCAGCTTCTAGCTCCCAGCCCTATGCTCCCTACTCCCTGCAACAGGCCTTCAGCAAGGAATGGGAGCCTTGGCCCTCTCCTGGCCAAGAGTAACTATCTAAATCTACCCCTTGGCTCAGGCCCAGGAGAGCCGACTTATCAAGGACCTTACAACAGGCCTGACCACAAAGGAGGAGAACTTCAGGATATGCATGTGTGTTTTGACGTGGGGGAGGTACAAGGCAAGAGTCCACAAACTATTTGTGTCTTAGCAACAGATCTACACCGCATCAAAGCCCATCACAACATGACTCCCTCCCCCACCCCGGGGCCTCCAGCAGTCATGTTGAAATCCAAGCAGTAAACACGCTGGCATGTTCTAGGAACCTCCCACTGCTCTGACGGTACATTTAGAGGTGGGTCAATGGTTCAACACAAGGAAATGCTCCCAGCCCCCAACCCCGGTCAGACAATTCAGCTCATTCCTGTCAACGAACAATGCCTGAGAGCCCCCCCACCTCCCCCCTGCCCAACCACTGATCTTTACAGGGCAAGTACCATGACCAAGCTCCTTCGGTACCACCCCACCCCTGCGACCCCAGATCCCTCTCGCCCACCCCGACATGTGGCCACTAACCTCTTTGGTTAGGTCTCCACTGACTGGAGGGGCTACAGCTCCCAAATCCTCCAAATCTTCACTGAATCCCTGCTCCGTTTCGCTTTCTCGCACCCCGTTGTCCGGGCCTGTCACATCTTGGAGGCCACTGGAACTCTCGAGGGTAAGGCCTGAGCTGGGCTGGCTGCCAGAGACAGACCCCTCCGGATCCCGGTGGACCAGCCAGGCGTTTACCTCAGTGGTGGGCACCTGGAACCTGTCCAGGGCCCTCACCTGACTCAGGAGCCGCCGGGCAGTGAAGTAATTGTCCAGGTCTATGCTCTTGGGGTGGACACCATAGCCATCCAAGGTGTTCCTCAGGTTGTGGAACTGGGTCTGAGTATAGGCAGAACTGGGCCCCAGGATGATCTCCCGGAGCGGGGGGAGCTGTGAGGTCAGGTAAGTATCCACGTCCACCCGCACCCCAATCAAACTCAGCAGAATGGTGAACTGGAGGAGTCCTTCCGTTAAGTATTTCTTCAGAGAAAGCATCGCTGAAGGACCAGAATGTTTATGCTTTTTGGTTTTTAAATCTTCCAAAAGACAAATCAAGGCCACTGCTCTGCTGCTCCAGCCAGCAAGGTACCCTCCTCAGGGCCAAACCCTGTATCCCACCCTGGCAGAACACAGGGGCTGAGCTCCTGGATGGCCTCAGAGGAAAGCACGCCCTGTGAAGCCAAGGCCACACTCCAGACCACATTCACTTTTCCCTTCTCGATACCTCACCTCTGCACATACAACTGTTGCTAACCCAGTCCAGGCCCTCAGGGCCCACGTGACTTACTGTCTCCACAGTCCACATACAGTCATTTCCTCACTCACGTCAGTTGTCCTCTCTGTGGATTCCACTGCAGGCTGTTCTCAGGAACAGCTGATGGATTTTTTTTTTTTTTTTTTTTTCTTTCTCCCTAAGGTTTATTTTCTTTGGCTGGAGCTACAGGCCTTTTGTCTTGGGTCAGAGTGTCCCGCCTCCTCCACACTTACCAGGGGGGTTTCCAGAGAAACCTGAAATGGGAATCACAAGAGCAACAGGATAAGATTCTAGAATTTTCACACCATGATCAAGGCAGAAGGCAGGAAACACATTCAAATGCCACTTTTATATTTTATTGAAAAAATATCCCAGAGAAACAAAAACCAAAAATCTGTTATAAGCAGGAAAACTACGAAAGGAAAATACTGCTCACAAAGGATCCCAGTCTCTGGATATTAAATGTGTAATACCCTAAAAGGTAGCTTGTTTGGGATAAGCAGACAATGCCCGGGGCATCCAAAATATTTTACATGTGGTCTGATTTACCAACCCTCCCCCACTTCATCCACACACTACCCAGCTTCTATTTTTAGCCCGAGAAGCCCATTTCCTATCTTAAAGAAAAGTTGATTCCCCATCTCAGGAGAAAACTATCCACAACCCCTGTCCCTTCCAGTTCTAAAGGGAGAGAGAGGCTATTAGTGACAGAAGAGCGCAAAAGGACACGAGGACAACGTTCAGGACACCGCTTGGCAAAAAGAATAATGCCTTTTGTCGTCCCAGCTTTAAAATATTAATTCCTTTTCCTATCTCTCACATAAAAGGGGGGCTGAGCCTACTGAGGGGTGAGGTGGTGAGGCAGGATTATTCGACCCATAATTTGCATAGGCAGGTTTTATTTTCATTCATATGACCTTCTGAGCCAAAATAGAAGGATAAGGCCAAGTTCTCAAGCCAGCTAGCCAAGTGGGGAGGGAGTAAATCTGCCTTTCAGTTTCTAGTCTCAACTTTTCAGCTTCCATTAACCTCATAAACCAAGGTAACTCTCTTCACTGTCGTGACCCACCTACCAACTTCATCTTAAGGGGGACGAGGGACGGACAGACGGACGGACACACACACCCCTTATTTGGTTAAAGTAAACAAAACTGCGACCCAGAATTCTTGCTTGCACGACCCTCCCATTCTCACGCAATTTATGACTAAAACCCCCCCAAGAGACAGTTAACTTCGAGAAACCGGACAAGGCCCCTTAAAGACGGAGTAAGGCCAGAGGCCTCTGGTCTGAGCCCGCTCCCACCCCGCCCCGGATACCCGAGTCCGGCTGGGACCAAGTCGCCATGCCCGCTGTCGGCGCCTGGGCTTCTAGCCTTCTGGGGCAACAGCGAACAAGTGCTACCCGGCCGGCCTTGACCCACCCTCACAGCCAAACCCCACCCCGCCCTCCGTCCGGATGGCCCCACCCCGTCCAGGCCCGGGCCTCACACCACGCCTTCTCGCGCCCTCAGCCCTCCCCAGCCCAACCCACCCCCGAGCAGGCTCTCTCCACGGCCTCGCGGCCCCTCCCAGCCAGGCCCAGGGCCCGGGCCCGACGCGAACCTCGCTCACCCGCCGTTCCCGCCTCCTGCCCCTGGGCTCCACCCCGCCGCCCTTCACCCCACAAGCCTCGGCCCCGCGGCGCTACGCCCCTCGCGTCGGGAAAAGGAGTGTGCCTGATACCCGCTGCAGAGCTCGGCGTCCGCCGCTGCCGCCACAGCAGGCCCTCAGCCCGAGTCCCGGCCTTGCAGCCGCCACCACCGGCCGGCCTAGAGCTCCCCAGCCTCCGCTTCCCTCCCCGCCCCCTCCTCCCACCTCACTCGGAAGCCCGCCCTCCGCGTCTTTCCTAGGAACACGTTTCTCCAATCAACGAGCCGAGACCGCGGCCTTCGCCGGATGTCATTTTGATTGACAGCCGAAAGAGCCCAATGGCTGAGCGTGTCTCCTCCTCCTCCCTTTCCCCATTTCCCAAGACTGACATGGCCCATGGCCCAGTGGACGCGTAGGCCCGCCCCGCGGCGTGGGCTCACCAATAACTGGGGCGAAGGCCCTAGAGCCCGGCATTCTGGCCTCTCCGCCGTGCGTCGGCCGCCCGAGGTATTACAGGCTGGGCGCCGAGTAAAGTGTGCAAGCTGATGGCTCCTAGTGCGTTCTTCGGCCGGGGGATGAGGGCCTGGGGCCGGGAGTGAGAGGCGGTATCGCTGCCGGAGCGCGGAATTCCCCCCCAGAAGGTTCCCACGGTGACTTGCAAAAGTCCGGCGAGACCTGAGGGGGCCGAGGCGGGACACAGAGCATGTGTTTCCCGCGGCGGCGACGCTCGAGCCACCATATTGAATGCTGGCAGCGGAAACCGCTATCGCTGCTTCCGCTCTGTGCGAACCTGGCACCGCGACCCGCGCCAGTCAGGGATGGTTGCGTCGCAGGTCCCAGGCAAGGGTCGCATCGCGGGAATGGCCCTGCGGGCGGGTTTCCACGACGTTGGTGGGACGTTGGCGGTGGGAGGGATGTGGCATAATTAGCTATTTTCGTCGTGATATAAATACCCTGTAGAGCTCTTCTTCCCCGTCTTGTCTCCCGAGTCCATCCAACCACGGAGCTTAGTCTTTCCTTTCAGGAACTTTCCTCGCGTTCAGGTGCTGGCCTATCTCGCTTAGCCAACAACCTTGTGGTTTTCAAACATTGCTTTCTCCCCCAGCATCACTTCGGGGAGCTTGTCAAACCTACAAACTCTGAAGCCTCACTCCAAAGATCCTGATTCACTTAGCCCTGGCGGGCGGGGCGGGGGGGGGCGGGGGGCGGCGGCGGGAAGGGCCTGATCACCTGCCTGCTTAGTAGCGACTTGGGTCATTTTAATGCGGTTAGTCCCAAGACCACCTTTAGGCAATCACTGAGTTGAAGTTCGTAGTATTTTGTTCTCAGCTGTGGGACAAAGAGGCATCAACTCAAATGCCTGAGCCCAGGACGCTCCTTGTAATCTAGTGGGCAAAGCATTGGTTCTTGTACTACTAAGGAGAAGGCCAACCACTGACTCTTCAGATAAAAACATGGAATCCTCAGATGTTTCTAGAGTTAGGAGGCTTGCTTTGGGGCGGTTCGCAGATTCTAAAGCACTTTTAACATTTCATTCAGAAATGTACACCAGCGTCCATTCATCCAATCCTTAAAAAACTGCTGAGGTACTTCTGCATCTGGAAGATTCTGATTCAGAGACCACATCTTCTTATTCGTTTTACCATTTGTCTCCCAGCAAATGCTAGAATGTAGACTCCATGATGACTAGAATTCTGTGCATTAACTGTTGAGTCTCCAAAACCTGAGAGCAGTACCAGGGATGAAATAGACGATAAACTGAATAATTGAAGAACTGAAGCAGGCAGGCCTGTGATTAGAAGTTCCTGCTAAAAGGGGCGCCTGGGTGGCTCAGTCTGTTAAGCATCTGACATCAGCTCAGGCCATGATCTCATGGCTCATGAGTTCGAGCCCCACGTAGGGCTCTGTGCTGATGGCTTGGAGTCTGGAGCCTGCTTCCGGTTCCGTTCTCCCTCTCTCTGTCCCTCTCCTGCTCACCCTCTGTCTCTCTCTCTCTCAAAAATAAATGATCATTTTTTTAAAAAGTTCCTGCTAAAAGCAGAAATTAATACCGTGGAAGACGTGGTTTTAAAGGACATGGCACGTTGCCAAGGAAATGGGGGACTGTTAAGCCCCTGAATTCATAAGACCATGAAGGTAAATATTCAGTATATATATTCAGTATATATTCAGTATATTCACTGAAATGAAATGGCAGTTGTAGGTGGGAAGGCCACGCTGGGGAGATAACACATGATATCGTCACGTCACTTTGAAAGCCTGAATTCATTTGGTCACTTTGAAGGACTCGAGTTTGTGGAGATAGCACTCACCCATCATCTCCTCTCCTTTCCTTTCTGGGGTCCTGGAAGTCAAGGGAGTAGCAAGCACGGAGAACCGGAGGGGCTCGTTAATCCCTAGAGAAGGGATGGGAGAGGTGTGGAAAAGTCTTTTGTTTGTGCCCACTCTGTCCCTGTCATTTCCTTTTGCCTGCCAACTTCTAGTACCGCGCTTCAATGCGTATAATAATTCTTTGAACGTACAGTGGGAGGGAGGTGGATCAGGAACCGTATGATTGGGTTAAAGAATGACTGGATAAAGTTTCCTGCTCAGCAGTTACTCAAGGGTGGGAAGGAAGAACGAAAGACAAAGAACAGCCAGCCCATTGCAAGGGCTGAGGAGGATATAGATGTAGAGACGGTCTCAATCAGCAGCAGGCAGTTAGGCCTGGCAGGGTGTGGGCGTCCTGGATATTTAATACCCCTTGGGTAGCAAGAGAAGATCAGATCAAAACACTGTCTTCTACTCAGTCTAGAGTTCCAGATCAAGTCTGAGCAGGTGCAAACCTCCTTCCCAGAACGCACTGATTAACCCTGTGACATCCAGGGCGTGTGTCCTTCAGCGAGGAAGCCACCGCCCTCCCTTCCCCTGGCATCCTCTCCCCCTCCTTTGCTTTGGACAGCTGTTAATAGGACAATTACCCAAGAAGCAAAAGAACAATCCCATGCTGATGTGTCATCAGTCCTGGTATATCCATTAAATCAGACTGAGAAGACCACTGGAAAAAGTGAGCACATGCATTCCCCTCCCTAAGGGAGAGGCTGAGAGCCATCAGAAAAACCAGGCCTTGCCCGTGTGACTCGAGACTGCTTGGGAGAGAAGGCAGTGGGAAGCCAGGAAGAGAGTTCGTTCTAATGCACAGGGATTTAATGTAATCGAAGAGCCCGCTAACTATACACTGAATTATCTACTCATCTGGGTTATATCCCTGTTGACCCGGCTTCCTCCTTGGAAAAAGCTGTTGCCACCAGCAGGCACATCCATCCTCCAGTCATCCTGGGAGGAGGACACCTGCCAGGAAACGCTCAGAGAAGGGATTGCATTTCTTCTGGAATAGCAGGAATTGCTTTTTCCCCTAAAGGGAAATCCAGTCTTTCTGCTATTCTGGTTGCCCGTTCTTTTTCCTTTTTTAAAAAATGTTTTGAAATGTTGCTAATCTATATAAACATTCCTCACTCTCCAACTTCCATCTAATCCAGGGGAGTGTAATAGATGACTGCCTGAGATTTCCTTACAGCCCTTCTGAGAGATTCTAGGATTACATCCTGTCAATACTAAATGTTAGCATGTCTTGCAAAGAAATCAATTAGTTTTCCACCTAATCCAGACATCTGGCCTCCTTTCTTAACATGGTAAACATCATTAGCAAGCTTGTTACCATTAAACCCTCAAAAGAGGTAAAGCTCTTGGCAAACCGGCCTCTTCCCTGTGCACCTCTTCCTCGGCTGTCTTAGAAGATTGCTTCTCAACCCTGGCTGCACATTAGAATCATCAGGGGGGCTTGTAAAAAATATCAATGCCCAGGTCCCACCCCCAACCAATTAAGTCTGAATCTCCCAGAGCAGCCCTGGGCATCAGGATTTTGTAAAAGCTCCTCAGGTGATTCTTATGTGCAGCCAAAGTAGAGAATCGTTAGCTCGGAGCAAGAATCCAAATTGGGTAAAAAAAAGAACAGCAGTGGTAATGCACAAGCACAGACTCGAATCCCCACCTGATTTTAGGATGTTTTCTTTCCCAGTCCTAAAATGCCCTCCTCCTGGAATTAGCCAATGAAAACACCTCATTGTTCATTCACGTCTTGGTAACAATTTATGAAGCTGAGTTCAGCCTTTCTGTATGTCTCACCACATTGTCCCCCAACAATGTTGGGTAAATTTCGGGAGGTGCTATTGTGAGGTGGGAAGAGTGGGTGTTTTGGACTCAGAGCTGGGTTCAAAAATCTGGCTCTCCCACTCACTTGTTGGGCCCTCCTGAGCTAAATGGAGATAACAACATACAGATTCACAAGGTTTAAAAATCAGATCCTGTGGGGTGCCTGCTTGACTCAGTTGGTAGAGCAATGCAACGCCTGCTCTCAGGATCATGAGTTCAAGCCCATGTTGGGCATGGAGCCTACTTTTTTTTTTTTTAATGTTTATTTTTGAGACAGAGACAGAGCGTGAACAGGGAGGGACAGAGAGAGAGGGAGACAAAATCTGGAGCAGGCTCCAGGCTCCGAGGTGTCAGCACAGAGCCCGATGTGGGGCTTGAACTCATGAATTGTGAGATCATGCCCTGAGCCAAAGTTGGATGCTTAACCAACTGAGCCACCCGGGTGCCCCGAACGTGGAGCCTACTTAAAAAAAAAAAAAAAAAAAAGTCAGATCCTGTGTATAAAGCCACCTATGGGGGTGCCTGGGTGACTCAGTTAAGAGTCTGACTTTGGCTCAGGTCATGATCTCACAGTTGGTGTGTTTGAGCCCTGCATCGGGCTCTCTGCTGTCAGCACAGAATCCGCTTAAGAGCCTCTGTCCCTACCCCCCGCCACTCCCCCCTCCCCCCCCCTCGCTCGTTCTCTCTCAAAAAAAGTTTTGTGTTTTTTTTTTTTTAATAAAGAACAAAGCCACCTGTGACTGGGTAACGCTGAGCATGAGGCTCCTTTCTTGCCCAACTCTCCACCCACTCTACAACCTTATTATCCCACAGAAGGCCAAACGCCTTGAAGAAACGTGAACTGTCCTTAGGATGGTCAACTGGAAATTCATCCTGCAGACAGAGCGTGGAAGCTTTCGTTTTCTCTCTGGAAGATGCCACAAGCTCACACATCCACACCTCGCATTCCACACACACCTCCCCCTCTTGACATTATAGCAAGAAAAAGAGAGAGAGAGGCTGTTACCCAAGGGAGCTGTTTCTTCTTGTCACACAAGAACAGATGCCCAAATCCTAGGACAGCACAGAAATGTGGCAGCAGGAGAGTGAGTCAGAGGAAACAAAATGGCCTCACCTCCAAGATATACTAAGGCCCAGAGGGGAGCCCATTTGAATCCATTCCGACTCTAGCTGGTTAGAGCTGTGCCCAGCCCCTCACCGTCCATCCCCCTCTCCCCCCCCCCCCCATCTCCAAAGGCACCCACCCTTAAGGGAGCAAAGAGCAGGGAAATAAGAGGCTGCATTCTTTTTGAACACAGCTTTGGCTTCCTCATTCCAGGGAGGCTCTCCAGCTGCTTCCCATCCGCTACATTTGCAGGCTTCTTAGGTGCTGCCAGGCTTATGCTGTGAAGTCCTCTTGGGACAATGCTCTGTAGGACACTGACCTGCCCCTGGGCTCCCTGAGCTGGTATTTTTTACATAGAACCACGTTAAAGGGGCACCCTGGGGGCCCGGAGGACAGAAAGGAATCCTGAGGTCTCTGCTGAGAGACTTTAGAGAAAGAACCATCACTGGGGAGAATCTCTTCCCGGAAAAGTTCAACTTGAGGCCTCTGAACGCACTTTTTCACCACAGCACGTAAACACGTAAAGAGATCCTGGTGATTATAAGGATTAACAACAACCAAGGTGGAAGAGGCGGCAGTGAGGAGGATTTTGTGGTTCCTGAGCTTCCTTCCAGGGCCTTCTCTTTCATCCCAGCCCCTATGCCCCTCTCTAGTGCCTTCTAGTCGACTGTCCTGTAACCAGCTCTCCCACCTCCACCCCTATCCCCACCCCCATTCCCCTTGGAGCCACACAGGCTCCCTAAGTCCCCTGACTTCCTTGGCCTCCTTCCCTCCCCTCTTCTGCAAGCTGACCCTCTCCCACTGTGGGGACCATATGCCACACAGAGGCTAGGAAATGCCCCCTGGAGGCTTTTCAATGCTGTCCTTGTAAATATGAGCTAAAAATGAACTAGCTGCCAAAACCATTAAGGCATTGAAATAATCAAATCAGTATTTTTTTTTTTTTTTTATTACATACCGAGCCAGCATGACCGTTGACATAACTTCTGATGATCTGGAATCCAAACAAATAAAAGACTGCGTCTTCTCCCCCATTGCACCAAATAGTGTTGATTCATGTTCACTATTATAACTCTGATAGCCTGCAAGAAAGATTCAGATGTGTCTTCTAAATCATCACAGAAAGAGGTTCGGCAGATGTTTTCCTCAGGTGCTTGCATGGCTCGCTCTCTCACTTTCAGTTCTTTGTTCAAATGTCACCTTCTTGAAGACTTTCTCAAATGACCCTAATGAAAGTGGCATTCTGCCCTCACTCCACACCCCTTCACATTCCTGATCCCCATTCCTGCTTTATTTTTCTTCCTAGCAGTCATCACCAACTCACGTAATACCTAATTTATCTGTGTCCTCTGTTTCCCACAGAAATGCGTGCACACACACACAAACTCTTGAATATCAGCTCCACGAAAGCAAAGATTTTGTTTGCTTTGTCCACGATTGCATCCCAATGACTGGAAAAGTACCTGTACCCGGTAAGCACTCAATAAACATTTTTGCAGCACGTAAAATCTGGTTTCACTGATAAGCATGTTTTTATTATTATTTGTTTAACATACGTAGTTGGTGGGGGGGCGGCTGCCTGGCTCCGTTGGTGGAGAGTCCAATTTCAGCTCAGGTAATGATCTTGCAGCCTGTGAGTTCTAGCCCCGAGTCACGCTCTGTGCTGACAGCTCGGAGCATGGAGCCTGCTTCCATTCTGTGTCTGCCTCTTTCTCTGCCCCTCCCCTGCTTGAACTCTGTCTGTCTCTCTCTCTCTCAAAAATAAACATTAAAAAAAATACAAATAAAATAAAATAGGTAGTCTGTGACTATGTACTATCTTCCTCATCCCGAATTCATTTACTCATTGACTTAACGAATGCTTTAAAAAAATTTTTTTTTTTTTTTTATTTTATAAAGACAGAGTAGGAGCAGGAGGAGAGGGGCAGAGGGAGAAAGAGAGACTCTCAAGCAGGCTCCGGGCAGAGTGCAGAGCCTGACAGAGGGCTTTATCCCATGACCCTAGGATCATGACAGGAGCTGAAATCAAGAGTCAGACCCTCAACCAACCGAGCCACCCAGGCACCCCAACAAATGCTTATTAAGTACCTGTCACATGGGAGGCCCTGTCCAGGACCCCAGGGATTCCACAGTGACCAACACAGACACATTATCTCTGTTCTCCTAGGACTCAAAGCCTGTTGGGGAGAAGGACCATACACATTTGTACGTAAGTAAATTCATAAAGACGATATTCAGAGATTGAGAAAGGTACAATGTAAGAAATCACTAGGGAGGCACCCCTGGCTGGCTCAAGTTGGTACAGCATCCAACTCTTGATCTCAGGGCCATGAGTTCGAGCCCCACATTGGGCATGGAGCCTATTTAAAGAATAATAATAACTTGGGGCACCTGGGTGACTCAGTCAGTTAAGCAGCCAGCTCTTGTTTTCTGCCCGGGTCATGATCTCACAGGTTGGTGAGTCTGAGTCCTTTGTTGGGCTCCTCTCTGATAATGCAGAGCCTGCTTGGGACTCTCTCTCTCTCTCTCTCTCTCTCTCTCTCTCTCTCTGTTCCTCCCCCCCAAAAAGAATAAATAAACTTAAAAAGAAAAAAAGAAAGAAAAAGATGAATTTGGTTTGAAAATTTTTTTTTAAATTTTTTTATTTATTTTTGGGACAGAGAGAGACAGAGCATGAACGGGGGAGGGGCAGAGAGAGAGGGAGACACAGAATCGGAAACAGGCTCCAGTCTCCGAGCCATCAGCCCAGAGCCTGACGCGGGGCTCGAACTCACGGACCGTGAGATCGTGACCTGGCTGAAGTCGGACACTTAACCGACTGCGCCACCCAGGCACCCCTGAAAATTTTAAAAAAATAGCGGCAACTGGGTGGCTCAGTCGGTTAAGCATCTGATTTCAGCTCAGGTTGTGAGTGGTTTGTGAGTTCGAGCCCTGCATTGGGTGAGCTCAAGTCATGTTTAGGGTGAGCAGGAGCCTCACTTCAAGTGAGCAAAGCCCTGCTTTCAGTGAAAACAAGCCCCACTTTGGGTGATCCCAGAGTCTCTCTCTCTCTGCCCCCCGCTCACTTGTGCCCTCTCGCTCTCTCAAAAAATAATAATAATAAGGGGCACCTGGGTGGCTCAGTTGGTTAAGTGTCTGACTCTAGATTTCAGCTCAGAGCATGATCTCACGGTTCATGAGTTCAAGCCCTGCATCAGGCTCTGTGCTGGCAGTGCAGAGCCTGCTTGGGATTCTCAATCTCTCTCTCTCTCTCTCTCTCTCTCTCTCTCTCTCCCCTTTCTTTCTTCCCCTCCCCAGCTCTCTCTCTTTCAAAGTAAATAAACTTACAATACATAAATAAAATCTTAAAAAAATAAAATAAATAAAGAGTAATAATAAATTAAATAAATAGAGTGCTGAGACAGAGAATGTGACAGGAGAGACCTACCAAGTTAGATTCCATGGGTTAGGTTCCCTTTGGTGATGAAGGTGACACTTGAATAGTGAGAAGATCTTTCTCAGCAGAGGGAGAGTCCCCTTGACAGGCATCTGGATGAGTGAGTACAGTACACAGGGTAAGAGGCCTTGAGAAGAAGGGACAACCAACGTTGAGCTTGAACCCTGGTTCCCATCCCCAGTCAACTGAAGTCTTTATTAGCTGCACCATCCTGATAAGGTCACACAAAACCTGAATCTCCCCACCCCTTAAAATGTGGGTGACAGTACCTCCCTCACACGTGTGAGTTACATTTGGTAACGCCTGTAACAGTGTTTAAATGCAAAATACCTGCATGGTGTTGTTAGGGGTAAACGGGTAAGTACCACCCACTTTGTACCTCTGGAGTGTGAATTTCCCACTGGCCTTAAGTATCCGGAAGTGAAAGTTTGAACTCCGGCATATTTAGACCAAAGAAACCAAAGCATGGCAACGCCTGATGCCTGGTGAAGCACTCGTGCTGCTAGGCATCTGTCCTGCCACAAACTGTCCTGTGTCTTGAGAGATTCGGCGGAGGGGGGGAGGGGGGGGAGGGGGGGGGGAGGAAGGGACCTCGGCTCCCTTCCTGAGGAGTGGGAGAAAGTATTTTGCATAAAAGGGTCTCCCCAGAACTGTTCTTGTCTGCTTTCACTCCTAGACCCTTCCCCTGAGACCCGAAGGATGATTCGAGATACTTGTCCCCGAGTTATCTACCAGGCGTCAAGAGACAAAACTGGGCTTTGGCCCCAGGACAGCCTGCGCACACCCGCGCAAACCCAACTCACGGGCCAGCGGGGAGGCAGGAGGGGAAAGCAGGGCTGGTCCCGGGGCAGCCTGAGGCTTCGGAGAGCTCTGGACTTGGCCGAACCCAGAGGAGCGAGGAGAGGAGGAGGAGAGAGGGCAGGAGTGGGGTGAAGGGAGCTGGGCTGCGGGGCGCAGCGCGGAGTGGGCGGGAAGGCAGAGCGGGGAGGGCAAGAGGCAGGAAAGGACCACCGGGAACAGGAAAAGACACGCACAGCGGGGCACAGGGGGAGGGCGCCAGGCCTGCGGGCCGCGGGGACGGCGCAGGCGGTGGCCTCCGGGGGGCGGGCCGGGCGGGCGGAGGCGGGGCGGCGGGCGGCGCTGTCAGCGCGAGGCGGCGAGCGGAATGCAGCGGCCGGAGGCCTGGCCACGTCCGCACCCGGGGGAGGGGGCCGCGGCGGCCCAGGCCGGGGGCCCGGCGCCGCCAGCCAGAGCTGGGGAGCCGGCGGGGCTGCGGGTACGGAGCGGGCGGGCGCCGGGGTCCCGGGCGGCGGGAGCTGGGCTGGGGGGGGGGGGGGGTCCGCCAACTCACGGCCCGCGCCCCCGCGCCCGGGAACTTGGGGCCCCCGCCCAGGGAGGGGGCCCGGGCCAGGGCAGGGGATAAAAAGTTCTACGGGCGCGGACCCGCGAGGAGGCCTGGCTTGAGCGCGCGTGGGGTGAAGTTCTGGATCAGTTCGGAGAGGTGATGGGCACGGCTTGGGGGTGGGGGTGGCCCGAGGTTCCGCCGGGAGGGGTGAGGAGTGGCGCGGCGGTCCGGGACTCCAGGTCCCACGGGCCGTCGGCTGACGTGCGTGCTTCTGGAGCCCCCCTCCCCGGGCCAGGGGGCTGGGGGCGCGCTGAGAGCGCGGGTCCAGCCTCGGCCCGGGGTTCGCTGGAAGGAGGAGGCTCGGCGCCGCTGTCCCCCCGGCCCAGGTTCTGTGATACACTCCGACTCGGGCTCTGGAGCAGTCAGTGCATGACAGAACTTGGGCCCGGACGGACCTTCTGCACCCATTGGGCACAGCGCCCCCCCGGGGCCTGCAGTGGAACATCTGCCTGGGAGTGGAGCAGGCGCTGGAGTTGGCCCATGTAGCACAGGGTTGGGCCAGAACCAGCTGCGGACCTTTGGGGTCGCTGGAGCCTGAGGATGGACCCCTGGGGCCAGCAGATGCCATAGAGCCAATGGCAGGGTGTCTGCCTTGAGTCAGGAGCCAACGGAGCTCTCCCCTGGTGTCAGTTGCAGGAACCTTCCCTCTACACCGTCAAGGCTGTTTTCATCCTAGATAATGACGGACACCGCCTCCTAGCCAAGGTAACCTCCCACCCTCACCAGAAGGCCCCTGAACACACGGTGCTCCAGCCCCCAAAACAGAAGTCCCCATCCCAGCTGACTCCCCTCTCAGGAGGACCCCACTGTAGGCTCTGTGATTCAGAGCAGCGGGTCTTAGACCCCCTCCAAAGATCATTCTGTGCATCCTCCTGCCTTGTCAGACTGCTGGCCCCTGAAGTCCCCTCTTTCCACTCACATTCCCTGAAATGTCTTCTTACCATTCTTTCCACTGGCCAGCTGGACCTTGGGCATGGAATGGACCTCCTGAGGGGTCAGTGGAGTGTTGAGCTTGGAACCAAGGAGTCTTAGTCCCCAACTCTAAAGAGGCAACCTCCACTTTTCTCCTAGTTTGGTAAACACTGAGGATTTAGTCGGAGAAGTCTGAGAACGTAGCTTAGAGATCTTAGAGACCAGACGATCCAACTCTTTTGTTTCATAAATGAAGACAATGTGGTCTAGAGAGCCAAATGAGTTGCCTGAGGTCACAAGTATCACTATCAGAACACAGATCTGAACTCAGGTATTCCGACCTGAAGCTCGGGAGGGTGATTTTCACTACGCCAACCATCCAGTTGTCCGGTATCTGTCCTCCGTGGCCTGGGGGAACCGAACTAGGATAATCCAGAAAATTAATGTCTGTCGTCAACACAATCAGCTACAGCAGGGCTATGGCACCTCAACTAGCTAAGAAATGCCTTCTAGGTTTGTTTGTTTGTTTGTTTGTTTGTTTGTTTGTTTGGGACTGAAACTTTTTGTCTTCCTGGTATTCAAATGAGCTTGCTCGCCACAGCAGTGGCCAGCAGGGAGGCGACTAAGATGCCTGCAGAAGGGACTATCAAGTGGCAAAATCCACATCCAGAACGCTGAAAGCTCAGCCGACCACACTGTGCTCCAGCAGATGATCAGACGTGGATCAGCAATGCCTAGGCTCTAGGGCCTCCTCCCAGCAGGACCCATCCCTGTTCAGATTAAGAAACTGAGTCAGAGAACCGGGCTCACCAAAGCCAAACACGAAAGCATTGATTTAGTTAGCCGGTGGGTGCTGGGAACGTTCCCTTAAATACTTAGCCTTCCCCTGTCTACAGTCAGACCATGCTTGGCTCTGCCCCTTACAACTAGGAGATGTTGGGAGAGATCATCTGATTTCTTCATGCCTCAACTTCCCCATCAACAAAATGGGGATAATAAAGTAGCTGTCATGACGGTGATGGTTGTCGCAAGGGCCCGCTGGCTCTTGCCATCTTTCCTGCAGACTCCACTTCCTGTAGAAACGGTGGGACCTAGTTGCCACCCCAGTCCTTAGCGCACAGCACATCTGCCAAATGGCCAAAAGTCGCCAGGAAATCAGGAGAGGGCTCCGAAAGGCAGGGCTTAAAATTCCTCTACTTCTTATGACGTTCTTTGCTTAAAATTTGTGTCTATGGGGAAACAGCGAGCATACGGCCTAAAGGGCAACAAACAGAGGAGATGGGGCTCTGGCTGGCCAGCACCTACATTCTCTGCCACCCGTCCAGGGAGGATCCAGGCTCTGTGGAAACCTGTCACCCCTTCTCCTTCCCTTTCTCATAGTATTATGATGATACATTCCCCTCCTTGAAGGAGCAGATGGCCTTTGAGAAAAATGTCTTCAGCAAGACCAGCCGAACTGACAGTAAGTGTCTGCCTCTTCCTTGCTCAGAACTCTCAGATGCACTTCACCGTCCTCTCCATCTGGACACATCTGTCCCTACCAGCCATACGTACCCACAGGCCACCCCCTTTTTTCTCAGAGGTTCTTTTTCCTCTCCTTCCCAGCTGTTATTCTCTCCCTTCCTGTAGGGAACCTTCACTCCCGATCCCGCTCTACCCCCCCACCCCACCCCCCAACACGGCAAGACCTCTCTCTCGGCAGAAGAGGCCAGTGGCATTGTATGTCCCCACGAGGCATTGCGTATAGTGGGGGGGGGGGGGGAGGGGGCGGGGGGTAGAAGTCAACCCTGCACTGGATTTGTTGACTCCTCAGAATGAGGTGATCTCTAGAAATAGGGTAGAGCCTGGAGGAAAGGACACACAGCAGCCCGGTGGTAGTGTCCCTTGCGCTAGTCCTGTCAAGGGTTCCTTGGAAAGAGGAGGAAAAAGGGGGAGACCGGCAGAGCTGGAGATCAGGAAGAGGGACCCGGCAGAGGTGGCCAGACCTGAAAGCCCCCTCCACTTCTAGGTGAGATTGCATTTTTCGGGGGCATGACCATCGTCTACAAGAGCAGCATTGACCTCTTCCTGTATGTGGTGGGCTCCTCCCGCGAGAATGAGGTGAATTCAGGAGGTTGGGGTGATGAGGAGGGTCTGTCTACGGCTCGGGCTCCGGGGTAGAAGCTGGGTTCTGAAGGATCCTCATTGGTACCCCTCCTTCTAGGCTCTGGGGGATGGGGAGTAGCCAGAAGTGGCTCCTTCTGGGATGGTACATATCCACGGTGCCTCTTAGTGTCCTTGGGAACCAGAAATGAAGTCCTCTGCAGGGAGTCTTTGCTTCTTCCTTAAAATATCACTGGGGAAGGGTACACTCAGTGTCCCACAGTGGGGCACTCCAGTGCTTCTCAGCCCATGCCAGGGAGGCACGCACGCCTGAGGTCCAGCTGCACTCAGTCTCCAGCCCTGTCCTCTCTGGAAAGGGACAGCTGCCCACACAGGTAGGCTCTGGATTCTCCGTTTGGCCTTCTCGACCTCAAGCTCTCGTGTTTTCCTCCTCCCGTCTCCACCCATCCTCAGCTGATGCTCATGTCTGTCCTCACCTGCCTGTTTGAGTCCCTGAACCACGTGTTAAGGTGAGTGAGGTCCTCTGCCCTCCAAGGCCCTCATCCCCCAGGCCTTGATAGATCACAGAGGCAGGGCCCTTCCTCTGCTTTCCTCCTGAAGTCCCCAAAAGACTAAGACTGGAGCCAGAGCATCCGCCTCGAGGCCCTTGCCCTTCCCGGGACCACTGCGGTATCACCTAGAGCAGAGCCACCGGAGGGTTTGGCCAGAAAATGAGGTCCAGAGAAGCTGGGTGATTTGCCTGAGGTTGCAGTCTGTTTACATCAGAACAGAGACCCAAATTCCATTTTGTTTTTTTTCCTTGAAGTCCAGGGTGGTTTTCACTGCCTCCCCATTCCCATCTCCCCATAGATACCTGGTATCTATCCCAGTGAACATGGCTTGGGTAAAGCAAACCAGGATAATCCAACAATAAATGTCCACAGTCGAGACAATCAAGTATAGTATGGCTGTGACATCTAACCTAGCCATGAAATGCATTAGGGGTCACTCGGGGGGTGTAATGTCAATGTCCCGCGTGTGGGAGGTCGGGCAGAGGAGGGCCTGAGGAAGCAGACCTGTCCTCTGCTCAGGAATCCCTTGCCTAGGCGCTCCCTCACTGCCCTTGGTGTTCTCCCCAGTGCTTGTTGGGGGTGGGGTGGGGGGATGGGTGGAAGGAGCGAGAGTCTGCCTCATCTAGGCAGAAACGCAGCTCCTCAGAGCCAGGAGCTTTGTCTACCTTCAGGAAGAACGTGGAGAAGCGCTGGTTGCTGGAGAACATGGACGGAGCCTTCCTGGTGCTGGACGAGATTGTGGATGGCGGGTGAGGACCAGGGCCGGAGAGAAGAGGGGCTGCTCAGGGACACTCACAGCAGGAGGTGCCTTTGAGGGTCAACAGCACTAGATTGTACCAAGCACCCTGTTGGCTCTCTGGCCAACTCTTCCCTCCCTGCCCCCCACCCCGGCATATTCCCAGTGCTCCCATCCCCCCACCCCACTCACGAGGATGGAGGTTGATTTCAATGTTGGCCCAAGTCAAGCAAACAAGAAAGTCATCTGATGCTGAACTCTGGCAGACTGTTGAAAGGCAGGGTTTGGGGGAATGGTTTGATCTCCAGTGCCCAGAAAAAAAGGGGCAGCACAGGCCCCTGCCCCTCTCTGGAAGATCTCCATCCTGCTCCCTACTGCCTGCATACCTCCCGCTCTTAGAGCTCCATTCCAACCTCAGCTAGATGCGTGACCTGGGCCACTGCTCATTCTGCCTCAGCCTTCCTTTCCTCATCTTTCCGATGGGGATAGGGGACTGACTACCTTCCTCATAGGCTGTGGGGATTCGATGAGGCAAGGCAGGTGAAGTTCACGGCTCTGGGCTCTCGTTCAATAAACTGCTATGCTACCGCTATGCTAGGATGTTCGTGGGAAGCCGGGAGCTCTTGCGAGAAGGGTTGATTAGTGAATTTCCATGGGGTGGGGCGTTGATATTGAGGGAGAAAAGGAAATTCTGGCTCTGGGGCAAAGGATGACAGAAACCAATCACCTTAAAAACATGCCTCTTTCATAACATCTATTTTAGAGATGAGGAAACAGAGGTTCAGAAATTCAAGGGACCTTTCCAAGGTCCCATGACTAGGGAGCAGCAGGGCCAGCATCAAACACCATGTGCATGGTTCCAGAGACTGTGCTCTTTCCACGACACTGTACCATCACACACACTCTGGGAGATGGGGTATGGCGGGACTCCTTTCTCCTTCCCTCCTCCTTCCCTCTCTGTCGACTGCCCGTTGAGGCGAGGCCTTGTGCTAATTGCCAGAACCCCAAAGTGAGTGGGATAAGACCCAGGCTTCGTGGGACCGGAAGTGTATGCAGTTTGGTGGAACCTCCTTAAGGAACACAGCCACACACGGGCGCGCGCGCGCGCGCACACACACAAATGCACACACTATTACAAATATGAAATGAAGTGCAGGGCCTTGGAAGAGCCCTTGGAAGGGAGGATGTAAGCTTTATATGCCTCCAGGTCTCTGAGCCCCCCTGAGGAACTCAGTTTCCCTCCAAGGAAAATCAGGGAATGTCAGTTGAGACAGTGCCAGAACTGGAACCTTGGCTGGGATGTTTCTGCATTTTTTTTTTTAATGTTTATTTATTTTTGAGAGACAGAGCACCAATTGGGGAGGGGCAGAGAGAGGGAAACACAGAATCCGAAGCAGACTCTAGGCTCCAAGCTGTCAGCACAGAGCCCGACGTGGGGCTCGAACTCCCTAACGGCGAGATCATGACCTGAGCCAAAGTCGGACCCTTAACGGACTGAGCCACCCAGGCACCCCGGGATGTTTCTGTCTTATGGGTGAAAGGATCTCTGGTGAGGAGCTGCCAGGTGCCCCAGTGACAGGGCCTGGAAGAAGCTCTTCGAGAAGTATCTGTTCACTTCCCTGGGACTGGTATGAAAGAAAAACTCAGCATCTGCATTGGAGGAGCCTCATTGAGTAAAGAGGGGCACTCAGTCAATCCCACTGCCTCTGTCCCACCCACAGTGACCAGCCCTCACACCTGCACCCTGAAGCATCCTCACAACAGCTTCATAGTGCCCCCGCTGTGTCGTGAAAGACTGAGCAAAACTGAGCAAAGCCTTGAAACTTGGGTCTATCGAAACGGAAGGCAGATTCTTATTTTACCTGTCCCGCTACTTTCGTGTACAGCATGGCCCTGTGGTGTAGAATAAGAGTGAAACAAAATGGGATCCCCAGGGGCCTCCCTTCACCGCATCTGAATCCCTCCCTACACCCAGAATGCAAATAGAACTTTTCAGAGCTCAAAGGTTTTCGGTCTCTGCTTTTGACCCTCTGACCATTCTAGACCAGCCTGCCCTCACCCCGTTTCAAAGCTTTTGCCCAGTGACAACCAAGTGTGTGACCAGGTTTGCTGTGGAGAGGAACCAAAGCTGAGGGCTGTCCATAGTAAGGGAGAGTTCTGGCTGAGGAATACCAGGGGGAGGGCCCCCACCCCCCGGGAGGGGGGCCGCTGCAGGATGCAGTGAGGGGGGTGGGGGTCAGAGGGAGGAGGCTTAGCAGGGAGAAGAGGCAGAGGGGAGTGTCATGGCATTGATTTTCCTCCTGGTTTCTCTCTTGTAGTGTGATTCTGGAGAGCGACCCCCAGCAAGTGATCCAGAAGGTGAATTTTAGGGTAAGAATTTTCCTGCATGCCCCTCACTCCCATCTCCCCCAGGCTGCCCTTGCCACCCTCCCCACCTCCTATCCTCCTGGTGCAGGCGGGATGCTAGGAACCCAGGCTCTTCCAGCAGAAGCAACTACTAGGTGTTTTTTTTTTGGCGGGGGGGGGGGGGGTGCAAGCGATCTCCTCCTGCCCTCCCCCCTTTAGAATTCCCAAGTACCTCACCATCCTCCCCAGTGGCAAGTATGGACTGGGGAAAGAAAGAAAGTCACCAAAAGGCACCAGATGGCTGCCTTGGCCTTGAGTTTGGACAGTGGAGGTACAGATAGACCCTCCCTGCCTAGTTTGGCTTCTCATGTCTGGATGAAACCTTTTCTCCCATCTTTATTCCCTTCATGCCCTTGCTCCCCATACACCCATTGACAGGCCCCGGGGTCCTGGCTTCCAAGTGGCAGGCCGTGGGGCTTCCCCTCACCGGTGATACAGGTGCAGTTCTGGCTCCCCTAACCACTGCACCACCCCACCACCTCTTCTGAAGCCCCCTTTCCCTTCCTTCACCTCCCTTTCTTTACCCAATGCCCTCTCCTGGTCTGACCACTCTCTGACACTGCTTCCCCGCAGGCAGATGACAGCAGCCTGACTGAACAGAGCGTGGCCCAGGTAGGCCCCCTTGTCTGCCTTGGCCAGGAATGGGACAGAGGGAGCCTCCCAGGGGCACCCAGGAGGACTATCGAGGCTGAGAAGTTAGGGGTGCAGGAGGGAAGGGATGAGGCAGTGACAGGCCGTCTCTCAGAGAGAGTCAGTGGAGGTTTCCAGAGTCTCCAAGATGGTACAGAGCTGGGCATTAATAAATGATGCATGCCTTACTAGCAACCCACCTCATCTGGCTTAGTGTAGTTGGCTGAAAAACCAGGGTCGTAAGCAACCACGCCGGAGATGGCTGGGTCACTTGTCCCCCAAAGCATTCTGGGGACTTACGGGCCCCCAAACCCAGAAGGGATAGCAAATAGGAGTTTTCCTACCACCTCACCCCTTGCTGTTCAGGGTTTCTGCTGGGGTTGTGAAGGGACCCTCAAATCTGTGACAGGATCTAACCATCTCCACTCGCCACTTGCCACCTTGCCCCTGAATGACCTGGTTGTGGAAAAGCCCGTCCCGGCCAGTCTCCTGCATGGTACTATCTGGGATGCATGTGCGGCCGGGCGCCGGTTCCTGGATCTGTGGCCTGACTGGTTCCACAGCTGTGCAAACTTCCTGCTTGTCAGGCCGACTGCTTGACCTCCATTCTGTCTGCCCACAGGTCTCTCTGCCCAGACTAATCCTGCTTTTATGGAACTTCCTGCCCTCGTGCACTAACTACCTCCTGCTGTGATAGCTAAGGCAGAGATGGACCCAAGCCATCCCGTGTGGAGCCCCAGGTGTGCTGCCCCCTTCCTTTACTGCCTTTGCTGCTCCAGCAAACCACCGTGCGGCTCCCTCCTCCCAGTTCCCGGTGCCTCCTCACACCTTACCGGGAAGAGGGAGCCACATGGCAGTTTTCAGGCCAGAAAGAGGTTGGAGAGCAATGAGCAGAGCAGTTGAGAACACAGGCGCGGTGGGGATGTATCCTGTACATCCCAGGATGTACGGTCCGCCCTACCCCCTGCAAGCTGGGTGACCCACAGCAAGTTACCCAACCTCTCGGGGCCCCCACATAATCACAGGATGCTCCTCTTAGAGTTACTATGAGAATCAGAAAAGCAAATGCATGGAAAGCTCTTTAGCCCAGCTCCTCTATTTTTTTTTCTGAAAGGGGAAAGAATGAAGACCTGGCAAGTTAATGGAATTCTTGAGTAAAAAAACCAAGGGAGCTGTAGGTAGTGAATGCGAGATGAGGGGAAGGTTAAGTTTCTGGCTGGGACTACAGGAGAACCCCAGGGCCGGGCTGTCTCCGAGAGAGGAGGGGGACTGTGCAGGAAGAAGGGACTTCAGTGGAGGGGAATGAGGCTTGATGGCTGGAGGGATGAACTGAAGGACATACCTGGGGTCCCCACCGTGTTGCCACTGTGTGTGCACAGTCGAATGCATTTGTCGAAGTCCCGGACCGAGGCAGTTTTCCTCAGCAGGATGTGAGAATGACCACATCTGAGTGCAGGTGTCCCGGGACAGCACTGGGCCAGCCCGCTTTGCCAGCTGTGCCACATCAGCAGCGGGTTGGGGTGGGGTGTTGAGGATACACTGCCAGCTGAGACCAGAGCTAGGGGTTTGCTGAGGTGTCCGGGCACAGGAAGTGTCTGGCCTGGGCCTAGTCTCTGCCTAGACGTGGCACTGTGGGCGGGCGCTCGCATGGCGTGCCGTGGGTAGACGGGGCCTGCAGCCACACCCAGGGCGGCAGAGGCACGATCGGTGGAGGGCCCGGCAGGCTCCGGCCTGGGCCGGGAGCTGGCTGCAGCCAGTTTGGACTGCTCTGTTGCTGGCCTAGCCCCACTTAAGCCTGGCGGAGATGAGCTGGTGCCACCTAGTGACGAAGGGTCACAGGGACACTTAGGAAAAGTGGGCTCGTAGACCTGGCCCTCACTGCAGTGTTAAGGCGCTTGATAGTCCCCCTCTCAATTCTTTCAACCTTATTCCCTATCCCCCAGGTTCTTCAGTCTGCCAAGGAACAAATAAAATGGTCATTACTGAAATGAAGGCTGTGCATTCAGGGCTCCCTGCCCCCAGGGCATTTCCCCAATCCTGGCAAAAGCTGAAAGACCTCCGGAGAGGAGAGACCCCTCTGTCCCCCTAGGCTCTCCCAGAACTGACTCCTGAGGTCTCCGGCCAGGGACTCTGAGACGCAAAGATTTGGCTTCAGAAGTGACTCACCCCTTCTCACTGCCCTGACCTGCCCCTTGGGCCATGAGAACCAGCTGAGCTGCCTTAACTCAGACCTTAGGCATCCTTGGCCCCAGAACCCTAATAAACCTGCTTTGTCTCCTGTCAATGGTCTCCTTCTCTCCTGGCCTGAGAAGTGTGTATAAGTTCTGATAAGGGCTCCTGCACTCCCTGTGGCTCATCTTCAGGATGCCCAGTGCCAGGGTGTCCCAGCAGTAACCCTGTGGTCGCGATCGGGAAGGGGGTGGGTCAAGGGAAAGGGGACGATTTATCTTCCTGAGGGGGTGTGACACTAACACCACGGAGCCCCGTGTGTGTGATGAGAAGAGCCAAATATGATTGTGTGGCACGGTACAAAATAATGGGTTGGGGCACCTGGGTGGCTCAGTCTGTTGAGCGTCCGATTTCAGCTCAGGTCATGATCTCACAGTCCGTGAGTTCGAGCCCCGCGTCGGGCTCTGTGCTGACAGCTCAGAGCCTGGAGCCTGCTTCGGATTCTGTGTCTCCCTTTCTCTCTGCCCCTCCCCTGCTCATGCTCTGTCTCTCTCTCAAAAATTAACATTAAAAAAAAATTTTTTTAAAAAGTGTTAATGGGTGATATGGCGCACATTTGGGGAAAACAATACAAAAGATGATACACACATAGTGACCCTGTTGGGGATTCTTTACGTCATTTTCTCCATTCCCAGCTTCCAAAAGGGAAGGGCGTAAGGCTTCCTCTAGACAAACTGAGCAACAACACGCCCGTTTTTCTTGGCTTGACCCGTACTGCGTAATTCCTATTACTAGCATACAGCTTCGGCACTTGAGCCCTGCAAGCGTACCATGGCTGGGCCTGGAGGCTGGCGGCGAGGAAGCATCAACCAGCCCCCACCATGCGTGTGTGTCCAGAGCACCCAGTGAGTTCCAGAGGGTGTGAATGAAGCGTTGCAGGTCCGGAGGATGAGGACAGAAGGGCAGGGGGCGGGGATCCCAGAGGAAAACGGGAAGGTGGAGCGACTTCCTAGGAGACGTGACTCCCCTTCTTTCGCTTCGTCCCAGAACCGTCCGTTTTTCCCTTTCTCTGACGCCTACCCTCTCTGCGTCTCTGTACGTAAGTCCTTTACAGTGCCTAAGGGTCCCTCCCGGGACAGCTCAGGGACCTCGATACCTTTTTAAGAGCAACTGGCAGGTAAACGCCCTGCCGAAACCCCGCCCCTGCCCCGCCCCTCGCCGGCACGCGGCGCCGCAGGGAGCCCCGCCCCAGGACCGCATCCGCGATCCTACAGCGCCACCTGGAGGGAAAGGTAGGAAACGTTCTCCCTCCGGGTCCTGCTCCCCTAACTCCGCCTCCAGGGCGGGACCAACCCCCTGCTCCTAAGTTCCTCCCGGGCCTCCTATCCCTGACAACAGGGCGTTGCCCTGGCAACCAGCACGCTTGACCCGCCCTGCGAGTTCCGTGCCAGCTCGGACACACGAATTTCTGCCAGCCACTACAGTAAGAGAGAAGCGAGGCTTGGATGTTAATAGAAGCTGTCTCTGCGGGTTACCACGTCCTACATTATAAAACACCCTAAGATTGGATATTTATAATGGCCATGACTACTTCTGTAATTAGAGAAAATGATAAAGATATAGTTATATAAACAAATACATTGTAGGCACTGTCTACATAACCCATTCCAGTAAATAATGCAAAAAGGCAACTCTGAAAGGGAAAAAAGAATATGCAGTTAAATGCTGTAGAGTTCAGGGGCCAGTGTGGCGACGGGAAGTGAGAAGTTCTCCCCGAATACTTTGGCAAATATGCGGCCTCATCCGGTGCCCGGCTCCATCCACTGCCTCTAAACGACCGCAAGGTCGAGAGGGGCAAATTAGCTTCCTAGCAACCCGGTCGCGCCTGCCCAGGCCCTGTAATTCCAGTTATGCAGGGACTGGAATGGGAAGTCCTGACCCTTCACACAAACAGCCTCACCGAATTCCTGTGGACCATGCGATGCTATCCCCATTTTACGGAGGGGCAACACAGAGGCTCTGAAAGTTAAACTGTTTGCAGCAGTTTCCCCAAAGCCCGGCTCGGGAAGGAGAACTGCTGGAGAGAGGTGGCTTTCCCGCGCCCTCTGACCTAGGGCCACACAGGGACTGTACTGGGTTAAAAGGAATGAGCGGAGGGGGGCATAGTGACGCAGAGAGACGACAGGAAAGGTGTTCTCGCCCGCTGTGACTAAAGGACTACGGGGAAGGGGGTTGCAGCAAAGCAGCCGACCCACGCCCGCGGCGGGGAGAGGACGGCGCTGAGAAGGCAGCGGAAGCCGGGCAGTGTGGGCAGGGAGGGCGCGCTGCTCCTTCCCGGGGATCTCAAGTCTGCTGGCCCGGCCCTCGGGGGGCCGAGACGGAGAGTCTGCTGCGTCCCCGGGCCCCTTGGCGCCCGCAGCCCCGCGGAGCCGCCAGAACGGCGGGCCTGGCGGTCTGCCTAGAGCTCTGCCCGCCCGCCCGCACTCGCTTTCCCGCAGATCGCCTCATTAGCGCTGCCCCGGGCCGGAGCCGGCCGCCGCAGAGGGGAGCGCGCAGCACCCGGCAGGCGGGGGCGCCGTCTGCCGGGGACCGGGTTTCGGGAAGGGCGGCCGGCGGTTCCCGGCGGGAGCGGCCGCGGAAGCCTGGTTTTCCAGTCTGTTCTCATCCCTAGGGGCCCTCCCCGTCTTTCTGCTTCCCCCTCCCCCTCGCCCTCTTGGGCGACCCAGCGGGTTTCTCGAGTATATAAGGGGAAGGGGACTTCAGGGCGCTCCCTTTCTCCTGCAGAATGGGCACCGGGGCAAGTCAGAAATCGAGACTGTCTGGCTTGGGTCCAGACAAGAGGGCGCACACAGAAGCACTGGCCCCAGGACTCTGCTCGCAGGAGGAACACTCGCCGCACCTAAACCGGGCTAGGGACATGGTACCACCAGGCCTTCGGGGCCCCTTTACGCCACCCAGAGCTGGTGGCTCCAGTTCCCTCTACACGCGCCCCCAGCTTTCTGGCCATTGGCTGGCAGGAAGGCAGAGCTGGTCGGATTGGCTTGCGTCAAGACAGTGATGGATGGCTCCCCGTTGGCTGGACCGTCGCGGAACAGAGGATGTCTTTGCTGGGAGGCCCAGATCCGCTAAGGAGGAGCCAACCAGGCGGGGGATGAACTAGAGACCCGCCTAAGCTCACACTTTCTGCCCTAAATCTACCTTAGAAACTATAGGGAGAGAGAGGGAGAGAGAGAGAGAGAGAGAGAAATCTTACCTCTGAATTTCCAGTAAATACCACTGTAACTCCAGAACCTGATGTAGGCAAAGTTGAAATTTTTACCCAAAACAGGGTTGGCACAAACCTACAGGCCTCCCTTTCCCTCTAGATAGGGTCTCCTTCATTTAACAATATTCGTGCATTATATTCATTCATTCATTCATTCATTCAAGTGTTTGAGTGTTTGCCGTGAGCCAGGTACTAGGGAAAGAAGAGAGGGAGACTGATTTGCAAGTGATAGACTCCAGACTTGGCAGTGGGGTAGGGGTGGAAGGGTAAAAGTAGAAAATGGTTTTGACATGTATAAATACTAAATACTAAAACTGGAAAATATCATAGATGAGGATCCAAAGAAACGAGAGCCGTTGTGAGGCACATGTGGACTTTATACTCTGTAGGTAGATGAGTGGCGTTCCCCAAGGTGGACCCTTTGGTAAGAAAAGCAGTACTGATGCAAAATAATAATAATAATAATAATAATAAATTCACTTTCGTTTGGAGAAGATTGTTTCAACAGGCATTTGCTCTCTGTTCTGAGCAGGTCACCTTGCTGGAAGGTGGTGGGAGCTTTTAAGAAGAATTGCAAGACACAGCTCCTGATCTGACTGGGAACAAAGCTACATATGCAGAAATTGTAAATATTGACAGAGGAGATGGTGTATTACACCATGGTTTGTTCTGTCGAAAGAAGTCAGGGAAAGAGACACTACAAAGGGAACAATATTATCTGCAAAGCAGAAGGCAGAGAATCTTTGGCTCAAGACTTGCGGGTAAATGTAGCTGGAATGGGTATGTGCATCTCTGTGAGGAAGACTGGGGTGTGTCGAGACAGGAGACTTCTGCCTAGACAGGTGGCTCCTGGATGGAGGTGAGTGTTGAATGCCATGTGCCGAAGAGTAATGACCACATACTGAGTTTACTACTATCCTGTCCACCCCAGAAACAGTATAGTTCTCAAAACAACCAAACAAGGCAGATACCGTTAGCCTTCTTTTTACATCTGAGGGACCTGAGTGTTTGGCTAATTTGCCTCATGGCACAGAGGTGAGATTGAAGCCCATACGGGTCTGACTCCGTTGCCCGTTGCTTTTTGCCCAGTCACAGAGCCAAGGAGCCTGGCTTATATTCAGAAGGCTATAGGGAGCCACTGAAGATTTTTCAAGCAGTTAAGTGATAGCAACTCCGTGTTCTGAGCAAGACTCTTTGAGCAACGTGAAATGTGGATTGAAGAGGCAAGAATTTAGGATCAGTGTATGACTCACAGAAGGCAATCGTTTTCACTACACCCACTTCTCATTCTTTACCTAAAACAGCGCCACCCACTGAGGCTGAGGATCTCACCAAACAGCTTGCAAAAATCAGAGTTCCATTCAGAGTTTGATTCGGAATTTGAGTTGGTGCTTTTGAATTAATTCAGATAATTCCAGGTTATCATTCCAAAACAGAGCTTCCAAAGGGACCACTTCGTTAGGGACAATGATTTGGATATTTAGGTCCTAAAATGTGTGTTAAGCAGTAATAAATTCACAGTGTAGCTTATATGTTTGGTACCCTCTTATCATCCTCACCTACTCCCAGTCTGAAAACACACACACACACACACACACACACACACACACATACTGAAAAAAAAAAAGAGCCACCTGATTCCGTTTGACCAGACCCACATTTTCTTTTTATTCAGACACCTCACCTGATTTTTAAGGCATTGAAATATGTATCTTATTCTCCTGGCTGCAATGAGCCCTCATCCAGAAAAACTTGAGGAAAGAAGAAATTCTGAAAGTCGTGGAGGCCCCTACCCCCAGGCAACAGCTCCTTAGTGACTGACAGGGGTTACTGAGGTGGGTCTGTTGGGGACGTACGGGGCAGATTAAGTAGAGACAGGGTTTCACTGACAGAATGGAAGAGACTGGCCTCAGCTGCTTTGGGTCCGGTGGGTTAGGAATCATCCCTACCACTCCAGAGGGTCCAGCCCTGGGTTCAAAAGGCTGGGAGGAGCCTCCTGGAACATTCTCTCCTAAGAGATGACTGGGAAAGGCCAGAATTCAGAACTTGGTTATGGGAAGCCGATGAGATTTTGAAAACTTCTGACACCAAAAATTATCTCCACCTTCTCTGAATGGCTGCAAGCATCGCCTCTCACAGGTCTGCCCAGAAGATGGCGCTGTAAGACAAGGCCCACTTCTTTCTTGCCCGGCTGCGATCGGGATGAGACAGTGAAAGCCTGCAGGAACCAGATCGAGGGGCTTCACCACCTACCCAGCGGCAGTTATCCCGCAGTGCTGAGCAGGAGTCCGTTCCTAGAGATCCCTAGATAACTGAACAGAAGCTTGAGGTTGGGGGGCATCTCACGAGAGAGAGGCCTGAGCCTCTTGATGGAAAGGATGGGGGGAAGGACCCTAGGAACCAGGGACAATTGCACTGAGAAAACAGGGACTCTGATAAATACACTGTCAAGAAAACCAGATCTCCCTTTCAACACTGGAGACCCGGCCCCACTCCTTAGGGTAGCTGAAGATTGGGCAAGAGGGCTGAGGGGCTCTGGGCACTGAACTAAGTTTATACTCTGTGGTAGAAAAAGGAAATTGGGTGGTTATGGGACAGCAAGCTAGAGACCCTCAGACGAGGGAAGGGGAGCTGAAAGGGTGATTTCTTCAGTGTCACAGAGCTAACAGGTGACAGGTTTCCCGAAACCCTGCTCACCTCTCTCTGCCCGGCTGCCCCCTGCTTTCGGCAGAACATTGGAATCTAACACTTACAAATAGACTTACCACAAGGACTGCCTTCCTGGGCAATTAAAAAAAACACACAAAAATAGGGCTCTTGACTCAAAATCCCAATTCACATCTTTCCTTGCATGTTTTCAATCAGATTGTTTGAGGTATGATTTACACACATTAAAATTCATCCATTTGAGGGGCGCCTGGGTGGCTCAGTTGGTTAAGCATCCTACTGCCGCTCCAGTCATGATCTCGTGGTTCGTGGGTTCAAGCCCCGCGGCGGGCTCTGTGCTGACAGCTCGGAGCCTGAAGCCTGCTTCAGAATCTGTGTCTCCCTCTCTGTTCCTCCCTCGCTCACTCTCTGTCTCTCTCTCTCTCTCAAAAGTAAATAAAGCTTAAAAAAAATGATTTGTCTCAAAAATAAATAAAAACATTTTTAAAAATTAAAAAAAATAAAAATAAAATAAATAAACCTGAAAAAATGAAAAAAAAATCATCCATTTGAAGACTACATGTTAATTGACAAGTGTGTACAGGTAGTCTGTATGGTTTCCAGGTACGGCAACTCCAACAGAAATTTTTAAATAATGAAATTAATAAATGAGTGCCCCCCCCCCACTGCATTTATTTTCAAACAGAGGAAGGAGAATATATATTCAGCATATATATAAATATATATAAAGCTTTTTACATAGATTTCTTCTTACAAGACTTATGTGAATAACTCCTATTTGCCATGTTAGGTAAAAGAATTCTGTTTCCTCTGCATATGTAATTTTATTTGCACTCCCTGGGCTGTGGGGTGAGTCACCCCACTGACAGCTGGGGAAAACTAAAGCTACTGTGGTCTTGGGAGCACAAGCAGTGAGGTCTTGAACCACGGTGCGAGCTTCAGTTGGAAGAAAGATCTCTCTTCTGTTAGGACAATCTCCTGGACTCCGTGGGCCTGCCATTCCTATGTGTTCCCTGTGAACCCAGAATATTTGCTGGAACCAGCCAGGTGGAGAGTCAGAATGGCGGGGATTAGGCTGATGGGTGGGTAGGTGGGGATGTGAGTGCAGGAGGGAGAGGGAGAACAAAACACACTTCCCTAGGGTCCGTGAGAAACTCTGGGGGCAATACCGAAACAAATCAGAGAAGGTAAGAATCCTGGAAAACCTTGTGGAACACTGCGCCTCGCACCGCCCCTTCTAGCCCAAACCCCAACAAGGATTAGAAGGCAGGAAGGCTGCTTTTGTGCACCAAGAACAGAACAAGTGTTTACAAAGCCTGGAGAAGCGTGCCAGGATGGTAGTCCGGGCACAGAATGAATTTCCAGGACGTGAAATTAATACCGCTCCATCCTGGAAAACAACTAAAAGAAAAAAAAAAGCGGGCGTCTCTAGGTCTGTACCTCTTTTGTTCTGAGGGAGTGCATTTGGGGTCTTCTTGAAGTTCTACCTGAATGCACCCAGAGAAGCTGAGGTGCAGCAGGTAGGAAAGAGACAAAAAGGAGCTGGGAAAGCATGGGGGCGGGGGGAGCAGGGGAGAGACCAGGAGGCTGGGCTGAGAGATAGCCCAGGACTTAGGAGGGTTCCTGCCTGCATCCTGCGCGCATCATGAGCACCCCCTCCAAGATGGGGGGCCCCCCAGGGGATGCTCAACTTAAAGCTCAGAGGCTGGGCAGCAGCAGGAAGGAGGGAATTGGGGTGTCCCAGGGCAGACCGGCTCAAGGGATCTATTTGTAGAGCCAGAGGCCCAGAGACTGCTGTATGCAAGCTGCTTAGGGCTCTAGCTCGCAAGAGAAATAAGGAGCTTCCCTGATGGCAGTCTTACTCTTTCTCCTCTTCCTGACTCACCTCTTCCTTCCATTCTCCTTAAACCTGCTGAATCCCTTAGGCAGCTGGGATCAACATAAGCTAGAGGCTGATCCGTGTACAAGGGAAATAGGGGAGCCTGGAAACAGCAGAACCTGGGAGAGGTATCCGTGTACAGGGCAAATGAGGGGAGCCTGAAAACAGCTGAATCTGGGGAGATGAAACTGCCTAGTGAGAGAGCAAGGGGGTTCTGGAAACTGCCGAACCCAGGGAGGCCAATTTGTATACCGGGGAAACATGGGGGAACCTGGAAACAGCAGGATCTGGGGAAACAGTTCGTGTACAGGGGGGGCAGAGACTGAGAAGCCTGAAAACTGTTGAGGCTGGGGAGGTGGATTCGTGTGCAGGGGGAGCAAGGGGAGACTGGAAACCGCACAATCTGGGGAGATGTGCAGTGTACAGGAGAAGCTGGGGCAGCCTGAAAACAGGGGCTCTCAGGGGATGGATTTGTGTGGGATTGCAGTGGGGGGATGGGGGAGCCTGGGGACTCTGAGGAGGCAGGCAGGGCAGGGAGACCGACAAGCACCGGAGTGGAGTCAAAGAGGTGGTGATGTGGAATGGGGGGGGGCACAATGAACCCCCTTTCTAGGAGGTTTGAGTCAGACTCCTTGGCAGCCCCTTCTTCCAGACACGGCAGGGTAAGCGAGTAGATCTCCAATGGTGACCCGAGATTTCATAGGGCAGGAAGAGAAGGGTCTTTGCCGGCAGTTGCTATCCTGGTCCTGAAATGAGCAAAGCTTGGAATTCCCTAGGGGAGCTGAGGAGTTGGGGGGTGGGGGTGGGGGTGGTGAAGAGACTGAAGAATCTGTACCATCCTCCTGCCTTCTTCCCTACCCCTCACTGACAGGGACAGGCCTCTTTCTCCCTTTCCACCAACCAGTCTGACCTCTCCCCCCAGCGGTTCACTTCTGAGTGACAGACAGACAAAGACAGAGCTGCAGACAATCGACTGAGGGAGGCCCCACCAAAGCTCCTTCCCCACCCCCCACCCCCCCCCCCCCACCCCCGAGAGAGGCCTTAGGCTGGCCAGGGCCAATGGGAGCTGTCACTCCAGTGGCATTGCCTTCAGGTGACAGGTCTTCTGCAGACAGAGTGACGACCCGGCTAAAAAGGCCTGAAATTTTTGGGATTCTGCCTGTGCCTCTTGGAAACCAGTTTCCCAGTCAGTTAGTTGCCTCTGGGAGAGGAAAGGGAGGGGCACCAGCAGCCACCACAGCAGAGAGCAAAGCGAGGTCCCACTATCTGCTAGGTAGGGGATCTTGGGCCAGTTATGGTCCCTCTCTGAGTCTCTGTTTTGTCATCCGTAACATGAAGGATTGGTTTAGATCTCGGAAAGCCCTTGCAGCTCTAACATGAGGATTCTTAGTAGACTCGGGAGAAAGAGCCCAGAGTAGCATTTCTTCTCATTGGCTGATACTGCTCCGGGACTCTGCAGGCAAACATGGGAGGAGGCTGATATTGGATGCCGTGGGAGTGTTTATGTAAGCTGTTCCTGGTGCGGAGGAGAACTTTCCTCCTTCTCATCACTCCAAGGGGGTCCCTCCCTCTAAACCAGATTGCTTTTTGCTCCAACCACCTTGGACTTCCTGGCTCGTGCATTAGCCTGGAACGTGGAATCGGCACCAACAGCCTCGCAACACTCTCCCACATGTTTTGCTCTTTTTCCAGGCTGGCCTCACCCCTCGCCCCTCTGTCCTCTTTTGTCTGTGGCCTCTGTTATTACCCTGTTTCTCCTGAAGCCACAGATGTTTGGAAAGGGATGTTTGGGTCTTGTAATGAAGTTTCAGAGTCTAAAGGAAAGGATTCTCCCTTTTCCATAGAAAGACCTCCAGAGTCTGGTCTCGGAAGCCAAGCAGGGTCTGGCCTGGTTAGTACTTGGGTGGGAGAAAGACTTCCAGGTTCCCCAAGGCCCTGAGGCCTTACAACTGCCCCTTGCCCACTAGCAAGCCTGGAGAAAGAACCCAGTACATCGCTTGCAAGGCTGCCTGCTGGGAGTGCATGTGAGATCACCTATAAACAAAACCCCTCAGCCTGGGGGCATGAGAAGCATTTGGTGTGTGGGGTGGCTAGGAGGTCAAAGCAACCATGGGCCAAAGTCAGGCCAGGCTGCATCATTTGAGTACCAGACCTGTGTCTCTCTACTCCTCCCTTAGTCTGAGAAAACACTGGGTTTTAGCACAAGGGGCCTGGCTTGGACAAATGCTCTGACCGCTCCAGGAGCCCACCTTACCCCCCAGTCTGTGCAGAAGAAACCATTTCTAGCATTTTCAGAATCGCAGTGGAAGAGTCCTGCCCAGGTGGAAGGGGAACTAGGGTTGCTTGGCTTACCTCTCTTGGGGACCTCAGGTGACCTGCCTCAACATAACCAAGAAGTGGGGGGGGGGAGGGGGGGAGGAAGAGCCTCCAGGGGACAGTACTGGGGCTGGGCCGCTGGGGGTGGGAGGAATGGGGGCTGTCCAGGGCCACCAAAGGTGGCTTCAGGTGCACAGAACCTCTTCCCAACTGGGGCCAGTCATCCCCAAGCAGCGAGTGCAGGGTGTCTCTCCCACTCGGCTTTCCTCGGGGCCATCAGGGATGCGCCCGCCGCCCTTCTCACCGGTCCCCAGGCTGTGGGAGCTGGAGGGCCATTGCGCTGGGCGGAGGAGGGTGGGCTCCGCTGGGCCGCCGGGAGGCGGGGGAGGGGAGGGGATCTGATTAGAAGCCGGGCCGTATGGCGAACGCTGCGGAGATGGAGGTAATCACTGAGCGGGCGAGACAGCGTGCTCGGCGACAGCAGGCGGCCCGGCCGTCGTCATGACAACCGCGGCCTCCGGGGCGCGCGGCTCGGCGCAGCTCCGCGTCCGCGGCGGAACATCTGCTTTGCACGGGGCTGCTGGGAGCCGGGGGGCGCGGGCGCGGCTGCTCCCCCCTCCCCGCAAAAAAGAAACAAATTAGGCCAACTGTCCAATGAGGGGCCGCAAATGTATTTATTAATGCGAGGGAAAGGTTGTTCCGGAGCGCAGTTTGATTAATGTTTGAGTCTTCAGCCTGTCAGTCTGGTTTTGTCTCCCGCAAAAGGGGAAGGGGAGGGGTGGGGTGGGGGGCTGGAAGGGGAGTGGGGAGGAGAGAGACAACAAAGCGGGAGGGGATGTTAATAGCCAAATAGGCTCTTTTTCATGTTTCCCTCAGCCTGCCACCCTTGATGGATGGCTCAGACAGAGACCGGAGCGCATCGGGGAGACGCGAGCCCCTCCAGAGAGCTGGGGGAACGGGGGAGAGGGGGGAGGCTGGAGCCTGGCTGGGGTCTGCGGGGATGGAGCTCCCCGAGGGCTGCAGGGAAAGGAATGGCCCCAGGAACAGGGCAACTCCTGGGGAAACCGGAGAGAAATCGTGCAAACTGTTTGCAAGCCTCCCCCGTTTGCAACCTCTGGACCCGGGGAGACGGCACCGGAAGTCGGAGGTTGAGGATCTGTGTCCCCCTCTGGATTACAGGGAGGGGCGAGAGGCTTTCACCCTTGGGGGTAGGGATGGGGGAAAGGAAGTGGGCAAAAGATGATGGCTTCGAATTGTCCCTCTTTCTGTCCTCTGCTTTTCCCTTTGCTCTCCGCCCCCTCCCCCACCGTATTTCTACTCTTCACTTTTTGCTCCATTTTCCCTCCCTTTGTCTCTTCTTCCATTGTTTCTTTCTTCCATCTTCCCCTCCTGTCTTGGTGACATCAGCTGGCTGTGATAGGGTCTGCCTTGCTGAGATGTCTTCTGTGAACACAGACTGAACACATACAATGTTTCCTGTTTTCTGTGTCTTCTTTTCTGGAGGCATGGGGGGGACTTTGGGCCCCACTGGAACCCCAAACTTGACCTCGATTAGAAGAAAACACAACCCGACCCTTTTTCTGCCATCCTCACCCAATTCCCCTAAGCCCCAGCTCACTAGGAAATGGGGAGTGGCGTTGGCCATGGTGGAGGCCGAAAATTACAGATTTCTGGCCAGGCCTGGGATTCAGAAACACGGGAGACGGTCTGTAGACTTAGACTGTTCTGAGGTTAGAGGCTTCCTCATTACTATCCCTTGCCAAAACACAAAGTGAAAAGAAGAAAGTAGCCCTTTAAAGACCAGGCGAAATTCTAATGTTATTTTGCGGCTCATTTTATCTTCTCATACAAAAAGGGATTGAATTTATATTTCCTTCCCAAGTGCTTTGCGAGAATGAAGCTATTAAACACTGGAAAAGCTGCTTGAGCAGATCAGAACCCTATTTTCCTTAGAAAAATATTATTTACTATCATCAGCATCATTATTTAAAGTCTTGGGGTGGGTGGAATGTCCTCTCCACAGCCATAGCAGGGTGGTTCAGAGCAGGGGCTCTGGATTCAGACCATTTGGGTCGAATCCTGGCTTTTCCACTCCCTAGGTGGATGATCACGGGCAAATTCCTTAGCCTTTCTGAGCCTCGGTTTCCTTATCGGTAAAACGGGGATTATAATATCCCTAGATCACTGGGTTGTGGAAGAAACAACTGACTTAGTCCAAGTAAAGTGTATGGCATTGTGTCTAATGGTTATGTGCTCAATGGATGCCAAATGCTTTCAACACTCAGGCCAGAGGGAAGGGTTGCAGGACTTGGAGCCAGGCACCCCTCCCCCAAAGGAGCCATGGGGACCTGATCCCCATAAGAGATGGGGTGAGAGACGGACGTGGAACCTTAAGGAGTATTGAATATAGACATGGAGAAATTAATGATAGATAGATAGACAGACAGATAGATAGAGTTTTTTAAAGGGAAACTTAATCTAGTGGTAGTACATACATCAAATGAATTGATAGAAGAGAGACTGGAGCCCGGGGGGCCAGCAAAGTAGGACCTGGACCAGAACGGAGAGGAAAGAATAAGTGTGAGATGCGTGAAAAGGTTTGGTGCCTCACTGGTGTGAGGAAGAGAGGGAGAAAGGGAAGCAATTATATACTGGGCTCTAATCTCAGGCTTTGAACCTAGCACGAGGGAGACGATCTACAGAAACGCTGGTCATCACTGACTTGAGTTCTCGTTGGAGCCTGCGTTGAGCCGACCACCGCACAGCCTGGTGGAAAGTCGACATTATCCACCCTCCATCAGCCTGACACATGTTTTGAGTTGTTGGGAATTGATAGCCCCGTACATCTTCGTTTGCCTCCCTTCCTCCCTCGTGACTGACCTTAGAGGGGAAAGGTTCATCTTCTGGCAAGTATAAATAGCCCTTTTGGGGGACTAAGCCCGGGCTTAGCCCCAGCAGCGGGACGCTTCAACAAATGAACCAAGAAGGGTGTGCCCATCATCCTGTCTCTGTTCTCCAGGAACTGAAACTCTAAGATGGTGTGCAGTTTGACTATCATGGATTGAGGCAAATTTAGAAGCAAATGCCCTAGGCGTCCTGCCTGTCTTTGAGGATATTCCCTCCAAAGTTACCTCATCAGGTGGCTGCACTTGTTCCAAATGTTTCCATGGCGCAAAACATTGGCGAAGTCTTCACGGGAAGTGCCTGCAGAGTCTGCGACACATTTGTTTTGCTGTCCTCGGTGGTATTCGATCTTCATCCTTGGGAGGTGGGATGGTTTCACTGTTTTTCGTAGGCTGGTGTTTTTCAAAAAAGTTTCCAAACTGCTTTTAGCAAAGTGTTGAAATAAAGCCATCGCCTCCTACTAAAGAGCTTGACTACTGAATGCCATGTATGATTCTGGATCAGAGCCCAGACTGGAGGTGGAGGAAGGTGGGGATGGGAATAGTTATAAAGGAGATTACTGGGAAAGTTGATGGAATTTGAATATGGACTGTGAGTTACATAGTGGTCTTGCAGCCGTGTTCAATTTCTGGGTTTTGATCATCATGCTGAGGTTATTTGTGCAAGAGAATGCCTTTTAGGAACTGAATACTAAAGGGACGTTATGTCTCCAAATTTCAAAAAGGTCAGGGAAAAAAATACATAAGTACACATGTGGATAGAGAAGGATACAGCAAACAGGTAAATGTAAACAGTGAATGAGTCTGGGTAAAGGGCATATGGGAGTTCTTTGTACTATTTTTGATATTCTTCTGAGTTTGAAATTTATCAAAGTTGAAAGTTATTTTAAAAAAAAAACACCCCAACTATGGCCTCCATTTGAAGGAGAGAGACTCATTTAGACATTGATTCTTTCAAAATAGTCCTCTCAGGAGGCACAGGATTCTTTTTTTTTTATGTTTATTTATTTATTTATTTTGAGAGAGAGTGTGAGCAGGGGAGAGGCAGAGAGAGAGGAAGAGAGAGAGAATCCCAAGCAGGCTCCACACTGTCAGCGCAGAGCACAACGCGGGGTCAGTCTCACATGAGATCATGACCTAGGTGGAAATCAAGAGTCAGACGCTTAACTGACTGAGCCACCCAGGCGCCCCAAGGCACAGTACTCTTTGACACTTTATGGAGGGTTGGATGAAGACATGGAAGGAAGCCAAGGTCATCAGACCTGGGGATGATACAGAGCTGGTTAATATTTGGGTGAAGGGCTCAGGATCTAAGACCTTGGTAGGATGGGAACATTGGCCCAAATCGACCACAGTGAGATGTGATAATGCTCCATCTGTGTTCAATTAAGTTGCATGAGATTAAATTTAAAAGGGTTAACTGATATGTTTCCTATTTGTCACTAAAAGCATTAATAATTCAGTAGGGATGAGGAGGACATGGCCTAAAGGTGGCATGTACCCAAAGAAATAAGTTTGGTTGACTGTAACCTCCATAGGCTGATAGAGGCTACTATGATCTGTGGTTGCCATAAAAAAAATTATAGATTCAGAGCTGCATTAATAAAAGTACAGTCTCTAGAACAAGAGAGGTGATAGTCTTTCTCTGTCCTCTGCCCATTGGACTTAATCTAGAGCATTCATTTTAGGCCTGGGGCAGTATGTATAAAGAAAGACATTGCTAATGAAAAGAGGCATAAGGAAAGAGAATAGTGAGATTTTGAAATGAGAGCATTTGAGGAATGACTGAAGGAACTAGGGATGGCTAAACTCTCCGGGGTTCCTATTAGCTGCCTTCTAGACATTCGATTAGCTTCCGGAACTGGGGAGAAAGTTTACACATTCTCCATCACTTCACAAGGTGAAAATAAGGACAGAAGGATGGGAATTATGGTGAGACAATATGAGAAATAATTTTCTAAACATTAAACCAGTCTGAATATAGAAAGGGGATACATAGTGAGATAGTGAGTTCCCTGTCACAGGAAGTATTCAAAGAAAGACATTTTCAAGGCTACTGTAATAAGAATTCTTGCAGCGGGAAGGACCCTGGATTGAATAGACCTCTCTGGTCCCTTGAACTCTGAAATTCTAGGCAATCATGTGTCTGTTTAGAACAAACAAACAAAAAACCCACTAGCCTCATTACTCTGTGGTCTTTATTAGATCATGTTTACAGAAACTGCTCACAAACCCAGTGCTTTCATAGGCTTGGGAAGTCTGAACAAGGAACCTCCTTTGGAGTGCTCTCTGCTTCTCTTCTCTGCCCCTTGGTTGCCTCAGCCTAGAACTTTCCGTATCTACCTGCAGAATAGGACTCCCCTTGACAGATTACTAACGATGAAAATTCTAGGTGATGTAACAGTCTCCCTAGCCATGCTGACCCCGGCCCATATTTGGCATTTCTTTCAGAGCACAATTCCTGCACTTGAGGAATTTAGTTGGGATCCCAGCACTCCTGCTTAAGGTGGGAGAAAGCTGAGTGAAGGCGTATGGGTTCTAAACCCCAAGTGAAACTAACTTCTGGGGAAGGACTACAAATCTTAAAACCAAAGGAAGGTAGAAAATAGAGATAAGAAGTAGGCTCCCCTTCTCTGCTGTAGTCTCCCCCCCCACCACCCCCCCACCCCAATTCTTTTCTGTTTTAATCACAGGAAGAATGATTAGTCAGCCGAGGAAGGACGGGAGAAGAAAGCAGATGAGTTTTATCTGGCTGGGGTCTGCCTGAGCCGCAGCCATGTGACTACCTGGCTGACCTGGGGTCTCCATCATGTCCCTGCCTGTCCACAAGACGGATCAGGCTGCCCTTCTCTACCGCCCTCCCGCTCTCATTCCAGGGGAGGGTTGCTAGGATAATTATAGCCTACTTGTTTTTCTCCTCTCCTACTCCTTGGGGTCCTATTTATTTATTTATTTACTTATTTATTTATTTTTACTTCCTCAGGGGACTGAGAAACTTCTTCAACACTGTGGCAAACTAGAATCTGGAAGCCTCCCTCCACCAGAAATAGAGGTTAGCTTCTCAAAAGTCATCCCTAATTTCCATCCACTGTTATCTGGGGACCCATTGCTCTGCCCTTCATCTGGGCAACACGGAGCCTCTCCCCAAATACTCAGGCCCTCTCTGGTATCTGCAAAGCTGCTCCCCTCCTGCGATCCCACACGAGTTGCAAAATCCCCCAAAGCATCAAGGATTCCACTTGCAGAGTGGGGAGTATGATACCTACTTCATAGAATTTTTGCGAAGATTCAACAAAACAAAATACATAAAGCTCTTAGCCAGGGACTGGCAAAAGACAGCCTCAAAACATGGTAGCTCTTATTCCTCGGACTCACATTTGTCTGAGCTCCGTGGACGAAACAAAAGGAGATGGTAAAGGTTAGGGAGACAAACCAGGGAGGAGACTCCAAGAAGACACGTTGAAGGGGTGGGTTTGGTTAAATGCAGGAAAGAAGCCTGGAAGAAGGAAGGGAACAGGTGGGCTCCCTGGAGACCGGCCTGCGGAGAAGGACGGAATGGACGGAACGAGACAGAACAGAGGGATAGGGACAGACAGACAGACAGCAGATGGGAAAGGAAGGTGGCATGACAAAGGTGGGGGGGGGGGGGTGGAACCCAGCTGGTGTGAGACAGACAAGAGATGTTGGGGAAGAGAGAAGGAAAAGAGCAAAGTGAGGGGGTGGCCAAAAGGAGAGGGGGAAGCAGGGGCAGGACAGACAGACTGAGAGCGAGTGGGGAAAGCATAAGACGGACAGACAGATGGCAGGGACAAGAGGGTGCCCTGGGTTGCCTGCATTCTGCTGTGTTTACCAGCTAATTGAGTTAAATTGTTGTCAGAGATGTAATTAAAGGGTAGAGAGAGCTCTCTGGCAGGCCCGAAACAGATGGAGGGGGCTTTAATTGGTAATTAAATTCTTCCCTGGCAGCTGAGGAAGGAGCTTGTGCTTCAGCCTCACAAGGCCACGGGTGGCCTTCCCCCCTCTCTTGGCCCCTCTCAGGGGCTCTTTGGGGAGGGGGCTGGGCTCTGCACACCAGCAGCCTGGCAGGCGGGGAGGCCTGGTAACTGCAGGAGAATGCCAAAGCAATCCTTCCTCTCTGCCCGGCTGGCTCAGCTCCCATGGGCTTAATCAAAGCAACCCCCCCCCCCCCCGCCCCCGTGCCTGCCCCTTCCTAACCTCCGGACTCCCACCCACCCAACTAGCATTGACCAGTGAATTCCTTCGTGGCCCCTATTGCGTCACTCGGGATCCCAGGGAAGAATAATGAGTTCTGGCCCCGCATCCGGATCGGCTCAGGAAGGGTTAGTTGGTTTAGTCAGGGACCCAGGCAGACCCATCTGTTGGCACGGCTCCCATGAGCCTCTCAGCATCTGCCCCCTCCCTGCTACCCTCCCTTTCAAGGAGCCACCGTGCAAAGATTCCATTCTGCCTGGCACATCACTGGCGCTGACTCTGCACCCGTCCTTGCCTCCCCCCTTCCACACATAACCCCCCAGCAGCAAATAAGACAGGATGGGATCAGCAGCCTTGATGGGCAGATTAGTTAGACTCTCTAAGATGTGAACATTTACACTAATCGGCTTTCAACTCCAAATCTCAGTTTGACCTGCATTTCATTGGAGAAGGACCCTGGGGACAGCAGATTTCCCCGAAACCCGCATATTCTCGACTTGTTCCACTTCAGAAAGAGATAAGTACAAAGACAGCAAAGAGGCGAGGCTTTTAAAAAGAAAGCTGAAAGGGAAGTTAGGCAGAAATAAAATCCAAGACAGACATTGCGGAATTCTTGTAAAATGCATGGCTGACTGTGAGTCAGTAATCCGGTGCTGCTCTTACATCAGTAAAGCTCCATGCTGGATGCATAAATAAGGGTCCTGGGGATCATTGTCTCATTATAGCTCAGCTGATCAGACAAAAGTTCTTTGTCTTGCTGTGGGCTCCTCGCTCCTCAGGGCCCAGAGCGTCATGGAGGAGCTTAGAGGGGTTTCTGGGAAGGGCCATAGAAATGACAGAAAGGTTCAGGAAGCACAATGCCCAGCTGTATGGATTTCCACTTGGTTCTTGGAGGTCCGCTCTGCTGTTTAACTTGAGCCCCACATATGCTGTTCTCTCGGCCAGGAACTATGATCCCTGCCCTCCCATCCTCCTTCCCCAGACGATCCTGAGGCCACAGCCGTGCCCTCCTCTCTTCAGGACGCTAACCCTCACGCTGTCTCCCCTCTCCCAGCATCCGCACGTTGCTAGTTTATTTCTGATTCCCTCCCAAGGCTGAAAGGCAAGGGCCAAGGACCCTGTCTATTTCACTCCCCGCAATCTCCCCAACACCTCCTGTAGGACCTGGCGATTGGTAGGTACTGAATCCTTTCTTGCAGAATGAAGAAATAAGCCCAGAACACTCAGCATGGAGGCAAACTCTGAAAGCCAGCAGTAAAGTTATGCAGATGAGAGCGTTAGAAATGCAGCAGGGAGTTAGGCTGGCTGCAGGGAGGAACTTTTTAAAACTCTTCCTATAGTTGCTAAGGGAGAATGAGGGAAATCTCTTTTATTTTTATTTTCTGTTTTCAAAAATTTTGTTTGGGGCGCCTGGGTGGCGCAGTCGGTTAAGAGTCCGACTTCAGCCAGGTCACGATCTCGCGGTCTGTGAGTTCGAGCCCCGCGTCAGGCTCTGGGCTGATGGCTCGGAGCCTGGAGCCTGTTTCCGATTCTGTGTCTCCCTCTCTCTCTGCCCCTCCCCCGTTCATGCTCTCTCTCTGTCCCAAAAATAAATTAAAAAAAAAACATTAAAAAAAAAATTTTGTTTAATTTCTAGCTAGTTAACCATAGGATATCTTTTTTAGATATAGAAAGAAGACAAAGTCAGGGGCATCTGGCTGGCTCAGTTGGAAGGGCATGTGACTCCTGATCTTGGGTCATGAGTTGGAGCCCCCCGGTGGGCATAGAGATTACTTAAAAATAAACACATACATAAATACATATTTTTTTAAATTTTTTTTTAACGTTTATTTATTTTTGAGACAGAGAGAGACAGAGCATGAACAGGGGAGGGGCAGAGAGAGAGGGAGACACAGAATCTGAAGCAGGCTCCAGACTCTGAGCAGGCAGCACAGAGCCCAACGCGGGGCTCAAGCTCACGGACTGTGAGATCATGACCTGAGCCGAAGTCGGACGCTTAACCGACCGAGCCACCCAGGCGCCCCCATAAATACATATATTTAAAAAGAAAGGAGACAAAGTCGAATTGATGGTCTCTGTCTCCACTGTGGACGGCCAGGAGAGTGAATGTAATGGCTCCCAAACACCAGAACCCCTCCCCCACCATCGGAGATTTTTAAATCTGTAAATTTAGGGGCCGGGGGAAGACATTGTATTTTTAAAATCTTCCTAGTAATTCTAGTGATTGGCAGATTTAGAAACAACTCAATTAAATGTCAGGTTTCTCTCAGCTGCAAATATTTGTTTTTCTTTCCTTCTGCGCGTTTCTCCCCCTCCGCCCCCTCCGCAAGAATGAATCAGCCTGGCTGATTCTAATAAACCTGAAAGAAAGCAAGCTTTGGGAATACTGACTTCTATATTCTTCACAGAACCTGGGCAAATGTAGGAGTGAAACCTGCTTTGCTGAGTGGGTCCTTTCACTCCTAGCTGAATGAGGTTATGATCCCTGGTGACCACCCTCTATGTTCCTTGTTGAAAAGACCAAATTGAAAATGAATATGATTTTAACCCTGGTTTAGCAGTCCCATCCCACAAAACATTACTGAAATACAGAAGTTGTCAAGGTCAGGGACCGCTGGAGCTGAGGGCTGAGCCCTGCCTTTGATTTCTGGTCTCAGCCTCTCTTGTTTGGTATCCTCCCCACCACATATTGATGAAGTCCACTGGGCTTCCCCAAGAAGGTTCCAGCTCTCTCCGTGCCTGAATGGACCCAAGTCACATCCCTTCACCCAGGAGGTCGGGGTTGGGGAGGTCAGGGAGAGGAGATGGGTGGCATGCCTCCCACCCCCACCCCCAGGCAGTCTCATCCTCCTCCTGCCTCTCAGACACCTGCTGGTATAAGACTTCTCCTGAATGCCCGACCTGACCTTCGGAGGCCACCACGAGGCCACCACAAGGCCTCGGGGGCCTGCAGGATCAAGCATCTCCCAGAGTCGCTTCCTGGCCCCTCAAAGCTGACTTGCCACAAGGCCGAAGGCAGCTGTAAAACCCAAGCCTCTTTATTGTTGTGCATTTCCCTTCTGTATCCTCTGTGGCCTATTATTGAGACCCGCAGAACTGAGAGCTGGAGCAAATCTCAGGCTTCTCCTGGTATGACAGTTTTCAAGTCCCGGATTTGGGCAAAGCCTGCTGGGGAGGGGGCTCTCCTGCTTCAACCAAAGCAGTTCTGCTCTTTTTCTGTTTTTATACCGCATGTTAGAGTTCTGGTCTGTGGTGTGCTGGTAAAATGGAACAGCGGCCTGTGGGTGGTTGTGAAGTCCCGATTTGGCACATTTGCCAATTTCTGTGGTGCCAATACTCCCACCAAAGCCCTATTTCAAACTACCAACTGGAAGTCACCTGAGGCAAAGTTGGGAAATGCACATCAAAAGCTCTTGGAAGCCCTCGGCAGACCTGGTGCTGGTCGTTCTTTTTAAAAGAAGTGTGGGGGCGCCTGGGTGGCTCTGTCGGTTAAGCGGCCGACTTCAGCTCGGGTCACGATCTCGTGGTCCGTGAGTTCAAGCCCTGCGTCGGGCTCTATGCTGACAGCTCAGAGCCTGGAGCCTGTTTCGGATTCTGTGTCTCCCTCTCTCTGACTCTCCCCCGTTCATGCTCTGTCTCTCTCTGTCTCAAAAATAAATAAACGTTAAAAAAAAATTTTTTTTAATAAAATAAAAGAAGTGTGAAGGGTGCTTGCTTCGGCAGCACATATACTAAAATTGGAAGGACACAGAGAAGATTAGCCTGGCCCCTGTGCAAGGATGACAGGCAAATTCGTGAAGGGTTCCATGTTTTCGTAACTACACCTGTTGTTAAAAATGTTTTAGGGGCGCCTGGGTGGCGCAGTCGGTTAAGCGTCCGACTTCAGCCAGGTCACGATCTCGCGGTCCGTGAGTTCGAGCCCCGCGTCAGGCTCTGGGCTGATGGCTCGGAGCCTGGAGCCTGTTTCCGATTCTGTGTCTCCCTCTCTCTCTGCCCCTCCCCCGTTCATGCTCTGTCTCTCTCTGTCCCAAAAATAAATAAAAAACGTTGAAAAAAAAAAATTAAAAAAAAATTAAAAAAAAATGTTTTAAATAATAATAAAGAAAAGAAAAGAAAAGAAAAGAAAAGAAAAGAAAAGAAAAGAAGTGTGAAGAGGGGAGCCTGGCTGGCTCAGTTAGTAGAGCATGCAACTTTTGATCTCGGGGTCATGAGTTTGACCCCCATGTTGGGCAAAAGGTTTGCTTAAAAAAAAATAAAAGAAGTATGCAGACCACCGTCTAGCACTGTCTTTTTAAAAAATTTAATCTATTTTGAGAGAGAGAGAGAGAGAGAGAGAGAGAGAGAGCACATACGTATGCTGCGTGCACACAAGCGGGGGAGGGGCAGAGAGGGAGGGAGAGAATCCCAAGCAGGTTTTGCGCTGACAGCGCAGAGCCTGATGCGTGGCTGGAAACTATGAACCCGTGAGATCATGACTTGAGCCAAAATCAAGAGTGGGACGCTCAACCGACTGAGCCACTTAAGCGCCCCTAGCACTGCCTTTAAAATATAAGGCAACTGTTGTTTCAGATTCTGTGTCTCCTTCTGTCTCTGACCCTCCCCCGTTCATGCTCTGTCTCCGTCTCAAAAATAAATAAACGTTTAAAAATAAATAAATAAATAAATAATATATAAGGCAACTGAGGCCCAGAGAGACTAAACGAACGGCTGAGGGTCACACAGTTAGCCAGGACCAGTGTCCTCCTGACACCCAACCTCTGGATGCCACACTATACCAATCCTCCTCAACCTGCCCTAGGCAGCTGGGGGAGAGGGGAAGCCAAAAATCATCACAGACAGAGCCAAGGCCACGGCTCCGGGGATAGAGTGGCAGCAGATATGTCCAGATAAAGGTCAGAGGGTCTTGAAGCCAACCTTTGCGGGCACCTACTTGGTGCTTCTCCTTCCTCTTCGTGGGGGCAGAAATAAAAAACTCACCCCAAATCATAAAGCTTTAAACTCAAACTCAAAGGGCCCTATTTTCCACCGACCTCATTCTCATCCTCAGGGAGTGAATCGTTCCCCACTCCTGGCTCGGATCTCAGGAGGCACCCTACCTTGCCCTCCCCGGGTCTGTCTCCCAGACCTGCTGCAAGCCCTTCCTTGAACGATGCCATCTATGTCGTTGAGGGGGGAGCAGGAAGGAACTGGGAAAGAACAAGCCCTTTCAGACAAGTCCAAGAATGATTATTTTAGCAGCTCTCATATTCTCTTCCTGGGTAAGAAGCAAGGAGAGAGTGAGGTGGATGTCAAGTAAGGGAGCTTGATCTTCTAGAGCCCCAGATCCTAGCTCTGGCTCTGCCACCAATTGGGTGGGCCTCTTTCCCTCCCTAGGCATCAGTTTCCCCATCTGTATAAAGAAAGGTTAAAGCTGATGCTTTCTAGCATCTCTTCCTTTTAAAATCCTATGAACCACTAGGGAGGAATGTGTAGGCAACTGTCCAATAATGTTTTCCCCCTACTCCTGCATCCCACTCTTTTCCTGCTTCCAAAGAACCTTTTCCTTGCACTTCTGAAGATGCTCCCCACTATATAGACAACACCCCGCAGAGGCTCCCTCCCTCTGATTTCTCTGCACATGGATAGGAGACCCCGAAGTCTCCTGGGACTGCCTTGGCAGCCGGTCTCCTGTTTCCTAGGGATTCTTTGTCACTGTGCTTCTTCCCAAGGAGCTGGGGTCACAGTGCCAAGGAGAAGGAATGAGGGGTGGGGGTCATCTTTTTCCCTCTAGCCTCTGCCCATCTCTTCCTGCTCCAGTCTGGTTTGCCAGTGGAGGGGAGGGAGGGTCGAGGGAGGTGGGTGGCAACATAATCCTATGGCCCCCAAGCCTGTCCTGCGGCTTCTCACACCACTGTCTTCCCCTCCACAGAAAGAAAATGGGTCACGCTCAACAAGGACCATTATTGCCAACCTGGCCCTGCTGCTCCCTGATACAGCCCAGTCCTCCCCCGCCAGATCTCATTAAGGGGTCGCCACTTATGCTTCCCAGCCGCCCCCCATCCATCTTTGGCCACGGATGACAGACCGGGCCCGGGGGCTGATGTCCGGCAGGTGACAGGGTTAATGGCAGAAGAGGGCAGAGGGCAGAGGCCAGCCAACTCACAGTGGCGGGAGGGCAGCCTGGGGAGGCCCTGGGTCCATTCCAGCTCGGCAGCCCCTCAAATTACAGCACCTGGGGGAGGGATGAGTCCTGGACTCGTCCATCCCTAGGGAAGCAAGGTGGGCAGGGTTTGTCATCTTGGGAGCAGATGGTAAGAGGAGAGAATGTTAGCCTGGGAAGAAGAGGAGTAAGAAGTCCGGGGGGGGGGGGGGGGAGGGTGCGGAGTGGGGGTGGAGGTGGGGGTGGGGGCAGGGCTGGAAAGAGAAGGAAAAAAAAATCCCTATAGTATAAAGAATATAGTATATAAAAAAGCCACTGTGTATGTGGGCTCAGTGGAAACATTTACCCCTGGGATCCCTGGATGTTCCTTGGCAAGAAACACATTATCCTGGTGATGTGCATGAAGTCAGGTGAGTGTTTTGGAGGGGGTGCCCATCACTCATTTAGTTTTCCTCCGGGCTGCCTGTTACAGTGGCCTGGCACTGTGGTTAGGGGCAAGGTTCCAGAGTCAGACAATGTGGGTCCAAATATGTTCAGATTCTTCCTGTGTGAGCCCAGGTAAGTTACCCAACCTCTCTGAGCCTGATTTTTTCCTTCTGTGCAAAATCTCTCTAGAAGTACTGGCTCCCAAGAGGATGAAATTAGACAGGCGAGGGGAAAACACAGCACCGGGCTCGCCGTGAGTGTTCGGGAAGGGCTGACTGCTCTCTGTAGGAATGCACTGTTGGCGTTATTACATCACCTTTGCAGCTTCCCATCCATCCCCCGGCTTTTTCCCAGGCCGTCTGCCTCAGGACCTCCCTGCATTTGACCTCCTACATGCTCATGATCACCCCCTGGCCTGCTCTACTCACTCCCAGGAAGCTGCTGAATGCTGCTTTGGGGGCAGCTGTCCCCCCATCCCCCCACTGCTCCCAGAGAGGAGGCCCCACAGTGGCAAGGGTTAGTCCCTCCAGGCCTTTGAAGCCTGGAAGGGGGAGGGGCTGCCCTGCGCTACCGACCTGGGGGGGGTGGGGGGACCAGGCCCAGCTCCCCACCTCCCACCGTGGGAGGAGAGCCAGGAACAATGGGCAATGGAGGGCTGGCCCCAACGCTGGCCAGCTGGCAGGCAGGGGCGGGGGTGGGGTGAAGGTGGGAGCCTGCCCTCCCCAAAGCGAGCAGAAAGTGCTTCAAGAAAGCTGATAGTGCCTGGGGTCTCCCCACGAGGACCTCAGATACTGAGGGTATCCCATGGAGAGGAAGAGAAAGATTGTTGCAATGTCACCTCCTGTATGTACTGAAGTTGTCCAGAGCCCTTGGGAGGGGTTGCAGGGAGCCCCTCCTCAGTTCCAAGCACCCCCCCTCCAAGCGCACCCCAATCTCAGGGTAGGTAAAGGAGCCAGCTAGCACTGTTCTGCCCTCCTTCCAGAGCCTGGATGGAGTGGCTCCCCCGGGTGCTGATCGCCTCCATTAGGTCCTCAATCTTGCGAGGATAATGCATGGCCCAGGCTGGGCCGGGGGAGGAGGCCCCACCGGCAGGGAGCCGGGAGGCAGGACGCAAAGGCCTGAGCAGAATACCAAGTACTCAGCAGCCAGCCTGGGCCTGAGGCTGTCCCTTGTGGCCAGCAAACCCGGGTCAGGCCAGAAAAGATGTGGGGGGTCTGTCCCCACCCTCCCCAGCTCCTGGCCACCTCTGTGCCCTGGTGCCAGCTCCACCAACTCCCTACTGTGGCTGAACTCCCAGAGCTCACCTTTGGGAGGCCTCACCTTCTCAAGGCCATCAGCTCTGCGTGGTGCCAGGATCCCGGGTAGCAGGAAGACGCATCTCATCCACTCAACTAGACCAGAGTCCTGCTCAGCTCAGAGCCTCTGAGGAGGGCCTAGCAAGAGCAAAATAAAGACACCCTCAGTGGGGGTGGGGAGACTCAGACAGAGTGTTCTTCCTTTCATTGTCTGTCCACAGTTTTAAAATGAAATCAACTATAACGCATTCTTCCAAAGTAACTTTTGCTATGATGCAGTCCCCTTTGGGATGCTTGGGTAGCTCAGTCGGTTGAGCGCCCAACTCTCAGTTTCGGCTCAGGTCAGGATCCCTGGGTCACGGGATTGAGCCCCATGTGGGGCTCTGTGTCGACAGCTCGGAGCCTGCTTGGGATTCTCTCTCGCCCTCTCTCTCTGCCCCTCTCCTACTTGCTCTCTCTTTCTCTCTCTCAAAATAAATAAACATTAAAAGAAATTCTCTAGATTTTCTCTCTCTCCCTCTGCCCTTTACTCATGTGCACGCTCTCTCTCTCTAAAAAATAAAAATTAAATTCAGTCCCCCTTGGGATGTTGCTGTCTTTCCCCGCTCTAACCTCAGTGCACCCCAGCCCAATCTCTTCTTTTGCTTTCCTTTGGGAAATGCTTCTATACCACCGTGAGACCACTGTGTGGTTGATAGAGCCCTTTCACTCCTGCGGACACATCTGACTGTCCCCACCCTGCCTAGTAGGGGGACAGGTGTTACTGTCCCCGAAAGGCAGTGTCGCCTAAGAGTTACAGGCTTGGGCCCTGGAGTCAGACAAATCCAGGTTGTAAACCAGCATCCCAGCTGTGTGACCTCAGGCGGGCTTCTGCACATCTGGTGCCTGAGTTGCCTCATCGACTAAGTGGGGACAAAACTAGTATTATATACATTCGTTCTGAGAATTCGTTAAATGAGATAAAGCATTTAGCACAATGCCTGGGACATCATCAATGCTTAAAAATGCCAAGGGAAAAAAGAAGTCTTAAAAATCCCTATTTTAGGGGCGCCTGGGTGGCTTAGTCGGTTGAGCGTCCGACTTGATCGTGATCTCTCGGTTCGTGAGTTCGAGCCCCGCATCGGGCTCTGTGCTGACAGCTCAGAGCCTGGAGCCTGCTTCAGATTTTGTGTCTCCCTCTCTCTCTGCCCCTCCTCCTGCTTGGACTCTGTCTCTCTCAAAAGTAAATAAACATTTAAAAAAAATTTTTTTAAATCCCTATTTTATAGGAGAAGGAAATGAGGTCCTGGAAGGTAAGAGGTTGGGCTCAGTTATAGGACTAGAGGCATGTGGTCAAGCTCTTTCTCCACCAACACACCCGGACAGGCTATCTTCCTGCCCTTCCCCGCCCTCCCCCCCACCCAGTTCTCTCTCACTCTCCTGCCCCATTTCTCTGAATTTTCTCCCAGGGTTGGGGAGCAGACCAGGCTCCAGCCTCTGAGCTCTCCCTACACATGAAAGTCTGGTTCTCTCTTCCCGTCAGGACCGGGTGGAAATGTTTGCAGTAATGGGAGCAGCGATCAGAATTCACAATTCATAATTCACCCATGATCAGAGGTAGGGGAGGTGCCGGGACGGTTATATTAATAACGGTGCCATTAAAAACTAGTAAGTGATGTTCTCATAAAGCATGTGTTGGTTGGGGTGGTTGAGTTTGTTTATTTATTTATTTTTCCCTTCAGGAGCAAACAGGGCCACAGAGGGAGAACATTAAATTATCCCTTGAAATGATTCCGGTAATAAGTCGGGCAGGTTAGGAGAGCTGTCGGCAGCTCCCGCCAGACCTCCCTCGACCTTTCTGAACTCCTATCTTTCACTTGGCCTTGTTTTATAAGAGGCCAATTACTCCCTTCTGGGTTAGCTGTGTCCCTTGTTTAGAGCTGCTGTCTATATGGGCAGAATGTGCATTTTTTCATCAGCCAAGCAAGTAAGAGAGATCATATATTATTCCTTGCCGGAAATCAGAACATGCCATGGGACATGGAAAAGAGAGGGGACTTGTAGGGACAAAGGCTTTGAATATTTGAAATAAGCGCCCTTCTGGAAATCAGGCCCACAGAGACCCAATGATCATAACATCAATAATAATCGTAAGTAATGTTTATATCGCGTGGACAACAAGCCAGATTCCCTTCTGAGCACTTTACGTGTGTTAACATATTGGATCTTCATAATAACCCTATGCAGTGGTTACTATTATTATCCCCATTGTAGACATGAGGAAAGTGAGGTGTCACAGCTGGTAGGTGGGGGAGGTAGGACTGAGTCCCAACCATTCTGACTTCCCAGTCTGTGTTCCCACCAGCTACCCTGCCTCGAATATTCTTCCCTGGGGGGGGGGGGGGGGGGGGGTGCCTTCCCCATCTTTAACTCTGAGATGGGGATGCCCTGGCCTGAGCTAAGGAGGATTCCTCAGCCTAGGAATTCCTTCCTGCCTGATATAGTCACAGCCATGGTACCCCGAGTGCCTTCCGTGAGCCAGGCATTAGGCTGAGATCATGTCACATGCATGACCTCACCTGCTACAGTACCTGTCAGGTTGGTACGAGTATCGTTCCCACTCTGCAGATGAGCGCAGCAAGGCCCAGAGGTGTCTAGATAACCCCACCACAGCAAGAAAATACCAGAATCAAACCCAGGGCCGAGTCTTGCTGCCCTAGACGGTTTCTCCCACTTCCCATGCCCAGACTTTTATGATTCTAATATTCTGGGGTTGGGTTTGACCAGGCTCCATTGCCAGGGGTTTAACCCATTTCTAAGACGCCCAGATTTCTAAGGAGTCCTAGGCCAGGCGACCCAGCCCCCGCCGGAGACAGGCACGGACAGGAAGGCACAGGGAGTCTTTCAATTTTACATTAAAAGAGAAGGTCCCCTCCCCCTCTCCTCCCCGTCCCCCTGCCTCGGCAACCTTCCAATCACATCAGAGACCCGAGAAGGGGCTTGACCTCTGTCCTCGGGGGAGGTCAGCCGGGGCAACCCCGCCTGCGTGCAGGATCCCGTGAGAGAGGCCCAGCTGCAGGCCCCGGAGGGCTGGAAGCGCACCCGGAAACGGGCTTGGGGTCACCGAGGGCGGCCTGGCTGAGGGAGGGGCTTCCCTGGTCCTTTGTGAGCTGATGGGCAGGGGGAGATTAGTTCCACAGGCAGCCCCTGTGTCTCCAGAGAAAGGGGCTATTGTGGAGCGACTCAAAATACAGGGCACAGCCTACCCCACCTCCCCTTTTATCGCCATGGAGATGGGGGGAGGGTTAAGAGACCAAAAGAGGGAGGGACAATGCAGGGCAGGTGAAGGGGGGGTGGGGGAGGGGGGCAGTGGAAGCCCCATGAGCGAGAGAGGAGAGAGCTCTGCTCCTTTCTCACCTCTCTCCTCCTCTCCACATCCCGCCTGAGGGCTACTGGAGCAAAGAAGGGCTGGCCCACTACCCTGCAGCCGGCCCAACGACCTTGGAGGGTGACGGGTCCGACCATCTGGGAGTAAATTTGCAAGATGGCCACATGGAAGGCAGCTGGTGAACAGCTGCTAGGCCTTGTCCAGCTCCTGGACGTACCAAGTACCCCAAACCACTGAATCTCAGAGTCACATCCACCCAATCGCCCAACCTCTGCGGTGGCCCCACCGGATACTGATCCGGTGTCAGCCCAAGGTCCTCCGTGATGGTGACTTCCTCACTTGGGCCTTGTGGGCACCTCTGGCTGTCAGAAAGGGCTTCCTTGTATTAGGTAGAAACCTGTGTTCCTCTTCCCTCCACACACGGGGCTAGTTGTGGTCTCTGGGGCGGCACCATAAAATAAGGCAGGCTTTTAATAAATACTGTAGAAAGAAAAGATAACAATCTGACACTTCTTGACTTGAATTATTTGGAAAAAGCTGCCGAGAAGGTAATTTTGTTGAAAACACCACATTCCGTGGTTTAAAAAATAGCCAAAGCTAAGTGGAATCCCCGGATGGGAAGTGATTCTGGCCATCGCACACTGGGGGTGCAGAAGACAGGACAGCTCAAGGCACCAAGGTCCTGGGTGCTGCCCTGATGCCAACGCAGAAGGTCACGGACAGGGCCTGTGGTATGTTTTAGCAAACTAGGCATTTGGTGAATACCCAGCCCCTTGGACAGAGATGCAGCCCAGTGTCAGAATTTGCCAGGGGATTGATTGTGCCTGATCTTGGGCTCTACGACTGCTGCGAGCCAGAGGAACCCCCTCCATCAAACAGGATCCTCTTGAAAAGAGGCGCCAGCTCCCAGCAAGCAGTCAGAGACCGCGTGTTCTTGTCAAATACATAGAAAGGAAGAGGCCTCTCTGTTTTCAGGCTAGCAGTCCCCGGGCAGAAAGAGCTGTGATCTCATAGCTTGGAGAGACTCAAGGATTCCAGACTGACTGGGGTCCTCCAATTTGCAAGGTTACAAGTTCCAGCTTGCATTCCAGTGGGGGAACCCACTGGAAAGCCTCAGGTCGGCTTCTGGTCCCCAACAAGTCTCTTCCTACCGAGGTAGGTCAGCCCCGAGGTTACATGGGGCAGGGAAGGTAGAAGAGAGACCGGAGGCAAACTCCATCATGGAGGAAGAACTTAGGGCTCTCTTATTACCTTTTTGTTCCTTCCCCCATTGCGCTGCCTGGGGAGGCCTAGGGGGCAGGGCTGCACAAGCAGACGTTTAGAACAGGTGCTATTTCAGTGCACCAGGCACCAGTGAGAAGTCGGGGTGTGTGTGTGTGTGGGGGGGGGCTGTGTTCATGCTAACAAAGGCCACATCCCATCCTCGAGAGCAGTGGCTTCAGAATGCCAGGCCTCAGCAGATGTTGAAGACGGCCTTGATTCTTGTATTGGAGAGAAAAAGGAGATTAGTCCACGGGTCCCTGTTTGAATGGTGCCAGAGCCTCAGCTGTCAAGAAAGGCAGGCCTACCTGCTGTTGTCTCTTCCCATTCAGCACTGGGGCTCCTGCCCAAATGCTCATGTCCAGATTGTATTTATGACTGTTTTAAGAAGGAGTGACAGAGCCTTTTAATATCCCTGACAGCCCAGGATGTTTTAATAGATGGTGGAGCTGGGCTGCAGGAGTTAAGGAAAAGGAGCAGAGTCACTGAGCGTGCTGTCAGGCCTGGTTTCTATGACAGACCTACTGATCCACTCTCCGACAAAATAAAATACGGGGCCACGTCTCTCCACGGCCCCGTCAGGTTGACAGACAGTCTGTCACCGTTGTATGTCATCTTTCACCTCCTAATCACTCAGGCTTAGGGGACTTGCGTTTAACGGGGAGTCCCTACAGGGTTTCCACCCAAACCTCCTCTGGAGCCTCAGGCTTCTGCTTCCACCGCCCCAGAGTTCCTCCGGGCGTTCCCCAATTGTCTCGATTTCAAGCAAAACTTTCCTACCTTCCGAGTTCTGCTTTGCTTGTTGCTGTTGGTTAGAGGTGATGATAGGTGTTACAGAACGGCTCAGTCACCTGCAAAAACAGACAGAATGGGTGGTGGGGATGGTTGCACAACAATGTGAATGTACTTAATGCCCATGAATTGTACACTCGAAAAGGGTTAAAGTGGTCAACTGTGTGTTATGAGCTGGGTCAGATTATCTGAACGCACACACACACACACACACACACACACACACACAGATGGAGTAAACTTCGGTATCTCCCTGTGTATGCCTATAAACTGTGTAACTTGTCGTCAGACTATTCCCAGGTCTCTAGTCCCATGAAAGCACCCCCCACACACACCTTTCTCCTTTACCTCTTCCCCCTTCCCCTGTCCTAATCAGCCTCAAGGTCAGTTTTGGAGTTGAACCTCTGGAGGTTCCTTGTACATGCTTTTCCAGGACCAGGTTGGAGCTGGTCTGACCAGGAACCTTTTAGGTCATATCTTCAGTTTGTTGTGGCAAAGGCCCAAGAGATTTTCTTGCCTTTTTTTTTTTAAATGTTTATTTATTTATTTTTGAGAGAGAGGGAGAGATACTGAGAAAGAGCGAGCACGTGAGCACAAGCGGGGGAGGGACAGAGAGAGAGAGGGAGACACAGAATTCAAAGCAGGTTCCCGGTTCTCGGCTGTCTGCGCAGAACCCGACACGGGGCTCGGACTCACAAACTGTGAGATCATGACCTGAGCCGAAGTCAGACGCTTAACAGATTGAGCCACCCAGGGTCCTTTTTTTTTTTTTTTTTTTTTTTTTTTTTGGTGGGGGAAAGAAGGGCAGCAAATCCCAGGGTCACTACCTGTTCTTTCTGGAGGGGCTGAAAAAAAAATCCCCGAAGAGACCACCAAGTCCTCCTTCCCCCTGTCAAGTGTATCTTCACCCTGTCATTGGGGCTCCCTCCTTCCAACCCCACCGACAATGGACAGTGTGACAACACTGCGGCAGGTTAAGGGGCAGTGCTCATGTTCCTCCGTCCCAGCCCCTAGGGCGGCAGCTCCAGGTCAGAGCCTCCCTCCACCCTCACCAGCCCAGGGCTCTGCGTTCAAGTCCTCTGCCAGGAGAGAGTTAAGGGCTTGGGTTTAATTTGCCCGTTAATCACAGTTAAAAGAAGTAATGAGCGTCTCCCCAAAGCCTGGGTGTTTCTCTGCAGATTAAGCAGCAATTTGCATAGCCCCTTTATTCATTCCCACCTTCCCCTGTGGGGCGGCTTGTCCTTCCAGACACAGCCGAGCGCAGCCCTCGGCGGGAGCGCTTTGACAAATGGCTTTGCTGCACGTGGTTTGGGCGAGAGGGAGGGAGGGGCAGGTTGGGAGGGAGAGGGCAGCTCCCGACAGTAATGGATAGCTGGGCCGTTAAATAGTGCAGAACTTTTTATTAGACACACAGGAGAAGTTTAAATATTCAAACTGGTTTTCTCTGAAGCCTGGGGAATGAGTAGAGGGGTGGCAGGCAGAGTTTACTCAGGGCCAATTTACTCAGGGAGGCCCTGCCCATCATCTGTGAGGAAGGGCACCTGGAGGACAGGCGGGTCTGCGGGTCGGTCGGCTGGCACCCCGGCCAGCCTCCGAAGCCCTGGGGCCGGCTTGACACCCTCCTGCTGGGCTCTGGGATCTGTGGGGGCAGGAAGGCATCTGAGCCCCATTCAGTAGTGGGGGCTGGGGACTGGCCCCAGCTTCGGAGCAGAAGCTGTGGTGTCTCCAAGAGGGTAGGACAACAGCCCTTTCCTCTGCTCTCTAGGAGAGCCCTCGGCTAAGCAGGGAGAGAGGAGGGAAGGAGCCCAGATGATGCTCAGGGCAGAGGCTCTCACTGGAAAGCATGCAGAAGGGAATTTTAGTTTGACCACCGGTCCATTTTAAAAGCCTACTTAAACCCAGTTTTCTTCCTAACTTGTAGTGCTCTGTGGGACTCTTCCTTTTTGCTAACTGGGGAGCCACATGAAACTGGGGAGCCATGCTAACATGGGGAGCCTCGTAATATTTTAGAGGTCAAAGTCACTTTAGAGATCGTGAAGACAACTGAAGTTCGGAGAAGTTAATTTTGAGATTCCAACGGGGACACACAAGTGAGCAAGACCCAGTCCCTATCCTTAGGCAGCTCTGGTTGGGGCACAGATGTCAGGAGGTCACCGGGATGTGGTGACAGGCGCTCTGAAGGGCATCTCCACGAGGCTTCAGGGATGCTGCTGAGGAGGAGGGGCTAATTCTGTCAGAGCCTGGAAATGTCCACAGAGGGAGGTATTTGGGTCATATCTGAGCCCAGGAGGGCGGGGGGGGGGGGGGGGGAGGGCAGGAAGGCCTTGAGAGGGCCATGAAGAGGGTTGGGGCTTTGGGGACACATGTGGGTTTGGTGTCTTGGATGGATACCCAGGCTGGAAGGGAGATGGAGATCTGATTACCAAGGGCTGGCCTGCCACTTTAGGAGTTTAGGGAGCTAAGGGGGCATTAGAGTTTCTAAGCAGGGGAATGATTGGGGTGACAAAACAGAGGCTTGGAGCCTGCCAATTGGCAGAGATAGGAAATATCAGAGAGGGATGAAGGACAGAATGGGGAAGATTATGAGTTTGGTCTGGGACCTGCTGGGATATCTGAGACACACAGCTAGGCCCCAAGCACAAGTTTCTAACCTCAGTCCTGGTTATTTCTGGTCCATCCCCTCTCACAACAGCTGACATTGGAGTCCTACTGGACCAGGGACCGCCTAGGTGTTGTATACACCACAGCTCCCTACCCGGAGGGCGGTAGTATCTCTTGTTCTCATTTTATAGGTGAAGGAAATGAGGCACAGAGAGGTCCTGGGCCGTGTCCAACATCACATGGTAGACAGGATTTGACCCGGGCCGTCCGGATCTAGACAACGTGCTAATCATCATGACGCCTTGCTTGCTTTCTTCCTAACCTATTACCATTATCAGATTTTGTACGTGCGTGTACAGGAGTGCGGAGGAGAGGATAATAGGTGGCAATTACAAGATGAAATAAAAATTAGTAACAGGACAAGCAGGTGTCAGAGAGGCAGGGAAGAGCCACAGGACCTGTGTTTCTAGAGGAGAAACTGTGTAAGCAACATCTGGGGAATTAACGAGGGGGAGAGAAAGGGGAGGGGCGGGTGCGCACGAGTGAGTGAGCAGGACTCCACACCAGGCCACAGTCAGCTCCTGCCATCCTGGGATGGCTTTCCTTTGGTCCTCAGCTCCAGGCCAGTTCTCTGAAGCAGGGAATTCTTTCAATGGGTGAGGTTTCCTGTGTGGATGACGCAGATAACCCCTGCCCCACACTGGCAATGAGAAACTGGTTCTAGATGTCCTTGGCAAGCCCTTAGTGGGCAGCCAGATCCCAGATGGACAGTCATTAGCAGTCCGCTCAGCGCATGGTCACGGTCATGAGCCAAGAGCCGGTGGTGGGGCCTAGGCAGCTGGGTTTAGCAGGGAGGGAGGATCTAAGAAAAGTGATTCTGCCTCTTTGTCTGAAGCAGGGTGACCGGGGGTGCCTGGGTGGCTCAGTTGGTTGGGCATCAGACTTCTGCTCAGGTCATGATCTCGAGCTTGTGAGTTCAAGCCCCGCATCGGGCTCTGTGCTGACAGCTCAGAGCCTGGAGCCTGTTTCAGATTCTGTGTCTCATTCTCTTTCTGCCCCTCCCCCACTTGTGCTCTGTCTCTCAGAGATAAATAAATGTAAAAAAAAAATTTAAAAAAAAAAAAGTGAAGCAGGGTGACCAGTTGGCTGAGCGGTGACAGCCTGAAATCTTCTCTGGAAAAAGGTGGCGTAAAAGTGAACACAAAAGCAGGGGGAGCTCTTGGCACTACAATTCACATCAAACTAACAGAAAATCTCAGCCCACCTCCTCCCCCTCCCCCTCTGCCATTTTCTTGGCAGCCCCAGAAACCTGACTGCTCAGAAGTTGGTCCTCAAGCTCCAAGGGAGCCTCTCACCATTCCCTTCCAGGAAGGCAAGTTAGACGGGGATGAAGGGTCCCGCGCCATTACGTCACACCCCGGAAATGAGCTCGCATTTGCCCAGGAGCGCTTACTCTGTGCCTGGCACCACTCTAAGGCCCCTGTGTATATTAACTCGTTTCATCGCCATGATGGATTCTGTCAGGCAAGCCAGAGAAAAGCCAGCAGGAACCCAACTGCTAGGGGAGACCTGGGGGCGGATCTGCACGACTCTTCTCCCGCGGGGTAAAAGAGCCAGGCAGGGTCTCGGTGTGTCAGGGTGGTCGGGAAAGTGAGGCCCCAGGAAGCGAGGCCCGGGCCAAAGGCAGCTGGAGCTAAAGGTTCCTTATGGGGTTAAAGGCTTTTTTTTTTTTTTTTTTTTTAATTTTTTTTTTTTTCAACGTTTATTTTATTTTTTGGGACAGAGAGAGACAGAGCATGAACGGGGGAGGGACAGAGAGAGAGGGAGACACAGAATTGGAAACAGGCTCCAGGCTCTGAGCCATCAGCCCAGAGCCTGACGCGGGGCTCGAACTCACGGACCGTGAGATCGTGACCTGGCTGAAGTCGGACGCTTAACCGACTGCGCCACCCAGGCGCCCCATTAAAGGCTTTTAAGAAACAATTTACACCAGCCTGGAGTGGGCCTTAGCTTTACCAGGTAAACAGCGAACCAGGCCTAATCCCTCCGAGAGAGAGAACAGTCCCCTAACCACACCGCTTAGCAACGTGGCCAAAATCTGCAGAGAGAACCCTTTTTATCTAAACCCACTTCCCCTCCTGCGAAGATGGCCAAACCTCAGCCTGTGTGACTTCCTGCCATTGGCCCCAGGCAGGGCAGAGAAGGCAGGCGAGGTGCCCCTCTGGAAGGACGAGGAGCAAGAGCTTTTGAGGCCCAAACCCAGCCTGCTGCAGTCACGTGGCCCACAGGGCTTCTCCCTACCTCACGGTGCCTGGAAGCAATAGTGTCTGTGTAGCAGCTGGTGATTGGACGAGGGACAGGAGAGCGGGCGAGGGCGGCATGCCTCGGTGAGCTGATGGCTGCTGCAAGAGGCAGGCCGGAAGGCCAGTGCAGCCGGCAGCTGAACAGGTGGGGCAGGAGCTGGCGGCCACCCTCTCAGAGGGAAAGGGACGAAGAGACGCAGACAGCCCCCTAGGCCAGGCGCCTTCACGGCGGCCGAGGGCAGGGTGCAGCCCGCGCAGTCCCCTCTGTGTCCTTCGACCCTAAGGACGGTTTTACCTCGACATTCCACACCGATGTTTTCCCTTTTCCAATTCCTAGACTAATTCCAGCCCCCAATTCCTCCAAAAGGAGGTGAACAGGCAAAGATTGGGGGGAAGCGACGGGCTGACATTAATTGATAGGAGCGGCTTCGAGCAGTTCATGCTGCCTTATCTCTCTCTCCTTCGGATAGCGTGTGTCCGCCGGAGTCCGCGGGGTCGGTGATTAATAGGGGCCATCACTCACTGTCCGGGACGGCTGAAAGGCAGCGGGGAGGGGGCGGCCCTCCCCAGAACTGAGATAACAAGCAGCAGGAATAATGAGTGGTGTCACTCCACTTTTCATTTTGATGGAAAGTCATTACGGGAGTCAACGCCAGCGACAAAGAGCCATGAATCAACTGCTCTGCTATGAAATTAAAATCGAATTGCCGGCCACCCCCAACCCCTACCCTTCCTGGGAAATGGGGATGGGTAGGTGGCTTGGGAGAGGGGCGCCATCCCGGGGTGGGCTCTACCCAATCACAGTGTGGGCAGTTACGGGCAGGAAGCGGACAGGCGGCTAGTGAAGGTGACAACTCCTGTCTCCACCTTGTTTATCAGACCCTTCCTCCCCAAACCGCATTTTCCCCCTGCCTGGAGGTGAGCTGTGATTAAAAGGAAAATACAGCTTCGCTGGCTCCAACAAGGCTGCCACTCGACTGTTCCCCTTGGCTTTCTGGCCCAAGTTGGGCAGTCTGGCCTGGCCATGGAGAGAAAGGGGCCCAGCAGACTCAGCTACCCCAGAGCTTGCTGAACCACTTGTAGATGCTCATCGGGGGCCCTCCCTGTCACCAGAGGCAAAGAGGGAGAGTCTCTAACCCAGGACTCCACAGGAACAGCTGATGGCCTAGGGAACCCACTCGATCAAGAAGCCCAGGCAAACAGGTGCACGGCCTTGACTCAAGGCCCAGAGAAGCAGAAACTGTCAGTGGTGAAGAAAGAGTCTCTTCCTCTTTTATTAAGTCCAACTAGATGATGAGAAGGACCAGAAACTAGGGTTGCAGGCTGACAGGCAACAGGGCCAATCAAGATAGCTTCTTGCCAGAAAATACAGTGAGGGTCAAGGTCGCCATCTAGGTGACGGCTCCTTCATGCGGCCTTCCATCCTCCAATCACTTGGTCTCTGGCCAGGAAGGGCCCTGCCGCATCAGCCCTGGCTGTCGCACCCCCCTTCCTGAAGGCTGGGAAGCCGGGAAGGTAGAATGTGGGGGCTGTCACAGATAGGTTCCCATCAGGTTCACGGGGCGCCCACTGTACCTCTTGGAAATGTCAGCTTCGATCTGAAAGACAGAGGTACCAAGTGGGTGGGAAGCAGAGAGGCAGGGGTGCCTTGCTGTGTAGAAACTGGGAGTCCCCCACCTGCTTGGCAGGTCTGCCTTTCCGGTCTCACCAGCTTCTGCAGCTCCTTGGTCTTCTCCAGCAGCAGATCCAACTTGGGCTCCAGGGCCGCCTGCTCCTGAAGCGCTTCCTGCTGCTTCTGCACCATCAGCTCCTTCTTCAAAGCCAGAAGCTGGGACTGCTTCAGCTTCTGCTGGAGAAACTCAGTCACTCGGTCCACATACCTGTGCAGGGTATTCAGGTAAGGGGTGCAGCCGAGCAACCCCGAGCATCCCCGTTCAGCTGCTGGGCAAGGCGAGGCTCAGGAAACCAAATCCCTAGCAGGCCTCTCAGCCTCCACACCCTTCAACTCCTTTGCGAGGTAGAGTGCTCCCAGCTCCCCTGTCCTACTTGGGAAGCACAGCCATCTTGCCCCAAGACAACCCCTGATCCCAACCGTGACAGCACCGCTATGGGAGGCAGAGAAGAGCTCTGGGGGGTCATGGAGAAGAGGAACACAAGGAGTCGGGGCTGCTCAAGACGGCAGAGCCCCACATCACGCTCCGGAACAGCCCGACGTCAAGGGGGAAACCAGACCTTGGCGAGGCCAGGATCATAAACAGGTGTTGCATTCGAAGACTGGTGAGCCGGCCGATCAGATCCTGCAGCGCCGACACCATGGTAACCATCTTTGCTTTGGTCTGGCCCTGCAGGATGGCGGGAGCCAGCTGGAACTGGCTCACGGACAAGATGTCTGCCTCCTCACTCATCTCCACGGCTCTCTGGGTCAAGAAGATCTCGAGCTGAGGGCAGAAGAGGATCTGGTTGAAACCAAGAAGAGAACTCAGACGTTCTCAGATGCTCAAAACGCAAGAATGAGACGTGAGGGTTGGACTCTGGGTGAGAAGGTGTTATTTCCTCTGAATACTTTTACTGCTAAAAACTTAGCAACTATAATGTGAGAGCTTGATGGGGCGCCTGGGTGGCTCAGTCAGTTAAGTGTCCAACTTCGGCCAGGTCAGGATCTCACGGTGCCTGAGTTCGAGCCCCATGTCCAGCTCTGTGCTGACAGCTCAGAGCCTGGAGCCTGCTTCGGATTCTGTGTCTCTCTCTTCTCTCTGTCCCTCCCCGGCTCACACTCTCTCTCTCTCTTTCTCAAAAATAAAAAATATTAAAAAAAAAAAAAAGATTTATAATGTGAGACCTTGAGGCAGCCTCTCACTGTCATTCTTCTGTCCCCTACTCCTATCTCAGGCCCTCTCAAGCCCTGGACACCTCTCCTTCCTCCCAGTGTATGGATAATAAGGACACACAGATTCAACGGGTTCTCTCTGCCCCAGTGAAGGTATTTTCTCTCTGTGAGGAATGAAATTCAGGGAACAGGAATCCACATCTGAGAAGCCCTGGATTAAGAAAAGGCTGGGAAGAATCTGGGAACCAGCCGCATGTCTTGTCACTCTTATTCTACCTTAGAAACTTGATCCCTTTGTCCTTCTCCGTCCTGGAGGCTAAGAGGGGCCTCTCTGGGCAGAAAGAAAAGGGAATAGGTGGGGACTAAGAACTTTGACGAGGACCTCACCAGCCAGCAGTCCACTGGGAAGGCAACAGGCGGAGATTAATACAAAGAGGAAGCGTCCTCCCAGAGGACGAAGGTACCTCCATGAGCTCATCAATGAACTGATTCCGGGTCTCAGGGTATTCAAGAAGTGTCAGGGCATCTGGGCCCTTAGCAACACCTTCTGGAGCTGCCAGGAGGAGAGACAGAGAAGTGATAAAGTTGCTGAGGACCACAGAAAAAGACCCTCAAGTTCGAGAGGTTCTGGTGGGTTAATATGGACACAAACCCATTGCCCTAAAGCTACTATCGATCTCATCCCAGGAGGATAGGGTTACCCTTTCCCTAACCGGACACTGCTACCAGCCACTACTACAGGCCGCCAGTCTGTGACAACGGGGCGGGAGGGAGGGGGAGGGTGCCCCCCCGCAGAGCTGGGCTCAGGGCCAGGAAAGGCCTCCTCTGCTCTGGTAGGCCGCGAAGTTTCATCCTGCACCGCCCTCTAGCGGCTCAGATCGCTGCTGCATCCTCTCCAGCAGTGGGCAGGGGGTCAGGTCACACCTCCAAGTCCAGCAGCCCTCCAGGAACCTCCCACCAGGAAAGGTGACCCATATCTGAGATCTCAAAAGTTGAGAGCTTCCAGACTTATAATGTTCCTCCACACTCACGTCATCATCAAGATTTTGAGAAAACAGTTAAATGTGTGAGAAGCCCAATCTTGGCAAGTGCATTTCTTCTTTGTTTCTAGAGACACGTTGGGGTGAGGGGCAGGGTGGCTGGCTTTTGAGCACTCACTTCTGCCAGGGCTACAGGGAGGGCTGCACTTACCCTGGGTTCCAGCTTCTAGCACTGTGATCTGCAAAGCGGCATCGTCTCCCCAGTCTATCCCATCGCCCCCAGTTTCCTGGGTAGAAAGCAAAGAACCCTGGCAGGGTTGCAAGAATCTTCCCCAGCAAAGGGAGCCGGGATAAACCAAAGCCCTTGATAAGTCCAAGGCCTACACATTTCAACTGTACGAAGGACTTACAGCCCTGACACAGGTGGTAAAGATGGCAGGGGGCCCATGTATGCTGCCACTCTCATCCCTGCTTAGAATTACCACCTGCCTGTACCTGACACCTTGCCCCAAATGCCAGGAGAAAAATGTCAAACCTGGGATATGTCACTGTGGAAACTGCCTCCCCCTGCCAATCTGGTCTGAAAGCTAGGGACTTTAAGAAATGCCTTTAGAGACAGACAACGCTTCTTTTATCACCAAAGCAGTGACCACAGAAAAGTGCTCAGAGGGATGGACTGTGAGAGCGTCCTAACCTTTGAGTCCGATTCCAGGGAGATGCCCCAGTCAATTTCGGCAGCCTGGGCAGAGATGCCAGAGTCCGTCCCTTCAGAAGCCATCTCCACCCCAAAGTCACCCCAGTCAATCTAGAAGGGGAAAAAAGTGTTAGCTCAAAGAAAGTGGGTGAAAGCAAAGGGGCCTTCCCCAGGGGCCTCAGCTGCCCCCGGAAGGGGCACTGGCACACTGTTCAAGTGCAGTGGCCTCCGCGCTCCCCAAAGGACCGCCCGACTTCAGAGTTCACGGGGCCGAAGGATTCCTAGATTAAAGCCAACAGGCTCACTGAGCCTCTTCAGTGCTCATCTACACTCTGGCCTCAAGGAGGCCAGAAAATTAAAGGAACAGGGCCCCCCTGGACCCTTCTATGTATAGTTTCTTCTTTTTTTCCTTCTGAGACTCTGAACTCAGTCAGGGTGGGGTGGGGAGGGGTGGAGCTGTGTTGGGGGGGGGTGAGGAAGCAGCTCTCACTTCGCTTATCGTCTTACCGCATCTTCTTCCACCGGCTCAGGAGGCTCCTCGAGGTGCGGCCGCTCTACCACAGAGGGCTCGGTCCCCGTCCTCCATTCGTACACCGTGGCGTTTCCCCGCCTCTGCACGAATCGCAGCATCGGCAGCACCTGCTCTGTGGGGCTGCAACGGAGCACCAGACTGACCCTCCCACTGCCCACTCACAGAGCCCCCACCGGGCGCCACCCTGAGCCCTGCGGCCAGATGGGCAAGGCTTCCACAGGTTCACGTATGTAAAATTAAACTCAAATGTCATGTCCGAAAACACAAGCAGAGAAGAGAGGACAGCAGGAAAAATAGGTCAACTGTCCCCGCTGCTGGAGAGAAAGAGGTCCTTTACCTTTCACACACAAACCCCACACAGGCCTGGTAGAGGTCAATGGCTTCGCCCAGAGACTGGGCCCCGGCCCCGATCTCAGCCAGCTGACTCGGCAGGTCCTTCACCAGGGCCAGCAGTTCTCTCCGGACGTTGTCTCCCTAAAGAGGATGGACGAGGGAGGCTAAGACAGGAGTGGTGGGAAGCGGAGCCCAGTGGGTTAAAGAAAATGCCCGGAGACTGGAGATGGGTGAGACACTGGCCCAGGAAGGGTGCAACCGGGCCGAGAAGGGAACCTTTCCCAGAAGCCAAGGAGCTGGGCTCAGGCCAAGAGGCCCCAGGAGCCCCCCTGCTCACCGTGATGCCGTACTGCTTGCATGAGTGGTAGAACTGCTCTCGCATCTCGGTGGCCCCTGCCTGGCCCTCCTCCTCCTTGCGACTATATTCTTGCTGCAGCTGCTGGCATTTGGCAATCTGCTTCTTCAGCGAAGGGATCTCGTAGTTGACATTCCGAACCAGGAGGCTAGAGAGTTCCACTGCGAAGGGCCCAGGAAATTCACCCCAGACGCCCACACCACAAGGCAAGCATGCCCCTGGGACACGCACAAATACACCGAGGCCTGGCAGCGGAGAGCACGGCCTGGCTCCCCCCACCGCCCACCCCGTTCCTCCCCTTCCCAGCCGTGGAACCTCACATAGCCACCTTATCCTCTCCAATCCAGTCCTCCTCTGTAAAATAGGGGCCAAAATATTTACCACGAGGACTAACAGAATCCATATGAAACAGGAGTACGATTCCTGGCATTCAGTAGATACTCAGTAAGCATCAGCTATTATTATTATTAATACTTGGGGGAAACATACCCCGAAGTACAATCGGCCCTGTAATTACTCTCAGGCATCCAATATGGCCTCCCGATGACCCATGCTTCCTCTGCCCAGTGGAGAAGAGGGGGGAGGTGGTCACCAAGAGGTCAGTGGGGTTGGGTCTATACATACTTCCCTGGTCAGGCCCGGCAAAGCCCCCTACTTGCCTGATCTTCCACTTTCTCCCAACACTCTTTGGGGAATTTCTTGGCCCACCTGGCAAACACTCATACCCCAGCCTCATCCCCCACACGGACTGTGCCTCCTGGAAGCCTAGTGTCCCAGAACTCTGGGAGTGGGCTGCCCCTGGACTCCAGCCTCCCAGGCTGGGCCACTTTACCTAGATAGATGTTGTCCTTCTCATACAGGGCTACGATCTCCTGCCAATCCTGGGTAAGAACGGAAATAGGAAGTGAGCCGGAATAGCACTCGGGCAGCCACATCTCAGCTCAAGCCGCACACAGCCTTCACATCACATCAGACGCAAACCCCTTGCCTTTCTACGTAACGCTGGCTGGACCACCCACTTCATTTTAACAACGTGGTGCCAATGAGCATTCCCCAAAGCAGCAGGCCTGAAAATGGAAACCCAGGGGTAGGATCTACTTTTGGTATAAACTTTGGGGATGGACGGAAAGCTCAGGAAATATGCTATGTAGGCATCTCCACCGGACCCTCAGCGAGACCAGAGGCTCTGACCCTGTAGACCGGATGGGTCTGGCTGCACATTAAGCGGCTTCAGCCACACTTGCCTTCATTCGCTGTGAAGAGTACCGGCCAAAAATATTTTTTGTGGAGGCTTCGGTGCCTTTGAGAAGGTCCACGATCCTTAGGCAGTGGAAGTAGTGAATGTCTAGACAGCAAGGAAGAGCAAAGACTCTGGGAATTATAGTATCTTGCCCACCTATGCTGGGCACATGGCTGACTGATGAATGTGCTGAGAATCTTAGCATGCATAGCTTTCCCCTTCACCATTGTGTGTTGGAAGAAACTAGCATGTACCCCCCCCCCCCAAATAAATCTTTCTCTAGGGATTAGTCCTAAAGCTAAACAATAAGGGAGGAGGTTGGCTGATATACAGTGCTCCAGGAAAGACGGGGCTCCAGCAATGTAGTCCCAAATCACTCACAGGATCCAGAGAGCAGCTGGGCGATCTCCTCGCTCTCTGGCATGTCCTGGATGGCAGCATTGATCTTCTCTCGGATGGTCAACACCAGACTCTGCCATTTCAGATTGCAGTGTCGTCTGTCGACCAGCCAGTCTATGTGAGAAACACCCAAATCATAGCATTCCCACTCATGACAGCCAAAACGCCGTCACTAATTCAAGTGAAATACGCTAAGACACTGGCTAAAAGTTGTGTTCATATTGGTTAAGGTGTGGGGGATCACGGGAAGATGGGAATAAAGAGAGCCTCAAAGGGACCCTTGGCGTTAAACAGACTCCAGCAACCTGACTTCATCGCAGTGTGACTTTTATAGAGCAACTGCCTCCGTGCAGGGATAAAGAAAAACTGTGAATTAGTCCTGACATCAAAGTGCCACTTTTGACTGCTCTAAATTCTCCATAATATTTTTGCTTCCATGAGTAATTATATCTTTCTTACTGACAGAGGATGCTTTTCAACTTCCACTTCCTCAGGGCTGGGATTAACCGTGACAATGGAAAATACAAGATGATTATGCCAAGTACCGGATGAATGAACAACTGCAAAGCCCCTAATACCTACAGCGCCCTACAGACTAGGTAACACCTGGCACCACGAGAATACCAATATGACTGACCTCCTGGAATCTGAGCCCAGATTTGTGTTTTTAGTAGAGCGGGTGGGGGGATGAGAGCCATGTACATTTCCTCAGGAGGAGAGCACTAAGAGCTAGGCTTTGCCATCACATGGTCCTGGCTTCTGATTATCAATTTGCTTAGGCAAATCTCTTAACCTTTCTGTGCCTTGGTTTCCCCACATGTAAGATGGGGATAATACGGTACTGGACACAAGAGGGAATGAAAGTAAAACATGGGGCACCGTGCCTAGCACATGGCAAGGACTCGAGAAATCCTAGTAAAAATCATTTTTACAATGTCAAGTGCTTAAAACAGCACCTGGTAGAGCCAACTCTGAATGAATGGTTGCTGTTCCATTGGTCCTTCCTATGACCAATGACAAGCTCATACAGCAAGAGTGCACAGGTGCTGCAGAACTGGGACAAATGTGAAAGGACACTACAGAAGCTCCATCAAGTGGCCACTGCACAGGACTGACCGAATGGTCCACAGTGGTGAGTCCAGAACCTTGCCCTTGTTAGTACACCTGCCAACTAGCCAAACATTGGGGTCCCACGCTAGCTATCACTTACACTGCTTCTGCTGTATTCCTCTAAAATCTTCCGAGAGAAAAATTCTGTAGATGTCATAGAACTAGAAGGGGACGAGGTAGTCAAACAGAGGTCATCTTAATGACTAAACTAGCATCAAATCAATTCATCCAATGAGCATTTTAAAATCCAGGAGCCGTGCACTCGCCCTGGAAAAGTCATAATGAAGAGGTCCTTGCCTGGCTCTGAACTGAGGAGGTATAGAGATCAGATACTGGCAGCAGGGAGATGGCCTGGCCACTAAAAGGTCTTTATTCCCAATTGGATCTCTGTCTCTCTTCCTCCTAAAATCAAGGGGAGATGGAAGCTTTTAAAATGAAAGGAAGGTAGGGGTGCCTGGGTGGCTCAGTCGGTTAAGCATCCGACTTCGGCTCAGGTCATGATCTCACAGTTCGTGAGTTCAAGCCCCACATCAGTCTCTGTGCTGACAGCTCAGAGCCTGGAGCCTGCTTCGAATTCTGTGTCTCCCTCTCTCTCTCTCTGCTCTCCCGCCCCGCTCATGCTCTCTCTCTCCTTCAAAAATAATTAAAAATTTAAAAAAAGAATTAAAACGAAAGGAAAGTAAGTTTTTTTTTTTTCATACAAAAAGCATCGACCCTGGGGGCTGACAAACTTAAGTTCCAATTTCAGATCTACTGCTTAGTAGCTGACCGTCTTTAAAGTAAGCCACTACTCTCTTGATGCCTGAATGACTTAACAACACGTGTTAGGAATGACGTGTTAGTAGAAGACGCAGGTCAAGTACAGACTAAGAATGGTTCCTTCCCGCTCTTCCTAGCGCCGGCAGGTAGCCACCGCAGAGGGCATAGAACAGGGCGAGTGGTAAGGGGCCTTGGGGCGTCACGGCTCCCAGCTGTTGGCAACAGGAGGCAATGGGCCGGGCTTCCCCCTGACAGCGGTTGCGCAGGGCGTCCCCTCCTACCGAGCAGCTTGCTGGTCTGGATGTCGATGGGCACGTGCTGATGGTCCTGGCGGGAAACACAGCGAGAAACGGGGCTTGAGCGCGGGGAGGGGGCGTGCCACCCGCGCGCTTATTTCCGGGGCCCAACGGCCACCTTGAGGGGCCAGAATGTTGGGCCGGGGAGGGCCGAACCCGGGAGGGAGGCCGGAGAAGCGGGTCTGGGACCGACGGGTTGAGCTCAGTCCAGGGGTGACGGACCAGTGCCCCATTCCCCCAGCTCCTGTCTCCACACCTGCATCTTTCCTCCACTTCCGCTTCCGGCCGGCGACCCAAGTCAGCCCCACCTACAACCAATCCAGAGCAGGCCTGGCCGAGCCTCAGTTTTGGCACAGTCGGACCTCCTCGGGCCACGTCGCCATCTTCCTCCGAGCCAATCGGGGCGCGCGCTCCACCCCTGGCCACAAGCCCCACCCACCTCGGGGCTCCGAATGGCTGAGCTCGGGAGGGGCGGGAGAACCGAAGACAGCCAATGGGAGACGCGAGGCGGGCTCAGAGCTGGAGAAGGGCGGGGACGCCGAGAAAAGGCTGCAGGGGCTGCGAGATCACGGCAGACGGCGCCGGAGAGTTGGTCCGGACAGCTTCCGGCCAGGTGGGCGCGGGGTTTACGGTGCAGGCATTACTGTGCTTGCAGACAGGGTCCTAGCGCCGACCCTGGAGCCTTGTAAGCCGTTAGAAATGCCTTCTTCCTGCCTTGCCTGGCTTTACTGCTCGTCGCACACTTGTGGCACTTGTCACACTTTACCTTCCCATTCAATTTATCTGATAGACGTGTGTTGAGCACCGCTATGTGTTGTGTGATTAGGACAGGAAAGGGGTGGAAGGAGGGTCAAGGGAGGCATTCCAAAGAGAACACCTCAACTGAATCTTAAAGGAAGGGCTACACAAAGAGGGGCCTGTGGGGAGAGGTGTTCCGGGTGGAGGAGACCGTCCAGACAAAGCTATGGAGGCCACAAACTGCAAGAGGGGTGCAAGGAACAACAGGCAGGCAGGACTGGCAACATAATTGGTGGGGTCCAGGGCAAAATGAAAATGTAGGGCCCCTTGTTAAAAAGTTGAAGAATTTCGGGGCGCCTGGGTGGCGCAGTCGGTTAAGCGTCCGACTTCAGCCAGGTCACGATCTCGCGGTCCGTGAGTTCGAGCCCCGCGTCAGGCTCTGGGCTGATGGCTCGGAGCCTGGAGCCTGTTTCCGATTCTGTGTCTCCCTCTCTCTCTGCCCCTCCCCCGTTCATGCTCTGTCTCTCTCTGTCCCAAAAATAAATAAAAAACGTTGAAAAAAAATTAAAAAAAAAAAAAAAAGTTGAAGAATTTCATGAGGGGCCCTGCATCAGGTCTCACACTCATGAAGGCGGCCGGGAAGGCAGGCCAGCCTCTGTGCAGTAAAAGGTTTGTGGCAAGGAGTGGCCAGAGAAGAGCCGTAAAAGTGGAAAGGTCATATCATAGGGAGGAGCCTCATTAGGGAACTTGGACTTTACCTCCGCTGACGGAGAGGAGCCACTGGAGGGTTTGAAGGGTTTTGAAGCAGGGAGGGACCTGTTCAAATCAACTGCAAGGAGGATGGTTTCGTGGGAGATAAGGCTGGAGACAGGGAGACTATCTGGAAGTTATCATGCAGAGGTCAGTGACCTGGGACAAGGCATGAGGAGGAGGGGAAGGGCTGGCTTTGAGAGATGTTTTGGAGGGAAATGGACAGAACTTGGCCATCAAGTGGGTGTGTGGATGGGGGCGATAGACAGCAAGGATGACATGTAAAGTGGCTGGATTAGGAGTGCCACCAACTGAGACAGGGATGCAGGATGCTGACCAGGTATTGGGGAGGCGGGGTTCTTGGCTTTGAACTTACCAGGTTAGTGGTGCTGGGAGGCCCCCATGTAAAAAAAGTGTGCAAGAGACACTTGGGTCTATAGCTTTGGAGTTCAGGGGGAGCCCTGGGGCTAAGGGTGCAGCTTTGGAGAGCCACAAGCTGACTGATCTGAAGTTCACATGCTAGTTGAGGCTGAGGGAAGGCATGAGATTGGGCAAGAGGTGGGTAGAGTGAGGAAGAGACTGGGTGGGCCCAGGATAGATTACCAGGGACCTCACAGGGCTGGGTGTGCCATTTGGGGCCCCTCCTCTTCCAGGATGTTAGCTCCTCCAGGAGGCTCTGGCTGGTTCTTTGGAAAGGACCACCCCCACCCTACCCCGTTTCTGCCCCAGCACAGCACTTCGGGCTCAGAAAAATTTGTTCTTGAACTGTGTGGTGTGCTATAGCAACAAGAAGACCTAGATTTCCATCCAGGGAGATCTTGGACTATTTCCATAACCTCTCTGCCAGCCAGTTTCCTTAACATGGAGCTAGCACCTATCTTGACTATCTTGGTATTTCTGTTTACAGGCTTACATAAATAAACATGCTAGACGTATATAACACTTTGCATTTTACAACATGCTTTAATATATCTCTCATGCTTTGAAGACCGTGTGTGTGTGTGTGTGTGTGTGAAACATTAATCGTCATTAATTAAAAAAAATTTTTTGAAGTTATTTGTTTATTTGTGAGAGAAAGAGAGAGAGCAGGGGAGGGGGAGAGAGAAGGGGACACAGAGAGAATCCCAAGCAGGCTTTGCACTGTCAACACAGAGCCTGATGAGGGGCTCGAATTCAGGAACCAGGAGGTCATGCCCTGAGCCGAAGTTGGACACGTAACCAACTGAGCCACCCAGGTACCCCTAATCATCATTATTCCAACATGGATTGAAAGATTTCCCTGGATATAGCTCATTGGGCAGAACTAAGGGCCTCTTCAGGGCTCTCTCATGGGAATTTGGCTCCCACCTCAGAGTCCTGACTCAGGCTGTAAGAATTGCTGGGACTCCCCCCCATGATTAAACAAACACTTGCTGGGTTCCAACTATGTGTTCCTGGCTCCCTGGGACACCCCAAGAAGCATGGCCCTGCCCCACCCTCAAGGTGCATCTCTCCTCCTTGAACCAACAGGTGGGGCACAGCAGGACAGGGTGAGTTGGTGGAGGCAGAGACCACCAGCATTTCACCCCACCCACAGCTCCCCGGGGTGACTCATGTGGAACAGAAGGATGTTTGAGAATAGTTCTGCCCGGCCGCTGGCCTCAGCTCACGGTGGCTGCCCTAGACAGCACAGGAGTGTGGGTTTGGGGCGGCATTCTGCAGTGTTTGTCCTTTTCCAAAGGCCACAGAGAACCTCGGGGCCTATGGGCAGAGAAGAACATATGTGGTCTGGCATCTGGGGCATCGGGTCCTGGGGGTCTGCCAGCGGTCGGAAGGTGGCATGTGGGATGCCTCACTGTGATTCTCATGATCCTCTGAGGATTTAGGAGATGGGACACTGGGGAGGTGGAGAAGGGCATAGCAGGCCTGTGCCAGCTTTGGACAGGAAAGCACGGAGCCCTGGGGCAGCCTGCAGGCAGGCTGCTTGACTATCTTTTGTTGTTGTTGTTAGCTTTCTTATTAAGTGATAACCGTGTGCCACGTGACAGTGTAGATGTTTTACAAGCCTTTATCTAACTTGATCCTTCCAACAACCTTATAATGTGGGTACTATTATTAGCCAGATCTTGCTTAGTTAAGTAACTTGTCCAAGTTCACACAGCTGGTAGTTGGTGGGGCTGCGATTCAAACCCAGGCCTGTCTGGCTCCCCAGCCTGCATTCTTGTTCTCCGTGGGATGTGGCTTCTCCCGAGGCCCTGCCTACCCCATTCACTCTGCTTGGCCATCTCAGCCCCGGGTCTCTTTCTCCCTCCCCTTTGGCCTGATTCTCATCTTTTCCCCCAGTTGTTGTGCCAGAAGCTTGGAACCCCCACCCTTGCAGTCCCTGCCCCTTTCCAAAGTTCCTTCTTACCACACCTCATTCTGGGCAAGAACACCTATTACTTATCTTCCTGCAATAGCCATAAAAAGAAGGCTTACCCTTGACATTCAAATAATCCATTTCTTTTATCCACCCTATGTTTATTACTATATGGTCCATGTTTTCTGTGTGTTTGCTCACAGCCATGCTGTGTGTGTGTGTGTGTGTGTGTGTGTGTGTGTGTCTGCCTGCTGGGCTAAAAGCCCCGGAGACTAGTTTTTCTTTAGTTTGCCTCTGTACCTCATCTGTGAGCACCTTGTGGGCAGCGAGGACAGGCTTGTTCATCTGGGTAACCCCAGCTTCATGACACCTGACATTGAAGTCAGGTGCTTATTGGCTGCTTGTAAAGAAAGGAATAAGAGGTGTGACATGTGCAGGCAGCCATTTAGTAATGAGTGGGGACTGGGGTCACTTGGTCTGGAGTGGGGAGGGTTACACGTTCTCCAGCTCTTTTCGTCATCTCTCCTTCCACAGCTCAGGACTTAGAATCAGCCCCCTGAACTGCTTGCAGCTGTAACCCAATGGTCCCTGTGTCTTCGTGCCACAATAGGGCCCCAAGATCCTTGGGGCTCCCTAGGTGTATTTTACTTCCTTCACTCAACAAGGGCAAATTTCTGAAAACGTGCACGTTGCATGTTTGTATATGGAATATCATACTTGAACTTGGTTTTAGGGAGGTGCATTTAAAGGTTAAAAAAAAAAAAACACCATAAAGCAATAAAGTGGCCTGTTTAGAAAATATTCATAGTTTATAGCCTTATCTCAAACTCCCCTCCCAGCCCAGCTCCTCCCAGAAATAAATCTCCTAAAGGCCAAGGGTGGGGCCTGATTTCCCAGGCTGGTCCCTGTCTGAAGGGTGGGCCAGAGACTCCACGGCCCACACCTGGTTCTGGTGGTGTTCTCCAGGGGCCGGCCACAGGTGGGCATCCACCGAATCCTGCCCACTGCAGTTCTCATTCGGGCTCCTTCTGCAGTGTGGGAATCAGAGAACAGGATTCTGCACCCACCCTCCCCAGGTCCCAGGCATCAGAAAGGTCTGGAGTTTGGAGTCAGGGAGTGTGGGCAGGAGTGCTTCCAGGAGGAGCCCCTTCTAATAAAGATGGAAATGTGCCCTGACCCTTGGTTGCTGTACCCCAGGTAGTGACCATCTCATTGACCCTCCAGTGTCTTCCCAACACTTGAGCTGGGATGAGTGTTTAGCCTCTTTTGTTCTCTTCTAGATGGGATGTCCATTCTCAAAGAGTTGGGGCTTTCAGAGAAAGTGATGGATCTAGAAAGCTGTGGGCACCTTCCTGGGACAGCTATATTATTTTTTTAAAGATTTGTATTTTTAGGGGCTCCTGGGTGGCTCAGTCGGTTAAGCGTCCAACTTCGGCTCAGGTCACGATCTCATGGTTTTTGAGTTCAAGCCCCGCGTCAGGCTCTGTGCTGATAGCTTAGAGCCTGGAGCCTGCTTCGGATTCTGTGTGTGTGTCTCTCTCTCTCTGCCCCTTCTCCGCTCATGCTCTGTCTGTCTCTCTCTCAAAAAAATAAACATTAAAAAATGTTTTTAAAAAATTAAAAAATAAGATTTTTATTTTTTCATTTTATTTATTTTAGAGAGCACACGTGAGTGGGGGAGAGGAGCAGAGGGAGTGAGAGAGAATCTCAAGCAGGCTCCATGCCAGGTGTGGAGCCTGACTCTGGGCTCGATCCCGTGACTCTGGGATCATGACCTGAGCCCAAATCAAGAGTCAGATGCTCAACTGACTGAGCCATCCAGGTGCCCTTATAAGATTTTATTTTCAAGTAATCTCCACACCCAGTGTGGGGCTCAAGCCCACAACCCCGAGATCAAGAGTCGCACACTCCACCGACCAAGCCAGCCAGCACCCCAAGAAGTAGACTTCTTACTAGAGGCAGGCGGACCTTGCAAAATAATATCCTGAGTTCACATAAACCCCTGGGAAGATGATAATTAACAGCAAGCCTGCTGTAGCTGAAATCACATGGGCTTTCTCTCACATTTGCCTGACCCAGGGACTGTGGGAAAAAGGCAAACAAGCTAGATTAAGAATTTCTTAGGGTAAAGACAAGACTTCTATTTCTCATTTGCGTTTTAAAGCTTGTATTAAGTCCATACTATGTCAGGTCTGAATCTGTGGCAGATAATTCTTGGTTCAAGGAGATAAAATTCTCTAAGGGAGCCAAATACATGAATAGATCATTACAATACTATATATGTATATATGTGTGTACATACACCCATATGATCAGTCATGGTATATATCATGTTAAATAGCATATGAGCAAACTCTGAAGGAATAAAAAAGTTCCTGGTAGCATAGGAGGTATACTAATTAATTCAGGCCTTGAGGGGTGAATAGGGGTTTGTCTTGGTTTAAACATTTTTTTTAACGTTTATTCATTTTTTTGGAGAGATAGAGACAGAGCACAAGCAGGGGAGGGGCAGAGAGAGACGGAGACACAGAATCCAAAGCAGGCTCCAGGCTCTGAGCCATCAGCACAGAGCCCAGCACAAGGCTCAAACTCACAAACTGCAGGATCATGACCTGAGCTGAAGTCAGCACTTAACAAACACACTGAGCCACCCAGGCCCCCCAGGTTTGTCTTAGTTTACACAGGAGGTCATTCCCGAGGAGGAACACAGCATGCACTCCTAATCCCAGCTTCTTTGGCCAGGAAGGTAGGCAGAGAAAGGGACTAGTGAGAGGATTTATGGCATGTTGGGAGAGGAAGCTGCAGAGGCCCATCCTAAGAGGGCCAGGCCAAGTGGGTTCCACTATGGGCCAAGGGGGGCCTTTGAAGGACTGTCCACTTGAGGCCGAGAGGTAGGGGGGCTGTTGAGGAAGGAGGAGAATATGAACTCACAAGGCCATGAGAAGTTGAACCAAGTAGAAACAGGGTGGGAAATGGTAGGGCAGATGTGAGAGGTGGTTAGTTTGGGGGTTGGTTGAGGGGATTAGGAGCCCAAGGAAAGGGGGATCGTCTGCCTTTTCTCTACCCAGTAGTTGGCTCAGAGCCTGGCACACACTCAGACCCTGGAGGAAGGAGCTGGGTGGGTGAATTGGGCATCTAAGCCAGGCCGCACTGGGACACACAGCTGCAGGGACACCGAACACACAGGGGATGTTCCTCACTCTCCAGCGATGCCTGTCCTAGGGGAGAGAATGCCAGCACAGACAGGCCACCTGAGGGGGGCGGCAAAATAACCTGCTCCAAGGCTCGGAGCCTGATGTGAAAGCAGCCCTGGGTGAACGCTGTGTACCACCTTGGCTAATGCAGGTTTGCAGGAGGGGGTGGGTCAGTGAGGGGACTAACCCTGCCCGAGCATGCTCTGCCTTCTCGCCTTTCCCTCTCTTCCGGCCTCGCCACAGCCCCATCTCTCCTCCTTCCCAGAAAGCTGGCCCCAGGTGTTACCCCCTTTATAACATCCACCAAAGGCCCGTGCAATGGACCCCTGGAAGTTTGGGGGAAGGGGCATGAAGTGGTACTTTGCAGAGTACAGTAGGAGCATGATCCAGTATCAGAAAAACAAATGCCCCTCTGCCCACGCACGTGGAACTGGCATCTGATTTCACAGCCCCTGAAGCCTACCTCTAAGTGATGGACATGTCTGAGGATGGGTGGGTCTGGAGAGCCTGGCCCAAGGTGGGGCCAGGGACCACCCCCCACCCTGAGGAGGGGCCCTTCAGGTAAAGAGGGAACCGCAGCCCCCCACCCAGTGCCCGCCAGAGGAGCATTGAGCTTTGGGGTGGAGCGGACAGCCTGGGAACCGGTCTGCCAACCAGTTTAACCAGGGACTGGTTTCGACTCCGGAGTTCAAAGGAGCTAGGGTGCACCCCATCCCACGTCCCACCCGGCCAACGGGGAACAACGGCGGCGCTTAACCCTTTCCCGGTTGTGCCTGGGGCCACGTCCAGATGTGGTCCGTGATGGAGAGGGTCCGACCCTCTTTGGGGCATGAAATGGGTGAGGGTGACCTTGGCTACAGCTGGGGGGTGCAGCCAGGCCCACGAGGGTGGGGAAACTGAGGAGAGAGGCTCCCTTGTTCCTCCTGCCCCAGACTTCCCTTGGGGTTTCCTCTTCCTGCCTAGGCGATCCCCGGAGGACCCTGACTTCTGGGTGGGTGCAGGGGCACTGGGATTGGATTTCTGGGGTAATGAATATTCATCAGCCTGATCCGGCCTCTGCTTCTGTTTACTTAGCCGGGAGGGGCTGGGTTTCAGGTTCACCTTGACTCCTGGAGCCGCAGCGGAGCAGGTACCCGCTCCTGCACCTGTTTCTCTTGCACCTGCCATCCAGCTGCTCCTACCCAGCTCTCCTGGCCTGAGCCTTGCCTGGCGCGGCACCCTGGAGGCACCCCTACCTCCTCCAGTCTCCCTCCCGGGCAGCTGCCACGCTCAGCTCCTTCTCTAAGGAAGGTCTCACCTCCAGCCCGGAGCAGCCAGGATTACAGGTACAGGCAGAGGGTGAGGGGGTGGGGAAACCAAGGCACAGAGCCCAGTCAGGGCACTCCGTTCCACTTCCATGGCTGACAAGACTAACTGGGAGGGGGAACCCAGGCGGGCTGGTTCCCATCTCTCCCCTAGGTGGGCAGGCAGCACTCGAGACTCATCCCACTGGCTCTTGGAGTTAATCCAGGCCTCCAGCAGAGCTCTTTCTGGGAAAGTTTCCCTCCAGAGCAGTTCTGTATTAACTCTTACTAAGCTGGAGCCTACCCACCCCCCACCCCCACCACCAGCCTGGAGGATGTTTCTGGCCGTCTGGTAGGAACATCTCTCTGTTCCTATCCAGGGTAGCCCAGTCTTACCCAGAGTGCACAAATGGCATCAGGGGCCCTGCAGAAGGATAGGGGCTGGGGGGTTCTGGGTTTTGTCTTCAAGCATAGAAGCTGACTCACTTCCTCAAGTCCCCTCCACTCCTCCACCCCCAACACTGTCAATGGTTAACTTGTCCCAGCTCAGAAGGGGCCTGGTTCAGTCTGGACAAGGCCCTTGGAACAGTTCATGGAACTCAGCTAGGGTGGTGGGGCCTGTCCTAGGTGGCCACAGGCCCACCAGGGTGCTGGCTGTCATAGGCAGGGTGGGGGGTGGTGGCAGGCTATCCTGTGAGGCCCTTTGTGGGCTCCAAAGCTGTGCAAACAGCGGAGATGCAGCTAACTCGCGTCCTCAGGGGTTGATTTCTATCATCCCATGGATTGCAGGGCCCCAGGGCGAGGGCCCAGCCCTCAGCTTGGCCAGCTAAGGGCCCTGTGCGCGCAGACCGCATAGCCCCACCACATGTCACCAAATGCTGGGTCTGCTTGAAAACCCAAGGACACCCCCTGCCCCCTGCTTCCTCTGACCTTCTGTGATTAGGCGTGGGCATGTGGCTGTAAGTATATCGCTCTTTCCGATGTTTGATAGCTTTCGATATCACATCATTTTTTTTATGTTTATTTATTTTTGAGAGAGAGAGAGAGAGAGAGACAGAGCATGAGTGGGGGAGGGGCAGAGAGAGAGGGAGACACAGAATCTGAAGCAGGCTCCATCTGGGCTCCGAGCTGTCAGCACAGAGCCCGACGCGGGGCTCGAACTCACAAACCGCGAGATCATGACCTGGGCAGAAGTTGGACGCTCAACCGACTAAGCCACCCAAGCGCCCCATATCACATCACTTTTTTGATTGAAAGCAAATCAGATTTTACACTATCTTGGGGTGACTCACCACTTAAAATAATCTTATAGTTTGGTTATTTTGTAAAATAAACAGTCCTCTAATTTATCTCTTCTGTTTGGATTTTCATACGTCAGTCTTGCTGAAAGGGGCAAACATCTCTTACCGGTGCTTCTATGTCCTCTCGGACAGAACGGACAGCAAAAACCATCTTAGCCCAGAGTTCAAGGCCGGCAGACAAGGGCCCTGATGACTTGGTGCCATGGTGGAGGTCCCAGGGCAGGGTCCAAGGTCTATTCCCATCTCTCTGTATGGTTTTCTGATAAGGTTCCTTGTGATCGGTCACTTCCTTTATTCCAGGGAGAGTTAAGCCCCATGGATGCCGATTTGCAGCACCCGCTAAAGCAGGTGTCTTTTTTTTGTGTTGCTTTAATTTTTATTTTTGAGAGGGAGAGCATGAGAGGGGGAGGGCCAGAGAGGGAGTCAGAGGATCCAAAGCAGGCTCTGCGCTGACAGCAGTGAGCCCAGTGTGGGGCTTGAGTTCATGAACCAGGAGATCATGACCTGAGCCGAAGTCGGATGCTCAACCGACTGAGCCACCCAGGTGCCCCTAAAGCAGGTGTATTTTAGCCGGCACAGGCAGAAGCACTTTCTCTCAAGGGGGTGGGCAGTCAGATGGTTATCGTCGGCTCAGGAGTTGGATTCTCCACCCCTCTCTGAGTTCCTTGGCAACCCCGGATGGGCGGTGGGGGGGTCACGGGCCTTGCCCCAGACCAGGCAGCGACTGGGCACCCACAGGCCAAGCAAGTGCCCTCCCCGCAACTCCTTCCGGAAACCCATTCTGGAACACCAAGTTCTGTGCAAGATTGTGCTAAGCCCAGGTGGGGGGCAAGCTGCCAAAGCAAACCTCTCAGGCTGTCCCCTTTGTGCGCTCACCTCTCCAGGGTGCCCTGAGAGTATTTATCTGGCCACTCTCACCCCCTTTCACTTTCTAAGTGGGAGCTGCACAAGGTCTCCCCTGGGCTTCTCTTGCTACTTGAGCTCAGCTAGAGGGACAGAGCTGGCCATGTGGGATCTGCTTCCCAAAGAGGTAGCAAGGAATTCATCAGGCATGTGATCTGGGCGGGGGGCTGAGTATATGGCGGGACAGGGGGCACCAGTAGCAAGGGGCCATGGAGGCGGGGACTCAATCCATTCCAAGCCTAGACCAGCATCCCGCTTTTGTTTTTCCCAAATTTGATATGCTCTCCCACTTAAAAAAAAAAAAAAAAAAAAAAAAAAAATCCTTGCTCATTAGGGAAGATCTGGAAACCAGAAACAATACAGGGAGAAAACACCCCCAATTCCTTTTCCATAAAGAAAATCACTATTAATCATTTGTCATACTTCTTTCTGGTCTTTTTAGAAAATGTAGCTAAGACCATTGGTTTTTAAAAGGAGGTAACACACGGGGCGCCTGGATGGCTCCGTCAATTAAGTGTCCGACTCTTGATCTCGGCTCAGGTGATGATCTCACGGTTTGTGAGCTGGAGCCCCTCCTCGGGTTCTGCGCTGACAGTGTCGAGCCTGCTTGGGATTCTTTCTCCTTCTCTCTCTGCCCCTACCCTACTCATGCTCTCTCTCTCTCCCCCTCCTCTCTCTCAAAATAAATAAATAAACTTAAAAAAAAAAAAAAAGGAGGTGATAGATTTGCCTGTGCTTGGGCTGCCTGACCATCGAGCTTTCTGGTATATTGTGGCTACTGGCTCCTCCCCAGGACCCTTCACAGCCACATGCAGAGTCCTGAGAACCAGACCACCACCCTCTCCAGGCCCACAGATGCCTTGATCTGTCATCCCTCTGCCTGCCCTTCCATTGCTCTGAATTCCTCCAGTCTGCTGTCTCTTTCTTCCACCTTCCACCCACCATCCCCCACCAGCAACGATGTCCAGGAAACCTCATCTCCCAGAACACGTACTAGCTCAGACAGCATCTGTGTGGAAATTAGTAGAAGACAAGGCCAAGCCAGGACGCATCGCTTGTCAGTGGGGATGCCTGGATTCTAGCCTCCAAGCCCCACCTCTGTCGGGTACCTTATGGAGGGTCCAGCCTGGTCTAAACTGTATCTCATGTGGACCTTGTGGCCTCACCAAACCTTCCAGATTTCCAAGCTTTTGGCTCCCCTGCAAACTCCTGTCCTCATGGAAGCTAGGTGGGGAAAGGAACCATTCCTCGATAATTACTACCGTTACCATGTTTTACTTTGCAAAGCATGCCTCCCTCTGTGGGCAGGGATTAACGTTAGAGCTAAATGTTAGGGCTGGAAGGGACAGCTGAGGACTGAGGGCCAGAGAAGTAACTTGCTAGAGGTCACAGGCTAGTACAGTCCCCAGGACTTCCCACTCCCGGCCTGAGCTTCCTCCCGCTCAGGAAAAATGCAATAGCTCCTTCACTCCTGCTGGTCCCCACTGGGAAGTCCAAATTACTCTCAAAATTGTAAATCCTATTTATTTTATAATGAATACTAAACAAAATGCACAGGGTGTTTCTACCCATCTGATACCAGCCAACCACCTGCCGGCTCCTGGCGGCAGGGCCTGGTGGCCTAGTGGGAAGAAATTGGGAAGGGTGTCAGTGGCCTGGGTGCTGGGTGACCCAGGCAAGCCGTTCACCTCCCTGCAGCCTGAGGGGCCTGGAATCTCAAAGCTCCCTACAACCCTGCATGGCAAAAGTATGTGGCTGTCCCATGGCCCCTTGGCCTGTTGGTGTCCACTTGGCTGCCCCTTCCCTAGGCTCCTTTCTCCCCTCTCTTCCTGGGTTCATTCAGCTTCACCTTCAATTCTTTCAGGCCTGGACTATTGAAATAGCCCATGATTAGGAGTTTGGAGAGGGCTTCTCCGAGGTACCCCCCTGCTCCCCCACTGCCTCCTCTCACTGTCCCACCCTGCTCTTGCAGAAAGCCCCACCCTTGGCTCGGGGAACGCCATGACCGAAGTGGGCTGGTGGAAGTTGACCTTCTTGCGGAAAAAGAAATCCACACCCAAGGTGCTCTATGAGATCCCCGACACCTATGCCCAAACAGAGGGCAGCGCAGAGCCCCCTGGGCCCGAGGGCGGAGGCCCCGACGGCAACTTTAACACCCGCCTGGAGAAGATTGTGGACAAGAACACAAAGGGCAAGCATGTCAAAGTCTCCAATTCGGGCCGCTTCAAGGAGAAGAAGAAAGTCCGAGCCACGTTGGCAGAGAACCCCAACCTCTTTGATGACAGGGAAGACAAAGGACAGTGAAGGGGGCCAAGGAGGATGCTAGCACCTCCCCACTCCTGCCGTCAGCCGGATCTGAGACAGGAGCTTGCCACGCTGGCCTCCTTGGCCACAGCTGAAGCCGTGGGGGCAGTTGATGCCTGCTGGCAGGAAATGTCTGGTTTTAGGTTTGTATTTATATACCCCAGCTTTCTGGAAGGCCTGGGAGATCCCAGGGTTCTCCCACGTCCCCCAGCACATACAGAAGCACTCCAGTCCGAGGATGAGAGCCCCACCCAGGAAGGACAGCCCTCCTCGCTGTGGCGGTGCCAGCAGGGAGGTGGGCATGGCAAGAAATGGAGAGAGGGAGCAGACAGACTTCACCTCCTCCAGGGGCACAGGGTCAAGGGTGAGTTTCAGTTGCTCCCTCTACCTTCTCTACCTGTAACTGTTCGCTGGACCAATTCTGAGAGTGAATTTTCCAGAAGCCACATGATGGGGTGGTTTCCTGGAGCTGGAGGAGGTGGAGACCCTGAACTTGAGCTCACTTTCCATCACAAGAGGGAAGCTTCCTGGAACTTGGTGCCCAGGTGTGCGGGGAGAGAAGGACGCTGGGTGGTGCTGCAGAAGGCCAGGCGAGGGACCCCATGGCTCCCCGCACACATCCTCAAAGGGCGCTGCACTCGGGGAGGGGGTAGGGAGCGTTGGTAGGAGCTAAGAGCAGCTAACTCTCTTCTCCCCTTCTCCTACTAGTATTTAAGAGGGACAGGCCCCAGAGATGAGTCCTGGAGCCTTGAACTTTGCTTAAAAAGATAATTGTAGGTTTCTCTTTGTAATAAACGATGATGCAAAAGCAGAGAACCTATTTATGCTTTTGTCTTACATTTACTGAGGCCCGTTTCTAATGCCTTTACTCCCTTCGTGTAAGTAAAGTAGAACTTTGTGCTCAAAGTGTTCCTATCAAGCATCAGAAAGGATCCCCAGGGGTCACCTAGCTGGTTGGTAGAGCATGTGACTCTTGATCTCCAGGTTGTAAGTTTGAGCCCCAGGTTGGGTGTAGAGATTACTTAAAAATAAAATCTTTTTTCTTTTTCTTTCTTTCTTTCTCTTTTCTTTCTTTCTTTCTCTTTCTTTCTTCCTTCCTTCTCTTTTTCTTTCTTTCTTTCTTTTCTTTTTTCTTTCTTTCTTTCTTTCTTTCTTTCTTTCTTTCTTTCTTTCTTTCTTTCTTTCTTTCTTTCTTTTTCTTTCTTTTTCTTTCTTTATTTCTTTCTTTTCCTCTTTCTTTCAAAGGAAGGGTCCCCAATGTGAAAATATAGCAAAGGGAGGGGCTAGTTTCAACTCAGTGGTCAGTTCCTTCTGGTCAACAGAGAGAGCATCAGGAGCTCTAAGAGAGTGGAGGAGACCTTTGGAGACTGACCCCCAAATCGCAGGGGTTTGGTTTGGGATCACGATTCAAATTCTCACTCCATAGCTTAGTAAAAATGGTGATTTGGGGAAAATTAAAAAAAAAAAAAAGTTCTCTGAACCTCTACCTCAGTTTCCTCTTCTGTAAAAAGGGTTGTTATAGTACCTATTTCATGGGAATGGCCAATATGAAGTGTCCCATAAATAGTCCTATAGTAGGTGCTCAGTTAACATTGGTTTCCCTTTATTAAAGAACTCCACCATAGCCCACAGTTTCTGTTTAAGGAGGAGGAAAGAGTGTGCTCCCTGTGCTATTAGGTCCAGATCTTTCTCAAGCCCCAGGAGCTGGGAACTAGAAAAAATTGGACAAATTTCTGGAGCTCTTGGTGGGAACAGGGAGAAACCAAGGTGGCAACCAAACAATGTGGTCCTGCAGCTTCCAGGTCAGTTCCTTGCAGGCTATTGGGCCACTCCACCCCAGGGAGTGTGGCTCAGGGAAATTTATTACCCAAACAAACAGACCTATACAAGGGGGCCTTTGTTGGGTGGCCTCACCCAGGCCAGGGGGAGTTCTGAGGATGAGTGAGGGACACCAGGAGCCAGAGGAAGGGAAGGAAGGCTGACTCAGGTGCTGCCTTCCCCAAGGCCTTTTCCCCTATCGTTCTCACCACATGGAACTTTCTAGGGTCCATCCAATTACTTAATCCATAAAATGTCCCACGGAGGAGCTGACTTCCTGTCCACTGTGAATAGCCAAGGTTTACAGAGAGCTTACAATGGGCCAGGCCCTGTGGCAAGTACTCTGCGAGGTTCCTCATTCAATCCCCTCATCACCTGAGGCAGGTGCTGTCCTCCCCATTTTCCAGCTGAGTTAGCTGAGGCGGAGAGAAGTGAAGCCATTTGCTTGCAATGGCAGAGCTGAGACTGAAGCCGGGGCTGGCCTGTGCACATGACTGCTGCACACAGCCCCTTCCACTCTTGATTCTCATCCGCTTGGGAGAGGAGGGGGCAATGTCTGGGGTTTGGAATCCTGATTCTGGCACCAATGGGGGAAAGCCTTCAAGCCTTCAAGGCTGAGTGTCTTCTGAGACACCGGACTATAGGAACCTGCCACTTGAGCCCATCTTGAGGTTCCTTGAGGGAGGTGGGGCTTGGGGATGATGCTGGGCCCTGGGGCACCAAGCCCTGCTTCTACCCAATGCTGGCACCGCATTGCCACCATTACCCCTCTTAGGAGAGAGGGTCTACGGCCCCTCTGCCTTGTGCGGGAGACCCTGCTCCAGCCCCAAAGTGATGTCCACAGGAATCTTCCAGGGAAGCCCCACATATTTCCCTAAGTTGGGGGCAGGTGGTGGGTGCATACTAAAAGCCAAAGGGAAATCTGGCTGGCCGGGGAGTCGGAGGGAGGCAGCTGCAAGCTTTCACGAGGCCGGAGGAGGAGGAGGAACCGAGAGTGCAAATATGTGCAGGAGCTGCAAGAGGCTACGGGTTATCGACCACAGTTTCACTGGGACATGACCCAAGGCGGGGAAGGGGGAGGCAGGAGGGGCTGGCCAGAACTGGCCTGCACTGCCCAGAAGGGGCCAACCCTGGGCGGCGGGCTCCCCCTGCTGGCCGCCCAACCTCTAGGGAGTGGAGGTGTGGCTTAAATTCCCCAACTCCCCTCTTCCCTGGGGTGGTGGGGATGAGGCCAGGCCAGGCTGCATATTCATCTCACACACTGCTGATGAAGTTTTATTACGGACTTAGCACAGTGATTGTCAAAGAACAGGAAAGGAACAGCTGAAACCAGGCCCACACCTAGGGGGTGGGGGTGGGGGGGATACACAGCTTCCAATAACAAGGCAAAGTAGAGAAATGCACCCCAGCGCCCTCTCCTACAGTGGCCACAGGGTTAGCATTGAGCCTGCCTGCACTCAGGCTTCAGAGGGGGACTAGCACTGAGAGGGCCACCCTTGGAGAAGCCGGTTCGTGACCCTGACGCGCGGCACACACCCACACAGTGGAATGAAGCAGTTCACAGAGTTGGCAAGTTCAATGCCAACGTGCACAGATAATAGATCTCTGGTCCTGGCTTAGTCACAGCAAACATTTACCCAGCCTGGCTCCCCTCCACAGCCATTCATTCAGGTTGTCATTGGCCACCATACTTGAGCTCAGGAAAAGTAAATACAGTTCAGCACAGGGCTCAGCCCAGCCTTGATGAAGAATCCAATGGTGAGGATGGGAGGTCGTTGGTTTGGAGGTCAGGGTCACCTGTGGGGGGGGCGGTCTTGTTAAATGTAGAAAGTGGGGGGGGGGGCGCCTGGATGGCTCAGTTGGTTAAGCATCTGACTTCGGCTCAGACCACAATCTCGTGGTTCGTGGGTTCAGGCCCCCAGTTGGACTCTGTGCTGACCAGCTCAGAGCCTGGAGCCTGCTTCCGACTCTGTGTCTCCCTCTCTCTCTGCCCCTCCCCCAACCCTCTCTCTCTCTCTCTCTCTCTCTCTCTCTCTCTCTCTCTCTCTCTCTCAAAAATAAAGGTCAAAAAAAAATTTTTTTTTTTTTAATGTAGAATGGGATCCACGAGTGTGGGGCTCCCAAGTGGTATTGCTGCTGCTGGTCTGTGGACCACACTGCGAGTGGCAAGGATCTAAACCAGAGGCTCTCGACTTTTGGCAACACTGAATTCCCTGGGGAGCTTTTCAATTTCCCAAAGCTCGGACCACACTCGGGCCAGTTAAATCACATCTGATTAAAGCTCCCTGAGTAATTCCAGCATGGAAGAAAACCAGTGTCTAGGAGTCATCATCAGTAGAGTTGGGGGGGGTGGGGATAGGTGAAGGGGATGTAGGAGTAGTCAGAAAGGTATAATCCCTATAACAAGTTTATATCTGGAAAATGAAATATATATGTGTATGTATATATACACGCAGATATAATTCTCATAAACAAGCATGGAAAGTAAAGCTTGCTTGAAATCTGCCGGGCTGATAGGTACCAGCACATGAATCCCTTCTATAAAACTCCTGACTACCTGGGATTGAATACTTCTAGAGACACTTGCTACCTAACAGGTAGTCCACTCCATCTTAGGCAGTCCTGGCTATTTGAAGTCTCTCCTCACATTGAGATGAAATCTACTTCCGTGCAACTTCCACTTATGGTTCCTTTGGAGCTCCAGAGAATAAATTTAATCTCTTTTCCACATCATGGTGCTTCAGATAATGGGAGGCAGTTATCAGTAGGGTACACAAGTAAATAAGTTAAGTCTCCTTTAGTTGCAAGCAACAGAAATTGATTCTAGGTAGTTTAAGCGCCAAACAACTTCCTTCCTAACTTCCTTCTTCCCTTCCTTCCCTTCCTCTTCCCTTCCTCTTCCTTTCCTCCTCCCCCCACCCCCACCCCCCACAGGATAGTGGGTGTTTTGAGGTGGGAGGAGGAATTGCACAACCCAGAGGTGGGAGAAGGGATCCAAGGTCACTCAGGGAATTTCAAGAGCAGCAGCTAGAGGCTGTATCTTCTTGGCTGCCATTAACGACTTGGCTACAATGCCTCTCAGACTCTGGATCTCTTCATTTCAAATTTCAAATTGTTGACAAGAAAAAAACGATTGGCTAGACTGGCTCAGGTGCTTACGCTGGAATGAATCAGCTTTGGGCAGTATGACTCAGTCACACTGGTAACAGGGCAGCTGGGGGCCCTCTCAGGGTCACCAGAAAAAGGGAATCACACCAGCTATTACCTCTTGAGGGAGCTCTCCCAATAAATCACATTCAAGGTCAAGAACATAATTGTGGGATTTCTTTTTTTCCCATTTGTAAATGTCTATCTACTCTACTAGACCACCTACTTGAAAGCCAACTGAAAATACAGAATTTGGAGCTTGAACTCTGGAGAGCCTTAAATATAAGGGGTAGGGAGGGAAATGGGTTGAGTTTAGAAGGGTCTGGCTCCAGACCCCACACCCTCTCTTAGCACTCGGCCTCAGCTCTGGTTGGCACGAACAGATTGGAAGTCAGGGTGCAAGTCTCTCGTAGAGCCAGTCTTCCTCCCCAAGGTGGGTCATGGGCCCCAAAGGGCAGTCTCCTGTTGGCAGGCCCCGCCGAAAGATGATCCGGTCATGCAGGCGGTTGGTTTGGCCTTGCCAGAACTCCATCACTTGTGGGTACAGGATGTAGCCACCCCTTCAAGGAGAAGCAGTGGGTTCGTGCTCTGTGCGTTTTTCCAGCAGGTCCCCATCCCAGGGCCCCCCGCCCCGAGTCCCCATCCCAGGGCCCCTTGAAGGAAGTTGCTGGGATGCATCTGAGGAGGATTACCAGGGGGAAACAGATCTGTAATTCCACAGATAAGGTGGTTGTGAGTAAACATGAGGGTTCTGGTGCCCCTTGCTGAAGGACCAGCAGGTATCACTCACCAGTATTTTGGCTTTGGCACCTCTTGCTCTTGGTAGAGCTGTTCCAGTTCCTCGTTTTTCTTTCTCAGATACTGTCCAGGGGAAGGAAATGGAGGAAGGCCCAGACCACTTACTAACGATTTACTAAGCACGTGCTGTGTGCCAGGCACTGGGGACACAGGTAATCAAGGCAGGCTGGCCTCTGGGAGCACAGTCCCACTGGAGGGTCAGACGAAGGAAGCCAGTTTCCCCACTACTCATCCTTACTTCCCCAGGAAGACCATCTTTTCATTCTGCTAAAGAGGGAGGGCCCTGGCATCCCCGGAGACAGCTGCTGGGGAGGAGCGAAGGCCCCTGCCACCCGGAGAACTAAGGAGGGGCCCAACTCACCTCCCGATCAGGGATCACAGAACTCTGGTGACTGACCACGGCCCCGATCTGGCTGCTCTTGGGGCGGGAGTGGAAGTAGCACTCAGCCTCCTCCTCAGGCAGCTTCTTCACAGAGCCTTCCACACGCACCTGCTCAGGCATGGCCCTGGCTAGACAGCATTCAATACCACCCGCCCTGCCTTCCAACATAGGCCTCCTTTCTCTCTCTTCTCCTTACCCACCGGCCCATCACTGCTGACCCCAACTAGACCAGCTCCCTGAGAGGTATTTGAGAGGTGGGATGTTTGCCTGGCCTGGGGACCTCCACGGGGCTCATCCATCATGAGCCCCAGGCTGTCCTGGGAATGCTCACTCACCTGACGGTTGAGAGGCTCCCAATAGAAGACAAGAGAAGCAAAGGGATTGGAGTCCTGAAAATGAAAGAGAATTCACAGTCAGCCAGCAGAACAGCAGGGAGGACACCTCCGCTATGCAGAAAGAAGGCAGGAAGTCTGTAGCACGCAGGCCCCCAGCGGATGCATTCACTACAGCATCTCATTGAAACCCTCAAAGGTGTGCCTACTTTTACAGGTGTGGAGATAGACTCAGAGAGGTTAAGTAACATGCCCAAGTTCACACAGTAAGTGGTAGAGCTATGCTGAGAACCAAAGCCATGTGGACTCCAAAGTGAGGCTTGCCAGGTCTCTAATCCATAGATTGGCAAGTCCCCAGAAATGCATTTGGGGCTGGCATGGACTCAGGGAGGGCTACTCCTTTGGATTCATGAGTAGAATGCACAGAGTATCAGCTCTAGGCTTGACGTCAGGAGAAGTGCTGGGGGTGGTGGTGGTGGGAATAACAGAAACAACAGATGCAGCCTCTGTCCCCACAGAGCTTACTGGGGGTTTAGCAGAGGAGACAAATACAAATCACATGACCACATAAATAAACCCACAATTATAAACTGGAAAAAGGGCAGAAAGTAAAGCTACAAGTTATAACGACAGTGAACAGTGACTGATGTAGCACAGGAACTGAGGAGGACTTTCCTGGATCTGAGAGCCGAAGGGACAGGAGGGACTTAGGTAGTTAGGTAAACAGATGACAGGGATGGTCAGAGGCAGCCCTCATTCCTGGCAAAGAGAAGGACAAGGGCAAAGGCCCGCAGGCAGGACGGTGCCTAACCACAGACAGCAAATGGGTTGGAGCAGGGATGGCATATGAAAGCGACGGAGGAAGCGAGGGCTGGACCCTGCAGGCCCGGGAGGATTTACTGTGAACCCTCACCAGCTCTTTTCCCTTTCGACTCTCGAAGTTAGTGAAGAAACGGAAGCCATCCTTGCCAAAGCCCTTCAGCAGCACCATGCGGGCAGAGGGTTTTCCGTCTCTGGGGCAAAGATCAGAGCATGTGATCAGAGCCCATTTCACAGTCCCTGCTACCACCCCTCTCCACAGATGCTCCCCTGAGCACCCCCCACCTGTGCCCCCTTATTCTGCACTGTCAGGGCACACAGGCTACCCATTCCCACTTGCCCTCGGGGATTTGTCCTAGAGGTGCAAGTATGACATCACTGCCTGGGGCCTGTTATGGACTGAACTTGTGTTCCCCTGAGTCCCCCCCATATCCTTAATCCCCAATGTGACTATATTTGGAGATAGGGCTTTGAGGGAGGTAATTAAGGTTAAATGAGGTCATAAAGGGGAGACGCTAATTTCAACAGGACTGGTGTCCTTATGAGAAGAGGAGAAGAGATACCAGAAAGATCTCTCTCTCCCTTCCTTTCCCTGCATGCACAAAGGAAAGGCCATGTGAGGACATGGCAAAAAGGCGGCCATCTACAAGCCAGAGAGGCCTCATTAGGGACCAATTCTGACAGCACCTTGATTTTGGGCTTCTGGCTTTCAGAACTGTGAGAAAATAAAATCTCTGTTGGGTAGGCCTATCAGTCTGTGGTACTTTATCATAGCAGTCCTAGCGGACTCCAGCAATACTGCAGTCAGCCAATGCTTAGTGATCACAGAAAGGGTGGTTATACCAGGGTCTCTGCTCAGAGCTCTGGGGGATATCCAGGGGCACAGAACAAGAGCCCTGCCTTTAAGGCCTTACACTTTGATAAAGGGGAGAAAGGAAGAGTTGAATAACAGGCTAATACAAGAGGTGTCTCATGGGGTATATGACCGATTGTTAAATAAATAATACAACCAAGCACTGTGCTAGCTTTCAGAAGAGGGAGGGAGCTTTATGGAGAGGTTCCAGGAGATGTAACTGTTTTGTTTTTTAATGTTTATTTTTGAGAGCGAGCAAACGAGGGAGAGAGTGCGTGCGCAGGGCAGAGAGAGAGGGGGACAGAGGATCTGAAGTGGGGTCTACGCTGACAGCAGAGAGCCCAATGCGGGACTCAAACTCACAAACCGTGAGATCATGACCTGAGCTGAAGCTGGAAGCCTGACTGAGCCCCCCAGGTGCCCCCCAGGAGAGGTAGCTCTTAAAGGGCAGATGGGAACTGGGTAAATAGGGATGAGAAAGACAGAGGTGCTGGGGGGAGGTGCGTTAAGAGCAGAGATAAATGAGGCAGTACATTTTATTACTGAAATGGAATTAGGTGAAGTGTGATCTTCGTTTACGGGTAAGGGCACGGAGGCCCAGAGAGGACAAGCAACATGCCTGAGGCCACCCAGCATGCCAATAACGTAGCTATAACATAAACTTGCATTCCATTAAGTTGAGAGTTTCCTAAGTTTCCTACTTCATCTGTACCCACTCACAGATGGGCCCACAGCTATGCCTACCTGGTACAGGTAGCCAGGCACATGGCATTGGCTTCCCCTATGTCAGGACACTCAACAGCCTCCTCAAACCAGGCAGCAAACTGCTTCACGGGGTCCAGGGAGGTCAGCTGAGTCTCCTCAAATGCCTGAGAAAGGAGACTTTTATTTAATAAACACATACAGCGCTTACTGTGTACCTGGTACTGTTCCGGGCACTTTTCATTAAAACAAAGAACAGCACCCATGTTCTGCTAGTCCTATTTTACAGGTGAGGACAGAGGCATAAACACATGGCATAAGTTGCCAAGTCCCATAGCTAGTGATCGATGAATTAGGGTGTCAAACCTATCACCTGGGGAGCATTAAAAAAAAGCCACATTCCTGGGCTCCGCCCCCCCCCCACCCCAAATTCTCAGTAGGTCTGAGGTTTAAGGAAAAACTGCATGTTTAACAAGTACTTCTGGAAATACGCACACACAACCAGATTTAGAAACGGTGGCTCTGGCCTCAAATCCTAAACAGTTCTGTTGGATCCTCCTCTCAGGAGGAAAAAGCAAAAGAACTTCTGGAAATGGTAAGGGAAGGGGCTGAATCAGGCAGTGAGTGAGAGCTGGAGCTTTCTCTTCCCCACCTCCTTGAGGCAGTACCCCTCGTCCATGTGTCACTTATCAAATATTTAGAAGCTGATTATCACTGTTCTAAGCACTCTGCAAATATCAAAGTCCACGATATCCCTGAGTAAGGTACTCAATTCCCAGGTGAGGAAATTCTGAGGCCCAGAGGGGTTAAGTTATCGCCCAAGGAGATGCACCTCGTGAATGGCAGGATCCCAGCCAGGGCCGCCTCCAGAGCTCGCGCGCGTACCCACTGTGACCTGCTGCCTCTTTTCATCCTTGTTTCCCCAGAGCCCCTCCCCCTGTTGGTTGTCTTTGAACACCCTTCTCCTACGCGGGTGACCCCAAACTCCCCTCCCCTCGGGGGATGACGCGGGGACCCCTCCCTGCGGGAGGCCCTGCCCGGCGGCGGCCGCACCTCTCGGTCCCCGCGGTAACTCTTGCGCATCGGTCCCAGGTCCATGACGACACCGCCACCGCACAGGTGGTGGAGGTAGGGGCCGCTCGGTAGGTTGCCCGAACGTCGCGGTGACGCCTCGCAGCCCGCACGTCATGAGGCCGCCAGCCACGTGACCCGGCGTCGCCCGGCGCCAGGTTCCGTTGGGTTCGGAACCAATTTCTCAGCCTGGGACTTTACCCGGGGGAAGGAAGAATTCTCCAGTTGCCAAGCCCGGCTAACAGGTACTAAGTCCTCAGAGCCAATGGGCGCTCAGGGTCGGAGGAGGGAGACAGGTGCGGAGAGGCCATTGGTTGGAGTTTTGCGGGAGCGAGGCCAATTAGAGCGAGAGCAGAAGAACCCAGCAGCCAATGGGCGGCGCCTCCGGGGGCGGGAGCAGAGACACAAGGAAATGCTGTCACCGCCGTTAACATGCACGTGGAGGTTTGTTAAAGGTATAGGGACGGCAGCAGCCCAGGCTGGGAGCGGGGAATGAGTCACTGGGGGCTTAAAGGGAGTGGTCAGTGTTAAATGGCTGGCTCCTAGCAGGTGCCTGGAGGCAAGCCTAGTGAAGGAAGTAGTCCCTGGAGGGAAGCTGGTGGGGCAGGGAAAGGACAAATGGAAAACGGAGTTAGGGGCCAGACTCTGAGGCCAGGTGATAGGGAGACACAGGAGGGGCAATGTAGTTAGGAGAAATTGGGTGGGAGAGGTTGAAGTGAGTTGTGGATCGCACAGGATGGATACTGTGTATTGTGCCTGATCGTATTTATGGGGCAGGGAGGGGGGCAGGGGTGGGGTAGGAGTGGGGTTCTCTGGAGTCTGGGGAGATGCAGTGGGGTCAGGAAGAGGCTGTGGGGTGGGAAGGAAGACTGCTGAATGGAAAGGCAGGAAGAGAGACATTTGGGATCAAGCCATCCCAGACCAGAGCCATCTTCCCTGTCCAGCTCTGAACCCTGGGTTCTCCTTTCATGGTGCTCTTGGTTTCTCCTTTCATGCGGTGGAGTTCGCACTAGTCAGTGTTCTGCTAGATGGAAAGGTTACCACAGCCCCACCCCTCCTGGGCCTCCCTCCTCTTAGCCAAGTTTCTCCCTTCTTCACATTTTGCCCTTCCTAGGTACTAGTTGGAATCTAGTTCCTATGTCAATGCCAGCCATAACTGGGGGCACAGGGGAGCAAGTGACTGTGCAAAGCCACTTCCAGGCTGTGGACACAGGGCTGAGAAATGGAAAAACCTACCAGTACCCATTCCGGCTTTGACCTGGCTGGGGCAGCCTTGGGTCAAGTCTTCTCAGTAGTCCTGGTTTCCACCAACATCAGGAAGGGAAGCTGCCAGAGCCATCTAGGCAGGCACCCCAGGACTGTGCCAGGTAAGGGGAACTTCCTGCCCTACCCAGGTGTCTGCATTACTAAGTGTGATGCTTCATAAAGCCCAACATTAGATACCTATCATCTTTTATTATATGGTTGTAGCTTGAGCCAAATGGAATCTAGAAGACCAATTTACTGCAATGAAATAATACATGTCTCAAAGCCTAATGATGTTGATCTATGGATTCTCCGCTGGTTGGAAATTTTTGCTACATCGTTTTCCTCCATCAACATGACTGAGGGAGTTGACTGGACTTACTTTCTTGTTGAGGTTGTCTTCCCACCTGTGAATGTTGCTGTCTCCACTCCTTCCAAGTGCATGCACTTGAACTTGTGTAAGCGGTCATTAGCACCCTTCAACTCAGATGGTTTTGTTCATGGGGCCCCACTCTTAGCACTCCTGGGCTATGTTACCCTGGACCTGGGGACTCTGGGACAAGACTAGGATCATCTGAATGGTTTGCTTAAGAGCCAAGAGCTCAGTATAGATATTTATTCATTCAGTAGACATTTTGTTAAAGACCTCTTTTGGATCAGGCACTGAGCTAGGTCTGAGAATACTGAGATGAAGAAAGTGACATGCTTCCTGCCCACAGGGGGTTTGTAGTTTATAGGGGGAAGCAGATCTAAAGGCTGATGAGTTACAGGTACTTTAACAGTTATCTCTGTGAGGTAAAGGGGAGCAGAAAGGAGAAAGCGGTCTCCAGGGGTCAGTCAGAAAGGCTTCGTAAAGGGAGCAGACATTTGATTTGTCTTACTGAGTGTTTGCCAGATAGACAATGGAACGGGCATGTCGGGAAGAGAGAACGATGTGGGTAAAGGCACAGTGTTAGGGAAATGTGGAACAAACAGTGTGATTCTCCTAGAGCAAGATGGTGAGGAACAGGCTGGACAAGTAGGCAGGGCTCGTGCACCTGCTGAAGATCAGGCAGTGGAAAGGGTCAGGCTTTTAGACAACGATTCTTTTTTTTTTTTTTTTTTTTAAATCCTTCTTGCTCTTGTTGAACCAGAGTGTCTAATTTCTGTTTTTTAAGACCAGATGGAGAGAAAAAGTACTAGATTCCAGCAGCCTTCTCCCATCCTTGGCGATTAGGCAGGAAGTTTGCAACTGGTTGCCTTTTTAGATTTTCCCTTCTGTCTTGAAAATAACAAGCAGGCTTGTGTTGTGCTTTTCTGCCTGGTGGGATTTGGTGTCTGGATCAGAAAACAGCCCTGCAGCGCAAACTGGAGAGGGGCTGGCCTTGCTGCTATTGCCGAAACCCCAGCAGGGGTTTTGTCTGCGTGGGAGAAATGAATTTTTTATGGTTACTGCTTTTTCTTAAACACTTTGCCACCCTCCTGCCTCCCCCAACTTTGTAAAATTATTAATCTTTCCTCGGGAGAGTCTTAAATGAAAAGAGAACGTATTGTAATATTTCACTGTACGGAGGAGGCACACTGGTTTCTCAATATGAAACAAAGGGCTGGGTACGGGTTTGGGGACTGTGCCTCGCCTGTTTTCTTCCGGGGCTTTTGCATTTATGTCCTTATGTCACCTTGTAGTCTAATTGTTTGGTTGAATTATATATTTCACTTGGACCTCAGTGATTGTGTTTGGGGATCTGACTCTGGTGACCGAGTGGGTGGTGGGTAAGGGAGGGCGAGGCAGTGACAGGGAGACGTTGAGAGATTCGGCAGTGTTGTCTAAGGAGAAGCTGGGAGCCGGGAGCCTGGTGCCGGAGTCTGGGGCGCCGCCGGAGGGGAGGGAATCCACTCACCATGATAACTTTAGAAAACATAGGTGGTGCTGTTCATTGAAGTGGGGCATGTTGGAGGAGGAGGTTTTGGGGGGAAATGAAGCCAGTCGGACCCATGGAGCGTGAGGGTATATGGGACACCGATGTTTGGCCAGGTTGGATAATCATGTCTGGAGCTTAGGCGGGAGGTCTAGGCTGATGAGACAGGGTTAGGCGTCATGAGCCGCTGAGGTGGCATCTGAGGCCATGGGGGAGGATGAGAATGTCTGAGAAGGGAAGAGGGCCTGGGAGAATTAAGGAGGATGGCGGGAGGTGGGAGGCCCAAGAAGGTGGCCGTGATGCGGTAAAATGTAGCGCCCAGCCTTCCAGGAGGCCGATGGCAGGCCAGATGGGGTGCGCTGGGGGCCCTAAGCTCAGGCACTCTTGGGTCCAGCCTTGGGGTGCACTGAGGACACACAGGAGGGTGGGTACTTGGTACTCAGCCAGCAGATAACCTGAGCCCTGAGTAGTGTGGTCACTGGGGGGCCTAGATGGGGGCCGGGTCGTCAGAGGCTTGCAGTGGGTTGGAGAGGAGGCTGTCCCTTACCCTAGTGTCCTGCCTGTGGTTGTGTGGCTAAGCCCTCACAACCCTTGCGTGTGCTCACGGGTCACTTCCCAAACACGTCCATTCATGGGCAGCCCCAGGCCTCATCAGAAGCACCTTCGTGGGAGGGACCACATCCCTTACTGTCTCTGGCTCCTGCTCAGTCACAGCCAGGAAACGCTCTTCTGTAACGTTTGTGCATAAACTGCCTTTGTGAAGCTTCTCTGTACCTGGGTGCTAGGCATGGCGGGGGGTGGGGGGGGGACATTGGGGGGTTTTGCGCCTGGTGGGAGCAGGGCCAAGTGCTTTTGTTGCCTGGAGGGATGTTAAGCTTTCTAAGGCTTAGGCTTAGGGCATCAGCCCTGGCTCCCTTGGTCATTGGAGTGTGGGCCACAGGCAGAGGGAGGGGGCCTGATGGTGGGTTCCAGGCAGGCCCAAAGGAATATGACCTGGTGGCTTCTTAGTTTCATTTGAGAAGTCCTGGTTGGTCCTTGCTTTTGGCCTGACCTGTGGTCACTTCTCATTTCCTCCCGCCCAGAATGGCGATGAACAAGTGTTTGACTCTCCTCCTCAAGCCCTGATCCTCTGCCCTGCCCGCTGTGGTTTGCCCGTCCCTGTTCTGGAGTCCATTTTCCCAGGCTCGCTTCCCGCCTCCTCCTTTCCCTCCTCCGCTCCTTCACTAGGAAACCTAGTTGCCACTTGTACCAACATGAATGCACTTCCTTTAGTGACTTCATCCCAACCCCGAAGACCTTGGTCAGGTCACGAGAGGTCCCCCAAGGCAGTGAATCACGGAATTAGGGTTCCTGGAATCCACCACCGTGTAGACCACAGCCGCATTCCATCAGCTATGAGCCCCCAGTGGGTATGGGGACCTGAGAGGCTGCAGGTGGCTCTCGGTCATTCTCCAGCGGGGGGCCTCAAAGGGCCTTCAGAAGGTGATTGTAAAGATGGACTGAGGTTTGAAGAAAGCCTGAGCTCTATTTGCTGGCTTAGTTGGGTTTTTTGTTTTTTGTTTTTTTGTTTTCTTTGTTTGTTTTTAAGGTATTTTGCCTGGATTTGCCTTTAGGAAGGAGGGTCTCAGAAAGGAGGGACCCAGTCCCCTTTCCTTCCAGGCCTGTAATCCTAGTACCTGGGATCAAAGAGCCCCAGTATTGAGCATCACTGAGCAGAAGGGAGGGGGGCAGTGAAGGGGGGACTTGATGCCAACGACATTGAGGAGGGAAGGGGGCAGAGGAGGGAACTCGGGCAGCGTGACCCACACTCTTGAGCTGCTGGGGGTGGCCTGCCCCCAGATTTTCCACCAGGGCCTATCAGGTGCCCTGGAGTGCGCTTGGGCTACATCACGCCATCCACAGACCCTGCCCCTGCAACTCTCCAGTAAACTAAGGCAGATGAGGGCTAACTCGCCACCAGGTCCTTCTGTTCTTTCCTTATGCCATCACCCACACTGGGCAGAGAGCACTCTCCCACTCCCCATCTGACTCAGGCATCCCATAGGAAGCAGAGATAGTCAGGCCTGACTGTGGAACCTGAGTATCTCCCTGAAGAAGGGAAATCCCGAGTGCCAAAAGGCAGTTTTGCCTGTCGGGGGCTGGCACCCTCACTTCCAAAGGATGCCCGGGAGTTGGGTCAGTTTCTGCGCATGACGCATTAAGCCTATGGCTTGGAATCAACTCCCAGGAAAGGAGAATTCTTTGTGACTAAGAGCAAAGCTAGGGGGGTGGGGGGGGGTGGGGGGGGGAATGTGGCAGAAAGTGGCCACTTTATTAGTAATCCCCTTCTCTCCACCAATCCCAGTTCAGAACACAGCCAGACATTTTTTCCAGCCTTGTGACCCACACGTGAGTGAGAGAAACCACCCCGCGTCTTCCTCCTGCCAGTGCAGCGATGAGATACAGGAGTGATGGGGGCTGGTCGAGAGGCTTCTGTGCCAGAGCACATTCAGGTCTGGTTTCACCCAAAGGGTTTGTGTACAGTGGTCAGGGGCAGAGAACCCATGATCCGTCTGAGATCATATCCTTGTTATTTCTTCCGACGTGAGGGTGGATTGGCTTTGAGTAAAAGCTATCTGCTTACAAATGCAGGCCACCAGTGACAAAGGAAACAGAGTGAGGGAATGGATAGCTCAAAAAAAAAAAAAAGAGCCTTGCCACTCCTGCAAAACAGCATCCCTGGCTGTGTCCCTTTGAGCGTAAGAGGTGTCGTTGTTGAAAGGAAAGCACGTACCGTTGTCTATGTGACTCACCTGTCCCTTCAGCCCGGATGCTCTTCTGGCCCCTGCTAGGTTTAAACATGTGCCCTGCTGTCCTTCTCACAGCTCTGCTCCCCCAAGATCCCCACCAGAATTTCAGAGTTGCAGCACTTGTTAAAACCAAAATCAACCTGCTGTTCTCTCTGGGGTGCTAGGGCGGGGAACAGAGGAAAAATGGAATGTGTGGCCAGGGTCCTCTCTTGAGTAAAGCTGGGGTCCCAGCCCTGGAAAGGGATCTTGGCCCTTAAGAAATTGCCTTTTCTCCAGACTCTTTAGCCTCTGGGAAGGGACTAAGCTCTCTCCCCCAGAGTAACAGTTCCTACTAACAGGTTCTGAGGCCAAAGCCTTCCTCTTGAGACTGGGGAGTGGAAGGAACTCGCCTGCTGATAAGGAAGGCATTGCTGTGACTCGAGTCTGCAGGCAGAGCGTGCCAGCTTTGATTCCCGCAAAGCTGGCTTCTGGAAGCGGGAACACCTACAGTAGGCCCTGCCCCGAGGTCCCACCCGGCTGCTGTTGGGCTGCATGCCAATGCTAGGAGGTCCGTGTGGCCGCGGTCCTTTTCAGGCTGCGGCCTGGATTTGCTCAGGCCAGGAGGGCAGGTCCTGCCTGGGTCCCAGCGTGGACTGCCGTGAGAAGCCAGGGCTCCCTCCTCTGGAGGCCCCCCCGCCGCCCCTCCAGCTCTCTGTGGTAAAAGATCAAAGAAGCTGCACCTGCCAAGTTGCAGATTTTGCCTCAGGCAACTAAATTTATTAGCAAGAAAAAATTTTTGTCAGCCCAGTGCTGACCAACAAAGTACATCGTTAATAAAGGATAACAAATCTGTCACTTAATTCATAAAACATACCTCAAGCAGTTACAACTAAAAATAAAGTTGGATTTTTGTTTAATTTAAAAGCCTCAAAAATAACAAGCAATATGTTTTTAAACATGTAGTAGACACAATTGTCTATTATACAATATACACTATACACAAGTAGGGCTGGGGCCGGTCAGGGCGGGTTGAGGGCAGAGGATCAGGAGGTGGAGGTGTTTTCATCTGAATCCAGATTTGAGTTGAAATGCTGTGTCCTTTAGAAAAGAAAACTGCTAGAGAGAGAAAAAACCCCGACGCTCCTCATGGCCCCCCAAACCCTCAACTGAAGCAGGCGTGGGGGAGGCAAGTAACGAGGACAGGAAGAAGGGAGCAATTAAATAAAACTTTAAAGCACACACAATACACAGTGTTCATCATCTGAAGTAGAGTATAAGGCAACGTTCTCCATAGAAAAAGAGGGCATCAGTGGATAGCTCGACTTTTTAAATAGAAAGTTGGAATGTGCTGGAGGAGGGCGGTGGCAGGGCTGGGCATGTGGCATGTGGCGTGAGGCAGCCCCGTGAGCCTCCCGGGAGGTGGATGCCGGCCGTGCCCTGGGGACAGGGTCCCGGGGCGTCCTGGGTGGCTGGCGGGGCCGGGGAAGGGAGAGAGAGGGGCATGGCACAATGCGACTCCGGCAGTGTTGGGGGGGAGAGGACGGGGTCCGGGGGGGGGGGGGGGGCTCACTTTGCTCCTCGACGGAGTGAAATTCATGTTTTTCCTTTGGAAATAAGGGTTCCCATTCGTCCTGGTTTAGAACGTCTCATTGGGCACGGCCACTGTCCACAGTCTGGGCAGGCCGGAGCTCGAGGTGAGAGAGAAGGGCCAGGGCAGAGCCAAGGGGCTTCAGAAGGAGGTGAGCACTGGGCGACGGAGCCCCTTCCTATGGGACCGGTCGCAGAACAGAAGGGAGGGGCTGAGGGTGGCCCAGGGCACCCGGAGCCTCCTTTCCACCAGGGGCCCAGGCAGGACACAGACGGGGGACTGTATCTTCAGGGCCTCCCGCCTCAGTTGGCCTTACAAGTTCTTCGTGACCAGGTGGGTCTTGTAATGCTTGGTGAGATGGTCGCTCCTCATGAAGCGCTTCTGACACTGGGCACACTCGAAGCGTTTGTCCCCTGGGAAGACGAGATGCGCGTCACTCAGAGCCCAGGTGCGGACGCTGTCCCAGCCCGGAAGAGGGGGTGCATGTGACGTGTGAGGGGCACCCTGTAAAGCTGGCGTTGCCTTGTCATCATAACCTACCCGCCTCCTGCTTACACGCTTGCTCCCTGTGGTCGACTCACCTAAACCCTCTGGCAGCTCATACTTCTCATATTTCTCTCCACCCCCCACATGACGTCACTTCCCAGTCTACTTTGTTCCCCTCCCTTGTCCCTTGCCTGAAATGCTGTACTTGTGTCCCTGTACCTGCACCCAGGACTCTTCCCAAGTAGGGCTGTCACCTGCTTCCTTCTGATCTTTGTCCCTGTGACTGACCCACTTGCCGAAAAACCCCACTTGCCCACCGACCTGTCAGCTGCCATTCTGAATATTTACTGCTCTTCCCCCCGGGAGGGTGGCTGGCCAGGGGCTGTAGCTTCGGGTCGCGTGCCCCATCCTTAGTCCCAGGCCAGGGGTCTGCTCACTGGAGACACTCGCCCTGGCAGTGGTTCTCAAAGCATGTGCCGCGGGCCACTGGAGATGCCCGCGACAGTGTTAGGTAGTAGCTGGATGAACACTGTTCTACTTTATAGTTTTGCATTTATTTGCCAGTGCATTAAAATATGTAACTATTACCAAGCCTGTGGTGCCAAAAATATTGCACTAGACATAAAGGAGTAAAAACAGTGAAACAATCTGAGGAAAATCATTTGGAAAGTGATAGTAGCAGAGGCAGTGTGGGACAGTGATTTAGACCGTGGACTTGGGGGGCTCAGTCAGTCAAGCGTCCAACTATCTCAGTTCAGGTCATGATGTCACGGGTCGTGAGCTGGAGCCCTGTGTTGGGCTCTGCGCTGACAGCTTAGGATTTTCTCTCTCCCTCTCTCTGCCCCTCCCCTGTTCATGCTGTCTCAAAATAAATAACTTAAAAAAAAAAAGAGATTTTGACCTGGGAACCAGAGGGCCTGGTGACCCGGCCACCTCCCCATGTCTCAGTCAAGTGGGCATAATAAAGAACCCTCCCCACAGAGTCGTTATAAGGATTAAGTTAGTCCATTGGTAACACGCACTGTTCAGTGGCTGGCACGGTACAGCAGGGCTTAAATAAATAACCGTGCGGCTACGGCAGACGTCATCGAGGCTGCGTAACGTGAATGGCATCACTCTGGGAAACGCTACAGTAAAGGACTGGCCTGAAAGAATTTCCTGGGTAGGCCTGGACCCCCCGAGAAGTGAGAGCGTAGCTCTCACTCAGCGCGGCCGGGAATCTGGGCTGAGGGAGAGGCCGGAAGCACCCCGTGCGGCCCGGAGCGTGCCGCAGGGGAGGGGACAGACCTGTGTGGGTGCGGGCGTGCCGCTGGAGCTCATCGCTCCGTGTGAACCTCTTTCCACAGAAGAACCAGTTGCAGACAAAGGGCCGCTCGCCGGTGTGCAGGCGCACGTGAGCCCGCAGCAAGGACGTCTTGCGGAAGGTCTTGCCACAGTCGGGGATGTGGCACACGTGCTTCTTCTTGCCCTGCTCTCCAGACCTGGGAGTTGGGTTGAGGGTGGGGACGGAGTGGGTGGGAAGCCGAGAAAGGGAGGGGGTAGAAGAGGGAGGCAGGATGGGTCGGAGAGAGGACGAGAGGTCAGGTCGGAGGGCACAGGAAAGGTGAGGGGGACGGGTGGCAGGCAGCTGCTACCTCACCCCTCTCCCACCTGCGTCCCGGAGAAGGGCCGGGGCAACAGGGTCCGTGCCGGGCTGGAGGCGTGGCCCCTCCCCCTCGAATCACCTCTTGTCCCCATCCTTGCAGTTGGGACACGTGCAGGCCATGCGGCGCCGCTTCTCCCCGGGCTGGGCCTCTCCGGCCAGCGCCTGCTCCATCTGTAGCTGGATCTGCGTGGGGCTCAGCCCGCTGATGGTCAGGTTGTTCCCAGAGACGTTCTGCACCGTCAGCTGCTGCTGCCCTGTGGACGAGAGGGGGGCAGCGTTCAGGGTCATGAAGCCTGGCGCCCCTCTTCCCTGCTGCACTCGACACAGATGATCATTGGAGCGGCTCGCACTTTTGGGAGGCTGTCAGGTGCCAGAGACCCCGTTAGAGACTTTAAAGGTGTTAACTAATCTAACCCTCATAACCCCCTGAGTTAGAGACTGTTATCCCTCTTGTATGGTTGAGGCTGAGGCTCAACGGCATATCAAGGTCATAGGTAATAATTGGTAGAAGCTGCGTCTGAACCCAGGCAGTCGACCTCCGAGGCAGTGTCCTGGACACTACACTACGCAGGCAGAATTCGGTGTCAGACTCTGCCCACGTGACCTCAGTGGGGAAGGGTCTTGTCTTGAGTGGTCCTGGAGTGTTTCTTCAGAAACGCCTCCAACCTCAGGCCCTTGTGAGGTACCAACTCTGCCCTCAGGGACGTCCCCAGGGATTTTTGTTAATAAGAGTGCGGAAACGGGACAAATCAAGTCCTCTGCAACGTGCATAAAGCCATTCAAAGCATGGGGAGTGTCACTGACCTAACACTGGTGTCTCTCTGAGTGGATTCAATCCTATGCCTCTAAACCAGAGTGACATAAATTCATTTAAGGATGAGAGAACTCCCACTGGCTTGAAAAGTGCTCCTCACCCAGCTGAAGAACACTCAACGAGGGGGCGCCTGGGTGGCTCAGATGGTTGAGCCACTGACTATTGATTTTGGCTCAGGCCGTGATCTCGCCATTTGAGTTCGAGCCCCCACGTCAAGCTCTGCATGGACAGCATGGAGCCTGCTTGGGATTCTCTCCCTCTCTCTCTGCCCCTCCCCTACTCACATACTCTCTCTCTCAAAATAAATAAATTTCTAAAAAACTTTAACAAAAAAATTAAGAACACCCAGCTAAAGCACCAGGAACCATTCTGCTAGGTAGCTCCCATGTTCCTTTGATTACGTGCAAGGGCCGTGGCGCTGCAAATACTGCCAAGTATTACCACCCAGCTGAAGTGTAGTGCAAGCCATTCCCACTGCCAAAGGCTCCCTCCTTTCCTTCTAACTGTTAACTCAACTCAAGGTCTCCTCTTAGGAGCCTTCTTTCAAGTCCCTTTACCTGGAACCTCCCTTGAACATCCCTCTCTGGTCTGTACCATGCTAATTTGCATGTGTATGTTAGCTGGAGAGCTTTCCTGAGTACATCTTATTTCTCCATCATATTCAAGGTCTTCAGCTGTCAGGTGGGGCCAACACGCGTCTTAAACTATCTCCTAGGGGCGCCTGGGTGGCTCAGTCGGTTGAGCGTCCGACTTCGGCTTGGATCATGATCTCACGGTTCATGACTTCAAGCCTCGCCTCGGGCTCTGTGCTGACAGCTCAGAGCCTGGAGCCAGCTTCAGACTCTGTGTCTCCTCCTCTCTCTGCCCCTCCCCTGCTCATGCTGTGTCTCTGTTTCTCAATAACAAACGTTTAAAAAAACCAAAAAAACCAAAAAACAAAAACTATCTCCTAGGACTTCTGTAAGGACCAAGTGGACATGCTCTTAAGCTAGAAGGGACCAGGCAAATGATGGGCGGTATTTTCGCTGTGGTTCCTGGGAACCCCGGGCTGGCCCACGGCTCCCAGGGGTGAGGCGAGCAGGCCTGCTGCCCACACCCTGGCCCAAGGGCCCACTCTGACCTCCGGTGTTGGTGATGGTGACAGGCACGCCCTGGACCTGGACACCGTTGATGTTGATGGTCTGCATGGCCTGGGCCGCTGCTGCCAGCTGGGCTGCGTTCAGGCTGATGATGCTCCCAGCGGGGGCGATCTTTGGCAGGGGGCGCTCTTTCCGGAGAATTGCGGCCGAGTGCTTTTTGCTGGTCCCACTCAGATGGGGAGCACGGGACGCAGGGCTGCTACAGGTGGTGGTAGAGGTGGCTGCAGCTGTTGTTGGGGGGCTGTCCTGGACGAGGACCGTCTGCACCTCACCGGAAGGCGTACGGATGTAGACCTGGGAAGGGCCGGAGAAAAAGGGTCAGTGCCCCAGCAGAGGGTGGGCCCCTGCATTTTGAACAGTGTTATCCCTCCGCACCCAAGTGAGAAGTGGGGGTGCCTCTTCACCCACCCAAGTCTTCCCCAGCTGGCCCAGACCTACATTCACACACTGTCGATGGCATCCCCACACTAAGGTGGCAAATGCTGACGACTGATTGGAAACCAAACACCGAATTTCCTCAGCATGAAAGATACAACGCCAGCGTCAGAAGTAGAGAATTAGAAGGGAGCTAAATGGGAACTTCACAAAAGATGCACCATGAATGACCGCCAAACGAAAATAGCTCTTAGGAGGCACGATCGATGAGGAACAGTTGTCCTCCACCTCAGATTGGCAAAGACGGAAAAATAAAATATGCTCACTGTTGGTGAGACAGCAGGGAAACGGGCACTCTTATGTCAGGAGCAGGAGTTGTGAGGTGGTCTGGGCCTACCGGAGGGAAATGTGGGAAGGTCTATCAAAAGCCTTAAAAATATGCACGTTAGAGCCTGAGTGGGACGAGGAGGGCATTTGTGGGGCAGTGATGACAGCAGCCTGGCACGGGTGTCGCAGCCCCAGCAGGCACCTGTCCACACGGGAGAGGTGAAATCCAGGGGGCAGTGATCCAGAAAGGGGTATATTAAGGCTAATGGAAGCAAGGGTTCTGTCACAGAAGATGGTTACAAATATGGAAGGGAGAATCTAGAATAAAGTGTGTGGCACTGGACAGGAATTGGAGGTAATGGTGGAAACTCTTGGGTTTCAATATAGAGAAACAGAGATAGAAATGTGTGATAATATATGTAGGTATGTGCGTGTCCGTATCTTTATCTATGTAGGTATTACATATATGTGTACGTACGTACTTATGTATATTTATGTATACTTCTTGGCTGTGTCCACTGAGAGAGGCTGGGAGCAGCAGTACTCCAGGGATAATGAGCTCACCCAGCACCCAGGTCTCAGCTTCTAAAACTCATGCTCCACTAAAAGGAACCAGGGCTCCTTGGAGAAAGAGCTGATTCCAGGTTTGGGGGCAGGGAAAGTGCAAGACCTTGGAACACCTGTTGTACCAGAAAGTACGAAGGTACAAGAATGGTGGTGTCATGGGAAGAGGACACGGGAGCCAGCCTGAGGGGTCTCCCATTGGCCAAATATGGGAAAACCTGAACATCAAAATAATAATGCTAATGGGTTATAACCCACTGGCTAAAATGGGGACCTAATAGTCCCTATTGACATAAATAAACAGATGGAGAAGAGAATGACACAATTTCCAATCAGAACCAGGACTCCTGGGAAGAATGATCCACCCCAGGGCTGGGGCTAGGAAAATACAAGGAATGAAGAACCTGCTACAACAGGGATGGACCCTGAAAACATTATTACTAAGTGAAACAAGTCGACTGCAAAAGCTCACCTATTGTAAGGTTCCATTTAATGAAATTTCCAGAATAGGCGATTCCATAAAGACACAAAATGGATTAGTGGTCGCCAGCGGGGTTGGGGGAAAGGGGAGAGGAGGAGTGGCTACTAAAGGTACAGGGTTTCTTTGGTGGGGGGTGATGAAAATGTTCTAAAACTAGACAGTGGGGATGGCTGCACAACTCTGTGAACATACTAAAACCTACTGAGTTGTACACTTTAAAAGGGTACATTTCATAGTATGTGAATATTTACAGCTGATTTAAAAGAGAAAAGGATGGGAGTATGTCAGGGGATACAGAGGCCAACCCGAAAGAGCTCCAAATGGCCGAGGGTAGGACCAATGTGAGTAACAAAATAAATAACACAGTCCTGGATTATAACCCAAAGTATAACATAGATATACATGAGTCCCTCTACTGCTAGAAATAAATGATTGAATAAGTAAATAAAGAAGAAAAAGTCATCTTTATAGAAGAATTCCCAATAATATTACGTAGATACTTTCTCTTCCAGGATGCAGAGCTTAATTCTTAACCCCCACTCTTGCCCATGAATATGGGCAACTCCCATATTAGGACTTAGCAACTCCCTTCCAAAGAACAGAGAGGGGCGCCTGGGTGGCTCAGTCGGTTAAGTGTCTATCTCTCTCTCTCTTTTTTTATGTGTATTTATTTTTGAGAGAGACAGAGCGTGAGCAGGAAAGGGGCAGAGAGAGAGAAAGAGAGAGAGGGGGAAACACGGAATCTGAAGCAGGCTCCGAGCTGTTAGCACAGAGCCTGATGTGGGGCTCGAACTCATGAACTGTGAGAACTGACCTGAGCTGAAGTCGGAGGCTTAACCAGCTGAGCCACCCAGGTGTCCCAAGTGTCCATCTCTTGATCTTGGTTCAGGTCATGATCTCACAGTTCGTGAGTTCTAGCCCCATGTCAGGCTCTGCATGGACAGTGCAGAGCCTGCTCGGGATTCTCTGTCTCTCTCTCTGCCCCTCCCCAACTTGTGTGCGTACATGCTATCTATCTCTCTCTCTCTCTCTCTCTCTCTCTGTCAAAATAAGTAAATCAACTTAAAAACAAAAAAGAACAGAGAATGGGAAAAGTAGTAACTTCAATGAAGAGACCTAGCAAACACGACCTTAACCAGCAACAGAGGTTAACATCAGGGACATGACATCATCAGGATGGCATATGGACATCGTGTACTCCTCATATAATGTGATTAGAGGGCCATCTCACCTCTGTAGTATTCTTTGCAAAAACCTATAACCCCAGACTGGGGGCATTCTGTAGGATACCTGACCAATACACCTCAAGACTGTCAAGATCATGGAAAATAACGACCAAGAAGCTATCACCTGAGGGACCCAGGGAGATGTGCCCACTAAGTGCAACATGGTATGTGGACTGGATCCAGGAACAGAAGGCGGACATAAGTGGCAAGACTGGTGACATCCAAGTCAAGTTTGGAGTTAGGTAACAGTCTTGTATAATGTCGGTTTCTTAGTTTTGACAAACGTACTGGTAATGTATGATGTTTAACACTGGGGGAAACTCAAGTGAGAGGTAAACAGACACTCTCTGCACTACCTTTACAACGTTTCTGGAAATCTAACCTCTTCTAAAATAAAACATTAATTTTAAGAAAATCTCTTCTAATAAAAGATACTAAAGCAAGTGGGCAAAAGTCTGATGAGGAATGGGACATTTACATAATCTCAAAGTATCTTCCTCTTAATACTACTTCACTACAAAGAAAAAAAGGTGCAGAAATCTGGTGAACATATTTGCTACTTTAATTGTCACCAGTAGGGAGACAAATTGAAATCATGCACCCTTTTTAGGATATGGTGAGAACACAGCATCACTTCTGTATTTCTGCAAAAAAAAAAAAAAAAGCACAGCCCAGAGGTCATGAGGAAACATCACGCAAACCTAAACTGAGGAACATTCTACAAATAACTGGCCTGTAGCCTTCAAAAGTGTCAAGGTTGTGGCACCTGGGTAGCTCAGTCCGTTGAACATCCGACTTCGGCTCAGGTCATGATCTCGCAGTTTGTGAGTTCGAGCCCTGTGTCAGGTTCTGTGCTGACAGCTCAGAGCCTGGAGCCTGTTTTGGATTCTGTGTCTCCTTCTTTCTCTGCCCCTCCCCCCTCAAAATTAAAAAAAATATATTATTTTAAATTAAAATTAGGGGCGCCTGGGTGGCTCAGTCATTTAAGCAGCTGACTTCAGCTCAGGCCGTGATCCCATGGTTCGTGACTTCGAGCCCCACATCGGGCTCTGTGCTGACAGCTCGGAGCCTGGAGCCTGCTTCTGATTCTGCATCTCCTCTCTCTCTGTTCCTCCCCCATTTATGCGCGCTCTCTCTCCCTCTCTCAAAAATAAATAAACATTAAAAAAAATGTCAAGGTCACGAACATCAAGTTAAGACGGAGAACTGTTCCAGACCGGAGGAGGCTAAGGAGACATGACAACTACATGCATGTAGTTCCCAACTACGCGGGAAGACTCTTTTGCCATAACGGAATTATCGGGACAAGTGCTGAGACCTGAGTGGAGTCTCTAAACTAGATGCTAGCATGTTTCTTTGCTAATTTCCTAGGTGTGATGGTTGTACTGTCGTTATGTAGAATGTCCTTGCATGTAATAATGAGACCCTTTCTATAAAACATTTGGAAGTGACAGGGATTGTGGTGGCAACTCAAATGATTCAGGGGCAAAAAGTTATTTGTTAAAAAAGTCCTGCTGGGATTTTGATTAGTGCTGTTTTTAAATTCCTGGGTTATCTGAGACTGTGTTTCTCAGTTAAAAGCAAAGAAACAAACCTTACAGCATCTCTTAATGAATACACAGTTCTCATCCCCAATTTTCTCATATGTGCCCCTTTTGCACATTAATTGCTATTTTCCGTGTATCTGTAGTTTCTGTTACTAGAACATTTTTTGTTCATAATCTAGAGCAAGGGTCAGCAAACTTTTTCTGTAAAGGGCAGATACTAAATATTTTAAACTCTGTAGGTCATGATGAGGTCTCTGCCTTGTAGTGCAAATGCAGCACAAATGGACATGTCTGCTTTCTAATTAAACTTTATTTATGAAAGCAGATGGGTGGGCCAGATTTGACCGTGAACTGCCCATGTATGAATCAGAATATAATGCCTTTTTAAAAAAATGTCCATATCCTTTGCCCCACTTTTAGGAATTTATTTAGCTAGAAGACTGGAAACTGCCTACATCTACAGTTAACAGAGAATTAGTGGTATAATATACAGCACCTGAGGATACTGGAAAACTATTTTATCTTTAAAATAATGTTGTAGGGACACGCGGGTGGCTCAGTCAGTTAAGCATCCAATTTCGGCTCCGGTCACGATCTCACGGTTTGTGAGTCTGAGCCGCACATTGGGCTCTCTGCTGGCAAAGCAGAGCCCGCTTCAGATCCTCTGTCCCCCACTCTCTCTCTACCCCTTCCCCACTCATGCTCTCTCGCTCTTTTAAAAATAAATTAAAACTGGGGCGCCTGGGTGGCTCAGTCTGTTAAGCGTCTGACTTCGGTTCAGGTCATGATCTCATGGTTTGTGAGTTCGAGCCCCGTGTCGGGCTCTGTGCTGACAGCTCAGAGCCTGGAGCCTGCTTTGGATTCTGTGTCTGCCTCTCTCTCTGTTCCTCCCTTGCTCATTCTCTGTCTCTCAAAAATAAATAAACGTTAAAAAAAATTTTTTTTTAATTAAAACTTTAAAAAATATTTTAAAAATAATAAAATATAAAATAATGTTGTAGCTAAATCTATGCACATTTGCGTGATTATGTCCTTAGGAAGACCTAGGTTTAAGCCCTGCCTCCATCAATCTCAAGATCTGGGACCTCAGGGAACGGAGGGGAGGTACTGCCAAGATGTGTGCACCTGAGCAGGTATCACCTCAGTTCCTCTGTACAGCAGATCTGATGATGAAACCTCATAGATATTATAATGCGTAAATTAAACAGTTTAAAGAAAATCACTTGACAATACAGAATGTGCCAGAAAGGAGGAGGCACTCTAAGGCAGACCTCAGATTTCCTCCTGTGTGACTCCCATGTCCACAGGTCAAACTCAAGGGCACTCCTTTTCCACCCAGGAAGAGGACACAACTCCCTACTCTCACTGACCGTGATGCCTTGGTTCTCTCTCTCTAGACAACTGCATGATAAATTCCTCGACGGCAGGAGCTGTTTTCTTGTACTAAAAAAAAATCCTTGTCCTCAATTTTAATTGTAGCACCTGCCACTGAGACCCAGCAAGTCAAAGTGAAAAGCAGAAAAGAGCGTGGGGTTTGAAGTCAGAACTTCAAGCTGAATCTTGGCTCTTGTCACCTATGCCCCATGAGCTACTGGATACTTCCTAACTTCCCTGAGTTCCAGGTTCTCCATCTGCAGCACAGGCCCCATCTCTGGCACTTAGTAGGCATACACAGAGAATAAAACCAACTCACACAGAGCCAAAGAGATTCCAGAGTAATACAACACCTTAATAAAAGCCCCCAATAAGAACATTCTTGTTGAAGTTCTTAGCATCACAGATGAATCTAGCCTAAGAGTTCCTGCCATCAAGCTGGCCTGTGTCTCCCTGTTTTTTTTCTTGTCATTAACAATGACCAGAATTTTCTTGCTTTACATCAAATTCTATGGTTCTGACTGAAATTCGTTTCATTCTTGTACCGTTCTGAGTATGTAGTTCCATAATAATAAAAAAAAAAACGAACTTTACTATTAAAAAGTATATATCTGCCCCCTACCCATCCTCCGAAAGACTCCCTGAAAGAAAAACTGGACCACGGTATAGGTATATAGGGACATCTCGGCTTATTTCTAAGGATGAGCTGTATGTAGCCCTATGAACCGAAGAGAGCCCATTTGCCGGCCCAAATGGCCACTTCCTGCCCACCCCAGACGATGCTGAATCCTAGCACTCAGGTCAAAGTGGGAAATGCAGCAGCACCATCTTCCAGAGCAAGCCCAGGGGGAACGGAGCGTCAGCCATTCGGCGCGAAGGAGAGGGAGGCAGGTGCAGAGGGTGAGTGTGGTACCTGAGTAGGCGTCGGCTCAGCCGCCTGGATCTGAAAGTTCTGGGAGGGCTTCTGGGGGACTGTGGGGAGGGTGGCAGATGCCGCCTGCACCACCCGCAGGGCCTGCTGGGGGATCTGCACCACCTGCTGCTGCTCGGCCTTGGGGGGCACCACCTGGACCTGCTGGACCACGGCTGGCTGGCCCCCACCAGGGCTCTGAACAATGAGCAGGTTGTTTCCTGCCTGGATGATGTTGTCCGCAGTGGTCTCGATCAGCACCGTCTCCACCTGCTCAGCCACAGCGACGGGGGGCTGGGAGGCAGGCAGACTCTTCTTCCGGGCTTTCTTGTTAGTCTTAGACAGTGGTGTGGGGGGGCTCTCCGTGAGGAGCTGAGCGGTGGCCCCGGAGTCACTGGTGTTCACGAGGTTGTTGACGGGCAGCGTGAGCGTCACATTGCCGCCCCCACCTGTCAGCTTCACCACACTGGCGCCGCTCTGCACAGGAGTGGTAGTCGTACTTGACTTCTGGACGGGGGCTGGCTTGATGGGGACAGGCTTGTGACTGGACGGTGAGGGGGTGATGATGGCTTGGCTGGTGCCGGGGATGATCTGGATCTGGTTGGCGAGACTGGGCTGTACCTGGATGGTCTGGGAATTGCTCGCCTGGATCTGAGGGACCGCCTGGTATTGGATATTGGCATTTGACCGGGTCCCTTTGTTGATCACAGTGGGGTTCTGGATGGCGAACACCAGCTGCCCCCCAGGATAGGACGCACTCAGTTGTGACCCCTGAATCTGAAGGATGTTTCCTTTGGAGGACAAGATTCCAAAGCTATTCTTGCCAGGACTGAGGGGGAGAGGGGCAGGTTTGATGGGGACGAGTTTCCGTGGCGTGGGCTGGGGGGGAGCAGGAGGCGTCACCGCAGCTTCAACAGCTGGAGGGCCAATTTTGCTACATGTTGCAGCAAGCAGGGCTAGAGGAGATGGCTGGGAATCCTGCGAGAGAACAGGCGGAGAGAAAGTGAGGTGGGAACCCACTGCCCAGCCACCCTCTGCCCTTCGTGGCCCTTGGCAGGCTCTTCGCCGCCGCTGTGGTAGGCAGGGTGCCAGCATCCTCCCCCTCCCTGCTGGCTCTGCTTTCTCTCAGGGAGAAAGAATGGGCAATGCCTTCCTCAAGAAGGAACTCTCCAGAAGCCCCCATGGCAGGGTAAACTAACACCCTTACTTCCCACTACCCTTGTTTCTTAGGGCTCATGGAGCCATCGTCAGCTCTTAGACAGAAGTCCATGGGCCCATCACAGGGGTGAAGGGGACCCTGATTCCTCAGCTGAGGAAGGGCTGAGGAAGGGAGGCAGGGAAAGAGGAAGGGAGGGCCAACAGGAAGAATAAACACTCTGGTAAAGTGGGGAGGGCTGCTCTTTTGAGGCTACAGGGACAGAGCCTCTGTGTAGGGACACAGCCTCTGTTTCCCTTTTATGGTCAGGGGGTCTGGTGGAAGAGACCTTGAGTTTAACCCTGCTTTTCCCTCGGGTCAACTGTGTCATCTTAGGTAAGCAGCCCTGGCTTCTTAGTTCAGAGAAAGTGGACAACCAAACCTTCCCGGGTCTCGTATCCTAGCCAGTACAGAGCTTTTGGCTGTGGTTTAAAGTCGGCTTCCGGGAGTGCTTCCAGGCCGATGCAGCCCCAACCCTCAGAAGCCACTGCCCACTCACCTGGGTGGTGGAGGCGGCGGGCTGCAGGTAGTCACTGGGACTGACAGCGGCAGTGGCAGCCATGCTGGTCTGTGGACCTGCTGGAAGGAAAGAGACAGAACAATGCACAAGATGCCGGAACAGAACCCAAGCCCACTGGCTCAGACACTCTTTTCGCCTCTTTGCTGCTGCTTCTCCAAGAGATGTTAACCTTTCCTCACATCTCCCCACTCAAGATTAGCAACCCTATACCTTTCTTTTTAAAAAAAACAAACAAAAAAAACTTTATTAATTTTTGAGAGACAGAGAAAGAGTGTGAGTGGGGAAGGAGCAGAGAGAGGGAGACACACAATCTGAAGCTGGCTCCAAGCTCTGGGCTGTCAGCGCAGAGCCTGACGCGGGGCTCGAAATCACTGACCATGATATCATGACCTGAGCTGAAACTGGATGCTTAAACGACTGAGCCACCCAGGTGCCCGTTAGTAGATGACCTTCTTTCCTCTCCTCCAACTTGGCCATCTGGGGCTGTGAGGACAGCTGGTCCTGTCTCCAGCCATCATAAAGCCTGGGAGAACGTGACGATACAAGACTATACCAAGGGCAGCTTCAGTCACCTAATGGAGCTCTCTCTACAGGGTACTGCTGACTCTCCCTAGCTAGATCGGAATCCCTATTTGGAGGCGCCCTCCCGCCTCCCCCGCAGCTAACTCCCTAGTTCTAACCCAAGCTTCTTGCTCGCTCTTGCTAAAGCTAGGTGCCAAGCCAGCCTGGGAGAGAAGCATCCCTCAGCCAGGATCTCTACAAGGACACACCTGCTCCATGAGGAAACCTTAGGTGCTTTATTCTCAGCCTTTATTACAAAGGCACAACGGCCCAGGTATGGATCTTCAGCACATGGGGAACTGCTTTAAGCAAATTTATATAGGATAGTAGGTATGGCCCCAAAGGTGTCGCCAAGACTAGAACTAATGACTGAATATAACAAAAAGAATGAAAACAGAGTAAACTCTATTTTTGTTAAATGTGTTATATTTCTAAATAGGAGTACAGCAGGAAAAGTCTTTCAAAATGCTGAAATGTTAAAGGCCATTATCCCTTGGTGGTAGAATTTCATTTGACTCAGAATTATTCTCCTTGTTTTCCTGGATTTTCTCATTTTCCCACAATGAATATACTCTATTCTGCTTTTTTAAATTTTAAATAAAGAAAACTAAAGAACGCTGAGGAAGTAACAAAGGGAATCAATACTCTGAACTTAAATCCGATCTAAGAGAAATATAAGTAAAGTGGAAATCATGAGAATTGGGGCAAAGAATCTATGCCATCTTGTAGTTCATAAGTCACTAAGGAGAAGGGCACTGGGCAGTGAGACTTGTACCTTGAACCTCTGGAAAGTAGCTTTCAGGAAGTACAGAAACCAGGTTATTAGTCTGGAGACTGGAGAAGGCAGCGAGCCCCCTGATCTTCTGGGAAGAGGACTGAAGTCATGGAGAGAGGGCAACTACTCAAACCATTCCGTCTAGGCTGGCCTCTGGCGGAGAGTCATTCTTCCACGGGAAAGGTAGGGGGAAGGGAAAGAAAAAGTCAAGGGGAAGGAACTAAGCCCAGGACAGACGATGGGCCAGCAAGACCGATGCCTTCAATGGTTTCCAGGCCCTAGGGCCACACAAACTGCACTCCAGAGTAAGACTTTACAGGCACACTCGCAAAGTATATGAGAAGCCAGAGGGCTGCTCTAGGCAAAATCGTATTAGGAGATCCTGCAATAATACAGACACTGATCCTCGGCAAAATGCTAGAACAGATGACCGCATGCTACAATTACTGCAGTAAGGAAGCAGTGATCGTAAGGAATAAGCACAGGGTTGCAAAAAAAATGAGTCATGCTTGTTTCCTGGGGTTTTGCATGGATACACCAAGAGAAGGGTGTTATGCTGTGTGTTTTAGTTCAACAAGGGATCTGACTGAAATTTTCGTAATATCCTTATAAACGAGAAGGAAAAAAACAAAAACAAAAACAAAAACACAGGCAGGACAGTCTGGGTTGGGGGCTAAGCTGAATGTGCCTCTACCTAAAAGGGCTGAGATCCACACACCCTGGGGAGTTTGCTGCAAGGTCCACCAGGGTGTCTCAAACTCAGGGGTGGGCCCCAGGGCAAGGGTCGGCAGCTTCTCCTGGGAGACCCGTGCTTTTTCTACCAGAATGTTTTATTCCGGTGTTTTCACTGTGATGGTCTTTTAAAAATGAACGCATGCTATAGAGATCACTGGGTGACTGCTGCTTTACCGGGCTTTGCCTGTTTCGGGGCCTGTGTGTGTGTTTTCACAGCAGTACCAGTGCCAAGTGGCGCCGCTCTAACTGCGTGGGCTAATTAAGACAACTTAATTCTGCACATTTAATTCACGTTTGTGCAAAGTGAGGGATGACGGCTCTTAAGAAGCGTGGGAGGGCTGTGTTGCACTAGACGCTGCAGGGTAGGCGTCTGCAGCTCAGGGAGCCTGAGGTGTCGAGGCTGTGGCACGCTGCTGCTGACAGCCGCGATACGGGTTCCATCAAGTGTCATCCTCCCAGAAGGAAGTTGCTGATGTGATTCTTACTGGCTTTTTTGTAGTTAATTAATTTTATAGGAGCTAGATCAATGAGTTGATAAACAGATTTCTGTGCACAATTAAGTAAGGCTGCAGCATTCTAATGAAGACAATCTAAGTTGACTCAAAAACATTTTTCCTTTAGAGCAGTGATGTTCAAAGCATTCTGACCACGAACCACAGTTATAAAAACAATTTACATAAAGACTGAGTATGCGCGCACCCACACGCCTCCCTGTCCTATGCTCAGGCACTGAGTTTCCTGAAACAAAATCTACGTTACTCTGTGTGATGTGCTTGGGTATTTTTCTACTCTATTTCATTTTTTTTTAATGCTGGCTATGACTCACTAAATTGGTTCTGCGCCCTAGAGGCTGGAAAACGTGGCTTTAGAGTAGTCGATTCACCACTGAAGTTTGGAAAACCATGCAAAGACCAAGCAGGCAAGTTCAACTCGCAGATGCCACAAAACTGAGGGTTATAAATACAATGGGTGTCAGTATTAGGGTTCAGAGATCTTTAAAAACTAGTATGTGCAGTGCTTTTAGAGCACGAGGCTCCATCCAGACCTAAATGAGAGCTGGGTCTGTGCTGTCACCTGTGGGGTGGCGGGGGTGTCCCTCTCAGCCTCACTGCGCCATAAGACAAAGGGCACAGCACCTCCTGGGATTCTAGGAGGCATCAATAATTACTACGGAGAGCAGCAAGCACACAGTGGGTAATCAATAAACAGTGGTTTAAACTTTGTAGTTGAGTACATCTTGCCCTTGGGTTAAAAAAAAAAAAAAATCACATGCATGCAGGACAGGAAGACGGAGCTTAACAGTGGCTCTCCTGTGAAAAAGCCCCAGTGGGTTCTTCTCAAAGCTAAACGGGAGGCAATAGAATCTAGATGTGGTTGCCAAAAAAGCTACTGCAATCTTGGACTGAATTTCCAAAAGTTCAATCACAGAAGAATAAGTTAATCGTCCCAGTGCGTTCTGCACAACTGGGCCACATCTGGAGTGTCAGCTTTCATTCTGAGGGACATTTTGAAAGGAGCATTTTCAATTGGAGCTTGGTCAGAGGACAGGAGCAATGGTATGACCAGGATGCCAGACTAGTGATATCCACCAGGGGACTTATCCCATAGGTGGTTCAAGACTTTAGGGTGGTAACTTCAAGAAGGCAGATTTTGGGGATGCCTGGCTGGCTCAGTCAGTTGAGCATGTAACTCTTGATCTCGGGGTCATAAGTTTGAGCCCCACATTGCAGGCAGAGTTTACTTAAAAAAAAAAAAAAAGAAGAAGGCAGATTTTGGATTAATAGAAGGGAAAACTTTCAAAAGATAGAATCCGTTGCCTTTTGAGGTAATGTTCTCCCTTTTCTGGAATCGTTTAGACAGAGGCAGGATGTGTGTCTCTGTCAGAGATGGGATGTCTAGATGGGGTGGGAAGCTGGACTAAACGAACTTTTATAAGACTTTTTCAATTCTCAGGCCATGTTGCGATTAAAAACACAAAATGAGTTACTTGCAGCCAAGGATGGGAAGGGAAGGCAGGGGCTCTCCCAGGAGGCTCCCCTGGGCTCAGGTTCACTTAGCTAAAATTGGTGACTGACTCCCGCAGACATCCTCTGCTCTGAAATAGAAGGACACTAGAATGGGACAGAGTGCAAACGACTTGAAAAAAGGCCTCGAGCTTCTTACTCATCTCCCTTTCTCCCTCTACAGTTGTTGTTACCCTGGACTCAAACTGTTTGGAGACCAGGTTGGGCTCAGAGCGATTCTTCAGTTAGGAAGTTACAGCAGCATTTACCGAAGCAGCCTGCTGGTGCGCAACGACCTTGTACCATTTGGGCTTGGTTTCATTTTCCTCCCCAGTTGGCTCTTGAAATAACCCTCTAGATTTCAAACCAGTGTTTGTAAGCATCTCTCCTAGTGTCACTCAGAGCTTTGTGGCCCCTCGGCTGCAGGCTTGGGCAACCAAAACAGAGACTGATCTCCCTACCACTGGAGAACTATATCCTGGGATTAACCATGAAAGGGAAAAGAGAAGCATTTCCAGTTGGGTGTTTGGAAATGAAAAGTGGTTCAGAAGCAAGCATAGATGTGTAACTGCAAGACGATGATCAAAGGTACTTTAGAACCTCATTAATTTGGAACCTTATATTTAAAATGTGTAATTTGGACATAAATTGTGCTTAACTTTGTCTTCATACTATTCAAAGGGAGGCTAAATAGCGTATGAAGACTGCAAAGGGACTCTTGCGCAAAACCACGTAATTGTTTTATGCCACTTCGACCATTTCAATTGTACTGCGTGCTTTTAACAGCAGTTTAGATCCGGTCACTGAAACCTACACTTAGCAGCACTGGTGAGTGGGATTTCCTAAGTGTTCTTGAAAGAAAAAGCTGCATTCCTTTCAGAGTTGTGCCATTCAGACTTTTCATTAATTCAGGTTAGCTAGAACTTTCCCAACAGTCCCTTGGCTGGTGAAGTTTTACAGTGATTTATTACACAAGCAACAGTAGCTCTCTCAGGCTCCAAGGAATGCCAAGGGCATCAAGGGAGGCTTCCAGACTGGAGGGTTGGGGGGTGGGGTGGGGTCTAGGGCCTGATGGCACCACCCCTGACTTTCCTTTCCCCAGACTGGAAGCCAGTCTAGTTCGAACACCAGCTGAGAAGCAGCCCCTGAGTCTCCGGGCTCTTTCTGTACAGGCCTGGTGGAAAAGCTGCCGGCACTTTACTGTTTCCCTCCTTTCTCACTTGCTTATTTCCCTGAGCAGCAGCATCAGCACTTTGACCCTGGCTCTCTGCTCTCCCTGCTCCTGCTTGGGTCACCCAAGACCTCCTCCCTGCTAGATCCAACAGACCCTCGTCAGCAGTTCTTGACCCTGACTATTCCCAACGCCTCAAAATTCCCATGGATCTTCTCCTATCTCTCCAGCCTCCTCTTCCCCTTTCGGGTTCTGTTCCTCAACACCCATCCTTCTCACCCAATACCTGTTCCACAGGTGACCATGCCCACTCACAGGGCTCCAGGTACTGTCCACAGACTGCCACCTCCTGGATCTGCATGTGGCCCAGCTCTCCTGAGGGGCAGGAGGGTACATCCGGCCCTCTGTGAGCCTTCCACTTGGGCGGGCCACAGGACTTCCCACACCGAGCTGCAGCCTCTGCCCATCCTCTCCCCAGCGTTCTCATCCCCGGCCTCCACAGGCCCTCTTCCAGATCCTTGAAGCTTTCATCTCTGCCACTGACCTTTCCTTGCTCAGGGCTCTTTCTTCTCTCTTTACTAGCTAACACCTACTCACCCTTCCCGTCTCAGCCTGGTTTTTCCCCAGAAAAATTTATTGAGAGCCCACTATGTACCCAGCTGTCATTTACTCAGACCCCTGAGATGAGGTTAACCCCTCTGGTAACACTCGCCACCCATTAAATAATCACAGGCTTAATGTCTCTCGATATTGGCAGAAGGGTTGGGGGGGAGGGCGGGCCGGTTTTCACTGCACTGCTACACACAACACAGGGGCCCTTCAGTGCCTGCGGGCTCGATGAATAATAGTAGTCTCTGGGGCAACCAACTTCTGTCTGGTATTTCCAATCACAAGGAAACCTGAACATCATCCTCTTTGCCTATGACTCATCAAGCCCTCATGAGTCTATCTCCTAAATATAAACCTCTCTCCAATCCACTCACCACTCTCCATCCCCTTTGCCCCAACCCTGGCACTAACCACCTTCTGCTCGGCCTGGAATACTGCCCAGAGTCTTCAAAATGGCTCCCCAGCCTCTGGCCTGGCCCCCTCTAATCCAGCCTCCACTATCAGTGTCAGAAGAATCTTTAAAATGCAAATCCCGGGGCGCCTGGGTGGCGCAGTCGGTTAAGCGTCCGACTTCAGCCAGGTCACGATCTCGCGGTCCGTGAGTTCGAGCCCCGCGTCAGGCTCTGGGCTGATGGCTCGGAGCCTGGAGCCTGTTTCCGATTCTGTGTCTCCCTCTCTCTCTCTGCCCCTCCCCCGTTCATGCTCTGTCTCTCTCTGTCCCAAAAATAAATTAAAAACGTTGAAAAAAAAATTAAAAAAAAAAAAAGAAAAAAGAAAAAAGAATAAAATGCAAATCCCATCCAGCCGCCAACCCCCCCCCCATTATACCTTTCAATAGCTTCAGATGATCTTAGGATAAGCTTATAAAAGCCAAAAACACTCTGCCCCTCCCCCTCTACCTCTCCTTTATCTCTTGCTCTTCAGACTCTCCCCACAGGCACTTCAGTGTTTTCCATTTCTGGAACTACAACACGCCCTCTCTCACTTGGAGACTAAGCTTGCTCTTTCTGGCATTTGTCTGGCTAACTCCAGTCCTTAGAGCTCGGTTTATAATTCACTTAAGCAGGGAAGATCTTTCCTGACCTCTTCCCTCCCAACCCCCAAGTCTGGGGCAAGAGCCCGTGCTGTATGCCCGTGTAAAGGTCCCACAGGCCCCTTCCCCTATCACAGGGCAATGAGTGGTGTCTGTCCTAGGGGTCTTTCCAATGGCCTGGCTCAGGAAGCACCGGTAACAGGAGGAGGCCTCAGACAGGACCCCGAAGCCCTGGCCATCAGACTGGGGGCCGCTCCACTGGTCTTTCACTTGAGAACATTACTCTTGAGACACAGGGAATGAGAGAGAAGGGGACCTAAGAAATACCACAATAAGCTTTAGGAAGCTCTTTTCCCTCTAGAGAGAACTTGGGTCAAACTCCATAGCCAGGACTTGGCGGTACCTGGCTTTTTTTTTTTTTTCTTTTTTCTTTTTTGGCCTCATGGGTTCCTACCATGGCCTTCTTGGCCATCCGCTATGGTATTTCCCCTGGAGGAATTTCACTCTGCACAAACAGTCCTTCTGCAGGCTATTTTGGTCAGCTCAGCTGGGCCAGAAGCCAACAGAACAGTTTCTCCCAGTTGCCTGGCCTGGAAGAATTCAGAGTTGGTAAGGGAAAAGCAAGCCGGGGCTGGTTTTAGAGAACAAAGTTGGACCTTGAAGGGAGTTCATAAATGGGCTGAGAGAACCAGCCTGCACGGAGGGAGCAGCAACACTGGTGGTTAAAAACACCAAACTGCAGACAAGCAAGCCTCCAGCACCACAATAACCATATAAAGGAGCTCAGTAAGGGTAAAAGGAACTTCACTGACTTTCCATAAATGAGAACAACTCTGAGTGGCGGCTTGCTAATGCCTCAGGCCAAAGGCGGCTCAGGCCAGGCCTCTTAGTGGGCCCACGATTTCATCAGGAAGTTAAAATTCCCTTCATCAGTCTGAAGCACCTGGGGGCTGAGGGGGTTAAGCTTCTGACTCTTGGGTTTCAGCTCAAGTCATGATCTCACGGTTTGTGAGTTCAAACCCCGTGTCAGTCTCTGTGGTGACACTGCAGGCCTGCTTGGGATTCTTTCTCTTTCTCTCTGCCCCTTCCTCATCTCTCTCTCTCTCTCTCTCTCTCTCTCTCTCTCTCTCTCTCTCTCTCCAACAACAACAACAAAAATTAAAAAAATTCCCGGGGCACCTGGGTGGCTCAGTTGGTTAAGCATCTGACTCTTAGTTTCAGCTCAGATCATGATCTAACAGTTCACGAGTTCAAGCTCCACGTTGGGCTTTGCACTGACAGTTTGGAGCCTACTTCAGATTCTCTGTCTCTTTCTCTACCTCTCATCCCCACCCTCAAAAAATAAATAAACATTAAAAAAAATCCCTTCAGCAGTTAAAAGCTGTTATTTCTCCCCTTTTCAAACAAAACCCTTTGCAAGAGGTACCCATAAGTGCTGCCCCTAATTCCTCTCCTGCCAGTCTTTCTTGAACGTGCTCCAGGTTTTTGCCCATGCCACAAAGACTGCTTGTGCCACCAGTGACCTCTGCGTTGCTATATCCAACAGTTAATTCTTAGACCTTATTTTATGTGTTGATCTGACAGCTGACCCCTCTTTCTCCTTGAAACACTTTCTACACTTGGCTTCGGGAACACACTTGCCAGGTTGATCTATGTCTCTAGCTACTTTTTCAAAGTATTCCTTTGCCGGGTCCTCCTCTCCTCTCAAATTCTCACTGGTTGAGTTGCCCCAGGGTGCAGTCTCAGCATTTATTTTTCTTCTGTCTATACCTATTTCCTGGGCGGTTTCATCTAGCCTCACAGCATTTTAACAACCAGTAACATACAGGTTCTATATGACGATGACTCCCAAACTTATATCTTGTATATCCGACTGCCTACTGACACCTCCTCTTGGATATGTCAACAAGCATCTCAGATCTAACCAATGCCTGGTATCGTCCTAATTCTGTGTCTCCTTCAAACTTCCCCGTGCAGTGAATGGAATTCTGTCCTTCCAGCAGCTCGGTGCTAAAACCCTGTACGGCATACTTGACCCTTCTTTTTTTCCACACTCTACATATGACAGCCACCAAACAGTGTTTCGGTTCAAGGTAGAAAATGCATTTTGAAAGTAAAAAATACATTCAGAATCTGACTGCTTTCACCACCACCTGTTATCACCCAGATTCAGATCCTCATCATCTGTCACTCGGTTAACTGCAAAAGCCTCCTGGCCGGGCTTGTGACCTTGTTCCTGTCAGTCTGCTCTCAACATGCATCCAGAATGAGACCCATCACACTTAAGTGAAATCACAGTACTCCTCTGCTCAGAGCCCCCCAAGAGCATCCTGTCTCCCATTCAAAGTAAGAACTGAAGTCCCCACCGTGACACATAAGGACCCTATCTGACCTATCCTGTCCCTCCTCTTCACTACTTCGGCTACGCTGGTCTCCCTGCTGCTTTCCAACATACTAGGTACAGCCCCTTCTCAGGGCCTTTGCACTTGCTGTCCTCCTTGGCTGAGTTCTCAACCTCCCCCGCCCCCCACCCCAGACTGAGCATGGCTCAATCTCTCCCCTCCTTCTGTGGCTTTACTCACATGTCACCTTCTCACTGAAACCTTCCCTGACCACCCTATATAAATTGCACCCTTTCACATTCTTCTGTCTTCTCTTTTTCTTCGTACCACTTCTCATTGTCTAATATCCAGTAGTTACTTATTTATTGTCACCCACTAAGATGTAGGCTTCCTAAAGCAAGGAACTTCTCCTTCCCTTACCCACCCATGTATCCCTCCTGCCTGGCACATAGTAGGTGCCTAGTGTATATTTTTTGAATGGATGAGTGAATGAATCCTGGAGACTGCAGAGTGGGAGAGCCTAAATGGAGTTTTAAGAACCATAGGAGAAAACCCACAGATGTGCATGTCCTGGCACGAGGCTGGAATCCACCCGCCAGGTCAGCTCAGCTGATGCTGTCCCAGATGGAACTCCCAAGCCCGCCCACTGCCTCACGCGGGGACAAGTGCCTGTGTGCAGACCCGCACAGTCCAGTCCTGCACCCGGACAAAGATCTCAAAGCACACACCTCATCACCACACACCAGGTACCGATTTTCAATGCTTCTTTCAATGAACCTGCACCAGGGAAGGGGAATTCTTTTCCAAATGAGTTAAGATAATGAGGGCTGGCTATATGAATATGCCTTCTCGAAATGTGACTGTCATTTGCTAGTTTGCATCCTGCCTGGGTCACAGCCAGTGGTACTGGAAGGGACACTGGAGAAGTGCGTGGGGACCCAGAGCAGTCCCAGGAAATGGTACAAAGAATACTTGGTCCCAGACCGCTCTTAGGGAACAGGAGAGAAAAAGAAACCAAGATACACTTTTTCCCCCTAGAAGACCACTGTGTACAAACACGTGTTTTCTCTGCTTTGGCACATTTACTTGTGAGTCACGCCCACATTCATCCCCAGCTCGGACCAGTTGTGAAATGAGCACTGACTTCATTTCCCCTGGGAAGAGAGGGCTGGCTTACCATTTACCGTTGGGAAGGCTGGGAAAGGTTTTGGTCTGTCTTTAGGCTAATATGAGAAGCCTTCAGCCCGACACTGGCCAGGGGCAGAAATACTCCACTTTCAATCACACAGCCCTGCCTGCTGTCTCTTAGTCCCTAGTTACACTCTCTGGGAAGCCGCTCCATGACTCCACTGAACCCCAGGGGAAAGCTAACAAATACGCCAAAGAGGAAGCTCTAGAAAGAGGACGTTTGGCAGTGGGCAGGCCAGAGTCTGCTGTTCGTTCCTGGGCCACTTTTCACCCCGTGGCTGAGGTGAAAGAGGCCACCTAACAGCCTAAGTCATGGCCTAAGGGCAAACCGGCATCTCAGAGCCCTCAGTCTCAAAAACAACAGTCCCCCAAGCTAAACGTTGGCATTACGACGTGGTGAGGCTTCCGGCCAGGTACAGCACACAACTCTGAAGCTGACACCAGCTGCAGCTAAGGAATGAGACGTCCAAAGGAGGGATGCAAACAGCTGGACCTGCACACATGCTCTTCCGGTGACACAAACAGCCTGGACATCTCAACACTGCTCGAAGCCGTTCACGGGGACAGACTGAACAGCATCTAACCTGGGCACTCAGCCCTTTTGTGCTCCCTTGCTCCTGAGCAGAGCTCGGCTCCCCAGGGCACGTCCTGATGAGAAGCACACGGTAATGCCCTGTGCCGGTGACGGCCTCGGAGCACCCAGAAAGAGCACCTCCTGGCCGTGTGGGGGAAGCTAAGCAGTGAGTGCTGACTGAGCTTGCTCCTAGGTTCTCTTTCTAGCATCGCGTGAGGCAGTGGAAAAACCAGTTTTCCCTTTCAGAATCCTGTCAACTAGGACAAATCTACCAGTACCACGGGGGAACATCTCTTCCAGGGCAATCTCTAATCCTTTCCCGATACTTAGGCTGACGGTGCCCTGGAGTTGGTAATGCCCCATGTTTTTACCCTCCTAATTCGTAGCAAAAAACAGATAAGCAAAAACGTCAACGAATTCATTCCATAATGATGTCCACCTCTCAGTCCAGCATGTGGGTCAAGTGTTCCTCGTTTAGAACTTATGAGAAGTCCCCTAATCCCGTTAAGCTATCCAAACTCATAAGTACTGGCGCTTCTCCAAATACATTTTACTTCAAGTCTTCAGCCCGCAAGGTTTCAGACTAGACCCCATAATTGTTTAAACTCAGAAGAGTTCACATCTCTACAATTTCTAATACTCTGTATACACTTTAATTACTACATTTTTCTATCCTTGGAAGCAAGCCTTCCAATTTGTGGGTAAGCAGAGAACAGAGGGGGTGAAGGTAAGTCACAGAAGAAGATGCTACATTTCCATCATAGAAATGTATGGTGACAAAGGTCTAGAAGATTGCTGAACTCAAGCCACTACCAGGGTCTACCGACCAGTGGCAACAAGCTTAGGATGTCTTCATGAGGGCCCTGGTTGGGCAATACTCTCTGAAAGCAGAGTCAGGAATTATCACATGCCTATTGTAAAGGACTGTTCAAGCTACAAGGGACCCTGCAACTTCTCCAAAGGGCTGCTAGTAATCAACGAAAGAACGAGGAAGTTCAAGGACAAGATATCAAAATGAACTGCCCTATATGCTATTATGCCACGAAGCTCCTTTACCCAGATATTTGCCAAAATCTTCTTTCAGCTTCTCTCCGACAGGCCTCCGGAGGCCCAAACTTTAATAGAATCTGAGAGAAAAAAGCCGGCCAGTCTATGTGCTGTCAACACTGGTGCCAAACTCTTCCTCCTGGAGCCAGCTCCCCTTACAGGGCAGTGAGGTGAGGATCCAATTATGAACTAATTCCACTTGGGTCTCCTTGGCAAAGACATTGTGTCTTTAGCAGCCTAGCTCAGGGAGTTTATAATTATGTCAGACCGGCTTTTTTTTTTCCTTGTTGTTACTGCTTTTAAATGAAGAGGGGTTAAGCCTCTGTACAACCAAGCGGAAGAACCAGAATTAGAAAACTTACCAATCGCCCCAGCCAATGAGAATCCATTTCCAACAGGTATTAATGCCTGTTGGAAGCCACTGGAACATTGACATCATCAGCCCAACTGATAGGTTGTCTGACAGATTCGCCCCCTTCATCGCACACAAGAATTTAAAACAAAACAAGACACTGCAGTTATATTCATTATTGCAGACAACAGGCTTCTTTGTGTTATTAATCAAAATGACTTCTACGGTGTTGACTTCACCACTGTTCCCTCAACAACCTCTCTGTGAACTGGCCAACACCCTAAACTTTCTAGCCCTAAAAACCTTATCCAAAATACCAACTCAACGCTTAGCCCTCCATTGTGATACTTAAGGCCTTCTGGGGTACAGCATGCCAAGTCGTAGACAGTGCATGCTAGTATACCTTGAAACAGTCATCACCTTTTTTTCTGCAATTAAATCAGCGTAATGGGGGACTGTGAGCCAATTCCTTGCTTAAAGCAGATCTACAAGCTCTTCCCTCCCTTTCTCTAGGAAACCACAAATAAGGGAGCAAGAAGTAGCCTCAAGAAGAAACAAACTTTGGGAGAATGTGCACTGAGAAAAGCCAGATGGAGTCCCCCTGGATCAAGTTAATTAAGAAATAAACATGACGGTATACTGGAGTCAAAACCAAGGAATGCAGTGAGGACAGGTTTCTCAATTGCCCAAAGAGAAGACACAGTTCCTTTTCAACTAAAATTAGAAAGCCACTGGGAACATAAGCCAAGAAGCACGGGTAGGAGGCTGAGAACCAAAAGTCAGCAATGGGATGGAGGCAGGGTGGAGAAAGAAAGTAAATATCCGTTTTATTTCTTCTGTCATTCCTTAGGTTTGCACCTGGCTTTTGGGATTCAGCAGTCCCACCGACGGAGCATCAGCTAACAGGCTGGGAGCTTTGTCAGCAAGTTCTTAAACGGCTCATAATTCTGCTAAGAGCTTGCGGGTATCTAGCTGGTGTTCAAGGACCCAAGTGAAAACATTACGAGGTTTATGTCCACGTCGCAGTCTAAGGCAAGAGGTCATCTGCCCTTTGGGGGGGGGGGGGGGGGGCGGTGCCCTCGTGTCCTGACACACCATCTCTCCATTGGGGTATATCGGGAACCAGGCTGGCTTCTAGGCCCCGCAGTGCCCATGTGGTTGGCGCCGTCTGCATTTTAAGCACTCCCTCGCCCCTCTCTGCACTCGGGAGGGCCCTGAATCGCCGGTAGGTACCGAGTCAGAATGCAGGAGGGTCCCCCAACACAGGGCTAGCGCGAGGAGCGTGGGCCGCCTCCTCGGAGCAGACCCAGGCTATGTCCACAGGCCGGAAGCACTGAGGTGGGTAGGCAACTGGGTGAAGGGGGTGCCAGGCACGCCCGGGTGCCCGCACCTCTCACCAGCCCCCGGAAGCGCCGCCCTCCCGCCCAGCGGGCTCCGAGGGGGCGGGGAGTCGAACGCCCCCTTCCGGGTGCCTCCGCCCGGCTGGCCAGCCCCGCTCCTCCTCCGGGCGGGAATCCTCCCTCCCCCGCCCCTCCCGGAGCCGGGCCCCGGCGCCAGGCCCGGTCCCAGGGGGGAACCCCCGGCCCCGGCTTCCCCTCCCTGCGGCCTCTGCCCGTGTTCCCGACCCTTGGGGGCCGGAAAGACCCCGCCGGCAGCGGTCAGGACCCACCGCTCATTACGACATCTTCCTCCCTGGCCTCCGCCGCCTCCGCCGCCACCGAGAGCCTGACACCGCCCGCCCAGCACCCGCCAATCCCGGAGCCCGCCACCGCCCGAGCGACGGCAGCGTTCACCAATAAGAGTTCAGTACATTGGGGACCGACAGCACTAGTATCCAATCAGAGAGAGGCGTCTAGAGCGACGTTGGTTTGGCCAATAGACTTGTGAAATGTCACTGATGGACAGTAGAGGGCACCAACCGGAAACCTACTGAACAGTGAACGACATGTTCGCCAGCCAATTGGCGGGACGTGAAGTCCCGCCTACGAGGTGGTTGATGGACAGCAACAGGAAGCTAGGTGGGGAGGGGCTTAGCTGAGGAGTGGTTTTGTATTGGTCGTGGTTGACCTTCCACCCACCTCGAACCCAAAAGATGAGTGATAGATCTACCCCAAAGCCAATCAGAAGTCCTTAGGGTGAGGCCCAGAAATGCCCTATAAATAGTACACACTTTACACCTCAATCTAGTGTCGCCCTGGAGTGGCGGGAGCCACCTGCTTTTCGGCTACTCAAAGCCCTTGGCTGGTGAGTGGGAAGCCACCAGCCTTTTTTTTTTTTTTTTTAATTTCCCTCGCCTTTATCGCTTCGGGAGAGGGAAATGAGCCCCCAGGTGACTTTGTACCGCGAGGCATCGGAGTTCAAACACAATAGCGGGAGTTGGGCTACGTGACACTTCTGAGAGAAGGGATTATTTCGCCATCTCAGTTCAAGCCCCTGTTCATCCTCACCTAGTTATTGCAGCGACCCGCCCCTCCCCTCCCGCCACAACGGGCGGTCCACCCAGAATCACCTGAAGCTCTCTAAAAGGAGATTCCCGGGGCTGCCGCTCATAATCCGATTCTGTGCGTCTAGGGCACTCTTGGAATATACATTCTGTCCAGCACCTTGGGCGGACAGAGAGTTGGGCCTTTCCGATTTACCTCCTTGAATGAGGTGCTGTGTGAGTACATACAGCCCTTGGGAGGCGCTACCCGGGTACGTTTTTTCCCAGGTCTGCTGTACATGCGTAACTTGGGCAGGTTGCCTGGCATTACTGAGCAGGAATCCACGCTGGCTTCAGACCAGCCTGGGTTTGAAATTTACATCCCACTTACAGAGGGGCAGGGTACTGAAACTCCCTGCGCCTTATGTCCTCACCTGCAAAATAAGGCTAGTCACACCTACACCTTACAGCAGCGGCTTCTCGTTCTTTTTTAAAACACCATAAGCCGCAGTGAGAAATAACATTTGAATCCCGACACAGTACCCTAAAACTCAGGTGAAAATGTGTAGCAAAGTTTCCAAAAACAATACTAAACCTTTCCACCCGCGACGCCCTGATAATTTCTATGCTATTATTCTCCCTTCCCCCCTCCCTCCCTTCCTTTTTTTCCTTCCTTTTCTTGATCTTGACTGGCAGCTTGAAAAAAGCTATCATAAAGGGTTGGAGTGACCAAATAAAATACAGAGCCCAATGCCCAGTACACAGTAATTGATGAATAAATGTTAATTTTCTCTTCCAGTCTACCCCTCTCAGCCTTCGCCTTTGAAAAACAAGACTCTAAAAGCAAGACTCCTTCGGGGTGCCTGGGTGGCTCAGTCAGTTGAGCATCTGACTCTTGGTTTTGTAGGGTTGTAGGATCAAGCCCCGAGTTGGGCTTGGTGCTCCACACTCAGTACTCAGAGCTCTTGGAGCTCCACACTCAGAGCTCATTTGAGATTCTCTCTCTCCCTTCCTCTGCCCCTCTCCCCCGCTTGATCTCTCTCTCAAAATTTAAAAAAAAAAAAAAAAAAAAAAAAAAAGCTATCACTCCTCTAGTTAAGAACCTTCATCGGCTCCCTATGCCGTTCTGGATGAAAAGCCCAAACTCCTTTTTTAGGGGGCAAAGAATGTCCTTCACACACACTTGCGTATCTTTCCTCCCCCACCCTATTCCCTTTCTACAGATCCTACCCTTTTGCCTCAAGGAAATATTTTGCATTTCTTAAACACTTACTCTTCTGTTTCCCTTCCTGCTTTATCCTTCCTGTCTCCTGGTAAACTCCTGAACATCCTTCAAGACCCTGCTCAAACTCTGAACACCTAATTCCCACTGAACCACAGCTTTTTTCCTTCTCTAGACTGCAGAGGGCTTCACTCGCTAACACTACACTTTTATTTTCACGTCTGTCCCCTGCTACATACACTGTGAGCTGCAGTGGAAGGTTTGAAACCTGTACAAAAGGACTGGCAGGAAGTGTATGTTGAGTTAAAGAATGAATATTTGCATACAATTACATCTACATAGGACTTGTTTATATAAACCATACATTCTGTTCCCAGGCCATTTTTCAAGTTCAGATTGCTTCACTGTCAAGCAGAGGACTCCACCCGGGTTCAGTGACTCAGCTATATTAGGGTGCAGGGAGTTTGGGGGGGGGGTGAGGTTGAATATCCTGCTGGGCCACTGCCAAACCTTTTGTGGCAGCTGTGCCTCTCTCACCCCCAGAGGCCCCATCATGAAGACTGCAGAGGGGGTGGGGGGAAGTGTGCATGTGTGTGGGTGGGGGAGCAGGGTGCAACAACAGAGAATTCGGCAGGTCTGAGTTACTTGAATTGTTCTTCCCTTTTAAAGACCGCCATTGCCTTGTTTTCTCTTTCTTTCCAGGCTATCTTGCTCCTTTCTTACCAGAGGCATAGCCGAGGAAGGGGGCACTTTCTCAGGAGCCCCTTATCCTTTTGTCAGAACCACTGGAGTCTTTGAGCCTCATTTACAACCCCCTCAAAGCACCGTACAACTTCCCTTCCTTCCCACAGGTCGCTTCTTTCAAGACGGCCCCCATTCTCACCAGAGAGGAAGGAGGCCAGGCAGCCAGCTTCTAATGCTTGCTTTCTCCCTGGCTGCATTTTAGACTCATTGGAGAGCTATTAATAAATTCTGAAGTCCAGGTGCCATCCCAGGGCCAGAAAATCAGAATCTCTGGGGGTGGGACCCTGGTGATGGTGTTTGGAAGTTCCTCGGGTGACTCCAACGGGCAGCCAAATGTTGAGAACCACTCGTAGCACAGACATCTTTCCACTGTGGGTGCCCGAGTGAAAAACTGTGAACAGTCTGACCCTCCACCCCCACCCACTCCTGTCCCTCCCCTTCCTGAATTTCTCCCCTGCCCAGCTTACCTGCCTCGGTCTTCACGGAGCCAGGGCCGACAGGTGGTTCTGGCTGTGTCTCACCCAATGATGGGCCTGGAGGCAGGTTCTCTCTCTCTCTCTCTCTCTCTCTCTCTCTGTGATATTTCCCTTCTTGTTTCCAACTATGCTTAGCCTCTTCTTGCTCTAAGTGGCCAATTTCTCCCCCTTTCTCACTTGCAAACTCCCCATCCGCCACCCCTTAAAGCCCATTTTGTCTTATTCACCACTGCACCTTCCACTCCCAGCACATTGTGTGATATGTGATAGGTGCAGAGTGTTTGTTGACTGACTAAACGACTGCATCCTTTTAACACTTTTCATGGACTTCCCTTCTCTTCCAGGCCCAGCTTCCTCCACCTCCATTTCACCTCTCCCTCCCTGTCTGCCTCTTCACCCCCTTCCCTCTTCATTCTCCCCTGCTTTTCCTGCTTCCTGACATTCTCCTTGTCCTTCCCTTTGGCATGCAGCTGCTCCCTTTCATTCATCAGTACCAGAGAATGCATCTGTCCCCAAGGATGGGTGAGAGAGCACCAGAGGGAGGGAGAAAGGGATGCAGAGCCACAGTCTCTGCCCTTAGGAAGCTCCAGATTCCTTCTGGAGCCTCGTGGGAAAGGTGTGGTGCAGCAGGTGCTGGGTGTCCGGAAGCCAGAAGAATATCAGTGTCCGCCTTTGACTTATCTGCTGGTCCTCACTCATAGCTACAACCCAGGCTTGATTGCTTTATTTTTGAAGAGTTCCAGCCAATTCAGCCTTCTAAAGCCTGCTCATCCTCCCTTAAGGATTTTCCCAGTAGCCTCTGCTTCTCCCATTGACCTCCTCTGCTTTTCCACATTCTCATGTCTTCCCTTTCCACCTACAGAGAAATCAGATTTGCCGACTTTGCGAATGACCCCTGACACTCTTAAGCACCCAGGCAAAAACACCTAGTTTAAGTGAATCCTGATTTTTTTTTTCCTTCCAGGCCCATCTATGGTTTCAACGATCTACATTTCCTTAGTCTTCCATGAGCACAAAACAGTGACAGAGGCTGTAAAATGTGTCTCCCTATTACCCGTTGGCAGCTACCCCTCCCCGTACCCCGGGTGCACACACACAGCCACCCCTCTTTCTCCACTGCCATGGGATGCCACTCCTGACCCATGCCCTGACTTGTCAACTCCTTCTGTCCTCTGGTTGCCCTGCCAGAGCGATGACTGTCCACCAACTGCCATGGAATCTTCCAGCAAGAACATTCCGCCCTTCCTTCCCCACAGGATTCTTCCTTCTTACCTGGTTCTTTCCATCCCTTAGTCCCCTTGGGATGAGATCTGTGGAGCCTTAGGAAAAAAAGGCAGGCCCCTCCTTCCCCCCTGCTCCCCACTCCCCTCCCAGGGAGAAGCCCTTTAGGTAGAAGGCACCTCTCACCCCTCTCAGCCTTCTTTGTTGCCACTAGGGGGCATCCAAGGCATTTCTAAAAGCAGATGCCGGGTGGTTGGTTGGTTGGTTGGTTCGTTTTAACCTTACTGCAAGGGAAAGACAAGCACAGAAATTGAGTTTTAACAAGCAGGCATTGAGTGCCTACTGTTTGCCAGGGTTGTGCCCTGCTTCAACTGGAAACAGTATGTTCTAGCCACTACAAAACTCCTTGAAGAGCCATTTGCCTCTTTAAGGAATCCTTTCCTACCAATCAGCCCATCTTACCATGTCTGGTAACATTTTCCTCTCTCTGCCTCAGCCTCTCCCCTGCCCTCAGCCTCTCTCCACCCCTGCGGACCCCGAGGACCACAGTTCTGTGTCTGCTTCTCTGAGTCCAGGCTTCCCACGGCAGACTGGAAACATACTTAGGGACAAAGTGAATTTCCCCAGGTGGGACCTGTCTCCCTCTCTCTTCTGGGTTCCTGACCCTCTCCTGTCAAAGCCCCATCTTGGTCACCATCACTAGCCTCCTGAAGGTTCCCCAGACACCCTGAGTGCGGAGGATGGGGGTTCAGTGAGGCCATTGGCTGGGATGCTGGGCTCAGGAGCATAACTTCGTCACCTGGGAGCCCCGACCCAGCTGGCAGAGACTCGGGAAGTGGGTGACAGTGGCGATAACAATAACAGTAATAATAGTAATAATACACTGGGGCCCACAAAATGGCTGTGAAATACCCTCTAATGACCACTTGTATTTATAGATCTCCTTCTCTTCCTAGACACTTCAGAGCCATTGCCCAATTAACCCTCCTAGCTTCCCTAGGAGGGACAATTAACCCCCTATTTTACAGCCGGGGGAAACCGAGGCTCTGAGAAGGCGATGGAGTGGGCTGAGGTCACATAGTGCATTAGTGAGAGCAGAATGTGGCACTCTCTCCTTGCTTTCCTCTATATCCAGACCCACCTGAGTGTGTGGCCCCCATACACACTCACGCACACATGTGCACGTGTCCCTGTCTATCAGTCTACCCTGCCATGGACCTCAGCATCTGGGAGAAGCTGGAACCAAGGCAAAGGATTGCTGCCTGGGGTAACAAGGAGGGAATCCCAGTTACCATGGAGGAGGGCTTCTCGGGGCCAGTCAAGGCTCTGGGGAGATCTTTCTCTATTCTGTTGAATACACCTCATGTCTGACAGGGTACCAGTCAGGATCGAACCTCCCCAGACTTCAAGACTCATGGGAGAAGAAATGGGGGGGGGGGTGTCTGGGTCCCCACACAACATGTCTTCGTGATAGTGCCAGACATGTGTTCACCCTAAGAACGAGTGTGGATGAGGAACCGCACTAACGCCTTCTGGTCTCGATACTGGGGATGGCAACGTGATTCCAGAGAAGAGATGTGACCACCCTAGAGAGGAAGAAGGTCTCCCTGAACCAGAATGGCAGTTTATTTTTTAAATTAAAAAAAAAATTTTTTTATGTTTATTTTTGAAAGACAGCGTGAGCAGGGGAGGGGCAGAGAGAGAGAGGGAGACACAGAATCGGAAGCAGGTTCCAGGCTCTGAGCTGTCAGCACAGAGCCCAACGCGGGGCTCGAACCCACGAACCGCGATATCATGACCTGAGCCGAAGTCCGACGCTTAACCGACTGAGCCCCCCAGGCGCCCCCAGAATGGCAGTTTATTTGGCCTCCATGAGAAGACACAAGACAAGAACAAGGGGAGGAGGGGAGAGATGGAGCTGGGCCCGGGAATGATTCTCGGTTTCAAGACTTCACCGAGAAAGTAGAAAAGAAAGGAGACACTTCTTCTCTAGCCTGAACTCAGGCACAGAAAGGGGGAACGTGCTTTTTGTGCAGCAGGAGGGAACATGGTTATCTAATCTAAGAGCTTCCTGGCTACACAAGATAACGCCCTGGAGCAGGTGACAGAAGACTGGATGACATTTGGCTAATATGAACACCGTTCCAGTTGGCTTGGATGCTGAGATTGGAGTTCTCCATACGTGGGTGGGTCCCTGCTTAGAGAGAGCAGCAGTGGAAAGCAGGCTGACTGCAGCCTTGCCTGGGTTCTTCAAGTCACGGATCCTTCCTGACTGGCCCCCACCTACCAGCTCCACTCCTGACTCCCGTCTCGCCCCCGTGACCCCTGCAGCCAGGGCCTGGGCCCGTCCCTCCCACAGCTCCTGGTTCCTGGGCTGAAACTCTATGGCTCCACATTGCTGAGATTTTACTAGGGCTCCCAGCTGGGTCCCACCTTTGATCTGGCTTCAAAAAATAAAAAGCAGTACCAGGAGAGCAATTTTCCCCCGACCTGCTGGGGAGGAAGGCAGGCTGGAGGCAGGTCCTGACCAGCCCGGCCCACTCCTCGTTGAGCCTGTAGTCTGAAGCTGGTGGCAGGGGGGGGCGGGGGGGTTGGGGACCAAAGGAGCAAAGCCGTTTTCCTCTCTGACTTCCTCTACCTCCCTGCTAGAGCACTGACCTCAGGTTAGTCTCCCTTCCCTTCCCTTCGCTGCCTGCCAATTGGCAGAAGGAAGGACCCAAGGAAAGTATAGCTGCTCCCTCCCACCCCACCTGCTACCCAGCACTGGGCTCCCCACCCCAACCTCTTCCCTATGGGGCTGGATTAGAGCAGTGCCCCGGTGGAAGGGCAGTGCCTCTGTCCTCTCCCCACTTGTGCCCCTGGCCTGTTCCTGGGGAGTGCCGACCGACCACTCAGGGCGGGGCCTGGCAACGGGCAAGTCTGTGCCCACCTGGCTGGGCACCCGAGACATTACTCAGTTGGCTGTCTCCGCGCCAGCTCTGGTCTTGGGAGGCTGGACTAAGGAATGGGGAGGGGAAGGCCAGGCTGGAAAGAGGGTGGGTCAGCCTTTTATGGAGCTTCCTCCGCATCCCTTTGCCTATGATACCGCAAGACCTGGCCGAGGATTTCCATCTTCTGGCAGCCCCCACCCTCTGGCCAAGTTCAAAGGCTCTAGCTCCTCACCTGTCCCAGGATGCTTACCCGGGGCCCTTTTAAGTGGTTAGCAGCACCCCTCCTCCACCCAGCCGAGGTTCAGGGCTTCGCCGTGAGGGTGCAGGGGACGTGGGGGATTAGGGTGATGGGGTGCAGAGTCCAGAGTTGGAGAGGAAGCAGCAACACACCCCTAAAACAGTTGAGCTGCCTGCCCCCAGTGATGTCAAGCCCTAGACACAGGGCCATTGACTACTAGATAATTCCTTCAGGGACCAGGAAGGAGCCTGGGGTCAGGCCCAAGGGCAAACTGGCAGCTGAGAACAGAGGGTAGGGGCTGCTGCCCTGGACACCTTTTTCAGCTCAGCCTCTTGGGTCATTGGTTTAAATAAAAAATGGCCATCAAGCCCAGGGCGACCAAGCTTTCAGTGTTTTTGTGTCCTTATTGTTCCATTCTTGTCTCCTTCAGGGAAGACTCCTACCCCACAATCATACTCTGAAAGTGTTCCCTAAGTCTTGGGACTCTTCCAGAATTGGCCAGAACCCACCCATCCCTTCCTGCCTCCACTTCCTGGGAAAACGAGCCATGGGACCAAGAGCGCCCCTACCTCCAGAGGGAAGCACCTTCTGGAAGTCGCCCCGTCAGTCCCCCTCCTCTGGCCCCAGGCACCTCTCCCTGACCTGGGGAAAGAAAGGAGAGTCCAGGGTGGGGGAGGAAGTTGGGAGTCACCTAGTCTCCAAGTGGGGCGGGGTCCCCACAGCGATAACCATCTTTCTGGCAGCTCCAACCTGTTCTATTGGTGAGTAATTTTTTTTTTCCTAGAGGAGAAAGGTGAAGGCCTTGGTGGGGAGTTATTCTGGCTCTGAAGTGTCCTCGCAGCTCCCCAGGCCCCCTCTAGGCCTTGTGCAAGAGCTGTAAATCTCTCACCACCCACGGGCCTGGGGGTGCCTCCTGCCTGGCTTTCATGTCGGGAGGTTTTTATGCTCCTCTCTTGGGCTCCACAGCTCCTGCCTGGGGCCTCTCCCCAGCCTGTAAAAATCCAGTCCCATAAATCTCAGCTGCCCCCCTAGGGGCCAAGCAGCGTTCCTCCTACTCCACCCCCCACCCAGAAGGATCCCACCCCCCCGCCCCCCAAGAGATGGCAGACAGCAGAGCAGGGGCAAGGAAGAGAGGCTTAAGGAGTCCTGAGAGGGGCAGCAGTTGGGTGAGGGGTTTTCTGGAGCCTCCTTCTACTTTGCCCCTTAGCATCAGCCACTGCCTGGCTGGGTTTGGACCCTGTAACCGAATGGTCTGTTTTGACAGCATCCAGCACTGGAGGGGCTTCTGCGTGTCTCTGATGGGGAGGCCTCTTGGCCTCCACTGCCTGCCCGCATCCACCTGAGCCTTCTGAGACAGGTGGCTGTCTGTCTGCCAAGCCCCCAGGTGCAGTCGGAGGTGGCAGGCAGCCCAGTGACTGTGCCACTTTCCTGGATCAAAACGGGGAGCCCGAGGAATGGGAAAGGGGGTAACAGCGCCTGAGACAGACGTGGAGGGTCACAGATGACTTACGTGATCCAGTGGATTCGGTAGTAAAACACAGTTCTGAACTTCCCAGTCTGATCGGGGAGACTGGACACTCAGCCGGACAGGGCAGAGATGAGGGCCTCGGGTTGCAGGGCCTGGGCCGGGGGTGGGGGTGGGGGTGGGGGTGGGGGTGGGGGTGGAGGGTGGTGGGGGAGGGGGTCTCAGGGCTGGAGCAGGTGGAGGAGGGAAGGGCTTGTGCCTGGGAATTGGTGGCTGGGGAAGGGGCTACAGGATGGTCTGGGGAAGGAGGACAAGGTGAGAGCTGCCAAGGAAGCAGGGTGGGTGGTTCCAGTGGAGGGAACAGTCTGTTCAAAGGTTCCCTAGGGGAGAGGATGTGGTCTGGACAGGGGACACAGCAAGTTTGCCGGGAAGGTGAGGAGCCTGTGCCTGGCTCTGCCCTTCCTGGAATGAGACCTGGGAAGAGAAGAGTGGCCCAGCCCTCCCACTGAAGATTGGGAGAGGAAAGGGGGAGGTGAGGAGAGGGCTCTGCGAGGGGCAGAGGACTTCCCACCCCAGGGTCTCACTGAGCCTCCTAACTTGCCGGGATCTCCGTGCCGGAAGAGAAGGCCATTGGGAGACCGTGTTCGCTGCCCCAGGAAGTCATCTCACACCATCCTCCCAATTCCCACCATGTCCAGACTCAGTCTGGCTTGGGTGCGTCTCCCCACCCCACGGCCAGGCCAAGACACTGCTAGTGGCTGACAGTTTTTACTGAACACTCACTACCAGCCAGACACTGCCCTAAGCACCTCGCGTGTACTTCGCCCCACTTTGCAGACAAGAGAGCTGAGGCACAGCGAGTCTAAGGGCTCAGCAGGATCACCCAGCTGAATGATGGCACGGTCAGGATTCCAACCCAGGCAGTGCGGCTCCAGAGCCAGAGTTCTCCATTTCTGCTCTTTGATGCAGAAGTGGAGGGAGGGCACTACCCCCCCCCCCCCCCCCAGGCCCGGGTACCTCCTCCTGCCTCCCCACACAGGCCAACAGGGATGTTGTCCTCTTTGCTGAGGGCAAGAGGGGTTCTGGCCCTCTGCCTCCTGGGGTGCACCACCTCGGAAGCAGCATCGGGGACTAGCTACCAACCCCCACTGGATGCCCTGCTTCCGCTAGCACCCAGCAACAATCAGGAAACTGGGCAATAGCAAAAGTGAAACTGACACGGCCGGTTTCCCGCCCCCGCGGAGGGAACTGGGGAGCGGCCTCGGCTGGACAACAACCAATTAGGCACTTTTTATTGCCCACACTGTCATAATACCCAGAGCTTGGCCGGGATGGGGAGGAAGTGGGATAGGATGGAGTTTCAGGATGCCTTCAGAGTTCATTCCAGCCATCCCCCTGCTTCCAGGTGGGAGAGCCCAGATGCCATCAGGAGAACGTGCCTCCAGGTGAGGCCCTCGGCCCTGGAAGTCAGCAGGCCTTTGCGACCAACAAGAGTCCCTTAGCCCCAGAAAGGGGCTTTCTCTTGTCCTTTGCTCCAGCAACTCAGAAAAGAGGAGTCCCTTCCTGTTTATCCCCAGGACAGGGTCGGCAAGGCCGGGCTCATACCTAGGACACAGATGTGGCGGTGGAGGCCTCTGGTTGGTGTCACCCTGAATGTTGGCATCAGGGGTCAGGGGAATCGTTGATTTTATTTATTTATTTATTTAAAAAATTTTTAATGTTTATTTTTGAGAGACAGAGAAACAGAGTGTGAGCAGGGGAAGGGCAGAGCGAGAGAGGGAGACCCAGAGTCCGAAGCAGGCTCCCGGCTCTGAGCTGTCAGCACAGAGCCCAATCTGGGACTCGAACCCACAAACTGTGAGATCATGACCTGAGCCCAAGTCAGACGCTTAACCAACGGAGCCCCCCCCACCCCGGGCACCCCTACTGTTTTTTTGTTTGTTTTTTGTTTTTTAGTACAATCAGACTCCTCTCTCAGACTGGCAGCTCCCAGAGGGCAGTGGTCTTGTCTCTTCCATCAGACTGAAAAGTCCTCAAGAAGCTGTCTTCCCAAGAGAGAGCCATGCCTCCCTGGTAGTCTGCCCCTTCCCTCAGTTGCCCAGGGCAGGGGTTTGTCCACAGGCAGGCCACTCTTGCTGTGAATACAATAATGACTCTGGTTCTGGCCCAAAGTGGGCTGCCTTCTGGATGGGAAGTGCAACCATAGTGTGTCATAGCCTTCATTTCTTCATCTGTAAAATGGGGGTGACAATAGGACCCACCTCAGCGGTTGTTGTGAAGGTTAAGTAAGAAAACGTGTGTGCCCGGCCCATTCCGAGGGCCCAGTAAATGAGAGCTCTTGTTAGCTTTGGGGGCAGCTGGCACAAAGGAAGACCACAGCTTTCCATCCATCAGAAGTCAGGATGGAACCCTGTAGCCCAGGCTTAAAATGGGAAGGCCTGGGCCGCCTGGGTGGCGCAGTCGGTTAAGTGTCCGACTTCAGCCAGGTCACGATCTCGCGGTCCGTGAGTTCGAGCCCCGCGTCGGGCCCTGGGCTGACGGCTCGGAGCCTGGAGCCTGTTTCCGATTCTGTGTCTCCCTCTCTCTCTGCCCCTCCCCCGTTCATGCTCTGTCTCTCTCTGTCCCAAAAAAAAAAAAAAAAAAAAACGTTGAAAAAAAAAAAAAAATGGGAAGGCCAGAAGCTGGCCGGCCTGGCAGCTCTGTGGGGATCTCTGGCTGAGACCTCAGTGGACAGGGCAAGTCTGTCATCTCCCGGAGAGAGCAAGGAGAGCCGCGATCAGCATGGGCAGCCTCAGGGACCCAGCCATGAAGATGGACGTCAACTCAAGACCCAACCGTCAAGGCCAAGTGTAGAGGACGGACTGTGTGTTTCATGGCTTCAGGAGCCCGTTGTAGCATCTTCGCCAGGGCGGAGGTGGTCTCAAACCAACAGAGATGTTTATCCAGCATGGTGGAGGGTTGGGCCGGGGGATGGACACAATGACCTCTCCCAGACCATGGATCCCAGAGTCTGGGAGGGGAGGGGACCGAAGGAGGTGAAACCATATCTGAGCGAGCGGAGCACACATCCGTCTTCCCTGTTGTGGGTAGAGACACATCCCTGAGTTCAGAGTGGTCCGCAAGCTGCTTCACATGTTGACATTGCCTCTCCTCAGGGACCAGGGGTCTCGAGTTTGGCAGCTGCTTTGAGAAATTGGAGGCATTGCCTCCCCAGCAGGTTCTGCCTTGAGTAAGGACCCTGGGTGGGGCTGAGCAGTCTGACACTTGGCGGGGAGCCAGCGCCCTCAGGCTGGCAGGGCAGGCAAGGGGGGAGGAGGAGGGAGCACGGTGCCAGTTCGGAAGACATGGGACAGACCCTCCTGTCCCCTGTCTTGGGCCTCAAGGGGGAAGCAAGTGAAATAGGGAGGTGGGGCTGGAGGAAGGCTCAGAATCTCTGGGGAAAATCTCAGGGGAAAACGTACTCTCTTCTCCCTTTCTTCTTTTCAGTTTCAGCTTAAAACTTGCCAAAGTGGGAAGCTTTTCCCCTTTACTCCCTGGGCTTATCTTTGCAGGGACCCATCTAATGAGTAGAGAAATCAAGTTTCTCCCGTCTCCCCACCTCCCTTCCTCACTGCTTCGGCTCCCCCCACCCGGGGCAGGGGCCTGTGCCCAGTGCTGGAAGTAGGTCCAGAAGGCGACCCCTTCAGGGAGCTGTTGGCCGGATAAGAGAGACATGGTTCTTGACCACAAAGATTTCCCAGACTGACGGGGGAGACAGAGCACGTCCCTGACTCATCAAGAGTCCAGAAACAAGGGCAGACAACAAATGGATGGGATTTTTTTTTTTTTAATTTTTTTTCAACGTTTTTTATTTATTTTTTTGGGACAGAGAGACAGAGCATGAATGGGGGAGGGGCAGAGAGAGAGGGAGACACAGAATCGGAAACAGGCTCCAGGCTCCGAGCCATCAGCCCAGAGCCCGACGCGGGGCTCGAACTCACGGACCGCGAGATCGTGACCTGGCTGAAGTCGGACGCTTAACCGACTGCGCCACCCAGGCGCCCCTGGATGGGATTCTTGAGGTGGTGGCTTGGAAACTGGGAAGACGCTCTAGGGAGCAGGCTGAGTGGAGCCAGTGGAGAGAAGCTCCTAGAAGAGAATGCAGAGTGGATTTAGGGGGAGAGTCCAGCGAATGCCATTTATCCTTAAAAAAAAAAAAGTTTATTTATTTTGAGAGAGAGAGAGAGAGCACGACTATGAGCAGGGGAGGGGCAGAGAGAAGAGAGAGAGAGAGAGAGAGAGAGAGAGAGAGAGAGAGAGAGAGAGAATCACAAGCAGGCTCCATGCCCAGCGCAGAGCCTGACTTGGGGCTCGATCTCACAGTTCGTGAGCCAAAATCAGGAGTCGTATGCTTAATCAACTGAGCCATCCAGGCGCCCTGACCATTTATCTTCAAGCCAGGCCCATTTATCCAAAACAGAAACTGCCTGGGACTTCACAGTAAATCAGTATCTCAGAGCTGGGATCCTAAGTCACCCCTTTGCCCTGGGCGGGGTGCAGGGGGGTGGTGGCTGGGCTCTAGGACAAAGTGCAGAGGAATGGGGGAGGTGGAGAGGGCTGGAAGACAGGCCGGGGGTGGCTGAAATGAGAGGGGGATGGGAAGCTTGTCATTTTGGTGAAGTGCCTCCCCAGCCCCCAGAGGAACCAAAGTCCCTTAAATGACAAAGAAAGAGAGGCGAGTTGAACAGGTCCCTGTCTGGCCACTCTGAGTCAGGGAGCCGGGCGTCTGATCCTATGAGCCAAATCCCCGAATCTCTGGGGCTTTAAAGGCTCCTTCTGTCCAGGCTCAAAGTCACCACCGCCAGGTAGGGATCTGTCCCCTCCCTGACCTCCTTCTTTTCCTGCCCTTTCTCTGCTCTCTGACCTCTGACCCTGGAGTCTCCCTGCAAGGCTGAGTTACTTCTCCCCCTACCCAGATTTGGGGCAGACCTGGATAAAAGGTACAGAACAAAGGAGCTGTACAGCCAGGTGCAGGGCAAGGGGCCAGAGAAATCATGTTTCTCAGCTGATGGGGAGGCCTGGCCACTGCTGGATCCTACTTTGATAGCCACATGGGAATTAACCCATAGTAAGAAAGTGCCTGGGTGTGTGCGTCAGGGTGGGTGGGGAGAAGGTAAAGGTGGTGAGAAGGAAGAATGAACATGATCCGTCCCCGGAGCCTCCTTTGTGTGGGTGCAAACTGACATTAGAGGGGAACACTGCAGGGGCACAGGAACCTTCAGCTCTGGGTCCGACCCTATAGGGACATCAGGGAATCCCCCATCAGTCCCTGTTCTGGATAGGCCCACAAGGGGCCAGCCCAGAGGTTCTCCTCAGACATCTCCCAAGTCAAGACACTTGAACTGCCCAGCCTCTTAGTGGGAAGGGCCCTCTGAAATGGCACCTAGGCCATCCACCTGTCCTTAGGCACATTCATGGGGGTGGGTTTCCTTGCAGAGCCAATGGCCCATTGAGACAGGGTGGTGCAGGTGGGGGAGGGCAAGGAGTGGGATGTGCATCCCCGTATTGTTGGGGGACAGCCCCTGGACACTCTCTCCCAGCCCACAGGAGCTGGCACGCAGACCTGTGCCTGACTGGCTGGGGGAAGGCTGAGCCTGGCTAAGCCCCAGTCTCAGGAGGGAGGGAAGAGGGTAGCGAGGGGGTGGGATGCCTCTTCCGGGCCTGGTAGATTAGGGACTCTGAGACAGGAGAGGGCCTGTCACCAGGCCCATAAATAAAGCAGCTGAGTCTCTCCCTCCATCTGTGTTTATCTGTCTGGCCTCGGGTTTCCGGGTTTCCGGGAGAGGAGATGTCTCAGCACCCCCAGCATCAAACGCCAGGCGCTGGGGGGGGGGGGGCGGGGGGGGAGGGGCAGCCTGCCTCCCTCCCTTTGCCTGGCTCTCACCCTCTGTTTCTCTTCCTCAAATCCCTTCCTCTTGGCCCCTCTGTCTATAGCCTGGACAGTGAGAACAGGCAGGTAGGGTCGGGGGATGGGGGGTGGGCAGAGTATGGTAAGGGTGTCTGCCAAACTCTGATGGCTCTGTCTTCCCTCCCCATTGGTGCTCACCCTTCACGGACTGCGGAGAAGGTGCTCTGGGACCCCCAGAGAGGTGAAGGGTAGGAATCAGCTGGGGGGGGGTCTGAGTGTGCCAGCTCCTAGTCTGTGAGGGGTGGCATCGGAAGAGGGAGGTGGGCCTGCTCCTTTTTATTTTTTTTTTTTAATTTTTTTTTTTTAACGTTTATTTATTTTTGAGACAGAGAGAGACAGAGCATGAACGGGGGAGGGGCAGAGAGAGAGGGAGACACAGAACCGGAAGCAGGCTCCAGGCTCTGAGCCATCAGCCCAGAGCCCGACGCGGGGCTCGAACTCACGGACCGTGAGATCGTGACCTGAGCTGAAGTCGGTCGCTTAACCGACTGAGCCACCCAGGCGCCCCTGGGCCTGCTCCTTAGTGATGACGGGAGACCCTGCATCTCCCCTCCTACCCCAGCTGACTCCCCCCCCACCTCTGCTTCGCTGGGGAGCTGTGAGAGGTCCAGGTTCTTCTCACTACCCAGGGCATGCCACCAGGGTTTTTAATTTAATTTAATTTAATTTAATTATTTTCCAAATGTTTATTTATTTATTTTTGAGAGAGAGAGAAAGAAAGAAGTAGAGGGCAAGTTGGGGGGGGGGTGGGGCAGAGAGGGAGACAGAAGCCCAAGCGGGCTCTGTGCCGACGCAGGGCTCGAACTCACGAACGATGAGATCATGGTCCTCAGCCAAAACCAAGAGTCGGACGCTTAACTGACTGAGCCACCCAGGCACCCCACACCAGGGCTTTTTTTAAAGCGTGGTCCCCAGACCACTTGCATCAACACCACTGGGAAAGAGAAGGGGAAATGCTTGTCTAAATGCACATTCCTGGGCCTCACAGACTTGCTGAATGAAGAGGGACCTTTCATTTTAATGAGCATCTCAGGTGACGCTGGCATAGCTCACGCCTGAGAACTGCCCCCCTTGTGCTACCTGAGGGCAGGCTTTCTTGTTTTTTTCCACCACATCCTCAGGACCCTGCTCCATGCCGGGAACATAGTAAGCGGTCAATAAACATCCAATGATTGACTGCATTTCTAGACAGTGATTACCTCTCTTTCCACTCCAGACCTTCTTCTCTGGCCGCTCCAACAATCCCAAATCTACCTGGTGGTGTCGAGGAGGGGTCCCAGCTTCCTGCTCTCTGCTGAGATGATAATGTCGGAATATGTCAGCCAGGGCCCCCAGCGCCACATGTCTTTAAGCAGAAGACATCTGTATACATCACTGGCACTCACAGAAACCCTCTATTTTTTTTTATTAAAAAAAAAATTTTTTTTAACGTTTATTTTTGAGACAGAGAGAGACAGAGCATGAACGGGGGAGGGGCAGAGAGAGAGGGAGATACAGAATCCAAAACAGGCTCCAGGCTCTGAGCGGTCAGCACAGAGCCCAACGCGGGGCTCCAACTCACGGACCACGAGATCATGACCTGAGCTGAAGTCGGACGCTTAACCGACTGAGCCACCCAGGCGCCCCTATTTTTTTTTTTAATGTTTATTTATTTTGAGAGAGACAGAGAGCGTGAACGTGTGAGAGAGCACACGAGTGGGGGAAGGGCAAAGAGAAAGAGAACAAGAGAGACACCCAAGCAGGCTCCGTGCTGTCAGCGCAGAGCCTGACGTGGGGCTCGATCTCACGAACTGCGAAATCATGACCTGAGATCAAGAGTCAGACACTTAACCGACTGAGCCACCCAGGCGCCCCAGAAATGGCCCATCCTCGGGGAGCAACAGTGGAGTGAGGGCAGCAAGTGGCAGGAGCCAGGGAAGGGGAAAATCCTAGAGAAGGAAAACTATTGAAACTGTGTAAAAGAAAAGCCACAGCTAAATGAGGTCTGGGGAGGGCGGGGGGGTGGCGAAAGGGGAGCGCGCCTGTTGCACAACTCAGGTCCCTGGCTCCGGGAATTTTCCAAAGGACTAGACATCCCAACCAGGAATGCATGGATAAGTCACCTCTCCTCTCTAAGCCTCAGTTTCCCTGACTGTCAAATTACCATCTCTGGAAAGAAAGGCAGGGCTCTTCCAGATGAGTCCTCTCTTTGGGTCAGGGCTGCTCCCATGTTGCTGCCTCTCTGCACCTGGTTTGCATTGCATTTGCATTCATTTGCTTGGGCTGGACCAATAAATGTAGTGTGCGCGTTAATACAACAGTGGTGGGGTTCCAAGGGAAGGAGGCTCCCTGAGGTGGAGACAGAGATGTGGGGGGAGGGAGGCATAGACAGATGCCTGCAGCTAGGATGGGGCCCTTGGGCTTACCCGGACAGCCTCTCCAGCTCCCGAGGGGAGGGGGCAGTCCTGGACTTTGGGATCCCCAGCACTGCAGACCCCAGGAAGTCTGGGAGGGGAGCGAGCTAGGGACCCAGGCATTCCAGGGGAGTAGTGATGGCAGCCCTGATGGGGTGAAGGGCAGCTGAGCAGGGTTCTCAGGCCTCCCAGGGAGCCTGGAGCCAGCCCCTGGGATGCACCAGTGTGGCAAATGGGGAACACTCGCCCTGAGGCCCTAGAGAGGGATGAGGGAGGCAAGAAGCCCTAGAGGAGGAGGAGGAGGAGGAGGGAAGGGACGAGGCAGAATCATTCCTACACAGGAGAGGCAGATGGCAAAAACTGCTACCCTGGCTGTTGTCTGGGGTTGGAGGGGAAGCTAAGAAATGAGAAATCAGCCAATGAAGAGGAGGGAGATGCAGGCTGTCCGGGTCCCTCCTCACTATGGAAAGGCTCCTGCCAAATCCAGGCTGGGGCAGATAGAGGAGGCAGAAAAGTCCTAATCTGATGGCAGAGACACAGTCCCACCCCGATGAGGACTCTCTTTCCCCAAGACACAACCCAGGTCCTTGGGAAGCCCCCAGTCTCGTAGGGGGGGAACACAATCCTTGCCTCCACCCTGGAGTGAGGGGGGGGCGCACAATGGGACATCACACATATTCTCAAAATTACTTAGGAGCTCTTTCAGCAACGTACGAATGAGGGTAAACATAGAGGACAGCTGTGAATGCCTAGCCCTTCATAGATGGAGGGGGCGCCAGCAGAAAGGAGCGATTAGTTCAGCAGAATTAATCAGGGGAGGCTCCCTCAAGTGGATTTTTTTTTTTTTAATTTTTTTTCAACGTTTTTTTTTTTTCTTTATTTTTGGGACAGAGAGAGACAGAGCATAAACGGGGGAGGGGCAGAGAGAGAGGGAGACACAGAATCGGAAACAGGCTCCAGGCTCCGAGCCATCAGCCCAGAGCCTGACGCGGGGCTCGAACTCACGGACCGCGAGATCGTGACCTGGCTGAAGTCGGACGCTTAACCGACTGCGCCACCCAGGCGCCCCCTCAAGTGGATTTTGAGTGAGATGTGGAAGACAGAGAAAGACAGGGGTTAGGGGTTCATCCTTGGTTGGCCTGGGGCAGTGCGGGTAATACTGGGGAGGACAAGGAAGAGGACAGTTGGCTCAGAGGCCTCTTAGCAGCAACATCGGATGGCCCCGGTGCAAAAAAGAGACTCCATGTCCGGGAGAGCCTTTTTGTCCAGGGATGGTCATTTGACATTCGGGGAAACTGAGGCTTATAGGAGTGACAGGGTTGAGATAAGCCAGCAAGTTAGGGGCTGAGCAGAGACCAGGGAGCAGATTTTAGGGCTCCTAGTCCTGTACTTTCTCCTCCCCCAGCTGGCATGCTGATAACCTAGGGTTGTTGTCAGAAGGTTCCAGGTGCCCTGCCATCCTCCAGGTGTTTTGTTAGAACCGGGGAAAGTACCTGAATCTCTTAAGGCCTCTTTTTCTCCATCTGTACTCTGGGCTTTTTCATCAAGGAGGGGAAAGTCCTTTGCAGGAAGGTCCCACGTGAATCCAAGGTATTGGTAGGAGTTGCTGACAGCTTTCCTGTAGCAAACATGGGGGGACTGGAGAGGGAGGCCGGCAAGAGGCCGGGGTACCCTCAGCTGATCAGGCAAGCTCTGCTTCCACCGGGGCCCGATCTGCTGACTTTTGGGGGAGGGGTGGTGGTGGAAAGAGGACAAATTTGCGTTTGATTTGCATATCAATTGTGTGAATTCCAGGACTGGCCACGTGCTCTGGAATCTCCCTGGCTCCTGCTCCCTCCTCTGTGGTTTCCCCACCTGCCCCAGAGCCTCCTGGTTGCCAGTTGTGTGGCCACAGCTGGGGAAGGGAGTGGGGGTTCAGATACTGGCCACTGGCCTCCCCAGGACCAACAAAACGCCTCGTGCGCCCCAGCCTCCAGACGGGGCCCCCAGGCTCTCCTGGCCTCACCCCTGTGGGGTGCCCAGGAGGCCTCCCTGAGGCCTTGTGGGAGTCTCCTGGCTGGCTGAGGGATGGCTCTAATCATGCCCAGGGCCTCCCACCGCTCTGCCTTCCTAAACCCGGACCCCCTCTGAGGGTGACCCAGCAGGAGTCCCTCGGGGCCCTCCCCAGCTCACAGGGGGCTGGTGAGAGGGGCCCCTACACCCCCACCCCAGCGCCCTCAGCGGCAGTGGGCCGGCGAAGGGCTGTCCCCTCCCACTGGAGCCAAATAATTGCCTCCTGCTTTGTTGTGTGGTGTCTGGGGCCCGGGGCCTCTCATTTGTGGGGACGTGCTGTGGCGAGAGCCTCCCTGCGTAATTACCCTCCTCCCCATCGCCGCCGCCGCCGCCACTGAGCCTCCTGCGTCCGCTGGGCCTTACTCACCCCGCCGGCCTGCAGCTCCCCCCACGGCCCAGACGCAGGGAACTCCCCTCCCGGGTCCCAAACTGGCCTCTTCCGGCAAGCCACCTCTCGGCCTTCCCCTATGGCCCCCTGCAACCCCGCAAGGCCTGGTGGGGAGGGGCAGACCCAGCGGGGGTCTGTCTCTCAAACGGGGACCTGAAAGGATATTTCTGGTCTGAATGCACACCCCCCACCCACCCACCCCCGTCCTCAGCCCGGGAACCAGACCCAGGATGGGGCTCTGGGCACGCGCCTAGCATTGCACAACATCTGGACAGGAGTTGCACCTGTCGGGACTTGTTCCCAGTTAGGGTTGGAGCTACCTGCGACCCTGATACCTGGGAGAAAACACTCCACTCCAGCTTCTTTTTTTTTCCTTTGCTTATTTCTCAGTCACCTGTTTACCTATCTGTTGTAAAGGAAACGGAGAAGGAGAAGAGAGAGCCAGCCAGAGAGTTAGCAGACACACCCACACACCAAAGAAGAAACAGCGATTCTCCCCCAAGATAAAGGGAGAGACTCCCTCAAAGAAACAGAGACATGGGCCACAGAGAAGGCTACGCAGTGAGCCCGAGGCACACAATGAGGAAAGGACAGAGGAATGGAGAAGTTTTCATTTCTCTTACATGGAGACAAAAAAAAAAAAAAAAAAAAAAGAAAAGAAAAGACAAGACAAGACAAGAAAAGAAAAGAAAAGAAAAGAAAAGAAAAGAAAAATAGAATGAGCAAATACAGCAAGCCTCTTGTCTCTTGTTATATTCTATTAAATCTTGGGTAAGTCTTGTAGAATAGACCACTACAGTTGCATAAAGGCTGAACTTGAAGGGGAGGCGGCAGGACACACAGTAAGAGGCATTGGATGAGCCAAGACAAATTATGAAGAGAGTCACATATCACAAAGGCTTGCGCACAGTAGGCACTCAATCATAATTGATGGTGGATGACCCCTGTCTTCTGAGGGCAGGACAACTGACAGTTTAGAAAATTTTTTATTCTTGAGGGACACACACACACACACACACACACACACACACGGAGGGTGAGTGGGGGAGGGGAAGAGAGACAGGGAGACACAGACTCCCAAGCAGGCTCCAGGCTCTGAGCCGGCAGCACAGAGCATGACGCAGGGCTTGAACCCACGAACTGTAAGATCATGACCTGAGCCGAAGTCAGCTAGCTGCTTAACCGACTGAGCCACCCAGGCACCCCGACAACTGACAATTTAAATGGCAGCAATAGGGGGCACATGGCTGGCTCAGTCGGAAGAGCATGCATTTCTTGATTTCTGAGTCGTGAGTTGGAGACCCAGATTGGTGTAGAGATTACTTACACAAACAAACAAACAAACAAACAAACAAACAAACAAATAAACTTTAAAAACAATGGCAGCAATAGGGATGCAGGATGGGCTTTTGGAGGAGGGGCTTTCCAAGCATAAGAACCACTCGTCAAACATTAAATGTGTTAGAGCTGCTACTATGTGCCAGGCACTGTTCTGGATGCTTCTGATTCAATTACTGAATAAAACGAACACAGATCCTTGGGAATACTTAAGAAGGTTATGGACTCTGCCTGTTAGAAGGAAGATCAGAAGAGTACAAATCCCTCTTCTCGGCACGTTGTAGGGGAGCTACTTCGAGAAGACGAGTTCTGGGTGCACTGGGTTCTGCCAGAAAATTAGAGAAGGTGAGCTCTAGTACGTTCGATTACAGACACTGTCAAACCAGGGGCGACCAGTCACCGGTCACTCGAACCAGTGGAGACCAGTGGAACACCCCCTGAGTTCAGATCAGGAAAGGTTGAGTCCCTCCTGAGGTCACACAACACAGGCAATTTCAGTACTTGCTATGGCTGTGGGTTCTGGGGTACCAGCTAGCAAACCCACACATTTAGGAACCCTTGGTTGAGAGATTCATTGCAGTGGAAACCTAGCAAGCCTAGGAACCTGTAAGGACATCTTATCTCTAGGCAGGTCAGTATTCAAAGCAACCTTCATCTCTGTCCTGGTTCTATTCTCATTCTCTCCAAGGCCTTCTTTTTTTTTCAAGTTTATTTATTTTGAGAGAGAGAGAGCAGGGGAGGGGCAGAGAGAGAGGGAGAGAGAGAATCCCAAGCAGTCTCCGTGCTGATAGCACACTGATAGGGCAGAGCCTGATGGCAGGCTTGATCCCACGAACTGTGAGATCATGACCAGAGCCGAAATCGAGAGTTGGATGCTTAACCGACTGAGCCACCCAAGGGCCCCTCTCTCCAAGCACTTCTTAACATGCTTGTTATCAGGAAGCTGCCCTGAAGGTCCAGCTCAAAGCCTTCTCCCTCAGTGGCAGTGGAGGAAAGCATTGCTTGCTGCCCTTTTCCAGGGCAGAGACTGACAAAGACGCAAGGATGTCATTTTGATGAGGTGGGGACCAAAGCCTCCTTCACAAACACCCCTCCGCCTCTCCCCAGCTACCTCTTTTAGGCCCTGAAGCAGAGGAGAGAGATGAAAGGGACAGAACTGACCATGGGTGGGTGGGGGGAGGGTGGAACCCAACCGGGAATGGATTTCTGGAGCCGATAGAGGGGGTGGGGCAGAGGAGGGCGGGGATTCTGGCAATCTCATTGGCTCCCTTGGCATCAAAGCATCCATTGGCTTTCAGCAAACTAAAACTGATTAGTGTGTTTGTGTGAGTATTGGGGAGGGGAGGTAGGGGATGAATCCTAGACCAATGTGTTGACTCTGTACAGCTTCACCTCCCCCATCCCCTTCTTACCCCCCCCCCCCCCCCCCCCCCGCCAGTCAAGAAATTCTCCAGGAATCTGGCTTCACCAGGTATTGGTTCTGGAGTGACCCCTGTGATCCTCCCGCTGAAGAAAGAGACAGATGTGAGGGCCCCTTAAAGGAAGCACAAAACAAAGTTTTGGTTTGATGTGTAAAAACATTTTAATGTAAACATTTATAGAACTATGACATGCATATAGAAAAGTGTTATAAGTGTGCGATCTAAGTAAATCATAAGTAAAATATGGACTGAGCTTTTTCACAAAGTGCACACGCCTGGGTAACCAGCACTCGGCTCGAGGAGCGGAACATTCCCGCTGTCCCCCAGCCCTTGCTGTGCCCCCTTCGGAACTAAACCCCCCAAGGGTAATGGAAACTCTATTCTGACTTCAAAGAACATAGATTGTTGTTGTCGTTGTTGTGTTTTTTTGCCTAGTTTTGAACTTCATATAAATGGAGTCAGGTACCGTGTACTCGTGTATCTGGCCTCTTTCACTCCACATGGTTGTGAGATCACCCTTGAGTTTGAACCCATCTGTGAGGGGAGGGATGGGATGTACCAGCGATTGTCCCCTTTGGGTCTCAAACGTAGGCTCCCCTGAGACCCTTGTGCCCCCCCCCCTTTCGGAGTTAGGTGTCAGCACCCCCACTTTGCTGGCCCTCTAGACTCCCAGGTCCCAAACAGGATGAACATTCTGGGAGACCTTGTCCTCTGGAGGCTCCTATCCAAGCTGGGATCTGGGAACTGTTGGCCCCAGACCACACCCCTCCAAAGGGACTCCAGAGGAAGTCCCCGACCAGGGTGGGGTTAATTAGATGGCGCTTTGAGATCTCAGGATGAAAGGACTGCCTAGAGCCATTGTCCTTGGCCTCCTGTCCAGCTTGGTGGGGGAGGGGAGGGAGTACCATGTCCCCTCAGGCCCCAGGGATGGGGCATCAGACTATGGGATTGGCATTGCCAGTCTCTGAAGGATTTTCTGTTCTGAGAAGCTCCTGCTCAAAGAGGCAGGGTGCTCAGGGCTGAGATACTGGGGAGTGGGGAGTCAAGGGCCCACACCTCTGGGGTCTACCTCTCTGCCTCCCGGGCAGCGCCCAGACAGCCCGGCTCTGGTGCCGTGTGTGGTTTCAGGATAAGCTGCCGATGCCACCCAGAGCGCCCTGCTGACAGACAAGGATCTCACCCGCTTTCAAAGACGCCCTTTCATCTGCCAGGGCTAATTACACCTGCAGAGCAGAGGAGAGGGCACTGGAGCCAGCCCCCTCCCTCTCCCCCCCCCCGCCCCCCCCCCCCCCCCCCCCGCCCAGCTCCCAAGCCCCCTGCCTCAGGAACCCTTCCCCTCCCTCCCGCCTGCCTGTTCTAAAGCTCTGGTGGGGGCCTCAGCACCTGCCAATTATGGCTCCTCTAGTGACAAGTGGCCCTGTCTTCTGGGAAGGAGGGTGCCTGAGAGCAGGGGGCTGGAAGGTGGGCCTGTGTGTGTCCCTGAGGGTTGGGAGTCGGAGGGTCTGGGTAGCATTAGGATGGCTGCTGGGAGGCACCAAGGAGCAGGTGAGGGCCTCATGAGTGTGAAAGTTCAAATCTATGACAGAGGCGGTTTAATGCTGGCCATGAGCACATGGGCTCTGATTCAGGCAGCTCTGGGCTGGAATCTGGGTTGCGCTGCTTTATGGGTTGCATGACTTGCTTCTCGCTTATTTAAGCCTCAAGCCTTTAGCTGCTTTGGTCCCTGTTTTCTCTCCCGTAAAATGGGGATATGCACACTCACCTCACGGGGCGGTGGTGAAAAATAGATGAGACGATGCGCATAAAACGTTTAGCCTTTAGCAGGGGATTGTGTGAGCATGGGCAAGATGTCCACCATGGGTGGGAAGGCTCTCTGGACCGCCAAGACTGAGTTAGTCTCCACAGTCCTCTAGCCCTACTCATCTTCCAGCACTGGCTGCACTGCTTTGCAACAATCTGTTTAATTAGTCCTAGTTTCCCTTCGCCAAGCAAACAAATCCCTTGAGGCACCATATTGTATCTGTCTCCAGCCCCGAGCCTGGGACATAGCAGGTGCTCACTACGCGGAAGGCCGTGTGGGAGTGGAGCGTGTGATGGGCGCACATGAGCCCAGGGCTCCTCCGGAACGGGGAAGGGTCTTGTGGCAGCCTGAAGAGTGTGTGCGACCGCCATGTGTCACAGCAACACGAGAGGGGGTGTGTGGGTGTGCACACGTGCGTGCACAAGCGGTTGCTGCAGGTGTGTGAGGAGTGGAGTTGCACCAGGGTCTGAATGAGCCTCTCAGTGAGTGATAACCCAGGAGGGTGTGTGGGTAAGGGAGGGGCGTGCGTGTGTGTGTGTGTGTGTGTGTGTGAGTGTGTGTGAGGACAGAGAATCTGCCTGTGTGATAACTTGTGAAATTCTGTGCAGGAGGAGCCGTATCCATCTGTGTCTGCAGGTGTGAGGGGCAGAGGGGAGGGCCCGTGCAGGTGTGGCTGCACCTGAGGGTCTGATTAGGGCTTCCAGGGATGGTGAGCTCTTTAGAAGCAGATGAGGTTCCCAATCAGGGGGCTTCTGCCCTCCCAAGCCCCTTGCATCAAGGCTGGCAGAGAAAAAGGGTAAGAGCCCATCCCTTGCCCAGAGTGGGGTAAGTGGGAGGCAGCCTCCACCCTAACACCACAGTCCTCCACATCCCCGCTGGTCCCAGGGACCAGGTGACGTGCTGGTGACGGTTTTCTTGGGAGGCACAGGAAGCTGGGTGGGTCCGGGGAGCTGTGGGGGGAGAGTCTGAGCTCCCTGACTGGCTGTATAGGCAGGTGGCCACCTGCCCGTGCACGGGATGCACGATTGTACACTTCCCATGCTGTCGGTGGGTTTCTGCACTCAGGGGTCCTACTACAAAAAAGCAAGGATGTTCTTCTCAGTGTCTAACCCAAATCCTCTATATTCCAGGCCAACCAGGGCCCTGCCCTCCCATTGTGAGAATCCTTACATAGACACGAACCTTTGACCATGGCTACTCTGATCCTCAAGCCAGGGGGCCCTGACATCACAGTTTTCCCCCACCCCTTCCCCCACCCTCTTTCTTTTAAAAAATGTTTTTTAAGTTTATTTATTTTGAGAGAGAGAGAGAGAGAGAGAGAGAGAGAGAGAGAGAGAATCCCAAACAGGCTCCATGCTATCAGCACAGAGCCCAATGTGGGCTCAATCCCAGGAACCTTGAGATCATGACCTGAGCTGAAATCAAGAGTCCGATGCTTAACCAACCGAGTGCCCCTCCCCCCTTTCCTTCTAAGCCTTGTCAGGTCCTGCCCCTTCCCACATCCCCTCTTCTGACTCTGTCCACCTTAGGAAAGGTCACTCCCCAAGCTCACCCTCACGGCAGGTCCTTCTGGGAGTCTAACTGACTTCCCTTGTGATCTCAGGCCCTGTTAAGGGGCTGGGTGCAGGGGGACCCCACTGGAGCAGCGCGATAAGATGGGGTCTGACGGCGGCAGGCTGAGGTCACAGCGCTGAGGTACGTCAGCAGTGGGTGTGTACGTCCCCAGCCGGCCGCATAACCTCCCTTTTATCCTTTGTTCCTGCGAGCCCGGCCCATTCCCACCACGGATTCTCGGATTCCCAGCGTGGCGTGTCCGATGAGCCAGAGTCTTCGCCCCGACATGATCCTCTCCCAGCCCTGCCCTCTACTCACCTCCTCCTCCCTGTCTCTCTCTCCCCCAAGGGGAAACCACTGGGGGGTGGGGGGGTCAGTTGCCTGCCATCTCCCTCCTGCCCCTCTCCTTGCCCAGCCCTCCGCTGGCCACCAGGGGAATTGTGGTCAGATACAAGGAAGAACTTTTAGGGGTGTTATCAAGTGGGGAACTTGGACAGGTGGTAGGCTTCACTTTCCTGGGAGCCAAAAGAGTGCTGGCCAGCGGGTTGGGAGGGAGGGAAAGGAACGGTGTGCCTGGAGGCAGAGAGGTGGGCTGGGTGACTTCTCCAGTCTCCCTTCCGCCCTCAGACGGACGCCATCCCCAAAGCTTTGCTCCCCACAGATGTCTGGCTGCTCCGGTCTGGGAGCCAGTCCCAAACATTTCTCCATCCACCCTGGCTTAAAGCTGGGTTTCCACATCACTGGAAACGACTGCTGCTGTTGGACCCTCCCAGCTGCCTGCCTGACCCTGTGTCCTGGGCCCCAGTCCCTTCCCGGGCACCGTGATGCCTCCCCAGCCAGGGCCCATCTTCCTCTTCATCTCCAAGAGTCCTGCGGCGGCTCAGATCTCCTACTCCAAACACCTTCCCACATCTTCCTTCTGTCCTTCTCCAGGAAGCCCTCACCTGGCCTCGCTTCCTCCTTCCTGCCTTGGCCCATCTCCCCAGTCCCGATGCCCCCCCATTCTTTCAGCCAGAGCCTTCCAGTGTCTCTCCTGGCATGTGTGTTGTGTCTTGCTTAGGTAAGCCAGGAGTTCTCAGAGGATGGGGCTTAGATCTCCCCCCACCCCGTCACTGACTGGAAACACCCCAGAAAAGTACATGACAGCAGGGATTGAAGAAAAGAGGGAGAGGATGAGGGTGACTATCAGGGGGAGGTGATGAGAAAGAACTGGCAAGAGTTGAAGCAGAAAGAAGAAGTGTGTCTTCCCTGGGGCGCCTGGGTGGCTCAGTCGGTTAAGCGTCCGACTTCGGCTCAGGTCATGATCTCGCGGTCCGCGGGTTCGAGCCCCGCGTCGGGCTCTGGGCTGATGGCTCAGAGCCTGGAGCCTGCTTCCGATTCTGTGTTTCCCTCTCTCTCTGCCCCTCCCCTGTTCATGCTGTCTCTCTCTGTCTGAAAAATAAATAAAAGTTAAAAAAAAAAAAAAAAAAGAAGTGTGTCTTCCCTGACCTCTGGCCCAGGTTGCAGGCCAGTGAAGAGAAAGGGGCCAGGCAGGAAGAGAGAAAGTCTGATGGCCTCTCTGGAGGGTCTAGGACCAGAGGTTCCCAGGAGGAGTTTACCAAGGCACAGACTTGCTTTGGGAGCCAGTTGTTGAGGGTGGAGGGCACCTGTTCCATCGTTCGGTCCCCTCTTTCTTGAGCCCTACCGCCTAATAGGAGTATTTGGATGCCCTGGGCTGACTGGAGCAAATCCAGAGTCATAAAAAGTGCTAACAAAAGTCCCCAGGCATCCTCCAGTCATGGCCTAGAAGAGAACCCACTGGATTCTAATCCTGGATCTGCCATTAATTAATTTGCTGAGTGATCTCTGGCAAGTTCCTCAGCTTCTCTGGGCCTCCCTTTCCTGTCCCCGCCCCTCCACCCCACGAACAGGTGCCTGAGGGACTGAGGGACGAGGTGGAGGTTCCCCCAGGCTGGCTCTGAGGCAGGGTGATGGATGGGATGATCTCTCGGGTCCCTTTCAGTGCTGGTGGTTAGGGCCAGTGGATGGTCCTGGGCCCTTCCCCTGGTCAATGGAGGAGGCTGACGAAGGGGATACAGCCTGTTTCACTCCTGATGGGAACATTAATCTTACCTTCTTCCCCACCCCTCCTCAGGGGGCCTCCTGGTGAATCCCCTCCTGTGCTGGTGCGGGGGGGGGGGGCCCTCCCCAGACACTCCCCATCTTCCTGCCCACCTGGGGGCCCTGCATGGGAGCAGGAGCAAACCCTGGGGAGAGAGACTAGCCCAGCACTCCTGATGAGCAATAATTTGTTTTATGACAGAAAAGGAAATTGTCTTCAGTTTCACAAGAGCGAAACGAATTCGTTTGAAGTAGTTTGCCCTGAGGCAGGCAGAAGAAGGTTTCTCTCTCTCTCTCTGGAGCTTGCCTTCGCTCTCCTCTCCCCCCCTCCCTCTTCCCTTCTAATTACTGCAGCTTCCAAGCTGTTGGCAGGAGTCAATGCCAGGCTGTCAGATGCCAGCTGCCCTAGGATCTCACCTCTTGGGTGTGGATGGGGGGGGTGGTAATGGAGCCACAGGAACAAGGTGGGGTGGCTCTCGGTTCAGCCCCTGCCATGCCCGAAGCCTTACCTGGCACCATCATGGAGGGTGGAGGAGGGCTGGGGCAGAGGCCAGCTCCCCAGGACCCAGGGGAGTAGTCAGCAGTGGGGCCTTGGGTGAACACTAGCACCTTGATCCCCAGGGAGGGGCCTGGTGGGCTTTCCTGCATGCACTGCCTCTGTTTCCCCATCAGCCCTCTTCCTCTGCCTAGAAGCAGAACTCAGGCATCTGAGCAAGAGAAGGGACCACGGCCACCTACTGTGTCGAGACTCAAAGATTCATTTGGGGGCAGCCAGGATGGGGAGGAGAGTATCTGTGGATCATCAATGTTGTCCTTAAGAAGTCCAGGGGACTGGGGGCACCTGGGTGGCTCAGTCAATTAAGGGTCCAACTTTGGCTTAGGTCATGGTCTCATGGCTTGTGAGTTGGAGCCCTGCGTCAGCCTCCCTGCTGTCAGCACTGAGCCTGCTTCGAATCCTCTGTCTCCCTCTCTCTGCTCCTCCCCTGCTCATGCTTGTGCTCAATCTCTCCCTCTCTCTCCCTTTCTCTCTCTGTCTCAAAAATAGGTAAACATTAAAAAGAAAAAGAAAAAGAAGAAGTCCAAGGGACTGAAAATTCACGGGACCCTGCTATGCCCATTCTCAGGGTGGCTTCCTTCCTTCCTTCCTTCCTTCCTTCCTTCCTTCCTTCCTTCCTTCCTTCCTCCCTCCCTCCCTCCCTCCTTCCCTCCCTTCCTCCCTTCCTTCCTTCCTTCCTCCCTTCCTTCCTTCCTTCCTTCCTTCCTTCTTTCCTTCTTCCTTCCTTCTTTCTTTCCTCCCACCTATTTATCCTTCCTTCCATTCATCCATTCAACAAACTTATAAAGCCCTTATAGAGGGCCAGGCACCATTCCAGGCACTGGGAATGGAGTGAACAGAAACTCCTGTCCCCACGGAGCTTACATTTAAGTGAGTAGGGTGTTAGCTACAGAGGGAAGGGGGGCTGTGTCGAGAGCACGTGCCTGGAATAGAGCAGGCATTTAAAAATATTTGCTGAATGAGTGACTAAGTGCCCAGTGTGAATCAGAGGTGACACTACAAAAGTTCAGCTGGTGAAGGAAAAAAAGAATCGCTTGTTTAACCCCTTCCCTGCCATGCCCTGCCTCCCCACTCCCTTCCTTTCCAGGGAGCCTTCTCACCCTGGTCCTCAGTGAAGGTGTGAAGGGGCAGCTGGCTGCACGGAGAGCAGGCAGACGCCAGGCTCCAGGGCTACCAAGCTGGCACCACTGCTTGGCGCTGGGCGCCCTCTAAAACAACAAAGTTCGTGTCTCTAATTCGGCACTTCCTGTTTGTCTTGATATTATCTCCTGTCCTTGAAGCCCACGGGCCCAATCAGAGCCGGGGCAAAGGGCAGGAGCTTTGGGGACTCTGAGAGAGGGAGAGGCAAGGTTTCTCCCCTCTAGGTTTCCAGGCTGTGCCCAAGGGCACTGGCCAGAGGTCTGAGGTCTAACGTTCCAGGGCACTCAGTGAGGAGCGCCCACAGACAGGGAGTTCCTAGATTCTGGGTTCTGGTCACCATGGATTCTTGGGTCAATGACACCCCTGCTCCTCTGTGACTCCTGGCTTTCTGGACGCTGCAGAGGAGGGAGATTTCAGGGTGGAAACCACCAAGCTTCGCTGCCCTCTCCTTCTCATTCCCAACATGGCTGGGAAGTTCTTCTTGACGTCTAACTTTAGTACCTTTCCTTAGCCTTTGGGAAGAGCTCCGATTTGGGGTTAACTGCCTCAGGTTCCCGAATCACCACCGTAGGCGCCTTACAGATGAACCTTCTTCTAGATTTTGAAGTCTCCCTGGAACCAGCTGTCTTCCATAAAAGCAGCCCCTTGCCCTGTGAGTGTGTCCACTATGCTAGGCATCGGGATGGCTGTCCTGTGGGTGGTAGGATCAGGGCAAATTCCAGACAGGCCTCCACCCCGGCCAGAGGGGCAGGCCTCTGCCACCCCCAGAGCTCCAGGTAATAACCTAGGGGCCACGCCAGGCTCGCCAGCACCTGAGCCACCGGCAGCAGATAATGACGGGGGAGCTGGGCAGGCAGAGCCAACCCCTCAATCAGGAAGCAAATTAAAAAGGGGAGGAATCTCCCAGACAGACCACAACAATGAGACCGGCCCCCTTTCCAGGGCACTGCCCGCCCTCCCCCCTCCCCGCCCGATTTTGCCTGCCAGGTCCTGATATCAAGCCATCCCCTCTAATTCCCCTCTCATGGGATCCAGCTGGAGGCTCTCTGGCTGACCCTGGCTGCAGGTTGGTGGCAGTGCCCGAATGGCCCAGACGCGGGACGTGGGCACTTTCAGTGAGCCTTGTCTGCTGGCTCGATCTTCGCTTCCTGAAAGGGCACTGGGCACAGTGGCGGGTAAAAGGGAAGGGTCAAGGCATGCTTTTGGTGCAACACCTTGATGTACACAAGGCAAGCTATGGGTGGCTGTGACAAAGGGATTTACAGAGAACCCACCAACCTCTGGCCTGGCAGTCCCTTGTCCTCGGCGAAGGATGCAAATAAATCCAGTGCAACATATATTTACTGCACAATCAGTACTAGTCACTGTATGAGATGTTGGGGCAGGGGGGGGGTGTCGGAGTACGAAGATGACCAGAGAATGACCAGAGAAATTTCCAGTCTCCCAAGGGTCTCAATCTGACACACACACACACACACACACACACACAATTATATCACCTATCAGTGCTAAGTGCTCTGTATTTTAGGACTCTGGGAACACAGAAAAGGGGAACTTGGAGAACTAGAGAAGGCTTCATAGAGGAGGGGGTGCATATGAGTGGGCCTTCAAAGGATCAGCAGGAGCTCACAGGCAGAGAAATGAGGAACAGCATTTTAGACATGGAACAGGATGTGTCATAAAAATGTGTGGACAATAAGGATGGAGTAGAAGCCCCCCCCCCCCCTCATTGGCTGGGACCTGGGGAGAGAGAGGGATGAGGCTGGAAAGGTGGGTTGAGATCAGATGGGGAATGGGGCTTACCTTCCAGGCTGAAGGGTATGGACTTTCTCTTGAAGGTAATGGGAAGCTATTGAATGTTTTTGAGCTGAGGCATGACATAATCAGGATCCTGCCACCCTGGTGAGGATTTTAACTGTCCACAGAGGGACAAAGGAGATTCTGCTTTTTCTGCCTCTGCTTTTCTCCATGGTGGCTGTCCGGCCAGTTCTTTCTTCCAGCTTCCACTCACTGCCCTGGGTCCCTTTCCCCCAAACCTCCAATTCATTGTTCCAAGCAGACTGACAAGGCAGAGCCCTTGGGCTCTCACACCCAAAGTATGCATGTCCTAGACATCCTGCTGGGTCCTTTTACCTCCATCCCCAACCAGGGTCTAGGGTGGGGGAGGGTGGCGTGGCAGTGTGTGTGTGTGTGTGTGTGTGTGTGTGTGAAGTGGATGAATGGCAGGGAAGCTGGGCTCACTTTCTTTATGGATCTTTGGGTTTCAAGGCCCCTGTTGTATCTTCTCACCTGACCTGGGCTCCCGCCCTCACTGCTAATCTCCCCAACTGAGATGCTTCTGGAAGCTTTGGTGCCAGGGACACATTTTTCTAATCCACTCAGCCCAATGCTTAGCCACCCCCTTCTTAAAGAAAAGAGCTAGGCTGAGGGCTGGGTGGCATGAAAAAGGCTGTCTCTGCCCTCCAGGAGCCTACTGACCAGTAGGAAAGATAAGAAAAACAACTCCATGGAAACAGGGCACGTGGCAATTAGTTGCCACTGAACGAGGCAAGTTCAGAGGAGCAAGCAAGGGATGTGCTAAGAAGAGAAGACTTCATAGAGAAAGCAGGCTGTGAGCCAGCGGCTTGAAGGCTGATATGCCTTCCTGAGGCAGAGATGGGGAAGCCGGGATGAAAATACTTGGAGCAAAAGGAGGAAGGCTGGATGCGTTGGGTGGCTGGACGGACGTGCTGGGACAGGCTGGAGGGTCTGTACAAGGACCAATGGAAATGGAGATCGCAAAGGTGATGGAGGCCCTATAGGAGGGTCTCAAATGTCACAGGTAGCACTGGGGAGCCACTAGAGGTGTTGGAGATGGAGAGTGCCAAGCTACAGTGGCATCTCAGCATGATTAATCGGTTATTGGTTTAAAGGACGAGCTAGGCTATTGGGCAAGAAGTGGCAAGAAAGCCCATTTTTCAGGAGGCCTGAAAAATAACCCAGCTGAGAAGTAGAGAAGTCATTCCTCTCACCACGTTGGTACTTCCCTAGAATTTCCACAGACCAGTGCCCACCTTCCAATTCATTCATTCATTCATTCATTCATTCATTCATGCATGCATGCATGCATTCATTCATTCAACAGGTATTTATTAAGCACTTACTGAGTACCAGGAGCCATGTTAGGCTCTTTCTCCATTGCCCCCTCTCTCTTGCTGACTTTAGAATGAGAAGACGGAGGTTAACAAACTCTCACCCACGGCACCTGGGGGACCTCAGCTCAGCCTCCTCCTCTCTACTCAAACTAATCCAGTAGCTTCCGTCTTTGGAGCAGGTATATGGGGGGAATGAGAGAACTACATGCAGCAAGGGATTGTGGGGTGGCACAGGGTAGGAAAGTTTGAGGACAGGAGGCTGAGCAGCTGGGGCAGCAGAAAGCTGTTGGTGGATGAGAAAAGCAACGTTGACCACGGAGGGGGCGGATATCTGGGGGAAGGAGGCTGGACAAGGAGGGAAAAATGGAGAAGGACGAGAAGGAGGCAAGCCTCCCGGTGAGGATGGGGGCCCAGAGTGAGGGAGGGACAAATCAGAGAGCTGGAGGAGGAAGTGGAGTCTTAGTAGCTAGAAGTGGGTGAGGGAGGCGGTGGGGGCTGGTAGGCGAGGGCAGAGGAAATGGGCCCAGGAGCTGGAGACAAAAGTCTGGGAGTCTGAGCCTCTGAGGAGCCACCTGGAAGGTGCAGGCAGCGGCAACATCAAACTTGGGATCCAGGGTTGGCTCTGGGAACGACTGCACTTGGGGGAGGGGGTGGCTCCAGGGGGAGCTGAGAGCACAAGAGGGGCCTGGACGTGCTATTACCCTGCTGGTCTTCAGCTCCTTCCAGCAGCCCTCTCCTCCCCTCTGAAGGCCACAGGCGACTCCCGAGTTCCACCCCCCAGCACAGAGCTCTAGGCCTTCTTGTGCCCACCGCTGGCCTACCTCATCTCTCCCTCCCACCCCCCACTGGTGGTGGGAAAGCGCGTTGTTCTTAGTTTGGAGGTGTGAACAGAAGGAGAGAGGGGGTCCCCTGCCAAATAGGGTCTGGGTCGTGTTAATAGTCCCTCTCTCGGCAAACACGGTCAGGGTCTCCACACACCCTTTCTGATCCAAAGGCTGGGAGAAGGGGTGTGGGCCAGCAGGTCCAGGCCAAGGGCTGAGTCTTTTTCTCGCCGCCCCCCCCCAACTGCCCCCACCCCAAGATTCTCCCATCTTTTGGACTGGACCTGCTACCTAAGCATATGGAACCGATTGAAAGAATGTGTATGCTCACCTTATAATTTATGCAAATCAACTCTGTAATTAACTATAATTTGGAGGCATCCTTTGGTATTTGAGACATTTATCCATGAGGAAATGCCCTAGTGATAATGCTCCTGTATTAACATTATTTACTCCACCTGTGTGGTCTCTCCAGCTTGTTTCCCCCCCTCACTCTGATTTTCTGGGCTGGAAGGTGGGGAGGGACAGGGAAGCCCCTCCCTGGAGCCTGCCACAGTCCTGACGCCTGGATTCTCCCAGGGAGTTGTGCTGGCCCTGTCTTCCCAACTTAGCGTAGGATTGAAGGAAGGGGTGCAGTTCTGCCTCCCAAGTCCCCCATCACTCTATTCTCTCCTGCCCAATGGCTGGGTTTCTGCTGAGCTTTTTAGTGCTCTTAAAGGCCTCAGTGTCCTCATCTCTAAAATGGGGAGAGGAAGGACCTGTCAGGGCCTTTACAGGATAATTACTGAAAAGCTAATGAAGGGACTGGGAATCCCCAGTCTAGAGATTTCTGGGAGTGTGGGGGGAGGGGCAGGATGAGAGTTCAGGATGAAGGCTCCTTGACTCACCCTGTGCTAGACTCAGTGGGGGAGGTGGCATGCAACCTTGGGTCACCGGGTTCTGCGCATGTGCAGAGGGGTGCACAGCAGCACCTGTGCTCAGGGCCAAGGGCGCTGGGCTATGGCTGAGCATGGGATGCGATCTCATGAAAAGTCTCCAGGCCACTCTCCAATGTGGGTCAGAATTCCTAGCTTCAGAGAACTCGGGGAAACCGGTCTTATTCTGTTTGATCTCCTTTCTCCTTCCTGGTCCTTTGTCCCCCTCTGCTCCAGGACATGCGCCTGTTAGCCAACACGCCTAAACTTACCACCACCCTAAAATTAAATTCCTGTAAATCGTTGGGGATGTGGGGCCACCACCTAAACTCACCTCCAGGCCCCGTCTCCCTTTCCAGGCCACCTTTCCAGCCTCTTCACTCTCCTGGAGTCCCAGGATTCCTGAACCGTCTATAAAAGTTCTTGGCTGGGCTCTGCCTCTAGTCTTCGGTGACCTCTTGCCCATCCCAAGCTGCCCCACCCTATCCTAAGTCGGGGAGATGGTCTTCCCACCCCATTTCACAGTGAGAGATCCCAGATTCAAAAGGTGGCTTACATCAGGTCCTGAGCGTTCCAAGTTGGGAGGTATCTGAAAAGGGGGTGAAGGAAAGGAGGAGGAGGGGTGAGGCTCCAGCAGAGGCAGGGGAGACCCGCTGGAAGAGCCATCCCTGATGGGGAGCTCTGCAGGGAGGGACTGACTTGAAGCGGGGGCGAGAGGGGGGGCAGTTGCGTCTCAAGTCTTAAAAGTGGCACTTCCTTCTTTCCCACCAAATCTATGGAGAAAACCTCAGAAGGAGGGAGATGTAATGTGGAGAGTTCCAGCCATTCCAGATCTCTCCGCTGATCCTGTGAGAACCACTTTGTCCCTCTCCCACTGCCCGTCCAACTTCTGGGGAGGGAAGTCCTGTTCCCCCATCCCCCACCCCCAGCTGCCTCTTCCAGCTGAAATCCTCCTTTCCTGGCAGACCTCGGAGACTCAGATCTCACCCCCTACCACTCCCCCCAGGAGAGCCCGGGGGGCCACTGTTTCCTGGATTATCCTAAAAGCTTCCGAGAGGGCCGAGGACTTGGCAACAGCCCTGCCAGAGACTCTCACCTCCCCCTCTGGCTCTGGCTGTCGCCTCCTTTATAAAAGCCTGGTTCTCCCATCACCCCCCCGCTTGCCCCTCACTGCCGCTGCCAGCTCTGGGCTCCATGGACTGGTAAGAGGGGCTGGGCTGTTCCCTGTCCGGTTCAGGGGACAAGAGGATCAAGTCTCCACTCCAAAAGGATCGCGGAGAAGGGTTTGGAAGGCTTGATTCTCTCTGAATCAGGAAGGAGGAGATAAGAGGGACTCTTATCTTGGGGGACTGTATATGGAAAATCAAAGAGGATTCTTTGGAGGTCTGTGGACTTGGCTGAGCTGAGATCTGGGGGCGAAGGGGGGCGGGGATTCACCAGTTAATAGATAACCAAGGGCTTCATTCTGAGAGAAAAGACACGGGCGAATATTAATAGACATATAAGGCACACGCTCACCACATGGAAGTTCATGCACGATAGAAGACCCACAGAGGTAGTAAGGGAGAAACCTCTGTACATGTCCTGTGGGGAACTCCCTTTATGATGGAGATAGGACAGACACCCCACACTCAAGCCCTAAAGGTACACACAGGCACGATGGGTACACCCCCCGCCCCCAGCATACAGATATACTATCCTCAGCTGGGTTCATCTTCTAGACTAAAAACAGATGTGGATGCCAGTGAGAGTTGGATTTGTAATAGATTTAGTGTCCCGTATAGTGCCTGGCCCTAGGTAAGCCCTCAGTAAGTGCTGAATGAATACGGATGAATGAAAGAGAACCATTTGGTCCCAGCTCTGGACTCTGCCCAGTTTCCCAGGAACATGGGAGAGCAGGGTGGGAAGAGGGAAGGATAGGAGGAACGTGTTGGTGTCCAGGATCATTAGTTAGCAGGTTTCTGAGTGCAGCCTGAAGGCGGGAGTGGCAAGTGGAGAAGAGCGAACAATCGGGAATTAGGAGATGGGGGGGGGGGGGGTTTGGTCCCTGCTCTGCTTCTGACTTTCTGTGTGACTTTGAGCTACGTGCCTCCCTGTTCTGGGGTCCGGTTTCCCTACCAGTAAAACAAGGACTTGCATTGGACAATTGTTACGGGCAGACCAGCTTTAATACTTTCGTAGGTCAGTCTCCACAGAAGGACAACTGAGATTTAGAAAGGACCCCAGATATAACTGTGACTTGTCCCCACAATCCAAGATGGGACCCGTTTGTCCTATTACAGTCGGGATCATGGATGGCTTTGATAGGGAGATCAGTTTAAGAATGCCACCCCCTTCACTATCTGCATCTAGGGGAGCCGGACTCACTGGGCCATCACTTCTGCCCTAGCGAGGCCAGATGGAGTAGCAGGCAGAACAATGGCTTTGGAGCCTGACAGATCTGGACTCAGTTTCCTTCTCTGGCTCATTTAACAGCTCTGTAATCTTGGGCAGGTCATTTCACATCTTTGATCCTCGGCTCCTCGTTTCCACGATGGGAATAATAATAATAGTGACTTTGCTGCATGCCCGTGAGAATTAGAGATATTTGTGGGAAGCACCTGGAGCATAGTATATGCTCAATAAAGACACGGCAGCTATGGTGTCCAAGGGGACTAGTGAGGCTCCTCCGGGTACAAAATGATTGCTGATTGCTGACCGTAAATGAGGTGTAAGAAGAGGGGTAGCAGGACTGGACATTTGTGGCAACATCTGTCTATTTACGTCTTTGGGGGAATGACGAAGAAGGCTAGAAGTGGCCCGATTCCTGGGCAAATCTCAGTCTGTGTGGGAGACGACGTGGTAAGCAGCATTGTTCAATGTTGAGAAGACATAAGAGTACCGGGCAGTGGTTCTGTTAGCAGTCATATCGACATCAGACCACGGGCACCGTTTAGTAGGAAAACGTCTGGCCAGTGGGAAATGGAAAGGACTGGAACCAGAAGAATGCAAGTAGAGGGGGACCTGGAAGAAAGACAGCACCCCGAGTCAGAGGCAGACAGCTAGGCAGGGCAAGAAAGCAGGATGGCTGAATTTTTCTGAGAGGACTGGACTGGGACCCTAGGCGGCCGCCTGTCAGGGTGGGGTGAGATTAAAGGGGGCCTGGGGTGAAAGTGGGGTGGGAAGTATGCTATCCAGGGGCTGGATCCCTTTCTCTGTTGCTTTCCAGGGAATGATGGAAGGAGCCAGGAAGATAAGATAATCTGGTGCCTATAAATAAATGGGAGGGTGGACTCAGATCCCTCAGCAGAGGGTTAGCACCTTAAGAGCAGCAGCTTCAGGAATAGCCAGAAGGCCAGCGGGCTGCAGGGAGGCGGAGGCAGAGAATGCCTATGGGTAAAATCAGACTTAACATAGGAGCCTGAATCACAGGTTCCCTTCTGGATGTGACTGTGAACTGGGATGCAGACCCAAATTGCAGAGATTTGCAGGCTGAGTGAAAAGAGATAAAACCATGTTGATAGAGAGTTGTTGATGTTGCAGTGGCCACAAAGACCCAGAGCAGTTCTAGAGAGTTCTACATCACAGGGGTCTGAGTGTCCGGAAGAAGGAAATTCGACTGACTGGAAAGTATGATCCCTGACATCCCGCAACACCCCGAGGCTCCCCAGGAGCTTGTCTTTTACTCTGCAGGGCAGCTGCTCTGCCTGCATTTAACAGAGGAGGAAACTGAGGCTCAGAGTGACTTAACCCATGAGCTCAGCTCAGCAAGTACAGGGCTGGGGCTACAAGTTGGGTCCACCAACTCCCAGTCCAAAGATCTTGTGAATATACCTTAACCCAACGAACATTTGCTGGGAACCTACTTATTTAATAATTACAACCACATCTTCCCTTTTCTGCGACCTTACCAGGGGACCCAGGGGCTACGTGTTTTAGGTACATCAATTCCTTTAAGCCCCAGGAAAGTCTCCCAACTTGAACTCAGGTTGCCCAGATGAGCGAATTGAGTCTTAGAAAAGAGGGAGATGGACAGAACGAATCAGACCTTGACTCTGAATCTAAGAACGTGTGTGTTTGGGGAGGGGGCGGGGAGCACACAAAGACTGATTTTCAAGTGGCTTGTGGATTCAGTTTAGCCGTTTTATAGTGGCACTTCGAGCGTGTCCCAAACGGAAATTCGAGTCTAGTAAAGCAATAGTGGCGGAATCGCGGCTGCAGAGGTGAGATTGAATCAGCCTAAACTTTGGTGCTGCTGTGCCTAATAAGACTGTACAGACAAAAAACGAAATTTAAAAGGCCGATGGCAAAACGCGTAGGGAAAGCCAAACGGCGCAACGAAGAAAAAAAAAAAAAAATATATATATATATATATGGAAATTGATCAGAATTCCGGTGCAAGAAAGGAGTCGCTTCGGGAGGTCAAGGCGGCGGGTAGAGGAGGCACCAATCACCAATCGGGAAGGAAGTATCGGACTATCCGGGCGGGCGCGCAGGCCAGCCCGGCAAGGAAGAGGGAGGAACTCCTCTAACCACCGGGCGTTCCGTATCCCGATCAACTGGGACCTTGAGAGTTTTTCGGTGGGCGCCGTGAACGCCCTGAAATTTTGCCAGAATGTTGCCCTGTGTATGTGCATTTTTTTCCTCAAAGGAATCCCAGACCCTTCTCCAAACTTCAGAACCTTGGGTTTAGACAGTCAGGTGAGAATCGTGGCAAGGAGTCGCTCAATTCTTTCCAGAAGTGTCCCTTCCCAGGGCCATTCAGGATCCTGCGCCAGCTTTCAGGGCTGGGTGCGCGGGGGGCAAGGGTGGCAGGGCGTATGTAGGCTGAGCAGCTCCCTGAGAGGTGGTCTTAGGAGGTGCTGGGGTTGCTGCCCAAGGGGAGATGGGGAGTGGGGACTGAGGGGGTCTGGGAGACGAATAGGGGAAGGCAGACCCGGGCAAGTTGGGGAGCAGGGGAGTAGGGCAGAGGAGAAGAGGAGTCCACCCCAAAAAGGCGAGTGGCCGGAGAGGGGGCGAAGCCAGAAAGGCAGGGCGAAAATGCCCGGGGAGGGTGGTGGTGGTGGAGAGGAGCGGCGGAGAGAATGGTGGAGGAGGGCGACAGCCCAGAGTTCTCACGGCCTAGGCCCGAGGTAGACCGGACACAGCCTTGGCGCTCAGTCCTGTTTCCTTTTCCTCTCAGTACCCGGACCGCGCTGCCGGGCCGGGCGGGTGGATCGAGCGCCCTGGAAGCAAGCGGCGCCCCAAAGGAGTCTCCTTTTCACGCGGAGAACCCGCCCCCTCTTCCAGGCCCCCAGGGTCCGAGTCCTGCTTCCCCCGCCACCCGGAGCCGGCTCCGGGGCAGTTTTCCACCCGAGGGGCGTGTCTCGGAACCTGGGGAACGCTCCGCCCAGGACCCCCTCCTGAGGACTGGAGGGGCGAGGGAGGAGCGAGGGAGGGGCGGGAGGCGACCTAGTTAGCGAGCCCGCCCCCTCTCCGCCGGCCGGGCCTCGCCGGGCCTCCCGTCCGGCCGAGCCCGCAAGGGTTAAAGGCGGCGGCAGGTGAGGTGGGCGGGGCCGCGGACTCGGGGAAAAAGGAGCGCAGGGCAGAGGATGAAGGCAGAGAGCGCGGGTGAGTCACGGGCGGAGCTGGCCTCGCTCGCTCGCTCGCTCCCTGGCTCCCGCCCGCCCTCCGCCCTCCCGCTGGCCCTCCGCCCCTCCTCCGCCTCCCGCTGCCCGCCGCCCGCCGCCGGGTCCGATCGCGGCCCCCGCTCGTCCTCGGCTCCTGCCCCTCGCCTCCGGAGAGCCCGCCGGCGCGCGGGGCCCATGAGCGCCCGTGGGTAGCGCGCCAGCCAGCCGTGCCCGGAGCCCGAGCGCAGCCTCCAGGTAGGAGCCAGGGTCTGGGCGGCCAGGGGTGCGCGATCCCGGGCTCCTCTCGGAAAGACGCGCCGCGCACTCGCCACAGCCTCCCGTGGCCTTGGGGGAGGTGGTCCTAAAGAATCCGAGGGGCTTGGAGCCCCGGCCGAGTGAAACCTGGGCGGAAGGGCGAGACGAGGGACCGAGGAGGCTGGAGACCGGGGAAACTGGAGCGACTGGGACAACCGGAGGACTGGAACCTTGAGGACTGGGAGTACGGAAGTCCTGACCACCTGAGCGCCGGTGATCGGGAGAGGGAGGCGGCGGAAGGGGGAAGAAGGGTGTCTCTACCCGGCTTCCTGCGTTGGGGAGCGGGAAGCCGGGAGTGCGCGCCCTGCTGTCTCCCTTCCCGAAACTTTGCAGGCAGGCCATGGCATCCCAGGACTGGACTCCCTGGCCCTGTGTCGGGAGAGGCCACTCTGGAGCCTGGGCTGTTAGCTTCCCCGGCGCCCCCCCCCCCCCCCCCCGCCCCAGCCGGTCCCTGGGGCAGTTCCCAGACGCCAAAAGCTATTAGGGTCCCAGGCCTCTGCTCCCGCCCAGCCCCTTCTGGGCTGCCCCGCCTGGGCCTGAGGCTCCATTCCTGCTGCTTCACCCTTGTTCCTTTTTGGTGGTAAGGCAGCGGGAGCCTGAGTAGGCGCCCCAGTCCCCCTCTCCCTCCCTCTCCAAAACTACCAGGGACACCTCTTTGGTCCCAGAGGCCAAAGGTGGTAGGGTCAGCTGAACCCTGCTGTGGGAAGAAGTCCCTGCCCTAAACCACTGCACCTCCTCCCCCACCATCAGAGAAGGCCAGGCACACAAGCCCGACACCTGAGGCACCAGGGCTCCCAGGCTTTTGAGAGGTGGTGAGAGAAAAAGGACTTTCAAGTCACAGATACGTGGTTAAGAAAGAGAGAGGTGGGTATCTTTTGGTTCCCAACGGTGTAGGGAAAGGGTAACAGACCAGGAGTCCAGAGACCTGGTTCACAGAGGTACATAAAGTATGCATTTGTTGATTGAACAAATAAATGAATGTCTGTTCAAGTCATTTCTCCAAATGCTGCCTCAGTTTCCTCTTTTTTTTTTTTTTAATAAGAGGGTTGGCCTGAAGCAGTGATTCTCAGTTTGTCTGTATATTAGAACTGTCTGCAGAACACCTAAGAACGATCCAAGCCTAGAATGCACCCCCTTATATAATCTCTTGGGGTAATTCTTCTCAGTGTCTGTGATTCCGGCTTTCCTTGTTGCCCTCCGCTGTCCCCACTTCGACTCTGCATCCCGTAAGGGGGTGACAATTTTACTTTTCAGAGCTTGCTAGTAAGCTCTTCTCTCGTTGACCCCCTTCTCTGGGGAAGCTGACCCCTCCCAGCTTCACATCTGGGTCTCCCCCGGATTGGAGGAGGGCACGGGTAGCAGCCAGACAGCCAGCTGTGTGGCTGTGTGGGTCAGGACAGGAGAGGAAGCTTAACTTTCTCTGGTGGGGAGAAGTCCCCTGGGAATCAACACTGAACCCGCACCCCAGGGAGGTGAATTCCTGCCTGAGGGAGAGGGGTGGGGGCCAGGAATGGAAGTGGGTTTGGTGGAGCCATCTGGACAGAGAGCGGAGGGCAATGGTAGAGAACAGTGAAATGCTCTTCCTCATTGGACATGCCTCAGGGGCGGAACGAGGTCTCTTTCCCCAATATCTCAGAACCTGCTTTGAGCTTTGGAAAATCAGGTCACCTCAAGCTTTGAGTTTCAGAAACAGACCACCTCCCTCTCCTCATCTGTGTCCTGAGTTAAACTAGGGAAGCTGAGATGGGTGTAGATCCTCCATTTGGGCTGGAAGCAGGGCTGCAGAAGGTAAACGCCACACTGCCCTTTGCGCTGGTCTGGGCAGATAGGGTGGGGATGGTTTTAGCATGGAACTGTAGGTGTATCTGACCTACCAGCCTGGGACCAGCCCAACTGTCAGGATGAGCTGGACCCCACAGGAGGGATCAGCTAGGAGAAGGTAGACTCCCCCGCCTTGGCTGAGAACCTCACACCCTCAACCCTTCCTAGCACTCCCAAATTCTGTTAACTGGTCGTTAGTCCCCACTCGGAGGTGTGCTCCTCTTTTGCAGCGGCCAGTCCCAGTCGGGAGAGGAGCAGTTTGCGGGGAGGCCGTCTGGGTTAGGACTGAAAGTGACTTGGTTACTTTGCTCACTTCACCTCCTCTTTGCCTCCTTTAGGTCCTACCTGAGGTGCCCCTGACCATCCCTGTTCCCCACCCCACCCCGGATCCCGGCAATGCTAACCGCTGTCTGCGGCTCTCTGGGCAGCCAGCACACGGACGCGCCTCACGCCTCCCCGCCGCGCCTCGACCTGCAGCCTCTCCAAACATACCAGGGCCACACGAGCCCGGAGGCCGGGGACTACCCCTCCCCGCTGCAGCCTGGAGAGCTGCAGAGCCTCCCGCTGGGCCCTGAGGTGGACTTCTCACAGGGCTATGAGCTGCCGGGGGCCTCCTCTCGGGTAACCTGCGAGGACCTGGAAAGCGACAGTCCCTTGGCCCCGGGACCCTTTTCCAAGCTCCTGCAGCCGGACATGTCCCACCATTACGAATCGTGGTTCCGGCCAACTCACCCAGGCACTGAGGATGGCTCCTGGTGGGACCTTCATCCGGGCACCAGCTGGATGGACCTCCCCCACACTCAGGGCGCGCTCACCTCGCCTGGCCACCCCGGGGCGCTTCAGGCTGGCTTGGGGGGCTACGTCGGAGACCACCAGCTTTGCGCACCGCCTCCCCACCCGCACCCGCACCACCTCCTCCCAGCCGCCGGAGGGCAGCACCTCCTGGGGCCTCCCGACGGGGCCAAGGCCTTGGAAGCGGCCGCCCCGGAGACCCAGGGGTTGGATTCCAGTCTGGACGGAGCAGCCCGGCCCAAAGGCTCCCGGCGGTCAGTGCCCCGCAGCTCAGGCCAGACCGTGTGCCGCTGCCCCAATTGCCTGGAGGCGGAGCGACTGGGGGCTCCGTGCGGGCCCGACGGGGGCAAGAAGAAGCATTTGCACAATTGCCACATCCCGGGCTGCGGGAAAGCCTACGCGAAGACGTCGCACCTGAAGGCGCACCTGCGCTGGCACAGCGGCGACCGTCCCTTCGTGTGCAACTGGCTCTTCTGCGGCAAGCGCTTCACGCGCTCCGACGAGCTGCAGCGCCACCTCCAGACCCACACGGGCACCAAGAAGTTCCCCTGTGCCGTCTGCAGCCGCGTCTTCATGCGCAGCGACCACCTGGCCAAACACATGAAAACCCACGAGGGCGCCAAGGAGGAGGCTGCCGGGGCGGCCGCGGGCGAGGGCAAGGCCAGCGGAGCGGTGGAGCCCGCCGGGGGCAAAGGCAAGCGGGAGGCCGAGGGCGGCGCGGCTCCCTCCAACTGAGCTCCTCCGGTACCGCCCCCCCCCCCATTGGTCTCCCCTGGGGGCATCCGAAGAGCTTTCCTCCTGGCCTGATGCCTTTGGGGGGCGACTTGAGGAAGAGGAGGAGGTGGTTATTTATTGAGGGGGAGGAAAAGTGGTGCCGGGTCGGGGAGACGGGGCGCTAGGTAGGGGTGTTTTGGTCTCGGGGCCGGACGAAAAGTGGCTAGGCTGGGGGGAGCTGCGCATGCCCCTCTGTCCCCCCCCCCCCCCCCTTCATCCCTTATTTTGCTCCTGTCCCCAGGCTCGGGGGTTGGGGTGGGGTACCCCTACCGCGGCTGGAGGGTGGAGGGGACCTGCTGGAAGAGATGGCGCGTCCCTGGAGCAGAGAGGAGTGGGGCCGCCCCCGGCGCTGAGGGTAGTTGTCTGGACACGTCCTTAGCGCCTGGGAACCGGGACATAAAAGCGCCTCCGGACCCGCCCTGCGGCCCGGGTCCCTTTCATCCCGCTTTTTAGTGCTTCTGTCCCTATGGTTTCCCGAGGGAGAGCTGAGGTGGGGTAGGGGAGGCAGGGGTCCCCCTTAGGGAGCGGTCTCTATCTGGTTGGGAGGGTTGTTGCTGTAGAAATAACTCCTTTGATGTGCCTCCCGGTTAACCCTTCCAAACCCACTCTGATGGGGCCATGAAGGAAGAGAGGAAGCGGCCAGAATCCGGGACAGCCTTGCAGCCAGAGCTGTGGGGTCGAGGGGAGAGCTAGATTGGGAAGGGGGAGGGCAAAAAAAGTCCCCTTCTAAAAGGAGAGAAAGGGATTTGGCGGGGCAGTGGAAGGAGCTAACCCCTTCCCTCTCTAACTCGGATTCAGTCCTTAACTCATGGTTTTTATGAAAAATAAAGTTCAGTATAGTCCACATTCCCCATCTGTTACCTGATGTAGGTTTTCAAAACAGCCAGAAGCCCCCACCCTAGAATTGATGTAGGTCCCTCATCCCAGGTCACCCATCATTTGCTTCTCCCTTAGGGACGAGAGGAAGAGGGTTACTTGGTTGACCAGGGAGTAGGTAAGGTGTCCCAGCACAGGGACCTACAGTGGTCCCCACTTGGAGCGGAGGACTCTGCCTCTGCCCACCTGCTCACTAAGCCCCAGGTCTTTCTTTGCTCTGCCCTTTCCTTTCTCTGCTGCCTGCAAGACTGGCCCCTCCTATAGAGTGTGTGTTAGAAGGCTCCTTTCTCCCCATTTTGACTCTGGGCAGGGGGACTCCCTTTGCATATGAAGGAGGTGTTCTCCTAGTGGAAGGGGTCTGTCTTCTGAGGTGATATCCAGGAAGCTGTTCCTGTCCCCTTCTTTAGATGCTAGAAATACATCCTGATTGTGATCCTGGAGTGGGGACTGGGGAGGGGAAAGCCTAGCAGGGGCAGAGCCAGAGTCAGGCAAAGGGAAGGAAGCTGTTGGGGGAAGGATCTGGAACTAGCGGGCTTTCCCAGGCTAGAGGTAGAGGCCATAACATTCCCCCTGACCTCCCCTTCCCCCTTGCCCCTCTTTCTCTACCCAGACCCCTATGCGAGGATTAGTTGTGTATTGATTTTTAAGTTATAAGCAAAAGGTATTTTATTTAATATTAGGGCATGTGTGTGTGCATGTTGTTTGTACGTGTGTGTGTGTTTCTCTACTGAGCCTGGGGTCTCCAGCTAGAGAGACCCCACCTTGTTCACCCCGTCCAAGGTCCTAGGACATAGGCCCACAGCGTCTCTTCCTCCCTTAGGGATGCTGGAGCCCAGTCCCCAGGACTGGGAGCTAAATGGGAAGTGGGTCTGGGGTCTGGGTAGGAATATGTGTTTGTGTAAAAAAGGGAGCCCTTCTTAAAAGGGACAGGGTGACTCTCCCTGAGAGGCTCATGGGCCTGGGGTAGTTTAAGAATAATGTTCTTTCTTTTTGCTCCCTCTTTTCCCTACCTCTTGCTACCCCAACCAGAGGTCCCTTTCCTTGCTGAGAGGGTTGGGGGCAGGAGAGATCTGGGAGCGCCTGCAGGCTGCCTGGGCAGGTGGAGAGGGGGAGAGAGGGAGGGCACTGTGGGTGTGGGATGCCTTTCTCCTCCACCCATCGAAACCAGCCACCCCCTCCTGGTGCCACCAGGACAGTCTTCCCCAGTGACCATCCTATGGGGAACTCCTGAATGGCTGTTCGAGGTTGTAGGGGGACACCGATGTTCCCCCTACGGAGGCCTTGAGCTCCAAGGGTGCCGGTGCGGGCTTCGGACAGGTTTTCTTCTGCTCCCCTCCTTCATAGATCTAGGTTGCTTGGCTGTCTGCCCCCCTTCTAGGCAGCCCCCTAGAGGAGAAATGTAGGATTTTTTTTTCTTTTAACTGCTGTGAACCCACTTTGGGGCCGGGGGGGAGGAGGAGGAAGAAACAGCCTGTGTTTTTTATGCCATAATAAAGTCATCAACCACATCATTGCTTCATTTGTCTTCCAGCTCTGGTTTCCTTTTTGACTCAGTGTCCCTTAGCAGTGAGGACGAGGCCGGCTGCTGGGCGGGGTGGACACTTCCCTTTGATCCTGCAGCCCTGCGCAGCCTCACCTCCCTTTGTTTGGGGCAGAGCTGAGCCGATTGAAGAAGGGTCAGATCCTTCCCTGGAGGTGGCTAATGCCCAAGGAAGGAGGAGCTCCCTCAGGGTTGATAGCTGGGCTGACTGTCCCTCCCTGGGGGATAAGAAGGTTCTAGATATTTCCTTCCTCCACATATAAGCCCTCTCTTTCCCCTCCTCTGCCAAGAATGCTGGTTCCCTGCCTTCCCAGGGAGAACCAGCCTCTGGAGCCCCGTCACCCCGCCCCCGTGGGGGTGTGATCAGTCCCTCTGGCTGTCAGTGAGGCGGGGGTGACTGACAGCGATTTCTTCACCCAGGATGATCCCTATCAGGGACAAGGCGATGAAAGGCAGCCAAGATATCTGATGGGCTCCCGCCCAGCTGGAAAGTATGAGGGAAGGATCCTACTGCAACTCTCAGCTAGAGGGCCCGCCACAGTTACACAACCACAGTGTGCACAAACGCACCCTCACTGGACCCATCGGGCATCCTTGGATATGCAGAAATGCCCATCTGTATACACTTTCCCGGGCTGCCCAATTTCTGGTATTGCAGCTGGTGCCTAATTCATGTGCAATGAGAAACAAACACCTTATGACTCCAGAGTCCCAAAGCTAGGAAGGTTGACAGAGGATCGATTTGGGACTCCAAAGGGGCAGGCCAGATTACCGTGTAGTTTTACCTTCCCATCCTACATTTTGGCCAAAATTATTATCTTCCCTAGTGGGATTCCGGTTTCCCCCATTCCACCCCTAGCCCAATTTCCTGGAGCCAAATCTGGTACCCAGACTGGCCTCTCTCATCACTTGTTGGGGAGAATCTGGAGTCACAAAGTGTAAGGCCACTTTGGGATATGGGGGGCGGGGTATCAGAATGATTTAGGGGGTGGAGCTGGAAGCAGACTCATTTTGGGGGGAGCAACTGTTTATTTTCTCTTGCTCCTGGATTTGGAAGCCTGGGAAGAGGGGCGGGCACACAAAGTTCCAGTGATGGTGACCTCATGCCCATCAGCCCCACTCCTTGGGGTGCTTCTTTTGTCTTCCAAGAGGTTGGGGGCGGGGGGAAGTTAGACCCCAGGAGCCTGGTGAGTCCTCTCCTCCTTTAGCCCATCGCTGCCCCCAGGGACAGGAGGGCAGCTGTGGGGCCGGCTGGGCCTGTCTGGGCAGGGCCAGGGCCACCCCTCCTCCCCTCGCAGCTCCTCCTGCTGACCCGCATTCTTAGCGGGGGCCTTTGGTGGGGCTCTGATGTTTGCTCACTGGCTCCGATCGGCAGCAATGCTGCTTGGCTGGCCTGGCCCCCCTGAGGGAGCCCAAAGCCACCATTGATGCCTCAGATCTGGTGCCCCCACAGGGATGATCCTGGAGGGGCCGGGAAGGAATTAGGGAAGTCAGACCATGTGGGCTGACCCTTTGGGCAACCTCTCTGAGTGGCCATCTGCTGTCTTGGGAGGTGGGAGTACAGGCCTTCTAGGGTGTTCCAGTGAAATCAGGAATGGGAAAGTGACCGAGCCGCAGGCCGCCTGGGAACTGCAGCCTGGGGCTGCGCTATGGTCCCGCGGACACACACTGCCCCACCGCGGGCAGCAGGGGAAGTGCAGGAGTGGAGCTGGCTTTGCGGCAGGCTGCTCCGGGTGCTCATGTTCGTCAGCACGCAGCCTTGATGTTTGCTTCTGGAATGACGTCCAAGGGCAAGCTCACAACCCCTCCCCGACAGCGCACCTGAAGACGCCTTCACTTTCCATTAATTCTGGTGAGCCCGACTGCTCAGCATGTTAGCCGTGCAGGTTTGAAGAGTCTCAGGATCCAAATAGTCTGGCTGTTTCCGCCTGGTAGAGGGCATATTAGAGTCACCCATGGAGTTTTTCAAGACACCCTGATTCATTTTCCAGCACCCCACCAAGTTATGCCCTTAGGGACATATTAGAGCAGCGCTTCTCAAACTTGACACTAGGGGTGGTTTTTTTTTTTTTTTTAAATAACTTTAAAAAAAAGTATTTATTTAGAGAATGCAAGAAGGGGAGGGTCGTAGAGAGAGAGGGAGAGAGGATCCCAATGCAGAGCCTGACGCAGGTCTCGAACGCACAAACCTTGAGGTCATGACCTAAGTGGAGGTCAGACACTTAACCAACTGAGCCACCCAGGCGCCCCTGTGCTAGGGGTGTTGTTAACATACTTCAGATTCAGTAGGTTTGAGGTGGGGCCCAAGATTCTGCATTTTTAACAAGCTTTCAGGTGATGTTGATGCAGGCAGTCTGTGGACACTGAGTAGTGGAGTATTAAAGTATTATGTTGTGCTGTGGGAGTCACGTGGTTGAAAACTAATGCCTCCCCTCCCTCCCCAAACCATGGCTGAGAACCACTGATCTACTTCAATGCCATCATTTTGCCACTGGGGAAACTGAGGCCCTCAAAGATAAAGTGACCTGCCCAGACAGCCACTGCAGCTCCATAGCAGATTCAAGACAAGATGCCAGTGTTTAGAGTTCCAGGCGATGCTCTTCCCTGCCTCCAGCCCAGCTTCTAGGTCGATTCATCTTACAAGTGGCAGTCCCCCTTCTGAAAATGAAGCCCACCTCCTTGGGGACAGCTTCCTCTTCAGAATCGGCCTCAGATACCTACAGGCAATTAGAAAGTATCTTAGATTTCAGCTCCCCCAACACCCTTATCTGGTACACCTGCCCACAGTCGGCCTCCTGGGGGAAGCCATGGCCTCTGTGCCTTCATTCCCATCCCAGGAGAGACCACAGGCTGGGATGCTGTGGCCAGGGCTCTGAACAGCAACCCTGACTGTTTGGCAGGATGGATGTGGGAGAAGTAGATAATCTGCAGTATCTCTCCTGTCCCCATTTCTGGAGGGCTTCATAGAGCAAAAAGGGGTGAGATGCGTTTGCTTAAATGCTGGTAATGGAGATGCATTATAGAGGAAAATGACCTGGAAAGCAGAACATTTGGGATCAGAGTCCAAATCCCCACACCGGTATGTGCCCCCTTGGCCAAGACTTCTCCTTTGTTGTTTCAGTTTCACTATATATAAAGGCGCAAAATCTTTGGACTAGAAATTTCCAAATTTCCTTTCAAAGCTATTTTCCTGTGAGTTTGAGCACTGTGGGCCAGAATCTACCTTTGGGGAGTCAGATGGGTTTTGAGCATATGTGCATTTAAAAAATGCATTACAGGCGCCTAGGTGGCTGGGTTGAGCATCAGACTTCCGCTCAGGTCACGATCTCGCTGTTTGTGGGTTTGAGCCCCGCGTCGGGCACTGTGCTGACAACTCAAGAGTCTGGAACCTGCTTCGGATTCCGTGTCTCCTTCTCTCTCTGTCCCTCCCCCATTTGTGCTCTGTCTCTCAAAAATCAATAAATGTAAAAAAAAATTCTTTTTTAATGCATTAACTTAAGTTATCCCTAGACCTCCTTCCCTGTAACAATCTTTCAGATCTTATGCCCTGGGGGGGAGGTACGGCTAGGTTGCACCTTTGTAATTGAAACCAGGACGCTGCGAGCTGAGGTTTTTCCTCCGGATGCCCCAGTAATCCGCGCTCTCTAACAAATCTGGCTGGTTTTTCTTTCCTCTCTTTTTACGTGGGTTCCTTTCCACCTGCAGATGCCTCTCCCCATGGTGTCTCGGCTGGAAGTGCCCGTGAGCCGTCCGAGCTAGGAAGGGCAGGCGGACGGGCAAGGTCTCCCACGCTGCTGCGCTCCAAGAAGTAGTATTGGCGCGCACCCTGGTGGAAAACCAAGGAACTGCAGGCGCTTGGTTCCGGCTCCGCCCCCCGGGCCAAAGCCTTCCAGGTCACCTGTGAGCCTCCGCCCAATGACCCGAAGCCGAGGCGGTGGCGCCCGAGACTAAGCCGGGGATCTTGGAGGGAGACAGGGTGAGGGGCAAACGGTATTGGGGAGGCGAGAATGTGGACAGAAAAGGGGCGAGGGAGTGGGGTGGGGTGGCGAGGGAGGTGGTCCCGCGACGGCACTGGTGGGTCGGGCTCCCCGTTGGGCAGGGCCCTGGGAGCTTGCGGTGTGCGCCCGCCTGCTGCCTCCCAAGCCTGGAGCCTGGGCTGTGCACGCCACGCATCGAGTGTGTCCAGAACCCAACAGCAGTGTCTTCCCTGAGTGCCTGTTTACACGTGTTGGGAAGGGGGGGGCTCCCTAGGGCTGAGCTCTGGCCAGGATGGTGGAGAGGCGGCGTGAGGGGGACACATGCACCTCCACCTCTCCCCAGATGGCTTCGTGGAGCTCTGACACCCCGTGTTCCTGCGATTGCTTTGTTTCCGTGCCCCCGGCCTCGGCCATCCCAGCTGTGATCTTTGCCAAGAATTCCGACCGACCGCGGGACGAGGTGCAGGAGGTGGTGTTTGTACCAGCAGGCACTCATGCCCCTGGCAGCCGGCTCCAGGTGGGTTAGGCCTTATGGAAGGGGCGGGAGGTGTGGTCGATCTAGGCAGTCTTCTAAGACCCTCCTCCTCTGCGCCTCGCACCTGGCAAGTCCCCGGATGTGGTGGGAAGAGCGTGACCTTCCAGTCTATCAACCTGGACCTGGCCTGTTGTTTAGCTGCTGTCCACCTCGGTTTCCTCATCTGTACAATGGGAATGATAAAACCCTTTCTGAATGGACTCCCTCTCTCCTCCCTTACCTGCAGTGCACCTACATTGAGGTGGAACAGGTGTCAAGGACTCACGCTGTAATCCTGAGCCGCCCTTCTTGGCTGTGGGGGGCTGAGATGGGCGCCAATGAGCATGGTGTCTGCATTGGCAATGAGGCAGTGTGGACCAAGGAGCCAGTTGGAGAGGGGGAAGCCCTACTAGGCATGGACCTACTCAGGTGCGGACCCTGCCTTCCCTCATCTCTACACACTGAAAGGCTGAGAGCCGAGGACAGACCCAGGCCATCCTCCCCTCCCCTCAGCTAGATTCACCAGGGCCTCCTCCTTTTTGTCCCCGTTGCCCATCACCAGAGAGGCCGCCCCTGCTCCTCCTCTCTCCTGGCCCCATCGCCACAGTCTGGTAAGGAGCTCCCGAATGTGGCCGCTTCTGGGCCTCTCCTGGCCCAGAAATAGGGCAGTGGTTTCAAATTTCTTTTTTAAATAGAAGTACTTTTTTTTTTTCTTTTCCCCTCCCAACTGAAATCTCATATGGAGTCCCGATTTACAAAACCAGTAAGAGCAGAGCAGCTCTGGTTGAAGAGAGGCTGGGGAACTCGGGCCCCTTCTTTCTCTGAAACCGCGTTTCTGGGACCCTCAGAGAAGAACTTGAAAAACACCCGCCTAACTGCGCTTTCATACAACCAATGCTGGCAGATTTTTTTGTGTGACTTGGGCCTCTCTGGGCGCCTTCCGTCCATTGGAGCTTCCGTCACCAGCCACTGACGCTGCGTTCCCCTTCCGTGCATCCCTTCATGCCAGGCTGGCTTTGGAACGGAGCAGCTCTGCCCTGGAGGCCTTGCGTGTGATCACAGACTTGCTGGCGCACTACGGGCAAGGGGGCAGCTGCCGGGAGGACCCCACACCGTTCTGCTACCACAACACATTCCTGCTGGCTGACCGGACTGAGGCGTGGGTGCTAGAGACGGCAGGGAGGCTCTGGGCTGCACAGAGGATCCAGGGTGAGAGCCCAGGGCCGGGGCTCGCCTCCCAGAGCTGTCCCCTTTTGCCAGCCTCGGGAGGGGGTGGGAAAACCCTGGGTGAAGGGCAGGGCGGATCCACGTGCAAACTTCTCACTGGCAGGCACACCCAAGGAAGGTGGGAAGTGAGCCCAGTGGGGAACTTCTCTCCCCACTTTACCTGCTTAAATCCTCTCGTACTTGAGCTGGCCGCCTCCTCTGGGGAGCCTTCCTGGACTTCCTGGTGGTCAAGTTTCCCCCTTATATGCAAGCAGGTGCCTTTTCATCATGTGCACCACGGTTGCAAGCTCACATTTATTTCTGTGATCATTTTGTCTGTCTCCCGCTCCACGGGGGCAGGTCCGTTCTCTTCACCATCATCTTCTTAGCACCTGGCACAGAGTAGGTGCTTAATGACAAATGAGCCACCCCCCGCCCCCTACTTCTCCACAGAAGGGGCCCGTAACATCTCCAACCAGTTGAGCGTAGGCACGGACATCTCGGCCGAGCACGCAGACCTTCGGACCCGTGCCCTGGCCCAGGGCTGGTGGGATGGGCAGAGCACTTTTGACTTCGCTCAGGTCTTCTCCCTGACCCAGCAGCCTGTGCGCATGGAGGCTGCCAAAGCCCGCTTCCGGGCCGGGCAACAGCTTCTGCAGCAGCAGCAAGGTCAGTGCGTGGACGGCGGTGGGGTGGGGGCCAGGAGGGCCACAGTGGTGCCAGCCTCTCTCCTCTCCCACAGCTTTGATCCAAGGCCAGAGGTCCCCCTTCTGCCCGGAGGGCCCCTCAGCCTGTCCTCCTTCGCAGGGGGCATCACGGCAGAGGTGATGATGGGCATCCTCAGGAACAAGGAGAGCGGCATCTGTATGGACTCTGGAGGCTTTCGCACCACGGCCAGCATGGTGTCCATCCTGCCCCGGGATCCCACACAGCCCTGCGTCCACTTCCTCACCGCTACTCCAGACCCATCCAGGTGAGAGGAATGGGGGCGGGGAAGGCGGGGGAGAGGGTGCCAGGCGGGGGAAGATCGGGGGGATGTGATAACCTTTGTTCCCTCCATCTCTGTCCCGTTAGGTCGGTGTTCAAACCTTTCATCTTCGGGGCGGGGGCGGCCCAGGCCCCCCAGGTGCTGTCCCCCACTTTTGGAGCACGGGACCCTGTTCGGACTCAGCCCCGATTCCAGACTCAGGTGGATCGCCGGCACACCCTCTACCTCCGGCACCAGGTGGCCCTGGGGCTGATAGAGAGCGAGCAGGTAACCCTCGGGGAATAGGGGCTACTCTGGGGCCATGACTCACTTCTCCCGCCCCCAGTCGGGATTCTGGAAATATGAGGGGATCCGGGAGGGGAGGAGAGACTCCAGAGTTGGGGGGAGCGGAGTCTTTGCCTTCAAAGCCAGCTGCCCAGGAGAAGACCGGGTGCCCTGTCCTTCCTCCTGCTTGTGGCAGATGGCAGGCGTCTCCCCTCCGTCCAGAGGGAAGCCTGTCCCTGGGACCCATCTCCACCTTTCCTGGGCAGGATCGGGGGCAGCAGCTCCGGCAGAAGCAGCGGGATCTGGAGCAGGAGGGCCTGGAGGCTGCGCGGCGGCTGCTGGCTGGGGAGCAGGTGCCACCCCCACAGGAGCTGGGCGGCCTCTTCCAGGCCTTTGTGGAAAGGGAGAGCCAGGTGTATGCCTGAGCACCACAGGGCCGGGGTGGGCACAGGACCCCAGTGCAATCCCTTTGCTCCCCTCAGCCTTGTTTTGGGTGGCCAGCTCGGCCTTTGCCTCAATAAAGTATGTTATTTCCCTGTTCAGTGAACTTGATCCCAGGTCTGGCAGGGGCAGGAGAGCCAAATGAGGGCAAAGGACAGCCCTGAGCTGGCTACAGGGCTTCTGGTGGACTTGCCAGGCAGCATAATCTTCTCACTTGGGTGATGGAGAAGGTTGTGGAAGGGGCCTGTGAGGAGAGGTGCCCCCCGGCCCCCCCAGGTGTGTGAGCGCATGTGTGCAAGAGATCACGCCTGGCACAAAATGGGGCTACTATCTGGGGAGAATTAGAACCGTGGGGTTTTGGGTCCTTGGCTTGAGCCTTGGAAGGGCAGTCCCTGGGAGCGGCAGTGAGATGGCATCTACCACAAGATGATGCCCACTCAAGACCCAGGAAGCTGGGGGGGAGGGGTTGAGGTGTGCCAGCCCTTTGGGTAGTTCCCGAAAGGTCAGACACGTGTTCTTTAGAATCAGGTTCTGTGTTTCTGTGACTGTTTCCCACTACCCTGACGGCTTGCTTCCCCTGAGATGCCCCCCCCCCCCCCGCAAGTGACGTGAAAGACGCATTCAGGGCCTGGAGACATTTTTTATTGGGGTGGGCTCCTGCCACAGGAGAGGGGTCTGAGAAGGAGACCCTGTTTCTTCCCCATTCCTTGTTCCTGTGGCATTGCTGATAGGGAGGGACTGCACTTCATTTCTTGACTCTTTTGGTCACCATTTTGGTTGTGCTGGGGGCCCCAGCCAGTGAGGCCTTGGGGGCTGTGGCTGCTCGGGCCCCCTCCTTTGCCTGGACAGTGCTTTGCTGGCTGGCCACCAGAGGGCAGGGTTTCTTGGTGGCAGAGGTGGCTTGTGGCAGGGAGGCGGGCTTGGGGGGTGTCTCCTTCCTCCGCGTGGGAGTGACAGAAGGACTGCCATCCCTAGCCAGGGCCCCCCCCCCACTCCCCGCCCCGGGCGGCTGGGGGAGGTCGGTGAGGGCGGGCTTTGTCCCCATCCTCAGGAGGTGCTCCGTCAGGGCTGCCTGCTGCCTGAGTTCCTTGTGTCTGCTCATCTCCTGCTTCAGCTCCTCGAGGAAGCCTGCGAGGGGCCAAGATGGGAGGCGGCAGATGGCCTGGCAGGACGGCCCCTGGGCTGAGGCGGGAGTTCTCTGGCTGACACCCTGCCCAGACTAACCCTCTGTCGGCCCTAATGGGGAGGGTGAGTCGCCTGCACGCCAGGCTGATACCTGGCCCCGGCTGTACCATGCTCTGACCCAGATGCTGGTCTGGGCCTGGGGCCTCCTCCCTCGCCCCCGCTGCTATCTTAGCTTCCCCAGTGCCCCACAGGGCGGAGGTGAGTTCTAGGGAGGGCGCAAAGCCTTGGAAAGCCCGGCCACCTCGCTCTGTGCAGAACGGACCACTCAGCTCCGGGAACTCCTCGTCCTCGTCGCTTGAGTCTTTATCCTCCTCGTCCGAGGCCCAGCGCTCTAACACAGGCTGCTTGTCCAGGTCCAGGAGCAGCGGCAGGGCTTCTGTCACTAGCTCCCTGCAGGGCAGAAAGGGCAGAGGCTACCCAGGAGGGCGGCCCCGGGTGGGGGGCCTGGGAGGGCGTGCAGGCACAAGCCATAGGAACCGCACCCAGAGGGGTGGTGTTCACAAGCTGGGAGACGGGCCTGCGCTCGGCCCCAAAGAGCTAAGGGCTGGCTCCGTGTGGACCTCTGTGTGTGTGTGTTGGGGGGGGGGGGCGGGGTGGAAGAGAAAAAGCGGCCCACTTGAGCTGGGGTGAGAGACGAGAAGGTGCCATGGATGGTGACCCCAAGTTTGCAGGCCGAGAGGGAGTCCGTGTGGAGTTAAGAATACGAGGAGCTCAGCCATCACCCCATTTCTTCCCACCCTCAATGCATCCTCACCTGTACCCATCCTGGTTGGTGCAGCTGTTTCCACTCAGGTTGAGGATGAGAAGGCTCTGCGGGAATTCATCTGCACACACCAAAGAGAGGGCAGTGAGGGTCCCATACCCACCTTCTGGCCCAAAGCCACTGCCTCTTTCCCACCTCCCAGGACCCCCAGAGGCTTTGCCGCCAATACAGGCATAGGGAGGTGGTGGCAGAGGGGAGGGAGGGAGGGTCCTGCCCAAGTCTTAGCCCGTGAGCCGGGGCAAGGACATTCCTACCCAGCTTCAGTGTTTCTATCAGGTTCTCTGAAAGGTCCAGAAACTGGAGATGTGGGAGGTCATGGAGGTTTTCCACCTGCCTGATTTGGTTTCCTGCCAGAGACAGGAAGCTGCAGGGGAAGGGAGGGGTGCAGAGACAGAGCTGAGTCACAGAACCGCCAAAGGAAGGGAGGAAGGCAGCAGGCACTCGGGGCCCCTGGCTGAGCAGCCACACAATGGATGGGGACACATGGTCTTCTGGGGTGAGAGAAGCAGAGTGAGGCTTGCGGGGTCCTGAGCTGACCAGACTTGGAGACGTCTGAGCCGGTCAGTTCTCTGGGGTGTCCCCGTGTTTCCCTCCCGACCCCCTCCCCCACGGGCCTGAGCCCTGACCCCACGTACCGCAAGGAGGGGACGCAGGCCAGGTTCTCAATTCGCTGGATCTTATTCTGCAGAAAGCAAATGAGTTGGGAAAACTAAGCAGACCATGTCTGCTCTTGCAGCTGGGGGGCTGGCACCCTGGGAATAATCACCCCACTCCCGGAACTGGAGCTGTCACTCCCTCGAAATGATTTGCTTTCTCTGGGTGGATGGTTAGGGGTGTAAACTTAGGGGCTAGATAAACTTCATTAAAGTATACCCTGCTCACCCCACAACCAAAGAGTGACCTGGAAATCAAGAAGGAAACCAAGGGGCCACGGGGAAATAGGAAAAGCCTTGGTGGTGGCTTATGTACACGGAGGGAACAATGAACATATATTACTTTGATTTTGAAGGTTTCTGTGAAGAAAGGTTAAGGGCACTGGATATATTCAACCTGGAGGAGTTGAATATGTATATCCAATCAACCAACCACCCACTACCACCAGTCAGCCTTCAGGGTTCTAAAGGATGCAGAGGAATCTTCTGGTTCCCTCTTTCATTTCCTCAGAACAGGAAATGCGCTCGAGCTATAGAACACGGGAGATTTAGGAGAGACACCAAAAAGAACTTCTAAACCAAGGGAAGTGTCTGACATACACAAGAAAAACAAACAGTGATTCAAGAGCATGCTCAGGATATCTTTTGGGAGGATTGGTCTTTCAAGAGAATTCCTGATTCATCTGGGAACATTTTCTTTTCTTTCTTTCTCTCTCTCTTTTTTTTTTTTAACGTTTATTTATTTTTGAGACAGAGAGAGACAGAGCACGAACGGGGGAGGGGCCGAGAGAGAGGGAGACACAGAATTGGAAGCAGGCTCCAGGCTCTGAGCTGTCAGCACAGAGCCCGATGCGGGGCTCGAACCCACGGACCGCGAGATCGTGACCTGAGCTGAAGTCGGACGCTTAACCGACTGAGCCACCCAGGTGCCCCAACATTTTCTTTTTTTAAAAAAGATTTTATTTTTAAGCAATCTCTACCCTCAACCTGGGGCTCAAACTTACAACCCTAAGATCAAGAGTCACATGCTCCACTGACTGAGCCAGCCAGGTGCCCCCTCTGGAACAGTCTCAATGAAGGTCTGCCTACCTGAACACCAGGGAATGGGCAAGATGGCCTGACTGGTTGCTTTTACATTAAACAGACTTGGTCCACAGAGGGCAAGGGGGGAGGGAGAGCAGGAGGCAAGAAGGTACCGCTTGCAGATAGAGGCTGTGAAGATTCTGGAGGCCCTCGAGGTTGCTGATAGCAGTAATCCCCTCTCGGTCCAGGCGGACAGTCTGCAGTTCAGCAAGAGTGTGAAACCTGGGGGAACAGTCAGCAGGTGGTGTAACAGATCCCACTTCTGTGGTCCCTTGGCAGGGAAGATGGGAGGGGGTAGGAAAGGGTTTTCAAGCTAAGTGGCTTGGCTGAGATGTCAGGACTTCTTGACTCATGAGGCAGTGTCCAGATCATGAAACCAGGTCAGCCTGGAGACCTGGATCTCGATAAGTAGCACCGGGAAGAATCAGAGGGTGAGAGGAATAGGACCCTTGGATTGGGAACTGGTTGACAGCTTACGGTTCCCAGAGAGACTCAGGGGCCAGGGAAGGCTTCCCTGGGCCAGCTCAGATGGTGGAAGCAGGCACTGGCACAGGGATGAGACCATCTCTGCAGGAATATCCTTTCTCACTTCCCTTTCGAGTGGTCCATGGAAGGAAAATCACTTGATTCATCCACTCATTCATTAATTCCACAACATTTACTGAGTGCCCACTGGAGACAAATGAGAGTCCCTGCCCATCACTATTAGGGAAGCAGGCCAAACATCTAGGACAAGTGGGTGACAGACACATGAAGGGACTAAGGGGGTACATGGACTGTGCACTGAGTCCTCAATAGGGGAGCAGGGAGTGCTTCCTGGAGAAGGTGACGTACAAGTAGGAGTTAGCCAGGAAGGTGAGAGGGGGATGAGGAGAAGGCATTTCAAGCAGAAGGAACAGTATGTGAGAATCCAGGCCTTTTCCAACTTTAGTTGCCCATGAATCCCTTGGGGGTCTTGTTAAAATGTAGCTTCTGATTCAGTAGGTCTGAGGTGGGCCTGAGAGTCTTCATTACTAACAAGCTCCCAGGTGCTCAGCACCATCTGAAAAGGTGCTAAGGTGTGAGAACAGAGGGTCTTGGAGGAATTGTGGAGAATGGCGAAAAAGGCAGCAATGGTCAACTCATGCTAGGGTATTTGGATTTTATCCTGGAAGTACTAGGGAGCCAAGGAAGGTTCTACCAGGGAGTGCCTGATCAGATTTGTCATTTAAAAGGATCGCTTTGGCAACCATATGGGGAGCCTGGACTGGGGGCAGGGAAACTGATGAAGAGTTCATTGAGAGGCGATGGCTTACTTAAGAGCCTTATTCAAGGCAGTTGAGCGGGCATGGTAAAAAGAAGGAAGGAAGGAAGGAAGGAAGGAAGAAAGAGAGAGAGAGAGAGAGAGAGAGAGAGAGAGAGAGAGAGAGAGAGAGAGAGAGAAAGAAAGAAAAAGAAAGAAAGAAAGAAAGAAAGAAAGAAAGAAAGAAAGAAAGAAAGAAAGAGAATAGTGTTTAAGGAGGCAAAGTCGATTAGACATTACCATTGACTGGATGCGTGGAGTAAGTAAAGAGAGGGACAAAGATGAGCTGAAGAAACAGTACAGCTCAGGGGACTGGTCATTCTGTGTGTTTCAATTGTCCAGCACCCCTCTCCTCCCGCCGCACTCACATCTTCTCTGACAGATCCTCATCCTCAGGGAAGGCCAAGTTCCGCTTAGTGATAAGGGTTTCAGTGATGCACACGCCTCCTTCCTCTGGACTCTGGGCAAAATTACCTGTGAAAAGACGAGAATGATTCCCTTATTCTCGGAAGCCTGACCCTACTGTTATCCAACTGTTCTACCCACCTCTCCATCCCCTACTCACCTCCGGGCATGATCTAAAGGCTACTGGCCTGGCGCGGGATTAGCACGAAAGGAAGCAGAGCAACTTAGTCCCCGGGATGGCGGAACCCAGGATGGTATGAGAAGAGAGAATTTCAGAGACTGGAGGGACAAGGGAAAGTGTTGATTCAGGGCAAATTAATGAGGCGGGGTAGAAGACAAAAGTAAATTGAGGAGACGGGTCTGGAGTTTGAGGGGTGCAGAGGGGGCTTCGCTAGTCCCCAATGGGGGACTGTGGGCAGAGAGTGGAGGGTGAGGATCCCGAGAAAAGAGCTGTGCGGCAGAGGCTAACCGTCGTTGCTAGGAGACTGGACGCCAGTTGGAGCGTCAGGGAGCGCGGACTAGGCGTTCCTGGGTTTAGCGCGCATGCGGATTACTGCTCCAGCCGGCGGATCCGGCGGCTGCTTCCGGCCCCAGGGCTTCCCACAATCCTTAGCTCCTTCTGTCTCGCCCGGCTCCTGGCTGTTCTTCCGGTGGAGATGGCTGCGGCCCTGGCTGGGAAGTTGCGAGGGGGTCTCCTGCCCCAGGCGGGTAAGGAGCGGCCCAGGTCCTCACGGCGCGTTCCGGCCGGTGCTCTTAGTTCTCCTCTCCCCTCCTCCACCACTGATCCCCTTCCGTAATCTCTTACTCCAGACAGCTCTCGATGACCCCAGACACCAGCCAGATCGCTGGCCTCCTTACTCCAGCTAATTCCCTGTGACTCCAGATACTAGTGATAACAGCAGCGCAGCAACAACGTCAGCGACAACTGCTGTATTTCTTCCCTATGTCTGAGTACTCCTTCCTTTTCTGGGTTTCTGTAGTCTACCACCTGGCTCTTGCTCGCCTCCGGTTTCCTTTGCTGGAACCACTGCCCGTCCCGACCTTGGCGCTATGCCACCTTTTTACGGTCTCAGCTTAAATGTCATTTTCTCAGGCCTGCCCTGGCCACCTTCTGCAAAGCAGAAATCTGTGTTTTGCACCCTGTTTATTGACCCCCTTTACCCATCATGTAATTTTGCATTTGTTTATTATGTGTCTGTCTCCTGTGTTAGACTTCAAACCCCCTAAGGGCAGAACCATGCTCATTCACCATCGCCAGCAGGTGGCGTGGTGTGGGCGTTAGTAGGCCTGAAATAGATGTTTGTTTAATGAATGGTTTTGAGCACATGATACAGGCCAGGCACAGTGATAAATGATTTACATGTATTATCTCATTTAAATCTTAAAGCTTGTCATGAAGAAGTCATTACCATGGTCTCTTTACAGGTGAAGAAGTTCAAGTTTAGACCAGTTGAGTGACTGGTCAAGGTCACAGCTAGTAAGTGGCAGAAGAGAGATTAAAATCTGGTTCCATCTGTTCCAGAGCCCTGTGTTCTTAGGTTTTGTGGCTGCTGGCAATAAAACCTCTCACCCCAGCAAACGTGCATGCTCCCTGTTAGAACCACCTTCTAGCTGAATTTTGCCTGAGATTCCATCTCAGTCTTGGGAAAGGCTGCAGGTGGGAGGCTCTAGCCTGGGTGCTTTTGTCCAAGATGAAGGGGTCACTTGGGCTTAGGGCTTTCAAGTGGCTCCCTTGTCTTCCGAGGGCTACTCTTCACCGATGGCTGCAAACAAGAAGAGAGGCAAGGGAGGCCTGTTTGGGGGAGCTGTGAGCGCTGTATAACTTCTTTTCCCTCCTGCTTCAAATCATGGGAGAAGGCTTCAGAGCAGTGCTGAGAGCAGTGGTTTTGCGACATCAGCATGCATCTGTAACCCCTGCAGGTCTTATTAGGACACTGTTTGCTGGGCTCCCTTCCAGAGCTCCTGCTTCAGTAGGTCTAGGACAGGCCCTGGGAACTTGTATTTCTAACACGTTCTCAGATGATACTGATGTTGCTGGCTGGGTGGCAGGAGTGCACCTTGAGAACCACTGGCTTAGACCAGGGGTTGGTATGTTGTGGCAGAACTGGTCACCATGTTTTAGAAATAAACTTTTATTGGAATACAGCCACATCTGCTTGTTTCGTATTGGCTATGATTGCTTTCATGATACAGTGGCATGGTTGAATAGTGGCGACAGACTGTATGGTTCTCGAACTTAAAATATTTACTCTTCGGCCATTTTAGAAAAAAAAAATTGCTCAACCCTCACCCCCCCCCGCCTTTTTTTTTTTTTTTTAATTTTTTTGTAACGTTTATTTATTTTTGAGACAGAGAGAGAGCGTGAATGGGGGAGGGGCAGAGAGAGAGGGAGACACAGAATCGGAAGCAGGCTCCAGGCTCTGAGCCATCAGCCCAGAGCCCGACGCGGGGTTCGAACTCACGGACCGCGAGATCGTGACCTGAGCTGAAGTCGGATGCTTAACCGACTGAGCCACCCAGGCGCCCCTACCCCCGCCTTTTTTTAATGTAGTCAAAATACTTTTCCTTTGTTCTCATCTTTTCCCCCATCTCTGTGCATGAAGAAGAGCTGGCGAAATGGGAGCCTCCAAGGATCAAGCAGCTGACCTAAGGTCGCCCGTTAAAGAGAAGTTTGGGGAGTTTAGGATTCCTAGCAGACAATTCCTTGTTCCCCCCTCTTGTGTTGAGTCTAGCTCTGTGAGCTGTGGTTGGCTTGCCCAGAGGTGAGCTTCTTCTCCATCTGAAGCCCACCGACTAAGGACTCCCAGAGGGCACCCATCACAGCGTTGCCGTTTCCCCTCCCAGGCCGGCTGCCCACCCGCCAGACTGTCCGCTGTGGCTCCAAGGCTGTTACCCGCCATTGTCGCGTGATGCACTTTGAGCGGCAGAAGCTGATGGCTCTCACTGAGTATATCCCCCCCAAGCCTGCTGTCAACCCACGATGCCTACCATGTCCTCCCAGCCCCCCCCAGGAGGTAAGGAGGAGGCTGTCCTTGGTGCTGTGATGCTGGCCATAACGAAGCAGTGCCCAGGACACAGCCCTCCACGTCATTACTTCCCCTCTTTGACCCTGTGGTCCACATGCTTTAAAATGAAACGTGCACTTGATTCTGCTTGGCGTTTGGGGCTCCGTGGATCGGACAGGCCTCCTGGATTTCCTGCATTCTTTACTTGCCTCCAAAAATGTGTGTATGAAAAGCTGTCCAAGCAGGTGGGGGTAGGGGAAAGGATAGCTCCTGTCTTTTTTTTTTTTTTTTAAGTTGATTTATTTATTTTGAAAGAGAGCATGCGTGCGCGTGCAAGTGGGAGAGGGACAGAGAGAGGCAGAGAGAATCCCAAGCAGGTGGAGTGCTGTCGGCACAGAGCCCGATGTGGGGCTCGAACTCACGAACCATGAGATCATGACCTGAGCCGAAATCAGGAGTCGGACACTGAACCAACTGAGCCGCCCAGGCGCCCCGTATCTCCTGTCTTGAAAGGGCTTGAAGTTTCCATGTTTTCCTAGAGAAATGATAAGAGAGTTTTTGTCCTTTAAAAAAGAACAGAAGGGCCAGTGGAGAATTTGTAACTCCACGCTCGTTGTCAGGTCCACAAGCTGTCAACTTTGAAAACACGGTCTTCAGAAGATGAAGTCTTGTCCTGTGCAAATGGCTCAGTTCTGAATTAATGCTGCCAAAGAGTGATCTTGTCTTTATAATTGGTAAAATCCCTCAACACGAGTACAGTGTCAGAGGGATAAAGTAATTTTGACCACATTATTGTCAAATGTTGACTGGGTCAGATGGGTGGCCAGTTCAAGGGGATGAGCGTTCTCAGGTTTGAAAACACTGCTGTAAAGACCGTCGTTACCTGATGAAAATGAAAGGGTGGGGTGGGAGACGGAACTCGACTTGGGAGGCGGGGCCCCAACCCTCCCGCTTGTACACAGATCTTTCCCATGTTTGGGTGTCACTGAGAGCCCCGGCACCCGTCCCTGAGGGAATAAGGGGTACAAGGAGAGAAGGGCAGCTTATGTCCCGTTGGTCATCCCTTCCTGACTTCAGGACACAGGCCTTATCCGGCTCCTCCGTCGGGAGATAGATGCAGTTTTCCGAGACAACCGAATGATAGCTGTCTGTCAGAATGTGGCTCTGAGTGCCGAGGACAAGCTTCTCGTGCGGCACCAGCTGCGGAAACACAAGATCTTGATGAAGATCTTCCCCAACCAGGTAGGCAGCAGCCCTCTGGTGTGGGTGCCCGGATTCCCCTGCCCCCTGCCAATCAGACCCCGCCGTCCCTCCCCACTCCACAAGCCCCCTTCCTCCAGTCTGGCGCCTAGACTGCACTTAGGGGCCGAGGAGACCGTCGGCTTGCACCCTCGGCACGACCTGGCCTGTGATCAGGCCACTGGTCCCCAGTGAGCCCTCTTTCCTGCCGTTCCAGGTTCTGAAGCCCTTCCTAGCAGATTCCAAATACCAGAACCTGCTGCCCCTCTTTGTGGGGCACAACTTGCTGCTGGTCAGTGAGGAGCCCAAAGTCAAGGAGATGGTGCGCATCTTGAAGGGTGTCCCTTGCCTGCCCCTGCTAGGTGAGCACGCACCCCTGCGGGTTGAGGATGGGGGCGAAGGGGAGCGGGGGCTACAGCAGCCCGGTGCCATCTGCTGAGTACATGTGGGTAAGACCGCGGACATCCTTGGCAGGGACATCCTCTCACGGATGGGGCCTGAGTCAGTAGCGCCATTTGTTGAGGGCCGCCTGTGTCAGTCCAGAAGCTGTGCTGGCTCGCTACCCTGCGTCATATCTGCACTGGGTGGAAAAAGAGGGGAGGCAGAGAGAGGGCCCTGCGGGGAGAGAGTTCAGACACCTTGAGACTAGCAGTGGAGTAGGGGTGCTGAAGTCCACACAGACGGAGAAACTCAAATAGCCCAGGTCAAGGGCACTGAGGGACAGTGAGCAATGTTTCCCAGACCCCCCCCCCTCCCCCGCCCCCCGCCGCCCCCCCAAAGGTAAGAATCCTCAGAGGTGATTCTTCTATAGAGAAGACTGGTTTCATAGGTCTCTGTGGACCCCCTGCCCCCATACACACATGCTCCTTGGTTCTTTTAAGAAAGGTTAGGCGACAGTGACTTAGTGGGGGTTGGGCCAGGTGGACGTCTTACGTAAGGGTTTTCTAGGCAAGAGTTAGGAAAGAAGAGAGGGGCTCGGTCCCAAACAGAGTGGCAGTGGGGTGGGGCTGGAGCGAGAACCAGGTCGGGGGTGGGGAGGGTGGGAGGTGAGGCAGGGCGGCAGAGCGCGCACTGGGACGTCAGGTCGGAGCGTTGTTTTCAGAGGAGGGGAGGCGTCTGTGGGGAGCCCAGCTAACCCTGTGTCCTTCCAGGTGGCTGCATTGACGACACCATCCTCAGCAGGCAGGGCTTCATCAACTACTCCAAGCTTCCCAGCCTGGCCCTGGTGCAGGGGGAGCTGGTAGGAGGACTCACCTTCCTCATGGCCCAGACCCACTTCCTGCTTCAGCACCGGCCCCTGCAGCTGACTGCCCTGTTGGATCAGCACATCAGACAGCAACGTGAAAGGGACGCCGTCGTGCCAGCCAGCGGGCAGCCTGACCCTCCTGACCCTGTTCCGGACTCATAGCCAGCCTGTTGTACCCAGCCTGCCCACAAACACGCCGTACCCTTGCCGGCCGTGCCGTCACCCATCAGAGATGTGGAAGAACTTGGGGTGGGGAGTGGCATGTGTTCCCCGACTTCACTGACCACGACCTCCTCAGATACAGGGCCACTCAGAGACGGGGAGGCGCTCCGTTACTCCATTTCCCGGTGGAGGCTCTTAATCAGTGTCTTTGTCCCTAGTTTTCCCAACCGGAGACCTCATAGAAGCAGTCTCTCAGCTCTCCAGGTCCAAGGCAGAGAAGCTGAGCAGATGAGGGCGTTGCTCTCTGCTTCCATGTCCACTGTCCCTTGCTGCCCGTGTCTCCCATCCTATCCCCTCGTGGGTCCAGCGCGCTGGAATAGCTCACCTGGGTAACCGTGCTGAGAATGGCATCTCTGGAGAGCCTGTTGTGCCTGGCTCCGGCCCCACCACTTTACATGCCATTCCCCTTGTCACAGAGAAGAAAACTACGAGGTGGCGAAGTTCGACAGCCAGCCCCAGGTTGTGCAGCTGATAAGAGGCAGAACAGGACTTGAATCGGGTTCTGTCCGCTCTGAAGACCTTGCCCTGGATCTCTGCCCTAGACCTTCCTCCTTAGGGTCCCGGTTGTGCCTAAATGTCAATTCTCCACCCTCGGGGTGTGCCATGTTACGGAAGAGGTTGGGAGCACTGCTTTGTGATAAAATGAAATGCATTTTACTTACTCCGTTTTTGCTGTTTGCAAGCTTATTCTCCCTGTAGACGAATTCTCAGGGCCACCCTTGACTCTCACTTCCTCTCTAGAAAATCCTTCCTCTTTCCATGTCCAGGTCTCTTCCCTCCCTGGACCGACTGGGATGCCACAAATGGCATCTCTTACATGGTTGTCCTTTTGAAAGCAGCTTCCGGCTTTGCCCAGTAGCTAACCTATCCCAAGTGGTTCTGAGCAAAAGAGCTGGGGCAAAACAGAATTCTGTGTTAGGAGGGGGTCTGGAGGCTCTCAAGTGGGAGGCCTCCTCCAAATCTTGGAGAACCAGAAGTTGCTAATGAAGGAGAGAGAATGCTTAACTAGGAGCCTGCCCTTGTCCGTGACTGGCATGAGCAAAGTGGCTGTCAAACTTTCCTCCCAGACTTGGGGCAGTGCCACAGCTTCCTCAGTCCTGGACAGGCACCGTTCTGGCAGTGACGGTGCGCAGCAGCTTTTCTGTGGCCTGGTCCAGGACCAGCTTCCCACAGTGCCCAGCACTGTGCTGCTGTATGCCCCAGGGATGGTTGATCGATGTGAAGTGAATTAAAAGGCCCTTGAGGCTTCTGGGTGTCAGAGCCCATCTAGCCAGTACCGCCCAGTGCTCTCCCTGACTCCAGAAGCCTGCCGGGTGCCAACAATGCCCTCCTGGGGCAGCAGGAGAGGTGCTGAGGCTCTGAATGGCATGGCAAACAGGCATCTCCTGAGAGATGTGTAAGATCCTGGAGGGTAAACCAAGGCCTGGGTGGGGCTGAGGTCAAAGAACCCTGCATTGCCTCCTTCACCTGCTGGCAATGCCTGAGGCCCTGCCATTAAAAACCCACTTCTTTCCAGAAAGCAGCTTCACCGTCCTTAAAGGTGTCCATCCTTTTCACATTCATTTTAATGTGGTTCAGACCTTTCTTAAGGGCTAATTTTTTTTTTTCAACGTTTTTAATTTATTTTTGGGACAGAGAGAGACAGAGCATGAACGGGGGAGGGGCAGAGAGAGAGGGAGACACAGAATGGGAAACAGGCCATCAGCCCAGAGCCTGACGCGGGGCTCGAACTCACGGACCGCGAGATCGTGACCTGGCTGAAGTCGGACGCTCAACCGACTGCGCCACCCAGGCGCCCCTCTTAAGGGCTAATTTTTAATTAGAATTGAGTACTGTGCTAAACACAGTACTCCAGCAGAAGAGCAGAGGTGCTCAGAAAGGGAGGCCGGGGTGGGGGGACCTGAGTGGTTCCAGCTAGCCCTTTCCAACAGCCAGCTGGTTACTGCTGCAGACCCTCTCCTGATCCAGAGACCATGCCAGCTGGGGGTTCTGTGTTAGGCACGGGTACCACCAGCCCCAGTGGGTCCTGACCTGGTGGGGCATCACCCACAATGACAGAGCCTCTGTGGGGGTTGCCCACACAGGGCTGCCTGGCTCTCTCTAGCCGCGGCTGGCCTGCTGACCGTGCTCTTGGCACTGTCTATCGTGGTCCCCCGGGGGCATCCATCCCTTCCTGTCAACCTGATACATTTGCTGGCTCCAAATTTTGCAATCTATTTTCAGATGTAAAACGAGAGGCGGGGGGCGTTAATAAGGAAATGGCCTTGGGTACTAACTAGGGTCAAGGCCATGCTAGTAGGAGTAAACCCTTTACCACCACTGGCTTGAGGCCAGCAGCTCCCCAGTCCTCCGCGGTCTATCTGGAGCTGCGCCCAGTGGGGACTCTGCCCCCACTCCCAAGCTACCTCAGTGCTGGGGAGTCCGCTCAGCCCTGAGTCCTCCCGGGAGCAGGGGGGCAGAGCTGAGCGGCCGCCCGGAGCTTGGCGGGAGGAGGGGCCGGGAAGGGGGAGGTGGGGAGATCCGGCTGGAGGGGAGGCTCCGACGTCTCCTTCCTTCCTGGTTCCTGCAGCAGCTGCTGCCACTGCTAGGCTCCGTGAGGAGGGAGCGGGCGACTCGGAGACGGTGACTCAGAGGCGGAGAGGCGCGCGCGGGCCAAGGAGCACTGGCGTCCATGGACCCTGGGGTAAGGGGCCCGCGCTGGCTTTGGCTGACATACCCCAGGCAGGCTTCTTCCCACCTGAAGCTGGCGGGTCTGCCCCTCTGGAGACGGGGGTGGGAATGGAAGTGGAAATGGGGCACCCACCAGGCTCCCCTCGACCCTGCACCCTCTACTGACAGAGCCCCCCCCCCACCCTCCACCCGCCAGCAGTGAGGGGCCAGGATTCTAGGGGGCCAGGAAAAGGACACAGAGATACCCAAACACCAGAAGAGTTTGGGAACTTTCAATGGCCAAATGCAGGAGTTTTACCCCCCCCCCCGGGTCAGCCTCTCGCACCCTGGGCCCCTCCGTCCCTACCTCCTGGCCACCACTACCCCACCGCATCCCTGTCCCTTCCCGGCCTTCGCTCCTCAGGTGCTTGCTGGCTCCACTGGAAGATCTGAGCTGTTTCCCCAGCCTCGGGCCAGCCTCGCCCCTCCAGTCCCCTCCCTGTCTCACACACACAGAACCTCATGCATTATTGATCTCCTCGAGGAGCCAGGATGGCCAGGGCTGGTGCCAAGGGCGCCTGTGGGCACTGCTGCGGGACCTGTGTGGACCTTGGCATGTTCTTGGCCGCCTCTTCTCCCGCCCACAGTGCCTCAATGGGCACTGAAGCAGGGTCCCCTGCTTTCTCCGGGTGGGTGTTACTTCTCAGGAACCCCAAGGACCAGGATGGTAGAATGGAGGCTTTGAGGGGCACCGAGGGTCTCAGGTGGGCATCCTACGGTGGAGGCACAGAGAACAGTGGGGGCTGGCTCAGGCCTCAGTTTCCCGATGCCGAAGACAGAGGATCTGGAGACTGATTAGCGGGGAGTTGGGATGACAGAGAAATCTCCCACCCACAACAGCAGGTGGAGGAGTGTCCAGGGGTCCTGGAGGAAGAGAAGCCAGATTGAGATCTTGCTTGTCCAGTCTCGGAATTCCTCTGCCCTGTTTTAGAGTCTCTTTTTTTTACTCCCATGCCTCCTCTTTGCTCCCCCCCGCACCACACCCCCCGCCCTAGGGAATCTTCCAGAGAAAGCACCAAGTGTTTCCTAGAGCCTGAGAATGTGGGCCCAAGGTGGGGCTGGGCGGACTTTTGTGGTTGTCTCTTGGCGCTGGCCTGCGGACCGCGTGCAAGTCCACCTCTCCGGGAGCAGTGGCCACAGCTGGAGGGTGTAGACAGGGAAACCCGCCCAGGGTGGGGAAGGGACAGACTCAGAGAGACATGGCAGGTGAGCAGAAGATGTTGGTGAGCCCTTATCTCAGAGGGTGCGGGAAGGGTTGGAGGCTGGGAGGGTGACAGCAGGGTCTGTGCTAATGGGGTCTCTCTCTTGCTTCAAGGGTCCCCTCAGGACAAGGTGACATCCTTCTCCTTCCACCCTGCTCTACCTTCTCAGCAGGGAGTGGCTGCTCCCATCTCCATGGACTTCCAGGAGAGGGTCCCTAACTCCTTGGCCGAGAGCATTCAGTCTGCAAAGTCCAGCAGTGCCCTGCAGGTCTGAGATGGGGAAGCAGGCAGTGGGTGGATAGAGCTTGGCCCCAAAGTGGGGGGGGGGGGGGGGCAGATTTGGTCACCTCACCGGCTGCTTTCCTACTTCTCTGTCCTGGACTGCAGGCCTCTGAGCTGTGGGAGGTAGAGGAGGAGCCTCGGGGCAGGCTGGGAGCAGAGAGTATCATGCCCGAGAGGCAGGAAGGCCACCTGCTCAAGAAAAGGAAGTGGCCTCTGAAGGGCTGGCACAAGGTAGGGTGGGCTGGGCAAAGGGAGGGGCCAGATGCAGAGGCGAGTGGGGGATGGGGGGGAAGGGTGTAGGCAGTACTGGGTGTGTGTGTGGAGGAGAAGAAAAGTCCATGTGTGTGGTTGCTCTCTCCCATACCCTTTTCTGCCGGCCTCCTGGGTTCTCGTTCCTTCTGGGCAAACACAGAGATACTTTGTGCTCGAGGACGGAGTCCTTCACTATGCAACGACGCGGCAAGAGGTGAGTCAGGGCCTCTGCTGGGGGTTGTGGGCTGAGTGTGGGCCCAGAATGGTCTGCACGGACAGGGGACTTTATCATCTTTTTTTTTTTTTTTTTTTTTAATGTTTGTTTTATTTTTGAGGCAGAAAGTGACAGAGCATGAGCAGGGGAGGGGCAGGGAAAGAGAGGGAGACACAGAATCCGAAGCAGGCTCCAGGCTCTGAGCTGTCAGCACAGAGCCCGATGCGGGGCTCGAACTCACAAACCGCAAGATCATGACTTGTGCTGAAGTCGGACGCTTAACCGACTGAGCCACCCAGGCGCCCCAGGGAGCTTTATCATCTTTACCCTTGTTTCATTCTGGTGCTGGGGACAGGAACTAGAGGCCGGCATCCTCAGGATCTCTTTCTGAGAGGGTGTTTCCCTTCTCAGCCTTCGCGTTGCTGAGATTAGTTTTCCTTGCTCTCTGACTCCCTTGTTCAGAGTATGACGACGTAGTGGGGTGCTCTGTGCACCAGAGGACAACTGACAAGTCCCTGTTGATGCTGTGAACCTGCTGCCTGGCCCTGGAGCCTAGGGTCATCTCAGGGAGATGATGGCTCTGGGGTCCCGGGGGCCTAAAAACAGTCCCATTTTTCCCTGCCCACCATCCACCCTAGATCACCAAGGGGAAGCTTCATGGCTCCATTGACGTCCGACTGTCTGTTATGTCCATCAACAAAAAGGCCCAGCGCATTGACCTTGACACTGAAGACAACATCTACCACCTCAAGGTGACATCCCTGGGAGCCAAGTAGTGGCTTGGGCCCCAGCCCAGCAGAGACACTAGGGCACACAGGAGAGAGGGGCGGGTTGAGGGTCTGGCCCTGAGGTTGACAGCAAGGGAGTTCCCATCGTATACCACAGCCAATGGCAAGACGTCCCTCTTGGTTGTTACATGAACAGGTGCAGAGCTAAGGGCTCGGTCACCCCGGGGAAGCTGCGCTCTGTCTCCCTGCAAGGAGCCTTTGCACAAGCCGGGGACGACAGGGAGACACTCTCCTTGCCTGGGAAGCAGAGCCCCAACTTCTTGCCCCTGTGAAGCAATCCTTCCTTTCACGCTTCCCTCCCCCTCTCCGTCCCTTCTGCAGATCAAATCCCAGGACCTCTTCCAGAGCTGGGTGGCCCAGCTTCGTGCCCACCGCCTAGCCCAGCGCCTAGACATGCCCCGAGGCTCGCTGCCCAGCACCACTCACCGGAAGGTAAGGGAGGTCCTGGGGAGGGGGGGGGGCAGTAACATGAGGACTCAGGGGTGGGGGCTTCAGGGAACTGCGAGATCCATGGAGGGGGTGCTGCCTTGCCTCACTCTTGACTCACCCCACAGGCTCCTGGTGCCCAGCTTCCAGCAGCAGGCAGTGCTTCGGCTCTCCCTGGGGTCGGACCTCGGGAGAAGGTGTCTTCCTGGCTGAGGGACAGTGATGGGCTAGACCGCTGCTCTCATGGTGAGGGGCCCCTGGCACTGTGCCTCTGTGGGCGGGATGGGTGCCTTTGGGTCTAGGAGGTGTCGGCTGTCACAAGGAGGTGGAACCGTTACCTCCAGCCCTGCCTCCGGGAACCTGGGGCCTCCAAGCCAACAGGATCTCCTCGGGCCTGCCCTGGGGAGCACCAGCCTCACCGAGAATGGCGGGGGCTTGTGTCTCAGGCACATAGACAGGACTCGGGGCCGGGGCTCACGGACAAGAAGATACAGAAAGCCAATCGGGGAGGGGTCCCGTGGAGTAGTGTCAGAGAAGGGGTGTGCTCTAGAACCCGTTCCTGGAGTAGGCAGCTGAGATGTTGGCCTGGGAGAGGGAGATGGGGAGGTGCCACCAAGTGGGGACAGAGAGTCAGGGCCACCCCCACCCCGCACCCTGTGCGGAGGCGGCAAAGTTAAGGTATGTTATGGGGACCGAGGATGCCAGCCCTCTTGGGAAACCAGTGGCAGGAAGTGGGAACTGCTTTGGCGTCCTGAGCCGAGGAGGGGGACGCGGTGTCAGGGTTTCTGTGGCCGCCCGGGTGAGATGTTAGGAGGAGGAAGGGAAGCCGAGGGACAGACTCTGGGGCGCCCGGGCACTGTTGGGAGAGGATATCCTCATTCATTCTTCCTGCAGAGCTCTCTGAGTGTCAGGGGAAGCTCCAGGAACTACACAGACTCCTCCAGAGCCTGGAGTCCCTGCACCGGATCCCCTCGGCCCCTGTTATCCCCACGCACCAGGTGAGGGCCAGGGGAGGAGACAGGGCCCTGCCCAGGGGACTCCTGCTTGCTGCCCTCACCCTCACCACTTCCCCGGGACAGGCCCCCAGGCCCCCTCGTGTGCTGCGGTTTCCTGGAGAGCTGCACATCTGCCTAGCTGACCCACCTCCCGTGTCCAGACAGCCTCAGGGTTGTCTCTCTGCCCCTTTGGAGTGACCCCTGCCTGCTGTACCCACGCCTCTACTAGGGTGTCATCTTCTTCCTCTGGGAGGTCAGATGTCTCTGTGCCCTCCTCCGTGGCCATCTTCCCCTCTCCTGGCTTTCATGGTTGCTGCCCTTTGCCCCACCCTGAGTGAAACTCACCCCTCACCTCCCACCTTCGACTTGCCAGGCCTCAGTGACAACTGAGAGACCCAAGAAGGGGAAACGGACCAGCCGCATGTGGTGCACACAGAGTTTCGCCAAGGACGACACCATCGGACGGGTGAGGTGGGGTGTGGACCCCAAGTCACCGGGGTGGGATGTCCTGGAGGAGGCTGTCACCTTCAACCCCTCTCCCTCACCCCCAGGTTGGTCGTCTCCACGGCTCTGTTCCCAACCTGTCTCGCTACCTGGAGTCCCGGGACCCCTCAGGCCCCCGCGGGCTGCCACCTCCAGACTATGCCCACCTGCAGCGTACTTTCTGGGCCCTGGCCCAGAAGGGTGAGTGCATGCTGGAGGGCGGTGGGGGGCAGGCGGGGAGAGGGAGAGGGAGAGGAGTCTGATGCCTGCCCTTGCCCCGCAGTGCACAATTCCCTCAGCAGTGTCCTGGCTGCCCTCACCGCTGAATGGGACCGACTGCGGGACCTGCACCAGGGTTCAGAGCTGTCACGGATGGGGGTGAGGCTCAAGGACAGGGGAGCGTGTGGGAGGAGAGGGCTTGAAGCTGAGGACCGCAGGCCTGGGGAGGAGAGCGGAGCTGGGTCTGGGGAGAGTGGTTGGCGGAGGCAATCTGCGCAGAGGGCAGTATCGCGGGGCGGGGAGGGCTTTGTCCTCCTGGCTCCCTGTCCCCTCACTGTCTCCTCGCAGGTCTCTGAGGCCTCAGCTGGCCCGAGGCGCCTCCACTCGCTCTCTGTCTCCTCGGACACCACTGCAGACTCCTTCAGCTCCCTCAACCCTGAGGAGGTAGGAGCCGGGCTGGGTTGTGGGAACCATTTCTCCTGCACCTTCTTTCTTAGCAGAAGTGAAGGCATGGTTGGTCTTCAGACCCAAAACAGGGCCCAGAAATCCTAGCTCCAACCCAATTCATGTAACATTGGCAGCAGCCTCACCTTGGTCATTCCTGCCCTGCCAGTGTGCAGATTGCTTATACTTTTTTTTTTTTTTTTAAAGTAGTGGAGCCCAACTCAGGGCTTGAACTCAGGGCTCTGAGATCAAGACTTGAGCTGAGATCAAGAGTTGGAGGTGTAACCGACTGAACTACCCAGGCACCCCAGAGTGCTTTTACTATTTTTTTTAAGAGTTATTTATTTATTTTTTAATTTTAGAGAGAGAGAGAGAGAGAACGCACAAGTGGGGGACAGGGGGAGAGAGAGAGAGAAAATCTTAAGCAGGCTCCACACTCAGCACAGAGCCCGATGTAGGGCTCCATCCCATGACCCTGGGATAATGACCTGAGCCGAAATCAAGAGTCAGACACTCAAGTGACTGAGCCACCCAGGTGCCCCATGCTTTTGCTTAATTCAGTCCTATGCGGCCATGATCCTTACCCTCAAGTTCATGGTGGAGGAAACTAAGACTCAGAGACTCTGACCAATGGGCCCAGGATCCCCCAGTTGAGGATTGGCTGAGCTGGGACTTCCGTGTTCTGAGCACAGACTCTGGGGTCGGGCTCTGTGGGTTTGGCGGCTTTGTGACCCTGAGCCTCAGTGTCCTGGTCTGCAAAGTAGGGGGTCATAACAGTACCTACCGCTTAGAGTAAGTGTCAGGATTGACTGCATTGATGTACATGGAAGGCTTGGAACCCATCTCAGAGTGAGTGCCTAGGCCATGTGAGCGGCTCTTATGGAACCCACGTTCCCCTGTCCCAGGCCCCAGTTCAGCCGCCACACCTTCGTATCCCACCACACTCTCTCCCTTCTGCGTCTTCTGCTTGGTGGGCTCCACACTCAGGCAGCAAAAGTCCCCAGTATGCTTCCCTCTCAAGGGAACTGTCAGGGCCGGGGAGCCCTGCCTGACACCTGTCCTTCCCACAGCAAGAAGCCCTGTACATGAAGGGGCGGGGGCTGACCCCTCAGCTGTCCCAGAGCAGCGTCCTGTCCCTTGCTGATTCCCACACAGAGTTCTTTGATGCCTGTGAGGTTCTCCTCTCTGCCAGCTCTTCTGAGAATGAGGTGAGGTGGGGGACAACCCTGGGAAAATTGGGATGGGGTCCAGAGAGACTAGAATTTGTAGATTCCCAAATCCTTTCTAACGCCTCAGCTGCTCTCTCGGGTAACATGTCCAGACCTGTTGGGTTTGTGTGGCCCTGCTCAGAAATCTGCTGGGGACCCTTCCTTTAGTTTGATGTGCTTTATCCCCGTGGGGTCTTCCCGAGACTGCTGCCGCAGCCCCATCCCAGCCCTCTTCCTGTGAGCGGTTCATCCCCAGCACTTCCCCTAGCCCTGAACCCTGGATCTCAGCAATGCCCTGCTACCTTTCCTTGGTGTTTGCCAAGTCCCTGTGCTCCCTCCCTGCAGGGAGAGGGCCAGGTGTCCCCTCCCAAAGTGGCAAGGCACACTCCATGATGTCAGTCTTAGGGCTCCCATCCTCCCCTCCCCCAAATACGTGTCTTCCCCCTTCCCATCAAAGGACTAGCTGGGCAGAGTCTTGCCAGGCCCTGGGCACTGCCCAGCTGCCCGGGGAGGCCCAGTCTGCCCAGCCTGTCATCTGTCCTGGCCCAGGGCTCAGAGGAGGAGGAGTCGTGCACCAGTGAAATCACCACCAGCCTGTCTGAAGAGGTGCTGGACCTCAGGGGAGCTGAGCGTTACCAGAAAGGTACTAGCTGGGTGTGCAGGCATGGAGGGGTTTGGAGGGAGGTACAAATCGTGTTTGTCCACAGCCCAGACCCCTTGGGAGGCAGTCTATTGTGGTGACTGGTGGGCTAACAGCTTAGGGTGACCCCAGGAGATAAGGAAGGCTAAGCTGTGAGCTACAGAATGTTCTAGGAGCGGCTCCCGAGGTGGGTCGGGCTCAGGCCTGGGGGCTGGCCATCAGTGCGGTCTTCTGAGAAGACTGGCATGGGGCCTGATACAGAGGCAGATGGTCCCACCTTGCCACTCTTTAGCAGTGTGGCTTTGGACATGTCATTTTACTTCTTGGAGCCTGTTCCCTCATCTGTAAAATGGGCTGAATAATCTGTATCCCAACATTGGTTTCTGTGTTTATGGAGGGGAACTGAAGGCCAGAGTGGGGGCTCAGGAGGGGCTTCTGGGGTTCAGGGTTTCCAGCAGCGGGAGGTGCCCTCTCTGAGTGGTTCTCGGCCCTGCTACCCACCTAAATCCCCCCGGGGGCTCGACTGCAGAGCCCAGAGGGGTGCTTGGGAATGAGTGTATCTAGGAGCACCTCAGGACTGGGGGCGGCGCTGGGGTTGGCCTGTGTGCCCCCCAAGTCTGGATACCCTGCGGGAGGAAGAGTGACGTGGCCGGGTGGGGCCCAGGGGCATGTGTTCCAGGGAGAGCTGCGGGGCCACCCCGTCGCCGCTGCCTGCCAGCGGCCAGCGGGCCAGGGGCTGACGTGAGCTTGTGGAACATACTTCGGAACAACATCGGCAAGGACCTGTCCAAGGTGTCCATGCCTGTGCAGCTCAACGAGCCGCTCAACACTCTGCAGCGGCTCTGCGAGGAGCTGGAGTACAGCAGCCTCCTGGACCAGGCCAGCCGCGTGGCGGACCCCTGCGAGCGCATGGTACCCCCGGCACTCCTGGCGGGGCTCTTCCCCACCACTGAAGCTCTACCTCCGCCAGTCCTTGCTTGTAATGGGGTGGCACCCCCCTTCTCTGCAACCCCCCAGGGGCATGTCCCCCGTATCCCCCAACAGCATCTGCCCGCCCCCCCCCAGCAGTGGCATCTCCCCCCTGTATTGGCATCTCTCCCCCCACCCCCAGCGGCATCTCCCCCCCCAACAGCATTCTCCCCCACCCCCAGCGGCATCTCCCCCCACCCCTGTAGCAGCATCTCCCCCCCCACCAACAGCATTCTCCCCCACCCCCAGCGACATCTCCCCCCCCCCCCCCCCGTGGCATCTCCCCTACCCAGCGGCATCTCCTTGCCCCCAGCAGCATCTCCTGGCCTCCCGCCCCAGCGGCATCCCCGCCGGCCCAGTGGCATCCCCCCCAACCCCAGCTGCATCTCCCCGCCCCCAGTGGCATCTCCACCCGCCCCAGCGGCATCTCTCCGCCCCAGCAGCATCTCCCCCCCACCCCCCACCCCACCCCAGCAGCATCTCCCACCCCCCTCGCCCCGTGGCATCTCTCCCGCCCCCAGCGGCATCTCCCCCCCCACCAGCATTCCCCCCCCCACCCCCAGCAGCATCTCCCCCCCCTGTAGCGGCATCCCCCCCACCCCAGCAGTATCTCCCCGTCCCCAGTGGCCTCTCCACCCCCCCAGCGGCATCTCTCCGCCCCAGCAGCATCTCCCCCCGCCCCCCCCCAACCCCACCCCAGTGGCATCTCCCACCCCCCCCAGTGGCATCTCTCCCGCCCCCAGCGGCATCTCCCCCCCCACCAACAGCATTCCCCCCCCACCCCCAGCGGTATCTCCCCTCCCTTGTAGCGGCATCTCCCCCCACCAGCAACATCTCTTCCCGCCCCCCCCCAGTGGCATCTCCACCCACCCCCAGCGGCATCTCTCTGCCCCAGCAGCATCTCCCCACCACCCCACCCCAGCGGCCTCTCCCCCGCCCCCCCCCCCGCCCCGCCCCCAGCGGCATCTCCTCGCCCTTCCACCCGCAGGTGTACATCGCGGCCTTTGCCGTCTCTGCCTACTCGTCCACGTACCACCGAGCAGGCTGTAAGCCCTTCAACCCCGTCCTGGGGGAGACCTATGAGTGTGAGCGGCCTGACCGAGGCTTCCGCTTCATCAGTGAGCAGGTGTGGGCCCCAGAAGAAGAGGGGCCCTTACGGGTGGCTGGGGCTTCAGAGGGGCCAGGGCACGGGAGAGAGAGTTCAGGGCGTCTGGCTCCGGGCCGAGCCCTGTGCCACATGGCGGTGGTGCAAAAGGCTCTCTGCTCCAGGGAGCGCCCTGCCGAGTGTGGGGGGCGGACTTGAAATGGGGAGTTACTTGACTATGTTCTAGAGCTGGACCCTGGAGGCTCTGAGGCTGCCCTTCAGCCAGGAAGGCATGCTGTAGGGGCTGATCTCCACCTAGGTCTTGAGGGAGGACTGACGTGCACCAAGAATCCAGGGGGTGGGGAGAATGGGAGGCTCCAGACAGGGTATGAGAGACGCAGCTGGGTGGCAAGACAGCCCCAAGCCCTGAGGAGCCCTGCAGGCCAAATGGTTACCTTCAATGGGGAGTCATCGAGGGTTTTAGGCAGTAGAGTGACAATGCTCCAAATTGCACTTTATAAAGATTGCTCAGACCGTGGTGTGCGGGTGGGTCAGAGAAGGCCATTAAGAGGCCATTTCAGTCATCCCTGTTAAGAGCTGACAAAGACCTGCACTTAGGCTGTGGCATCTGGATTGCGAGGACATTGGATTCAGGAACCGTGTCATGTTGCCCTTGACAGGACACAGTGGTCAACAGAATGCTGTTACGTGTAAGAGATAGGGGAGGTGGTCGATGATAGGGAAAAGCTGGAGATGGCCTTGAATTTCTGGTTCGGGGGCTCCAGCAGGTGTATGGAAGTGCCAGTTAGCAAGATGGGAAGTGTGTGAGGAAGGTAACTGCATTGGCGAGACTCCTTGTCTACGTGGGCTTGACTTCCACGGGGAGATGTCCGGGAGGCCCTGGGCCGTGTGGGTACGGAGCTCCTCTGGGAACAGGTGGGGGCTGACAGACCCGGGAGTCACCAGCTTAGAGGACGGATGATGTCACGGGCTGCTCACGGGAGAGGGTCTGAGGAGGGTGGGCAGGGAAGGCGGAGGAGCTCCGAGGCCAAGTGCGGGTAGATGGTCCACAGGACTTTGACGGGGTTGGTTGGTTTACTGAGTGAGGGAGGTTTCTGAGAAGGGCTGTGGGCCGAGGCCGGGTTACAGCGGGTGGCTGGGAAAAAGAAGTAACGTAGGGAAAAATGAGACTTAAAAAAAATTAAAATTAGGGGCTCCTGGGTGGCTCGGTTGGTTAAGCACACAGCTTCAGCTCAGGTCATGATCTCATGGTCTGTGAGTTCAAGCCCTGCATTGGGCTCTGTGTCAACATCTCAGAGCCTGGAGCCTGCTTCAGATCCTCTCTCTCTCTCTCTCTCTCTCTCTCTCTCTCTCTCTCTCTCTCTCAGAAAGAAATAAAAAACATTAAAAACATTAAAATTAAATGGGACACCTGGCAGCTCAGTCAGTGGAATGCACCACTCTTGATCTTGGGGTCATGAGTTCGAGCCCTGTGTTGAGCGTTGAGCTTCCTTAAGAAAAAAAAAAATTAAAATAGAGAAAAAATGCAGTTTATTTTCAAAACAGTTGACCGGGAGAGAAAGAGGAGAGAGAGAGAGGGTTTCAGCCAGAGGTGGGGATAGAGCTGAGGCAGGTGTTTTGTTTGTTTAGATTTTAAGTGGTTTTGAAAATATAGTGACAAGTTCGTCCAGCACAGGAGTGTGTACAATAGGAAATGAGCCCCAGCTCCTTCTGAGGAGATTGCTGCTGCCAGTGTTTGTTTTGTGCATACGTGAGCAAAAGTGTGTGCATCCAGAAAAGAAAGGTTTACTCTTTTTTTAAAATGGAAGAAACAGGAAATATTTCTTTAGTTTTTTGTTTTGTTTTGTTTTTTAGAGAGAGAGGGCGCAAATGAGTGAGAGGCAGAGAGGGAGAGAGAGAAGCAGCGTTCAAGGTCACCAGATGCCGGGCTCAAGCTCATGAACCGTGAGATCATGTCCTGAGCCAGAGTCCAATGCTTAGCTGACTGAGCCACCCACGCGCCCTGATATTTCTTTAAAAAAAAAAAAAAACATAAAAAAGTTTATTTATTTATTTTGAGAGAGAGCAAGGACAAGCAGGGGAGAGGCAGAGAGAGAGAATTCCAAGAAGGCGCCCTGTGTCAGCACAGAGCCCAACTCAGGGCTCGATGTCATGAACTGTGAGATCATGACCTGAGCCTAAATCAAGAGTCAGACACTCAACTTGGCTGAGCCACCCAGGCACCCCAGGAGATACTTCTATTTGGAGAGAAAGAGAAAAGTAGAGGGAAAGGCTGCAGAACAGTGGGGTGGAGGAGGGCGGAGCCTGCAGGAAGGGGTGCGAGGCAGTTGCACCAGGAGGAAGGTCCAGGCCTGGCAGTGGATTCAGGGGCTTGGGGTCAGGGTGGGAGCCATAAATTGGTGGGAGGAGTTGCCACCTCTAGTCTCCCTCTGAGGGTGGGCGTGTCAATGTGGTTTGAAGGTGATGGGTTGGGTGTGGGTCCTCCGAGAAGAATTGGGCCCAGGTGTAGACAGAGTGTAGCATTAGAAGTTTCCAGGCGTGTGCTCCGTGTGTTCCTCGGCTCCGTGGGGGTGAATGAAGAGCAGGGAACCAGGGGCGGCACAGAGGAGGCCGATGCCAGGTGTTGTGACAAGTGGTGGCAGAAGGTTGTGGAGGGTGCTGTGAGAAGGTGGAGGTGACAGCAATGTCAGGCGGGGGGGGCGGTGGTGGAGCAGGGTGGACAGGGCACAACAGAGCAGAGTGGCTGAAAGTCTTGGGAGGAGTCATGGACCACAGGGAATGAGAGAGGCAAGGCTGCAGGCTTTGGGATACCCAGGTTCAAGTTCCAGATATGGAGCCGTTCCAAGGAGGGCAAGGCCAGGGTTTTTTTTGGAGGCTGTGACGATGGTGAAGGAGAAAGCAGTGAGGGAAGAGGGCCCCCAGGAGGGCTGGCTTTCAGGCAGGGCACAGGAGGAAGCCTCATCTGTCACTACTAGAGGACTTGGTAGCCTTGAACAGGGGTCCTGGGGCTCCAGAAGGGAGTGAGTGAGAAGGAAGCATGTGAGGCCTCATGGGGACAGAGAGGGCAACAGAATCTGGGTGGTGGCTGAGGACGACAGAGACAAGAGACCTGGAACCAACTGGTCTTCTGGTTTGGAGAGGAACCGGGATTGGGGATAAGGGACTTTGGGGAGCCCTGGGGTGAGGCGCAGACCCCATAATCCTCAGGGGCAGCGTCAAGAGACCTTCTTTGTTTACCAAGGTCTCCCACCACCCTCCCATCTCGGCATGCCATGCGGAGTCTGAGAACTTCATCTTCTGGCAAGGTGAGGAATGGGGGGGTGGGGAGGGGTGGGGAGGCGGACATGAGGGTGAAGGGCAGATGGGGGAGGGGCTGGAACACTCTCTGGTCTCTTTTCTGCCCTCCCTCTCCCTCTCCCTCTCCTGACCCAACTCCAGACATGAAGTGGAAGAACAAGTTTTGGGGCAAATCCCTGGAGATTGTGCCTGTGGGGACCGTCAATGTCAGCCTGCCCAGGTGGGTGTCCCTAAGGCCCCAGCCTATGGGGCTGCTAAGGTCAGCAGCCAGGCCCAGCCTACGGGCCGTCTTCCAGGCTGGGGTGGTGAGGTGATAGGGGCAGGATCGAAAGGTCTGGCCTGAAGCTGGTTGCGGTGGGGTAGTGTCTATATGTTTCACACCTATTTTTACAGCCGTTGTGCATACAGAAACAGGAAAAATCCTAGAACGGTAGAACTGGAAGGGCTCACTGAGGTCATCTGATGCAGTGGCTTTCACACTCTCTTGACCGTGACTCACAGTAAGAAATCCATTTGAGACTTTAAGCCAATGCGCAGATGCACCCACCCTCATACACAGACCCACAGAGACCTAAGTTGATCTCAGGACTGATCGCAAACCACATTGGAAACACTGTCCTCTAGCTCATGTCATTTTCCAAGTGGGGACAGCAGCCAGAGAAGAAGGGGGCTTACCCAGCATGGTCCAGGAGTTAGCGAGAGGCCAGTCCAGGGCCGGGAAGATCCTGGGCTTCAGAGTTAGAAGTTCTGTCTGGCAGCTTTGATAATTATGCACGCAACAAAGAGGCTTAATGCTTCAGAGCCTCCCATCCGCTCTTCCGTGAAATAAGAGTAATGAGTAGAACCCAGAGGAAGGGGGGATTAAACAGGGTAATGTGTGAATGGGCCTACCCTAGTCCCTGCACCCAAGGGCAGGGACTCTGTGTATTTATCCCCATGACGTAGGCACTCAGGAGCTTTGTCAATGAATGGAGACCTGTTGACTCAATATTTTTTGTGAGGGCTGTTGTGCTTTGTAAATGTGTTATCCTTTTTGTTTTGTTCATATATATATATATTTTTTTTTTTTTAATTTTTTTTAACGTTTATTTATCCTTGAGACAGAGAGAGACAGAGCATGAACGGGGGAGGGGCAGATAGAGAGGGAGACACAGAATCGGAAGCAGGCTCCAAGCTCCGAGCCATCAGCCCAGAGCCCGACATAGGGCTCGAACTCACGGAATGCGAGATCGTGACCTGAGCTGAAGTTGGACGCTCAACCGACTGAGCCACCCAGGCGCCCCTATATATATTTTTTAATATTTATTTATTTTTTTTAATTTTTTTTTAACGTTTATTTATTTTTGAGACAGAGAGAGACAGAGCATGAATGGGGGAGGGTCAGAGAGAGAGGGAGACACAGAATCTGAAACAGGCTGCAGGCTCTGAGCAGTCAGCACAGAGACCGACGTGGGGCTCGAACTCACATACCGCGAGATCGTGACCTGAGCCGAAGTCGGACGCTTAACCGACTGAGCCACCCAGGCGCCCCTTTAATATTTATTTTTGAGAGAGAGCGCATGCCTGTGCACAAGCAGAGGAGGGGCAGAGAGAGAGAGGGAGAGAGAGAATCCCAAGCAGGGTCTGTGTTGTCAGCGCAGAGCCCAACTCGGGGCTTGAAGAGGAGTTTGACCTCATGAGCTGTGAGATCGTGACCTGAGCTGAAATCGAGTCAGATGTTTAACCGACTGAGCCACCCAAGCGCCCTGTAAATATGTCATCCTTCACGCAGAGGCAGAACCAGGACCGCAGTGTTCCTTCCACAGACCCACATGACGGGCATCCTGGCTCAGGGTGGCACTTGTTCCCGGGGCCAGCCAGCTGCCCTCCCCTGCTCTGTCTCTCTCAGATTTGGGGACCACTTTGAGTGGAATAAGGTGACGTCCTGCATTCACAACATTCTGAGCGGCCAGCGCTGGATCGAGCACTATGGGGAGGTGCTCATCCGGAACACGCAGGACAGCTCCTGTCACTGCAAGATCACCTTCTGCAAGGTGGGCATCCCCACCCTGACCCTGCCTGTCTGCCGCCAACAGCTCACCCTGGGGGAGGGGAGGGGACACCTCCCTAAGTCCCCTGCCTCCACCCCCACCCCAGGCCAAGTACTGGAGCTCCAACGTCCACGAGGTGCAGGGGGCCGTGTTCAGCCGGAGCGGCCGTGTCCTCCACCGACTCTCCGGGAAGTGGCACGAGGGGCTATACCGGGGATCCCTGCCCGGCGGTCAGTGCATCTGGAAACCCAGTAAGTGGCCTGGTCAGGGAGGGCCGGGCAGGGGTGAGGGTGCCTATGGCACAGTCCACCTGCCCCAGCCCCTTGCCTTCCCCCCCCAGACTCCATGCCCCCAGACCACGAGCGAAACTTCGGCTTCACTCAGTTTGCCTTGGAGCTGAATGAGTTGACAGCAGAGCTGAAACGGTCACTGCCTTCCACGGACACGCGGCTCCGGCCAGACCAGAGGTCAGTGTCAGGTGGGCCCCACCCTGGAGCCTCTGGGCTCCTCCCTCTTCCACATGAGCTTCCGCATCCAGCTTGGCCTCTTCTTCCCTCTTGGCGTTGCCCCAGGGAGATGGGCCCCATCTGGGGGCAGAGCTGGGCAGGGGACAGAGGTCTTGGGTTTGGCAGGAGGGGGCAGTTCCCCTGACTGCCGTGTGGATGCTTAGGTACTTGGAGGAGGGAAACATACAGGCCGCTGAAGCCCAGAAGAGAAGGATCGAGCAGCTTCAGCGGGACAGGCGCAGAGTGATGGAGGAGAACAACATCGTCCACCAGGCTCGCTTCTTCAGGTACCTCTGCCCTCTCCCTAGGCCTCTGCCGTCCAGGCTCCTTGCCACCTCTCATACAGCCCCTCCTCACTCTGAGTGGGGCCGGCTATGGGAGGCAGCGTCCGGGGACCCTGGCCTTAGTTCGGGATGTTCACCCCTCTCCTTCCCCCAGGCGGCAGACAGACAGCAGTGGGAAGGAGTGGTGGGTGACCAACAACACGTACTGGAGGCTGCGGGCCGAGCCAGGATACGGGAACCTGGATGGGGCCGTGCTCTGGTAGCCCTGGCCCTCGGGGGGCAGGAGGCTCAGGTTCCTCCCTCCTGCCTCTACCTCCCACGGACACACGGGTGAGGCCAGGCTTCCCCACTCACCACCCTGGAGACCAAGGGGGCAGCCCTGGCTTTGTCCCCTCTGCCGGCCAGAGGGGCTGCATCCCGGCCCACCGCCCACCCCCTGTTTGGGGTGGGAAGCAGGATTTGTGCTTCCCCAGTCTTGTTTTCCCAGACAACCAGCATGTAAGACCCTTCTTGTTCTGTCATTCCCCTTCTGTCCCCTTTGGGGTACTTGGGGGAGACTCCAGGCTCTCCAGGATCTGTTCCCCATTTAGTGCCTTCCTAGGACACAGGGGACCCCTTGATGCTCCCCAGGCTTCCTATGCCCAGGGCTCTGGCCCCGGCTGTGCGGTTGGAGTGAACGAAGGAGAAGAGATGGCCTTTTCTCCCACCCCCTGTCCGTCCCATCCCTCTCCAGCATCTTCTCCCCCGTGCCCCGGCTCAGCGGGGCTCCCTTTGCTCGGTCCTTGGCAATCTCTCCCATCCTCCTGGATCCCCGTCTCCCAAACTGCAAAATGCCTGCAGCTTCTGGCTCCTTCGGCCCTGGTCCTCAAGCGGAAGGGAACTCCAGTCACAGCTCGGCAGGTCCCCGCTGTGTGGACAAGACCTGTCCAAGAGGCGGGGAGCGAACTGAGCCGGCAGGGTGCCTGGCCTCAGACCCCCTGGGAGTGAGTGAGCACGCGTGAGAGTGTGAGTTTGTGTAGGAGTGTGTGCATGTGTGCGTGTGCCCGTGTACTGCTTGCAGGCGAGCAGGGTTCCCAATGTAGCCCGATGGCCCCTGCTGGGGGTCCGCCACTGTTGCTCATTTTCGCACAGTCTGCCTCTGATTAAGGTGAATCGCAGTGACATTCCAAGCTCCAATAAAGACAACCCCGAACTTGGGCCTGAGACCATTCATTTAACGTTTTTTATTTATTTTTGAGACAGAGACAGAGCATGAACGGGGGAGGGTCAGAGAGAGGGAGACACAGAATCCGAAACAGGCTCCAGGCTCTGAGCAGTCAGCACAGAGCCCGACGCGGGGCTCGAACTCATGGACCGCAAGATCGTGACCTGAGCCGAAGTCGGCCGCTCAACCGACAGAGCCACCCAGGTGCCCCAAGAGACCATTCATTTAAAAACACTTGTGGTCAAGCTCAGTGAAGGCTCACAGCTCCCCACTCCCCTGGGCTGAAAATCCCCTGTCCTCTCTCCCTTAATCCCCACATCCTGTCCATTCTCTCTCGGAGGCCTGAGCTCTGGTCCCCTTCTCTGGATCGCTCCTGGCTTAGGCTGGGCCCTGAGCGACCCTTGCCTGGACTGTCACCTCACCGCCCCTCTCCCCTGCCCAGGCACCTCCGTTCTGATGCTGGCTTTCAGGGTGATATTTTTACAAAGAGATGGGGTTTCCTCATGCCTGTTTCAAATATATCCGTTGCTCCTGGGGACCTAGAGGAAAAACCCACACTCTTCAACCAGGCTGAAATCTGTGGTCCGTGTCCCCCTCTGGTGTAGAGTGCTGACCCCCACACCCAGCATCGATGGTCAGGTCTCCTCCCACCCCAGATCAGTGAGTGTCCACGGAGAGATGGGAGCAGAGGTGGGGGTGGGAGAGTTGGAAGGGGCCAGGGAACAAGGCCAGCTACACGTCTCCTGCTCCCCTACCCAGCCAAAGCTAAGTTTACATCCGAGCTCTCTTACCAAAGCTGTGTGGTCTTGGTCAAGTGCCTTCTCTTTCTGTTTGGAGACTTTGTTCCTTCATTTGATTTCTCTTTTTTTTTTTTTTTTTTAAAGGGTGATTTATTTAAAAAAAATTTTTTTTTAATGTTTATTTATTTTTGACAGAGAGAGAGAGACAGAGCATGAGCGGGGGAGGGGGAGAGAGAGAGGGAGACGCAGAATCCAAAGCAGGCTCCAGGCTCCGAGCTGTCAGCACAGAGCCCAACGCGGGGCTCGAACCCACAGACCACGAGATCATGACCTGAGCCAAAGTTGGACGCTCAACCGACTGAGCCACCCAGGCGCCCCTCCTTCATTTGATTTCTTGTATGTCCAAGGAGAATGTATGGGAAGGGGCCCAGGCTCCTGATCTCATTAGCTGCCTCAGCCCCTCACCCTGTCTTGTGGCAACAACAGGCCCCCAAGCCCTGCTCTGGTTTGATGGCTGTGCCAAGAGCACGTCACACTTTCTCCGGGGGAGGGGGGGGGTGGCAAGAACAGAGGGGACTCTGGAGCCACGGCCGCCCCTCCAATCCTAGTCCTTTTCCTCTCCCCAGCCCCCTCTGCATTTGCACAGTTTATTTCCGGAGGGCGTGAAGTTAAAATGAATACGCTCATCCTGACACTACGTACCAGAAAGAACCTCAACCCACTCCAAAAAAAGCCAAAGCTTGCCCACTTTCAGGGATTGTTTTTTAATACAAGATGCACTGCCCTCCTCCCCAACCCTTTCCACTCAGAGCAACGCAGCACCTGACTGACCGGCTTGTGTTCCACTTCCACATATTTTTAAGAACTAGAGTTTCAGATGGACCAAACTCTGAAGTTATTTTTCAAACGGAGATAGGAGACTAGCCACTTCTCTGCCCACGGGAACCAGGCCCGCTGTGGCCTGACCAGCATCCTCCCCAAGCCCGGGGTACCAACTCACTGCGGGGTGGGGGGTGGGGTGTGGTGGGAAATGGTCAGATTGGTGAGGCTTCTCCAGCTGGAGGACTGACGTTTTCTTAGAAACCCTCCCCATCTGGCCAAGGTTTGGTGGGTCATCACGGACAGGGCTCTCAGGGCAGACTGAGGGGAGTCTGGAGCTCCGGCCCTGAGCTGTGCTCTGTGGACTGTATGTGCGGGGCCCAAAGCAGCTGTGGGCACAGGAGATGGCGGCCACCTTTCAGCTACCAAGAAGACGCGTGCGGGGGGTCCTCAAGTCCAGTCTGAGGAAGCAATGGTGAGCCCCATTCTCAAGCCTATCCCAGTCTAGTCTGGTGAGACACAGGAACACTACTCACCACTGGGCTTGGGGCAGCCCCCCCCCCACCCACCCAGACCTGGACCCCCAGCCTTGGATGGAAGAAATGGCAGGGCTGGGACAGAGGGAAGGAGTATGGGCTTAGAGACCCCAATCTTAACTGAGCTTGGGAGAGGTGTGAGGTAGAAGGCACCCAGTTTGTAAAGCCAGAGACCTACATCCCTGGATGAGTGAAGGTCAGAGCTTGAAGAGCAGGGAAATGCTTGGGCCCAACAATGGCGGCAGAGGCAGGGGGAGCCAGGCAGGAAGCGTCAGTCCTCACTTCACACACTTTGGGCCCTCCAACCCCAACCTTTCCACTCAGAGAAATGGTCTTTTTAAAACTTATCAGTTGAGGGGCGCCTGGGTGGCGCAGTCGGTTAAGCGTCCGACTTCAGCCAGGTCACTATCTCGCGGTCCGTGAGTTCGAGCCCCGCGTCGGGCTCTGGGCTGATGGCTCGGAGCCTGGAGCCTGTTTCCGATTCTGTGTCTCCCTCTCTCTCTGCCCCTCCCCCGTTCGTGCTCTGTCTCTCTCTGTCCCAAAAATAAATAAAAAACGTTGAAAAAAAAAAACAAAAAACAAAAAAAAACTTATCAGTTGAATAACTGGTGGGGATGCCTGGGTTGTCAGGGGCAAAAAGGCCAAGAATAACTTCTAACCCCCCAATACCCTGAATCTTCTGAATAAATGGGTGGTTTAGGGTGCCTGTGCGTACGTGTTGATAATAAACCAGAGAAGGGAAAGACTGCTGAGCCGGCCAAGAAGCTAGGTGTCAAAGACAAACAGACATTAAAGGGGCGAAGACAGATTTTATTCAGGAACCACTGACAGTGGGGCAAGTTTCATTCGGTCTGTGCAGAGGAGACTGGGCATTTCGAGGGAGAATGAGGGAGGAGGGAGGGGGCGAGCAAGGGCTCCAGTAGTCAAAGAAGTGAAAAATTACAAAGGATTGGCCAGTGTAAATGCCAATGAGGCATCAGGGGTGCCTGCTAGCTTGCAGTGATCAAAGTTGGATCCTGTCCTCCCACAGAACCTGGGAGACAGGCCCCAGCCTTCCTGATGATCACATTTCAAAGGAATAGCTTCCAGGTCCTTGAGGAAGACACTCCTGAGTGTAGGAGACGCGTGTATACCTCAAAGGGACAGCGGAAGGAGTCATAATTATAAGCCCTTTCAGGTAAATGCTCTAAGAAAGGTAAGTCAGGAGCCCCTCATCAGGTGTTTGCGAGGAACAAACACTAAATTCTCCAGGCAGCACTGAGCTCTCTCAGACAGGCATCTTAAAGGGGTCTCCTAGGGACATTCTAGGGACACGGCCCTGTGCTTCTGGAAGCCGTGCTGGAGTTTGGTGAGGGGATTGGATTGATTTGTTATGTGCTGGGTTCTGCCACTCTCAGGAGCACTTCACGTTCCCTCCTTGAGATCAGGGTGAGGGCCTGATCCCCCTGAAGCTGGAGTGCCTGTTTAGGGCACAGAAGGAGGCCAACAGGCCAGCACTTGCCTCCCTGCTGAGGTGGATAGGGTGGGGGCTTTCCCCCACCCGCTCTGCAGCAGACAAAAGGCAATCAGTGGGGGCAGTGGTGGGTGCCTACAGCCCCTGACCCACGCCATGGTATAAAATCCTCAGTTTGCAGAAAGGACCCCCTCCATATACATCAGGGTACTGGAACCATCTTTAGCAACCTCAGGTAAGTCCAAACCGTTGTCACTTTGCCCCATGATGTCCGGACCCCGGAGATGCTGGATCTTGCTGCTTCCTAATATGACAGGCCTCTCAAAATGATGGGTGGGCTGGGCTATGGGAAGGGTGTGAATAGAAGAAGAAATTGGATTAGGCAGGAGAGAGAATGGGGATGAGAGTTGGCTTCAGAGTCTGGGCATCTAGGACCAAGGCGGTGAAATTCTTCCAGCACCCTCAAGAGGGCGCCTGCGTCTCTTGAAAGGACCAATTCAGGCACATCTTGAGCCCACCTGGCAGATGCCTGCACCCACTATCGGCTCAGATTCAAAGGCCCCCAAGAATCTGGCAGTGTCTGGGTCCCAGCTGGGCAGTGATAAACAACAGTGGAGACACTATCAGCCCACGTTCCTGCGGATTGTCAGTGTGCTCAACCACTGCCCACCTACACTTTTCAGACGACACACTGGGTCAGGAAACTCCTTCTCTGGGAGACCCAGGTGTCCTCAACCACTCCTAGAGACTGCCCAGGAGGGCCGGGGGAGGGTGGTCAGGTTCCGTTTGCCTCCTCTCTTGCCAGGTAACAGCCGGTCAAGGACAACGGGTCCAGGATCACACTCCCACACCTACACACACACACACACACACACACACACACACACACACACAAAGCCTTAACAAGAGAACTTTTCCCCGGGTTTCTGCTAACAGCCCTCCTGCTTGTGCAGCCCCCAGAGCTATCACACACTGGGACAGGAACCATGATGGTGCCTCAAGGGGCTAGGATCCGTGGGTACCCGGAATTCCTGACCAACTGGCTTCCAGGTCACAGCGCAGGTATCTTTCCCAGGTACACCCTGCCGGAGATTGTGCCGGCCACTGCCTTTACCCTCTCCCAATGCATGACAGACATGGGGGTCAGCCACTGGCTGGGGGCCAGGTCTCCCTGCACTGGCCAGGAGCTCAGAGGAGTGTGAGAATTCTAAATTCCAACCAGGCTTTTCAGGTCCTAATGAAGTTATAGTTTGCGAAGGCTGGAAGACAGAACCTATTTTAAGCTATTAGCTTGGTTTGTAATCTTTAAGTATTTAACATATGGTGTATGGGCTCGTGTTTGTACTCCTATCCTGGGCCCTCCAAATGTTAGGGGCAGGGAGGGAGGAGAAGATTCTTTGCGGTGTGCTTCTGAAGGGTATGGAGGCAGAGGGAGTGGTCTGCCTGTGGCCTCCCGGGAGGGATGACATTGGGAACGAGAAGGAAGTAGGCCACAACCAGTTTGGCAAAGAGGTCTTGGCTGATGTGGGAAGCCATCTCACAGAGGGGCCCAGGAGGTGGGAAAGGCAGGTCCTATTTGCCCTCTCTTCCTCCTCTGTCATTTAACAAGGCACTCCAGGCCCAGGGTAGCCTCTCCCCTCCTCCCTGGACCACCAGAGGCCGCCATACTTCCGTTCTGCTACCTGCCAGGGAGGGTGGTCTGGGAAGAGCACTGGACTAAGAGCCAGGAGATCTGGCTGAGGCCCGGAACTCAGCTCTCTGGGCTCTGCCGTTTCTTCCCTGCCTGTTTCCCCCTGTGGGCATAATCCAGTGGGCATAATCCACTGCGCAGTGGAACGACCAACAAAGGTGGCTTTAGAGGATGTGGGCTGGCGTCACCACGGGCTCTGCTGCCCCCACCGGTCCCCCCTTGCAGGCAGGTCCTCCTGGAGAGAGGGGAGCAGAATTGAGGGGGCGCGAATGTGCAGACACCAGCGGGTGCCCTAAGTCTCCCAATACTTTTTTTTGCCAAGAAAGGAGTACAAAGTATCTCCCCAAATGGTGAGGGGGTTCACACACTGGTCCAGGGGGGAAGGGGCAGCACCCTTCATCTCTGTGGTCCCCTCACCATCAGTCCCTGAGACAGAGCCCAGCATCCTTCTGTGAGCTGACTCATCCCCTCCCTAGTTAAGGAGCGTCGGGGCGCGGGAGCTCCGGCTCCACCCGCCTCACAAGCACCGGGAAACCTGGCAAAAGGGGCCAGAAGGTCCTCGAGGCCAGGAAGTCCAGGCTGACAAAGTTGAAGGTCGGGGGAAGGGGCGGAAAGGGGCCCGCGCCCCCAGGCATCGCCTTCAGCGCGCGCTCCCGCACCGACCCCGGCGGGGGGTGAGGGGGGGGGCCGGGCTGGCGGGTGGCCGGGGAGCGAGCTGACTACCGACTTCGCGGGAGCCCGGGGACCGGAGCCGCGCCGCCCAGCCAGGCGATCGGCTGCAGCGGGCCCGGTGGCCGCGGGGCGGAGCCCGAGGACCGGAGACGCGCGTGCGCGGGGCCTCGGCCGCGGGGTGGGAGCGAGCGCGCCGCGTCCTCTGTCTTCTCTGCCCGGAGCTGCGCTGGCGCCCCGCTTCCCATTGACCTGCACTGCCGGGCTCGGGACGCGTCCTCAGACCCGGTGGCCCGCCGCGGGGAGCCCTCCTGGGACGCGGGACGGGAGGGCGCAGGGAGCCCGGGCTCCGGGGCGGGACCGAGGGGGCCGGAGTCATCTGCACACACCAAGGCGGGTCCCCTCCCCTGCACGGGCACCCGGGACCCTGCCCCCCCCCCCCCCACACCCAGTCTGCAGAGACAGCAGGCCCCGGGCACCCCTATCCTGGATGGCCTCCCCCAACACAGCATCCTCTGCCACTAGCCGCCTCCATCTCAGTGGGTTTGCGATGTTTCGGGGGATAAGTATCTGGAAAAAGGTGTCTTGGCTGAGCGGAGGATGGAGAAGGGGAGGCACGGGACGGAAGAGCCACAAGGGGTGAGAACAAGAGGCTGGAGGCAGGGATATCTGAAGGCAGAATAATTTAGGGCCGCGTGTCTGGAGAGGTGGTGACTAAGTTCTTTTCCTAGGTTGTCAGTTTCTCCTTGTATTTCTTTAAAACAGCATAGCACACGGGGGTGGGAGGGAGGGGAGGGTGGGTGATGGGTATTGAGGAGGGCACCTTTTGGGATGAGCACTGGGTGTTGTATGGAAACCAATTTGACAATAAACTTCATATATTGGGGGAAAAAAAACAACATAGCACAAGTTTTTTGTTTGTTTGTTTTTCCCCTCCTCGTCCCTGTTAAAATTAATGCATGTTCATTGTTGGACAGTTAGAAAGTAAAAAAGAGTAAAGCAAAAATACAAATGGCTCACAATCCATATCCCAGGGACTGACTTTCTTTCTTTCTTTCTTTCTTTCTTTCTTTCTTTCTTTCTACTTTTTAAATTTTATTTTTAAGTAATCTTACGCCTAACATAGGGCTAGAACTCCCAACCCGGAGATCAAGAGTCAAAAACTCCACTGACTGAGCCTCCCAGATGCCCCCAGGGACTATCTTTCAAAGATTAACATTTTTTTCCATAAATGTTACATGATCACACCGTATGTGGTTTTGCACCCTACATCAGGATCACATTCCCACATCCTTCAAAAACATGATTTTTAAAGTATGTGGAATATTCCATTGGAAAATAAGAGGCTTAGACTTATAACCTTTAAAATATAATATAGCAATGAAAGTCCTTGAACCTTTGTCATCTGATTTTTTAGGCTAAATTACTGAAAACGGAATTATTAAGATCTAATGCAGTGGGTTTCAAGCCTGGCTGAACATTCCATTGCTCTGAGAACAGGTTTTACAAAGACCATGGCCAGAGTGGGGCCAGTTGTCACATGTTCTCCTGACTGAGCCAGCCAGGTGCCCCTGGGCCTTGCTATTTCCAAAATGTTCCTCAGGGCACTGGGCAGCTCAGTCGGTTAAGCGTCTGACTTTGGCTCAAGTCATGATCTCAGGGTTCTTGAGTCCGAGCCCCGCATCTGACAGCTCAGAGCCTGAAGCCTGCTTTGGGTTCTGTGTCTCCCTCTCTCTCTCTGCCCCTACCCTGCTTGCATTGTCTCTCTCTCAAAATAAATAAACTTAAAAAAATGTACGTGATGGGAAAACGGCATATCAGGCAAACAACAGTGCCCCCCACCCTTTATACAAATAAACAAATAAAAGAATACATACTCATTATAAAACAAATCAATAGTACATACAAAACAATATAACAAGCAATATAATAGTATAGTATAATACAGTGCACCCCGAAAGCGATAGATTCAGGCAGCTGAAAAACTGAGCCCATTACTGTTGAAACGAGACCACAATTTCAACCATTATCAGAATTGCATTTTGAACACTGGGTTTTGTGAGAAGGAGTGAAGGTGGACCACAAAGGTTTTGGGGAGAGCACCAAAAAAAAAAAAAAAAAAAAAAAAAAAAAAGCTGTACTACTTCTGGCAAAAGCTAACACTCGCTTGGCTGGTGCTATAAACTGAATGTTTATGTTCCTTCTCACCAAAATCCATATGTTGAAACCCAATCCCCAGTGTGATGGTATTAGGAAGTGGGGAGGGGTTAGCCCCTGGCTGGTTCAGTCAGCAGAGCGTGTGATTCTTTTTTTTTTTTTTTTTTCAACGTTTTTTATTTATTTTTGGGACAGAGAGAGACAGAGCATGAACGGGGGAGGGGCAGAGAGAGAGGGAGACACAGAATCGGAAACAGGCTCCAGGCTTCGAGCCGTCAGCCCAGAGCCTGACGCGGGGCTCGAACTCACGGACCGTGAGATCGTGACCTGGCTGAAGTCGGACGCTTAACCGACTGCGCCATCCAGGCGCCCCAGGATAAGACTGTCTTTAGCAAATTTTATTTATTTATAAGTTTTATTTCTATTTATTTTTCTTTAGTTCTTTTTTTTTTTTTTCAACGTTTTTTTTTTTTTTTTTTTTTTAATTTATTTTTGGGACAGAGAGAGACAGAGCATGAACGGGGGAGGGGCAGAGAGAGAGGAGACACAGAATCGGAAACAGGCTCCAGGCTCCGAGCCATCAGCCCAGAGCCCGACGCGGGGCTCGAACTCACGGACCGCGAGATCGTGACCTGGCTGAAGTCGGACGCTCAACCGACTGCGCCACCCAGGCGCCCCTGGAGCGTGTGATTCTTGATCTCAGAGTGCTGAGATGGGGCTCCACTTTGGGTGTAGAGATTACTCAAAAAAAAAGAAGGAGGAGGAGGAGGAGAAGGAGAAGGAGAGGAAGAGGAAGAGAGAGGAAGAAGAAGGGCCTTTGAGAGGTAATTAGGTGATAAGGGTGGAGTCCTCATAAATAGGATTCGTGCCCTTAGAAAAGAAACCTCAGGGGCGCTTGGGTGACTCAGTTGGTTAAGCGTCTGACTTTGGCTCAGGTCATGATCTCACGGTTCCTAATTTCGAGCTCCAAGTCGGGCTCTGTGCTGACAGTGTGGAGCCTGCTTGGGATTCTCTCTCCCTCTCTCTCTGCCACTCCCATGACTTGCACTCTCTCTGTCTCTCTCAAAATAATCAAATAAACTTAAAAAAAATGCTGCGATAAATATATGTTCCTCATTTGTGCTTTTATATGGGTAGTTTCAAGATCGGGGTGCCAGAGTCAAAGGGTACTTCTCTCCATGAGTGAGTGAAAGGCAGGGGTGAAGCCTCAAAGCCTGAGGGACCTAGTGGGAATGAGTGCTGCTGGGGACAGCAGCAGAGCTCTCCTTTGTCACCCCTCAACCCCCACCCTGCTCCCCAACCCCCCGCCTTGGAGAAAATCAAGCCTCTTCCCTATTGCCTGTCTTACCCTAGTCAGGCCCAGAAGTTTTAGTAACACTGACAATTAGTACATTTGCTGCAATTAAAGTAACATTCATAACGTTTTAGCGCTTCTGTAGAATATAAAATTTTACATCACTATGACCCCAGCAAGGAAAAATGAATGCACTAAATGGAAAGAAATTACCTAAAAGGCAGCGTTTATCATGGTCTTTGGTGGCAGGAACATGAATGGTCATCTTCTCTTCTATGCATCTCCACATTTTTCCATATATTAAGAGAATCAGGTTATGTTTTAAACCATGGAATAAATGAAAAGTTGTAGGCAACTTTTTTTTTAATTTTTTAACGTTTATTTATTTTTGAGACAGAGAGAGACAGAGCATGAACAGGGGAGGGGCAGAGAGAGAGGGAGACACAGAATCTGAAACAGGCTCCGGGCTCTGAGCTGTCAGCACAGAGCCTGACGCGGGGCTCGAACTCACGGACTGTGAGATCATGACCTGAGCCGAAGTCGGACACTTAACTGACCAAGCCACCCAGGCGCCCCTGTAGGCAACTTTATAATGGAGACTTTGAGCTGTTACCAACAGAAGCCACAGGTCAATGTTGGCATCACTAAGAATGGGACAGTCTGACATAATGTGCCTTGTGGGGACATGTGATGTGAAGTACTTAGCACCACCACTCAGCACCACCGAAATATCCTTATCCAATAGAAAAGTTAAACATTAATCGTCTTTTTTCTTTAAGTTTATTTATTTTGAGAGAAAGAGAGAGAGCAAGCAGGGGAGGGGTAAAGAGCCAGACGTGGGTCTCAGACTCATGAAATGAGAGATCATGACCTGACCCGAAATCAAGATTCCCACCCTTAACCTATAGAGCCACCCAGGTAACCCGCTCATCAAGCCTTTAGATCTAATTTCATGTTCACAGGAAATACAGAAGATAAGGGACAAGTTCAGTACCATCACAAAGTCACAAACAGACAAATCTAGAATATGGGACATTGTATAGGAAAACCAGCCTGATGTCTTTAACAAGATAATAGTATGAAGAAGCGTGAGAGCAAGGAATACTCTCGATTAAAAGTGTGTGGACTTAGGGTGCCTGGCTGGCTCAGTTGATGGAGCATGAGACTTGATCTCAGGGTCATGAGTTCAAGCCCTACATTGGGTGTAGGGCTTAAATAAATAAACTTAAAAAAAAAAAGACTATTTATCACCGCCAAAAAATTAATTTAAAAAATAAATACATAAAATAAAAGTGTGTGGACTTGACCAGACCCAGATTCAAATGGGCCAACTGCAAAAAGACATTTTTGGAAAATTTGGAAAATCAGGAAAGAAATGGACTAGGTGTTAGATGGTTAGGTGATATCAAAACATTATTATTATTATTATTATTATTATTATTATTATTATTTTAGACATCATAATGGCACTGCAGTTTTGAAAAAAAGTCCAGATGTTAGAAATGTAGGGTTGAAAGATGCAAGTTCTGGAGTTTAAAACAATAATAACAGGGGGGCGTCTCGGTGGCTCAGTTTATTGAGTGTCTGACTTTGGCTCAGGTCATGATCTTGCATCCGTGAGACAGAGAGAGACAGAGCACGAACGGGGGAGGAGCAGAGAGAGAGGGAGACACAGAATCGGAAGCAGGCTCCAGGCTCCGAGCCGTCAGCCCAGAGCCCGACGGGGGGCTCGAACTCACGAACCGCGAGATCGTGACCTGAGCTGAAGTCAGACGCTTAACCAACTGAGCCACCCAGGCGCCCCTATATGGTCTGTTTTATATTTGCACAAGGAAAACATTTTATTTTTAAAGGTTTTTGTTTTTTTTTTTTTAAGTAGGCTCCATGCCTAACGCGGGGCTCAAACTCACAACCCGAGATCAAGAGTCACACACCCCACCCACTGACCCAGCTGGGCGCCCCTATACGTTAAAAATTTGTGCGGGGCGCCTGGGTGGCGCAGTCGGTTAAGCGTCCGACTTCAGCCAGGTCACGATCTCGCGGTCCGTGAGTTCGAGCCCCGCGTCAGGCTCTGGGCTGATGGCTCGGAGCCTGGAGCCTGCTTCCGATTCTGTGTCTCCCTCTCTCTCTGCCCCTCCCCCGTTCATGCTCTGTCTCTCTCTGTCCCAAAAATAAAAAAAATTAAAAAAAAAAACGTTAAAAAAAAAATAAAAAATTTGTGCAACAGGTGGTTACATCGTGCAGGTCACAAATAGCTGGCGGGTCTCCTGGGATAAAATTTCCAGGAACACCGTCCTACGTGATGCAAAAATTGCTTATTTTCAAGTTGCTCAGATGAAAGTGCTCAAATGGTTAGTTCCAGTGGTGAAAACAAGAAGCATGATACCAAAGGAACAATTTGGATCAAATAGTTTCATAAAACAGGAGAGCGACAAAGCAGTATTTCTAAATGTCTGTAATACCTTGCCTTATTCTGTGTAGTGTCTTGCCTTGCAATAAAAAAGTGTAGTGAACCTAGCAATAGAAATTATGAAGCTACTTTAAAAATGTATATGGAGGGGCGCCTGGGTGGCTCGGTTGGTTGAGCGTATGACTCTTTTTTTTTTTTTTCAACATTTTTTATTTATTTTGGGGACAGAGAGAGACAGAGCATGAACGGGGGAGGGGCAGAGAGAGAGGGAGACACAGAATCGGAAACAGGCTCCAGGCTCCGAGCCATCAGCCCAGAGCCCGACGCGGGGCTCGAACCCACGGACCGCGAGATCGTGACCTGGCTGAAGTCGGATGCTTAACCGACTGCGCCACCCAGGCGCCCCGAGTGTATGACTCTTGATTGCAGCTCAGATCGTGATCCCAGGGTTGTGGAATCCAGCCCAAAGTTGGGCTCCGCACTGGGCTTGAAGCCTGCTTGAGAGTCTCTCTTTCCCTCTGCCCCTGTTCTTTTCCCCTGTTTGCTCTCACTCTCTCAAATAAAATGAAAAAAAAATTTTAATGCGTATGGAATGGTTTTGAGGTAAAGACTACAGATTGAATATATGCACATATTTTTCTCCTTGCCAAAGCACTGCTAAAGGAAATGAAATGGATTTATTTTCGCAATATTTGGTTGAAGTGTAATTATCATACAAATTTACTCTTTTTAGATACAGTTCTGTTTTTTTTTAAGTTTATTTTTAAATTTATTTTGAGAGAGATAGAGAGTGAGGGGAGGAAGGGGCAGAGAGAGAGGGAAGAATCCCAAGCAGGCTCTGTGCTGTCAGCACAGAACCCCATGCGAGGCTCAAACTCGCAAACCTTAAGATCATGACCTGAGCTGAAATCAAGTCAGACGCTTAACCGACTGAGCCACCCAGGTGCCCTGCAGTTCTATTATTTTTGACAAATGCATACAGTTGTGAAACCACCACCACAGTCACCTCCCAGAATTCTCTGTGTGTTTATGTTGTCAGTTTCCCCCCAGCTCCCAACAGCCACTGATCTGTTTTATGTCCCTATAGTTTTGCCCAATAGTTATCCCGAATGTCATATAAATGGAATCATACAATATATAGCCTCTTGAGCCTGGCTTCTTTCATTTAACCATAATGCGTTTGAGATTCATGCGATTGCATATATCTACAGTCGATTTCTTTTTGTTGCTGGGAAGTTTTCCCTTGTATGGGTGTGTCATAATTTGTTTATTCACCAGCTGAAGAGCATTTGGGTTATTTCCAGTTCTTGGCAATTGTGGGTGAAGCCACCATAGACATCCTTTTACAGATATTTGTGTGAACTTAAACTTTCTCTTCACTTGGATAAATACTGAGGGGTGGAATTGCTGAACCTTACACTAGGTGGGTGTGTGCTTAGCTTTACAAAAAATTGTTAAGTATATGTTTAATCTTATTAGAAACTGCCAAACTGTGGTTTTTAGCTATTTTATTTATTTGTTTTTGTTTATTTTTGAGAGAGTGCAAGCAGGGGAGGGGCAGAGAGAGGGGGACAGAGGATCCAAAGTGGGCTTTTGCGCTGAGAGCAGCCAGCCCGATCTGGGGCTTGAACTCATGAACCACGAGATCATGACCTGAGCCATAGTGGGATGCTCAACCAACTAAGCCACCCAGGTGCCCCTGTTTTTAGCTATTTTAATAGACATGTTAGTGGTATCTCATTGTGGCTTTTTAAATTTGCATTTCTCTAAAGAGTAATGATCTGCGAATTTTTTCATGTGTTTGTTATCATGAATACATCTCCCTTACGGAAGCACCTGTTCTTGGCCCTTTTATTATTAGGCTGTTTGTTTTCTTATTATTGAGTTTGGAGACTTATTTACATATTCTAGGTCCAAAGCCTTTATCAGATACATGTTTTGCAAATATTATCTCTCAGCCTATGGCTTATCCTTTTTTTCTCTTAACAGTGTTATCTGAGCAGCGTAGGTTTTTAGTTTTGATGAAATCCAGTTTTATCAATTTTTTTCCTCTTATGGATCATGCTTTTGGTGTGGTGTTAAGAAGATTTCTGCCTAACCTAAAATCAAAAATATTGTCTCCTGTGTTTTCTAGAAGTTTTATAGTTTTACACTTAGGTCTATGATCCGTTATGAGCTAATCTTTATAGTAAGTCTCTTTAGAGAGATTAAAAATAAGGAAAAAATAGATTTTACTGTCACTTTCATTTTTACCATCACCACCACACTTGATTTCTTTAGGTGGAGCCAAGTTTCTGTTTATCACATCCAAAGGGACATTTACAGACATTAAAAGACAAGCATGGTGATTGAGATAGGACACAGGATCCACAAAATTTTGGAAGCTGGAAACAAATGGTGAGTGATAACTGACCTGAAGAAGCTGCCTGTGAACCTAGTAGTGGAAAAAGCCTAGGGCAACCCTGAGTTTTACATGGTTCCCTCTGGTATGGAAGGTGCCAGATACGTCTGGAAATGGGGGAGAAGGTAAGGTTGGGAAAAAAAGGGGGGGGGAGGAAGGAGGGTTATTTAAGAGCCTGTTTAAGAAACAGGTTTGTCCTCAGACTCTTCCCATTCAACACAGCTGAGCAACCTTCTTTTCCAATTCCCCAAAGAAAACTGGGGGTTTATCTGATGGAGAGGTTAGAATACATGGTCTCTGAGCCACAAGATGTCAGGTGTAGCTAAGGGCAGGACCACTGTTCAACAACCAGGAGGATAAGGGATATTTACATAAGTTAAATTTTAAGACCACCTTCCCAAACCTCTTCCACTTAGTGCCCAAACTCCGGCCATGACGCTTCAGCCCCATGGGCGAGAGGTCAAGGGGTCCTTCTTAGAGAGTCCAACTAGCTCATGAGGAAAGATGCACAAAAGATCCAGCCTGACTTCTACACGAGTCCACTGGAGATAAGCCCACTCATGAACTCAGCTATTCCAATACGTTTTTAGTGCCCCATTCTCAAACATAAGCAGAAAGGGTCACTCGCTCTCTGCCCCCCTGGTAACAAGGCTTTCCCAAGCGATAGCCCATCGCCAAATGTGGATTTTGAGCATTTCAGGTTGGAGCGGACCACAAGCTTTCAGAAGAGATCTCTTCAGCAAAGATAAAATAGATTCATATCAAAGCACAGCAGCACAAAACGCAAATACTAGTGATCCAGAAAAGACCCTACAAGCTTCCCACGAGAGAGAGAGAAAAGTTCACGTATGAAAGATCAAAAACCAGAAAGGTTTAGACCTCTCAGGAGCAACACTGGAAATTGGAAGACCGTGAACCATAACTTCTCTGAGGGAAAGTTATTTCTTAGAATTTTGTAGCCAGGAAAACTAGTAGTTTTGTGTGAACCAAATGAAAAAATTCAAGATGTGCAAATCCTGAAAACACTTACCTGCCACACAGCCCTTCTCAGGAAGCTACTGGAACATAGCCTCTACCAAAATGAGGACAGAAGCCAAGAAAGAAAAGACACAGGACACAGGAATCCAATTCAAGAGAGACGCCAAAGGACTCCCCAGGGTGAGAGTGGGCTGCAGGTGTGGATAGCTCCCCCACTCCCTGGCTGGCTCAGCCCGCAGAGGATGTGATTCTTGATGTTGAGGTTGTGAGTTCGAACCCCACATTGGGTGTGGAGATTACTTTTTAAAAATTGTTCAGAAAAGGAGTATTCATAGCGTTCTATGAGTTTCAGTTGTGAATAGGGTTTTACATGGTCCCCCTAATGTAAACATGGAATATTGATCTAGCGTATTATATTTCCAGCCATACTTAAGATCTAATTCTATTGCAAATGTGTGGGGAAGTGAGCATGTTCATGAGACAGGGATGGGAGGTTATAAATCCTTATCATCCATGCTGGGAAGTAGATAATGTCTCCAAATTGAAAAATGAATAAGCAGCTATATAAACATGTTATTTTGAGCCAAAAAAAGATCAAAGGGGGTTGCCTCTGAAGAACAAATAAAGGGGGCTGTGGGACGCTAACACTTTTCATAACAAGCCTTCTGGAATAGTTTAGCTCTTTAAACTACTGTGTGATAAAAGTTAGAAAGGAGAGCTAAATTTTAAAAATTAAATGGTGGAGATTTGTGTTTATTGACCAGGAAGCATTTCTATGATTTACTCGAGTAAGAAAAGCAAATTTCATAAGTAATGTCAATTGTATGATCCAATATTCATTATTATAAAGTGAAAAGAAAAAATCATGACTCTGGGTATATATTTTTATGTTTCTAGAAGCATAACGAATGGTATGCAAGGGTACATACTAAACTCTAAACAGTGGTTGTGTCAGTGGGATGGAAGAGAGGGAAATTATTATGATGCCTTTTGCATTGTTTGACATGTTATTATGAACAGATACACATATTACTTTTGTAACAAAAAATGTTAATGGCATCTTTGCAACTTGACAATGTGATTCTAAATGTTACTGGTATTCTTTTTTTTAAATTTTTTTTTCAACGTTTTTTATTTATTTTTGGGACAGAGAGAGACACAGCATGAAAGGGGGATGGGGCAGAGAGAGAGGGAGACACAGAATCGGAAGCAGGCTCCAGGCTCCGAGCCATCAGCCCAGAGCCTGACGCGGGGCTCGAACTCACGGACCGCGAGATTGTGACCTGGCTGAAGTCGGACGCTTAACCGACTGCGCCACCCAGGCGCCCCTTGGTATTCTTTTTTAAAAAAAAATTTTTTTAACGTTTATTTATTTTTGAGACAGAGAGCATGAACGGGGGAGGGGCAGAGAGAGAGGGAGACACAGAATTGGAAGCAGGCTCCAGGCTCTGAACCATCAGCCCAGAGCCTGACGCGGGGCTCGAACTCACGGACCGTGAGATCATGACCTGAGCTGAAGTTGGACGCTTAACCGACTGAGCCACCCAGGCGCCCCATAAATGTTACTGGTATTCTTAAAGAATAAGCACACGAGGGGCGCCTGGGTGGCGTAGTCGGTTAAGCGTCCGACTTCAGCCAGGTCACGATCTCTCGGTCCGTGAGTTCGAGCCCCGCATCAGGCTCTGGGCTGATGGCTCGGAGCCTGGAGCCTGTTTCCGATTCTGTGTCTCCCTCTCTCTCTGCCCCTCCCCTATTCATGCTCTGTCTCTCTCTGTCCCAAAAATAAATAAAAAACGTTGGAAAAAAAAAAAAAGAATAAGCACACGAGACCATATAAGAAAAAGAATTGAAAAATACTTTTTATTTTTTAATTTTTTTAAATGTTTATTTTTGAGAGACAGAGACAGAGCATGAGCAGGGGAAGGGAAGAGAGAGAGGGAGACACAGAATCCAAAGCAGGCTCTAGGTTGTCAGCACAGAGCCCGACCCGGGACTCGAACTCACAAACCGTGAGATCATGACCTGAGCGGAAGTCGGATGCCTAACCGACTGAGTCACTGAGGCGCCCCTGAAAAATACTTAAAAAAAATTTTTTTTAAGTTTATTTATTTAAAAAATATATTTAATCTTTCTTTATTTTTGAGAGACAAAGACAGAGTGCGAGCAGGGGAGGAACAGAGAGAGAGGGAGACACAGAATTCGAAGCAGGCTCCAGGCTTTAAGCTGTCAGCACAGAGCCTGATGCGGGGCTTGAACTCACAAACTGTGAGATCATGACCCGAGCCAAAATCAAGAGTTGGGTGGTTAACTGAGCCATCCAGGTGCCCCTGAAAAATAGTTTTTTGCCCCCAACAAATGTTTAATTCCCAGGTCTTCTGTGTGTGATGTTATCTTGCACCCTGTTTCGGTCTTTCGCTGCGGTTTAACAAACTACCCGAAACTAAGTGGCTTGAAACAACTATGGCTCGTGGCTCATGGTTCTGTATTCTTGGCAGGCTCAGTGGGCGGTTCTGTCGGTCTTGCTGGTGGCCCATATAGCTGCATTCAGCTGGCAGGTCAGCTGAGGTGGGGTCAGCCGGGACAGTCAAGCTTCTCTCTCTCCGTGTAGTCTAAGGGCCTGTGTGTTCCGTCTCTCTACTTCATCTGGCCAGCAGGGTACCTGGACTTCTTAAATGGTGATTCAGAGCTGCCAAGAGCACAAACACAGAACATAAGATTTAAACCCGGATCTGGCACACTTCTGCCTCCATGCACCAACTGAAGCAGGTCATAGGCCAGCCCAGGGCCAACGTGAGAGGGGACCACCAAGGACACGGACATCAGGAGGCGTGGGTCGTTGGGACCTGCCCACGTGTCTCACTGCCGGTCATCCTAATTGAACTAATTGTACTCCTTCACATGTCTCATGTTTGCTCAGTTAACTCTCAGGACGTTAGAGCTTCCACTGGCAGGACGGTGCGCCGCCAGAAGGGATGAGCTGGGAGTTCGTCTTCTGCGTGCGAGGACATCTAGATCCTTCCTTCCCAGTCATGGGGCCCACCCTCTGTGAAAACATTTCTGCGAGTGTCACTCACGCCTGCTGCTCAGCATCAGTGACTGAGGGGGAAGCCAGGCACCGCTCCCTGCTCCAGAGGCAGCCACCCTGACTCATGCTCCAGAACAGTCTTCTACAGAAATGTGTGCTGTGATTTTCTTCCTCGGGAAGGCCGTTCTTGACTGATCTCCGTATTATAGGAATTCTTCGGCATTTCTGTTTTTGCATAGTATGAAGCCGGTACCCCACCTTTCCTGTCGGTCTGTGGGGTTTGGTGTGAAAGAAGGAGCAGAAGCGTGCTTAATCTACCATGCCGGTGCAAATCCAACGCACAGATTTGCCATAACATATGTGATCAGTTTCCTCCACAAAGCCCTGGCTACAGGGACCCCTGGGGCAGTCTGTTTCTCAGCCACATCTGGCCCAGCCTTGAATCCTGATCCCTCCTCCCACTCTCCCTCAGGAGCGACAGAGATGTCTAAGAGGATGGTGATACTGACCAGAATATAAACTCTGGGGTGCCAGGGGCGCCTGCGTGGCTCATTCGGTTGGGCATGAGGTCGGAGGGCATAAGACTTCGACTCAGGTCGGGGCGCCTGGGTGGCGCAGTCGGTTAAGCGTCCGACTTCAGCCAGGTCACGATCTGGCGGTCCGTGAGTTCCAGCTCCGTGTCAGGCTCTGGGCTGATGGCTCGGAGCCTGGAGCCTGTTTCCGATTCTGTGTCTCCCTCTCTCTCTGCCCCTCCCCCGTTCATGCTCTGTCTCTCTCTGTCCCAAAAATAAATAAAAAACGTTGAAAAAAAAATTAAAAAAAAAAAAAAAGACTTCGACTCAGGTCATGATCTTGCAGTTCGGGAGTTCGAGCCCCACGTCGGGTTCTGTGCTGACAGCTCAGAGTCTGGAGCCTGCTTGGGATTCTGTGTCTCTCTCTCTCCCTGTCCCACTCCTGCTCGTGCTCTGTCTCTCTCTCTCAGAAATAAATAAGCATTTAAAAAAACAATTTTTTTTTTTTTAAACTCTGGGGTGCCCAACAAGCAGTAAGTGCGCTTTAGGAGACACAAGACTGAAGATCTTCGAAGCCTGGCCAGTGCTCCGTTCTGCTGCCCAGCACGCCTCCCCACCAGGCTCCCATTCCCGCTGGTGGTCAGGCAGGGGTACCCAACCCCGGCTTCAACACAGTGCGCTCCACGGAGAAAACACAACATCCTTCCTCCCAATATCCTAGTTTGTCCTCTCCCTAGTTAAGGAGCCTCGGGCCGCGGGAGCTCCGGCCCCACCCACCTCACACGCACCGGGAAACCTGGCAAAAAGGGGCCAGAAGGTCCTCGAGGCCAGGAAGTCCAGGCTGACAAAGTTGAAGGTCCGGAGGGCGGAAAGGGGCCCGCGCCCCCAGGCATCGCCTTCAGCGCGCGCTCCCGCACCGACCCCGGGAGCGGGGGCGGACTGGCGGGTGGCCGGGGAGCGAGCTGACCACCGGCTTCTCGGGAGCCCGGGGACCGGAGCCGCGCCGCCCAGCCCGGCGATCGGCTGCAGCGGGCCCGGTGGCCGCGGGGCGGAGCCCGAGGACCGGAGACGCGCGTGCGCGGGGCCTCGGCCGCGGGGTGGGAGCCCGCGCGCCGCGTCCTCGGTCGCCTCTGCCCCGAGCTGCGCTGCCGGGCTCGGGACGCGTCCCCAGATCCCGTGGCGCCGCCGCGGGGGAGCCCGCCTGGGACGCGGGACGCGAGGGCGCGGGGAGCCCGGGCTCCGGGGCGGGACCGAGGGGGCCGGAGTCATCTGCGGCACACCAAGGCGGGTCCCCTCCCCAGCACGGGCACCCGGGACCCTGCCCCCCAGCCTGCACCCCCCCACACACACCCCCCTGCAGAGACGGCAGGCCCAGGGCACCCCTACCTACCGCTGGGAGTGACCAAGGCGGGTGGGGAGACCATAGGAGGACACGGAAAAGGCACCTCAGGCGCCACAAATTAAAGGACGACGGGGCAAGAGGCGGTTGGATTAGGGGAGCGGGGACTTTGGAAGAAAAGGGCGGTGGGGTCGGTGGGAGGCGTTGGAGGCGCGAGCCACTGCAAACATCATTTTATGGAGGGTCTGTGGACCCTTTCCGGGCTTCAATTCTCTTTGCGTGCATTTGATTAAATCGCTGCTGGTTGTTTCTTGCAGATAAAAGTGATGCGAATCGATTGTAGAAAGTCTGAGAATTTGCAACACAATTCAGAAAATTAGAAATGGCTCCTAATGTTATCATCCAGGGACAGTCATCTGTAACCAAACTGTATGTAAATGTGTATCCTGCTTTTAAGCTGTAGCATTCTATCAAGGTCGCTTTCCCATACCCTCAAATAATTTGTGAAAGCATTTTTGAAGTTGTATCGTATTTAAGTGGAAGAGGACATGCCCACTCGTTCAGCCAATTCTTTATTTGCTGGAAGGTTAGGCTGTCAATCTCTAAATAGTCTTCCCAGGCTGCAGCCAACATCCTGGCACAAGAGTCTGTGCCAACACATGCTTCGTCTTTAGGATCAGAACTAAGAGTAGAATCATTGAGTGAATATACAAATTCTTTTTCTCAAATTTATTTGAATTCTAAAAGAAGTACCAGGTCCTTGCAAAAGATTAAAGCAGTCCTCAGGATACAAGAGAGAACACTGAGCTCCTACCCCCACTCTGTCTGGCTGCCCTCAGGTGACACTCACTGTTCCAAGCTTTTTTTTTTTTTTTTTTTTTTTTTTAATGTTTTATTTATTTCTGAGAGAGGTGGGGGAGAGAAAGAGCAGTGGAAGGGCAGAGAGAGAGGGAGACACAAAATCCGAAGCAGGCTCCAGGCTCTGCGCTGTCAGTACAGAGCCCGATGTGGAGCTCGAACTCGTGAACCTCGAAATCATGACCTGAGCTGAAGTCGGAGCCACCCAGACGCCCCCACGGCTCAAACTTTTGTACTGAAGGTTCGAGATTTTCCCATATGCACTGAGAGAGAAACATACCCTAAGGTGAATATGTGTATATCATAGGGGAACAGCAAATCACACAACCAAAACTCAGATTTGTTTGAAATCAAATAAATCACTGTAAGAAAAATACACATTCCCGGTAGACAAAACCAGCTAATCAAATAATATTAGGAAAGAAAAAACATAATTGTTATGATAATGATGAACACCTGAACACTTAATTAGGCACAGACTGAGACTTTTAATCACATGCCCTTTCATGTCTTCGTTGTGGGGGGGGACCCTAGGGGTTCACTGGGGGGATGTCAACTCTGCCCTCAGATCTAAGGAGGGAGGGAGCCCACCTCATCAGACCCGCGACCGTCAACAGGCAGTGTGAAAAACACATCTCTGCAAGCACTGTCACAGGCATCATCTAAAAGTCCCTTAAGTAGGAGGTGGAAAAACATTCCAGAAAAGGAACTTACTGGGGAGGGGCTGAAGTACCTTACATGACTTGCTGTTTCCAATCCTTGTAACAGTCTACATGGTGAACACTATTGCCCCCTTTTACAAAGACAAAAGTATAAAATCAAGGCACCTGACTCCCAGGCCAAGGTTCTCTCCCCACACCCGGGACTAATCCATCTTTCTGTATTGTTATCCATCTTGGCACCTCACCAGAATATAAGACCTGGGTGGCAGGGCCCTGCCATCCCTGAGACCAGAGATGATGTTGTCCCATCTGTGATGGAACAGGGCCAGGCAGGGACACCGGGGACCTAGTGGATAAGGGGATTCAGTGTAGGCTTCTACGAGGATTTCTGGCCTGAAGGATAGGTTGGGGTGTAGTCAGAGCCGGGGCTGAGAGGGCTTCGCAGGACATTGCCTTCTGTACTGGCAGAGGGAATGAGACCTACTCAGCTCTCCACTGGTCCAGAGCCAGGCCCTTGGAAAGGCCTGTGGGAGGGCGCTGTCCTATATGCAGTGAGGCCTGGGAGAAGATGGGCACTCCTTGCATAGACACAGACACAGACACCGACAGTCGCCACCCCCACCATGTTAGAAGCCCAGACTTGCCTGTTGAACGTGGGCCCACCTGCACCGACACTCAAAGCACAGGGTGCTGGGTAGCCCCTGGCTGAGCTACTGGACATCTGCTTCCATCCTGGTTCCTTGATGCAGATCCTGAGGTCAGTTCAGGGTGCGAGAGCCTGGGGGTCCCCTTCATTGGTGACCCAATGCTTCGGCCTTCCCCAGGACCCTGCTACATGATCTCTCAGACTTCTGGCTCATCTCAAATGATCTGTAACCTTTCTTTGCCCACATGCACCAAACCCTGTGGTTTCTCTCAGCTCAGCTCTGAGGGCTGGCGTCAAGAGTGTCTTTCTGTCTGGGGGAAGTGGAGGAAGCCTCCAGGCTCTCATACTACCGGGGGAGGGTGAAAGGAGAGGCAGTTACCCCCCAGCCATATGGAGGGGAGCTCTTCAATCCAACAGGGCCGTGGGAGTCAGGGATGGCCAGATCTGGGCAGGGAAGACACCTCTTGGCTTGGAAGGCTAGGCTCCCAGGTAAGCTGAAGGCCTCAAGTCTTTGCTCCAGGTCCCACCAAATAGGCCACTCCTTCCTCGGGCCCTTGGGCCCCTGTCCTCCGGAATCATAGGCTGTAATGGCACTGGCATCAGGGCTCCCATTCAACCTGCACCAACCCACTCTGGGGCCTCCCAACCTCAAGGGTCTGAGGGCTTTCCGCTCACAGGGAGTGCGCCAGGTTTTTATCCCTGTGACCACCAAAGCAGACATGGGGACAGTGGGAGACAAGACCAGGCCCTCAGTCCCGACATCGTTCCTGATGTTATTTGATTAGCTGGTTTTGTCTACCGGGAATGTGTATTTTTCTTACAGTGATTTATTTGATTTCAAACAAATCTGAGCTTTGGTTGTGTGATTTGCTGTTCCCCTATGATATACACATATTCACCTTAGGGTATGTTTCTCTCTCAGTGCATATGGGAAAATCTCGAACCTTCAGTACAAAAGTTTGAGCCGTGGGGGTGTCTGGGTGGCTCCGACTTCAGCTCAGGTCATGATTTCGAGGTTCACGAGTTCGAGCTCCACATCGGGCTCTGTACTGACAGCGCAGAGCCTGGAGCCTGCTTCGGATTTTGTGTCTCCCTCTCTCTCTGCCCTTCCACTGCTCTTTCTCTCCCCCACCTCTCTCAGAAATAAATAAAACATTAAAAAAAAAAAAAAAAAAAAAAAAAAAAAAAAGCTTGGAACAGTGAGTGTCACCTGAGGGCAGCCAGACAGAGTGGGGGTAGGAGCTCAGTGTTCTCTCTTGTATCCTGAGGACTGCTTTAATCTTTTGCAAGGACCTGGTACTTCTTTTAGAATTCAAATAAATTTGAGAAAAAGAATTTGTATATTCACTCAATGATTCTACTCTTAGTTCTGATCCTAAAGACGAAGCATGTGTTGGCACAGACTCTTGTGCCAGGATGTTGGCTGCAGCCTGGGAAGACTATTTAGAGATTGACAGCCTAACCTTCCAGCAAATAAAGAATTGGCTGAAGGCTGAACGAGTGGGCATATCCTCTTCCACTTAAATACGATACAACTTCAAAAATGCTTTCACAAATTATTTGAGGGTATGGGAAAGCGACCTTGATAGAATGCTACAGCTTAAAAGCAGGATACACATTTACATACAGTTTGGTTACAGATGACTGTCCCTGGATGATAACATTAGGAGCCATTTCTAATTTTCTGAATTGTGTTGCAAATTCTCAGACTTTCTACAATCGATTCGCATCACTTTTATCTGCAAGAAACAACCAGCAGCGATTTAATCAAATGCACGCAAAGAGAATTGAAGCCCGGAAAGGGTCCACAGACCCTCCATAAAATGATGTTTGCAGTGGCTCGCGCCTCCAACGCCTCCCACCGACCCCACCGCCCTTTTCTTCCAAAGTCCCCGCTCCCCTAATCCAACCGCCTCTTGCCCCGTCGTCCTTTTAATTTGTGGCGCCTGAGGTGCCTTTTCCGTGTCCTCCTATGGTCTCCCCACCCGCCTTGGTCACTCCCAGCGGTAGGTAGGGGTGCCCTGGGCCTGCCGTCTCTGCAGGGGTGTGTGTGGGGGGGGGTGCAGGCTGGGGGGCAGGGTCCCGGGTGCCCGTGCTGGGGAGGGGACCCGCCTTGGTGTGCCGCAGATGACTCCGGCCCCCTCGGTCCCGCCCCGGAGCCCGGGCTCCCCGCGCCCTCGCGTCCCGCGTCCCAGGCGGGCTCCCCCGCGGCGGCGCCACGGGATCTGGGGACGCGTCCCGAGCCCGGCAGCGCAGCTCGGGGCAGAGGCGACCGAGGACGCGGCGCGCGGGCTCCCACCCCGCGGCCGAGGCCCCGCGCACGCGCGTCTCCGGTCCTCGGGCTCCGCCCCGCGGCCACCGGGCCCGCTGCAGCCGATCGCCGGGCTGGGCGGCGCGACTCCGGTCCCCGGGCCCCAGGGGCCCGACGCTCCTTAACTAGAGAGGGGATCCGTCAGCTCACAGAAGGACGCTGGGTTCTGTCTCAGGGACTGATGGTAAGGGGACCACAGAGATGAGGGACCCGGTCTTTTGAGAGGGAACTTAGGTTTGCACTCTCGGCTCTGTTCCCGCCCCAACTACACTGTTAGGTCGTTTTAGGAACTCTTTCCATTCCCACCTATGGCTGGCAGGATCCCCGTTCTTCTCAACCTTCCAAGCGCGGTTCCATCTCCTGCAGGAACCAGTCTGCCACTGCGTTGCCCGCCCGAGCTGGGTGGCATCGTGATCCCCACCGTACAGATGAGGGAACAGGTCAGGGAGATGCCTATGCCAGGCATAGAACCCGGGTCTCTTCTAGAGCCCAGGGGTTTGTTCCCTCCGTGTGGGGGAGTCCTGCCCGGCAGGGGGCGGGAGTGATTCTGCCCTCTCTGCGCGGGAAGGCTGCGTGCTCACATCGCTGCGGGAAAGGTGGCCTTGGGCCTGGATCGTGGGGAGGAAGGGAGAGGAGAGTTTGTGCGACTTCCCTTCCCTGTCCTCCGCCTTTCTTACCCGTTACTACCTCCCCAGCTCCCTTACAGTTCCCTCTGAAAAGCCATAGATGAGGATCAGAGCTAGACTCAAGCGACCAGCCTAGACTCTGGTCAGGCTGGGGTAGCTAGGGGAGGGGATGGAGAGGGATCCACCATGGTGTGAGTGTTGGTACCATTTGAGGGCCCAGTGGGTGATGCTAGTGTGTGTTGAGGGGGGACAGGGGGTCTGGCTCCCAGGGGTGGAGGTCGGGGTGAGCGGACGAACGTATCTAGGCACAGAAGCACCTGACCCTCCTTTTCCTGAATATCCAGACAGTCCTCAGAATAGCAGATGCAGGCACAGCGCAAAAGGCTGGGGATATCTGGGTCTCCGAGGAGTAAGAGGTGGTGTTTACTGGGGCACACACAGCCTGAATTTGGAGATGTTTCCATATGAGTCATTCATCATTACTGGGCAGCACTGTCAGCCATTATCACCACATTTGTGGTCTGGGTCTGACTGACCTGTTTTGGTACAGATCCTCAAACCCATGCGTAGGCTCTCCATCATGAAGTGGGTTCTTTTGCACCATTGGGTGCCCTCTTGTGGATACTTGAGAAATTTCACTGTATCTTTTCCACACACCCGCCCCCTCCCCCAGCTGCTTCCATGACCATTTCCACCACCGCTGCCTTCACTCCACCCACAGGGGTCTCTTTATGAAGGGGGGAAAAAAAAAGTGTTCTGGGATCCCAAAGTTGGATTGCAATGCCTGAAATTCTACTATATTCTAAATAAGCTTGGACACGGCGCTCATTATCTACTTTACAAATATCAGCTCATTTATTCCTCACAGCTACCCTATATCATCTCTACTTTCCGGATGAGGAAGTTGTGGCCCAGAGAAGTCAAGTGACTTACCTAAGGTCACACAGCTACGCTGGATTCTAGACCCTTGTCATGTTGCCCCTCACTGGTGTGGGAAGCCTCATGCAGCAACACAAAGGCACACTCAGAGGACGTGTGTGTGTACAACAGGGAGAATCTCCCCAGGCTTCTTCTCCAACTCCCCCAAAGCTCACCGCGCACTTCCTGGGGATGAGTCTGCCCCACCATGGGAATAGAGGGTTGGGAGATTTCCAAGAACCACCCCCCCCCCTTGTTTGTTTAACCTTATTGGTTCTTTCTAACACTACTGGGAGGTGGAACGCGAAGGAGGAGGCAGGGCTGCTCAAAACTCAGAATCTCACGGAGCATCAGAGTTCTCTAAAACACTACAGCCCCATCACTAACTGAACCAGAAGCCAGTGTAGACGCAGGCCAGTCAGGTGGCATCCACACTGCCTTCCCACTCTCCACCCTCTTAGCATGGAGTGGGTCCTGTTGAATGATCATAGGACTTGCCTCTCTTCCTAAACCTGAAACGTGGGGGTGTGTGGGGTCAGAAGAACTCTCTTCCTAGCATTTACAGATAAGGAAATGAAGCCTCGTCCTAAGACCTTCACTCACTCACCACATGTTAGCTGACAATCCACCGTGGGTAGGGGGAGACAGGGCTACAGAAGTGGGTGAAGAGCAGCCCTCTGCCCTTAAGGAACTCTGTCTAGCAGGGGAAGGAGAGATGAGGAAATGATCATTACAGTCAGTGTGCTGGTGTATAAGGTGGTGACTGCTACAGCAAGTGAGGCTGGAATCTGCCTCGGTGGGCCAGGGAGGCTGGAAAGGAGGTGCCCCTTGAGGTTGGTCTTGGAGGGTGGATTGGGATTCACGGAGGGTAACGAGAGCAATCCACGTTGGGGCTCATACATAGATGCAGCAGTCTGAAACGACAGGGCATGTGCAGACAGTGGTGAGCGAGCATTTCTCTGGCACAGAGGCTGCTGGGGAGGAGGGCAGGACGTTGGCTGGGAGTTGGGGTCAGCTTGCAAAGGTCTCACTTTCCAGGCTAAGGAGTTCCAACTTGACACCCTAAGTTCAGGCCAAGGGTGGTATGGCCCTCTCCAAAGAACATAGAGGAGGAGGCGTCTTGACATGATCAGAAGGAGTGAAGGTCAGGGAGAGGGGCACTGGGGATGGTCCGCCTTGTTTATTAGGGTTTTCATTAAACCGCTACAGAGTTCTCCATTAGTCAGAACTAAGGTACTGTGAGAGCCTGAAGGAGTGAGGGAAGAAGCACAGAAGCCAACAGAGCTGGAACTCGGGACTCAAGGCCACCAGAACTTCATCCCTGCCCTTGTCTTTTCTCCACTCATCTCTGCCTGGCTCTGTTCCGCAGAGACTCTCTTCTTGTAGAGGGAAGGTGGCCACCCACCGCCCCGGGCCTGTTTCACCTCAACTAGCAATCCCAGCATGAAGGGGACCTCCTTCCCCTGTCCGTATATTAACCCCAAGGAAGGGTCTGATTGGCCCTGCTCAGGTCAATGATACCTGTTGCCAGGGATGTGGGAGACTGTGATTGACTCTGCCCAGGCCACACATCCACCTCTAGTGAGGAGGCAGAAGCAGGATGGAACAGTCCAGCTTATAGCTCCTCAGGAACATGTGGAGTAAAGGAGGGAGTTCCCCCAAAGGAAAAGGGGTACAATTATCAGGAAGTATGTGGGGAATGAGCCAGACAGCATAAAATGGAAGATATACCACTTCTGTGTGCCAAACGCTCTACTAAATACTGGGGATTCAGAAACAAGATCTTGTCTTTGCAGTCAGATAACTCACAATCCAGACGAAGGTTTGGATAATTCGAAAGCATCACGATGATGATGGGATACAAGGACTCTCCAGATACTCTGGGAACCCAAGAAAGGGGCGCCCCCCCAGAGACTGAGGAAGAAAGAACCCAAAACGTGTCCCTCAACCTAGTTATGTAAGATGAATGGGAATTAGCCAAGGGAAGAAAGGAAAGAGGAAATTCAAGAAGAGGGAGGGACATATAGAGGCATAGACCACACAAAAGTGGCAGGTTTCTATCATGGGTGAAAGGGCAAAGTGTTGTGCAGTTCCTCGAAAGAGGGACACAGAAGGACGTTCCATGCAGTGAGAGGAAGTGGTGAGTTTAGATTGGCACGTGGGGGTGGGGGTGGCTGTGGGTCACTCATATCCATAGATGATTAGATTGTTTTGGATCCAGAGGTTGAAGAAAAAGATTACGCCATGGAGATAATTGGGATTCATCCCAACTGGTGGGAGCCAGAGCCACAGGAGGACACCGTCACCCTGGGAGAATGAGAGGGAGACTGCAGACACAAAGCTGGCAAACACCCACATCGGCTGAGCGGGTGAACACAGAGGGCACAGGAAGGAAGGCATCTGATAAAAAAAAACAAGTGCAGGTTAGCAGCAAATGATTTGTCCTCTGCATGTGTAATTCTCTCTCATTTGAAACCACCCAGGGGGAAAGAACAGATTCCCTTCAAAGGAATGAAAATCAGATCGTCATCAGATATCTCATCAGCAACCCCGTTGCAAAACCTGCAGACGGCGAAGGGAATGGCAAGACTACTCTTTGTCTCCAGCATCCGTTCCCCCAGAGGATGGGGAACTGGAGGGCAGACAGCCACTGCAACATACATGTAACTCTTCCTCAGTAATAGAACCTTGGGATTTTAGCTGGGCGCATAGCTATCCAGAATCAATGTTGCATTTCCAGCATCCCTTGAAGCTAAGTGTGTCCATGTGATTAACTTCTGGCTGTCGCTTCCTTCTTTGCACCTTCCTCCATCCATCCTGCTGCTAGAAAGCCAATATGAGCCCATCAGTTTGGACGTGAGGACAAGGACCATATCTTACATGTAGCAGAGTAGAAAACTGGGAGGAGCCTAGTCCCCAGAAGTCTTTTACATGAGGGGAAAAAAAAAAAAACAACACTTCAATTTGTTTGAGCCACTACTATTTTGGGTCTCTTATTTATAGCTAAACTTAATCCTAACTGATATTAGGGAGAAATCATACCCAGCTAAAATATCAATCAAGTATGAGAATAAAATAAAGTCATTTTTATACATGTAACAATCCAAAGAAGTTGGGAAATAAACGTTTAAATATATTATTAAATTCCTAAAAGTAGGGGTACATGCACTCCGATGTTTATAACAGCATTATCAACAATAACCAAACTACGGAAAGAGCCCATCAGCCCATTGACTGATGAATGGATAAAGATGTGGTATATATATATACACAATGGAATATTACCCAGCCATCAAAAAGAATGAAATCTTGCCATTTACAATGACAGGGATGGAGCTAGAGTGTATTATGCTAAGCCAAATAAGTCAGCCAGAGAAAGACAAATACCATATGATTTCACTCATATGTGGAATTTAAGCAACAAAACAGATGAACTTATGGGAGAGGGAAGAAAGAGAGAGGGAAACAAACCACAAGAGACTACTCATAATGATGGAGAACAAACTAAGGGTTGATGGAGAGAGGTGGGTGGTGGATGGGCTAGATGGGTGATGGGTATTAGGAGGGCATTTGTTATGATGAGCATGGGGTGTTATACATACATGGTGAATCACTGAATTCTCCTGAAACCAATGTTGCACTGTATGTTAACTGACTAGAATTTAAATAAAAATTAAAAAGAAAAAAAAGCCCTAGAGGTAAATGGTAGAAGAAGTAAATAAATATGTGACTGGCAAGGATTAGGGAAAGAAGGGAAACAGTGGAAGCAAGCTAAATTCATCACCTTTCATTGCAATGAGTCAGGACATGCTGTTTAAATTTGATGAATTAGGCACAGAGATATTAACATATGTTCTGGCATTATGGAAATACTATCAGAAGGTTAAAGAGAGAAGTGGTTGAAAATGATTCCTTCTGAGGGATGGGCCTCACTGTTGATAGAGGGAGACCTTAATTTTTCAATTTTACTCTCGTGTGCAGTTTAGGTGTATGTTTGTACTTGTATGTATGTAGGATAACCTCTGAAGGACACATACCTCTTTAATGGATTAACCTTCTGAGAGTAGGAGTAGACCCAATGGGGGTGGGTCTGGGAAACAGACAAAGGTCTCACTTAATCTTTTGTTTATTTTATTTGGTGTTATAAAAGTGAGCACTTAATATTTTTGTAAGAAAAACTTTTAACATATTTTTTAAAGAGAATGAGGAAAGGAAAATAACAGAGGTCTACAGTCTAGAAAATACCACAGGCAGAAGGACAGGACCTGCAAGGACTCACCTCCTTGGCAGTGAAATCGGGTGTCTCTTAGCACGTCTGATTGCCCCTAATTTTGGCCGCTGCCTGGATATACCTCATCCGTTGTCCTTCATGGCCAGACCTGAGAGGAGTTTAAAGAGAATTCCCCTCTCGGGAGGTGTCCTGCTCAAGTGCCCCACTTCCTGCTGGCATAGTTAGAGTTGGAATTATCTCAGGGCTGAGCAATCAGAGGCCCCCATTTGCCAGGCTTGGGATTTCTCTAGTGATACAACTCCCTTAAATCCTAGTTGGCTGTCTGCCATTTCAATTCCTAGGGATGCCATGTGCACAAGTCACCAATGCCAGAAATCCTGCCCAGTCATGAAACTTGATTCTGAGCCTGTCTCTTGTGGTTTGTCTCTTAGCAACGGGCTCTGACTGTCCATCTAGGCCTTTTAAGATTCTTCCTTGGTGTGTGGACTTCTGGGGTTCACTATCCAGCATCCATTCTGGACTGAGACCTTGAATTTCATTTGGGAAACATCTTCCTCCCCCAACCATTCTTTGCCAAGAGATTTAATCTTGGATTGCTTTCTACTCTCATAGCTAGGTGTGCCAATCGGAATGTTCTAATTTACCTAGTGGAAATGATTGCTCAGGGAGGGGTACATGATCTATAGCATCCCAATCAGAGTGACTCACAGGACTTTTGCTGAAAATGCTGGGACATTGTCTTGCTCTTTCTTGATGATATTGAACAAGGAAGCTTGTAGCACCAGGAGTGGCTATCAGCCAAGAGAGCTGTCGGGACTATGAGGGGAGTTACCCAACACTGAGGTAGCAGAAGAGAAAGATGGGAAAGGTGGGGGAAAAAAACAATCAGATTACAGTTATAAAGTATTGTTTTCTCTGGTTCCTCCTAACTTTAGCATAGAAAATAAAATTCAGGGGCACCTGCGTGGCTCAGTCAGTTAATCGTCAACCGACCCAGGTCATGATCTCACAGTTCACGAGTTTGAGCCCTGCACTGGGCTCTGTGCTGACAGCCTAGAACATACTTCGGATTCTGTGTCTCCCTATCTCTCTGCCCCTCCCCTAATCATACTCTGCCTCTCTCTCTCTCTCTTAAATATAAACATTAAAAACAATTTTTTTAAGAAAAGAAAATTCAGCTTTTGCAATTACATGTAGCACAGAACTGTCTCTCAGTGGTCTTAAGCCATTGGTCACAAAGACACTAGATCTTTCTTAACAAAGCTAATTATCCAACTTCCTCCAATGGGCCAGTTTAAAAGAAAGATTTTTCAAAGGATATAGGAGTGTTGTTTCAAAGGGGCACATGCACCCCAATGTTTATAGCAGCACTATCAACAATAGCCAAACTATGGAAAGACCCCAAATGTCCATTGACTGATGAATGGATAAAGAAGATGTAGTATATATATGTGCAATGGAATATTACTTGGCAATCAAGAAGAATGATCTTGGTATTTGCAACTACGTGGATGGAACTAGAGGGTATTATGCTAAGCGAAACAAGTCAGTCAGAGAAAGAAAAATATCATATGATTTCACTCATGTGGAATTTAAGATACAAAACAGATGGACATAAGAGAAGGGAAGCAAAAATAATATAAAAAACAGATGTAGACAAACCATAAGAGACTATTACATACAGAGAACAAACTGAGGGTTGCTGGAGGGGTATTGGGTGGAAGGATGGGCTAAATCGGGCAAGGGGCATTAAGGAAGACACCTGTTGGGATGAGCACTGGGTATTATAAGTAAGTGGTAAATCAGTAAACCCTTATTACACCATATATTAACTAACTCGGATTTAAATTAAAAAAAAAACAAAAAATAAAGAAAAGAAAAGAAATATTTTTATCTTGTAACACCATACTGAAGACCACCAGTAGTATATCACATTCAATATCTAATGTTTTTCTATCAAATCTCCAATGACTTCAATACCATTTGGCACATAGTCTGAGCCCTAAAGTACAACAGGAGATTACACTAGCTGATCCAGGAAGATGTGTCTGGCTCAGTCAGTAGAGCATGTAACTCTTGATCTCAGGGCTGTGAGTTTGAGCCCCACATTGAGATTACTTAAAAATAAAAAATCTTAGGGGTGCCTGGGTGGCTCAATCGGTTAAGCATCTGACTTCAGCTCAGGTTATGATCTCGCAATTGGTGAGTTCAGCCCCACGTCAGGCTCTTTGTTAGCAGCTTGGAATCTCCTTGGAATTCTGTCTCTCCTTCTCTCTGCCCCTTCCCTTCTCTCTCTCTCTCAAAATAAATAAATAAACTTTAAAAACAACAACAACAAAACCAAAGTAATTTAAAAAAGAGGGGGCTTATTGGCTCATGGGATAGGAATGACAAGGGTATATTGGAAACAAACACAAACACTGCTCTCTCTCTCCGTCTCTCTCTCTCTCTCTCTCTCTCTCTCTTTCTTTCACTCAATTGTCTTAGTTTCATACTCTGTTTCAGTTTCATTGTCTTCCAAATTAGAATGGCTTTTCTATGCAATTAGAGAACATCAGCTACTAGTGGCATCCACAATTGTATCTGATAACTCCACGATCAGAGAAGAAACAAACCTCTTCCGGGGCGCCTGGGTGGCGTAGTCGGTTAAGCGTCCGCCTTCAGCCAGGTCACGATCTCGCGGTCTGTGAGTTCGAGCCCCGCGTCAGGCTCTGGGCTGATGGCTCGGAGCCTGGAGCCTGTTTCCGATTCTGTGTCTCCCTCTCTCTCTGCCCCTCCCCCGTTCATGCTCTGTCTCTCTCTGTCCCAAAAATAAATTAAAAAAAAAAAAAAAAAACAAAAAACGTTGAAAAAAAAAAAAAAAACACCTCTTCCCTGTCAACTAGAGCCAAAAACTCCCAGAAAGGGTCTTGATTGGCTTGTTTTGGGTCATGTGCCCACCTTTCACCCAGGAACCTGCGCATGTTGTGATTGACTTGTATCAGATTACATATGCACTTTAGAAGTCACTCAAAGAAATGAGGTGGGGAGTTACCTGAAAAAATGTTACCAGAAGAAATGTGGGAGAGGGGATGCTTGGTAGAGGAAAAAGACAATAGTCAATGAAAGAATTAAAGAAGAGTATAAATAAATACATAAATAAATAAAAGGAAAAAAGGAAAAGATGAGGGGCACCTGGGTGGCTCAGTCGATTAAGCGTCCGACTTCAGCTCAGGTCATGATCTCATGGTCCGTGAGTTCGAGCCCCATGTCAGGCTCTGTGCTGACAGCTCAGAACCTGGAGCCTGTTTCAGATTCTGTGTCTCCCTCTCTCTCTGGCCCTCTCCCATTCATGCTCTGTCTCTCTCTGTCTCAAAAATAAATAAACGTCAAAAAAAATTAAAAAATATACTTAAAAGAAAAGATGAGTACAGTGGCCAGATATTAGATAAATGTACAGAAACTGATGACTCTATATACACTAACACTTAATAAAGTGCTAGTTAATATGCCATTTACAATTTTAAAAAACCTGTGTAACTATGTAAGAATAAATCTAACAAGAATTGTACAAGAAAACTATGAATTTTCAATGAGGGACATGAAATACAGCATGAATAAAAGTAGAGATCTTGGTCTTAGTTGGAATGACTCAATATTCTAATGTAGTACATACTTCCCTCCAAATCTATAAATTAACATAATCCCAATCAAAATCTCAATGGGATTTAAAAAATTTTTTTTAATTTTTTTTTTTTTTTGAGAGAGAGACAGAGAGACAGAGTGCAAGCAGGGTAGGGGCAGAGAGACAGGGAGACACAGAATCTGAAGCAAGCTCCAGGCTCTGATCTGTCAGCACAGAGCCTGATGAGGGGCTTGAACTCACAGACCATGAGATCATGACCTGAGCTGAAGTTGGATGCTTAACCCACTGAGCCACCCAGGCACCCCACGATGGGATTTTTAAGAGGGAATGTGAAGTGCTGAGTCTAAAGTTAATCTGGCAAATATGTGCATGAGTATAACCAAGATAATTTAAAAAGGAAAGGAAAGGAAAGAAAAGGAAAGGAAAGGGAATGGAAGGGAGGGGAAGGGAAGGGTAGGAAAAAAGGGAGGAGTTGCTACCATATGTCAAAACATAATATAAAATACTGCAATTAAAAGTATGTTATTGGGGATGGTTCCATTTCCAGGTAGATGGAGGAGACATACTTTTCTTTATTCCTCCCACTAAATATTGCAAAAAACCGCTGGATCTTATATATAAAACATACATTAAAAGGCTCTGAAAGATGGAAAGAAGAAGGCAGACTAGCATAGGGATATTGTGGCCTGAAAAACGACACAGGGGTGGGGTCTCTGGGTTTTCTTTTTGTTCCATATATCCCAGACTAGGTGCTGGAGAAGCCAGCAACCTGAAATGGAAACACCAAGAGACACAAACAAACCCTGTGAAAGCCTGTTCTCTTCAGTGAAAGGCTATCAGGAAAAGGATAATTTAGCAATGCAGATAGTTGTGGGCAAATAGTCACTTTGCTAGAGCCAAACAGTACAGTAAAAAGTGTGGTCTAGGGGCGCCTGGGTGGCGCAGTCGGTTAAGCGTCCGACTTCAGCCAGGTCACGATCTCGCGGTCCGTGAGTTCGAGCCCCGCGTCAGGCTCTGGGCTGATGGCTCGGAGCCTGGAGCCTGTTTCCGATTCTGTGTCTCCCTCTCTCTCTGCCCCTCCCCCGTTCATGCTCTGTCTCTCTCTGTCCCAAAAATAAATAAAAAACGTTAATATAAAAAAAAAAAAAAAGTGTGGTCTAATTCCCACACATGCCAGCAAAGACCAAATGGGAAGTCTAGACTTCTAACCTTGCCAGGCTGTAAAGAGGTGACTGACTCTCACTTCCTCCAACCCATTGGATTGGTGTCAAGGCAAGGCTAGATATAGAGGCAGAAATTTCATCCCCACTGAGGGCAGTCCCACCACCCACCCCAACATACAGTGTCAATGGAAATGACAACCTGGACTTTCACCTCCATCTGGAAGTAAGGAAGGGATGCCACCTCTTTCCTTGCCTGAGCAGTGTTAGAAGGAACCAGATAGAACAAAAAGTTTAAATAAGATCCAGAGTATCACAACATGATGCCCAAATGTAGGTATTTCAGGGATGTCCGGGTGGCTCGGTCAAGTGTCCTCTTGATTTTGGCTTAGGTCACAATTGCATGATTTATGAGTTTGAGTCCCATGGGGCTCTGCACTGAGAGTACAGAGCCTGCTTGGAATTCTCTGTCTCCCTCTCTTTCTGCTCCTCTCCTGCTTGTGCATGTGGTCTCTCTCTCTCTCTCTCTCTTTCTCAAGAATAAATAAACATTAAAAAAAGAAATTACAATATAAAGTCACTTGTCATATCAAGAACCAGGAGGTTGTCAAATTTAATAGAAAAGGAAAATCAATAATGGCAACACAGATGACAGGCATGTTAACATCATCTGACAAAGATTTTAAAGTGGTCATAGTAAAAATGGTTCAACAAGTACACTTGAAATACATGAAAAAAATAGAAACCCTCATTAAAGAAATAGAAAGTTTTAGCAAGAAATAGAAGACATGAAAAAGAACCAAATGGAAATTTTAGAACTGAGAAATATAATAGAAATTCTAAAAACTCAATGGATGCATTCAATAGTAAAATGGAAAGAGTAGAGGAAAAATCAGTGAACTGGAAGATAGAAAAATAAAAATTATCCAACTGTACAACAGAGATAAAATAGACTGAAAACAAAAAAACAAACAGAACCTCAGGGACCTGTGGGACTATAACAAAAGAGCTAATGCTCCTGTCATCACAGTCTCACAAAAAGAGGAGAAAAAGGACAGGGATGAAAAAGTACACAAAAAAATAACAGCAAAAATGTCCCAAATTTGTCAAAAGCCTTAAACCTACAAATTCAAGAAGCTGAGTGAACTTTGAATAGGAAAACTCAAATGCACAGCAAGACACATCACAGTCAATCTTCTGAAAACTAGACAAAGAAAATCTCGAAAGCAGTGCAAACGAAATGACATCTTTACTACAGGGGGAAAACAACTCAAATAGCAGTGGATTTCCCATCAGGAACCATAAAGTCCAGAAGGAGGCGGTATATTTTCTAAGTGCTGAAAGAAAAGAACTGTCAGCCTAGAAACTTATTAGGCAGCAAAAATATCCTTCAGGAATAAGGAAGAAATCAAAACATTCTCAGATAAAGAAAAACTAAGAGAATTTGTTACCAGCATATCTGCCCTAAAAAAAGAAAGAAAGTTCTTTAAACAGAAAGGAAACTAAAAAAGAAGGAATTTTGGAACATCAAGAAGGAAGGAAGAACACAATAAGCAAAAATATGAGTAATTCAGTAATCTTTCCTTCTCTGCATGAATTTTCTAAATTATGTTTGATGGCTGAAGCAAAAATTATAACACAATCTGATGTGGTTCTAAATATACATAGAGGAAATCTTTAAGACAATTATTCTAAAAATGGGAAGAGTAAAGGGAAGTAAGTTTTCTAGATTTCATTCTTTTTTTTTTTAATTTTTTAACGTTTATTTATTATTGAGAGAGACACACACACACACACACACACACACACACACACAGAGCATGAACGGGGAAGGGGCAGAGAGAGAGGGAGACACAGAATCTGAAGCAGGCTCCAGGCTCTGAGCTGTCAGCACAGAGCCCAATACGGGGCTCAAACTCACAAACTATAAGATCGTGACCTGAGCCAAAGTCGGTCGCTCAACCAACGGAGCCACACAGGCGCCTCTAGATTTCATTCTAACTGGTAAAATAACACCAGAAGACTGTTACAAGGCATACATAATATATAAGGTAATAATTAGAGCAACTACTAAAATCAAATTTATAAAGAGATATGATATAGACAGCATAGATCAATCAAAATGGAATTCTAAAAATATATTCAAGTAACTCAGGAAATTAGAAAAAAGAAAGCAGAGAAATGAAAAAAGAGAGAATAATCCTACAGCAAAAAATAAAATGGCAGATTTAATTCACAACATATCAGTAATTACATTAAGTATAAATGGTATAAATACACCAATTAAAGGGCAAAGATTGGCACGGTGGGTGAAAAATATGACTCAACCATATACTCATATGAAACCTGCATTTTAATAACACTTTAGTAATGCCTAGGAATGACAGGATCAACCTTCTCATGGATCATAAAATAATTTCCACAGGGGCAAAATGAGGATGTGGTCTCTCTCCCCCCACCCTAACCCACTCCTACACCTTTTCACCTTTTTTCCTAATCATCTGATATTACTTTGGGGTGAGCTGGATACACATCCTCCTACTGTAGGAACTGAATGTGCTGCATTTCTTCATCCTCTTACTCACAATGACGTGATTTGCCTATTATAATTGGAAATGGATGTCTTAATCAAAGCTCTCTTAGTAGTCCCAGACTCCCACTCCAAACTAAACGGAAACTATCATTAACACATGGGTGTGGCTCAGAGGAGAAAGAGAGGAAGTTTAGTAGGAACTTAAGAGGAACTAGAACTAGGAAGTTATTCCTCACTCTCACTTTGGCTCTTGCTATCACTCACTCCCTCGCTCATATTTTATTACTTTATCGCTTCACACATCTGCTCCTGTCTTCCCAAAACTGCCTTCTCTGAATCTTCATATACTTGGCTGCCCCACTGCACCACAGTTTATACAACCCAAACTTAAGCAATATCCCAAACTTAAGAATCCCAAATGATTCTGCAACCCAATTCCTTCATGTATCAACCTTCTTCCAATCAGCTATGATGAGGTATGAAATAGAGCAGAGCCACATTGTATACACATGGTCTTCAGGGATTGATCCCTGGAAAGAAGAGGGTGTGGGTAGAGTTTTTGTAAAGAAGAGTATGGTCTAAAGACACAATATCTATTATTCTACCCCCAAAGTGTTATAGGTCAACTATTCATTTAACTGATTTATAGCTAATAATCCCAATTAGTAAATTGCTTCACACAATTACCTTGCCATTTCAAGATCCAAAAGAAAACTCCAGGGAACTTTTCAGCATCCTCAAAGAAATAAGAAATCTGTTAAGAGAGAATTGAGATACAATAATATAGGCCAAGATGAAGGGGAGATAGATGAGATAACATGAAATTGAAAAGAAAACTAAAATCCAATGGCAGAATTTAAACTCTCAATGAGGGTTCTAAAGAGCACAATTGAATTGAAGGAAAACCAAGTTAGTGTTGTGAAAGATCAATCTGATTTGGTGTGTTAGGATATGATTCAGCCACATATCTATGCCACAATTTCTCCTTCATCACATAAAGATACTTATCATAGGGTGCACCTGGCTGGTTCAGTTGGAAGAGCATGTAACTCTTGATCTCAGGGTCATGAGTTTAAGCCCCATACTGGGTGTAGAGATTATTTAAATAAATAAAACTTTTTTTTTTAAATAAAAGGGTACTTGTCATATAAGGATATAAGCATAGGCAGTTGTGTGTGTGTGTGTGTGTGTGTGTGTGTGTTTAGATATTTCCTGAAATAATTCCTGTGTTCCTCTTCCCTACTTGGAGAAACCATTGGTAATTTAAGTATGAGTAACACAAATAAGCTGGGTTTTGCTGAGTCTGAGAAAAGATTAAACTTGTGCTTAATCAAAATTCACATCTTAACCCCAACAGTTACTTTCAAACCCAGCTATTTGTAACTCTTGTCATTATTAGCTCTTATAAAACAACATATAAGACATAGCTGTAGGCATAGACTCTCGCAAAGCATTCATGTAAATCATAAGTACAAGTATTTAAACTTCTGGATCACCGTCTCCTTAGAAATTAGTCTTCAATCATCCCCAAGTTAATATTCCATTACTAAGATAAATTTGAAAATTTTTCCCAGAGCACATAATATATGTTTTAAAAGATAAAAATAGGAAGAGAACAAAGGATAGAGACAAAGCCAAAGAATTACACACATCCTAGAAAAATAAATACTAACTGAAGGTAATCAGAGATAAAATTAAATAAAAATTTTCCTAAAATGAGGAGAAAGGGTAGTGCCTGGGTGACTCAGTCGGTTAAATGTCTGACTCTTGATTTCAGCTCAGTCATGATCTCACGGTTCATGAGTTCAAGCCCTGCATCCGGCTCTGTGCTGACAGTAAGGAGCCTGCTTGAGATTCTCTCTCCCCATCTCTCTCTGCCCCTCCCCTGCTTATTCTCTCTCTCTCTCTCAAAATAAATAAATAAACTTTAAAAAATAAAATAAAATGGGGAGGGAGGGAGGCCAGCTTATGATGACTAAAAGATTTACAAGTTTTCATTCAAAATCAATGAAGAGTATTTAGTTTAAATATGTATATTAGTTATTAACATGATAATATAGAGATTTTCTTGGGGCGCCTGGGTGGCTCAGTCGGTTGAACGTCCGACTTTGGCTCAGGGCATGATCTCACGGTTTGTGAGTTCGAGCCCCGCGTCGGGCTCTGTGCTGACAGCTCGGAGCCTGGAGCCTGCTTCGGATTCTCTGTCTCCTTCTCTCTCTGCCCCTCCCCCACTTGTGCTCTGTCTCTCTATGTCTCTCAAAAAATAAATAAATGTAAAAAAAATTAGAGGTTCTCTTAATGCATAGAACCACAGAAGCAAAGAGAATAGCAGAGGAAAAGGCAGACAACACATTTCAACAATTTTTTGGGATATAGGAAGCAGAAGGAGGAGGAGTATCTGATTAAGCAAGATGGAATGACAACCTAAAATGCAGCTGTACCCTGAAATGCCTACAAACAGGGTTAGCAATAGGTGAGCTGATTTACCACCAAATAACCTAAAATAGACTCAGGTGTTGGGAGTATCAAACACAATGGCAGGTGGCATTGAGGCATGGTGTTGAAAATTGGTGGATTGGCTACAAATCTGAAATCATGGGTATTGAGCTTCCCCTGACTGCTTCCTACCCTGAGCAGTCACATATGTCCTGAAAGAACACTGTTGTGGGGTGCCTGGCTGGCTCATTCAGAAGAGTGTATGACTCTTGATCTCAGGGTCATGAGTTTGAGCCCCATGTGGGAAGTAGAGATTACTTCAATGAATAAAAAAAAAAAAAAACCTTAAAAAAAAAGAACAGTGTTATTCTCTGAAGAAAATGAGAATAGACATGGGACTTGGGTATGTCACAGACAGTGGCTAAGAAAGGTGAGGCAAAACTAAAGGCAGAGAGCGTGTAAAAGAAAAACTTGGACCCCAATTTCTCTTTTCATATCCCATTCTTAGAATGCTGTCAGCCAGGGAGAAATTTGAAAGGAGAACTTAAGAGAACTGAATAATATCCTAGGAGAGAAGACCTCTCTAACTCCTCTCAGATTTCATTGTGAGTGCCCCAACTTAATAAACCAGCTTCCAGTGGTGTGGCAATGAAGGTTTAACAAATAGCAATCTGGGAAGAAGTGCGCCCTCCCTTGTGGCACTTGCCGTACCCGTTGAAATGTCCCATGGACAATTTCAATCTACCAACATGATGGTGAAGGGAAGAAATCCTAGAATAATGGTTAGGCAGTACATGCTACCCCTATCATCCAACTGAAAAATTATTCCCCCTCTCATTATATATGGGCTGGCCTTGACCAATAGAATGTAGTAGAGTGATGCTCTAAAGGGTAGGCCTGGAAGCTTCTGTCTCACTCTTTTTTTTTTTTTTTCAACGCTTATTTTATTTTTGGGACAGAGAGAGACAGAGCATGAACGGGGGAGGGACAGAGAGAGAGGGAGACACAGAATCGGAAACAGGCTCCAGGCTCCGAGCCATCAGCCCAGAGCCCGACGCGGGGCTCGAACTCACGGACCGTGAGATCGTGACCTGGCTGAAGTCGGACGCTTAACCGACTGCGCCACCCAGGCGCCCCTCTGTCTCACTCTTTTGGAGCCCTGAGCCAAGAAATTTGACTACATTGCTAGAGGGAAAAGTCCAGCCATAATTTGGTGTTCCCCATCTGTTGAATCAGAGGCAACATCTGTGGAAGAAATTTTCCCCAAGTTAATCTTACAGGACATCCATGGATTAAAAATCAAACATGACCTTACAAAGACACCCACGTGTGCAAGAAGGCAAATCCATTGCGAGTGATAATCAGAAGAATCAACATGTTTAGACAACACTACCACCACACCCCCCACACAACCTCCAGTATTATCTGGAATTGTCACATACAAAATACAGAATGGTTATGTGTAGAATATTTACAGAAATAAAGAATGTAGTTATAAGGGAAAACATACAACAGGAAATTATCAGGATTGTACAATTTGGAAAAAAAATAGAACTTATAGAAATGCAAAGCATGAGGTGCTTGGCTGACCCAGTCAGAAAAGCATGAGACTCTTGATCTCAGGATCATGAATTTCAGCCCCACATTGAGTGTAGAGATTACTAAAAATAAAAATAAAAATAAAGAAATGCAAAGCATAACATTAAAAAAACTTAACGGAGATGCACAAAATAACTATGAAAAGTACTTTGTAAACTGTGAAAAAAAATTTTCAGTGAGTAGGCTAATCAGCATTTTAGATTCTGTTGAAAGTAGAATTAAACTAAAAGATATATCTCAAGAATTTATACAGAAAGCAGCAAAGTGAGACAAAGAGAAAAAACATAATAAAGAGTTGAGAGACGTGAATAATAATAGAATGAAAATCTCTGACATCTATCTGATTAGAGTCCCAAAGGGCGAAATTGGAAAGAATTAATGTTTAGAGAGATAATAATTAAGAAATTTCAGAATTGATGAAAACTATGAATACACAGTTTCAGGAAGTACAATATATCCCAAATATGATCAAGAAAAATAAATTCATACCTTGTCACATCATAATAAATCTGCTATACACCAAATGTAACTAGAAGATCTGGAAAGCAGAAAGAGAAAGACAGATGACCTACAAAAGAATAACTATTAGCTGGGGCACCTGGGTGGCTCACTTGGTTGAGCCTCTGACTTTGGCTCAGGTCATGATCTCACGGTTTGTGAGTTCAAGCCCCACATAGGGCTCTCCACTGCCAGCGCAGAACCCACTTCAGATCCTCTGTCCCCCTCTCTCTGCCCCTCCCCTGCTTGCTCTCTCTCAAAAGTAAATAAACACTTTTTTTAAAAGAATGATAATTACACTAGTAGCAGATTTCACAACAACAGAAGCCAAAAGATGACGGAATAGCTTCTATAAAATAAGAAAAAAATTACTATCCACTTAAAATTGTTTACTCAGCAAAAAAACCATCCAACATCAAGGAGAAAAATAATAATCTTTGTAAAAAACAAGCTTTTAAGGAATTTACAAAGATACCTGTTTAAAAGAAGTTGTAAAGGATTTAGTTGAAGAAAAAAAGAGGCAGAAATGAAAAGAGGAAAAGTGAGCAAGAGAATGCTGACATAAAATTAAGCCCAAGCAAGTATTATCTCAACAAAGTAATACAGGAGTATCATCTGTGTGGATGAAAAAAGAACTGAAGGGGCACCTGGCTGGCTCAGTCAGTAGAGAATGGGACTGTTGATCTCAGGGTTGTGAGTTAGAGCCCCACGCTGGATGTAGAGTTTACTTAAAAATATATATATGTGAAAAAAACAAAACAAGCAAACCAACCGCCCCCCCAAATAGATATGTGTGTATATGTATTTGGAAGTGTTCAAAATCAGTAAATTAGGAGAGAAAACAATAGTAAATCAAGAGGGGGGAAAACAAGAGCTAATCTAAAATTGTTTTATTGAACAGAACACAGGGTAAAATATCATTCAACATTAGGATTTTATTAGGTTAAAGGCACCTATTAAGATGTATGAAGTAGCCACTAAAATAATAGAAATGTCAAACCAATATGAGGGAAAAAGTGGAATAAATAGGAGGGAACGAATCCCCCAAAAGGCAAGAAACTAGCACTTGAAGTTCTAGCAGGTGCAATAAGCTAAGAAAAAGAAATTCGAAGTATAATGATTAGAAAGGAAGAAATAAAACTGTCATTATTTTTTTTTAATTTTTTTAACATTTTAATTTATTTTTGAGACAGGGAGAGACAGAGCATGAACAGGGGAGGGTCAGAGAGAGGGAGACAAAGAATCTGAAACGGGTTCCAAGCTCTGAGCCGTCAGCACAGAGCCCAACGCGGGCTCGAACTCACGGACCGTGAGATCATGACCTGAGCCGAAGTCGGACGTTCAACCGACTGAGCCAGCCAGGCGCCCCAAAACTGTCATTATTTGAAATAATCCACTTGGCCATAAAGAAAGTAATGAATTTATAGCAAACCACTAAAAAATAATGAGAGTTTAGTAAAATGGCTGGATCTTACAATTGGCATACAAAAATCAATTATAATTAACAATTAGAAAATACGTATTTTTATTTTTTTTAATGTTTATTTATTAGAGAGAGAGAGGGCATGAGCAGGGGAGGGGCAGAGAGAGGGAGACAGGGGATCCTGAAGCGGCCTTTGCACTGACAGCAGACAGCCTGATGCAGGGCTTGAACTCACAAGCCCTGAGATCATGACCTGAGCTAAAGTCGGATGCTTAGCTGACTGAGCCACCCAGGCACCCTGAAAATATGTATTTTTAAAAAATGCCCTGTATACTGGGGCGCCTGGGTGGCGCAGTCGGTTAAGCGTCCGACTTCAGCCAGGTCACGATCTCGCGCTCCGTGAGTTCGAGCCCCGCGTCAGGCTCTGGGCTGATGGCTCGGAGCCTGGAGCCTGTTTCCGATTCTGTGTCTCCCTCTCTCTCTGCCCCTCCCCCGTTCGTGCTCTGTCTCTCTCTCTGTCCCAAAAATAAATTAAAAATGTTGAAAAAAAAAATTAAAAAAAAAAAATGCCCTGTATAGAGAAAAAAACCTTAATACTTAAGAATAAATATAAGATATACAAAAGCTATACCTGTAAACTATAAAACTTTACTGAAGACTTTAAGAATGACCTAAAGAGGGGCATCTGGGTGGCTCAGTTGGCTGAGCGTCTGACTTCGGCTCAGGTCATGATATCACAGTTCGTGAGTTCAAGCCCCGCGTCGGGCTCTGTGCTGACAGCTCAGAGCCTGGAGCCTGCTTCGGATTCTCTGTCTCTCTCTCTCTCTGCCCCTGCCCTGCTCACGCTCTCTCTCCCTCTCTCTCAAAAATAAATAAACACTAAAAAAATTAAAAAAAAAAAGAATGACCTAAATAAATGAAGAAATATCCCGTGTTCATGCATAGAAAGATGTGTTTTAGTATTTTCAGTATTTTTGCTTTTCAGTAAAAGGTACATTTAGTAGAGAAGGAATAGTAGTAATGAACCTTTATGAGTCAAATAAAAAAGCATCAAAACATATGCCCCCACACTTTTGGAAAAAGATAATAGAGGGTGTAAATATATCTAATGAAGTGAACAAAACCATTTAAAAACAGTGTGGGATGGGGCGCCTGGCTGGCTCAGTGGGAAGAACATGCAACTCAGGGTGGTGAGTTGGAGCCCCGGGTTGGGTGTAGAGATTACTAAAAATAAATAAATAAACTTAAATAAAAATAAAAACAGTGGGGGAGAAGAGTACTGTAATTACAACAGTTCCCAGAAAAGGAAATAGGCCTAATTTTATACCAACACTTAATAACTCCAGGGAGTGATAGCCTAAGGGGTGGGAGGAAGAATCTGCACTTAGCGCAGGATGACAGAACCACTCATGTCATTTACAAAATTATGAGCTTCCAAATCCAAGGAGGATGGAAACAAATATGTCTTATCTTTTCCTTCTTCTAACTAGAAGGTGATGAAAATGGCCTCTGGATAGAGACCAGGAAAGGAGGGGATGTGAACTGTGACAGAAACGGAGATTTCCAAGCTCCAACAGAAGTGACAGAACACCCAAGGGCCCATGGTGACACCCGCCTCCCCCATTGGAGTGGGGGATACCCTGGATGGGACTAGGCAAATGGAGTAATTTTAACTTCTGGACATTTCCCATAAGCTCCTTTCTTTTTCTTTTTTCTTTTTTCTTTCTTTATTTATTTTCAGAGAGAGAGAGAGCGAGAGAGAGAGAGAGCATGAGTGGGGAAGGGGCAGAGAGAGGGAGACATAAAATCTGAAGCAGGCTCCAGGCTCTGAGCTGTCAGCACAGAGCCCAACGTGGGGCTCGAACTCACGGACCGCAAGATCATGACCTGAACCGAAGTCGGACGTTCAACTGACTGAGCCACCCAGGCGCCCCAATTTTTTTTTTAAAAAGCATTTTCAGTATGATTCCAACGTTATAAAAATATACTTCTGTCTAGCTATCTAACCCAGTTAGCATTTAATAATTATTGATGGGTGGTAAGATTTGGGATAATTTAGTGCTTTTTACTTTTATGCATTGCTTACATTCTTTAAAAGAAGCAGGTGTTATTTTACAAATACAATTCAGTATGTGTATAAAGAGAGAGGGAAAGAGAGAAACAGAGCTAGAGAATTATGACAATAATTTACAGATTGAGTGCTTACTGTTTATCAGATACTGTTCTAAACCCTTTACATGTGCTAGTTCAAATCATATGAAATTGCCATATTTAGCTGTTCTTGACCTACAAAAACAGCAATTTCATGTGGTTCAATTTATTTTTTTATTTTTTATTTTTTTTCAACGTTTTTTATTTATTTTTGGGACAGAGAGAGACAGAGCATGAACGGGGGAGGGGCAGAGAGAGAGGGAGACACAGAATCGGAAACAGGCTCCAGGCTCCGAGCCATCAGCCCAGAGCCTGACGCGGGGCTCGAACTCACGGACCGCGAGATCGTGACCTGGCTGAAGTCGGACGCTTAACCGACTGCGCCACCCAGGCGCCCCTGGTTCAATTTATATTTACTCCTTTAACCTTTGAATAACCCTAAGAGGACGATGGAGAACCAAAGCTGCTAAAACTACAGAGGTGCCCCTGGGTGGCTCAGTTGGTTGAGTGTTCAGGTTAAACTCAGGTCATGATCTCGCAGTTTGTGAGTTCGAGCCCCACATCGGGCTCTGTGCTGACAGCTGGGAGCCTGGAGCCTGCTTCGGGGTTTTATGTCTAACCTGTCTCTCTCAAAAATAAATAAACATTAAAAAAAATGTTTTTTTAGGAGACGCCTGGGTGGCTCAGTTGGTTAAGCCTCTGACTTCGGCTCAGGTCATGATCTCATCGTTCGTGAGTTCGAGCCTCGAGTCAGACTCTGTGCTGACAGCTCAGAGCCTGGAGCCTGCTTCAGATTCTATGTCTCCCTCTCTCTCTCTGCCTCTTCCTCGCTTGCACTCTATCAGAAATAAATAAACATTAAAAAAATTTTTTTTTAATCTTTAAAAAAATGCAAAGAGAAATCAAGGCCTCTCCCCACAGAGCTCCCAGCCCCCACCCAGCCCTGTCCTGGGGTCTCGCCCTCCCACCCCTCCTCCGCAGGTCAGGCAGAGGAACCGTTCATTCTCTGTCCCAAGGTGCCCTACAAGGTGGAATCAACCATCAACCTTCAGGACATGTGGTCTTGCTCTGTTTATCCCCTGAGTGAAGCCACTCTGGGTTTCTAGAAGCAGGCACAGGTCCTTGGGAACTGCAGCTGCTGTTGGAGAGCTTTGGTGCACCTGCAAATCCCAGCGGGGTGAGTCCCCATCCACGTCCCCCTCCAGGGCCCTGAAGCAGGACACATTCTCCAGTTTCATGTTTATTTGCAGAAAGTGATGAAGACAAAAGAAATATATCCAGACACCACTCTCTGTACAATAAATAGCCTCCCCATTCCAAAAAGGAAAAAGAAAAAAGCATGCGTGCCCCCATAATCACCACCCCAAAGACTTCGCTTCTTGAGGTGTGCACCAACCCCCCCCTTCCCCGCCCTTCCTTGGGACCCCACTGTCTCTGCGCAGGTGGGGTCCGGGCCAGCCGCCCAAAGTCATCGGCGCAAACGAAACTGCGCAAAGTTAGTTCTATAAAGGAAGACGGTCTCCAGTTCCCAGCCAGCCCCACCGGACCCCTACCCAGTCCCAGAGAAGAGCGGAAAGCTCCTTTGTGGCCAAGACCTTCTTGTTCTCCGTTCTCTGTTCTCCAGCTGGGAACCCACAGCCAGAAGCAGCACCAGGGAAATGATTGTAGTCGGGGCCGAGGAAGGGGCAGGGGACACTCCTCTCAGGTTTCGTCGTGGGCCGGAAGCAGCAAGTGAACCCCAGAACCCCCTCTTCCTCAACCAACTACAAAAAGGGAAGAGACAGAGGGAGCTGGGGCCTCTCAGTCCTGAGTCTGTTGTCTGCATTAGTTGGTGTCCTCCAACCTGGTAACACTGTTTCTGTGCCTTTCCCCATGTCATCCCCTCAGTTGGGAAAATAGCTATAAAACTGGCCTTCGGTTTCCTTATCAAAAGGAGAAGGGGCCCCAGCAGGGGAGGAGCTATCGCCACTGGAAGGATAGGGGGACACACGCCTCCTCTTAGAGTCTCCTTCACCCAGTCCTGAGTCACTGGACTCCGGCCGCAGCGGGGTGATCTCAGTCCACACGGAGGGGGAGCCCTGGTCCTCCGGGCCCCGTCCCTCTGAAGCTCCGGGACCGGGTTCCACGGGCAGAGTCCGCATGGGGCGGAACCAGCTGCCTGGGCCCATCTTGGGAGGGTACTGGGGGGCCACAGGCCAGCCAGCTCCAGGCGTCAGGACCTCTTGGCCTCGGTAGTAGGACATGGTGGGCCCAGGGGCGGAGGGCAGGAATGCAGGCTTCATGCTGACCGCTCGAAACTCGGCCTCATAGCTGTGGTCCCGGGGGGGCCCCAGCCAGTAAGGCTGGGAAACCACATCCTTGGCTTGCCCAGGAAGGTCGGAGTAGAAGCGACTGGGAACGGGATACTGGTTGGGTAGGAGAGGAGAGTAGTGGTCTCCCCCAAGCAACTGACAGTTGGGTCCAGGCGGGGAGGGGACGCTGGTGTCAACAGAGGCATACATGCTAAAAAAAAAAAAAAAAAGGAGGCAAGAAAAGCGGTCACAAACAGAACCACTGACCCGTAAGCCTGCCTACTGCACGTCCCTCCCTGGACCCTCTTGCCCTGCTGGCCCTCCAGCATCCACCCCACCCCTGCCCACCCCCAGGGAAGGAGACGTGCTCAGCACCAGTCTGGAGTCGAGTCCCAGGAGGAACCAAGAGGAGGCCCTCTGCAAAGGTGAGCTGAACCCAGTGGCACTTACGACTCAAAGTTCTCCCGGAATCCTTTGGCAAAAGGGTTATTATCAATTTTCAGCTGAGTGATCTAGAGAGAGGGGAAATAGAGGCACCTGAGTCCCGAGTCTGGTGCTAAAGAACTTCCGGACTCCCCACCGAGGAAGCCTGTGGGCCTCCCTCTCCCCTCCTGTCCCTCGAGGCTCAGCCCCGCCCGGCAGCCCTCACCTCTGCATTCTGGTAGGCGGTCACGGCAATGAACTGGGTCTCTTGGAAGGTGAAGACATGCGTGTTGGAGGTGTTGCAGGCCGCCTCTGGCTCCCCATCGTTCACCTCGACGATGTGTAGCCGAGGCTGGTACTTATGGAGAGACTGGAGCACGATCATCTGAGAGAGAGCCAGATGCTTGTGGGGGTCTATGGGTCCTCTACCCCCACCCACGGCTGGTCCTGTGGCCAGGCTAGAAGGGACCCTGAGGTCATAGCGTCCATTCCCCTGCCCTGCTACCACGTAGCTTCCCCCAGGCCTTCTAGCTCTGGTGCCCAGCCTCTCCAGGGCACCACTTCTGCCCTCTTGCCCTGTGTCCTACCCACAGATGTCCGTTGTGACCAAGGTATTAGCACAAGCAAGGCTTCTCAAGGCTCTGTTCAACTTAGACTCCGCGCCCATTTCCTGAGGCCGCGGGCACCAACCCTATGCCCAGCATGGCACACAAGTGATGGCGGCCTCGGGTTTGATGAAGAAACCCCCAGGGCCAGCTTGGCCCATGTCATCCTGAATGCAACCCCGTGTCTGCCCCTGAGACGCAGCTTCCTCCCACCTCATCTTCCCCGCACGGTGCATGGAAAAGAACCAGAGTCAGAGAGGAAGAAAAGTGACTTTCACAGAACAGAATCAGCCAGGAGGGGTGGGGCGTGGCGAGGAATCCCACCTGGGTCACATTGTTAGAGGCCCCTTTGTTGTTCGTGAGCTTTAGTTTCCCGAACGAAACTTCCTGGCGCATCCAATGGGCTCCAGTATTGGGGGAATCTGGGTGGACGTACAGGCGGTTTCCTGTGGACAGTTAACCTCTTTGGCATGCAGCCCCCGGGGGACCAGAGCCCTGGTGAGATGGGGCTTCTTTGCCTGTTCGGAGGGGGATGTCAAAAAGGCTGCAGGGGCAGGACTAGATGGGTCAGGGCAAGGGGAGGTGGGCACAGAGGACTGAGCAGAAGACAGGCTAAGGCAGAAGAGAGAAGAGAGGACAAACAGAACGGGGGTGGGGGGTGAGAAGTGGGAGGGGACAAGGGTGGGATGGGGAATTAAGGCTTAGGTGTAGCGGGCAGTGGCTCGCGGGTTCCTCCTGGGTCCACCAGGGGGCGCTCAGTCTCGGCGAAAAAGAGCATCCAGGGTTCTCCAGGGGGCTTCCTACCTGGCATGTTGCCCTCAGCCTTGCCACACTGCACCCACTTGCCGCTCTGATACCGCCAGTGGTGCTGGTCCACCAAGACCACGTCCACGAACATCCGGTAATGGCTGGTGGGCTCCAGCCCCGCCACAGTAAATGACAAGAACGGGAACATCCGCCTAGGGAGAACAGAAAGACCCACCAACATCCATCAGCCCCCCAACGTCGCAGACAGCCACCCCTGTGCCAAGGCTTTCAGCCATGTGCTGGAGTCAGTTTCCAACCCTCAAGAGAGCCAAGCGGAAATGCCAGCCAGTCGCTAAACAATGCCATAAGTAAAACTGAAATTATATCAACTTACAATTAAATACATTATCAGCCGAGGTGATAAATACTCAAAACTCATCGCTTCTCAGTTCGTTTACTGCATTTTCCTGTTATCTCTGCTCTTGAGGTTACTTTTTTTCTTTTTTAAAGTTTTTAATGTTTATTTATTTTTGAGAGACAGAGAGCCAGCGGGGGAGGGGCACAGAGAGCCGGCGACACAGAATCCCAAAGCACACTCCCGGGTTCCGAGCTGTCCGCACAGAGCCCGACATGGGGCTCGAACTCACCAGCCGTGAGATCATGACCTGAGCTGAAGCCAGACGCTTAGCTGACTGAACCACCCAGACGCCCCATCTTGAGGTTACTTACATCTCTTGTTCCCATCTGGCGGAAAATACTAGATAACCGTGCTACGGCACGTCTCCTCCCAACTCTGCATCCAGGGATACCACAAGCTTAGCTTGAAATCAGCCACCATAGGGATAGTTACACCACGGAAATCAGCAAACACTATGAATCAGGGCTTTTTTGCTGTTCTTCTTTCAGAGGGTCAGTTGATAGACACTGTCTCGAATCTTAGTTTGCTTCCTAGCCGGGAGCAAAGCCACAAGCCAGCCCCCCAGAGGCACTTGCCCATAGGCCCTCATGCCTCAGTCTCCCAAGCCCTCGTCCGGTCTCAGTCCCCGCCCCATCCTCTCCACTGTGGTCCTCACGGTGCCATGATGCTCCCAGCCCTGTGGCACCCAGGCTCCCCCTGCCGCGCCCCCCCCCCCCCCCGGGGCCAGATTTCTGTGGATGGCCTGCCCCAGGCCTCAGCCTTCAGAGAAGTAGCTAAAATCCTAGGTGGAACTTCCCCAGCCACCTGGAAGAGGACTCTGTTGAGCACAGTCCCCACTCTCAAAGGCCTGGCTCCCAGGAAAAGTGGAGGAAGTCGAGGTTGGGATGCGGTATTATCCTCTATCGCGCCAGAGCAAGAGAGCCGGAGAGGGAAGCAGTTTCATACAACACCCATCTGGCCACTTCCACCATCACCCATCCTGACGGCTTGGCTTTTCTTTTCCAACCCAAGCAGGAAGAGCAGATTTTGCAGGATAGCAGAATCACACCCTCATCAGAATTACGTTTCATTCCCACACACCTCTCCCCTCCTCCCACAAGAAGTCATGCAGGGTGGGAAGAAAGACACCAGTCCATGAGTCAGGAGACCTGGGGGAGGGAGGGTGCCAGAGACCTAGGAACACTTTTGGGGGGCATCCTAGTCCTCAGGCATTCCCAGAACGACACCCTTAAGAACCTTGGGAAGGTCTCCCGACATCCCTGTCTTCTCCGGACTCTCCTATGCTGAGAAAAGAAAAAAAAAGAAAAAACAAAAAAGAGGTTTACTGGCCCTATGACCTTAGATAAGTTAATTCCCAAACCAAACCTCATTTTATTCACCTGTAAGTGGGGACAGTAACTCCTGTTCATTTTTCCTCTGAGAGCTGTTAAGAAGTTTGAAAGATGCGAAACTCAGCTCATCCGGTCCCTCCTCCACCCCACCCTCTCCCAGGCCCCGAGCTATCAAAGCCCTCAGGCCCTCAGGCCGGGCTGAAGGACCCCAAGCAAGCGTCCAGAGTTCTGGAGCCCAGGGGCTCAGCAGGCCAGCTGACTTAAGAAATCAAAGGTGACGGATGAGGCCTTGAACAATTAAGGTTGGGGCGGTATTTTCAACTCGTCTCTACCACCAACTCCTTCTATGACGCAGTCAGGTCGCACACGTTTTTGGTATCATAACCAACTCCCCTTCAAACTTGTAGGAATAAAGGAAGAGAAGGAACGTATTCATTGTGTCTCTACTTAGCAGTAGCCAGTCCTTTGAAACGTAATAAAAAATTTTTTTTTGTTTTTTATTAGTTATTTTTGAGAGAGGGAGAGCGTGAGCAGGGGAAGGGCAGAGAGAGAGGGACACAGAGGATCCGAAGCGAGCCCGACACAGACAGCCAAGAGCCCGATGCAGGGCTCAAACTCACAAACCGTGAGATCACGACCTGAGCCAAAGTTGGATGCTTAATCCACTGAGCCACCCAGGAGCCCCTGAAATGTAAAATGTTACTTCCAAGCTTATACTTGAAGCAGCCAAGGACTGGAGAGCCGTGTTGACGGATCCTTGGTGGGAGAACAGTGTCGGGGGCTCCTGACTGCAGCGTACACGCCCTGGGGTCCATCTCTCTACCCTGCTTAGCTCTGGTAGAGGGAAATGCAGGAGAAGCGGGAAGAGAATGGGGGAAAGGGAGAAGAGAAGGGAGGTCTCATTTCACCCTAAAAGTCTAGAATCACCACCAGCTGGAACCCCAAAATAGCCCCTGATTTACATGACACTTTGCTGGGAAGGAACACGGTCTGATGCCAAAGGAAGCCCTTCAAAAAGACCACTTATGGGGCGCCTGGGAGGTCTCAGTCAGTTAAGCGTCCCACTTCGGCTCAGGTCAAGATCTCACGGTTCGTGGGTTCGAGCCCCACGTCAGGCTCTGTGCTGACAACTCAGAGCCTGGGGCCTGCTTCGCATTCTGTGTCTCCCTCTCTCTCTGCCCCTGCCCCACTCACGCTCTGTCTCTCTCTCAAAAATAAAGTAAACGTTAAAAAAAATAAAAAACCAAAAAGACCACTTACCATCGTGCCCTCAGAGGACAGGGCCCGAGACTCTAAATTCCTGAGCTAGGGCTCAGGACTATCCCATCTTGAAATGATTCGCAAGGTCACCACACCCTCCACCCCATCCTGAACACCTCTGATACGTTCCAATTCACCGTCATTACGTACAGATTAAAAGGAGGTGATTTTTCGTCAGTCATGTTGGCAAAGTGGTTCACAACTGATATCCAACGCTGCTGAGTCTGTGGGGAAAGGGGTCCTCTCACACACTACTGGTGCGGGTGTAGATTAGTATCACCTTTTAGGAGGATATCCCAGCACTACCTTGTACCTATCGAAATGCAAAATGTGCTCAGGCATCAAAGGATCTCCCCTCCCCCCCCCAACCTCAGATCCAACTTCATGGAAATTAGACAGTCACTAGCAAACAGCCGATGGAAAACAAAGCTGTTTTCACCTGCCCCAAGAGAAATTAAACCAGTGAGTCAAAAAAAAAAAAAAATTGTCTTAGGGGCACCTGAGTGGCTCAGTTGGTTAAGCACTGGACTCTTGGTTTCAGCTCAGGTCATGATCTCACGGTTCGTGAGTTCGAACCCCACGTCTGGCTCTATGCCGACAGCTCAGAGCCTGGAGCCTGCTTCGGATTCTGGGTCTCCCTCTCGCTCTGCCCCTCCCCTGCTCACGCTCTCTCTCTCTCTCTCTCTCTCTCTCTCAAAAATAAATAAAACATTAAAAAACATTTTTTTTTTTTAGTTGTTTTAAAGATCTAAGAAGTTCTCCGAGTCGGGAACGTAGAGAAGGGAAAACCACCATGGCTAGGAGGCCAGTGATCCAGGATCGGTTAGCACTGAAATTGTTTTATCAACCCCTAAATTCACACATACATACACAAATGCAAATTGAGCTCCTTAACAACAGAACTACCCAAAGTTATCTTAATTATAATAATCAACTAATCACACCCAGAAAAGTGGGGATTGCCAGCAATGAATGCACACCCACACACCCACACACACAGACACCCGCCTCTCTCTTCCTCTGCTGAGAATATCTACCATCAACTATTCTCTGCACACCAACACATTCACAGCACACACACACACACACACGCTGCCACACAGAAATACAGCGCAAGTCCGGTGTAGGCACCCCGAAACTTCACAAACACACAAACTTCAACTCTGACGTCTCCACTTGGTCGGTCCAACATTTTATCTCACTTTCCCCTCCCAGTCCCACCCGAGAGGCCTGGGTCAGTCTCTGGCGCTGGGAACTGCCATCCCCACCCCCACTGCCGCTCCCCACCTTGCTGTTACTGCCCATGGAGGAGAGAGTGACTATCGCTTGTCCATAGTGCGAGGGATGGGTCTAGGGTGGGTGGGAAAGGAAGGATCTGGGAGGGAGTGAGTCAGCCCAAGGCAAAAGGCTGCGGGGCTGTGGGTGGGCCTGGGCTGGAAGGATTTTTCAAAAAGGAAGAAGGCCGTGGGTGATGCGGTGGTGACTGGCAGGTCACTGGAACCCACGGGGGGACAGGCCAGCTCTCCAAAGCAGGATAGGAAGGGTGCCGTTCTCTGAGCCCAAGGCTTACTTTTCAGAAGTCAGTAGCGCAAGGAAATGGCCGCCGACTTCCCAGATCGCTGGAGCCCAAGTTCAGGTACGGGGCTGAGTTGGGGCCAGTGGGACTGAACTGGGGATGGTATGTTCTCTGTCCCTTCCACCCCACCATGGGACCCCTGAGGCCTGCTCCAAGGGAGGCATCAAAGGAGGTGGTGAGGTCCCCTTCTAACAGGGACCTCAGAGTGTCCGAAGCTGTCCCTCAGGATGGATCGAAAGCGTGAGGATTGTGACAAATACAGTCACACACAATTACAAAATGATCTGGGAAATTTGATACTGTGTATGAATTTCTTCTCAGGTTTGCTAATAGTATCGTGCTTGCTTTTATTTTATTTTATTTTATTTTTAACGTTTATTTATTTTTGAAAGAGAGAGACACACAGAGCATGAGTGGGGGAGGGACAGAGAAAGAGAGAGACACAGAATCTGAAACAGGCTCCAGGCTCTGAGCTGTCAGCACAGAGCCCAATGCAGGGCTTGAACTCACAAACGGTGAGATCATGACCCGAGCCGAAGTCTGACACTCAGCCGACTGAGCCCCCCGGGCGCCCCGTGTTTACTTTTAAAAAGCCATTTTTAGACGTGCATCGAGAAATTTGAAGGACGAAAACTCTTTTGTAGTGTCTAGGATTTACTTAGTAAATACTTAACACCATCACTGATAAAGCTGCAGACTGGGGAGTGGGAGGCGGAAGTGAGGTGAGTGAGAATAAAGAAGAAACAAGATTGGACCAGGGGTGACAAGGGCTGAAGCTGGTGATGGGTAGGTGGAGACCTGTAAGGTTTTTCTCTTTGCTTTTGTATATATTGGAACTTTTCGTAATAAAAGAAAGCAAGTGTATGGATCTCAAAGGGAGACAGCAAAACTCATCAAGAGAGAATTATTCAGCAAGAACATGAAGGAAAGAAGGAGGCCACAGGGTATCGATGGGGACTCGCAGAGACACATCCCTGTGAGACACCTCCCTCGCCAGGCCGTGGGCAGCCCGCCGCCAGTCCAGCGCCCATTGGGTCCCTGAAGTTCTGGCCAATGCTCCGTCCACCCCACCCCTCAAGGCTGGAAGGGCCAATTGTAGGGAGGCCAGGGCCTTCCCCCAGGGTGGGAAGGGCTTCCTGACCATCTGAGGAGAGCGGAGGCCTGAGTTCAGGTCTGCTGGGTGACAGAGTGCCAGCCACTCGGTCCCTAGGCTTCAGCACCCCTACCTATAAATGGGGAGACGGCTTGAACTACGTAGCATACTGTAAAATAATGGAAGTGAAAGCACTCTGAATGCATCAATGCCTTTGGACAGTATAGGCTGCTGTTTTTACTCCTGGCCGTGAAGGGCCGGAGAAAGAAAGCCAGGCGGGTACCGTCTGGATTCTGGTGCCAGTTCTGTCAGTGACGGCTATGCTGTGCAACCTCAGAAGAGTCTCTTTGTGTCTCTGAGCCCGCTTCCCTGTCTGTGCAGGGAGGGGACTGGACAGGATCTTCTGGGTCCCCTCCAATTCAAACTTGATGGGACTAGAAGCCCGGGCTGTGCCTGGGAGCACTCACAGCGGGCCCGGGTTGGGGGGGGCACAGAGAGGAACCATCAGAAGGTTTAGGGGATGAAGGCCAATGCCATAATAACAGACAATGCCAACTTCCCTGGGTTCATCCCAGAGAAAGAGAAACAACTCAGCAACTTGAAGCTGTTTGTGATTGGTGGACAGGTCCCTCAATCCCAGGCCACCCCACAGAAATCACTGGGAGGGAAGACTATCCCAGCAATGTCTACATTGAATGCCAACCCCCCAACCCTGGCCCAGCGTGGTGGCCTCTCCCTTCTCCCTCCCCAGCCCCCACACCGGGTATCTGCCCTTCAACACCTCCCGGGCGCACTGATGACACAGCCCCTCCACACAGAGGTCCTCCTTGGTCCCCTGCCCACACAGGCCCCCACTGGGAAGGGTGGGTGCACACTCTCACATGCCAGACACAGGCCGGGCCCACTCGGTGTTGCTTACTAAACAAATAACGCACTAACAGCAAGTTTCTCTTTCTTTCCTCACGCAGGAGGCTCTCTCCGGAAGCAGCACCCTCAGCCCCAAACCCTACCCCGCATGCTCTGGGCTCATAGGACACTAAGCCGTGGAGCCAGGGGTTCCCCAGGCTGGATGGTAGACTGGAAAGCATCTGGACAGGGATGAGGCAGACTTTCAGGGGACAGACCTCACGGGGAGCAGAGTGGGACTGGTGGCCAACTGGGACCTGGGGGCTCAGCGTCACCTGCTCAGGCCCATGGGTATGTGTGCTTTCCGTCAGGGCCTGTGCCTGGAAGGGATCTGTGCCCCCCACACACTTTACCACATCCCCCCCCCCCCCAAACACACTCACACCAGACATATGATCTCAAAGTACTACCGGAAGGGAAACTTGGCGACTGCTTCCCCGTGTCACCAAATCCCAGTCTTACCCACTTCCCAAAACTGACCTGTGCACGACACTGGCAAAAGGGCTGGGAGTGGGTAGGGAGCGGGGGGATAGGAGGGGTGGGTTGGGTACAGGAAGACCCTGCCCTCTCTTCCATTTCCCCACACATAGGCGCTAAGAGGGGTCCTGCCCTGTCAAACCCAACACACATGTCCCCCTCTGCCCACCGTGACCCCCACTGAGGCAGAGAGTGATCCAAGGGCGCACCCCAATTCTGGGTGAAACCATAGGTACCCTCCCCCCTAACCCACGACAACTTCTCATTGCATCCACTCTCCATCTCCCTTCTGACTTCTATGTCCTAGGAGAAAACAACACTCAGACCTTTCCTGTCCCCACTACAACTCCCTCCCTGCTACCCCCAAAGTCTAAGCCAAACTGTGAAGGGCTCCGACGAGAGAAGGATAAAACAAAACAAAACAAAACAGAACACTTGTTCCGGGCGCGCGTCTCACTCACCGTCCCTGCTTGGTGATGATCATCTCCGTCTGGTGCTGATTAAACTTGGACCACAACAGGTGGTTGTTGAGCGCGACTCTCAGCTTCCCGGACACCTCCAGCCCGGCCGGCAGCGCGTAGTCCTCGCGCGGCCCCGGGTAGAGAACCGAGCGCGGGTCCGGGGCCCCATAGCCGTCCCCAGGCTGGTAGCCCTCGGCGCTCGCCGTCGGCGGGAAGGGCTCGCCCACCCCGGGGAAGCCGGCGGCCTGGGGCCGGGGCGGGTAGGCGTAGGCTCCGAGGAAGCGGCCCGGCGGAGCGGGCACCAGGGCGCCCCCGGGGTACGGCGCCCCCAGGCTGGCGCCCCCGCGACGGTCGGCCGCGTCCTGCGCGCCGGGCTCCGGGTAGAAGTAGCGGTTCTGCGGGTCGGCGCCGGGCGCCCGGCCCTCGTCGCTCGCCGGCATCGGCTCGGTGCCAGTCAGCATGTCTCCGCAGCCCGGCTCCACGATGCCCATCCGGGGCGGGCTGGCACCTTCCCGCAGCCGTCGGGGACCGGCCCCTCTCCGCGCGGGGGCAGGCGTGGGGGTCTCGAGAGTCGGGGCGGGGCCCCGGGGGCGGGGGCGGGGGCGGGGGGGGCCCCACCGGAGCCCGGGCTCGGACGCCTGGGTCCTGCGCCCGCGTTTGGCGCAGCTGCTCCCGGGCTCCCTCTCCAGCGGGCCGCTGTCACTAGCGTCGCGGCGCCTTTGCTGTGGCTTTATGAAGCTCTCTGGGCTCCCCCCCACCCCCCCACCTCGGCCCCGCCCCGCCTCACCCCGCCCCCTCGTGGCTAATACTCGGCAAATTCGAAGCAGCCGCCGAGGACTGGAGGCCCCCACGGCGTGGCGGGTCCCCGCGCGCCGCCAAGTTCAAGCTTGAAGACTGCCTTCTGGAAAAGTCCACCCGTCCACCCGAAACGCCAGCCTGTTTCTCTCCTCTGGAGCCTCGTGGAAATTCCACCCATCCTTCCAGGCTCAGCTCAAAGGTCCCCTCCTACAGGAAGCCTTCGGTGATGGCCCAGATGCGACTCACAGGGCCTTGCGGCCGGCCGCACTCGCCGCTCGGCGCAGCAGCGGGGTCTGCACCCAGTCCGAACTGCTTAGACCGCGAACATTCAGCAGATCACTGATGCCCACTGTGTGCCCAGGCTCTGTGCTAGGTGGCTGTGCCTGAAGTGTTTGCGCTCTTCCTCGGGGGGGGGGGGGGGGGCAGAGACCCAGCTGGGCTGTGTCCCATGCATCTCGTTCCAACAGCCCCAAGGCGGAGCTGGAAGCTGGGGGCAGCGGGAAGAGCTCCTTGAAAGGGATTGCACCCGCTGCAGCTTCAGGTTTGCAGGGCCGGCGGGGGCGGCCAGGGCACTGGAAGCAGCCGTGGGCTGCCCGTGCTCAGAGTCTCGTCCCTGGCTCTGCCTGTCACTCAGGTATGTGTGACCTGGGCAAGTCACTTCCCTTGCCTGAAAGGCAGCCTCCCAACCATAGAATGGGGGAAATAAGCTGATTTCCTTTTCAGAGGGGCTGTGAGCCTTACCCTAGAGGGTGGACCTGTGCAGCACTCTCCAGTCTATTCTTCTCTCTGCTCGGAAGGCTGCTGGGAACAGGTTCAGAGCCCGCTGACGGGGCAGGATGCCCCCCCCCCCCCCCAACTTGTTCCGCAGGACTGCCTGCGAGATAGGACCACTACTAGGGCTTTTCTTTCTCTAGTTTGTTTTTCTGTTGAGTAACAGTGTCGTCTTAGGATGAAAACAATCCTTTCCCCCCCCCAGTTGAAAACAGCATCATTGGGAGTTTTCTTGCACATACGGATAAAGCACACTCCTAGAAAATGTAAGCAGTAAAAATGGGGCTGTTACAATAAACCACCCCAAACTCCATCCCGCAGAGGCAAACAGGATTCGCATTTTGGTGAACACCTTTCCAGACGTCACTCCCTGCACACAGCCTTTCTGTCTTATGCGCGAACACACACACACACACACACACACACACACACACACACACATTTTATATAAACACCACACGTGCTGCTTTGTAATGTGTTTTTTTTTTCACTCAATAAGGTGTCATGGAATTTTTTGCATGTCAATATATAGATGAAGATTTACATTTTAAAGAGGGTTTTGAAAAATACTTTCATATTTTCATCATGTTAAAGGTTAACCTCTCCTCTCCCCGCACCCTCCCAGCCCTCCTCACTTCTCCCCTGGGGGCTGGCCCCATCTCTATATCGCTGTCCCAGCCCAACAGGGCTCCACCCTTAGGGCTCCATGGGGACTCTCTGCTCCCAACTAGAGCTGAACCGAGAGGCAGGTTGGCAGGTGAAGGAGAAGCTGGGGACCCCAGGAGGCGGGCATGACCCAGGGAGGGTGGAGGGAGGGAGAATCAGCACATCCCCTGAAAATGGAGACCCGATAGGAGACAGCACCAGAACTGGGGACTGGCCCCTCCCACCCCTTTACCCACCATTTCCCCATGCTTCAGGGAGGCGGGAAGTTTCTGCCTGCTGTTACGAGCGGGGCAGCATTGTCTGAAAGAGATGGTGACCTTGGGACCCCTGGCTACTTTTTGAGAAACACGACACATTTCAGTAACACTTCCCTGAATGACTAATTTCCCCAGGAGACTTGAATGCTGACATCTCTTTTGGGGGACGTTTTTGCTAAGTACCTGACTGTGGAAGGCCAAATGGAGTTTTGTTCCTCCTTCTCTCTCTCCCTCCTCTCTTCCACGCCAATCCTCAGGTCAAGAGATCCATCTCCCTGCCTCTGAACAGGATGACCTGAGCTCCCGGCCCGGTTTCCAGGGCAGAAGGGATTATGAATCTCAGAGTCAGGTGGACCTGGGGACAGTCCCTGGAGGAAGAAAGTGATTGGAGGCAGTCTCTCTATAACTTGATGGGCCGTGAGGGGGTCATCAACCCCAGATTCCTCACCCCCTCACTCCAATTTCTTCCAAAAAAGAAAGTGCTTGTGAAAAGCGGGGGCCGAGTGGCCCTGGCGTCACCACCACCAGTCCCACCCCTCTGCCAGCTTGGGTGAGAACCCTGGCAGTGACACCTCCTCCTCCTGTTGCCACCTCACCCTCTTCCCAGGCCCTGAGGCTGGAGGCGTGGGAAAGGGGGTTCAGGACACCAGGTCCCCTGGGATCCCCTCACTTCCCCATCACTGCCCCTCCCAGTCCCTCCCCCATCCCATGCACCTGCTGAGCATCCAGAAGGCTGGCCCTGGGGGGGGCGGGGTGGAGGCGGAGCAAAGACACACAGGGTCTGTGTCCAGGATTTGAGAGTCATGGTCTCCAACAAAGATCCCATGTTAGGAGACAAGCTGGATGGTGACTGTGGGAAACTGAATGGCCCGCCAAACTCACACATCCCGTTGGCGGCCAAGCCAGGGCTGGAGCCCTGGTGTCTTGACTCCTGATCCAGTGTCCTTCCCACAAGAGTGTCTGCCTTCCCATTCTGAGACAGAACAAGAACAACAAATGAAAAGTCCGTGCAATCGCACTGGAAAACAGAAAAGAAAATTGCCCCTAACCCGCCAGCTTAGACACTAGTTTTCTTCACCCTGTTGTTCCCTGCATGTATTCAAGGTTCCTTGTCAGGCCGTTTCAAGACTCGCCACACCTGTGGGTCAGGAACTGTGCCAGAAGTCCACACGTGCCCCACTGAGGAAATCTCAAGTCAGGCGGGGGGGGGGGGGGTGCGTGCAAGACAGAAGAGAGGGCAAGGGGGGAGTGAGAGGGAGGTCTACAGAGGCAGAGCTGCCTGTGGGTGCTGGGGGTGGGGCAGAGGGAAATGGAAACCCCAATTCCAACCCTTGCTGGCTGTGTGGCCTGTTCGAGCAGCTTAACCTCTCTGGTTTCCTTGTCAGCAAAAAGAGCCAGTAGCCCTTTTCCAAGGACAAGCTGGATGAACTGCATCTCCAGGGAGTTGTGAGGTAATGTAAAGGGGAGGGGTTTGCCGGCCCCGAGGCAGGCACAGATCTGAGGCACCTCTCTTCCTCTCTTCCAAGCTGTCCTCTCTCCCCTGTGGTATCCGTGGGTCCCTCACAAAGGGTCCTCAAATCCAGCCTCCAGCCTTCCACTAAGGGCCCTGCCTGGGCCTAATGAGAACCTCTCCGTAAGACTCCAGCTCAGAGGTGACAGGTTTCCCCTCCTGAAATGCCCAGCCACCATTCCCTGGAGACTCATGTCTCTGAGATGGGCCAGACCCCAGGGATCCTGGGGTCCCAGAGATCAATTAGGCTCAGCCACTGCCCCTGAAGAGCTCCTAGCAACGTGATCCCAGGGCCAGAGTTCTCGAGCCCCTCATCCCACTTGCCCCTCGCAGCCCAGCAGCCTCTGTGCACATACATGACCCATGTGTGCACCCACACACAGCACACAGGGCCATGCTGGACAAACCCTGTGACAGTCCCCACAGCCACACCTCTTCTCTTGTCCCACGTCCAGCCTCTCTGGGCTCCTTGGGTATCTGCCTCTGCTCACCCCTCACCCGCCCTGAATGCCCTCCCCCTTCGGCCCAGATTGCCAGTCCTTCAGAGAGCACAGCCGGAACCATCGGATTAACAGCCAGGGAGGGCAGAAGGGGAGCACCTGTAGAACCCCTCCCCCCATGACAGCTGCAGGAGTTGTGTGTCCCCAGCACCCAGCACCCAGGGGTCAGTGTGGGCTCATCTCAAGGTCAAAGGCTCTGGGTTCTTACCCCCAGGCCGGCTCACCCTTCCCTGCCCCACACCCCCTCAAGGCTGGACAGCCCTTACCCTTTGGCTCCAGGCCATGCCTGGGTCTTTCTCCATTTCAGTCCTTCACCCTCTATGGGCACCTATCAGGGACCATCTCTTTTGGTCGCTAACTGTTCTCACCCCCGCCCCAGCTCTTCACACAATACCCACACCCCACACACCCCACCCCCGCTGCTGTGCCTCCATACAGCACCCCCGCCCCCACTGTGTTCCAAGGCCTGGGCTCCTGTGTCTTTCTGAAGGGATGCTAAGATGTTGGGTACTTGAGCAACTCTGTAATCACGGGGGGCAGGCCAGGTTATGGATGGGCAAGCCCAAGCTTCAGGGAGGCCCCGGGGGAGAGGCTGTGTCACCCCCCACCCCTTCCCGGGGGAATCTCAGCAGACAGGCCTTTAATCTCAGGCAGGAAGCAGGGTCCGGTTACCAGGAGGGGAGGGGAATACCTTGGGCTAAGGGTAAAGGGAGCTTGGGGGGGGGGGCACTGCCACAGGGAGGAGAGGGAAGAAAAAGAAGGGTGAGTGGGATCTAATCAAGTTAACCCCTTCACAGCCAGGCTCCCCTCTTGTCATCCTGCGCTCTTTGGGACAGCTCCTGGTCATAGGCTCTGCTGGGTGAGGTGTCTCTCATATAAGGCCACCCCCAGGGCCTCTGACCATAGGACAGCAGACTCCCTGCTGGGCCAGGCTCTCTCCAAGGCCCTCTTCTGGCTTCCTGTGAGCCCTAGGCATCCTTGTTTGTCCCACGACTCTCTTTGTCTTTAGGGCTTCTGGTCTCTGTTGCTCTGGTATGTTTGCCTGATTCTGGGCCCCTCAGGGTCCCTATGTCTCTGCCTGCGTTGCGGTGGGTCTTCCTTACATCCACCTCTGTCTCCAGGATCTGTCAAACCTCTGTGTGCTTGTCCTGAGTGCAGGCTCCATATCTACCTCATCTGCTTTTTTTGGGCCTCTGAGTCTATCTGTCTCTGTTTCTCTACATCTATCAGGGTCTTGAGGTCTATCTCGATCTCAGTGCGCCTGCTACACGTCTCTCTGTCTGTCTGTCTGTCTGTCTGGGACCGGGCCTCCATCTGTGAGTCTGCTCTGGGCCTGTCGTCTCCGGCCTGAGTCCTTTGGCTTGTCCCTCTGCTTAACACTGTAGGGTGGAGACGAGCTGGGGCAGGCTGATGGGCTGGACCAGGGATGGACAAAAGAGGAAGGGAAAAGGGAACGTGGGTGGTAGTGGGGGTCAGAGATGAGGGGACAAGTCCCATTCTTAAATGGTGCCGAAAGCAAGCTGGACAGCCCTGAAACACCAGATGCAGCTCTGCCAGGCCACGGCAAGGGACATGGCAGGGGACACACCTGGTCAGGGGTAGGGGCAGAGTTGCACAGAAACTGAAACAGGCATCAATGGAGAGGACCCAGAGGCAAATAGAAAGACAGATGGGGAGCTCTGGGTTCTGATCCGGGCTCCACCACTAGTCCCCAGTGACCCTCTCTGTGGGGCGGGAGCAGGGGTGGGGTGGGGAGCACAGAGGAAGATTTCCCTAAACCCGGCACAGGAGACTGCTCGGCCCTTTCGGTCCCTCAAGGGGTATCCCAAAGTCCCATCCGTTACCAGCACCCTCTGTGTCTGTGACTGGGCTAGGGGCAGGTCAGAGGGAAGAATGGAGGTTAGACAGACGGAAGGACTTCCTGTTGCGCAGCAGGAGGGTGAGGAGGCCCAGATTCTCCTCCCAGCGGTCCTGGGCCCCTGTGTTGGGGCTGGGACTGGAGGGGCGGGGGGGGGGGGGGTTGGGGCTCAGCAGCTGGGTAATTAGCCATCGCTCTCAAGCCCTGGGGGAGGGGCCGGCTGGACTGAGAAACCAACGCAAAGTGACAGGGGCAGTTTTGACACGCCGTGGAGCTGACGGGCCCAGGGGGCCAGGGCTTTGGGTTGGGGGGGGGTGGGGTGAAATCCCATCAGATGATTAAAAAATAGGTCAGAGGGAAGAAGCTGCAGCCGGCACTGGGTCCGCGGTGAGAACGCCATGTAGCTTCCCCCGGGGGGCTTTGGGCCAAAATGGGGTGGGGGAGCTGGGGAACATTTGCAGGGGCGGGTGAGCTAGGAGTGAGGACAAGAAGGCTTCGGGCCCAGCAGCTGGCCCTCTGTCTCCCTCAGCGCTGTTTCATGGGGACACTTTGGGACCCTACCTGCAGTCTACCTTCTGGCCTTCCTGGCCTTCCATCTTCTTCCTCGAAGGCAGGAAGATGCAGCCTCTGTCCACCCCACCCCGCCCACGACATATATACACATTCTATTCTAGAAACCGAGACTGTGGCCCCCTCAGGAAGCTGTCCTTACCTTCTGGCCTCAAGCCCTCCTGCTACAAAGGCAGCCTGCTGACTTATCCCACGTCTCTTGCCCGGCTGAACAAATTCACCTACCCCTGCATCCTGCTTGGGGTCCACTTGGCCCTCCAGCCTGTTCTCAGAGCTTCCATTTCCCTCTTTCCGTCCTTTTCCTCTTTCCCAACTCCTGCCATGAAGCGTAACAGTGTCCCAGGAAAGGCACAAGACAAAGAAAGGGCAAGGAGGAGTGAGGTAGGGGACCCCGGAGCCCGGGACAGGTTGATGATCTCCAAGCACTTAATAGATGGAAGATCGGTGACTGCCTGTATCAGACAGAACTCGGAGACACCACTGAAGCGTGTTCATTCCATGGAAGCAGCTTAGAGCCACCTCCCACTCCACCTGCTTACGGTTGGGAAGTTCTCTCAGTTGTCTTCCCACAGCCCCTCCGATTGCAGCTCAGTCCCATTTCTTTTTCTGAGATCCCTCCAACCTATGCAGTAGCCCTGCACTGTGGGAGTGGAATGGTGGCTCCCCGTGCCCTGCTCTGTTCCTCGGAAACCCCGGGCACAGGCGGAAGCCGGCCAGGAACCGGTGTCCGAGCGGAGGGACAAATCAGGCATCAGCAGTCCCATCCTCAGCTCAGTGGACACCTGGGTCCCTCCCACAGCAACGGAGGACACCCGAGGCCATGTTGGCATGAAAATGGATTTGGCTGGGTCTGACCTTGAGTTTAACCCCACTTACCACCCCAGACAAAGATCCGCTGTGACACGCAAGTCTGAGATTTCCCCGGGAGCCTGTCGTCTGCTGCCCACCCCCCTCAGTTACCCAGAAAGTGTCACAAGGCGTCCTGCCAACCTTCTTCCATTAGGGCCATGGGCAGCTGGCACTCTGTGCGGGGCCCTGAGACAGCCCCTGGACCCGCATCTCCAGCCACAGGGGGCACGAAGCTGGTGTGGCCGCCCATCACTGCCCCCCTCCCATGCCTGCTTCCATTTCTTTCCAATCACTGGACCAGAGCCTGACGTGTTCTGTGGGTTGGGGAGGGATGGCTATGGTCAGGCAAGTCCTTAGTAACTGGACAAGAGGCTGTGAATTGAGATACTGGGTCCACTGTTTTCACCTCTCCCTCTCTGTCTGTCTCTCTCTCTCTCTCTCTCTCTCTCACACACACACACACACACACACACACACACTGACCTAAGGCCACCACCCAAGGCTCAGGGCCCCAGGAATGAGCTGTGTACCAGGGTTCCCAGGGTCCCGCTACCCAAGACATTGTGCTGAGTCCAGCTTATACCTTGTCCCATCCCTGGACTTCCAGTGAGTTTGGAAAGTAGAAAAACCTGAGTTCTTCCTGATTATCCCACTCTCCACACTGCTGCTTGGGGCAGGGAGGATGAGACAAGGGGACACCCCAAGCAATTCATGCCATTGTCCTTGTTCTGCAGAGAAGGAAACTGAAGTAGAGAGAAATTAAGTACCTTGTCAAGGTCACCCAGCTAGTGACCCGACCGCCTCTGCAAAGAGGATACTGTTGTTCTGCCCATTTTACAGATGAGGAAAACCGATGCTTAATTTCCCCCCAGGCTCTCCGTTGTTTTGATTCCTTATCCTTCTGTTCTCCCAAGGTATCCTACCCAACCCACTTGTGGCTCAGAGTCCTTTCCCTTTCTCTGGAGAAGGGCGAGACCCTAAGGCTTCCCCAGTCACCTGGTGGGCGCTCCCCTGTACTTTGGGAAGTCAGTCCTTGTATCCTTTTCTGTCCGATGACCCTGCAGAAATGAACCCCATTCCTCAGCAAATCCCATCCCACTTATGTTCAGAAGGGGTGGGAAGCAAGACTTAGGAACTGAAAGGGGCAGGGACCGGCTCAGATGCCCAGCCAAGGCCGGGTTGGGCCTGGCAGCAGTGGAGGAAAACGGAAAACGGGTCCAGACAGGAAGAATCCAGGAGTCCTGGTTTCCAGGTGCAGGATTGGGGAGCAGGGGCATGCTTCACTTCTCTGAACTCCCTGCCCCTGGCAACCGGGCCCACTGCCAGACATCCAAGCTGTTAGGTGTTTCTGTCTGAGTTGGGAGGGGACCTGGGCAGCTATTAGAAATGACGGGAGGACGCCACTGCGCACGCTCCCTGCCAGGCAGTGCTGTCTCCCGCTCTCTGCCGGCTCCGAAGTTCGTCACACCTTCAGCTCTGCCCTTCTGCTAACAGAACCCGCACTCACTCTCCCTCCTGCTCTCACCTTGGGACCTGTGAGCCAGTGGCTGAGAGGGGGCAGCAGAGCCAGCTGGAGCTGCCCCCGCTCCTCCTATGTCACCCCGACTGTCTATGGTTCTAGAGAGCTCTGCCACAGCCTCGGCAGTAGCTCTGAAGACAGTGAGTGTGACTTAAGAACTCCTGTTCTGGGGAGCCTGGGTGGCTCAGTCAGTTGAGCTTCTGACTTTGGCTCAGGTCATGATCTCATGGTTCCTGGGTTCGAGCCCCTCCTCCGGCTCTGTGCTGACAGCTCAGAGCCTGGAGCCTGCTTTGGACTCTGTGTCTCCCTGTCTCTCTGCCCCTCCCCTGCTTGCACTCTGTTCCTCTCTCTCTAAAATAAAAACATTAAAAAAAAAAAGGGGGGGGGGCGCCTGGGTGGCTCAGTCGGTTGGGCATCCGACTTCAGCTCAGGTCATGATCTCGCTGTCCGTGGGTTCGAGCCCCGTGTCGGGCTCTGTGCTGCCAGCTCAGAGCCTGGAGCCTGCTTCAGATTCTGTGTCTTCCTCTCTTCTCTGCCCCTCCCCACTCATGCTCTGTCTCTCTATCTCTCAAAAATACCTAAACATTAAAAAAAAAAAAAATTAAAAAAAAAAAGAACTCCTGTTCTAGGCTGAGAGCGGGGAGCGGGCTTTCTCTGACAACTTATTTGGGGAAATCGAGGGTCCCATCCTCTGGCCCCAGCTCTTCTCAAGAGCTAAACCGCCCTGAACCTGCCACCATCCTTCTTTAACAAGCCCAGGGAAGATTTCCCAAAAGATAATCTGAGGCAGAGTCTCTTCCTTGCCTACACTCTTCTTCGAGTCTAACCTTGGTCCCTTGCAGAGGGGTGGAAGGGGACAGAGATGAATCGCAGTTTCTTATAAACCTGGTGGCTTCTTGTTCCCCGACGACAATATAGCAGAGGAGCTCTGTGGTTCTGGCTCTGAGTCAGGACCCACCGCCTGGGCGTCCCCAGTGCCATATCCCTCCGCCCCGCCCCAGACTGGAAAATCAGGCTCATGCCTCTGCCCGAGTCAGTGCTTCCCCTGCTTCCCCTCACGATCTCGCTTTCCCCTAAAGGGAGGTATTTCCTCGAAGCTGGGAAAAGTCAAGGGGGGCAGAGACCTTGCCAGCTATGGGGAGATGGGGAGGCGGGGAGGCGGACAGTGGGCATGGGGCATGGGGTGGGGGGTGGAGCTAGCCTGCCCTCCCTGCCCTGCCCCTCCCCCACTCAGCCCAGCTCCCCGGTCCCGCTCCTCTAGCTCAGGATGTGTGCTCCAGAGCACAGAGCGTGCGCGCGCGCGTGTATGTGTGTGTGTGTGTGTGTGTGTGTGTGTGTGTGTGTGTTCACACACTCAACACACGTCTATGGCTGTTTCTGGGGGTTGGCTCCCCGCTAACCTCCAAGGGTGAGGATGGGGTGGAGGAGGACACATGTCATGCTTCTGGCGTGTCTATGCGTGACACACATTTTTTCCGTGCATGTCCTTCCTATGTTTCTTGTCCACATGCACTCTGCATCCCTCCCAGAATCACACGTCGTCGGTAGCCTAGGTCAGGAAACAAATCCCTCCCCCTCCTAAAGTGAGAAGAAGCACCCCCCCCCCTTGGACCTCCCCAGAAGTTGGGGGATTCAGGAATCGGTGAGGAGGTAGGCACTTCCCATTTCAGAAAACTGACTTGTCTTCCGCCCACCAGGGGACCCCCCAGCCAGTGGGGGGGGGGGGGGGTCGGTTCCCAGACAGGTTGTGCAGACCCTCCACCTTCCCACCTGCATAAAGGCTCAAAGGGACAAGAACCGGGGTCGTGATGACCTGGTTCCCAGACCCTAGGTGAGGACAGGGGAGTTTGGGGAAAGCGAATCCTGGGGAGAGTGTGGTTAGAATGGCCTGAGTCAGCAATCTAGAACTCACGTGTGCCCACCCCCAGCCTAGGGCAGGCGAGGGGAATGCAGGCACCGAAACAGAAAGAGAGAGATGGGGAGGCAGAGTGAAAGCAGGAGACAGAGAGAGACTGAGACAATGGCCAGTCAGAAAGAGAGTGAGGGCCAGGACGGGGACGGGGCTGGGCACTGGGGGCTACAAGGACCCAGGTGATGGGGTGAGGGCAGAAGGGTCAAGGGTACAGGTACAGTTGCCCTTTCTCTTTCTTCACTGGCATCACAGAAGTGCAAAGGGTCAGCACTGAAAGGATCCAAGCCTTTCATCTCAAGAAGAAGAAATCAAGTCTTAATGAGAAAGTCACCAAAGAAAGAAAAAAGAGCAGGGGTAGGACCCACCCGCCTGCCTCCAGTTACTTGGCTCTTTTTCTAAGCCAGGAACCGGAATCCGGAATCGGGAGGACCAGGCAGCTGGGATACTCCGTCTCACCCTTCCTCCATAGGTGAGGCTGAGGGTGGCATGGGGTTGGGGGGAGGGGTCTGGATACTTGTATTTGCATGGCAAGTGCACTTCTTCCTTTGGGATGTTACAGATCAATAAAAATAGCAAAACTTTCTAAAGGATGCTTTAACCTCACTTTGCATAACATTGAGATGAAGGGATGCCACTTCCTCTCTTGTGGATGCACAGAAAGGAGGAGGGAGGAAAGGGGGCCAAGAGTTTTAATAGCCAAAGGCAGGAGCGCCTGGGTGGCTCAGTCGGTTAAGCATCAGACTTTGGCTCTGGTCATGATCTCACGGCTGTGAGTTCAAGCCTCTGTGCTGACAGCTCAGAGCCTGGAGCCTGCTTCAGTTTCTGTCTTCCTCCCCCTCTGCCCCTCCCCTGCTTGCTCTCTCTCTCTCTCTCTCTCTCTCTCTCTCTCTCAAAAATAAAAAAACATTACAAAAATTAATATCCAGCTCTTACCTGCCCTACCTCCACCTGGAACCCAGGATCACCTGGGTTCTCTCTCCCTGACTCTGGGAAGGATGGAGAGGTCAGACCCTGTCCAACTCCAGAACTATCTGTCTACATGACACTGACTGCGGGCCCGGGGCTGGGCATTTCCCTTCTCAGCCTGGCCTCTCCCATCTCTACCACCCTGCCTGAAAGACCCTCAGCAGAACTTGGCCCAGAGAGCAGAGGGGACTGTTTCCAGGTCACATGGCCACCTGGGGGTGGGGGCAGGGAGGGGAAATTCCAACTGAGCACTCTGGTCCCAGGCCCAGGCACCACCTGGGCCGCCAGGCTGATACCCAGGCCCTGCCCAGAGGACCACTGTGCTCTGTCCCGCCCTCAGCAGCAGCTTGGCTCCTGGCTCCCTTGAGAATTGGAGCTGGAAGACGCAGATTGAGAGGACACTTTTAGGGGCCCTGAGTGTCCTCATCCTCAGCCCCTCCCTGCTCCAAGCAGTTGGACGAAGCAGCCCAGGAATTAATAATGTTACCTCCTACCTTGGTGACCCCCCCCCCCCCCCCCGCAAACCCCAGGGCCCACAGATATGCTGGGACACAGTGCCTACAGCCCTGCCATGCGGAAGCTCGGATCCCAGCAAAAGTTTCCAACACAAACCACATTTCCATCTGTGCCTCTGACTCCTCTGAAGATATGGGGGGCTATTAAGGTGGGCTTCCAACCCCTTTAGTCATCCTAGGAAGCCAAGCTGAATAGCAGTGACTGATATTCACCCAACCACAAGCCAATTTTGTGGTTTGAGTTGTTTTCAGAGGAGCAGCACTGCAGGGGCAGGAGGCCCCGGGCACAGGGAGGGGGTGCCTCCTGGACCCCTGCCGCTGCCCAGGGCACTGACAGCCCAGCTCAGGAGGGCCTGGCACTGCCCCCACTTCACAGATGCACATGGAAGCCTTTGTCAACCACCAGGAACACCTCTCTCTCCTGTCACCTTCATGCCCACCTGGCAACTTTACTGGTTAGGTTGGCTGCTTCCCTGGATCCAGGGTGAACACTTTTTTTTTTTTCCTCTTCCCTTTTCATTTTGTTTCATTTCATGTTTTTTCTCCATTCCCTTCCCTTCCCTTCCCTTTCCTTCCCTTTTTTTCTTCCCTCCCTCCCTCCCTTCCTCCTCCCTTCCCCCTCCCACACCATTTCCTCACCCCATTTCCTCTTATATATTCCTCTTCCTCAGGAATAATTTAGGAGCTGTAGCAAAGGCAGCAGAGCCTGCTGGAAGCTTCCCCAAATGTACATGGCTTGCCCGGCCCCAAACCCAAACCTACAGACACCCAGGCCCAGTCTCCAGCTCCTTCGGCTGTGGTACCCACTGTCCCCCGGTCCCTAACCACACCTCTTCTCTTCCCTCATGAGCTGGGAAAAGATCAGGATTAGCAATAAGGGATACTTCCCACAGAACGGATTTTAGAAGACTGTCAGAAATACAGAATGCCAAAATGTCAGAGCCAAGAAGGAAATTAAAACCACCTGGTCCAGACCCTTCCTTTTTTTTTTTTTTTTTTTTTTTTCCTTCTCAAATTGAGAAACGGAAGCTCTGAGGAGTGATTCAATGTTCCCAGAGCACAGTTAGATGCGGAGGTCCTCACTCTCAGAACACTCTCGGAGGAGAGGCTCTCCCCACCGTCACAGGCCCGCAGTTGGGCAGGTGGTGGTGTAGGTGTGGGTGTGTTGATCAGACCCTTTGTCCTGATGACAAGGGAGAAGAATAAGTCAAAGGGGGGCAGGCCAGGCGCAAGGAGGCAGAGAGGTTTGTGTTTTTCTGGAAACACAGGGCATCTCCTTGTCCTCCTCCTGGAAGCCTGCCTGAATTAGCTATGGGCCTGTCCCCCTCCACATCTGGTGGCCACTGCCATGGGAGGGAGAGGAGGGAGCAAGGGTGAAAGTTGTGTGCCTGAGTGCCAAACACAGCCCACAGCCCCGGGGTGACAGAGAAAGAGGACAAGTGAGGGGACAGGAAGTGGAATGTGGACAGGAGTGGAGGGGGTGGGAGAAGGGAGGGAAAGGAGGCACCCCCATGGGGAAAGCATCTGCCCCAGGGTGAGTCAGTGCAGCTCAGGTGCAGGCCTCCTGGGGGCTGCCCATTTGTGGTTAAGCTTTATCATGTGATTTCTATGAAGGATAACAGGGTGGTGGGCCTGCGCTGGCTCTGGCCCGAGCCAGCTTGAAAGAGCAGATTATGTTCACCCCTCCCCAGGGCTCAGGGCCGGCACAACGGCAGCTTGGACTGGAGAGCCGGTTGTTAAACACGGACCAGCACACCACGGGGTAATGGGGTCAGCTTGGAAACCAGGAGCGTGCGTGTTGGACCTCACGCGTGTGCTGGCGCGCACCATTCCCAGGGGCCACATAGGTCATATGTGAATGCGAGGCAGTGTGTGACTGTGTCCCTGTGGCACCTGGGACATACCCGTGTGGCACTGTGTTCCCGGTTGTGTGAGATTCTGTGTGTGTATGCCATGTGTGTTGGGAGAAGTGCGTCTCTGCGGGTGGGTGTCGCTGGGGGCCTTGGAAGTGTGTGTGTGGAGGAAGGGTGTGTGTGTGTGTGTGTGTGTGTGTAACTGGGACGGTCATGTCCTTTGTGCACCTGGAGCTAAGTGTGACAGGCTGAGTCTGCTGGCTGCTGGGGAGGAGACCCACATGTGCTCGCTGCAGGGGATTCGGACAGTGCCCGAGACCAGAGACACATAAATCCCAGAGTTCTGAGGACTCAGGGTGGGTGGTAGCTGAGAACCCCTCTGCCAAGTCCCACTCGGCCCTCTGCCCCTTCCAGTCCCTGCCTGCAGGTAGTGGGATGCCAAGGCAGGCAAGGGGCTCTTTGACCCCAGGGGGAAACTGTCCTCTTCCCTGCCCCTCACCCGTGCTTCTGGGTGAACTATCCCCTTCACACCATCTCCCCAACCTCCCTGTCACCTCCCAGCCACGGTTTGCTTTTGCTGTCTGGGGAGAAGGAGAGCTCAGCGCCTGCACTACCCACAAGGCCCAGGGTCCCAGGAAGAGGGAGGGACACGATCCATGGGCACACGATCAGCCCCATCCACCTACTTCCCTTCGGGCGGGAAGACTGGGCTGGGTGTCCCTCTGGAGCAGGGGGCTCTGGCTGGGCCGACACGGGCTCTCTGCCTCCGCCTGCCCCTCTGCTGAACACCTCCACCCAGTCAGTCCCTCTACCCTGGGGGAGTTTCGCTCCACCACCCCCTCCCCCTGCAGGCCTCTGGCGCAGGCGCAGGGGGATGGGGCCAGTGCCCCTTCACCACAGCCACTCTCTGTCCTCCCGTCCCTCCCTGGTCTGAGGTCAGAAGGAGGAAAGCGACACAGGACAGGGTGGGGGAGGACTGAGGGGAGAGACAGGTTTTCTTCACCTGTGGCTCTCTAACTCAAATCCCATACCCGTAGTCTGGCTTGAGGACATATGTCTTCTGCCCCTGAACTCACCCTCATCCCTGGAGCCTTCAGACCCCCACCACCTACAGTGGCTGATGGCTCATCTCCTGCCTCTGGCCTGCACTGCCCAATGCCAGCCCCAGCTCCCAGGCTCAGAGGGAGGGCGGCATCTACCGTGGAAAACATCTAAGGGACCAGATCCCTGGGTTCACCTGGGAAACGTGGTTCAGTGTCTTCACACGGGGTTCTTCCTAAAGTCTAACCTAACGTTCCCTCTCTTGTGCCCTCACTGTGCACCTCACTGGCTACAAGTCGGGCCTTCCTCCCGTCTCAGCCAGCCTGGCCCCTTCAGGTGAGGCTGGACTGTCAGGCAGAAAAAGAGCCAGGCTCCAAAAACGAAAACAAAAGTCTCCGCTGCTCGCCAGGCTCGCCTGCTCTGTGCACCCTGTCCGCCCCCTGCCCCCAGCCACCACAGAAACCCACAGGGCATTGGAGCCTTCATCCCAAAATGAGTCAAGGCCCCTCAGAGGGGTTGAACCGGGGCACAGGAATTTCCCTTCATGTCAAGCAAGGGCTCTACTTGACATCAACCTCTGTCCAGTCTTCTTGGCCCAGAAGGGGCAAGACTGGCTCCCGCACCTGGAGGGGTCCGCTCGCGCCTTCTGCCCTGGTCTCTTTTAACACCAAGTTCGCTCCCTAAGTGTGAGGTTGGGCGGTGTGTGTGTGTGTGTGTGTGGGGGGGGGATCCATGCAGAATGCCTAAGTAGGGGCTTGGGGGAAAGAAGTGCTGAGGCCCACGAGCTATACTGGTCCCCTGCTTCACAGTACCCTCCGCATTTTCTTTCCAAGGAAGGACTGGAAATAGAAGCTTCTCCCTAGGTCTGAGGCCTCAGGAGACCCTCAAAGGGGTACCAAGGGGCCAGCTGCTAATCTCCTAGCTGCTGCTTCTTTCTCTTGTGTTCAAGAGAGCAAGAAGACTTTTCCGATGGGGAGGGAAGTGCTTGGAGGCGGGGACGGGTTCCAGGGCCAGTGGAGACAGCTGGCAGGAGAGTGGAGGCAGCAGGTGGTCTGGCTGACCCTCGTGGAAGCCAGCAGACTCCCCCTGCCTTGCTCCCTGCACTGCATATATATTCTCTCCCTCCAAAATAGCATCTCTGGAGGGGGGGAAGCGGGGGGGAGTTCTCAGTTCACCGTTCGCTCCTTCCCACATCGTGTTCACAGCTCTCTGGGCTGTCTCTCGCGACCTGGTTTCCCTGCCAGGCCCTTCTGCTCTGCCGCCACCCTCACCACTTGGCTCTTCCAGGTCCAGGACCCCTCTGGCCGAGAGGGAGCCTCCTTTCCTAGCTCGGGCCCGTCTCCCACCTTCAGGCTGTGGCTGCCACGCGGCATTCCCTATCCTGTTTGGGACAGAAGTGAATTCAATGCACATCGATGAGCACCAAATGCGCTTGTGTGTGTTGGGGGGGGCGGGGGGGGCGTTTACACAGTACTCACTGAGGTGGGCGAGAAATATGTCTAGATGCCACAGTCCTGGTCCTCTTCTCCAAGGAACTCACAAAGGAGAGGTCTGGCACGGAAACTCCCTCCAGGTAAAAGTGGACCACAGGCCTCTCACAGACCTGGGGGTCCCCGCTCCCTCCCACCCAACAGCCCTCGCACTGGACCCTGGTCCACCTCTGGCCACTGCTAGAATCTACTCACAAGCCCCCCTGCTATTGTTGGGACTATTTGTCATGCAGAATGTTCCCTTGAGCAGTTCCCAGGATAGGACTGCCCTGGGAAATGCCCAGTCTGACAGGGTAGCAGGACGCAGACTGAAGAGAACAATGAGGGCAGAGCTCGGCTCACGATGTCTTTGAGAAGGGCCCCCAGGGAGAGGGTTCCTGGAGGAGGGAAGGGTGAGTGGACTATGCTCCAAAGAAGGACTGAGGCAGGGCTGGGTGTCTGGGGCATCTGGGGTGTCTGGGCCGAAGGAAGTGGGAGGTCAGGATGGGGTGTCTGCCCACTCTGAGGAGGAAGGAGCTACAGTGGGTGCACTACCCCCACCCCCAACAGGGGCCAGCTGTGGGCCTGGAAAAGGCCTGACCTCCTGCCTCCCTCCCTGCACTGTGGGAGTGATGGAGGCAAGGAAAGGGAACCTCAAAGAGCCCCCCAGGGAACTACCTCCCCCCCCCCCCTTGTTATTTCTAGCTCCATTTTCTTGGTCAAGAAGGGTGTCAGTGGTAATGCAAATTAGGAGGTGTTGGCCAACACCCATCCTGTCCCCACTCCCAGCCTCTCCCCTCCCTCCCCCCATGCCCACACTCTCACAGCCAACTGGAACATCTGTGAGGCACGCCTGGTGCCCTTGCCTTTGGCAGAATTGGCATGGATGGGGTGGGGGGGGGCACGGGTGAAGCTGTGGCTTCTCAGGGGCTTCTGCCTCTGCCACAGGGACAGGGCAGCCAGCTGATGCCCGGGGCCTCCCCTCTGCCTCAGCCCCCTCTTGCCCTCCGCCTGGCCAGGTCTCCCTGGGTCATTAACATCTGTATAGACAGTCAGTGCCCCAGACCAAAGCCTCCTCTCCAGGCTGCCTTGGGAGGGGGCGCTGCAGGCTGGAACCTCCTCACGGCCCTGCAGACACAGCTGGACCTTAAAGGCACGTGGGCAACTAGGGGCCACAGCCCCGAGAGCCAAGAATTTCTCTGGAATCCACCCAGAGAAATTGGAGGAAGGGCAGGAACAGGGGCAGGGTGCTGGAAGATCCCTCAGTTTTCCCCACAAGAGCTGGCCTCTGCTCCCAGACACCCTGTCCCACCCTGTCCCAATGAGAGAGCCCTCCTTGTGTTCATCCTTGTGTCTGACCTCAATTCTTCCTGCAGAAGCCAAGGTTGCTCTGCTCCTGTTCTTGCTGAGGGAGAAACAGGACTGCGGGAGCTGGCCTGTTCACCCCTACCCTATAAAGATGTCATTGAGTGAGACCCCCCACCCCCTCTGTTCTGCATTAGTCCTAATCAGCAGGGTGAGTCGTTTCTCATTAACACGGCTGACTCACCCACACACCCCTCCCCTTTGTCAGCGATCAGCTTCTCCCCTGACACACACACACACACACACGCACACACGCACACACACGCACCCACACATTCCCGCACATGCACATGCGTGCACGCACACACACCACCAGCTTCTGAAAGGAGCTGTTTCGTTCCTCGGGGGATCACCTGACAGCCTCCACGGGGACCCCGAAGAGGGACAGGGGTCTCCATGGCCTGGAAGGTCTGGCTAAGGAAATCCTGGTGGGGGAGGGGCAGGACTGCAGGGTCCCCAAAGACGAGGCAGGTCGTGGGTGAAGGAGGGACTGAGGGCAGAGCAGCTGGAGCTGGAGAGAATGCTGTTGGGCGCTGGACCTTCACTGGGCAGTTGGAGACAGACCCACGGCAGCTTGGTTTCTGTGAAGTCCTCCTGACCCCTATCACATCTGGCTCTGGGTCTGTGCTGGCGAGAGCGAGCGGGTCCCTTGGGCGTCTTCTCCAGACGCAGCGGGGTCTTCCCTCCACTTTGCCCCTATGAAAGTTGTGTCATCCTCCTCACTTTTCCAGAAGCCTGGTGATCTGGATCCCTTGCCCCCACACTCTCTCAGCCCCTCATGTCCCCCCCGCATTACTCCCACAGAGCCACAGGTAGCCAGAGCAGCCAGGGTCCTGTCTGATCACCATCCCACTTGGGAGGAGAGCGTTCTGGGCAGGGCTTCTCAGTCCTCCTTCAGCACCACCCCCCACCTCTCACGTCCTCTCCTGTGCGGGGGGGGGGGGGGGGTCATTAAATGAAAGCCTGCAGTTCTGAAGGACCTGGGCTGGGGACACTAGCTTTCCCCCCTTCCCTACCCAGTCCGTAGCAACTTTCTGCCCTGTAACTGAGCCAGCCCCTTCCCAAGTCCCTAAAAATCAAGGAGACAAACCGCCAGAATATGCACCCTCTGTCCCCATGAGCCCTTCACCCCAGTGACCCGGAAGATGTCTAGGTGTGGGATACCTGGGCTCCCTCGCGCCTTTAGACATGTCAAGGACCGGAAGTGGCTACCTAGGTCATGCCCCTACCTGTAGCTCATTCCGGGTCATCCTTTCCCCCTTACCTCAATGACTGGGACTTCTCTTTGCCTCGTGTCCCTGTACCACCCCTAACTCACTCGTGCCCTTCTAGCAAATGTTTCCAGAGATCCAAAGAGGACCCAGACCCAGAAACCTGGGTGCTGCCTTCTTCCACAGGAGCTGACCGAGATGGAGGAGACCCAGGTTGCACTGAGTGCCTATGTTCCACAAGCCTCCGGAACCTTCTTTCCCATGGCTTATGAAGCCATGTCCCATAGGGATGGCTATTCTCACCTTTCCTGGCACTCAGGATTTGGCTGCAGATGGAATCAAGGCTGGAAGAACTTTTAGAAGCCAGCTGTAGTTGTTAACTGCAACAGAGGAGCAGGGGAAGCTGGGCCATCTCCCCACTGGGGTCTGGACCTTGGTGCTGAATGGGGAGGAATCCTGCATCTGGAGCTGAACCTTAGGACTTCGATGAGCAACTGTTCCAGCCTTTTAAGTGAATCCTGGGCCTGAAAGGGTCACATGGAAATGAAAGGCACCCAGAGCTGGTGAATACAGCTGAGGCCTTTCCTGCACACAGAGGGCACCGCCCCGTCTGGGGCAGAAGTCACAGGTTCATGGCCTGGCTTTGACCTCCCAGTCTGTGGGGCTTTCAAGGCAGCTGCTGAGCCTGGGGTCCAGTCCCTCTCCTGCTCTCAGAACCACGAGGACATGGAACACGGATGTTCTTTCTCTTAGAGGCCCAGCTTGGTTCTTGGCATGCAAAAATCATTTGATGAAGAAACAGCTGCTGCTGAAGCCCCAAGGCTTCAGAACCTCTACCTGCCAGACCTGCTGGGAGGGAAAATTCGAGCCCCAGACAACTGCTCAGGGCTGGGTGGCTGGCTGCATTGTCACAAAGACACCCTCTACTGCTCCGGATCTCTTTTAAATACACTCCATGTCAGGGTGCCTGGGTGGTTCAGGCAGTTGAGTGGCCGATTCCTGATTTCAGCTCAGGCCATGATCTCCTGGTCTGTGAGTTCGAGCCCCGAGGCGGGCTCGGCACTACATGGAGCCTGTTTGAATTCTCTCTCTCTCTCTCTCTCTCTCTCTGCCCCTCCCTTGCTCTCACTCTCTCTCAAAATAAATAAACATCAAAATAAAGAAAACATGGCCCACCCTGCCATAGTTGTGGTTCCTTGGGTTTTGCCAGACCTCCCGCGACCAAGGGTTGTCTCCCCACCCCAGCCACGGAGGGCACAGACCAAGAGCAGATGGAACAGGTAAGTTTTATTTGGACTTTAAACTTGTTCAGAGAGCTCAGGGGCCCCCACCTCCCCTCTCCAGGCCCCCTTCTCATTTCCCCTCCCTGGGGGAACACTCAAGGTACAATGCCACGTGTCTCTGGAGTCCTTGGCCCCTTCCTGCCTGATACACCTCCTCACTCCCCTGCACTGAGGAGGAGGGGAGGGGTGTGAGGAGGCGGGGGGTGCCTGGAAGTGTTGGATCAGAATGGTACATGCACTGACGGTAGCGCCCACTGCCACCAGCCCGGGGCTGAGACCTGGGAGAGGCTCGCAGTGGGGGGGTTGGATTCATCGTGGGGCAGCAGGCTCTTGCCATAGGAAGCTCCCCACCTCAGCCCTGGGGACCCCCGGCCTCCTGCTTACCCATCCTTCTGAGGGTACGACTCTGAGGTAGATTTCACAGAGGGAATGTGGGTCGCTGGGGTGTGGGAAGGGGGTTAGCTCTTTTGAAGTTGATCTCCAACAGCACCCTGGGCCCATCCACAGGTTCTGGCCTGGGAGGCAGGGATGATGACACCCACCCAGCTATCAGAGGCCGAGTCACACACGGGCTCCAGGGCACCTGTGGTGTCAGGGACTCGAGAGGGGTAAGGGTGAAGGGGAGCATCTGTCTTAACAATCTGTGTCTTGGTGCTAGGGGCTCCAGGGGGAGGCAGGGGCCTGGGAGGCTAGCACAGATACTCCCCTGGCCTGAGGGTCAAGTTGCAGGATGGCCCCCGCCTCTCATCCCCACCCTCAGGGCAGCCTCTTTAGGCTGAATCCCTCCAGTCCTCCAGGGTCTTCCCTCTCCTCTCCCACCCTCCTTATTCCCCAGGGGAGCAGAGGAGAACAAGACCGGCCTGCAGGGAATGGCAAGAAACAAGATGCCTCCTTCCCCCGAGGGGGAGGGGCCCGTGCCAAGAGCCCCGAGCTGGCCATGGGACGGAGGAACTGGCATCAGTGTGCAAGGCAGGCTCTGGGACCCCACAGGGAGGCGCTCCCTGGACAGAGCACAGCCTGAGAAAGATGGACATCCGGGGAGTGGCTAGGGGAGCTCCTGGAGTCCTCTGATACCCTCCCCCTCCCCCAGGCCCAAGCAGCGGGCAGGCGGGCAGGCGGTGGCGACGGATCCAACCCTGTCTGAGAACAGAAAGGCAGAGAGAGAGGCTGGGTGGGGTACGCCCCTCCCCATCTCAGCCCAGATCCCCACCTCCCCAGTGGAAGCCAGGGAGCTGGGGACAGCCTCGGCTGGCCTTCCAGGAAGAGCCAGGGCTGAGTGGTGCCTGGACCAGGGAAGACGGCACACACGTTGACTCGGTAGCTAGTGGAGGTATCTGGGGGTCGCAAGGGGCAAGGGCCCCCCACGAGATTCATGCAGCATTCAAAGTGAGTGAGTGAGTGGGGGTGATGAGAGAAGATGGAGAAACAGCCAGGGGGTGGGGGAGGCACCCTAGATCTTGCTGTTCTCCAGGTGGGAGTCGATGTGTTTGATGAGGGCATCATCCGGGTACCCAACAGGGAAACCTAGCTGGCAGAGGGGGCAGCTGCGGATGTCAGAGCCCACTGTCTCCATCAGCAGCTGTGGAGAGAGAGGGGAGTCACCTATGGTCCCCAGCCCTCCCTCACGATCCCCACAGCCCAGCCTGCCCTTTCCCGAGACCCAGGGCAGGGAGGGCTGCAGCATGCAGAAAGGGTCTGGTCACCCTCTGTCCAGCACCACTCCTCCTTCTCCCCATTCCCTGCCCACCTCCCACCAGCTCAGCATCCACTCCCCCAACCCAGGGCCTATGGCCCCGGGAGGTGCGTATGCTCAGCCTACCAGGTCATCTACGGTAATGAGGGAAGCCAAGACCCAGACATGCCCCCAGAGTGACTAAGACACAGCTCCCAGATAACTCAAAGCAATGGATAATCCCAAACAATGTACAACCCAAAAATAATTTTCTGTCTGGCTTTAGAATATATTTTGGTCCTTCCAGGTGGCAAGGGTTGGCTCTGACATTCGGGAAACTCATTATTTCAGGGAAATGATAGAGCCCTGAGATAGGCTGTCTTCTAGGACAGCCGGAAAAGAGCAGGGGCTCTGAGACCAGATGGAGGGAACTGGATGAGCAGGCCTGGCCCTGTGTGGGCCCCAGACCTGTGGCAGTCAGCACGGCCTCCATCACCAGTCTAACAGGAGAGGGCTTCGGGCTCACTGCCTCCCTGTTAGGAGCCCTCCAACGGAATTAGATCATATAATCACTGCCCTCATTTTGCAGATACGACAACTGAGGATCAGGTGGGATAAGTGACCTGTCCGAGGTCCCACAGCTGCTAAGCGGTGAAGTCAGGGATCAAAGCTGGGACTGTGACTCTGAAGCCCATGCCCTTAACCGCCGCCCTGAGAGAGAGGTAACGGTGCAGGCCCCACCTACGCAAGCAAAAGGCCCGGAGAGAGAAGTAACGGGCCTAGGCTGCCCCTGAGAGGCGAGGGGCCGGGGGCCGAGGCAGGCGGCCGGCCCTCAGGTGACAAGCGGGCGCCCCACTCACGTTGATGGACGGCCAGGACTGCGCGTGCTCGGCGTGGGCGTAGGCGGTGGCGGCGGGCGACTCTGGGATGGGGAAGCCCGCGCAGAACGAGGCGCAGCGGATGGTGCCCGCCTCGGGGCTGGGCGGGCTGGTGGGCACGGCCCACTCCTCCTCCTCGGAGGGCTGCTTCTCGAAGCGCAGCCGGATGCCCTCGAAGGCGCGTCGCGGGCTGAGCGGCCGGCCGGGCCCGTAGAGCTCGCCGCCGTAGGCCCGCGGCTTGGGCAGCGTGGCCGCCTCGGCCTGCAGCCAGGGCGGCGAGGCCCCCGCGTAGCCCGCGCCCTCCGCCATCTCCGAGTAGCTGCGCCGGCCCTGGAAGCCGGCCTTCACGTGGTGGCTGGGCGGCTTGGCGTAGGCGCGCTCGGCCGGCGTCCTCTCGCCCGGCGGCGGGGGCGGCGGGGGCCGGGGCTGCGGGGCGGGGCAGGTGGGGGGCCCCGGGGAGCGGCGCTGCGGGCTGGGAGACTGGCACGGCGGCGGCACCGGCGAGCGGCGCTGCGGGACGGGCGACGGGCAGGAGGGCGAGGCCGGCGAGCGGCGCTGCTGGGGCGAGGGGCACGGGGGCCCGGGGGAGCGGCGCTGGGGGGCGGGGGACTGGCACGGGGGGCACGGGGGCGCCGCTCGGGCGGGCGGGGACGGGGAGGGGCACTGGGGGGCCGGGGAGTGGCGCTGCGACAGAGGCGAGTGCCTCTGGCCTGGAAGAGAAGCAAGCCGAGGGGAAGGGCAGTGGTGGGGAGAGAAGGCGTCAGCACTGGGGAGCCATGGGCGTGCCGGCGCCCGACGCCCACCCTACCCTCTCTCCTCGGAACGCGAGCGGGTGAAAAACGACCCGGCAGGGAAAGGAAGGCAGGGGTGGCCCCAGGACGCGAGATGGTAGCCACAGCTACCCACCCCCCACCCCCTCCCTTGGGACCCAGCTCCGGGCCGCCCCTTCCAGGCCCCCTCTCACCGCCACTCCGGGCCTGCTCCTGCAGCAGAGTCCTCAAGATCCTCCCCTGCAGGGAACTCAACTCCCGAAGCCGGCCCAGCTCCTCTGTCAGCTCCGTGTAAGCCAGCGCCAAATTCACCCTGAAGGACACCCCAGCCCCCGCCCAGTCAAGGCTGGACGCCAGCCTGCCCTGACCCTGAGGTCAGAAGGCAGCGGGTGAAGAAGAGGAGAAGGGAAGTGGGCTTACTGTCACCGCGTGGAGGGAGAACTGGCTGTGCCCGAGCAGCTGGCTCTCCCTTCCCTCCAGGGCTCTCCTACCCCAGCTGCAGAGTTCTCTTTGGCCTTAAGTTCTACCTCCAACACTACCTCTTCCAGGGAGCCTCCCTCTCTTCCCAGTGAACCTTACCTGGGGCTAGGGCAGTGGCTCCCAGACTATAAGGCTGAGGCTGGGGAGCTCAGTGATTCCAGGGGGTCCCTGAATCCATGTGTTCATCAAGCATAGTCTATGGCCTGAGCACATCTGATTCAGGGATGTGTGAACGTTTTTCTAATCTGTCCAGAAGCTGTGGTGACGAATAAAACACAGATTCATCAAAAAAAAACAAAACAAACAAACAAAAAAAAACTGCGCCGAATTTATAGTAGCTTTCGTTACTGTGAATTTTCTCAAAGAGCAACCAGTAAAAGTGTAGGTGAAATCTGTGGTGTTGGGGGCAGGGGATCCATGAGGAGTCCTCACCTTGGGAAGACGGGGGACCAGTGTTGTACAGCCTAAGAGGAGCCCCCGTTCCATAAGTGAAGACACAGCCTTCTGGTTCGGCAGAGGAACCACCTGGTAAACTTGAACCCAAGTCAGCCAAGTTTCAGGTCCACTGCCCTTGCTTTCAGCTCAGAGCTGCCTCTGAGTGTTCAGTCTTGCACCTCCCAGGGCCTCCAGGGAGCCCTTTAGGTGGAGATCTTTGTGAACAGCTGCCGTGTACTGCACACCTCCAGAGGGCGCCACCCACAATAAGCACTTACAGAAGTTGTCTTGTTCTGGAACTGCCCTGGGAGTTCTTCGAAAGGGAGCATTATGTGGCTGTATTTATATTCCCAGCGCCTTGCCCAGGCCTGGTACCCAGTAGATGTTCAGGAAGTGAAGAATGAATTGAACCTCCCAATCCATGTGCCTTTCTGCTTCCCTTTCTTCCTCCCACTTCCTCCTGGGCACCCACCTGCATGGAGCTGGAACAGAGTCTGAACTTAGCCAAGACTTAACCCACTTCCTTTTCTCTTCCTTTCTCTGTGGGTCACTTTGACCCAGAACTACGGAAGGTAATCTCTCTCTGCACTGCCCCTCCCCTCTCCCAGCCTGGGCTGCATACCTCCAGGGAGCCCTTCCAGACCTCACAGGCAGCTCTGCGTCGCCTTGGGTCACTGCTTTCATCTCTGTTCAGGGCTTGGACAGAGCCTGGGAGACAGCGGTTTTTGTTTCCTCTGATGTCTCCACCCCCTTACCAAGTCCAGAAGGGACTCCAGAGCTTTGTGGAAGTTGGAGCTGAGCTGGAGGGGAGTGGCAGGCAGAGACTCAGCCACTCTAGATGGATTTCCTCCCAGGGGAGGCGCTCTTGCTCTTGGAGCTGTAGGGTGCTGGGCATGAATGGAGGGGCAGGTGTCCAGACCCTGCGGGCCCTGTCCCCATCCTGAAGTAATGGTCACGGGAGAGAGGATGCATTGGACAGGAGGGAGTGCAGGTAAGAGCGAGGCCAGTATGAGCATGAGGAACAGTGTACTAGAGGGTGAGAGAGACAGAGAGAGACACGGGAGGGGGGGGAGAGAGAGAGAGAGAGGGAGAGAGAGAGAGAGAGAGAGAGAGAGAGAGAGAGAGAGAGAGTGTGTGTGTGTGTGTGTGTGTGAGAGAGAGAGAGAGAGAGAGAGAGAGAGACCCTGGAGGAGAGCAGGGGAAGTCATGAGGTTAGGGCTTCAGAGGGCAGGAAAAGCCGAGGTGCAGAGGGTAGATAATGACCGAGCTCCCTTGCTCTGCGCTCTCTGCTTGCTGGCTGATTCTTGCTAATCCTGGGGTGAGCTGGGTGATGGGGGAGACAACAGCCCCTCCCACAACAAAACTATTTTTAACTCATTTGGGCCAAAGCCAAATTACTGCAAAGAGGCTGGGATTCTGGGGGGCAAGCCCACTTCCCAGGGAGAGGGAGCACTCATTACCCATCTGAGGGCGCACAGGGATGGACAGGAGCAGAGAGGAAGGAGTCTTTTGGGGGACGAACTCTGGCCAAGACGCTGTAGCCCTCAATCCCATCACATCTCAGCCCTTGTGTTATATGTCCTGTGTTCCCCGACTTTGATCTCATGTGTCTGTGGGAAGAAACGGCATCTTCCCCATCAGACAGGAGGATCTAGCCTGTGTGTCCCACATTAAACTGGGGACTCTCCAATGACAGGCTCCCCGCTTCAGACTGAGTGCAGGAGCTATGTCTCCCCTATCAGACTGGGGGCTTGTGGTGGGAGCAGGAGGGGCTCTTAGGGCACTGAAGGAGCGCCCTCTCAGGCCAAGCAGCTGCAAGTTTCTCTCCCCATCCGCCTTCACTGCTGTATCTCAGGTGACAGATACAGGTCGTCGCCTTCACACCCAGCCTTAGAGATCTCACCTGCCACACTCAGTTCCCAGGCCCCTATCTCTCCCCTACATGCCTTCCTCCCCTTGTCAGGAGCTACCCCAGTTTCTACCGCCCTGCTCCTGGCACCCTCCTCATGGAAAAACAGGACAGCAGGAAATGGAAGGAAGAAGCCCCTGGCCCAGACCGCCCAGACTTTCCCCCAGCTTTGACCAGGTGTGGGGCAGGGGGAGTGGGATGGGGGAGGGCAAGTGACTATTGTCCTCCTGGAGCCCCAGGCAGCCTCAGAAAGACCCCTAGGACCCTAGGCCAGGTGGTGGGGCCCCTCAGGACCTCCCCCCTTCATCAGGCGCCTCTTCCCACCTCAAGATGCTCAGGCCCAGGGTGCTAAATACACTAACGACCTGAATGACTCACATTAGAAAACACTGCCAATTCAATGGAAAAAATCTCAACTGCACTACACAACCAAGGGTTGCGCACATGCACCTGAACACACATTCCATTTCCTGGCTTCCTGGCCCACACCTGAATGCTATTTTCCACCATCGAGACTGTCTGGGAAGGGTCAGGTGAACGGCAGCAGATGGCTAAATTTGGGCACTTCCCGATTGCTTACATTATGAGAGAAAGTTCTGAGTCTCTCAGAACCTGGGAGAGACCTAGAGAGAAAAGAACGGTAGATAGCCTTTATGAGCGCTTACCATAGGCCAGGCATTATGCTAAAGAACTTTTCTGAATCTTCTCAACAACCCTACAGCGTTGCCACTATGATCTCCATTTTCTAGATAAGAGACCTGAGGCTTGCAAAGTCATAAAGCCTAGTAGCAGTGGAGTTGCTGAAACTGGGCCCTGGCATCCTGGACTGTAAAGTCCAGGCTACTGACCATTAGGCTATATGCTGCCTTCCAAGATGATCAGGAAAGGGAGGAAGGAGAGACAGGAAGGTAGCAGAAGGGAAAGAGGAGGAGGAGGAGGAGGAGGAGGAGGAGGAGGAGGAGGAGCAGGAGGAGAGGGAGCTGGGGAGCTTTACAGTAGCCTGGGCATCACCACCCTTGCCCTGGGAGGGGAGAGGAAGGTGCCAGACATATGTGGGAGATCGGAGCTGTTAAGAAGCTGGCTCAAGGTCACAGAGCGGAGATTCAAACCTGCTTTTGGCACCTCAGCCTGCTGAGCTGGCACCTTCGGAGGAGCCAGGGTGCAAATGGCAGAGCTGGCAGGAAGGAAGGCTCCCTCCACTGCAAGTCTTCCCACCCTTCATTGACTTATCCTTTCATTCATTCTTTCCATGAATAATTCGGGGATCTCAAATTTTCATCTAGAAACAATAATCTTCACTGTGATTGACAAAGCAACTGAGCTGAGGAAGGTTAGAGACCGAAGCACCCTGCTCTGGAAAGGGGCTCTTTCTACCCCGAACCAGCTGTGAGGCACACAGACCCTGTGGCATCTTCCCCAGGGAAGTTCACTGGGTGCCTCTGCTGGGCTGGGCCACAGTGAGGGCCAGTGGTTGGGCCACGGGATTAGAACTAGGGATGGCCTTGAGGTCAGGATCGAGGCTGGGGTCAGGGTCAGATGAGGGCTGGGGTTGGTAGTTCATTTCCTGTCAGGATTGTGGACACTGCTTGGGACAGGATGAGGGGCAGGGTTCAAGTCTCGGGGGTGGGATCGGCATTAGGGTTAGGATTGGGGTCAGCATCCGAGCTGGTCATGTGGTCAGAATCACCAGCTGACTCAGAATCAGGAGGAAAACAGAAATCCAGCATTCCCGGCTCTTCCCTCTTTGCCCATTGCCGTCCCCAGCTGTCCCCGGCCACCTCACTCTCGTGGGGGAATTTAGGGACCAAACTTTCCACCACCCACGGGCACACCCAGCAGCAGCCTTCCCGCCCGACCCTCGGGGAGGGAACCACAGGCACCGGGCCGTGGAGCGGACTTGAGGTTGCGGGCCAGGGGAGGAGGAAGTCACTCTGCAACAACCCACTGCTGTACCACTTCCTTTTAGGCGCCTTGAGCCCCTCCACTCTCCTCGACCAGCTATGACTTGCGGTCCCCAGAGCCCGGCTCTTCATGGCAGCCCCTGCCATGCTCCCAGCACAGCTAGAAGTTCACAGTGTCAAGAAAGCCTCCCCAGACACAGCCAAGCTGAGCACTCACAGTGGGACTGGGAACCAAGGTGGGGGGCCGGGGGGTGGGGGTCGGGGGGGGGGGGAGGCAGCCATCCCAACTTGCCCTGGACCGTCCTGGCTCCCACTAGCGGCCCTGGCAGAATTACTAAGATTCTGACATTTTAACATACTGAAATTTCCACTTTCAAAATTGAGCAGGTTGGGCCAATAATTCACTGGTCACCCCTCCCGGAAGGGCCCTCCTACCTGAGGAAGAACCTGAACCAGAGAAACACCACAGAGGTACTATCGCCCCATCTGCTGAGGGCCTGCGGGGTATTCGCACTTAACTTCGCGTTGAACTTCTCCAAGTACTTCACTTCTTTGTACCTCAGTTTGCTCAGCACTAAAAGGGGACAGAACTGTCACCACATCTTCTGTGAGAAGGAAATGGGATGGTGTAGGTAAACCGCCTTCCGTGGTGTCTGGCATATGGACGAAGAGTTGGGAATATGCCCAAGAGAAAGAAAGAAACCCCTTTTTGATCCTTCTTTGGAGACGCCAACCAGCTCAATGGCTTTGGTTTCAGAACGAGGAGGAGAGGATGTGCAGTTTCCCTTCTAGGGAGAGAGTGTGGGTAAGAGCTGCTCTCTGCCTTCCTAGCAAAGGAAGAGGCAGATTCAAAGCCCACCAATCCCTCAGACCACAATCAGGTGGGAGTGGTGGGCCTCACCTTCCGAGCCCCTCCCCACCCTCGGGGAGTCCCAAGGCTGCAAGTGCTCAGGGGTTAATTCCTGTGAGCACCCCTGCCTTGGCTGAAGGAAATTTGAAAGAAAGGAAGTAGGGAGGGTGAGAAGCGTGAAGGGGGAGGCCCTGGGTCTGCTGGTTCTGGGGCATGAAGTTAAGCTCAGGGTACACGGGGGTCTCCGACTTCCGTCCTGACCCACCCCACACTGCCCTTGACCTCTGTGCAGAGTTTCCATCCTCTCTCTCCGAGTTCACACTTCTCCCCCACCACTAACCGCAGCCCACGCAGAGGCTTGTGGGCGGAGAGAGGGGTGGGGGGGGGGGGCGGAAAAGGGCCAGGGCTGCAACACTGAGCCCCCCACGTTGGGGAAAAAAAGCAAGCCCTATCGTTCTCTCCCTCATCACTCATACTAAGCCCCTGTCTTCTCACAGGGGGGCTCCCCTCCTTCACTGGGCCCTCACCCCCTTCACTGAGTCAGCCCGCCTGAGCCCTCAGCCCCCTTAAGGAACCCCCTCTCCACAATTTCCCCTCCACCCTCAGCACTAGCCACACCCTCAGAAAGGCCACACTCAGGACCTGTGACTCTGAGCTAGGCTCAGAGGGGAGGGGGCCGTGGGTTCTGCACCCCCCCCACCTCGGCTGAGACCCCCCCAGGGTCCTTACCTCCCTGCACATCCTAAGGAGCAGGCTGGTCTCCACTGCCTCTCCTCCCTCATCCTTGCTTTTGGCCCCTGACTGGCCTCCAGCGGCTCTTCTTCTGGGACAACTTATCCCCTGGGCACCAGCCACCAGGTGCTGGGCTGAGCAAACAGCAGGGCAATCTTGCCCAGAGGTCAGCCATGGAAGGTGGCAGAGTGGCCTGGTCGGGGTGCCCACTTTCGGAGGAACACTGACGACTGGAGCTGGTGGGCTGGGGGCTGGGATGGGAGGGACTGGAATCCTTGGGGCCAGGGCTGCCTCCCAGGCCTGTCCACTTAGTACCAGTAGGACCACTGTGCGGTGGGGTGGGGATTAACAGGGCAAGGGCACTACGAGGGGGGGCCTCTGAACAGCCAGGACTCCCACAATAAAACTGGCTGCCCTGGAGGGGTCCAGACTGAGACAGGTAAGCACTTTCAGGAACACACACGACTCCCACATTAGGGGTGGCCTGGATTCAGGAATTTCTCTGACCCCCTCTTCAGCTTTCTTACCCCGATCTGGATAACCCAGCCCTGCATTCCTCTCCTGGGAAAGCCCACAGGTAAAATTCCCACTCGCCTGGAGGGTCTGGACCAAGTCGAAGAAAGAGGAGGGGCTGGTGGGGGAAAGTGAGCTGAGAGCAGGTGACTGAGGCCTCAGGTGGGAGGACTGGGGAGGGAACACTCGGGAAGCAATTACCAAAAGGAGCTGAGTTTATAAGAAAATAAAACTGCCGGGGGAGTGAGGACTTCCTCTGAGAATTAACTCTTGCCAAGCTGGGGCTGTCCAGAGATGCTCCGCCTGAAAAGTGTGAGGCGGGGCAGGCAGAGCCTGACTGGCACCGGGGAGAGAGGTCCAGGAGGCACCCATGCAGAGTCCCAACGGTGAGGACGGAGGGGAGGAGCTGGAGGTCACCTCTGGTAAGAGTGGTCTGGCCAGCCCCTGGGCAAAGCCACTGTGGCCAAAGGAGCTGGGTGGAGCAGGTGCCTTGGGGGTGGGAAGGGAAAGAGGCTGTTCTGGCCCCAATGGCAGCATGGATGATCCAACCTCCAAAGGCACCTTATGGGAGTTCTCCTTCACTCACTCACATACAGCTTTGGTCCCTTGGGGTCCTCCACTCCTTCTCTGGCCCCCCACCCCCTACGCCTTCCTCTCACACCTCTCATTAATGACTGACCTCTGAGCCCATGAAGGATACCTGGGGCCACAGAGGTGAAGTCATTAAAGCAAAGCCACTCTGCATCCCTGGAAGGATTCAAAGTCTGGCTGTTCAGATTCCAGCCCTGCCAAAAAAGTCCTCTCTCTGGGTTTAACCGGTTGGAGGGAGCCTTCACTGCCAGTCTGCTAAGAGGGGGCTGGACTCAGTGACCCATAAAGAGCCCTACAGTATAACTTCTGAGGCAAGCTAGGGTTCTAGAATGTGTGTGTGTGTGTGTGTGTGTGTGTGTGTGTGTGTGTGTGTTCTGGGTCTGGGCACATGGGCTAGGATGGGCTCCGAACCTCAGCCACGAGCTAAGGCAGACCCTCTCCACAGGAGCCCTCAACACTCCTCAGCAGCCTAGCTGAGGGATCCCACCCACCACTCCCACAAACTGGTTCTCACCGCCCCCCACCCCAACTATCACAGCTCCACCCAGGCCCTCACCCCAGGGTGCAGAGGGAGGTGAGGGGTATCCCCAAGTAGCCAGAAGCTGGGAGGAAGGTGAGAAGGAAGCCCGCGGGAAGGAGGACCCTGGGGTCCCATAGCTGCGTATACTGTGTGACACAGGGTTAGTTCCTGTCCCTCTCTGGGCCTCATGCTTCCCCTCCAACGAAAGTAGGGAGTCTGTGCCACACAACTGGTCTCAGGGGAGAGGGCTTAGGCGGAAGGAGGTTTGCTCTCTATTTCTCAGAAAGTGGGAGAGGAGGAGTTCAGGGTGCGGATGTGAAAAGCATCAGGCTCACTGATGTCAGGCTGCCGCTCACCCTCTCCCTTGCTGCCCAGTGCTGCTCCAGAGGCCACTGCCATTAGACTCCCCACTGACATAGCTCCCTCCCTCCTTCCTGCTGCCCTTCTTTCTCAGCAAGATTCTACAGGGGCCACCCAGTGGAGCCTGTCCTAACCCCCCTCTCGGCTGCTGTAGAACTCAGGTAAGCCCCTCTTCTCGGCCTCAGCTTTCTCCTGAGGTGGGAAACAAAGCACAGACCCTGAAAGACGCCACCTCCTTCCTCCTCATCAGTGAGGGGGCAGTTAACCCAACTAACTGGCCTTGTTACTGGCACAGAAAAAATGGGGCTTCAGAGAGGCCCAGAAACTCACCAGGGGACCCAGAACATAGCAGCAAAGCAGCTGAGGAAATGCCTCAACCCCTGACACCTCAAGGAGATACGAGCTTGGGTGTCAGAAGAAAGCGGGGGGCACATCCCAGAACCTCGCCTCCTTCCTGTGAAGGATGAAGAGCCACACAAGCAAGCCAAACCCCACAGGCCTGATGCTGGAAGAGGGGCCCTCCAAACAACAGAGGGGAGAACTGACCCAAAACAGGGACCTGGGAAATGCCACCCTCAGGGCACAGGGGTTAAGATGGAGAGGATTTCAGATGTGACTTACTGATCATCCCCGACTCTTTTCACCCACTCCATGTCCCGCTCTGACTGGTTGGAGGCGAGATCCTAGGGAGGAAGACCGGGAGGTCAGACGCCAATGTCACCTCGCCCAGACCCCCCTCTTTACCATTCCCACAGCCAGTCGAAACCCAGGGAGGACGTCCTGGGACTCTAACGGCTATTTCCAGCAGCTCTCAGACCTCCGGGGAGTGCTGGCCCGGGGTCCTTTACCTGGGCCCGGCTCTCCTGCAGCTGCTTCAGCTCTCCCTGCAGCCGCTCGCACTCGGCCTGGAGCTGCTCTTCCCGAAGCTGAGCCCCCCGGGCCTCACCCTGGGCAGCCTCCAGAGCCTCTTCCAAACGCCGTCGCTCCAGCTCACTCACACTGGGTGTGGGGCCCGGCCAGCCTGCTGGCAGGAGAGAGGATAATGTCAGGTTGGGTCCAGCTGCTGGCACCCTCCACCGACTCCCAGATCAGCAAAGACTGAAACCGGTGAGGACTGCCCCATCAGAGATCCAGAAGATAGCCAGAGGACAAATACCCCGGGGAGGCCTCTACTGAGGGCAGTGTGGGAGGATGGCCTGAGCTGCTTTTTTCTCATCTTCTAGGAGACCAAGGACAAAATAAGATGGCCTCCTGAAAGGATTCCCTGGCCACATTCAAATCTCCAAGCATCCTCTGGCCTCCGCTAATCACCACTGTAAGACCGGCTGGGGGACTCTGAGTGGAGGTGCCCTCTGCTGACACACATAGGAATTGCATGGGGGTAGCCAGAGAAAGCAGGTGGTAGAGGGGGGTGTCAGTGGGAGAAACCGCGTAAGAGTAGATGAAGTGAGGGAACGGGTGGCAAAGAGGCATAGGGTAATTATGGGAGAAATTTAACAAGACATTATAATGGGGTGCTCACCATCAATTCCAGAGTAGTACTGAAATGGGGGTTAGTCTAGGGGACGCTGGGGTAGGGACATCAGGGGGTCGCGGAGATCTCACCGTGACTCAAGCCAGATCCCCCTCTCAGTGCCAAGTAGTGCAGGTCCAGATCAGTACAAGGTGGGGCAGGGGCAGGTGGGGGGCTCGGGCTGGGGAAGGCTGCGTCCCGGAGGCCTTGCTGCTGCCGTAGCTGCTGTTCCAAACCACAGATTTGCCGCAAGTGGGTCTCCACCAGGGCCCGCTGCAGGGTGAGACAAAGGGGTAGGGTCTGCACAGGACCAGGGTACCCCTGTGGGCCCCCCAAAGCCAGGACTTCCCCATGTCTGGGAAGCCATCACCCCTAAACGGAGCAGAGGCCCCAGGTCACACATCCCAACTGCACTCTCAAGTGGCTATGAGTGTGAGGTCTCCTCTCCCAGCAACTGCAATGCAGATGTTTCTGGCTATTGCCCCTTGCAAGGTCAGAGTTAACGCCTCTTCCTTGCGGGACACTTCTAAGAACACACAGCCCCTCAGTCCAGTCCAGACATAGTTACGCCCTCAGAAGCATAATAAGTTCTATTTGCACATGTGACAACCACTCTGGGCTTCACCTACCTCATCTATAACACGGGGATAACCACACTTACCTCTTAGGTTTGTTGCAAGGATTAAAATGAGTAAATATATCTAAAGAGATAACAACAGTGCCTGGCACATAGTTAAGTGCTATGTTAAGTGTTTATGATTATTAAGGCGAAGCATTCTTACACAAACGTCCCACAACAACTCAGCAGTATTGTTATCGTTTGCCCTTTTCAGAGGAGGGACAGAGGCTAAGTGACTCGACCCAACTCACAGGTAGGAGCTGGCAGAGACCACGTGTCCTGATTCTGACACCTGCTCACGCGCGTGGCCATACCCCTACTCAGAATCACACACATGCCAGGACCAGTCCCAGCAGCCACAGAGACCTGATTACCTCTACCCTCACCCACACAGCCTTCCAGACGCAGTGTATAGGCACGGACTCAACCCAGCACGAGACACAAACATTCGCCCGGAGACACGCTGTCGACAGGGTCACTCACATAGTCACCTACTGTCACCGCGTGGCCAGGGTGTCCTGAGGGCCACTCACAACCTGTATGACACACTCAGCCCCCCTCACAAGGGCAAACGGGCACTCAAACCCACTGGGGTCCACACCACAAACACACACACATGGGGTCACACACAATCATACAACAAAGGTCCCAGCCTCAAGCACCCCCGGCTCCCTGGGCCTCACCATCTCCCCCAGCTCTGTCTCCAGGTCGCTCTTCTCCACGCAAAGTTTCTCATAAGCCTGGATCATCTCCCCAAGCTGTTCTTCCTGCTCCTTATTCTTCTGCAACTGAATGGGGCCCAGAGAGGATGGAGAGCACACCATGGTCAGGCCCATCCTTGACTTGGGGGCCGAGCAGCTCCCCATACCTCCCACCCACACATCCAGCACCCAATGGAAGCGGGGTGGGAGAGGCTGCAACCCATTCTAGGGAAGACTGTGGCCATCGCTGACCAAGGAGACAGAGGCTGGGGGGGTAGAGAGAGGGGACTGTCAGAAATACACTGGAGCAAGGGGTCCAGGGAGCCCAGTCTGGGCTGGGAGGCCAGCGAGGGACTCACCTCATGCTGGAACTGGTTGAGCCGTTGCTGCAGGCTGACCTTCTCCATCTCCAGCAGGGAGCCATCCTTGATTTCATACAGAGAGAAGCCATGCTCCTCTCCAAAGTCATTGATCAGCGGGTACTGTGGGCAGGCAGGTCCTCAGGAGAGCTGGTGCCCGGCTCCCTGCCCAGGCTTCAGCCTCGATTGGGCTCCCACCTCACAACCTGCCTTGAAGTCCTCGCCTCTCCCTCCCCTTGCTCAAGTGGGATCCACACGGCCTGGAGGCATCTCCCGCCAACCAGATCTTTTTTAGATGCAAGGTCCCACCCTTTGGCTCAGGATCCTTTCCTGACCCTTCCCATCCAAAGCAGCCACATCTCTCACGGGGGACCCTCAGGTTCCCAAGAGTGTGCATCCTGATCCCTCTTTGCGATTCCTGGGATCCCCAACCCCCACAACACACACACAGCCAGACCCCCATCTTCTCCAAGTTCTGACCTTGATCTCGTAGACTTTGAGACGGCGGCGGAGGGTGGCATTCTCCCTCTCCAGGCCCCCCAGCCGCTCCTTGATGTCCCCATAGGCTGTGATGAGGGCAAAGTGGGAGGCAGAGCACATGTCCCCTCCCAGTGAGGGGTCTCCTGGGGCATCCAGCCACACCTCACTAGGCCCCAGTGCCTCCTGGGTCAGGATGCTGATGTCATCTTCAAACATGGACTCCATGGCAAGGGCCTGGGCCTCGGCCCCCACTGGGCCTCCTGGGAGAGCAGGAGCAACAGTGGAGAGGGCAGCCTGGAGGTTGTCCCCCATACCCCTCAACCTGGCCCAAGGAATGCTATGACCAGCTGAGAGGAAACTTGGAAGCTCCCACCCCTGCCTACCCGCAGACTACTCAGCCCTGTTTTCTCTTCTCTGCTGCCTTTGGGGGAAGGGGCTGTAACTAGATGAAGACTTCTGGCAGGGAGGGCCTGACAAGTAGGGACAAGTAAACCAGGCCAGCAGCAAAGAAGAGTTCCTTCCAGAACCCAGGGAGACCTGTGGGCAGGAAAGGACTGCCTTCCCAGGCTAGGGCCCAGACGGGGCTGCCTTGATTCACTCCTCAGCCCCTCTCCACCCCAGGCCTTGCTTCCCCAAATACCTCTCTGCCACGCTCCTCATCCCCGGCCTCTGGCACCCCTGGCTCCTCACTACAGCCCAGTGCTTCTGGGAGAGTCAGCCCCACCACTGTCAGCACGTCCTCTGTGGGGGCCCCCGCCCAACTTCCCAGCTTCTTCCTGCAGGATCCCAGAGTTCAGGAAAAGGAAGTGCCTCCCCCACTCAGACCAGGGTTGTGGCAACCCTCCAGGCCCTCCCGGCCCCTGATCTGGGACCCACAGGAAGTCCTCACAGAGCGTCAGAGGGAACACACAGAGGGTGGGGGGCCCTGGAAAGGGTCCACCGAAGAATTCCCCAGCCCGCCAATGTGCCTGCACACAGGGAAGTGAGGAGCCCTGGGAGGGGGCAGGAATGACTCAGGGCTCCGAAAGAGTACGCGCGAGAGGGTGCGTGTGTACTTCTGGCCCTGTTTATGAATGTGTGTCTGTGGTTGGCATGTGTGGGGGGGAGTGTGTGTGTCTGTGAATGAGTGTAGGTGTGTCACAGTCAATGAGTGCCTTCGCAGGGCTGCGCTGGGGGTGGCTGGGGGTCGGGAATGGAGTTGGAAAGTGGCCAGGAAGCCGTGTGTGTTTGTGTGTGCGCGTGTGTGCACGCGTGCGTGAGCGTGTGTGAAGGGTGGGCACGTTCGGGGCCGTGTGTCACGTGAGGCACTATGGGAATGTCCGAGGTGTGTGCGCGCGCGCCCCGGAGCGTGTGTGCGCGTAGGAGAGGGGGCTCGGCGTGAGGTCTGAGTTGAGACAGCGGGGTCCGCGACCTCCCAAAGCCGCGCAGCAGGAGCCTGGAGTGAAGGTGGCTCAAGCCCGGGCCCCAGCAACCCCCCCCCCCCAAACCTCCCCCATTAAGTGCCAGGGAGACGCGTGTGACCGGGTCTGAGTAAGGAGTGTGTGCGCGTGTTTGTAGGGCTGGCCCCACCTTTAACCCCTTCCTCTCCAGGCGCATCCCCTCCCCCCAACTCCGCCCGCCAGCGCTCACCACACCCCCCCAGACCCCCAGTCCGCCACCTCGGGCCCAGCCCCAGTGGCGGGGGCTCTGTCCCCTGGGCCGCCCGGACAGACGCTCCCTTCCTCCGCATTCCCTCCCCGGCCCGGCGGCCCCGGGTGAGAGCCGCGGAGGGCGGATGGGGAGGGGGTGCCTCCTCCGCCCCGGGCCCCTACTGCGGCCCCTTTAAGAGCCGCCCTTTAAACCCCTTTAGCTCGGCGGACAGAAATTGTCGCCCCTCCCCTCTCGGGGGCCGAGACCACGCAGCCCCCTCCCCCACCGCTGGCCAAGCCCCGGGCCCCCAGTCGGCGGTCCCCGGGCCGGGGAAGGGGCTCCCGAGGCGGTGCGGCCTGAGCAGCGGCGGCGGAGGGGGAAAAGGGGGAACGCGGGAGGCCGGCGCCGGACCCTTCCCCTCTCGGCCCGCCAGGGCCAACTGCCCGCCAACCTCCCGTCGCCTCCTCCGGCCCACCCTGCGACCCCGGCCGGCCCCGGGCGCCGCTCCCCTCCCCCCCCCCCCCCCGCCCCAGCCCCGCCGGGGACTCACAGCTGCTGCCGGTTCCTGCTTGTAATCGCAGCTTACCCCCTCCGCCTGCTCCCTCCCCAGACGGGCACCGGTGCCCCCACCCCCCTGGCACCGCGCTCCGCTCTCGCCCTGTCGCCGCCGCCGGGTCTCTCCCCACCCCCCACCCCTCCCCCCAGCCCCCCTCCCTCCCGCCCGCCCCGCTCCTCCTCCGCCGCCGCCGCCGCCGCCTCCTCCTCCTCCTCCTCCCCGGCTGCTCCGGGTTTCTCCAGCTGGGAAGGCGCCCGGGACCCCGCCGCTGCCACCACCACGTGGCGAGGGGCGGCCAGCCCCCGCGGTGCGGCGCGGCCTGGCAGCGCGCCCGGCGCCCCCCGGCTCCCCGCCGCGCCCGGCCCGCGCTCCGCGCCCCCTCCCCGACGCCTCCCTAACGCAGTGTGGCGTGGCGTGGCGCGTGTCGGGGCGCCTGCGGGCCGCGCAAGGGCTCAGGTGGCGCTTTGGGGTTTGCTTGGGGGCTGTGTATTTGAGGGGAAAGTGAAGCTATTTATTTGGATTTGGATTTGGGTTTGGGTTTTGGTCTTTGCTCTCTCGAGAAGGAAAATACTCGAGTTACTCTTCCTTGCTCTTGGGGATGGGGGCATTGCTCTGATAATAGAGACACGGACCATAGGGTCTAGTCGGAGAGATTAGAGTTAAATTTGGTAACTTCTTCGGAAGTGAGAGTGAACTAAGGAGGTCAGAGGTTCGTTTAAGAAGGGAAGCGGCTTTCCTCCCCCTGACACAGTCCCCTCACCCACAGGCCAGTGAAGTGAAGGAATAACACATTTCACCCTTTCCACAAAGATGATTTGAGCACTTGCCAAACTGCTGGGCAGGAGGCACAAGTTTTTGTGTGTGTTTCCTTTCGTTTTGTTTTGCCACTTTCCCACCGCGTGACCTTGGGCAAATCACTTAACCTCTCTAAATAAAGTTGGAGATCTTTCCCAACCCAGGCACCCCTGGGGGAAGAATGGGGAATCAGAACTAAAGGTGCTGGGTGAATCCTCAGGAGGTGTTCATGAGTCATTTTGATTATTCCTTGGTGGATTAAACACCGTGGGCAGAGGCATGGTCAGCCTTGGCTGCAGGTATTGAATGATGAGAGGAAACTCTGCAGGACTCTGGCTAACTTCTGACAGGCCAACCAGGGAAGCAGGTTTATAGGCTTGGGGTAGGCTCAGCATTTAGCTGTGAAGCCTCCCATCTGGAGGGAAGGTTCAGGCTGCTGGGAACTGGAGCCTACTTTTCTGGCCCCTGGGGGGAGGAGGGATGAATCTGGAAGCAGGAGAGGAGGAAAGAAAAGGCGTTTTCCTTGTTGTGAGCTTTGAGAAGCCGCAACAGCAGCCATCTTGCCCCACTGTAGCGAGAAGATGGCTTTAGGGGTGAGCTTCCCCTCCCAGGAGAGCCTGCAGGGACTGTGAACTCTCTTCAAAGAAGGGGATCCTCAACTGGCTTCCTTCCTCCTCTTCCTGATGGGTTCCTTCCTAGTCCAGAACAGGAAGGCAGGTCAGCCACTTGCCCTCTGAGTCACAAGCTTTCTCAGAGCCATGTGGAACAACCCACCTGTCCTCTAGATATGAAGGCTACCGGGCTAGGACATCCATCACCCCACTAATCCCCGGGGGTAGACAGGTTTCTCACCTTCCTTACTGCTACACAAGTTCTCTTCTAAAGCAGAAGAGCAGGCAAAAGATCAGAGGCTAGGCTGCAAGGTGTGGGGTTGTCTCTGGGGACTGGATGGGCATGAGCTTGACTGTGAAATGGGCACAGCCTCCCTCACTGGAAAGGGTAATGGTTCCAGGTACCCATCTGAGCACTCACTCTACAGAATAAGTTTTCCGCCCTTGCTGCTTCTGGGCCGCTCAGGGTACAGGCCTAAGTGACAGCCAAAAGGTTTATCCTGGGCTCTAGATGGCTGGTGGCAAAAGCCCAGCAGAGATTAGGCCTGGTGTAGGTGACCCTAAAATACACCCTCCCACCCGCCCACCCCCGCCAATCAGGGCCTGATCTCATTGCGTTCTCCCTGTTTCCGGTTCTGTTATTCCAAACAGTTCTGAGAGCAGGGACTGTATCCCATCCATCTTCATATCACAAATGCCCCGATGGTGATGGTACTTGCCCACCATACATTTATTCATCAAAGACTTCTTGGACACCTGTCAAGGGCTGGGTACTGAGACTAGCGATGAGCAAGGCTCTGAGTGACAAACATGTCTTTCTTGCCTTCACGGAACTTATATTCTAGTGGGAGAGTCAGACCAAAAAAATAACTTAAAAATTATGGATTATGATAAAGGGTAGAAAGGCACAAGGGGGGAGCAATGGAGAAAAATGGGAGTCGGATCTGCTTTAGGTAAAATAGAGGTCTCCGGTGAGGTGACGTTTAAGCTAAATCTTGTTTTTTTCTTTTTGAAGCTCCACCCTGCATATAAACCTCATAATGGCCTATCTTTTCTTTACGATGCACGGTTTCTATTTTTATTTTTATTTTTTTAAATTCCAGTGTAGTTCACATACAGTGCTATATTAGTTTCAGGGGTACACTACAGTGATCCAACCGTTCCATACATCACTCCATGCTCATCATGACAAGTGCACTCCTAACCCCTTCACCTGTTTCATCCATCCCCCCCCCCACCCACCTCCCCACTGGGAACCATCTGTTTGTTCTCTATAGTTAAGAGTCTGTTGGTTTGTTGGAAGATTTTACTTTTAAGTAATCTCTACACCTAATGGGGCAGAGGGTTTTTTTTTCTTCCAACTTACAACTCCGAGCTCCAGAGTCACATGCTCCACTGGACTGAGCCAGCCGGGCACCCCAAGAGTCTTGTTTTTTTGGTTTGTCTCTCTCCCTTTTTTTCCCCCTTTGTTCATTTGTTTTTTTTGTTTGTTTGTTTCTTAAATTCCAATATGAGTGCAATCGTATGGTATTTGTGTTTTTCTGGTTTATTTCACTTAGCATTATACTCCTTAGATCCATCCATGTTAACAAGTGGCAAAATTCCATTCTTTTTTAATGGCTGAATAATATTCCATTGTGCGTGTGTGTGTATGTTTATCTATATATACACACATATATATACATAGATATGTATGTATGTGTATGTATATGCATATATATATATATATATATATATATATATATATATATATATCTCACATTTTCTTTATCCATTCATCTATCAATGGACACCTGGACTGTTAAGCTACATCTTTAAGGGTAAGAAGGAGTGTGCTTGGTTGAATGAATAAATGAATGAGGCAGTGACTTCGGATTAATTAGCTCACCTCTCCAGGCCAGTTTCTTCATCTGAGAAAGCTAGAGATTGGTCTGAATGATCAGGGCTCATCATAACAGGGACAGGAAAAGGTAAAAACCTTTGGTGAAAGGGGAAGTGAGGTGGGAGAAGGAGAGAAGAGGGAGTGGTGGTCAGGCAGGAGTGGTAAAACATTTCTACATGGTATTCACAGGCCCAGCAGGAAAGGACCACAAAAGCAGGGCCGAGTCGCCCTTGCATGTTTCCTCCGTGGAAACCATCAGGGAGAGCCTGTCTCCCATTCCCAGGACTCTTGCTCTGGAGAAAAACTTTGTCATTCCTGTCCCAACCTTGCCTGAAAAGAGTAGGAGGAGGTGGCATTAGCAGCCGGCAAAGAGAGTGAATCAAAATAAAACCCAGATGACTCAAATAGAAGCAGGCAGGCAGGAAAATTGATTAGCCACACGTGACAGACAGTGCAGGGTCTGGGTGCCACCTTAGCCCTCAGGTTCTAAACCTTAGAAAATTAGGGTTTGCTGCAGAACCATCCAGGGACTGGTCTGCCATCAAATCAGAGGTTTGGGCAGTGATGGAAAGACTCATTCCTCTGGGGCACCTGCCTGGCTCAGTTGGAGCATGTGACTCTCGATCTCTGGGGGGTTGTGGGTTCAAGCCCCATGCTGCGGGTGGAGATTACTTTAAATTAAAAAAAAAAAAAAAGAAGACTCATTCCTTCAACAAATTCCCAAATTCCTGTGGCAGTAACACACGTCCTGTAATCAAATTAAGCAAGACTTGAGTGGAAATAGTTGTGTGTAGTTTTTGTTTTTTGTTTTTTTTTAATGGCTTCATATTCTCCAAGACCATGTTCATATCTGCTCTTTCCCAAACAGAACTTTTTTATAGAATTTTTAAAATTATTATATTGAATTTTTGAATACTTAATATTTGTCGCTATTCATTAGACCGTGAGCCCCATCAGAAGGAGATGGGGCTCCTTATTTGCTTCCTTCACTGTTGCATCCCCAGTGCCTTGAACAGTGCCTGGCACATAATAATAGCTGTTGATCAATTAATTAGTGCATGGTAAGTCACTGTGCTAAGAGCTTTATATGGGCTACCTTTCACTGGGATCTCTCTCTTACAAATGACAAAACTGAGGGGTGCCTGCGTGGCTTGAGCGTCCAACTTTGACTCAGGTCATGATCTTGCAGTTCGTAGGTCCCAGCCCTACGATCGGCTTGCTGCTCTTAACGTATAGTCTGCTTTGGATCTTCTGTCCCCCTTTCTGTCCCTCCCCTGCTCACACTCTCTCAAGAAAAAAAAGAAAAAGAAAAATGACAAAACTGAGGCTCAGGGAAGTTGAAGAATTTGCCCACGGTCATACTCAAAAGACTGTACAATATTTTGAAGGGCAAAGCTCAGAAAATAACAGGGAGAGATTATTCATACAGAGTCATTTCTTCATTCTCTTTCCCTCAGGATGGTGACAGGCTGCCCCCCTGCAGCCCGAGCTCAGTCCGGGTGCCAGAGCTGAGATGTACTTTCAGCTGAGGTCCTTTTCACGTGGAGGAGAGCTCAGCTCAGGAACTTACGGCCTAGGGGCTCCTGGGAGAGGGAACAGCTCTGGCTGTGCTGCCCAGGATCAGCTGACAGCGCCCGGGTAATTCAGATATAGAGCTTACTCAGCAGCCCTGTGGCCTTTCTGGCCACCAGGCACCTCTAACACCCTTCCCCCAACCCTGGTTCCCAAAAATCTTCTGGCTCAGTGGGAAGACGTGTAAGTACGAGGAGACGGTTCAAACTCCCAATTGGGAGGTAAGTTGATTTTAGGAGAAAATGCCACCCCTGACCCCTAAATTAAGACTTTGACCACCGTCAAAAGGTCAACAGCGGACCTCATTATTGAATCAAGGCAACGCGGCTTTGCTGTTTAATTCCAAGAACGCTTCATCCAGGGATCTCCCTGCTCGCAGGGTGTAAGCTCGCTGGGAGCAGAGGCTCCACTGCATCCCACGTGGTTTGCAGCCGCCCAGTGGGACAAGCACCGCCTTAGTCCACGTGACTTGCGGCAAGGTTCTTAGCCCCTCCCCTGTGCTTGTTTCTTCATCTATAAAATGGGACTAAATTGGTACCTTGGTTACAGCGTTGATGAGGATTACTTCTACCACTCTACATAAGATGCTTATTATAAGCCTGGCACTGGGTGAGTGCATGAAACAGACACCATATAGCGGCTACTGACTAATCTTGTTCCCATTCCTCCAGCTAATTCAAGGCTAAGAGGCTAGCCTGAAGTCATCCAGCAAATGAGGAGGGGGAAGAGCTGGGAGCCTGGTATCCTGAGGCCCTCCTTTCTCAGGTTTCTGGATACTGCTAGGTGATGCATTTCCGGCAACTCCCCGAACTGTACTGACAAGTATTTATTGAAGGGGTCTGCTATATATCAGGCACTGCTCTAGGCTGGGGATACAGTGGTAAGGAAGACAGCCAAGGTCACTGCATCAGGGAGCTTACATTATAATCGGGAAAACCGGCAATAAAAAATTTAAAATAGACTTTTAGATAGTGCTGTGAAGGAAATGCATGGCACATTACAAATATGGACAGCACAGACCCTCGTTTTGTATCGCTAAGGCACTGACAGCATCTGTCTAGGGCAAATGTGAGACAAGCTTGGGTGTTGGTATCTGAGACACCTGGCTTTGAATTCGAGCTCCACGTGGTCTGATGAATGTCTTCCTGCGCCTCTTTTCTCATTAGGAAAATGAGAACAGTGATTGCTAAAGTTGGTGTGAAAATTGATACAACGGGACACATAACATTTTCTCAGTGTTTAGTGTTTTTCACCTCCGGCAGGTCGGAGCTGGAACCCTTAGTGAGGCCAGGTGGAACCGTAGCCTCGTACTGTGTGTGCTTCTTGAGTGTTTGTCGGGGAGGGGTATGTGGGAACGGGGAATTACCTGGAGAACTCCTGAAAAGGAAGAAAAAAATTCCTGGGAGAAACAGCCCCTCCCTGCGCCACGAACCGGTATCATTCTTTTTCTCTCGGTGCATGTTCCCTGGAGAAATGTCCTTGGTTGGCTGCCATTGCCCAGGATTTAATGTCTTAGAAGAATTAGAAGTTACCCTTTATAACCCAGTAATCTCCAAAATTGGGCATAGAAATAAAATATTAGAACTTCTATTTATGTATTTTTCATATAATCGCTTTTTAATATCTATTTTTGTGTCTTATGTTACACAATATAGGGGTACAGTAGTACAGGTATATAATTTATAAACACATGGGGGTATGCATGATCAAAACTTTCTGACGGGGGTGCAATCAGAAAAGTGGAAGGCCACATGGAGGCTAAGGGAGGAAAATTATGGTCAGCCCTCAGTTCACTTGCCCAACATAAACCCAGAAAGTAGCCTGCAGGCATCACTACGCTAATAAGCAACAGTGAAGAACGTACCTAATCTCTTAAATCCCAAGTTAGTGTTCTTCCCTCTACAAATTTCGGGGGGGGGGGGGGGCGGGGTGTGGAAGTAGAAATTAAATACACACTGCGAGCCATGTCAAAAGCCAATTTTGGAGGAGCCATTAAACCAACCAGATTCGCCTGAAAAATATGCACAAGACAGAGACCATCTCCTGCAGGTTCAGAAGCACTCGGAACAAAAACCTCCTCCCCACCGCTTTGTAGGCCAGTTATTTTCACTCATTTCCCATCACACTACGCAGTGTCTGTTTTTAAGACCGATGTGTCCTTCCTTTCCCCAACTCACACGCACATCACCACCACACGTTCCAGCTTCTTTCAAACCATTCATTTCGCCTCCAAGGTGACACCATGTGGAACCAAAAATGAAGCAGCAAAATGTTGAAAATAAAAATAAAGCGGACTTTATTTAGAAGATAAAGATGGTGGTATCAGTTTTGGTTAATAAAGTTGGGCTCAAGTGTTTTAACAGGTCTTTAATGCCATCACAGACTGGCATGCCAAGGGCATTCTGAATGCCAATTACAGACTGAAGGTGTTTCAAAACCAAGATGCTATCAAAAGCTGATGGAGTTGAGATTTCTCATAAAAGTCGGACTAACACACTTCTTAAATATCAGCGTGACTAGATTACTTGGTTCTGAAAGTGAAAACACTACACTGAGCATTTCCCCTCCCTTTCTCCGCAAGTCCCTAAGGCAAGATTACAGTTGCCTCTGACAGTCCAAAGTTCAACATTTCAACAGAGGGGAGCTGAGGGGAACCAGGAAAATGAAAAGCAAAATTAATAAATGTAATCGTAATTGATATAGGCAGCTGCCACTTACGGCAAACCAAAGCCTAGTCCGATGCCCATTTGCTTCACATTTGCACTGACATCTTCCCAAGCAGACGGTAACTACATTCTTGAAGGAATGTGCCAAGACTAGGGTGGGGAAGGCCCAGACAGTGAGAGTGGACTGAATGCATTTTGCACCCAGTTACCTTAGGTGGTACAATCGATTAAGGGTAAAAAAGCCCAGACTCTGGAAAACCCACTAGCCAAAAGTAACTAGGAAAGAGGATTAAATGCATAACCAGTGTAGAACGCCTGCAAGGCACCAAGACCACAGTCCAACCAGCCCATTTTCCTCCTCTCCATCACTGAATGGATCTGGGAGAAAGCATTAGTAACAGCACTTGTCAACTGCTTCCCTGGAACAAAACATGACAAAACACACGGAAGGTTTTGTTTCCATTATGGTTCTCGGTGTACTTTATTCTCCTGCTGTCTAGCTAAGCAGCCCACACAGGACAGAAATGGGTAGCACTGAGGAATGATCAGATTTTTTTTCTCCCCAACATTCCTGCCCCCTCCCTAAGCCCTGACCAACCCCTATCTATCAGGAATGGTTAGTGCATCACCCTCTCCTCAAGGGACAACTAACATTTAAACGGGATTAGAGGGTCAGGTCTCTTCTTAGTAGGGCTTAGCAGGTGGTACAAACTCTTTATTCACAACGGAGTCTTTCCTTCAAACACCTGTTTTTTGTGTTTTGTGTTTTCTTTTTTTTTTTTTTTTTTGTACACTGGTTCATAGATCGGCACTTGACTTTGAACCTGGCACCAAAAGGCACAATATCTGATACCCTGTACAAGAGCGATTAGAGATGCTGCCATATGGATGAGCAAAACCGAGCCAATCCCACTTATGAATGGAAGGCTTGGATGGGGAGGGGAAAATGGCAAAGAGAAAAATGTAAGCCCACATTTTTTTTTTGCTAGAATGGAAATGAAAGTGGGAATTTAAGGTCTTGTTTTTTAATCCTCCAAACACCAGGAAGCAATTAAAGATCTTCCTTGGTGTTTTTGAAAGCAGCATATTCAAAATGCCAGCAAAAAACTACTAGTAACTGCAAAAACCAAAAGGGGGTCAAAGCTCGCCGACATCCCTCCTTATTGCTGAAAGATTCTAAACCCAAAATTCCGGGTGCCCTGTTCCCTTGTAAAAGGGAAAATAGCGAAGTCTGCTTTATGGTTCTCATAGCACATCACACTTTTAAAAAAATATTAAAGTGTGTGACCAGGGGAATGTCTGACACCATTTTATTAATCTTCAACTTCAGTGGAAAAATAAAACCTTTTTCAAGTGCCATTTTCATCACAAGAGTCCTAGTATATATATATGTATGTATATATATACTTTTGTTTTTTAAGTTTTATTTTGTTGATTAGTTGGTTTTGAAGTGCAGCAAGAGACCAATACCGCATTGTAGTCAATCAAATAAAAGAGAACAGAAGGCCAAGCAGTTTCCAAATGGTTATTTTATCAGATTGTTTGAACATTAAATTTATCCTCGTTTGCAATCCAAAATAGTTACCTGAAGTTTGCTCTGTGTGTGTCTGTGTGTGTGCGCGTGTGTTTACTTTTATTGTGTATTTGTTTTTAAACTCTTTGGCACAATTTTCTGGGGGTGTTCAGACTGCCACCATACATGTCAGGAGAGACCTTTTCTTTTGTGCTGCTACTTCTGAGCATCTAAATTTTGGTTTGTTTGGGTTGTGGCTTTCTTTTGTTTTGAAGTCTGCATTCTTTATTTGTAACAATTGTATTTTAATTTTTTCTAGATCCTCTAACTCCAGAGTTTTCTTTTTCTCCCCCCCTCCCCCCCACTTCTACATTCACAGTTGAACCATATTATTAGGAAAGGCGCCTTGATGAAAAGATCAGGATACGGGAGCTCTGACCATTCGTCAGTGTTTTCCCTAGAAGGTAATTAAAAAAACAAAACAAAAAACAAAACCTAAAGAGCGTCTTTCCTTTTTTTTTTCTTTTTTTTTCTTTTTTTTTTTTTTTACACATCTCTTGTGCTGCATCAGTAGACAGGACTTCGGTTAGTTTTATGAAATGCAACATCTAACCCCTTTTTTTCTGGGAAAAAGAAACTGCAATGACTTGAAGTTGAGAATGTGGATACCGCCTCACTCACACACACTCATTCTCAGACCGTAAAGAATCCCTCACCCTCCTTTTAGCCGGCACGCGTACAGTACCGTGTGGCAATGGTACACCAAAGGTGGGCTTGAGACCCAGGCTCCATCTTTCTTGTCAGTAGCAAAGGCCAGACTGCCTTTTACAACAAAGCACCACAGCTGAACCCAGTCCCTCCTCCTCTCCCAAACCAGTCACTCCACTCGGCACCGGCCAAAAGACAGAAAAGCTAGTTCTAGCCTGTCCTGGGAAGAGAGAACTTCCTTTTTTTTTTTTTCCTAAGCAAATACATCCATCGTTTTTCTCTTTTCCAAGATGGCCGACGTTATGGTTTTCTACGAAGTCAGTGCTTACTTAGCTCACTAACAGCGCTGCTGTTGGCGGCTGCGGCTGCTGCTGTGGCAGGATTTTCAATGTGGTGTGTTTTCAAGCCTCACTCACTCATCCTCTCATTCCCAAACATTCAGCATCCGTGCACACTCCTCACTTCCGGGTTTTTCAAAAGATTGGAGATTTCCAGTGGGGGTCTCAGGTTATCATCCCAATGGTAACAGATCTAAAAACAGATGGAAAACAAGTCAACTTTGAGATCACATACAGTTGGAAGAGTCAAACGCTTCTGATTCCCACAATTAAGTGCTCACCAGCCTGAAATGAATCGGTCTAGTTTGTCCTAATAAAAGGACTAATTGTTTTTCTTGTCTTCCTATGTGCCAGCTACCTGCTCTCATTACCACCTATACTAAGAGGGTAGGAGGGAAGCTAACAAGATAAAACTCAAAATAGCCAATTTTATCGAGATCTTTGGAGTAAGACAATGAGTATGTTGAGAGTTGAAAAAATAAAGACTACATCTGAAAGCAAGGGTCAGGGGTGCCTGGGTGTCGACTCTTGATTTCAGCTCAGGTCATGATATCACAGTTAGCGAGCCCCTCTATGCTGACAATGCGGAGCCTGCTTGGGATTCTCTCTCCCTGCCTCTCCCCTCCCCTCTCTCAAAAATAAATAAAAAATTAAAAAAACAAAAAACAAAAAAGCAAGCGTCACACAACTCTTGACTTTGGATATCTTCTGCAGAACTATGCAATGTCTAAAAGCGCTGCAGTAAAAAAAAAAAGTATAAAGAGCAGGAGGAAGGGAATAGCGAGTAGAAAAGAAAATTCTGGGAAAATGCCATTACCGATGACTTTATTAGGACCCAAAATCATGCGGGGCCTTCGCTGAATTCTAGTTACATAAGTGCTGCTCTTCATCACCACAAGGAATCAAGTATTTGGCTCAAGGAAAGATTGAGGATGCCCGACCCTTCCACTAGTACAAGCCTGAGGAACAAAGGCTTGGCTCAAAAGCACTTATATGGGAAGGGATACAAAACAAAAGGCCATGAGACAGGCAGCCCTTGTCGGAACAGTCTGAAGAAACTGTGCCTCCTCCCCAAGAGAGTAGAAAGAAGAGGGCAATGGAGATGAGCTCTTACCAAGCTTGGTTCTTCAGTTTTCTCAGTTCTTTTGTTGCCCATGTAGCAAGGGTTTTTGCTTTGTTAGTCTTCGATCTCCGTCCTTCAGTTAACAGTTCATGGATCATTGGCCTAGCTTCTACTAATTTCAGTACGTCCTTCCCAAATGCTGTACACAAGTCCCTGTGCAGAACAAACACACCTGACAATGAGCTCCTTGGCCCGACACTGCTATCACGTTTTGAGCCTTCCAAACCAGTACTAAGCTAGTTGTGGGTTTCTTCATATTTACCTGCTTTTTAACGTTTATTTATTTTGAGAGAGAGAGAGTGAACATGAGCAGGGGAGAGGCAGAGAGAGGGAGACAGAATCCCAAACAGGCTCCAAGCTGCCAGCACAGAGCCTGACACAGGGGTCGAACTCCCGAACCGTGAGGTCACGACCTGAGCCGAAATCAAGAGTCGGACACTTAACCAACTGAGCCTCCCAGGTGCCCCTGGATTCACTTGCTTTTTAAAGCTGGAAGAAATTTTAGGGATAAGTTGAGCACCTACCCTCAACAGATGCACAAAATGAACTCTAAAGAGAGAGGATGACTACTGCAGGTTCCACAACTAACGCATGGTTCTCTCTTCTAATGATGCCTCAGAAACTCTCAACAGAGGAGGCTAAACATAGGCAATCTGTTGACCAGCCTCAGAATATGGGATGGACACAGATCTGATGCTGCTCCTATACCTCTGAGAACTCACTTCATAGTTTAGCGAAAAGAAATTAGAAACCTGGAGTCTGGAATAAGACCCAAGCTAAGGTTTGGAGTAAATTCTCACCTGTGAGAACTCGTAACAGGACACCATGGGTTCTATTAAAGAAATACCAGGACGCTGGGTGGCTCAGTAGGTTAAGCGTCCCACTCTTGATTTCAGCTCTGATCACGATCTCATGGTTCATGGGATTGAGCCCCATGTCGGGCTCTATGCTGACAGGGCAGAGCCTGCTCAGGACTGTTTCTCTCTGCCCCTTCTCCCTCCCTCTCAAAATAAACAGACACTAAAAAAAGAAATATCCATGTCAAAGAAGTACACAATCACCATCCAGGCTACCCTCAAAATTCTTTACCACATGTCTTCGGATTTTCCAAAAGTTCTATTTAGCTACTGGAAATAGGATATAACCTACCCTATCAGTCCAGCAGCACAAGCTACTACTCCGTCTGTATGATCCTCATCTCCAGCAATGTGGTCAATGAAAGACAGAATAAATTCTACTCTGGGTTGTACCAGCATCACATCCGCTATAAAAGAAAGAGAAAGTCTGATGAAACTGTCCCACCCTGGCAGGACTGTACCCCCCATTTCAAAGTTTCCAAATACACTATCCCCCTCACAAGGCTGGCTTCAGGTGGGAGAATTAGCTGCACATAGTTATACCGAACTGTCCTTTCGCAGATTAAGATGTCATTCTTCACATCAACACAAGAGGCAGACAGTCCTTTTATTACAAGCAGAAATAATATAGAAGAAACTAATGGGACCTTTCCTCTAAGCCCATGGTATCAAAAGAGGTAAAGGACAAATACTTCCCTAGTCAGTAACAGAAATATCAGGTGACAGAGGAAATCTGATCTCCCAGTCCTTCAATTCAATTGCACTAGGGGTGTGTATGTGCTCACAGCTGCCACTCAGGGTTGGTGTAGATGCCAACCAGCACCACAGCCTTGCCGGATCCCATCCCTTACAATGCCCAAGAAAGGGGAGACAAAGCAGCAGAGGAAGAGGGAACAGAAATACGAAAGGCCATATTCTCTCCCAAAGCAACTCTCTTCATCAGGGCGCTTCCTTCTCCCCTTCCTTTCCATTCACAAGTGACAGAACTAGAGGCACAGCCCCTTTGGCTAAGTGAACTCTGGACTGAGTCAACTGGGTTGTATACTCAACGGTGCACGTTCTCCTGGTCTCCCTTCAGTCCCTGGACAATTCCGGTATAGGCTTCCAAGCAGCCTTCCCTTAGCTCATTCAGGTAGTCCACCATGTCATAGTCTGACTGCAAGAGACAAAACAGAACGTCCATCATTCCAAGAGCCTTTAGTTGCACGACTGTCAAAAATCCCCCTCATCCAATCAGGGCTGGACTTAAAGATAGCTTTTAAGCCTACCTTGTCCACCTGGGCTTGGGAGGCCTGCTGAAGAGTATTCAAGACGACCTCTAGATATTTTTTAAACTCTCCACCAATAGCAAGGGCAATATCACCAAACACTGACAGAATCTGTGGCTTCACAGACCTGTGGACATTTTCATTCTGATAAAGAGAGAAAAGCAAATGAATAAAAGTCACAACGTGTCCCGCCCAAAGGCTATGACGACTACTAATACGCTGTGTACAGACCACATAATCTCTGAAAAGAGGGATTATGTATGCACTTTACTGGCTTCCCTGCACCACCCCCACCCCTCCCCCCATTCCATGCAGCGAGCACATGCGTTCCTTTAACTTTACAACCTTACTTTATGGAATGACTTTGTGAAAACGAACAATTCCTTTCTTCATAAGCCTACAGCCAACATTCCAGCAACTTAAAGAGTTCCCTCTCACTGAGTTTTTAACCATGTTTCCAACTGACGATTTCTTCAGATCCTAGTAGACTGGCTTGTGCGTGCAGACACTCACCCCCAGGTTCTCCAGGAGGAGCTGCATCACCTCGTCACAGAAAGGTAAGATGTTGGACTGCAGGGCACGGCATAGGTCTCCCACTAAGCCCACAGCTGCCAAACAAACCTGCAAAGAATCCAGGAAATGATCTTCCGAGCGGAAAAGGCCAACTGCGGGTAAGGCATTATTTTTACTTAGCTGCTGCTCCTTTTATCACCTGAGCCTAGAGTGCAAGAAGAAAACATCCTCCCCTCTCTGAGATCAGTTCATTTTAACAACCAGTACATCAGGAAAAAAACTAAGGCCGTCCAAGGTTATCATTAAGAAAGGACAGAAATGACAGTATTCCCCAGGAACGATGGTGGCAAGAGCCAGGTGGTTAAAAAAAAAAAAGAGAGAGAAGGAAAAAACCCGGCTCTTAGGGCGCCATGCTGATGCAGCTAATATCTTGGTTTTTTTCACGGACTACTTCTGGGGAGTTGCCCTGAGTTCAGACACTCAGGGCAACAGAATAAGGAGTTCACACCCAGGGCCAATGCACCGAGACTGTCTGGACTTTGTACCACAATGACTGTCCGGTATAAGCGAGAATATAAACATGTTCTATTGAAAAGCATGGACTACCTGGTACTCAGCATAGTTTTTCAATCCAATGCCCAGGAAGGGTTTAAAGGCCTCCATGTACTTTAGGAACTCACCACCCAACACTGCAAAGAAGCAAACTGTTAGCACCACAGGATATCACAGAAGTGAGCAAAAATAACCATCCTGGCTCTCCCAAAATGTATTCGCTCCACACAACAGGTTGGGTGGAGCGTGCATTAATTACCAATTCTCCAGTGAAGATGTTAAGGCTCTCAGACAAGTCAAATTCCTAAGTGCTGGAAGGGCCTAACTCTTATGCCCCAAAGATAATGCCAAATCTCCACGGAGTGGGATTTCACTTTGGCTGAAAAAAACCCAAGTGGTTTTTTTCACGGAACGTCAGGGTTAATTTTGAATTGGATGAGCTAACAATGCTGCCTCTTGGCCACCTCTTCACCTGGTTATAACATGTCTTCTCTGGCAGCCAGGTTTAAAACAGGGTCCATCCCTGGGCAATCCCATCAAGGACTTATTTAACAAGCCAGTCAGGGAAAGCAGACTAGGCTTCTTTCCGAATTCACCACTCCGGGAGCCATAATGAACTGCCGGGTCCTGTCAGGGTGGTTACATGTGGCCAGATCAGTTGAACATATGCTTCTTATGCTAGAATAGGTCTGCTCCTCGGAGAAGTAGTCCTCTGGTAATGGCCTTGGTAATACACTTTACAGGCCATCCCTGAAGAAGCATGCCAGGTTTCTGAAGTGCTCTTTAATGTGCTTTTAAATGGCCCTTCGAAGAGTCTTAAGCAGACATGGCTCCCCCAAAGCAATTTTGTATAGTCAGACATATAACAACCAGAAAACCAATTAATTCCTAGAACTCTCAAAGTTTTACTCCATCCCATACAAGGGACCATGCATGATGTGTCAACCCGGAGTCTGAAGCATTACAACTTGAACCAGAAGGTAGCAAGTTCCAGGAAAGTAAACAGAAACCTTTCCTTCCTCCATCCTTGAAAGGAACCAAACTTCAATAAAGCAAGTAGACTTTCAGGGTTAAAAGGAACCTGACGAACATGGGGTAGATGACAATAGTTTCTTCCCCAAAACAGTTGCCAATCTGAGATGCAAACTGGCCCCCCATTTATTTCAGTGAGAGTGGCAAAGCAGTTATACACAAAGTTACGCTTATATTCAACCCAACTTTGCACTCCAGTCATGCCCCAGTAAATGAGAAGACAGGACTATGCTTTCTCTGGTCAAAAATTTCCCATGGCCATTGAAACTCCCATACCCTAAAGACACTCCCTGCCCAATTTTGGCTCACTGACCTTCCACCAGTGTGCTAACTGCCATTAGGGCATCCTCTTGCACTCCCCCAGACCCAGCTGTGCTTTGGAACATCCTTAACAGGGAGGCCATGACCACATCAGAGATCTGCAAAGCATCTTGATGTTGCACTTTCCGGAGAACATTCTGTGAAATGAACAAGAAAGAGTTCAGGATCTGTTGATTCTAATCAGAACCTTCCAATCAGAACACTAAACATACCTTCCTTAAAAAAAAAAAAAAAAAAAAAAAAAAAAAAATTAATTAAATTCCTTGACTTTCTAGCTTTCTTTTTTTTTTTGGAAATGCCAAATACACTTTTTGTAATCAAAAGCTTTCACAGTGTAAATCACCTGCAACAAAACATGCATTTTAAGATCCCTTCTATTCCCCAATTCAGAATGAACACAAGATGATCTTCCATGGTACATAAACTCATTTCTTCTGCATTTCATTTATGTCTGATAAACCCATCAGTAGCCTCCATATTCCAATCTTCCTGGAATGGCACTTGAATTTACTTCAGCTTTAAAGAAGAACAGGTTATATTATAGTTCCTACTCATAAAACAAAAAAGCAATCCTTCCTATATCCTAACCTATTTACAGATGACAGGAAAGAAATAGCTTGGATAAAATAAAGCCAACTGAATTATCCTAATTCAGTACTCCTCAAACCTCCCTCCTTAGCCTTTAATTTGTTTCAACTAATGTTACCAGATCATTCCTGCATTTGTCGGATAACTAAAGAAAGACCTTAACAGTCAAGCTTAAAAAAAAAAAAATTAAGTTTGGCTAAGAAAGAAAAGAGAGTTCATAGGGAAGATGACCTAGTTAGCATCACTCAATACTAAAACCTAGTACCTATGTAAGCATTAGACAATTTCCAGGGTTTTCCTACCTTTGGTTAAAAAAGGGAATAGCACCTCAGCCACTCCATGAGTCCAGTCATGAATGAGTGACGTTGGATTTAAAGATTCCCGGTCTCCCCTCAAAAGACTACTCTGAATAACAGGTACTATAAATGACATAAATTATAATATAGCTTCCAATAGGAACTGTTGTTTCAAAAGATGATGGCAGAAAAACTCAAGGCTTCATTTTTTTAGCCGAGTGAACCACAGCTGGGAGCCAAATCTGGCTGGGCTGCATTTGGACAACCCACTAAAAAAACCAAGACTGGAAGCTGCCAACACAACATAGCTGTACAACATCATAAAACGAGCAGTTTCCTCCCCTAAACTGGGCAAAAGACAAATCCTGTCTTTACGGACAGAGAAGAAAAGAGAACACTTTCTGATCAGCCTCAGAACTGGTAAGCGATAAAGCACCACTGTACCTGAAGAGTTGCGCAGAGCAAAGACTGAAGGTCATTGAACTGGATCCTATCCGATGTGCTCTGGATATGGGACTACAAAGAAAAGAAGATCATCATATTCTGAATAAACACCTTCTAAAAGAGCGCTGAACTTCCTCAATGCTTCCATTTTTGCTGGGTTTAGCAAGACCGTTAAATAATCTTTACTGATTCTAACGTAGGAAATAAAAAACTTACAGATGTATATAATGTGATGTGTCTAAGTAACTGGGATGAGCAATGCAGATTTAAAGAGGCAACATTTTTTGTATAAGCCTTACATCGTTCTGAGAAAATATATATTTATACGTAAATGCAAACACCAAGAAGAGAGGATGGGCCTCCCACCTCCGACCAAGCCAGGAAAGCCCAGTCTCACCTCCATCTGGAGCACCTGCTGCAGTCGCTCCATGATAACCAGAGTAGTCTTCTGAACCGCAGGGTAACAATCCTTGGCACTGTTTTTCACAATTTCCATCAGAGATTCATATGCAGAACTCCTCAGGTTGTTCTGGTGTCCATCAGGTCTGTAAGGAAGACACAACAACAATCTTAAAGTCTCACCTGAGAAAAAGAATAGAGTTGTTATGACATAGACCTTGTTGCAAAGAAAATAAGGATCCTATGGGGCGCCTGGGGGGTGCTCAGTCGGTTAAGCATCTGACTTCAGCTCAGGTCATGATCTCATGGTTCGTGAGTCTGAGCCCAGAGCTGTCAGCACAGAGCCTGGAGCCTGCTTCAGATTCTGTTTCCCTCTCTGCCCCTTCCCCACTTACAGACTCAAAAATAACGTTTAAAAAAAAACAAAAAGGGAAGAAAATAAGGATCCTAGAACTGGTACGGTTGCAAACGTGGTTTGAGTTTGACAACACAATACAACCAGGAAATAAATTTTCAACTGTGAAGCCAACGGCTATCTTCATTATGGGTCTCCAGAGCTGGTTAAACTTTAGAATAACTCTTTGGAAATGGGCTGAAATTATAGGGAAACAAATTAGTTTAAAATGCTGAAGGGTGCCTGGGTGGCTCAGCCAGTTAAGCATCCAACTTTGGCTCAGGTCATGATCTTGCCGTTTGTGGGTTTGAGCCCCGTGAGCTGTGCTGTCTGTGCTGACAGCTTAGAGCCTGGTTTAGATTCTGTGTCTCCCTCTCTCTCTCTCAAAAATAAACATTAAGGGGCGCCTGGGTGGCGCAGTCGGTTAAGCGTCCGACTTCAGCCAGGTCACGATCTCGCGGTCCGTGAGTTCGAGCCCCGCGTCAGGCTCTGGGCTGATGGCTCAGAGCCTGGAGCCTGTTTCCACTTCTGTGTCTCCCTCTGTCTCTGCCCCTCCCCCGTTCATGCTCTGTCTCTCTCTGTCCCAAAAATAAAAATTAAAAAAAAAAAAAATAAAAAAAATAAACATTAAAAGAAAAAAAAAAAAAAGAATTTAGGTTTATGGGGGGAAGGGATAAAAATAAAATGTAGACGAAAGCATGTGGACAAATGAAGACGTTGCCTGAATAGCTAAGAAAAAGATAATTTTCTTCATTCATCTGTGAAAGATAGTATTATATATACTCTTGATCAGAGAAGTAAAGATAAACTAAGGAAGCATGGAAGAGTTTAAACCCAGCCTTCTTCCTAATGGTTTCTTTTGAGCATGGCTTTAAGTATAGCTCACATACAACCAAAATTAAAGGTCGTTCCAACTTATAACCCCTTAGAACTACATTTCACGGGCGCATGGCTGGCTCAGTCGGTGGAGCATGTCACTCTTGTTCTTGGGGTTAAGTTCGAGCTGCATATTGGGGGTAGAGATTACTTAAAAACAAATCTTTATTTTTAAAATATTTTCTTTTAATTTTTAATGTTCGTTTACTCTTGAGAGACAGAGCACAGTGGGGGAGGGGCAGAGAGAGGAGACACAGAATCTGAAGCAGGCTCTGGGCTCCGAACTGTCAGCACAGAGCCTGACATGGGGCTCGAACCCATGAACCACAAGATCATGACCAGAGCTGAAGTAGGACACTTAACCGACTAAGCCACCCAGACGCCCCTAAAAATAAATCTTCAAAAAATTTTTTTCAAAAGCTCAGTTCTTTTTTTTTTTAATTTTTTTTTCAACGTTTTAAATTTATTTTTGGGACAGAGAGAGACAGAGCATGAACGGGGGAGGGGCAGAGAGAGAGAGAGACACAGAATCGGAAACAGGCTCCAGGCTCCGAGCCATCAGCCCAGAGCCTGACGCGGGGCGCGAACTCACGGACCGCGAGATCGTGACCTGGCTGAAGTCGGACGCTTAACCGACTGCGCCACCCAGGCGCCCATCAAAAGCTCAGTTGTAAAACAACTGCATTTTAATGCCAAGTTCTTCACCTATTTTAAAAAGTAGTAATTAATGATCTGGTGTGGCAATTAAATCCGTAATAAGAGCTACGATTTCCTTTATACCATAATCAAAGGCTCCTGTTACCAGTAGACACTGAAAAATGAAGGGATCTCTCTAGACCAATTCCTCTTTATATGAGACTATTTTCTGACTTCACTTGTAACCTCAACATTCTAAGGTAGACATAGTCTGTATTTTCTTCTTTTTTTAAATGTTTATTTTTGAGAGAGAGAGAGGGAAACAGAGTGTGAGTGGGGGAGGGGCACAGAGCCCAATGCGGGGCTCAAACCCACAAACTGTGAGATCGTGACCTGAGTCGAAGTCAGACGTTTAACCGACTGAGCCACCAGGGCGCCCATGTATTTTCTTCTCTTATTTTTTAGCCCCAACATGCGGCTCAAACTCATGACCCTGAAATCAAGAGTTGCATGCTCTCACGACGGAGCCAGCCAGGTGTCCCTTTCTCTTATTTAAACAAATAGTGTACCAGAAGACTCTTTTAATGCTTCCTGTTACTATGTTCCCATGATTAGGTTATACAGAGGCGCCCCCCACCACACACAAGGCGAAAGGATTTGGATGCAAAGATACCACCCACTTCTGTATATATCAGTCACCTGTCTGTAGTTTCTAGAAGCTTCTGAACTATGAGTTCAAAAGAAGAAGATAAGCAATAGGTAGCTGGTTCTTCCTGATCATCAGCCACATCTGCAGCTTCATAAGCAGCTTCAGCCAGACTGGAGAAAGCCTTAGACAGAGACAGAGTCAACATTAGTCCTGAAAAGAACCCCTCCCCAGGACAACCTCATTTCTCCTTAACATACTATGGGCAGTGTTCCTTTCCAACTGACCTAAGAATAAATCAATGCTAGTGAATCCTCAACTTTTCCTGTCAAAGTCCTAAGACAATCACTTAACAAGAGGTATCCTTAAAATTAAATATTTATGTATTTGTTTATTTATATTGTTTGTCCCACCCCAAACTCTCTCAGCAGCAGAGTTCTTTCATCTACCACAAATACCTGCCACTACGTCATTTCTTTTTCCACTTACAGAAAGGCTTTTTAGCCCCACTCCTTCCTTGTCTGAACTTCCTCCCCCACACCCCCAAAGGTCCCTCATGAACTACCTTCAGCCTGCACTGACTCAGCACTTGGGCCGCCTACCTTCCTTCTCTTTTGCCCCCTTCTCAGCAATGGTACTTTTTGTAGCTAGCAACTCTCTACCTTAATCAAAATTTCTTGTTCCCCAAGCAACTGAAGAAAGAAAACCAGGTCCAGATAGTTTTCCCACCGGGTTAGCATGACTGTTCCAAATGGTTTGGGAACCAGTTCACCATGAGTCAACAGCTCCCACTGGCTCATGCAATTGGCATCCCCCACATTTTAATTGAAGAAATGAGAAAGGAGATGCTATTCAGAAAAGGCCTTCCAGTGAGGTAGACCCATTTCTCTCCCACACCTCCTACCTCCTTGCCCATGGCTCAGCCCAGCTCCATATCTCAGTGGAAAGAAGAGCCCTTACCCAGCACACGTTTGAAGCCACTCTGGGTTCAGCACTGAGGCCCTCAATCAGACACTGCAGCAGGGGAGTTAAGTAGACATCATTGATGGCAGCTTCAGGGAGCAGTTCACAAATTCGGCCCACAGTCCACGCAGTTGTATCTCGAACAACTACACTGGGGTCTTTCATTAATTCTATTAGGGTGGGCATAGCCTGCAAAAATAGCAATTAGCAAAGCGAAGCAAAGATTAAGATTCATGTCGACTGACACCTCGGAGGGGGAAATGCCGATGGTTGGGATTTTTCCTTAAAAATTTTTTTCAGTACTCTCTACACCCAACATGGGGTTCCAACTCACGACTCCAAGACCAAGAGTCCCACGGTCTTCTGACTGAGCTACCCAGTGCCCCCTGATGGTTGGGTTTTAACCCAAAGCATCAAGACAGTGTGTCATTTTAGAAGATACGTCTGTCCTGTATCCAACAGTGTGATCAAAACAAAAGGAAAAGTGAAACAGTCCTCTCTTCACCAAATCCCAGCAGAGAGTTTTATTAGAAGTCTAGCAAGAAAGGGGCGCCTGGGTGGCTCAGTCGGTTAAGCGGCCGACTTCAGCTCAGGTCATGATCTCGCGGTCCGTGAGTTCGAGCCCCCCGTCGGGCTCTGGGCTGACGGCTCAGAGCCTGGAGCCTGCTTCCGATTCTGTGTCTCCCTCTCTCTCTGCCCCTCCCCCGTTCATGCTCTGTCTCTGTCTCAAAAATAAATAAAACCTTAAAAAAAAAAAAAAATTAAAAAAAAAAAAAGTCTAGCAAGAAAAAGCTTCCAGCAGACTTCCGCCGAATCTCTCAGGTGGTGCACCTCCACGCAGTGGCGATGGCGTGTGGCTCCACTGGGAGAGGCCGAGTTCCACCGCACTGCGCTCCGTTCCAATGGGCTCTCGTAGCGCTTTGTAATAGTAAAATAAACACCCTGTTTCCACAAGACTTTTCGTTACACAGATATCATTGTGTCCCAAGGACAGAATCATCACATAAAAATTACGGGGAAGGTTTATGACACAGCAGGTAAGTGAAAACACAAGTCCTGAGACTGCTGCACAGGAAGATGCCCATCCTGCCGCACACACATACGTGCACACAGAAGACAGCGACACAGATCAACGCTAAGAGTTAAGAATGTTATCCTTCAGCACGTGATTAAAGGGGACTTTTTCTGCCTTTCTGTCAAGTCCTGAGTTTTGTTAACAATCCAGAAATTACCTTTGTGGAGGACTACGTACAGTTTTGTTTTTAAAATAAAGGCACACTCTCAAGTAAAAAGCTCAAGTAATAAATATCCCATTTAAAAGCCCCCAGCCTCACCTGTATAACTAGTGGTTTGAGCTGATTGGGCTCTGGTCCTTCCAAGATACAGCCAAAAGCCATTACTGCTGCATCCCGGTACCGCCAATCCGGGTTCTTGATGTGTTCTTTAATGAAGGGGAGGACATGTGGGACGATGTCATCTTCACAGCAGGTGGCCAGAAGCATGAGGCACACGCCTGCTGCTTTGCAGGGGTTCCAGTCATCGTCGTCGTCATTTTCGTCCTGATGAAGAGAATGTGGCACTAGTTCAGTTTTTGTTCAAAGAATCACTTCAACTCAAAAAAAAAAAAAAAAAAAAAAATCACTACCTCCAAAGGTCTTCTGACTACTCCCAGATGTCACTGGAACTGAAGTTTTGCGGATGTACATAAAATATAAAACCTTTCCACGTACGAACGTATATATACGTATATACAATATTAAAGTTTACTTATTTATTCTGAGAGAGCACACAGGCACGTGAGCAGGGGAGGAACAGAGCGAGAATCCCCAACAGGCTCCACGCTGTCGGCGTGCAGCCCAACGCAGAGCTCGATCTCATGAGCCAGGAGATCGTGACCGGAGCCGAAATCAAGAGTTGGACACTCAACCGACTGAGCCACCCCATGAAAACCTTTCTGTTTGAATCTCTTCCAGAAAGACTCATCGCAGCATAGCCTGTGATGCAGACAGAGGGAAGTCCCACTTCATACTACACAAGGACACAGACGACTCCCGCTACATGCAACAAGAAGGATGAAACTGGGACACACAGCAAGTGAAAGGCAAAGCAAGAGTATATGCCGTATGATTCTAGTTATGTAAAGCCCAAATTCAGTCAAAATTAATTTACGGTAGTAAAGGTGAGGGAGTGAATGACTCGGAAGAAGCCGTGAGGCAGCTTCTGGTGTGCTAATAATTATTACAGTTCAATGAAAAGTTAAACCAAAACCAACGTCAAAACCAAGATTCCACTCGCATTTCTCCGGAAACTAGAATTCAAGGCCTAGCTTCCTGACTGTGGCTACTCACACCACACAATCAATTTAAGGTAGGCTGCCTTAGGCACCTTCAGGATATTACACACCTAAAGAATGATTTGTTCCCAAATGCGAAAAACACAACAAAAATATACAAAAGCGAAGACACTAAGGTCAAAAGATAAAAAGTGGCTGTAAAACTCAAAGATGAGACGAAAACTTGAGAGAGAACCCAGTCCACTTCAAACCAAATACGTCTCTACTTATCTTTTGAGATTGTTGTATTGAAAGTCACGTACTTTCCTAAAACCAAGTAACCTCCCCGCTTCCAAGGAAATTCTGCAGTGCTCAAAGTGACAACAAGGTTTCCTCAGAGCACTCCCAGCCCTCTGGTAATATTTTACATGTATCAGGAGGGAGGAGATACACAATCTTTCCAAACACCACACCAAGAAAGACTGTCATGCCCCAAATCAAAAGGGAACGATGCCAAGATACACTCCTTATAAAATACACTTCTATATATATCCCTTATACCCCCATCTTTATGAAGTCATTACTTTTCCTTTGTCCTGTATCTTATGGATGTTAATAATCATGAAGGATCAGAAATTTCTTCCACGGGCTGACGTCCTTCACTGGGATGTGAATAATTCTCAACCAACCTCACCAACATTTGAAAAGCGTACACACGTACTGTGAACTCATGAGAACAATCCAGATGTTAGCAGATAAATTAAGTGGCCTAAACTAGTACATCTCTCTCGCTAACCTTCACTGCAACTTTCGTAGCCTAGGTCCCCCCCGCACGCCTTTGGACAAGGCTCAAATCAGAGCAGCAGCGGATGTAGCTCGTCTGCTATCAAGACCGAAACGGTCAGACCCAGTCCTCCCTCACAAACAACTCAGAGTCCAGAGGATCTTAGAGATCTGTTTGGCTGTTCCCGAGTCAAGGGGAACAGAACACCAACCGGCTGCAGAGTTGCCGAGTTCCCTCACGGAAACTGTTCCGCAGCAAACCAATCCTCAACAAGGTTTCACGGCTTCCCCGGCTAGATCTGTGAGGTAACTCACCTGTTTGGTTAGTGTCTGTGTGAGGATGGGAACCAGGTACTGGAGTGCTCCCTTGGCATAAAACTTGCTGGTGTGCTCAGGAGGTCGTCCTTGTTCGGCTGCCTGAGGAAAAACATAAAAGCAAATTCTGGACGGCGGCAAACAGGCGGATACTAGAGGCATACAATAAGAGGTGCCCAGGGGTCTGTACAGAAATACACCTAGCAAATGTAACATTTGCTGTGATCTCTGGAGGCGCTCACTTTTTGGTCTACTTCAATGGGATTCTTTTAGGCCATACATATAAATCCACCTTAAAGGGCCAAGGCAATCGTAAGAACTACATTCCTTTTTCACAAGCTCAATTCATATTAACAAGATGTCATCTAACTAACCTTTGGATCAAGAGATGTACTAAGTTTACGTAATGATGCCAAAAATAAAACTGTTTCTTAGTGTGCAAGACAGTGAAGGCTGGAAACAAAGCTTGAGTTCAAAGACTGCGAAGTGCAGAACTAGCCCCTCTGTCTAGATCAAATTCCTTCACCAGAGTTAGTAAACTAGCAATTATGCATCCCGTGCTTGCATAAGGACTTCCAAAAGGAAATAATTCGGCGTCAGACATCACCTCATTAAATGGTGACTGCCAGCTGCCCCCTTGTGTTCACGGTACTAATACCAACATTTATAATAAATCCTGTCTGGCTGATTGGTAAAAGCATGACATGCCTCACTAAGGGTCTGTCTCCCTCCTGAGAAGCTTTGGCTAGCAGAGAAAGCAAAATCTCTACAAATGGAGACGCCCTCTAAGCCGAGTCAAAATAAGGCCTTCCCAGAGGAGACTAATGCCCATAAAGGAGCTACGTCCCAAAGCCCAAAGAGAAACAGCCCTCTCCCCCCGGCACCGACTTTCTCCCAGGCTCACCTCAGAAGCCTCAATGGCCAAGTCCATTTCCTCATCACACACATTGGACCAGAATTCTATCCCTTGTAGGGCCACCTCATCAATGTCACTTTTCATTGCTTCAATTGTGATCTTAAGAGGAAAAAAAAAATGACACCGCAGACCCCGATTAAGTGCTAGTTCAAGTTAGACCCCTGCTTCTAACCACAGACACTCAAGTGTCAAAAACGTAGATTTATGAACGCTACGTCTGGAAGGAAAGGTAGAAACAGGAAACTGATTTAAAAATACACTCTTTACCGGCACAAAGATAGTACAAGTCTGCTTAGTACATTAGTGATGAGCGTCAACATTAACACTCAGGACTCCAGGAGTTTTCTTGATTTCAGAACATTAAGTAAAAAAATTACAGAAATAACAAGACAGCAAAAACGATGGGCTTTGCAACTAGCTACATGCTGAAATACATAGAACAGAAATACTTACAGCAAAAAGAGCAGGACCCATATACGTCTCCATGTACTGATAATATAAGGACATTATCTTTACCAGATTTTGTAAGGCAGCCACTCGTACCTTTTAAGAAGAAAAGATTACTTTGCTATTTAGTTTAACAATGTAGTCTGACAAAGACATAGAACTACTTCACACAAATGGGACAGTAACCTAAAGGGTCAGTTGAGGTACATTTGGGTAATGTCATCATTTCCCAAAAATCAATCTCTTCCCTTAGTTTTTTTCACTAGCCCTATTTATTTTTCCTCTTTCCTTTTTCCTCTTTCTTTCAACTTTAAAGGTGCCTGTGGAACCTATGGTGGGACTAAAGTCACAAATGCCACTGAGACTGGATGTTACTCCCACCTGTCTCGAGGGTCAAGGTATAGGTTACAGAAACAGCAAAAGCTGTTTCAATGGCTACAATGGAAAACAATCACTTGTGTAATTACAGCAATTAAGTAGCAAAGGGGACCAAAAACCATTTCTTCCTTAAACCTTTTATAAGACCATAGCAACTTACATTATGTTAACTTTCCAAGTACTGTTTTTCCCTCTTTTACTAAAAACAATGTTAGATGTTAGCCAAACCTTATTTCTGAAATCACCTGATTCCCAACATCTATTTATTTTTTATTTTTTAATGTTTATTCATTTATTTTGAGAGGGAGAGAGAGAGTACAAGCAGGGGAGGGGCAGAGAGAGAATCCCAAGCAGGTTCCGTGCTGTCAGCACAGAGCCTGACGTGGGGCTCAAACTCACGATCCAGGGGATCATGACCTGAGCTGAAACCAAGAGTCAGACGCTTAACCAACTGAGTCACCCAGGTGCCCCTGATTCCCAACATTTCAAACTACTATGCTAGAGACGGCATTTCCTAGGAAAGATGGAAGACAGATATTATCTGACCTCATACTTACCCTTGTATCTGGACACTGTGTGGCTTCACAGACCACCTGCATAATAAAGTGCCTCTCGGACTGTAGGAAGAATAAAAAGAAGAGAATAAGATTCTTCACATATATGAAGATCCTAGACTATCTCTTCAGGGAAAACCTAGCACTCCCATAACCCTGACCAATTGAGCAGCTTTGCCCTGACATAGTAATGGCACTGTGAAAGCTATAAAAGAGTTTGCCCCCAGTGTCTATTATATGACCTGCCCTCTAAAGAGGTCCCTAATCTTTTAATCCCCAAAATGACCTTCACTAACAAGACTCCAAGGAGGAAGTAGAAAGGAAAATGTAGATCACAGAGTTTAAATAAAAATGGTTACAAACAAAAATCTCTACATTAGGAAAATCCATTTCTTTATATTTAAAATTTGAGAATTCAAAACATCTGCTTTACTTAGGGGACAAATTTGTTTTCTGGGAGGTGGCAAATCCCCATCAAATGTGGTATGATACCGGAGAACAGAGCAATGAACTTATTTGCTACTATGCTAAGTCTTCTGAAATGTGAAAGGAAAAAGCCTATTTCCTAAACAATTAGAATTACAATTTGCTTTGTCTTCTTGGACCTCCCTACTTTGTCCACAAGACCAAGAAATGGCAAAAAGCACAGCTGAAGTGTCAACACACACAGATACAAAAAAACTTTCAGATCATATAATCCAGCAATTCCACTTGAGTATATATGTCCCAGAGAACTGAAACCAGGGCCTCAAAGACCTAGTTGTAGACCCATGCCCATAGCAGCAGTATTCACAACAGCCAGAAGATGAAAGGAAGCAGCCCAAATGTCCACTGACAGATGAATTAAACAAAACATGATGTATACCCACAACAGAATATTATTCAGCCTGAGAAAGGAAATTCCGACACATGCTGCGACATGGATGAACCCAAGACATTATGTTAAATGAAATAAGCTGGTCACCAAAAGGCAAATCAAATACTGTATGATTGATTACACTTAAATAAGGTATCTAGTGTAATCAAATTCATAGAAACAGAAAGTGAAAGAGTGGTTGCCAGGGCCTGGGAAGGGGAAAACAGAGAGTTGTTTAATGCACACAGTTGCAGTTTTGCAAGATGAAAAAGTTCTGGAGACTGGTTGCAAAACAACGGGAATATGTTTAACACTACTGAATTGTACACTTACAATGGTTAAGATGTAAATGTTAGGTTACTATAGATTTTAACAGAACTTAAGTAATAGGGGGAAATACTTTCAGGCAAGATAAACTTTCTTTATATATTAATTTTCAAAAGCACCCTTCTAAGGAGGTGTGAAATAGTTCAACTTCTATAATTTTTTTTTCAAGTACATTCTATGGCCAACGTGGGGCTCAAGCATGTGACCTCAAGATCAAGAGTTACATGCTCTACCAGCTGAGCCAGCCAGTTACCCCCCAACCCCCTGCTTTCTTTACAGAGAAAGAGAGCGAGAGAATTTTAAACAGGCTCCACGCTCAGCACAGAGACGCCACAGGACTCTATCCTACGACCTGGGATCATGACCAGAGCTGAAAGTAAGTCAGATGCTCAACCCACTGAGCCACCCAGGTGCCCTCCGCCCTTTTGAAGTAAGCTCTACAACTTCTGTCGTATTTTTAAAATCTCAGAGCACATCCGCATTTCGATCTGCAGAAGGAAAAACCTAAGCTTAGAAACACTTCAGATCACATTTTCCCCAAAGCCTCATGAAAAAAGGCAAACACCTACTCCAAGACCATTTCTTACGTAACACAAATCTTGAATGGAAATGAGTGCACCTAGTAGTGCACTACATCACAAAACTTCAAACCAAACCAAACCAAACCAAACCAAACCAAACCAAAAGCCCTTTCATTTAATTGTTACTCCGCACCTTCTAAACCTTTTTGTCGAAAGAGACTCACCTCTTTGTCAAAGTTTGCTTTGGTGAACTCCAATGAGTTCAGGAGTGCATTAGTAGCCGCCAGCTTCACATTATTACTGGGCTCCTCTTTCCTCATCCCCTGGATTATGGCAGTCAGAATCTCATTGGATTTATCCTGTAGCTGCTCTGGGTCCTGAAACGAGCAGAGAAGCGCAGTGAGTAAAATAATGAGCTCATGACTAATCAGCAGTCCTTTTAACTGTGAAATCACTCGAGTGAGTATCATGACTTTCTCTGATCTCTTTCCACACATTTCCATTTAGGGACAAATCACCTGCAAAATATCCCAAGGTCTAGTCGTCCAAAATCAATCTGAAACAAGTTAAACTCATCAACTTCATCTGATTTCTTAGCACGATGACTCTGGACATGAGGTAATGCTGACTTTTTCTTCCCCCTCTTGTGAAAGGGAAATGGCAGGCTGGTGTTTTTTCTAGTCTATCTGTACCGACTGAAGTAAAGCTTCTGAGGACCAAGGATCAATACCTAGGCACACCATCTAGGCAGTCTAAGTCCAGGTAAAGTGCTGTGGACGTCTTTGCTTCATCAAGTCTGTATATGAAAACAGACACCAAGGGTGGTAACCTCAGCAGCAGCCAGAGTCCCAGGAGGGCTGCATTTCACAAACTATGCTGTGCCTATGGTGGCTAAGCCAACTACAGCAAGGGTTGGCAAACTGTTTCTGTAAAAAAAAAAAATAAATGAAGAAAAATAACACAGCATCCTTGGTACACTGAGGATCTTGAGAAAGGGATCCAGGTCAGGGATGTTCTAAGGCAGAGAATATCTTCCTTTAAGAGTCTAGAATCTATACGTCTCCAAGCATACAGATTTCTACTTTTGAGTTTGCGACCCTCAAGTCTCTTTACGTTAGGGCATGATTAGCAATATGAGGATAAGCCAGCTATCCAAATATAGAAGATTACAAAAAAGCAGTCCTACTTGCAAAAACACTCTGTAGTAGCTTGGTTTCCTCCATCGTGTGATAAAGAACAATCGTAGTACCATGCATGGGACAACCGGGGGAATCAGAGCTATGTATGTTAGATACAGAAGGCAGTACTTACTATATCTTGGCAAATGTAACCAATAGCTTCCAATGTCGACTCTTTCATGTGCTCTGTGCTGTTGGGGTTTGTGACATTGGCCACCAGCTGAGGAATGAGCTCTGGCCATTGGTTCACTGGGATCTCCGCACAAGCAATACCAGCCACACATTGTGAGGCAGAACTAGGCCGGTAAGTTTCTGTGCCCAAAGTCTGCAAAACCTGCACACACACACAAAACAAGATGAAAGATATCAATTTCTAATAATATTTGAACACATTTTGCCTACCGCCAAACCTCTTATATCAGTCTCAATTTTCTGCAACATGCGAAAGTAGAAAAGGCCTAAATGGTATAGTCAGCTGTCAAAAAACAAAAACAAAACCAGCCTCAGTACTAATACCTGCATAATCAACATTGTCCCAGAGCCTAGAAACAAAACTAACCGCCCCCTGCTTCTAAATGGAATTCTCCAAAGCCAGACAGACACCTCACGTCAACGTTCAATGCAACGTAAGAAAACAACAAACAGTCAGAAGGGAGACAACGTTAGAAGGCAAGGGATGACAAAATTCACCTTCCAGGCTCCTTGTTGGTGGTACAATGGGAGGATGCTCACGGCCTTATTTTGTGGACACAAAATGGGGGGTTTTAGAATGAGGCTAACTCTGGGGCATTCAAATGGGTCTGATTCACTGTAGATCATGGTCTAGCCTGATTCAGGGAAGAGATCCTCCCACTCATGAAACATGGAACATAGCCTCTTCCTTCCGGTCATTGACAATTTAGCACCCGGGATGACTTTCATAGAAAGGCCTTGGTCGGGGCGCCTGGGTGGCGCAGTCGGTTAAGCGTCCGACTTCAGCCAGGTCACGATCTTGCAGTCCGTGAGTTCGAGCCCCGCGTCAGGCTCTGGGCTGATGGCTCGGAGCCTGGAGCCTGTTTCCGATTCTGTGTCTCCCTCTCTCTCTGCCCCTCCCCCGTTCATGCTCTGTCTCTCTCTGTCCCAAAAATAAATTAAAAAAAAAAAAAAAGAAAGGCCTTGGTCAGGGAACATCACTAAGCGCAGACACAAAGTTAATGATGTTACCAACACCTAAGAATGAATCCTTCTTTAACTTCCAATCTAGAAGGATTTGTTTTGTTTGCCCAAGAATCAGAGAACTCTTCTCTCCGCTTTCAACAGATACCAAGAACTAGTTAGATACACCAATTAAAAGGAGATCTGCTTATCATTAAACTGGTCTTCTTTGAAATGATAATCATACAAGGATTTATGTAAAGGTTAAAGGCACAGGTACAGATAAAGGATGAAGCCACAACTGACCCAGAGTTAATCATTACCACAATCAGCTAATTCAGTCAATGAACTCACTAAGAATCACCAGTGCACTCAAAAGGCAAACAGTTAACTGTTCCTGGCATGAACACAGGACAAAGACTAGCTGCCAGATATTCAGGCCAGCTCTGCTGACTGGGTCAGGTCACTTAGTATCCTGCTTTGTAGCTAATAATAATGAACTCCCCATCCTTCCCCTATACAGTATATCATCCCCTATCCCCACTGCCAACAGCTCTGCCCAGTAACAAACTGTTCTGGTTGATTCTAAAGGAAGGCTTTGCTCTCTAGGGTTACCAGAGCTAGAATGGTACACCGAAAAACTGCACACCGAAGACATGGAGTGGGCAAGTGGGGATGAGACGACCGGTCCAAAACAGCAGGGGCCGAACAGGTATCAACCCAAGTCCGACTAAGAGTTCCAGTTCAAGGTGCCTTTCCACTATGCCACACTGTCTCCTAGTACAGATGCAGAGAGCACCGAATCCCATTGTAACTTTATCTTTTCTCCTTTAAATTGCTTCTGGAAAACTCTTAATTAATACTACTTGAGGTGATTTAGGGGTCACAAATGTCCAACTCCTAAGTACAGAAATTTTTTTTTTTTTTTGACCTGGGGTAATCCTAATGATTATATTCATTATCAGAAATAAGAAGAATAATGAAGTAGCTCTCAACTGTGTCCAAGACCCACATTTCAAAAAAGAAATAACCATCAACACTGAGAAAGTACTAATTACCAGAGGTGCTACGAAAGGGAAAAAAGGCCCTATCAGCTGGTCTTTTTTTTCCATGCAGAAGGGTTCAACAACGCATATACAAAATTCACCCAAATTTAACAAAGTGTTAAAGGAGTGATGTGCCAAAAAGAGTCAATTACAGTTCTAATCAGGTCTCCTCTCATTTACTACTGCGTAATTCAAGGAAGAAGAGAAACTGAATGGGCACTACATGCACCAAGATTTCCAGTGACTGATGAATGAGCTTCATTTGTATCAAATTACTGAAGGGAAGATTATAATGTTATTACATAAGCAGACCCAATGTGGATAGAAATAGCTCTACATATTCCAAAAAAGATTCAAAATAAATTGGCTTTCATAATCTAGTTCCCAGTCATAAGTACCTTCGTGTAAGACTGGAGAGGGAAGGGATATATAACTTGAAAGAGAGCTCATTGCCTCAAGGGGCACATATTTACCTAATGCTGACACCTAAAACCAGGAAACAGTAAATATGATGTGTAGAACCATGACATGTACAAGCACACATTTAGGAATCCCGCCCCCCCCCCCCCCCCCACCGGTTTCCCCCTAAATACCAAGGACCAACTGCTTGACTTACCGTTTTTGGTGCCTTATCCACATTAAGACAGACCACTAAGAACCTCATTAAGTAGGGTGGGTGGGGAGGCCATCTGGCCGTATATTTGGAATGTTTCGCTGCAGCTAGAATTATGGATTTTTTTTTTTTTTTCAACGTTTTTTATTTATTTTTGGGACAGAGAGAGACAGAGCATGAACGGGGAAGGGGCAGAGAGAGAGGGAGACACAGAATCGGAAACAGGCTCCAGGCTCCGAGCCATCAACCCAGAGCCTGACGCGGGGCTCGAACTCACGGACCGCGAGATCGTGACCTGGTTGAAGTCGGACGCTTAACCGACTGCGCCACCCAGGCGCCCCTAGAATTATGGATTTTAATTCAACAACAAAGTCACAAGAACTCCATGATGCAAGGGACATCCTACTTTCCTCAAACCTCATCAGTCCACTCTTTGAACACCCTGATTAAAGGCCAGATGTTTCTTAAGGAAGTTTTCCTAATTTGCTAAGTAGATAAAAGCATCATTAACATCATATTCTTATTTTGCCAATTCTTTGGGCTTGAAAGGCCCAGGACTCCATTTAGTTCCCCTTTGAACCCCACACTGTGTCATGCCTTATATCACCAAACAATGAGAATTATCTACAGCAGAACTTCAACAAGAGCAGGGGCTGGCTGTGAAAAAAAAAATCATGTTGGAAGACAGGAATATTTACAAAATACTCAAGCCTAACTCCAAAACAGAATCTCTGGAGGGAGCTTAGAAATATACTACTGTTATACATTCCTAAGTGATTCAGATAGTTCAAGTTTAGGAACCACCAATCCATATACTATGTCAATTCACAGATTCTACAAGTTGTGGCATCTAATGCAAGTTCCCCAAACCGCTACAGTTTACCTTAGTTCTGAAAAAAATTCCAATGCATTCATTAATGGGAAATGATGGCACAGTACAGACAAGCTGAACTGAGAAAGGGAATTTTAATCACATACAATTTTTATCTTTAAGTGAGGCTTAGATCTCAGAAACCTATTACACTGTCAGCTCCATCCTATGTAAACGACAGAACTGATCAAGATGTTTCTTGCAGGGGGTCCAGGAGGAAAGGATGGGGTGGGGGTGAAGGGATGTTTCTTGTTCCCAAGGGCTAACACGACCAAAAGGAAATGAAGTTACTTACGTAATTCTTGACTTCCCGTCGAGCATTAGCATCAATTGCAAGCCACCTCTGCTGATATTGTGCCTTGATATCTGGGTCTTTAGATGTCAAAGAGTTCTTGATTTGTAGACCAGCTGCAACTCTGGCAACCTGACTGTTTCCTGGATTTGCCAGCACTCTGGACAGTTCCACAAGGAAAGTGGGCTATTAAGAGAAGATGCATTTGTGAATGAAAATCTCTTTGGGGAATTTCACCGATTGAGGATAGCTTCCAGAGCACCACAACGCTGGGGGAAACTTAAGTTTTTCAGGACATATCACGTCTCAGAAAATGCTACAATACTACTTCAAGATTTCTATAAAAATGTTATATGGTACACAAGGAAGTCATCCATCTTCCTTGCAGACTCAGCACTTAACAAGAGTACAGATTTTCCTACCAACATAATTCTTACTGCCCGAATCTTCCTATTAGGTCTCCCAGAAAAAAATAAGTTTGACAGTCTAGTAGTCAAAGGATTCTTCTAGGTAATAATGCCTGATACTCAATAAACACTTATTAAATGAACCAATATGTTAGGACAGGGTAGAAAGTAAAATTGTCTCTCTAAATAAAAAAAAAAAAAAAAAAAAAAAAAAAAAAAAATCTTAGTCCAAGATGAATATTCAGGGTGGCTTTTGATCTCACATAGGCAGGTAATCTTGTATAACAGAGGTAAATACTTAAAAACCTAAAACACAGATTTAGAAGGCTAGTCCTCTGTTTTATAGCTTGAAGTGTTCAGCAAGAGGGGAACAATGAAAAAAGACAACTTGGAAAATCTCATAATATTTGGAAACAGGAGAAAACTGAAAGATGAAAATGTCAAGGCAAATTTGCCAAGAAAAATGATTTTATGTTTAAGAGTCAACAGTTAACACACGAAAGGCTCCTATATATTTTGGACTTGAGCTGTCCACCAAACATAGTGCATTTCTGAAAAGCGTACTCAATCTTCTGTAACGCAGAGGACCCCTAAACTACTCCCTGTTTACAAATTTTAAGACACACTCCTCTTCCCTACAGAGAGCTCTGTCCAATTGGAAAAGTTTTCCAATAGGAAAAACCAAAGCAGACAATTTCTTACCACTAACAAGTTCTGCAGTCACAGCAGAAGATAATTCTTAAAGGTTTTATTAATTATATACCACTAAAAAATATTAGGAATGTCGGAAATAAAATGTTAGGAATAAGACAAAACGCTTATCAATTAGCAGAGGCAGAAACAGGAACATACCCCAAATGGACGTATTATTACTGGTCTTGACTACTGAAAAAAACCCTTTCTATGAAAAATTTAAGGATAAAAAGAGTAGTAAAAACTAGCACATAAGGGGGGGGGATTTAAGACAGTTTGTATAAAATAAGCCTCGTCACTTTTTTTGCTTATATTTTGTCTGAACAACAAAGGAACACATTTGGTTATGGCGTTATTTACGCTTATTTTCTATTACCTTTAAAAGATGTCAAGTATCAACTACCTTTCCACCTGCTCCCCATCCCCCCAGTAAGAGGGACATCAAAGAGAATCGTTACTGCCACAGAGGCTGTTTCAACCCCATCCATCACACGTTTTTTATGCAGAGATCCAGTCTAGTGGACTCATCTTCATTTTTTCTATACCCCTTAAGCTTGAAAATATTAAAATGAGGAACTTTCCTCTGTGATTTCATCTGGAAACAGGCCCGATCAAGGATGAGCCTCAGCCCGCTGTATGGATACAGATCAGTCTCTACCGATCGAAGTAAAACCAAAAAAACCCAAAACCCCCAACCCCCTCCGAACCCAAAACTAAATAACCCATGGAGGAATAACCAGGCAGAAAAGGGAGAAACATTGCCGGAACGGGTTAGGAGGTATTCGGGTACCAGGCCTGGCCATGAGCACACAACCAAGGGACATAGGAAAGGGTAGACTCTGGGAAGTAGGTGGAGAGAATCATAGGGGGCACGGGACTGGAAGGAGAAGCCGGCCCGGGTCAGAGCAGGGCGGGCAGCTGGGCTCCGATCTTCCACATGGCCCCTAGGCCCGGCTCCCCCACCCCCACCCTTGCTGAACACGCAGCGCCGCGCAACCTAACTTCCCTTCCCTCCCTCTTTCTCCCTCCCGCTGCACCGCCGCCCTCAGGCCGCGCGGCGATTGGGCGGCAGTCACCCCGGCGCGCCGCGCCATTGGCCAGCTGCCGGGGCCCGGGGCGGGACACACCCACCGGCTTCCCGACGGCAGGGTTAGGTTGGACGGGGGGGGGAGGGGGACGGAATGGGGCGGGGTGGGTTCCCGAGGCCTGGGCCTCCGGGAGGGCGGGAAGGCCCGCACGCAGGGGATGGGTGGACGGCGGGATGGGGGACGGCGGGGTGGCACGCACCAGGTTTTCCACGGCCGCACGCTCCAAGAACTTCTGCGCCGCTTCCAGTTCCAGCCGATCTGGGGGGGAAGGAAAGCGGGAAGGGGACAGGGTCAGAGGGGCCAGGGTTTCCCCTCCCCCCACCCGGTCACCTCAGCCCGACCCCCGGCCCCCGCGTCCTACCGGGAGACACGGTCTTCTCGAGGATGGTGATCAGCTCCATGGCGGAGGTGGTGGCGGGGATTCCTCCTAAGATGACGGTCCGGCCTCTCGGGCGGCGGCTCTAACTGGGGATGGGGGTTGGGGGTCGGGTGGGAAGGGAGGGTGGGGTGGGGGGCGGGGGTCACCACAAGCCCATTCACCGGCTCCCTCTTGGTAGTCGCCCCGGCTCCCTTTCCTTCCTCCTTTCCTTCCTTCCTCCCTCCTAATTTGCTGCTGGCGGCGGCGGCAGCTGCTCCTCTGGCGGCGGGGGAGGGACCCCGAGGGTAGCTCAGAGCGCGGCTGGTGCTCGGGTGGCGGAGGGAGAAAGAAGGAAGGGAGGCAGTAAGTGAACGGCGGCTCGCAGGGAGGGAGAGAGAGGGAGGGAGGAAGGCGGAGGGATATTCGGGCCGGACCTCTCCGCGGCGGCACCGCGCTCCATGTTGATTGGCTGCCCTCCTGGCCACGCGGAATCCCCAATTGGCCAGGCGGTCAGCGTTGAAGGGCCGCCCTGCGCCCATTCGCCTGCTGATTTCAAGACCCGGGTTGGCTGGGCGGGCAGCGGAATGAGGCGCGCGGGTTGGCTGAAGAGAGGGAAATTGGGGTGGGGCAGGCGAGAGCCAGCCGCTGGTTGGGTTGGCCTGGTAAAGGCCTTGAGCTCAGACCGGCTGAGCGCTGGGAGGAGGGTGGACCAAAGGCGAGACTCTTGGCCGGCGTGATTGGCTGGGACACGAGACGTTGATAGGATAGGGCGCCCGGGAGAACTGGGGAGAGGAGTTCGGGGTCGGGGCCGCGGAAAGGCGGGAGGCGCCCCGCTGCTTTAGGAGCCCGGCGCGGGGCACGATGGGACGCCCCCGGGAAGGGGCGGAGCCATGTTCGGGCTGCGGTTGGGAAAGCGCCGTCACTTCAAGGGGCGTGTCGAGGAGGGTTTCGCGGGCCCTAGCGGGGGAGGCGGGGGGGACCGTTAAAGCCCTGCACCGCGCCCACAGGAAGCTGCTTTCTTGGCCAGGCCTACTTGGTACCAGGCTCTCAGCTGGGAAGGACGTTGAAGACCATGCAGCTCAACTTCCAGTTTGCAGATGTGGAAACTGAAGCCCAGAGAGGGTATGCAACGTGTCCAAGATTACGCAGCCGGTTAGTGGCCTGCTGGGGACTGACCATAAGCGCTCCTGACTGCCCTTGGCCTTACACGCAGCCTCCCCTTCCAGGAGGTGAATGCTAATCCAGTTCCCTTAGCCTTATTTATAGCTTTTGAGGCCTAACTAAGGTGGGGTGGGCATTTGGATGCCCTTATCCTTAGCTACCAGGTGTTTTAACCTGGGAAGGTACCCCTATAAACGCACACTCTTGAACCAGAAAGAATGTATTTGCAGGCATAAAGGATTGTAGTTCTTAGCCTTTTTTAGTTCAAATCCTGCAAGAAACTAATGAAAGCCTTTCTGTAGCAAATGCACATAAAGAAAACGTGCATACACTGACTCCTGGTGAAGAATTTCCTGAATTACTACATTTTCACCATATTGAGTTGGGGCTCATTGGATGTAGCTAGTTTGTGGAGCTCTTTACCATATAGCTTGAGCTTGCAGAATAATTACCCTACTCTAGCCAAACTGGGAAAACCTAGGAGGAACTCTATCCTTCCTGAGAGGTTCCACCCTAGAATTAGGGAAGGTTGGTTAGCTACCTTTAATCCCTAGAAGAAGAGGTCTTTCTCTGCTAGAGCTATTTTTGCAGTTCAGAAGCTGAAAGTGTGAAACCAACCAGTCACCCCATCCTGTGACTGGTTGGTTTCCTATGGCTTAGCAGCCCACCTAGCCCCAGCCTTTGCTTTATCTGTTAACTGAAGGAGAACTGTACTGTGTGTGTAACTTTATTAGGAGTCAGTGGAGGTTAAGTAAGACAACGTGCATGAAAATCCTTTGAATTGTCCTTATATGGATTATCCATACTGCAAATGATCCACAGTTTTGCCTCACTCCAATCCAACTTTCTCCTGCCCTCCGGCAGTTTGCTCAATATGATAATACCAGTGAGGGCAAACACATTTTTAAAGTAGCTGGAATAAAATGCTGGGAAGATATACGTTTTGCCGCAAAGTTCCAGTCGTTTGACTGGTAAGATCCTTACCAAAACCCAAGTGAAATAATTTTTTTAATTGAACTAAGGTTACTGATGGCGCTGTCTAGTCCCTATCGAAAGCACTCCACACTATCCTGCATTCAGCAAATGCTAGTGAGGCACCATAACATGAGAGTTTAGCACACAGACTCCAGAAACTTCCTGCTGCGTTCATATTCCCAGCAGTGCCACATTTTCGCCTATGTGACTTACTTTGCTTATAAGGAACTGCAAGAAGGCCAATACCCCCAGAACACAGAGAGCAAGGGATTGAGATAAAGTTGGGAGTGTTGAGTAAAGGAAAAAGCATATGAGACATTGTGTGCCATGCGTATGATTTTGTCTATTCTAAGAGCAAGAGCAGCTGTTTTAAGGTCTTAAAATCAGTGGTTATAATGTGGAGATTAGACTGGAAGGAGGGGAGAGGAGATGCAGGGAGACCAGTTAGGAGGCCATGGCCATAATCCAGATAAGAGATGATAATATGTAGAAGCGAGAAAGGGAGGTTGTAGTGGAAATAGGAATAGATATCAAGATTCATTGAACTTAGTAATTGATTGGAAGAAGAGGGAGGGAGCACTGGTGCCTACTTGACTTCTGGCTTACACTAGGGAATGGATGATGATGTGATGGCATCTGCAGTGTTTCCCAAGTAGGAGAAATTGGAGGCCATGTGGTCTGGTAGAATGGAGAGGTACACAGGGGCTTCAAGTTTCCTTCCTTCTTTCCTTCTTTCCTTCCTTCCTTCCTTCCTTCCTTCCTTTTTAACATTTATTTATTTTTGAGAGAGACAGAGACAGAGCATGAGTTGGGGAGGGGCAGAGGGAGACGCAGACACAGAATCCGAAGCGGGCTCTGTGTTCTGAGCTGTCAGCACAGAGCCCAGCGCAGGGCTCGAACTCACAGATTGCAAGATTGTGACCTGAGCCAAAATCAGATGCTTAACTGACTGAGCCACCCAAGCACCCCATTCAAGTTGTATTTCTTGAGCTGTACTTGGTGTCCGCAGGTTTTAATATGTTATTCTGTGTAACCTTTTGAACATCAGGAATATTCACGTCCGATGGACAAATTCTGAAATTAAAGAGAACTGGGTTTTCGTCTTACTCTGCCACTTCCTGCCGTGCGCTCTTGAACATGTCACTTAACCTCTTGGATCCGTGAAATGGGGGGAATCTGTGCGATTTTGAACATAAATGGGAACCTCTCCTCAAAGTGCTCGTTGCAAGTGTCTTGTGCCAGGAGACGCTCACCGGCATCTTTGAAGCAAGTGTGTTCGTGAAGGGACAGACCTGCTGGCGTGTCTCCACCCAGTCACGCAGCCCATGGTGCCTGTGGGTGAGAAGACTGGCTGCAAGGGGAGAAGCAGTCAGGCTGTGGCCTGATGCCCTTTCCTCCTGAGCAAAGCTAACTGACCTCAGAGGGGTCAAACCGTGGCTTCCTCAGCACTGAGAAAGAACGGAGGTGAATACAACCCCTGGAGAACTGAGTGCCCCCTGCTTAGTAATGGGGCAAAATATTATTGCCATCTTCCTGACTTGCCACATCACACTTCTTCCAAGTAATTTAGAAAAGAGATCATTTGCACGGAAAAGCAGGGCAGAAATACTATTATCATAAAACACCTCTCTTGTTTCCTGTGGCCAGGCCCTTTGCTCACTAGGCTCTAGCCTTCTTGTGGTTCTTTGGACACACCTTGATCTGTGAGTCTCAGGACCTTGGCATTTGCTGTCCCTTCTGCCTGGGTCACTCTCCCCCGGTCGTTCCTTCCCGTTCTTCTCAGTTCAGATGTCACTTCTTCAGAGAGGCATTCCTTGATCACCCCATCTCAGGTAGTTTCCAAGATACTCGTTGTGACAGGACCCTACTTGATTATCTTCAGAACTTCTCGATACCCAGAATGATCTGTTGCTGCTATCTGACCCCACCCCCGCCAGAATGCGTGTTCCACAAGAGCAGGGATCATGTCTGTCTTGTTTGTTGCTTAAAATTGTGTCTCATACTGTGGTAGGTGCTCAAATATTTACGAAATGGATGAAGCATAACTAAGCATGCAACATGTTCTTCTGGCCTGTGAGAAGTGACTGTCTAGTTGTGTTACAACGTGCTTTATAACTTACCTCACCCTCTTTTCCAGTGTTACTCATACTGGACCGCATGCGTTACCTTTGGTCCAATCAAGCCAACCATGTTACTGTATCCTGCAGAAGTAGCTCATCACTGTCCCAGGCCTGTCCCCCACCTGGAATTCCCTCTTCGTCCCTCTCTGTCTTCAAGGTGGTACTCTTGTTAATTTGTTCATTGGACTACATTAATTTTGGGGCTCCCCTCCCCTGGGCATTTCAAGTTTAACATGGGACTATGAAAATGGCCATAAGAACTGTATGGAGCTAAAGTCTCAGAGAAGGAAGAGAGATGTGTTTCCTGGCTTAGTTATGAGAACGCTTAGTAGACAAGGGAGGATTTGAGCCAAACCTTGGAGGGTTGGAGAGGATTAGAGGGTGCAAGGAAGCCTTCCCTAGCTAAAGTTGCTCTCTCTGCTTAGTGATCTTGGGAATGTTTACTTGAGACCTCTGTGCCTCGGTCTCCTCACCTGTAAAATGGGCGTAAGAGTCTTAGCCGTGGGCATGAGACCTGTACAGTCACACAGGCGCTTACAACGTCTGGTCCCCTCACTTGGTTTAATGCTCTGTTGTCACCATGTGAAATTCTTAATGATTTTTGAACAAGGGGCCCCGCGGGTTGTGTTCTGATCTTGCCTCCTAGAGTTATTGAAAAGTCCTAGGAAGTGGATACGTGTACATTTTTAGAACAGTGAGGGCCTGGCATATAAAGAGGGTTTAGTAAGTGCTAACTGTTATTATTGTTATAGGTATATTTATTCTCAGAACTCTTGTAACAGTATAGCTCACCGCGCACCTCAGGTTAGCATTTAAGCAACCAACAAATACTTTGAGTGCCTGCTCTATTAAGGTACCAAATGGGTCACCAAGATAAATAGTGCAGCACTTCCTATCCTGGTTCAAAGAACAAAACATGTATTTTAAACATACTAGTGGGGTCCCTGGCTGGGTCAGCCAGTAAAGTGTGTGACTCTTGATCTTGGTGCCATGGGTTTGAGCCTTATGTTGGGTGTAGAGATTACTTAAATAAACAAATATTAAAAAAAAAAAATAGGGGTGCCTGGGTGGTTCAGTCGGTTAGTCTTCTGACTTCAGCTCAGGTCACGATCTCACAGTTTGTGAGTTCGAGCCCCGTGTCGGGCTCTGTGCTGACAGCTCAGAGCCTGGAGCCTGCTTCTGATTCTGTGTCTCCCTCTCTCTCTGCCCCTCCACTGCTCATGCTCTGTCTCTCTCTCTCTTTATCAAAAATAAATAAACTTAAAAAAATAAATATACTAATTAGTAATAAGTAATAAATGATATGTGTCAAATGAAGACTATAAGAATTTTTAAAAATCGAATTTGGGGGCCCTACCTTCAGATAGTAGCTCTGGTGTGGGGCCTTAGATTCTGTTCCCCAGGTGATTTTATTTATTTATTTTTTTTAACGTTTATTTATTTTTGAGACAGAGACAGAGCATGAACGGGGGAGGGTCAGAGAGAGAGAGGGAGGCACAGAGTCTGAAACAGGCCCCGGGCTCTTGAGCTGTCAGCACAGAGCCTGACATGGGGCTCGAACTCACAAACTGCGAGATCATGACCTGAGCCGAAGTCGGTCGCTTAACCGACTGAGCCACCCAGGTGCCCCTCCCTAGGTGATTTTAATGAACAGGTAAGTTTTGTAACCACTGGCATGAACTCTAGGGAGGCCTTGTGGAACAGAAGTGAAAGTCTGGCAATGGAATCTATCAGACCGGGGCGGGGGAGGGGTTCAAGTCCTGCCACCTGCTAGCTCTATCACGTTGTAGAAGTTCCTTAGCCTCTCAGTTGCCTCCTCTGTAAACATTAAAACCATACTTTAAAGATTAAATTTTAAAATGCTTGAAGAAGCTGAGTGTACATGTACAGTGGATATTTAATTATGGGTTACTTCCTTGAGAGGGGGAGGGGAAAGATGGTATCCTAGGAAGGGGCAGTCTTAGAAGGCTTGCTGAAGAAGATAGTTCATCCCTGCAAGCATTGTATTTGGATGGGAACAGGGTTTCTGATTACACACTCCAGCAACAGTCAAGAACAGTCAAGATATTAGGTGGCCCTATTAGAAGAATGCTAAATCCTTAAGTAATTGATGGGATTTAGTGGCTTATTAGATACAGAGGAGAAGAAAGATGGAGGTTGAGTCCTGTGTCTCCAGCTTGAGTGAGAGTGGGTCATTTTCAAACCAAGGTCAGGTATAGAAGCTGAGTTGGTGTAGCAAGGTGGGGTAGAGGTTGGAGCAGGGGTCGTGAGTCCAGTTTTGTTTTGTTTTTTTTAAACACCATTCGTTTAAAAAAATTTTTTTTAATGTTTATTTATTTTTGACAGAGAGAGAGAGACAGAGCATGAGCAGGGGAGGGGCAGAGAGAGGGAGACACAGAATCCAAAGCAGGCTCTAGGCCCTGAGCCATCAGCACAGAGCCTGATGCGGGGCTTGAACTCACAGACCGCGAGATCATGACCTGAGCCGAAGTCGGATGCTCAACCGACTGAGCCACCCAGGCGCCCCGAGTCCAGTTTTAAAAACATTTAGTTTTTAACATGAGGAGATACCCAAGGGAAACTAGACATTCTTGATTGGGACTTTGGGGAAGGGCTGGTGCTTGGGGTTAGAAGTCAGTAGACCGGAAACAGTCATTGAGGTCCTAAGAGTAAATTATGTCTTGAAGGACGTTGCGTAAAGACAAAAGCAAAACATTTGGGGAATGGAAATGGGGTTGCAAACTAGTAGTCACTAAAGTAAGAGGGAGAAGAAAAGGAACACCAGAGGTAGGAAAAGAAATGGGTGAGTGGACTGTTGATAGTTGTAAGAGTCTGAATAATGTTCCCCCAACGATGTCCCCATACTAATCCCTGGAACCCGAGAATGTGTTAATTCATGTGGCAAAAGGGACCTCGTCCATGTGATTAAATGAAAGATTTTGAGATGGGGAGATTTTCCTGGATTATCTGGGTGGACCCAGTTTAATCACAAAGGTCCTTACAGGAGGGAGGCAGGAGGATGAGCCAGGCAAGGTGACGTGATGACAGAAGCAGAAGCTGGCATGATGGGCCATGAGCCAAGGAACGTTGGCAGCTTCTAGAAGCTGCAGGAGGCAAGGAGCAGCTTCTCTCCTAGAGCTTCTAGAAGAAAACAGCCCTGCTGACCCATTTGAGACTTCTCACTTCCAGAATGGTAAGAAGATACTTTGTGTTGCTTTAAGCCACTGCTTGTAGCAATAGGAAACAGATACAAGAATAACATAGAAACAACCTACATCTCTAAGAATGATAGATGGATTAAGCCAACTGCTATATGTTGGTATGATGACCGCTATACTGGTAGTTAGCTATTAAAAATTATGCTGTAGGGGGCGCCTGGGTGGCTCAGTCGGTTAAGCGCCCGACTTCGGCTCAGGTCATGATCTCGCGGTTTGGGAGTTTGAGCCCCGCGACGGGCTCTGTGCTGACAGCTCAGAGCCTGGAGCCTGTTTCCGATTCTGTGTCTCCCTCTCTCTCTGACCCACCCCTGCTCATGCTCTGTCTCTCTCTGTCTCTAAAAAAGAAATAAATGTTAAAAAAAATTTTTTTAATTATGCCATAGAAGACCATCTAATCGTGTAGACAATGTTCACAATAGATTGCCAAGTACAGAAAACAAGTTATCATATTATAGGTATTTATATTAAAAATTCATCAAGCTGTACACTTTTAAGACTCGTGCATTTTATGCACTTGACTACAGGCATGATATATGTCAATAAACACGTTGAATATTTTTTTGCACATTGAATATAGATGTCCGGTTTTGTTCAAAGAAGAGAAGCACATGTTCTGTCTGTGTATCCATGAATAGGAAAAAGACTGGGAACGTATAAACCAGATGTTAATAATGGATGTCTCTGGATGGTAGTACCAGAGATGATTTTTATGTTCTTTTTTGAGTCTTCTGTGTGTATTCCAATTTTTCGTCAGTGAACAGATGTTACTTATTTTTGATCAGAAAGAAAAAAAATCTTTCAAATTAGTTGTTTGTTTTTTTTTTTTTTAAATCGAGGATAAGGGGTAGGGAGAAAGTTTGAAGGAGTAGGTGTAAGCCCATGGGCACGGCCCCTGCGGCACCTGGCACAACCAAGCCTCTATAAACAGTTTCTGAAAATAAGTGATGGTTTTTTGCACTGCCCCCCCCCCGCCCCCCGCATCCACCAAAGCAGAAAGGGACTCAGTATAGGAGACGGAAGGAAGAAGGAGAAAAGCATGAATGTAGAGGTAGAAGCTTTGTGAACCCTGAGTCGGAAGGGCCTCAGAGAAGGGTGGAGGGGGAGCAAATTATTTAATCAGTTTTACCCCTGCCCCCTACTGTGTCTGTGGGCACGCTGGACACCCGCACCAGACAGCCTCCGCCGCTTTCCCCTTTCATTTAGTCAGTCCTCCTTTGTTCCTTCCTTTTGTTCTTTTTTTGATTACCAGAGTAATACATGCTCCTCACTAGGGAAATTTTGAAAAGCATCAAAAGATAAGCAAAAACCACCTGTAATCCCACATTCTACCCACTGCTAAAACATTGGCATATTTTCCCCAACGTAGTTCAGTTTTAATCGAGGACCAAAATATTACCATGTAACTTTTTTTTTTTTTGTCACCACCTAAAAATGTACTTTCAAGATTTCTAAATTGGCTCAACTCTTTATCAGGTTGCATTAAAAAATAGTAGGGGGCACCTGGGTGGCTCAGTCGGTTAAGCATCCTGCTTCAGCTCAGATCACGATCTCACAGTTCCTGGGCTCCACATCGGGCTCCACGCTGACAATGCAGAGCCTGCTTGGGATTCTCTCTCTTTCCCTCTCTCTCTCTCTGCCCCTCCCCAACTTGTGCTTTCTCTCTCTCGAAAATAAATAAATTTAAAATAGTATCACCTGCATGTATCTGGACTGGCTCTGAATGGGTTTTCACACTGATCATGTAATGCAGAAGTTAATGAAGCCTTTCAACTTTTAAAAGCTTTTGACTTAAGCTTTTGAAATACCAATAGAATAAGCTAAAAATTGAAGATCATTGAAGTATGCCCACTGGGTCACAAATCCGGAAGCTCACTGAGGCTTCTCTTCCTGGCCAGGTGTTCCGGGGAATCCTGCATTCTGGGCCCAGACTCTTGTAATCTTCCTGTTCTTGTCTTTATTTGAGTACGTACTTCAATTTTGATTATCTGCTTTGTTGTTTGGGGGGAAAACCCAGCTCTTTTCTGCCTGCGTGTGTCCTTTATTCCCACATGACTGCCACACTCACAAACTTCTGACAACAGATGTGGGCTCCCCCCCCCACCCAAGCAATTCTCTGACACCAGCTGGGTGTCCTACAGTTGAACTCCATTCTGACACTAGCTAATTGGAGACGCTGTCAGACCCCACAGGTTAAGGGCTCAGTCCCACGAGCCTGCCCCCACCCTACTTAGATGCCAATTGTAAGGATAGGTCCCCAGGTTACCCTCAACTTCTGTTTGGCTACAAATCAAAGGTTCGTTCCCACAGTCCCCTCCTCCGGTTCAATTACTTTGCAATTACAGCTCAGGGAATTGCATACATTAGCCACTTCATCAAAGGCTATGACAAAGGATACCGATGAACAGCCAGATGAAGAAATGCATAGGGCAAGAGGTCTGGGAGGGTCCTGAATGCAGGAGCTTCTGTCCCTGTGCGTCATGGATGTGTTCACCCACGTGGAAGCTCCCTAAAGCCCCTGCTATTGGGATTTCTAGAGAGGTTTCCTCATGTAGGCATGATCAATTATTAGCTCCATTTCCAGCCCCTCTTCCCGCTAGAGAAGGGGGAGGGGGCCAAGGCTGAAAATTCCAAGCTGCTTCTTATGTAAGGCTTTCTCTTTCTGGTCACCAGCTTCCATCCGTGAGCTCATCCACAGGGTACTAGTGCTCCCATCACTTAGGCATTTACGAGGGTTTTGGGGGCTTGTGTGGGGAACCAGGGGCAGATACCAACAACATGTTTTTCCCTATTATCTCACATTTGCACATTTTGTATGCACATATCTATCTTTTTCCCCTGTTGGGCCCTAACTCAGAGTTGCTCAGTTACTACCGATACTTTGAGCCTAATAATTATTTGTTGGGTGGGGGGGAACCGTCCTATGCACCGCAGGATTTTTTAGCAACATCCCTGGCTTTTACCCACTAGATGCCAGTAGCACACCCTTCTTGAGTCATGACAATCAAAAATATCTCTGGATATTTTGCTTGATGGTCCCTGGTGGCAAAAATTGCTCCTTGCTCCACCGCCCTACTCCATCCACCCCCCCCCCCCCCCCCCCGCCGCCCTGGCAACTGAGAAACAGTGCTATAGCTTCCTGAGGTCAGAGTGTATGTCTTATAAATTCCTGTATTCCTGGTCACCTGGGTGGCTCAGTCGGTTAAGCGTCCGACTTCAGCTCAGGTCATGATCTCACGGTTCATGAGTTCAAGCCCCACATCAGGCTCTGTGTTGACAGCTTGGAGCCTGGAGCCTGCTTCGGATGCTGTGTCTCCCTCTCTCTCTCTGCCCCTCCCCTGCTCACGCTCTGTCTCTAGCTCTCTCAAAAATAAAGAAGCATTAAAAAGAAAAAAAAGAATTGGACACTCAACCGACTGAGCCACCCAGGCGTCCCAGTGCACATTTTTATTGTCCAGACAGTATCATTGTCTCATGAAAATAATAGCTAACATTTATAAAGTCCTTACTATTTTTATTGTTCTAAGCTCTTCACCTGTATTCACTTAATCCTCATGACAATCTCAGGAGATGAGTACTATTATTATGCCCTTTCTATAGTCAAGAAACTAAGGCTCCAAGAGGTTAGAGCTCAAGGTCACCTAGGGAAGTGACACCTCAGATTTGAACCCTAACTCAGGCAACAGGCAATCCAGTGGAGATTCTGGGTTCTAAACCATTTTTCCACTGCTTTAAAAAAAAATTTTTTTTTTAATGTGTGTTTTTGAGAGAGAGGGAGAGAACACAAGAGGGGGAGGGGCAGAGAGAAAGGGAGACCGAAGATCTGAAGCAGGCTCTGTGCTGACAGCAGAGAGCCAATTCTGGGCTTGAACTCTGGAACCATGAGATCATGACCTGAGCTGAAGTCAGACGCTTAACCGACTGAGCCACCCACGCGCCCCTCTATCTACTGCTTTTAAATATACACACAAAAAAAATCAACCCACTTAAAAAAAAAAAAAAAGCTGGACATTATCCATCTGCCTACAGAATTTGCATAGGCAAACACATGATAAAAATAAAATTTTCTGTTCTGCCTTTTTCACAAAACATGATACAGCAAAGCATTTTTGCCATGTTGCTAAAATCTAAGTTGTTTGAATGGCTGCATCATAACCAGTCCCTTCTTATTGGGCACTTTGGTTGTTGTTTATATTTTATTTGAGACATAATCAAATAAATGTATTTTTTACAGTATAATTTACATGTAATAAAGTGCACCCATTCTAAGGGCACAGTTATCAAACTGTTCTGATAAGTGTATAAACCTATGCTCCCACCAGTACAGTCACAATACAGAACTTTTTGTTTATTTTTGAGAGAGTGTGTGAGCGGCAGAGGGGCAGAGACGGGGACAGAGGGTCTGAAGCAGGCTCTGTGCTGACAGCAGAGAGCCCAGTGCAGGGCTTGAACTCACGAACCGTGAGATCATGACCTGAGCCGAAATCAAGAGTCCGATGCTCAACCGACTGAGCCACCCAGGCGCCCCAAAAGTTCATTCCTTGTCATTGTATTACATTGTATGGATATACAGCACGGCCAGAGCCTCTGTTGTGGCTGACACAGGAAGGAACAGAGGAGATAGGTCAAACGGGTTTAGGATTGGTTAGTTTAACAATTTCAGTGGGCCCTGGGTCATACGGACTGTCTCTAATTGTCTGCTATATGGCCTCAGATGATTAGGGCAGAGGAATAGTGGCCCCTGTGGGAGCAAGGTAAAGTAGGTAGTTGAGGTAACGGTTTTGGATTGGTTGGCTTGTAGATCAAAGGTGCACTGGCAGGAGGATAGTTTACTGTGTCTAAGAATTGGCTAGCCTGGGAGGGGCAGTCTGTCCAGAATCAGCAAGGCCCCGAGATGTCAAAGCATCAGGAAATGCTTAAAACAAAACAAAACATGATGAATACACCTTCTTTTTTTTTTTTTTTTTTCCAACGTTTTTTTTTTTGTTTTTTTTTTTTTGTTTTTTTTTTTTAATTTATTTTTGGGACAGAGAGAGACAGAGCATGAACGGGGGAGGGGCAGAGAGAGAGGGAGACACAGAATCGGAAACAGGCTCCAGGCTCCGAGCCATCAGCCCAGAGCCTGACGCGGGGCTCGAACTCACGGACCGCGAGATCGTGACCTGGCTGAAGTCGGACGCTTAACCGACTGCGCCACCCAGGCGCCCCTGAATACACCTTCTTAAAGGGCTAATCTAGAAAAACTCTGAACTCTGGGATGCTAAGCATAGCTTAGACAAAGTACTGTGCTGAAAAACAGGGAATTAGGTAAAGATGACATAGGGGATGGTGAGACCTGGCCCCCTTGTCACCTCGGCACTAACATCCTCCTAGCCAAGCTAATGGCCTACCACCAGTAGGCTGGAGGATCTTTCTTTGGGAAGACTGACCAGCCCAGGAGGACATTCCTGTGGACAGTATATTCGTTTCCTAGGGCTACCGTGAGCAAATTACCAAAAACGTTGTGGCTTCAAACAAAAGAAATGTATGCTTCCACGGTTTGGGAGGTCAGAAGGTTGAAAGCAAGGGATCAGCAGAGCCATGTTCCCTCTGGAGGCTCGAGGGAGCATTTCTTCCCTTGCGTCTTCGGGCTTCCGGGGTTCCAGGCGTTCTCTGGCTTGTAGATGCAACCGTCTTCACAGAACTTTCTCCTCTCCTCTCTGGGTCTCTTGCAGACACTTGCTATTGTATTTAGAACCCACCCAGATAATCCAGGATGGTTCTATCTCAAAGTCCGTAACTGACAGCAGCCAAGATTGTTTTTCCAAATAAGGTCATATTCACAGGTTGTGGGGATGAGGATGTAGACATATCTTTTTGGGGGCCCACCGTTCAACGCGTGACAGGTACTAAGAGCTGAGAGTCCCCAGTGAAAATTAGCCCTCTATGGTAATGCTCACCAACTGAGAAGCCTGTTTCGTGAACTGTTTCATGAACACGGGACTTTCAGACAATTTTAGTGCCTCAGTCTTTTTTTTTTTTTTTTTTTTTTTTTTTTTGAGAAAGAGAGCGCATGTAAGTGGGGGAGAGGGAGAGAGAATCTTAAGCAGGCTCCATGCTGAGCACGCTGAGCACAGAGCCTGATGCGGGGCTCAATCCCACAACCCTGGGATCGTGACATGAGCCAAAATCAAGAGTCAGACGCTTAACGGACTGAGCCACCCTAGGTGCCCCTAGTGCCTCTGTCTTAATCATGAATGCACTGTCAAGGATCACTAGGTAATTGAAGAAACTCTAACGTGAAAGATAAAAACCAAACAGATAAACAAGATAAAGGGAAATCAGAGTATACAGAAATGGCACCGAGAACGGAACAAAACAAAATCGTAACGTAAAAAAAAAGATGCCGGGGGGGGGGGCCAGGTGGCTCAGGCGGATAGGTGTCCGACTTTGGCTCAGGTCATGACCTCTTGGCTCCTGAGTTCAAGCCCCGCATTGGACTCTGCGCTGAAAGCACAGAGCCTGCTTGGGATTCTCTCTGCCCCTCCCTGACTCAAGCTTTCTCTCTCAAAATAAATAAGCTTAAAAATAATCTTCAAAATATGAAATCAAGAACTTCAATCAAAGTGTTGGGGAAATATTGAGGAAATATCCTTTTTTTAAAAAAGCCAGAAAATAGAGGCATGAAACGATTTTTATTTTTTCAAATGTTTGTTTATTTTTGAGAGCGAGAGTGCGCGTGCACGGGGAGGGGCAGAGGGAGAGGCAGACAGAGGATCCAAAGCGGGCTCTGTGCTGACAGCAGAGAGCCAGATGTGGGGTCAAACTCACAAACCTGTGAGATCATGACCTGAGTCGAAGTCGGACACTTAACCGACTGAGCCACCCAGCCGCCCCAACATGAAATGATTTTTAAAATTAGCCCAGGAGGACTAACTAATATGCAGCTCAGAAGAGTTATAGAGAACAATGGAGGGAAAGCAATCATTGAAGGAATAATTTAAGAAATCATCTATCTCAGAACTGAATGGCCTAGATCTCCAGAATAAGAGGCCCATTGAGTGCCCAACATAATGGATGAGAAAGAAGTTATGACATTTCAGATCATTGAGTAAATAGAGGAAGGTTACCAGAACCTCCCAGAGATTTAAAACAACAACAGGTCACATTCGAAGGAACAATCATCAAAATGGCAGGCGCTGTTCATCAGCCATGCTGGAAGGCAGTGGAGGAACACTTTCCAGTTATTTATGACCTGTGGTTTTACATATTAGCCAAATTCCAAATTCAGTAAAGTAAGCACCTTTTCAGACATGTGAAATCTTACAACCCTTACTTCCTACCCGTGGATGCTTTCTCAGGAAACCTCTTGGAGGATGTGGTACATCAATATGAGAGAATCAACCAAGAAACATGTGATCCTGGAAACAGAATATTCGACACAGGTGAGAAGTGAAGAGAATCCCCAAGATGATGATGATGAAAGGAAATCCCAGGGTGACAGGTGGCTTGGCAACAGGCATAGAGAGTAATCAAAGATTGGGGCAGGAAGACAGAAGGCCCCAGAAAGGATACCTCCAAGAAATAAGATGAAAAGAGTAGAAGGAAAATTTACACTTTTAGTGATGGTGAAGAATGAATTCATTAGAGGGACATGGAAAATGAAACAAATAGAAATGTATTTGTTTTCATTAATAATTAACTCCAGGAAAGTTAAAAAAAAAAAAAAAAAGCCCTGAAAAAGAAACAAAGCTTAATCATAGTCGACTAAATAGCGTGGCTGTGAATAATATTTATGGAGGCATGATTGTGTAAACAGAGTATCGATCTCCACCAACCCCAGCATGCATGGCCTTTCTTCCTTGCAGACTGCATTCCAGCCAGCAGGAAGTCTCTTTGCTTCAGGTATCCCGGGGTTTCTTTTGGTTAAACAGGAAATGAGTTCGTTAAATTCAGTTAGTAAATTAATACATTCACAAATTAAATTGTTGAATTAAAATGGCTGTAAGAAAATTGGGTCTGAGCAAAAGGCTGTGGACGAAAGTATACACACACACACACACACACACACACACACTTTTTTTTCTTTTTTAAGCTAAACACTTGGAAGAGATCGTCTGAAGCTTTAAATTTATATTCTGCTAACTCATTTGAGAACTTTTTAAAAATATTTATTTATTTATTTATTTATTTATTGACAGAGACAGACAGAGCATGAGTGGGGGAGGGGCAGAGAGAGAGGGAGACACAGAATCAGAAGCAGGCTCCAGGCTCTGAACTGTCAGCACAGAGCCAGACGCGGGGCTCAAACCCACAAACCGGGAGATCATGACCTGAGCCGAAGTCAGATGTTTAATGGACTGAGCCACACAGGAGCCCCTTTTAAAATTTTTTTTAACGTTTATTTATTTTTGAGAGAGAGAGAGAGAGAGAGAGAGAGAGAGAGACAGAATGCGAGTTGGGGAGGGGCAGAGAGGAGAGAGAGAGGGAGAGAGGGAGGGAGACACAGAATCCAAAGCAGGCTCCAGGCTCTGAGTTGTCAGCACAGAGCCCGATGCGGCCCTCAAACTCACACTGTGAGATCATGACCTGAGCTGGAAGTTGGAAGCTCAACTGACTGAGCCACCCAGGCACCCCAAGAACTTTTTTTTTTTTTAAAGTAAGCTCTGCCCAAACTGCAGCTTGAACTCACCACTCTGAGATCAAGTGTCTCATGCTCTACTACTGAGCCAGCCAGGCACCCCTAATTTGAGACCTTTTGATTTATCCAAACAACATATCACTGTGTATAACCAACCTTCATCCCATTATAGGGAAGATAAGTCATATTTATTTGAATTCCACATATGTTAGACTGACCCTTAACACATTATATTGCAAATGTTTTTCTAGTTCCATTTTTATTTTTCCACTAGACTGTGAGCAATTTTTTTGGCTGTTCTCTATTTGTTTAATTTATTTTTTTAAAATTTACATCTAAGTTAGTTAGCATATAGTGCAACAATGATTTCAGGAGTAGATTCCTTAGTGCCCCTTACCCATTTAGCCCATCCCCCCTCCCACAACCCCTCCAGTAACCCTCTGTTTTCCATATTTAAGAGTCTCTTATGTTTTTGTCCCTCTCCCTGTTTTTATATTATTTTTGCTTCCCTTCCCTTATGTTCATCTGTTTTGTGTCTAAAAGTCCTCATATGAGTGAAGTCATATGATATTTGTCTTTCTGTGACTAATTTCGCTTAGCTTAATAATACCCTCTAGTTCCATCCACGTAGTTGCGAATGAAAAGATTTCATCATTTTGATTGCCGAGTAATACTCCATTGTATATATGTATACCACATCTTCTTTATCCATTCATCCATCGATGGACATTTGGGCTCTTCCCATACTTTGGCTATCGTTGATAGTGCTGCTGTACACATTGGGGTGCATGTGCCCCTTCGAAACAGCACACCTGTATCCCTTGGATAAATGCCTAGTAGTGCAATTGCTGGGTCGTAGGGTAGTTCTATTTTTAGTTTTCTGAGGAACCTCCATACTGTTTTCCAGAGTGGCTGCACCAGCTTGCATTCCCACCAACAATGCAAAAGAGATCCTCTTTCTCGGCATCCTCGCCAACACCTGTTGTTGCCTGAGTTGTTAGTGTTAGCCATTCTGACAGGTGTGAGGTGGTATCTCATGGTGGTCTCGATTTGTATTTCCCTGATGATGAGTGTCGTTGAGCATTTTTTCATGTGTTGGTTGGTCATCTGGATGTCTTCTTTGGAGAAGTGTCTATTCATGTCTTTTGCCCATTTCTTCATTGGATTATTTGGTTTTTGGGTGTTGAGTTTGATAAGTTCTTTATAGATTTCGGATACTGACCCTTTATCTGATATGTCACTTGCAAATATCTTCTCCCATTCTGTCGGTTGCCTTTTAGTTTTGCTGATTGTTTCCTTCGCTGTGCAGAAGCTTTTTATCTTGATGAGGTCCCAATAGTTGATTTTTGCTTTTGTTTCCCTTGCCTCTGGAGACGTGTTGAGTAAGAAGTTGCTGCGGCCAAGGCCAAAGAGGTTTTTGCCTGCTTTCTCCTCAAGGATTCTGATGGCTTCCTGTCTTACATTGAGGTCTTTCATCCATTTTGAGTTTATTTTTGTGTATGGTATAAGAAAGTGGTCCAGGTTCATTCTTCTGCATGTCGCTGTCCAGTTTTCCCAGCACCACTTGCTGAAGAGACTGTCTTTATTCCATTGGATATCCTTTCCTGCTTTGTCAAAGATTAGTTGGCCATACGTTTGTGGGTCCATTTCTGGGTTCTCAATTCTGTTCCATTGATCTGAGTGTCTGTTCTTGTGCCTGTACCATACTGTCTTGATGATTACAGCTTTGTAATACAGCTTGAAGTCCGTAGACTGTGAGCAGTTTGAAGGCAGACTCTTGTTCTTTCCTCCATAAGGTTCTGGCACCTAACACAGACCTTGGCTTTTTTTTTTAACCTAAGATTTACCTACCATAACCTAACCTAAGTTTGAGATGGTGACCATTTGTATCCAGAGTGTCCAATTACTCACACAGCACTGTCCCATCTGTCCACCCGGCACTGAGATTGGTGTTCTTATCATTATCTCTTCCACCGTCCCATTTCGCAAAACAGGACGTGAGTTCCAGAGAGTGTCTTGCCCGGAGGTCTTCTAAGTCAGTGTTGACTCAGCCTTCTAAGCCTTCTAGGAGCCTTCTAAGTCAGCCTCTAGGACAACCTGGGTCTCCTGACACCTCGTGATGCACTTTAAATGCTAATTAATTAATTAAAATCGAGGGATTTTTATGTATTATTTTACGTAAATTTTTAAAAGTTGAAGTGTAGCTAGCTGACATACAATGTCGTTTTAGTTTCAGGTGTAAAACATCGTGATTCAAAAGTCTATATACATTAGGTTGCGCTCACAAGGGTAGCTACCACCTGTCCCCCCACAACACTATTACAGTACCATTGACTGTATTCCCTGTGCTGTGCCTTTGATCCCCGTGACTTATTCCGTAACTGGAAGCCTGTATCTCCCACTCTCCTTCAATCGTTTTGCCCATCCTCCCAGTGATGCATTTAAAAAAAATTTAATTATGGTTTAAAAAATTATCGTCTTGGGGCATCTGTGTGGCTCAGCCAGTTGAGTGTCAGACTCTTGATTTCTGCCCAGATCATGATCTCCTCGTTTGTGAGATCACGTCAGGCTCTGAGCTGACAGTGCGGAGCCTGCTTGGGATCCTCTCTCGTTCCCTCTCTCTCTGCCCCCTCCCCAACTTGTACGTGTGCACGCTCTCAAAAATAAACATTAAAAAAAACTTAAAAAAAAATTTTTTTTTAAATGCTGGTCATATAAGTCAGTACTCAGCTCCCGACAGTTTGCAGACAGATCTTCTGATTATTCAGATAAACTGGAAATCTGGATTTTTATGTAAAATGCTCTGATTTTTTAAAAACTGGTGTTTAAATTTCCAAAAAGATTTAATGTGTATTTATTTTTGAGGGAGTGGGGGAGGGGCAGAGAGAGACAGGAGACACAGAATCGGAAGCAGGCTCCAGGCTCGGAGCTGTCAGCACAGAGTCCGATGCGGGGCTTGAACTCACGAACTGTGAGATCTGAAGTTGGACGCCTAACTGAGCCACCCAGGCACCCCATAAATTTTCAGGAAGATTGAAAAAGCATTTTATAGGCCAAAGAGAAAATACAAGTTTGCAACCCCTAGCGTGTAATACTGTGGAGCGCTTATGGTAGTCATTTGCCTCTGGAGAAGAATTGTGTCTGATTTGTTCCAGCAGACCTGGGAAGAGGGTTGTAGGAATGGGGCCTAAATCAAATGCCTACACCTGCAGAAGTTCTGCCCTTCTGTACTTGGGTAATAATGTGTCGCAGACAGATAGGAAGTGGCCCCCCCATAAATCAACCATTGAGTCCTCCATGGTAGTATATCAATGCCGGTCACACCGGAGAGGTGAAACCCAGGTTTTGCATCCGTTCTGAGGTTTCACTGTACCTCCTTCGCAGACCCTCCGGAAGAATGAGACCTCACAGATTTGGAAAGGTGTTGAGATTTTCCTACACCGTAATGCAGGTGCTAAGTGGGGTAATTAGTTTGCCACGAACAGCTCAGAGGAATTTAGTATTTTGGAACGATGGCAGTTTCTACGAAAGCTACCCTGGGAGATGCTGGGCCCAAGCGCTGACCGGAAGAAATCAAGAAGAAAGGACGTCTTAGTGGTGCTGCTCTGGTGGGTTTGAGGAGGCAGAATGCTGATCTTTTCTGGAAGTGGTGTTGGGGAGTTGGTATGGAGTGGGGAAATACACATGGCCATAAATGGTGTGATCCTGCTCCAAACATCTGAGCTCATCCCTAGGCTTCCTGAACCTCATGCTGGAAATTTCGACCGAAATAAACTTCTGACCTTTCCATCAGTTCCCTTGAGTAAGTCAGGGTTTTATGGATTATTTCATATTTCCACTCAGAAGGAGGGCTGAACTATTAGTTATTTTACTTAAGAAGGCAGCACAGCTCATTAGTGCCACTGCTAATATTCTATCAGTAGTATTCCTAGAATGTTTTGTAACTGACAGAGACCTTTCTCATGCATTGTTCATTTTGTTCCCTGGTGACTCTATGAGGGGGTATTATTTTTCTCATTTTACAGATGAGGAAAGGGATGGTCTCCCATTGTATTTTACCTAAAGTATTTACGTAAATATTTTTTCTTCCTTTAAATACTCTCTACGCCCAGCGTGGGGCTCGAACTCATGACCCCAAGACTCCACTGACTGAGCTGGCCGGGTGCCCCAGTATAGGATATTTAAAAAAAAAAAAAATTTTTTTTAATGTTTATTTATATTTGAGAGAGCGTGAGCGGGGGAGGGGCAGAGAGAGGGAGACACAGAATCTGAAGCAGGCTCCAGGCTCTGAGCTGTCAGCACAGAGCCCGACGCGGGGCTCGAACTCATGAGCCATGAGATCATGACCTGAGCTGAAGTCGGACGTTTAACTGACTAAACCACCCAGCTGCCCCCAGTATAGTATTTTTAATATGGCCTAAGTCTCTCCCTAGTCTGGCCCTCGCCGGCCTCTCCAGATTCCTCTTTCATACTTTCCCCAGAGTCCTCTTTGTTCCAGCTCTTCTGGATTACCTTTGGTTCCTTAGATAGGTCAGGTTCTTTTCAGCCACAGGCCCATTGCACATGCTATTCCTTCTGCTTAGAACACTTCTCCCTCTCCTCTTTGCCTGGCTAGCAACTACTCATCTTCCAGGCCTGTTTAACATCATTTCTTCATGGGAGCCTTTCCTGAATTTTCGAGCTACATTGGATTCCCTGGTAATGTCCTCTTCCACCGCCCTGCACTTCCCATTCCAAAGATCCATGACACTTAGGAGTAACTCGTTCACTATTTCTTGTTCTTGCTAGATTGTAAGCTCTATGAGGCAGAGACCAAATCTGCCGTATTTAATTCCGTAGCCTCAGTGCCCAGTACAATATCCTTTTATACTGAAAACTTCTGTAACCATTGCCCGATATCTGGACTCCATAGGAAATAATGCATCAGAATCTTTCCTTGAGGGGCACCTGGGTGGCTCATTTGGTTAAGCGGCCGACTTGGGCTCAGGTCATGATCTCACGGTTCCTGAGTTCAAGACTCAAGTCAGGCTCTGCGCTATCAGTGCAGCTTGGGAGTCTCTCTTTCTGCCCCTCCCCCACCCCCTCTCTCTCATTCTGTAAATAAAAAAAAAGAATCTTGCCTTGAATTCTGCCCTTAAGTTCAGTTCTGGCAGGCTTTCCTAATAAGCTTCTTCTGATATTTCCAAAAACAATTTCACTAATACTTCAGGGTATTTCATTGACCCTTTGATTCGTGATCAAAACACACACGTCCCGCATCACATGGCAGGTCGTGAGGTTAGCACACAGTGTCACTGTATTATTTGATGGTTACTGGGAAAGGTTGGTGCTGTCGTCACCTGTCGTGTTGTTTCTCTGATGCTCAAACACCAACGAGAACCTGTGTCCACCACCCTGGGTGGGGTGGTCGAGCGGGGATCACAGAAGATAATATGGATATTCAAAAGCGCCCGGACTATTCCTGTCTCAGGTCTCCCCTTCGTTTGGCGCACACTCGGGTCGTCTGCAGATGGGTGGCACGTTTATTTACTGGAAGCAGGGAGGTATGGTCAGATTAATGGTGAGAGTGGAAGAGTAGGAGGTTAACAGCGCTGCGCGGGCTCACGAGGCAGGCACTCGACAGGTAAGCAGGGCCCAGTGGGAGGCACTCACGGCCTCATTTCAACAACTGCCCTAAGCTGAAGTCCCTGCAGGTTGCAGTCTAGGAGAAGGGCATTTTTTTCCTTCTTTTCTCACCCTAAGCCAGCTATATCTCTCCCCATCAAAGTGAAATCCGTCACCATATAACTTCTTAAATCCACCGAAGAGTGGTAACAACCAAAATCTGTCACGAAACACCCAGGCAGCAGTGCATAGGGTTGCAAATGTTAGTTCCAAATATAGTGCCAGTTCACATCTCCAGTGAGGAAAGAACACTGAGTGAATTCATTACACGAACCACTTAAACTAATTGAGCCAGGAGCTTAAAGCCACATTCTTCAAATGTGTGCACTCTACAAAACTGGCATTTAACATCAGGCAGCCAGGCTGGAAAACACTCCTGAGCCAGTGAATCTAAACAAGGAAGAAATGCTCCTCAAGGTATGCACTTGCCAACCGTTAATTTGTGCTCAAGCGATTTCTAGTGATTAGCCTCATGACTTAGAGCATGACATCAGGGGTCACAGGTCTGAGCCAAGCACACTTAGTTAGCTTCCCTAAGGCAAAGACGGACAAAGCTGGGCACCGGTTACAAAGGGGAACAACAAAAGGGGCATGGCCTGTCTTCGTTACTAAAAATAATTAAATGCATACGTTAGGGGGACGCCTGGGTGGCTCAGTCGGCTAAGGTCCGACTCTGGGTTTCAGCTCAGGTCACAATCTCGTGGTTCGCGGGTTCGAGCCCCGTGGCAAGCTCTGTGCTGACAGTGCTGAGCCTGCTTGGGATCCTCTCCCTTCTCCGACTCATGTCCTCTCTCTCCCAACAATAAATAAATAAACATTAAAAAAAATGCATACACTAGAGTGTAAAAACATAGCTGGAAGAAGACCTCCCAAATGCATCTGTAATCATGACGGTCTCTGGGAGGCAGGTTTTTAAGATGAGATGGTCACTTTTTTTTTCTTCTTTAATTTTTCTTAACGTTTATTTATTTTTGAGACAGAGAGAGACAGAGCGTGAATGGGGGAGGGTCAGAGAGAGGGAGAGACAGAATCCGAAACAGGCTCCAGGCTCTGAGCTGTCAGCACAGAGCCCGACGCGGGGCTCGAACTCACGGACCATGAGATCATAACCTGAGCCGAAGTCAGATGCTTAACTGACTGAGCCACCCAGGCGCCCCTTCTTTTTCTTTTTAAAATATAATTTAGTATCAAATTGGTTTCCATAGAACACCCAGTGCTCGGTCTTTTTTTTCTTCAAATTTTAGAAAATGAGTATGTATCACATTCGTAAACAGAAATAAAATTTAAAGTGGATAGGGGTTAGTGATACAATGTTCTTAGATGAGTAGCAACGTTACAAGAGGTTGGTAAAGAAGAACATATTATGTAACTATTTGCTACCTTAAATAAAAAATACACTTGCACATACTCCATGTAGAACAGGGGTCCAGCAGAACTTTCAATGACGGAATATGATCTATACACCTGTGCTGCCCAATACAGCAGCCACTAGCCATATGTGGCTAATGAACACTTGAAACGTGGAACTTAATTTTTAATTAATTTTAATTTTTTTTTTTTTGAGTTTTAAATGTCTATTTATTTTGAGAAAGAGAGCGTGAGTCGGGAAGGGGCAGAGAGAGAGGGAGACACAGAATCTGAAATAGGCTCTAGGCTCTGAGCTGTCAGCACAGAGGCCGATGCAGGGCTTGAACACACGAACCGCGAGATCATGACCTGAGCTGAAGTCTGACACTTAACCGACTGAGCCACCCAGGTGCCCCTACTTTAATTTAATCTTAAATAGCTGCATATGGTTAGAGGCTACTGTATTTGGACACACAGCTCTAGAACCTTCCATCTGCTGGAAAGAAGAGTGTCAGCGGGGCAGGGAGAGTAGGCCAGATTTGGTAGGCAAAAGACCTTATAAGTCATGTACTGTTTTGTTATCTTTCCAGTTAGAGATCATCTGTGTACTCTATTACCGGTAGATGAGGGAAGTGAGAAACCCTTGAATGGCCACAGCAATCTCAAGAAAGAACAACACTGGATGCACCCCCCTCCCTGGTTTCAAACTGTATTACAAAGCTATGATAATTAAAATATGGTATTGGCATAAAAACAGACACGTAGATCAATGAAACTGAATAGACAGCCCAGAAATAAACCCATATATGTATGGCCAATTAATTTATGACAAAGGAGCTTAGAATATACAACAGGGAAAGGACAGTCTGTTCAATAAATGGTGCTGGGAAAACTGGCGAGCCACATGCAAAAGAATGGGACTTGACCACCGTCTTTCACCGTACACAAAAATGAACTCAAAGTGGATTAAAGAATGTAACACCTGAAACCATAAAACTCCTAGAAGAAAATATAGTTGGTAAGCTCCTTGACATAAGTCCTGGCAATGTTTTGTCTTGTTTGTTTGTTTTTAACCTGACACCGAAAGCAAAAATAAGTGGGACTATATAATATTAAAAAGGTTCCTCACACCAAAGGAAACCACTAACAAAACAAAACGGCAAACTTTACTGAATGGGAAAAAATATTTGCAAGTCATATATAAGGGGCTAGTACCCAAGATCTCTACAGAACTCCTACAACTCCATAGCAAAAAGCACCCCGCAAATAATTCAGTTAAAAATGGGCACACGACCTGAATAGACCTTTTCCCAAAGACAGAGGGCCAACAGGCACATGAGATGATGCCCAGCATCATTAATCATCAGGGAAATGCATATCAAAACTATAACGAGCTGTCACTTTACACCTGTCAGAATGGCCAGAATCAAACAGACAAGAAATAACAAGTGTTGGTGAGGATACGGTGAAAAGCGAACCTTCACGCGCTGTTGGTGAAAATGTAAATTAGTGCAGATGCATACTGGAAAACAGTATGGAGGCTCTTCAAAAAATTAGCAATAGAAATACCATATGACCTAGCAAGTCCTGTTCTGGGTATTTATCTGAAGAAAATGAAAATACTAACTCAAAAAAGATATGCACCCCCACATTCATTGTAGCATTACTTACAATAGCCACGATAGGTAAACAACCCGTGTCCACCAACGGATCGATGAATAAAGAAACTGTAGCATGTACACATGCACACACACAACACATCACATGTGCACACACGCTAGAATATTATTCAGCCGTAAAAAGAATGAAGCCTTGTCATTTGTGACAACACGAATGGACCTCAAGGGCATTATGCGAAGTGAAGTAAGTCAGATCGAGAAAGACAAAATACCAAGTGATGTCTCTCAAGTGTGAAATGTTAAAAAAAAACAAAAAACCAAGCTCACAGATACAGAGATCAGATTGGTGGTTGCCAGAGGCCCCGGAGAGTGGTGGTGAAGGGGGCAGAGGAAAAGAACCAAGTGAGAGAAGGCACTTCTTCACACTCTAAAAGGCCACAGCATTAACTTCATCCTACCACACCCCATCACACGTCCCACTTTCAAGTGCTCTATTCCTAGAAGCGGAAACTGACCTATCAAGAAAGCAACAACCATGTCATCCATCCTCACTCATGTCAAACGTTTTAAATATTTTGTACTTTTTCTTATAAACTGGTTCTCCATCTCTCCTTCATTATCTTGTATTATTTTCTTGAGACTTCTATTAAACCATTAGCCATTCAGTATGTGGCTTTCTTCATCTTAACTGCCTTAGTAGAAGTCTAAATAGTAAGCATTAAGAAGAGAGTATCTGTGGGGCGCCTGGGTGACTCAGTTGGTGGGCATCCACCTCAGCTCAGGTCGTGATCTCGCAGTTGGTGAGTTCGAGCCCCGCATCAGGCTCTGTGCTGACAGGTCACAGCCTGGAGCCTGCTTTGGATTCTGTATCTCCCTCTCTCTCTGCCCCTTCCCCACTTGCACTCTGTCTCTCTCTCTCAAAAATAAATCTAAAAAAAAATTTTTTTAAAGAGAATATCCATAAGATTAGCATATACAATACAAAGTAGATAATCAGCCGCCTAATAGAGTGGGCTGAAATTAAAGTGCAATGTTACATACCTGCACCATTTGTCCAACTGATGAAAATGGTTCAAGTTGTCTGGGGGTATGGGGGGGGGGCAGATGGCTCAGAGGGCCATGCTGGCATGGTCAGTCAAACTATGGCAAGATTTAATTATATTTTTCTTTGGTTGTCATCTTAATTGGTATACAGTATGTCTCCTGTCAGCTGCTGGCAACTTCCCCGAGAAAGCGTAGATCGATAGTAAGCTATGTTTCTGTCGTTAACTCTACCCCAGTGTTGGAACCAGAAGTTCAGTGCTGAAAGCTACACTTGCCAGATACCAGCAGCGGAAATGCAGGACTGAGCAGACTTTTTTTTTTTTTTTACAAGTGACATGAACAGCCCGATAAACCTTCCCTTCTCTGACCCTGCCGTCTATCACATTTGCCATCAAATGTCCTGGTACAGCAACCAATCCTCTGATTTGGTTTCCCAGGGAAGGCAGTTGTTTGGCCTAACATTTTATTACCATCAGGGTCTCCTGTCTCTTGTGCTTGTGTTGGAAACCAAGCACCTTGAGCAGTCTGTGCCCGCTGGGGGCGGTGCAAGAAGGCACGGTCCACCTTGGGTGAATTTCTGCATTATCTCAAAGGAGAAGACAGTCTTATAAAAAATAAAAATAAAAAAAATTTTTAATGTATACTTTTGACAGAGAGACCATGAGCGGGGAGGGGCAGAGAGAGAGGGAGACACAGAATCCGAAGCAGGCTCCAGGCTCTAGGCTGTCAGCACAGAGCCCGATGCGGGGCTCGAACTCAGGGACCGCGAGATCATGACCTGGGCCGAAGTTGGACGCTCAACTGACTGAGCCACCCAGGCCCCCCAGTCTTATAAAAAATTTAAAACCACACACACACACACACACGCGCGCGCGCGCGCGTGCGCGCCTGAGTGGCTCAGTTGGCTGAGCTTCCAACTTTGGCTCAAGTCATGATCTCGAGGTCTTTGAGTTCGAGCCCCGCCTCGGGCTCTGTGCTAACAGCTCAGAGCCTGGAGCCTGCTTCGGATTCTGTTGTCTCCCTCTCTCTCTGCCCCGCCCCCATTTGCGCTCTGTCTCTCCCTTTCTCTCAAAAATGAATGAACGTTAAAACACACACACACACACACACACACACACCAAAAACCTGGAGCGCCTAAAATCAGTATGTAGTAAGAAGAGATTAATTTCTCATCAAGTAATTTATTCAGTAAAAAATGAGGCTATTACCAAAAGCTTGTTTATTTTCTGCCCTGCTAAAAAAAATAATCACTAACCGTACAAATGTGGCTCTAAGTCTTTCTGATCACATTCTAGGACCTGTTTGGGTAACAGAATTGAAAGAATCTTTTCAAAGCTCCAGAACTCCACTCATTCCCCCTAAATCGCACACTACAGAGATCTATTCTTTACCAATACTTTCGAGGGGCTCCTTGCTCCCTGAAACCCATCCTCAGAAACTGTAAGTTTAAGAATTCATGCAGCACCATGTAGTATTCCAAAATGGTTTACTGCTTCCCATTAATAAAAGATAATATCAAATTCCCTATAGGAAGTAACACATTCATCTTTTTTTTTTGAAAAAAAATTTTTTTTTAACATTTTATTTATTTTTGAGACAGGGAGAGACAGAGCATGAACGGGGGAGGGTCAGAGAGAGGGCCACACAGAATCCGAAACAGGCTCCAGGCTCTGAGCTGTCAGCACAGAGCCCGACGCGGGGCTCGAACTCCCGGACCGCGAGATCATGACCTGAGCCGAAGTCGGCTGCTTAACCGACTGAGCCACCCAGGCGCCCCTGAAAAAAATTTTTTAATTAGCTCTATGTGGGGCTTGAATTCATGACCCCAAGATCAAGAGTTGCATGCTCTACTGAGCCAGCCAGGTACCCCACATTCATCTTTCTTTCCAACCTTCTGATTTCCACTAAAATCTTTAACCAAGGAAAAATCATTAAAAATCTTTAAAGCTGTTGCCTGGATCCAGTCTGACTGTACGACCTTTTAAATGTGAAGACATGACAATTAGAAGAAAACAGGTTTTAGAGGCTGGTGATCTTGGGCTGACCACTGGTTCTAAGTTGTTTTTTTCCTTTTTTTTCAAGTTTAAGAGGGAGGGAGAGAGAGACAGAGAATGAGATCACGACCTGAGCCAAAACCAAGAGTTGGACGCTTAACCAACTGAGCCACTCAGGTGCCCCCTAAGTTATTTGTTGTGTAACTCTTTTTTTTTTTTTTTAAATTTTTTTTTTCCAACGTTTTTTATTTATTTTTGGGACAGAGAGAGACAGACAGAGCATGAACGGGGGAGGGGCAGAGAGAGGGAGACACAGAATCGGAAACAGGCTCCAGGCTCCGAGCCATCAGCCCAGAGCCCGACGCGGGGCTCGAACTCACGGACCGCGAGATTGTGACCTGGCTGAAGTCGGACGCTTAACCGACTGCGCCACCCAGGCGCCCCTGTTGTGTAACTCTTTACCTAATTTTTCTGAGCCTGCTTTCTCACCTGTAAAATGAATATATTACCCGATAGGGAGCTACTTGGAAGACAAGCAGTAAATCTAACACCAAAAAGGCTGAATTAAGACCTTTAGAGACCCGTTATCATCAGGACTCTGGTGCCAGAATCAGTCAGGATATTAGTAGAGAACAGAGAACACACTTGAACTAGGTAACTTGACGAAGGTTTAATAAAGGGACTATTTACAAAGATGTGAGCAAAGTTCAGGGGAACCAACAAGGAATAATGGAATGATCCAGAGCTAGTAAGGGAATAATCCTTTCCCTAGATTTGAAGGGGCAAAGTGACGGAGCTAGAAGCTAGAGAGGGCTTCTGAACAGGAGTCGTGGCCTTTGGTAGAGGGTCACAGACGACCCATGTGACCTGGGGATGAGGAAGCCTGGTGAATAAATACCCTGACCGTCCTCTCCTCATGCCTTTTGATCTTGAAGGTATTACAAATTGGATCAACACAACCTGAAGTCAGAGGGCAAAGGACCCTGTCAGTGCAGTCCGTGTGGGCCAAGCCCTCCCGGGGCACAGAACGGGATGGGAGCGGCTCTGAAGGGGACACAGAAGACACCCTCCACCACCTGTGCCGCAGCATAATTCAAGCCAATTAACTATCATACACAAAACTTGTATATATGCTGAAAACGAAATTACTTCTTTCTAGAATTTCTAATTGTAAAATGAGAATACTAAGCAGATTTCTTCTCAGTCTTTTTGGTGTCCCTACTTTGCTGGTGCCTTAAGCACATGCCTAGATGGCCTCATGGCCGCCCTGCGTGTGGCACCTGGACAAGAGAGCCTCAAGAAACGGGAACTGGCAAGTGTCAGGTTAACTCCTGAATGCTGACTGATCCAGAATGAATTTAGAAGGACTCTTAGGATTTTTCTGTTTAGGTCTTAGTCATTAAGGAATTCAGAAACTGGATTTTCTTAGACTCAAAAAATCCCATGATAGCAAAACTTCTTATAATCCTAGTGAATGATAGGAAACGCTTATAATTTCTTATTGAAGAGAATAAAAGAAATCAGGACATCAATTTCACATTGACATTTTTATTAACGCCAACTGTTTTTTAATTATTATTTTTTTAAAACAATAGCACAAAAATGTTTCAAGGAAGCAGTCTCACAATCTGATGACCTTCTGAAATACAGTTAAGCCACACCAAATATGAATTCCTGTTAATAACACAAAAAATATTTTTAAAAAGAAAAATAAAAAGAAAAGGCAAAAGGGAAGAAAAGAAAAAAGGTAGGGCCAGAGAAAAGGAAAGAGGTTTAGAGTTAAAACTCGCTGGATTAGTTAGGTGAGGCTTGTTAGTAGGATACACTGTTAAAGCGAAGAGTGGCACACAGGCTTACAGTTTTTGTTTGAACCAGTTACCACTAATATGCAGCCCCTGCAGCAGTTACCACGGACTTCTTACATGTCCAGAATGAACCAGGAGAAGCCAGTGTTGACACTGTTGGAAAGAGGCTTAACAGTTGGCCTGTCAGACAACTAAGACCGCTGTTAGCAGAGTAACTCCTTCAGGATGGCCTGGCTGAAAACCCTTTCATCTCTATGTCTCACCTATATGCATTTCAGGGTTCTTAAAAGTTATCTTAAAAAAGAAAGAAAAAATAATGTATATCAGTTTCTCTTATTTAATGTGGCTATAAAAGATGTTTCCTTATTATTTCTTTATCTCTAAGAAGGACACCGGGGGTGGGGTGGGTGGGGGGTGGGGGGGTGGAGGAGGTTGGGGGTGGAACTAGGAGGAGGAAAAACCCAGACCAGGATAGGTTTGGTTTTTTTAACTTTTTTTTTTTTTTTTTTTTTTTGGCCAAGGGGGTCACACAGAAGGGAAGGCAAGGAGGAAAACTACAATCCTTGGTTCAGATTGAGTTATGCAGGAAAATATATCTTCCTGATCAGTCCCCATGCCCAAAAAAAAAAAAAAAAAAACAACAAAAAAACCAAAAAACCAAAACCCCAAAAACAAAAAAACCAAAAAACACTTGGAATTATGCACAGACTCTATGTTATACCAGCTATCAGCCTTTCACGTTTAACCATTCCCAGAGCAATGGACACTACCCTTGGCTTGTAGGCTGCTCGCAGAACCCACTTCACAAAAAATCTTCTTCACCCAGAAGCCTCTAGTTTCCTTTTGGTAGGTTATAAAAACAGAACATCTGTCATTAACAGGAGAGTGTTAAATACTTTTAACCACTGACAAGGCTTCAGGAAGTTTCACAGTTTCGTTATGCTCTATTTTATTACTATCATATTTACATTTTTTATTTTTTATTTTTATTTATTTACTTATTTTTTTGCTGAATTGCTGATTTTCCTTTTTCAATAGAATTTAATTCTGGAGTGTGAGCAGGAACCAGTTAACTACATTCATCGTCCAACCCCCACTGGTTTGAAAGAAGACTCCAAATTCTCGGCATATGAATCAGCTGTTCGGTAGCCCCACCTCATCCCTGCAGCCAAGCAGCAGAACCGCGGTGGCGGCGCTCAGGGTTCACGCCGTAGGTGGCGAGGCCTTTCGCTGAAGGAGGTACTGGTGAATGCTCTCAGCATCTCGCTTTAGCCAAGCAGCATTCAGCAGGATATTTTCACAACACTGCTGGATGGTGCGCTCAGCTGAAGGAGCTGGGTGGCTCTCGAAGAAAGCCTGGTATAAAACAACCCAGAAGGTAGGATCATTACTAGCAATGGTACGAAGTTAGAAGTATCACAGGTCATGAGAAGTTACCCACTGTTCTGTAAAGGATTCAAAAGCTTTAATCGTGAAAATTTACCGCTGCTACTCCCAGGCTAAAAGAAAACAAAGCAGCCCCTTAGACCTGCATACAGGAATTCTTCTCCAAATACATGCTTCAAATCTAATCAAAAGGTAACAAAGAGGCAGAACCTCTGGCCTGTCTTTTAGGTTCATTATCTAGTGGTTAATGTAGGGCTTTGGAATTAGGTTGGGACTCAAATCTCGGTTCGGTCATGTATTAGCCTGTGAGTTTGAGTACATTAATCATTCTGTTTTCTCATTGGTAAGAAACTATTTAGTCCAGAAGTTTAAGAGAAAATCCATAAAAACTGTTAGCACAATACTTGGCAGGCAGAGTCCTTAAGGACGCACACATTCCGGCTGCTTCAAACAAAGATTAATTTGTGAAGGCGATAAGACCACAAAGATTAAATTGCTGCTCCACAGACTCACATCTTTCATACAACAAAACATTTCTGAGTTTATTATAATTTATCCAAAGCTTATTGATTAAAGATTCAACAAACTATGTTCCAATGAAGTATACCAAGATTCATAGTAAACAGAGCAACTCTTAAATACCAACCAACGAAAGGATAGGGGTCTTTACTTTGAACCAGTCGTCACAGGTGTAAAGGAAAGAATGACTAATTCATCAGATTAAGTCTAGAACTTTTGGAAATCAATAACCTCGTTCACACAAACAACAACGGCGCCTTCGCTGAGGCTCGTTCTTGGGGCTGGGTTCTTAGGGCCCAAGTACAATACAGAACTGCCCCTCATTCCATCTCCACAAATAGCACCACTATTTACATATAAGAAACCCAGGAATTATCATTGATTCTTCCTTCTTCCTCTGCCAGGTACATTCACAACACAGAGAAGCCAATCAGTAAATATTTGTTGAATTAAAGATTAACAAACCCAAGCCCTTGAATTTCATAACTCCATCTCCTGAAAGCTACTCTATCATTCTTGCTTGCAGTCAGCATCCCAAAATGTTTCTCTTTCCCATACTGCAGCCAGACTGAAATTTTTATGGTACAAATCACATCAACTCACTCCCCTGTTGACAAGCAGTTCAAGGGCTTTGCACTCTTAGGAAAATTCATATGGCCTCCAAGGCCCTCCAGTCTGGCCTCTACCTATCTTCCCGGTCTCAGCTTGGCCACTCACTGCCTTTCCCCTCCAAACCACGTATATGTACTTCTCCTTCAGAGTACTTCTATCCTTTACGGTAAAGTAACTGTTTCCACAGCATACAATGTAAGTTAAATGAAGGCAGAGACCAAGTCTTTCACTGTTTTCTCAAGACCTGAAACCTTAAAATTCCAAACAATGGCTCACAGAGTGAGTGAAACAACACAACAGCCCTCAGAGCCTCCACATTCACACCTCGTAACCCCACTGCCTTCAAGAAGTAAAGGTAAAAGTGACACTTCAAAAATAACTTCACAATTAAATCCAATGGAAGGCTTAACATTAAGATTTCCCTCATCAGTGCAGATCTGTTCCTCAAATGCTGAACGTTACCACTAAACTGAAGATTCTCCTTTGTAAGGGCTAAGAGGAGATTCCTTGCATAGCCATCTTGTCTCCTCGCGCACAGGACAGACCTATGAAGGTTGTTATTAGAAAGGAAAAAAAGAACCATTATCAAGGACCTACTACTCTGTTCCAGTCCCACTACATTACTTAAATAACAATCTTATCATCATTCCATTTTATGGATGAGGAGACAGGCTCACAGGGATTAAAAAACTTACTTGAAGTCCCATAGCTAACATAGGGCAGAGCACAGATTTATACTCAGATCGACTGATTCCAAGTTCCACCACGTTCCTTCAACCATATTGCAAAGCGCTCAAAGATGATTCCAACCCTAAATTCTTCAAGCATTAAAGACACAACCCAAGCTGTCTTCTTCCAAGCAAAAACAAGGATAAATACAGCATTACCCCAACATCGTATCATTACAATTTGGCTCATTAGTGTTTTTACTTACTAGATTGAAAAGTAAAAAGGAAACAGTACTTTGCTTACCTTAACCTCTCCAGCCATTTTATCAACTGCAAATCCCTCAACTGATAGCTGAAAAAACAATGGTTTAAATAGTAAATGTAACTAAAAGACGCTAGGAACAAACTTCCATTTACCTAAAAACCAAATCATTTTATATTCTCCCAACTTCAGAATATTCTAGAAGGTGCAGGATGGGTGATGGAGAAGCCCTTTTTTTTTTTTTCAACGTTTTTTTTAATTTATTTTTGGGACAGAGAGAGACAGAGCATGAACAGGGGAGGGGCAGAGAGAGAGGGAGACACAGAATCGGAAACAGGCTCCAGGCTCCGAGCCATCAGCCCAGAGCCTGACGCGGGGCTCGAACTCACAGACCGCGAGATCGTGACCTGGCTGAAGTTGGACGCTTAACCGACTGCGCCACCCAGGCGCCCCGGAGAAGCCCTTTAATAAAGCTAATAATTATTTAAGGAACTTCTGTGGTTTTTTTTGGAAGAAACCCTTAAAGAGCAAAGACTATAGGCCTAGTGAATCAGGGATGTCTCTAAATAACATCTATGATAAGCAAGCTACTCAAAATAAAAATCTTCACACACCTTTATTAGTCTGGATATTAAGAATCCTCCCTGGTATCGATTATAAAGTTCTTCCCAGTTGTCTTTTATAAACTTCCAAGCAGCCTTCCTTCCATGCTTGCTGCCTCCTGCCACTCCACCAATTACTGACACAGTGTCCTGTGGGCGTACCTCTTCCTAGAAATAGAAAGAGAACGAAAAGTCTACTGTACTCAAAACATCTTCTGGTGCCAGAAAGGGCAAATGCTGTTGAGGTACCCAAGTAATCACACTGAAGACCCTCATTCCTTATTTTAGGAATAACTGGCATCAGAAAGCTTCCTAAACATCAGCCAAATTGAGAATGAGGCACTGAGACAGGTAAAAACAGGCTGCTGAATAGATGTTTGCTTGGGTTCCTACAGGGTAAAGAAAGGAAGAGACAGAAAGTAGGCACAGGGGTAAGATAAGTAGGCTTGCCAGTTTATTCCTGCTTCCAACTATCCCGATTCCCACCATTAGAGGCAGATATAGATAGAGGTCAGTAACAAAAGCCCATTCCATTTCCCCCAGACTAAGAGGAAGGGGTTAAAGCAGATCAAGAGAATACTGAATCAAAGACAGCTGCCACAGATTGATAGGTTACAATTCCCTCTAAAAGCAGTTTTCATTGTAACTTACTGAAAGTGCAAACGTGAGGACTTTTTGAATCAATTCAGGTGAAAGAGTGGCCCCAAGGACCCTTTCAATTCGGTTTTTCTCTTCCTGCATATCTGCTTGTTTGTGAAGCTATAGTGAAAAAATACAGATCGAGATAGTTAACTGTCCCCTGGAAGTCAGACACATGCTTATATGAGCTTCTCCCCCAGTAAGGTGAAACTTCTGTTCTATATTCTCATTGGCTAGGCGCGCAGGGCATAAAATTAACAGAAGATAAAACTTTACAGGATGTTCAGGCACTAAATTTGTGATTTGCCATTATAGTAAGTCACTAAATGTAAGTGAGTACTATGTGAATGGCTGGTCATCAGTTCTGAGCAGTTTCAATTCAAGATCTGAGGGGTATGATGTCTGACTAATGTTCTGTGTTAAATGAACAAACTGATGATTGCCAATACCATTGAAGGTCATCAATTTAATTTCTAATAGTCAAAAATGTATGTTAATATTAACGATGGTCTCTGATCAGTGGGATTCTGTATCATCAAGTTTTTCAACTGCAAAAGCATCGCATGCTGAATGCAGGAAATTAGGAAAATGAGAAGCATAAAGAAAAAATTAAATTATTACAATATGTACATTACCAAATTGGACATCAGATCATCTTATACCTATTTTGTGACCTTTTTAAACATTTCAAATTACAGGTAAGTATTTTCTTTATACTTTTCTAGTCTCTAAATCTTCCACAGTGATTATACCGAGTCTTTTTTCCACCGTCAGAAACAAAACATTATGCATACAAAAATTACAAGCATATATGAGATATCTCTCCAAGACAACTTAATCGATAGACTCTGTTGGTTTTTCTCACTGAAGGTTTTACACTGACCAGTGTCCGCACACCCCATCACAGGCCCCCATTTCCTCTTCTTTTCCTTTGATTTCTTTTGAGCAGCAGTGTAGTAAAATAGATAGAAGTCAGGAGACCTGGGTTCTAGTCCTGGTTTTGTGTCTAACTAGCTGTGTGACCTTGACTAAGTCCTTAACCTCTTTGGATCTCAGTTTCCCCTTGTGTAAAATGAGTGGGGTGGAGAGATAATTTCTAAGGTCCTTTTCAGCTCCAGGACTCAAGGTCTGAACTCTGGCTTTCAAGAAGCATGGTTTTCCCCAAGGAGAACCTGTTAAACTAGTCCACTAGATGGCACCACAACACCACATTCCAAATATACTTTGAAATCAAAGTTCTTTATTAGCGGGCCTCATTATTCCTAAATTACCAACAGAAGACAATGCTCCTCATCTCCCATCAACTGGTTTCTTGAAGAAACCTAATTTGGCCTTCATTAGAGCTCTTTCGATAGTAAATCAGAATTATAGTCAGCTCCCTTACATTAAATAGATGCCAACACTTATTAAATATACATACTAGAATAAATTCTTAAAAGTGTGCTATGACATGAAAATGTCAAGGTATCTGTCATGAAAATTTCAGAACCCCTATTTTGTTCCACACTGCTATGGAAAAGACAAAACCCACAAATATCTGATTTCATATGCAAAGAAATACAGGATTCATAGTGCACAGTTTCACAGAATATTAAGACTGAGAAGGGACCTCAATGTCATTTAATTGAAAGTTAAGTTAAACCCAAAGTATAATTTTGATATTATTAGAAAGGAAACTCTTGTCCAAGATCAGTAAAGTGGCACATTTTGAGTTTCTTAAAGTTTACATTTTTCAAAATATTTTAATCATTTAAAAAATATGATTTGGGGGCGCCTGGGTGGCTCAGTCGGTTGAGCATCTGACTTCTGCTCAGGTCATGATCTCGCGGTCCCTGAGTTCGAGCCCTGTGTCGGGCTCTGTGTTGACAGCTCAGAGCCTGGAGCCTGCTTCGGATTCTGTGTCTCCCTCTCTCTCTGCCCCTCCCCTGCTCATGCTCATGCTCGCTCTCTCTCTCAAAAATAAATAAACATTAAAAAAAAAACCAAGGATTTGTTTAAAATGAAATACTAGAAATTGGATTTGCAATTTTGATCTACTTGAGGTCAGAAAAGTGTTCTTAATCCATTAAAGATGGAAGTAGCAAAGCACATCCCATTCCTGTTCTGTTGGTTCCCACTAAGAGCAGGTCTTTAAACGAATGGGCTTTGCAGATTTGACATGTAATTTGGGTATTTAGACACATTTTGCACATTTTATTCGATGGTAATAAGTACATTCAGCTCCCCCTACCTGTCAAGTGATTTCTTAGATTGACAACCGCATGGACAGGGACTGGAAAAGTACAGTATCTGTATTAGAGTTTAATTACATGCCAACCCTCTGGGGAAACTACAGAGGCTACGCAGGCAAGTCAATTAATTTCCTGTCCATTCATAAGAGGCACTGACATAACTCAAACCCTGGAGACACCTGATTCTCTCTCCCCTAAGCACAGACACAAACCTTTTCTTCAAAATGGGAAGGATCCTATGTAAGTTTACACAGAAGGGAAAATTTTAAGAGCTTGACTTGTTAATCAAAATGAACACTTCATTTTTTGGTTTAAGATACATAAACTTAGAAATTAAAAAAAGTGAGAACACTAGATGACTTCTGGCATTGTATTGGTAGTACACGTGAACAGACATGATATCTCTCTCCCATAGTTTCTTAATATTTGCCTGTCTGCAACATGCATATCTACATATATTTCTTTCGCCAGGACTTTTTTTTTTTTTTAACCACTTAAAGCTTGTACTGTGTCAATCCAAGTTTAACAGCAGAAGATGGAAACCCTTTCCGAATGTACTCACCTTTAGCATAATGTCTAAGGTAGTGCCATCACCATGCTTCAAAACGGTCAGATAAACCTACAAGAGAATACAGGAACGACAAAGAAGGCATCTGATTAAATGTATCTTGTTCCAAATATTCTAATGTTAAGGCAGAAAGCAAGTCAACACGATTGTACACAGCTGTGTGTGGATGTTACGTACAAACTGTGCGACAAAGAGCTTCGGAGCCCATACTGAAAGCCAGACAGGGAGACGGCATGCACACCGGCTCTCTCAGGGGAATGTGCACAGATAATCAGCTTTAAGCACAGTGTAGTCTGAGAAACTTGAAACAAACGAGAAGCTGGCTACAAACCACCTAAATGGCACATATTAACACAGAGTCAGACACAATGTGTGGGTCAGTGTCTAGGTCATTTCTGGTTACCATTAAATACATCCCACACTGTGTGCAGAATGATGCAGTCATCTAGAAATCAAGGTTATTTATCATGAAAACCTACAGGACTCCTCAGATCAGCGGAGAGAATCTGTTTCCCTTCCACGTGGTCCTTAAACCGACGGCGGGCTTCTTCTAATGTTGCCTTATGTCCTGCTTTTCCTAGTTTGCCCAGAACCAAGCCCCTCAGGAGTGCATCTAGATGACCTGATGAAGAAGTAAAAGAGACACAACACTGCTTAAAAATCCCATTTTCACAAATATGCTACTTGGATATCTTATACCATGTCTGCCATCTTGAACAAACACAATCAATTACCCTAGTATTTGAGAGGACACTGATTTATACTGTTCAAATCACAAGAGTGAAATGAAGTGCTAATAAACACGCTAGACAAGCAAATAAATTTGCTGACTTTGTCTACAAATGCCAATGATCTGAATTGACTAAAAGTTCACTCCGTCTAGGTAATTACATTGCTAAGGATTATATGTGAAAGAAACAGGCTTAGATCATGCAGTTTTGACCCAAGATTCAGAAAAAAGGCCACATACTGAACTAGTACGCTGTGTATAACCAATTGAAACCTGAGATTTTTAAAAATCGAAATCTGATGGATCGGTTTACTCCAATAAGCACATAAAGAGATGTTCAACTTTGGTCATTAGGGAAACGCAAATCAAAACCACTATGAGATCTGCTTCACACCCACCAGGATGACTCAAAAAGACAGACAATAACAAGCACTGTCAAGGACGCGGAGATGTTAGAACCCTCATACGCTGCTGGCGGGAACATAAAATGTTGTGACCACTTGGAAAAACAGTCTGGCTATTCCTAGAGAGGTTAAACATGGGGTTACCGTATGATCCGGCAAGTCCACGCAATAGAAACGGAGGTGTTACGTCCACAAAAATTTGTACACACATGTTCACAGCAGTATTCACAACTGTCGAAAAGTAGAAACCATCCAAACACCCACCAAGTGATGAAAACACAAAATGTGGTACATCCATACAGTAGAATACTATTCAGCTATAAGAGGATGCGGTACTGACAGACACTGCAACACGGATGAACCTTAGCAACATTGTGCTAAGTGAAAAAAGTGAGACACAAAAGGCTACACGGGGTATGATTCCATTTACAGGAAGTGCCCAGAGTAGGCAAATCCATAGAGACAGACAGCAGATTAGTGGTTACCAGGGATCGGGATTGCCAGGGGATGGGGAGTGACTGCCATGGGTATGGAGTTTCTTTTGAGGCTAAAGAAGTTATTCTGGAATTGGATGGTGGTGACGGGTGTGCAATGCTGTGAACAAACTAAAAAAGACTGAGTTGTATACTTTAAACGGTACATTTTATTATATACTATGTCTTAAAAAAAAAAAAAAAAGTTAACACTAGCAATGATGGATTGCAATACCAAAACAGCTAAGTTGTGGTACATACAATGAAATACCACTAAGCAATAAAATGGAATGAACACCCTGGATGTATCTCTAGCACATTATATTGAAAGAAGCCAGATGTAAGAGCAGGAAAAATATATTAGGATTCCATTTACATAAAGTTCTAGAAGAGATAATATTAATCTAGGGTGAAAAAAGGCAGAATAGTGTTAGCCTGGAGGGGATGGATAGGGGAACCGGCCTGGCAAGGATTGACTGGGAAGAGGCCCGAGGCAACCTCTTCAGTGTATTTTTTGTCAAAAGTCGCTGAGTTGTAACATTAAATTTTTTTTTAATGTTTATTTATTTTGGAGAGAGCAGGGGAGGGGCAGAGAGAAAGAGAGAGAGAGAGAGAGAGAGAGAGAGAGAGAGAGAGAGAGAGAATGAATGAATGAATATCCGGAGCAGGCTCCAGGCTCTGAGCTGTCAGGATAGATCCCGACCCAGTGCTCGAACCCATGAACTGCAAGATCATGACCTGAGCTGAAGCTGGATGCCTAACTGACTGAGCTACCCAGGCACCCCAAGAAATGTAACATTGAATTGTGCATTTTGCTACATTTAAATTATAACTCAGTAAAAAAATAAGTCCAAGAAAACAATAGGAGATCAATACATAACACAACAGGACACTAGTGAGGTTCTTAGAAGAACCAATTTGTAATTCTGACTCTGGTACTCACTTGCTGTGTGACACAAGGGAATGTTTTATTATTTTGCTGTTTGATTCTTCTATCTATAAAACTAGAAAACTAAAGATATTCTCCCTATTTCATTAAGGTGTTTTTGAGCCGTGAAAGAGAAGTACAACATCCACCAGTCTGCGTGGATCTGACCCCACACACCCTCTCATGTTTTGTTTCTAGGGCTCTGTGCTCCTGTCTAAAGCACACTCCTCCGTTGGGTCCCGACTCCTCTCCATCGCTTGGCCATCGCTCCAGGAATTAGCCCCCGTCTCTTTCACATCACGGATTTTTCTATCACTACTCTAGCATTGTCATCAGCACAAAAACATGTTACAAAATCTCCCTCTTTATTAAAAAAAAAAAAATATGCCTCCACTGACTCTACATCTCTCCCCAGACTATCCCCTTTTCTCTGATTGCCTTTTCAGCAAAAACTCCTTGAAGAAGTTGTCTGAATGTGGGGCGCCTGGGGGGTGGCTCAGTCGGTTAAGCGTCTGACTTCGGCTCGGGTCATATCTCACGGTTCTTGAGTTCAAGCCCCACATCCAGCTCTGTGCTGACAGCTCAGAGCCTGGAGCCTGCTTCCGATCCCGTGTCTCCCTCTCTCTCTCTGCCCCTCCCTTGCTCATGCTCTGTCTCTCTCTCCCAAAAATAAACATTAAAAATTAAAAAAAAAAAAAGTTGTCTGAATGTGCCCTTTGCTTACCCCCTCCCGCTCTGGAGGACCACTAGTGCTCTCCACCGCTCCACAGAACTTGCTGATGGCCTCACCAACCCCCCTCATCTCGCCGGACTCAGAGCACCAGCCGTCACAGTGGGTAACGCTCCTTCTGCACTGCTTCTTAAGACGTCTGGAACATCTCCTCCCTCCTGACTCTCCCACCTCAGTGGCCAGTCAGTCTCCCTTGCGGACTCCTCGTCTTCCACTCAATCTCCAAATCTTGGCCTGGCCTCGGACCTAGCCCTCAGACCTCTTTTGTCCGCCTACACTCAGGCCCTGCGTGATCTCGTCCAGTCTCATGGCTGTAAACACCATCTACACACTAAATGCATTTATTCAGCCTAGACCTCTAGGCTTGACTCTCCACCTGGATGTCTAAGTTGACATGTCCAACACCCAGCTCCTGATTCCCTCTGTTCCCAGCCCACTTCTACGGCCATCCTGTTCTGTATCTGGCAAGGTCACCCCTCCGGTCCTCAGGCCAGAACGTGGTGGCTCCTCCTTCTTCCCCTTGCAGTCAGTCCACCACCAAATAGGTTCAGTTCTACCTTCAAAACACGCCCAGAATCTACCACATGCAAGTGTCAGCTGCACCCGGCACCTCAACTGGATTACTCGAACAGCTCTGTAAGGTCTCCCTGCTCCTGTCTCTTGCCTCTCCACTCGTCTGGGTCCCACACAACTGAGTACGTCAAGTCACGTTCTTGTGCATCAGCTCTCAAGTCACTTTCTCATATCACTAACTGTGAAAGTCGAAAATGTACTAGGTCCCACAGGTCCTATAGGAGCTGCACCGCTTCCCACTCTGTCCCCCTCACTTACTCCGTCCTGATGTAACTAGCCTCCTTGTTATTGCTCGAACAACCCGAGCCTGCTCCTGCTGCAGATCTCCTGCACTGGCTGTTCCCTGTCTGGACCATTTCCCTCTAGATGGCCTCACAGCTCTCTCTCAGGTCTCTGCTTATGCTCATATTATCACTTCATCATGAGTGACTGTTGCCCTGACCAGGCTAGGGCGTAGCGGCCTACCACTCTTTATCTACCTTACCTAACTTTATTTTTCTTCATGATACTCGTTGCCACCTAAATTATCGTATGTTCAATGGTTTGCTGTGTCTCCCACTAGAATGTAAGCCACACAGGGCAAAGCTTTCTTCACTGCTGTACCACCAGCTCCCAGAATAGTACCTGGTATTTACTAGGTGCATAAATATTTGTTGAATCCACAAGGGGAAAACATAGAGCTCTAGGTAATTGTTACTGTTGTTCTTATTGCAAAAGACTCTGAGATCAAGACTGCCAGGATGAAATACCACCTTTAGTTATTTGCAGATGGTAGAAAACAATTATATATAAAACCACAAGATCACCATTCCCAACATATGATGACGGCAAAAGAGTAAATATACAATTATGGAAATAATCAGAGGAGAGAACACATGTAGAATGTCAGTAACTTCCTTAATTCACTTAATGTCTCTCGGTATCCTTCCGAGTTGTACACATAAGGTGCCTGATAGTTATGGCAATAATAAATAAAATCATCTAAAATTCCCTTTAGCTTTTCTTGACTATAGACAGGCTTTTGGAACGCTGTAAAAGGCCTCTATTTCCACCATTTGTGTTGTTTACGAATCGTATTTAACAGTGAATACACATGACCACCACTGTTTTTATGTTGGTGACCCATGTAACTTCACCAATAAACTTAAAAGACCTAAGATTTAATTTCTGGGGAGCTGAAAACATAGTAACACCCAACAGATACCACGATGCTACCGGTACTGTTAACCACAGCTGAGTAAAAAGGGTCCAATTCCTCATCAATTCTTTCCCCATTCCATGCATCCATTACCTTCTCCAGGTTTGGGGTCCCAGCCTAGTCTCTCCCCTATGGGTGAAAAGACATCTTTCACAAACTCCTGGATTTCCTCATAGAAGTCTGTGTGGGACAAGAGAGTTGAGAGAATCCCCAGGTTACAGCTCAGGTCGCTCCATACAGTATAATTGGGCTCATTCACAAAAGCCTCCATGACTTTTAGAACCTCTACAGTGCTAATGATTCCAGCTCGAGCCTGGGATAGGAAAAAACATAAATTAATCTAGTCTTCAGACAAAAACAAAACAAAGAAACACAAGCATGCATTTTCAGCATTATCTACTGCTAGTCAGTCATTTCTTTGGTTGAAAGAACACAGGGGATTATGAGAATAAACCTCCTATCATGACAATATCCCTTATTTACTTTTTGTTATTTGTGAGAGAGCAACTTAGGTACACTTTGTTTGGTGACAGGTGGTATAGCTACACTTGTGGTGAGCACGGCATGAGGCGCAGACACGTGGAATCACTATGCTGTCCACCTGAAACTGATGTAACACTGTGCATCAACTATACTTCAATGAGAAAGAAAGCAAGGGAAAAAAAAGAAAGCAAGAAGGAGAGCCGTTAACTTCCTATTTCTATCCAGTGTCTGGGGCCTTGGCTTTGTTTTTATTTTTAAAATTCTCATACTTTCAGAAAAGACACAACAATAGTTAGGGCTTTGGTTTTTGACAGAGGCTCTTTCAAAGCTGGACCTGCCAACTGTGTCAACTTCAGTCTGTCCTTTACTCATTTGTGAAAGAAGGCAAACTGGAAGGCCTTTCAGAATTAACTAACAGAGCTAGGAAAAGGAACTCGTGTTACAGCAGCCAACTGCACAAATACACCACTCTCCTGGGACAGGTCTCTCTCAGCAATGAGATCAGCAGATGTGAGGTTTTGTGCATCAGTGCTAATCTGTGTTTATACAAAGGAGGAATCCAAAAACCAGTTACTGCAGAAGGGAGGGAAAACTCAAGTCCACTTTAAAAGAATAGTAGGAGGAATCTGACAATTTTATCACAGACATCTGGAAATTATCTAACCTATGTTGGAGTCATAAAGATAATACTACTAATTGTTGATTTAAATCCTTTCTGGAACAAAGCCAAAAGAAATATAATCCTTTTTTTTTTTTAAAGTAGGCTCCACGCCCAATGTGGGGCTTGAACTCATGACCCTGAGATGAAGAGTCGGATGCTCTCCTGACGCAGCCGCCCAGATACCCCACATAAATATAATTCTAAAGCTAACGGACTATTATTTGAGTAGTAATGGAATGTTAAAAAATTCTAGATGTTTCCAGCCAAGTACAATCACTATTTTAGAAAAATATAAATTATTCTGAATTATTAAAAAAAAAACAAACAAACATCAATAGGGAAATTTCTTCAAGGCTCATACCTATTTCTACCGAAAAGAATTTTTGCCTTACGAAGGATAGTTTTCATTGCAAAAAGCTGGCTTAGGAGTAGTGACATGGGATTTGTTTCCGGTAAATTATATAGGTTCAATCTTGTCATGTTAATTAATAATTAGTCATTTGTTCTAGTCCCAAAAGGTGTTCAACCTTCAGGAAGAGCCATATTCTTCTAATTATGTTTCAGTCAGATACTCCAGGAAAAACAAAATCCTTTAATCAACAAAATCCATTATACTACTTGAGAGAGGCTCACCAAGGAGAAGAGGTCATTTTGTAATCCAAGTCGATCCACAGGGGGCAGAGAAAGGTCACGAATGCCAGGTAATAAACTTTCCAGCATGGCTGAGCTGTACTGGGTCCGATAAAACCCAACTGTTCCCAGGTTTAACTGAAAAGATACCCAATGGACATTATTAATTAAACAGTTCCATTTGTTTTGTTTGTTAATTTTTAATTTTAGTGTTTGTTTATTTGAGAGCGAGAGCACAAGCAGGGGAGGGGCAGAGAGAGGGAGAGAGGGAGAGAGGGAGAGAGAGAGGGAGAGAGAGAGAGAGAGAGAGAGAGAGAGAGAGAGAGAGAGAGAGGAAGACACAGAATCTGAAGCAGACTCCAGGCTCTGAGCTGTCAGCACAGAGCCCAACGCAGGGCTTGAACTCATGAACCATGAGATCATGACCTGAGCCGAAGTCGGAGACTTAACTGACTGAGCCACCCAGGCGCCACATCCATTTGTTTTTTAAAGCAGTCTTTTGCAGGTGTGAAAGGAGTTTTGCTTTCAGTATATCTGAGTGAAAACAACAAAGATCACATATGCAGGCAGGGATTAAAATGAAACAACACATAAAGATAGAAAGCGGTTGTCAAAGATGAAAACAGGTGAAAGAAAACAGAAACTTGACATAGTGGGGGACAAAGTGAGAGACAGTAGGAAGGATATGGTTGGGAGGGAGGGAATCACACGGATCGGTTTCTGTCTACTCTCGGTGGATGGTTTTAAGTTCACAGAAAATATTTACTATATGTAAGAACACGGGGACAGTGGAATCTCTGAGGAAGACTAAACCTTTACAAAAAGACTCATCTACTCAGCCCACAGTCTCACCAGAATAGCAATGCTCAGGTCCTAGATTTTAAAGAATTGCATGGACCTTAAAGGTAATTTCATATAATTTGTGGAGTGAGATAATCACGGACTGTTATTCTCTGTAGGCTAATGACCGACAGGCAAAAATATTTTTGATAATATTTATATACCAAATACCTTAAAGGTAAAATAAGGTAGAAGATACAAGTACTTCACTATTTATGTTTTTACTTTTACTACTTACATGTAAGTATTTTTTTAATTTTATTTATTTATTTTGAAAGAAAGAGAGAGTGAGCACGAGCAGGGAAGGAGGGGCAGAGAGAGAGAGGTGGAGAGAGCATCCCAAGCAGCCTCCACACTCAGCACAGAGCCTGATGCAGGACCGATCCCAGAACCATGAGATCATGACCTAAGCTGAAACCAAGAGTTGGATGCTTAACTGACTGAGTCACCCAGGTACGCCTGTGAGTATTTTTTTTAAATCATCTCACGATAATACAACTGCTATTTTATTGATTCCCTCTACCTTTTACTGCAGGAATAATACCTTTATTTATCCAGTTACAATCACAGCATACATAGGTTTTTCTCATTTATAAGAAAAATTTCATATAGCTACATAATCTTCTAGATGTAATTTCAAATGGTAACACAGTATTCTACTGAGTATGTATATGTGTGTATCTGTATTTTTAAAGTTTTTATTTATTTATAATTTATAATTATTTATTTATTTATTTTTATAATTTTTTAAATGTTTATTTTTTGAGAGAGAGAGAGACAGAGTGTGAGCGGGTGAGGGTCAGAGAGAGAAGGAGACATAGAATCCAGAGCAGGCTCCAGGCTGTCAGCACAGAGCTCAATGTGGGGCTCAAACTCACAAACCGTGAGGATCATGACCTAAGCCGAAGTCAGCCGCTTAACCAACTGAGCCACCCAGGCACCTCTTAAAGATTTTATTTTTATGTAATCTCTATACCCAATGTGGGGTGTGAACTCAACCCTGAGATCAAGAGTCTCACACTCTTCTGACGGGAGCCAGCTAGGCACCCCTCCACTGAGTATATTTTTAAAAAATCATATATGTGTATGTGTATACACACACACACACACACACACACACACACACACATACATATACAAAAGTCTGAGATAATGTATAATTCCTATTAGGAACCTATAATTGGGAGAAAAGTTTATAGTAGATACTTTTATTACGAATGGTACAGAGTACAGAATAATGGGAAATAATCTTTACCAACTGTTATTTTTATGAAATGATTTTAAAACACCAGTTACAGGAATTTCACATTTCAGTGACACAAACTCATTATTACATGTGTGGCCTCGCTTGACGATAGCTGTGCATACACAATGACAGCACATCGTGGAGGTTAACATCTTGTTACAATGACAGCGCAGTTGGAAGTTGCAAGACCACAGACCTTTTGATTAATGTGACTTTACACATAATCTACTATTTTTTCCCCTTTGATCATATCCCTTTTTATCTGCTTATGTACCACTCCCTTACCTAAGGGAAGACATCAGATAATATTATTTGAAAATTGGCCCTAAATTTCACACAGGACAGTTTAGTAATGTTTTTGTCTTTGCAAGTCCTCATCTAAACTAAAGCGGAATTTACAGCCGGCCATAAAATGTATAAAGGAAGTGAGAGAAATCAATTCATTTAGGTAAGATAAAAATGGCTAGGCCATTTATGGACTCACCTTTACCCACTGGTCTGGTTTGACATTTTTCAAAACCACATTCATCTCTGGCTTGTCCATCAGAATTTTCAGTTTGGCATGGTTGGGGTCTTCACTAGTAGAGATTGTGATGGGAACCATCCACTGGGGACAGTCTTCTCCTTAAGCAACAGAAGAACAAATAGAAAACTTGAAAAATAATTTGTCATGGGAAGAAATAGAAGGTAAGGTGGAGAGAGAGGACTGGTATCTTACATATGAGCTTGAGTCTGTTAAGCCAATAGCTCATTTTCAATGGTACATAAACTCTTCCATAACCTGAATAATACTAGTATAAAGGAAGAGAGAATTTATTAACAAAAATCACAATAGCCTAAAAGAGAAAAGGAGAACAGTTTATTTAGTGTTTCTTAATTAAAATTCGTGTTAAATTAAAACACAGTGATTTTAATTTAATCATTTCCCTTTATAGAGTAACAGAGACAGTAATAATTTTACTGTAAAAGAAATTTCAAGTAGGTCAAAGTCTTCATATAGCATTTAAAAACATTCTAAGGTACAGTCCTTAACAAGTATACGTAGTGAAGGGTTGACTTAATTTCTTAGACAGGATACATCCTAGAACTGACGGATTCCATCACTAAAAAGTCATAGCTAAAACTCAAAGCTTTTGCAAGGCAGATAACATACCTGTCTTTTAGGGATCCGACAGAAAAACAGACTTTGAATTAAGATGCCAAACAGAAGAGAGTCCTTTGCCCATTGCCCAGTACATTTAACTATAGTTACATTTAACTATTTTACTAAGTTATCTAGTTTTGTGCTATCAGGTTAAACCACAAATTAAAATTTCCTAACAATGGGACACTTCAGGTTTTAATACTGCCTATACTGGTCAGTCACAGAGTATTTGAAAAAAACTGCAAAACCTCTCAGTCCTACGATGCAGATTGTGGGTATGAGGCAGAAAACAGAAACTGTGACCCTTAGGGATTTATTTTGGATAATAACCTTGTCATCTGACTTGTCAGACAGCTTTACTTAAAAAGTAATTCCAAATGCTAAGGAAGGTTAAGGATGAAAGGGTATATACCTCTTAACCCTAGTAGAGTGTGCCCTATTTTGGAACATGAAAAGGATAGGTGATTCTGATATACACCTCCCCCTACTAAGAATTGTTTTAAAGGAGGTGAGAAAGGTACTTTTAATTTCCTGAGCAAAAGAATCTAATGACCTGTAGAAATAATTTGAAAAGCCAGAGTCGAGTGGTAGTTAAGGGTATAAACTCATGGAATCCAACTATTTTGTCTGAATTCCTACTCTTTAACTCATCAGATAGGCGACCTTGGGCAATTTAACTAACCCAGCTATGCCTCAGCTCCTTCATTTGTAGAAAGGAAATAATACTACCTACCCAGTAGGGTTGCTGAAACTATAAAATAAGGGTCAGTGATACTGCCTTAGCACAGTAAATGGTACATGATAACTCTAAATAATCTTTGTGCTTTATTTACTTGTTTACTTACTTAGTATGCCCAAGAATTAAAAAGAAGACAAAGAATTAGCCACCCACACAAATGTGCAGCAAGACTCTTGTAAGGATAGAGACATCGCTTCTTGGGTGTTCCTATCCTTCTTCATTCCTTGTAGCCTCCAATAACATACAGAGACATGGAATTTCAAAAAACTGAAGAATATCAAAACACCACAAATACCTCATGAATCTCCTCTTTTGATTTCCTAGATTTCATTTGTATTTTATTACCATTTCCTTGTTTTTATTTAATCCTATCAAAAATATTAAAAAATATGTAATTACTTCCTGTTAATTGGAACACTACTGGAATGGTGTCCACATTCACTCATCAGCTCCCGCTTACGGCCATTTGCTTACCAGCATATGGTCCACTGGCACAGAACTTTCTTTGGGACAACCTCAATAATCTGTCATCTTCTACCTAAGAAAGCATAAACAAAGGCTATTAATAGTAGTATCAACACTTTTTTTTCCCCTTCTTTTTGGAGGGGCCAACACTTCTGTGACAAAGTAGAAGGTGAAACCAGTACAGCCAAATGTCTCATGAGAACACAAAGTGCAACAGTGAGGAAGAGGACGATAGTATAGAATGGGAGAAAAGGCGCTGTTTCTCATTTAGGCCCCAAAATAACAAGCCTCTAAATAAAAGGCCATGTTCTATGTAATACGGCCCCTCAGAAGGGTTATGTATACAGACAAGAACTTTAAAATGTTACCATTTTCACAAGGATACATAACAATAAATAATACTGCAGCCAGTTGTTTTAATCTTTATAGAGGGAGGTTATGTCTTTAGACTCCTAAGCTTCTAAAAAGTGGGAACCTTCCATTAGCACATGGACTCAACGTTCAGAATTCAAAGGTTTAGAGTGACTGCTAAACATGAAAGAGGCACACATTTTGTTTCAAAGGATGAGCTTTGCAATGAAGCACAAAAAAAGCGGTGGGGGAAAACTGCAAAAACAATTTAAAACAACCGAAGTGCGTATTAAAAAAAAAAAAAAACTTTGCAAATATGCAATCGTTTGCTTTACTTATCATTTGTTAATACGTCCTAGAACATTTTAAATAACATAATATATAACAGATTCGTATCACCCAAATTCAATGTCAAATTAGGCCAATGACCTTTATGGATAAACTGACTACACAAGACAGAATTGAAAAGCTAAAAAATCTGAGTAAAGAAGCAATGACCGGGGGCGCCTGGGTAGCTCAGTCCTGCTGGGAAGACAACTCATTCTGAGGTACAACTCTCTGAATTCAGTTCAACTAATAATAGTGCGATTCTGATCAAAATCCCATTGCCACCCAACCAACATTAAAACTAATTTTAGGGGCACCAGGCTGGTTCAGATGGTGCAGCATGTGACTCTTGGTCTTGGGGTTGTGGGTTCGCGCGCCACACCGGGTGTAGAGATTACTTAAAAAATAAATCTTAAGTGGTGCCGGGGTGGCTCAGTTGCTTGAGCGTCCGACTCTTGGTATCAGCTCTGGTTATGATCTCATGGTTGTGAGATTGAGCCCTGGGTTGGGCTCTGTGCTGAGCATGGAGCTTGCTTGGGATTCTCTCTCCCTCTGTCCCTCCCCCGCTCATGCTCTCTTTCAAAATAAATAAATAAGCATTTAAAAATAAATGAATAAAATATTTTAAAAAGTGCTGATGTTTAAGAATGACATTATAAATGGGTGTTGAATTTTCACAAATGCTTTTCCTGCATCTTATTGGAGTGATTATGTGGTTCTCCTACATATATTCTGTTAGTGTAGTGTTTATGAATCAAAATACTGATAGTTTTTTTTAATGTTGTATCAACTTTGCAGTCCTAGGATAAACCTGACTTGGTCATTTTAGAATTCTATCAAGGGGCACCTGGTTGGCTCAGTTGGAAGAGCATGCAACTAGTGACCTCAAAATCATGAGTTCAAGCCCCATGTTGGGTGTAGAGATTACTTAAATAAACTTAAAAAAATGAGTTATATCAACAAGTTTACAGTGTTTTCCTTGGGGACAGTAAGAGTAGACAACATTTTGTTTTCTACTATAAGTATGTATGATTTTAATGATGGCGGAGGGGGAGGCAAACCATTCAGTATACAGATAATAGATCACCAAGAAAACAAGAAAACAATGCAAGGGCTAGTTTAAATGTAAGTACAGAAAAGCAAATGAGGTAACACCGCCTGAATTCCATGTAGTACAGTAGCAGACAAATTGGAGGACTTTTTATAAGGTTACCTGTTCTGCTTCCACATAAATGAGGGGAAATCCCATTTGTTTGGTCCAGGTATTCATCACCGCTGCGATAGGTTTACCACTAGCATTTTCTAAACTTTCCCAGAGGTCCTCTAGAAGGTAAACACGAACAATGAAAATCTAAAATGTTTACATTTTTATTTTCTGAAACAAACCAGAAATTTTACATAGCTCCTGACGCTATCTTGCTAACCAATTCTTTGGTTCTTTCAGGTTCGGGAGATAAACGGGGGGTCAAGTTAATGTCCACTTGCCTCTCCATTAAATAAACTCTATTACAAAAACCGGTCTTATAGTTTAAGATGCCCCTAATTGTTCCAGTTTAATAGAAAAAAATCACAAATTATTCAAAAAAAAAAAATCACAAATTATAGGAGTGCCTGGCTGGCTCAGTCAATAGAGGGTGCAATTCTTGATCTCAGTTTTTTGAGTTCAAGCCCCATATTAAGCCTAGAGTTTACTTAAAAAAAAAAAAAAAATCCATCACAAATTATAGTAAAGAAAAGACAAACAGGGAAGTTCAAACAAGAAGATAACAGAAACAAACAAACATATTCAAGATCACCACTAAGCATCACCTACAAACTTAAAACCATGATATCCATTCAATTAACAGAGGTTTAAAAAACACTCAGTGCTCTAAGTCTGAAGTAAAACTCATATGGTCAAATGGCACTGGTGGCATGGTAAGCAAAACAGCAATTCAATGAGATACACGCTATAATGGGGGCATGAACAGAGGAAAAGCCCTTTAAGGAAAAATCCAAGGAAGGGGCACCTGGGTGGCTCAGTTGGTTAAGCATCCGACTCTTGATTTGGGCTCAGGGCATGATTTCACAGGTTTGTGAGCTGACAGTGAGGCACCTGTTTGAGTTTCTCTCTCTCTCTCCCCCTCCCTCTCTGTCCCTCTCTCCTGCTCGCACTCTCTCTCTCTCAAAATACATACGTAAACTTTAAAAAAAAATTCAAGGAAAATAAAGGCTTCACAAGAGTTGGCTTCTGGTCTGCATCTTGAAGAGGAGTTGTTCATTAGGCAAAGGGAAAAGGGCATTCCAGGTGGACAAATAAATGGTTTATATACAAAGAAAAAGTGTAAGAAAGATACAAAACATTACTAATAGCAAATGTTCAATGCGCTGAAGCTAGAAGGCATATCCAGCAATGAGGCTGAAACAGTAGGCAAGGGCTGACCAGCTAAGACTACGTGTGGCTTGGGGCACCTGGTTGGCTCCGTCAGTTAAGCGTCCGACTTTGGCTCAGGTTATGATCTCATGGTTCGTGGGTCCAATCCCCACATCGGGCTCTGTGCTGACAGCTCAGAGCCTGGAGCCTGTTTCGGATTCTGTGTCTCCCTCTCTCTCTGCCCCTCCCCTGCTCACATTCTGTGTGTATCTCTCTCAAAAATAAATAAAAATTAAAAAAAAAAAAAAAAGACTATGTATGGCTTAAAAAGAACAGACTACACTGTGAAGGGACTGAAGTATCTCAAATGTTTTTAATCAGTAGGTGATGCAATAATCAGTAGGTGATGCAATCAAGTATTTACTTTAGAAAGATAACCCTGGCTAGCCTCAGAGTGACAGGGAGAACTGCAGAGAGTGGGGCAGGCAAGAAGTAGTGAGTTGGTAGGCAGCTGTGGAATTCAGTAGAGATTGTGAAGGCGTGAATTAAGCAAAGGGTAGTGAGGACAGACAGGATAAAAACCATGGATGGTAACTGCAGTGTCTTTGAACTGCCAACTGTCTTTAGAAGTAACATAAACCCAAAAAAGGTACATGGTAGGTGTTGCTTTTCAAAGTGTGGCCTAAAGACTAGTGGCACTGGCTTCACCTGGGAGCTTGTTAGAAATGCAGATCCTCCGGTCTCACCCCAGATCTACTGAATTAGAAACATTTTCAGCTCTGGGTTCCTGCATGTACATTACAGTTTAAGAACCAGAAAGCTCTTTCCTCATGTATTATGTATATATGCATGCTAAAGACTCAGAAAATTTGCAAGAGCACATTCTTCTTTGGCTCTGTTTTAAGGAACAGAATGCCTCTCTATTTCATAAACTGAGATGGACATTTATGGCCAGGGGAATGGGGCGGGGTGGGGGGGGGGTAGAAGGGGAGAGTGTCAGGATTACATCGTGTCCTCAACAGAGAGGCAGATAGATGTATGTATTTTTAATTCACAGGTCATAAACCTCAGGAACAGCCCATGGCCGGGCCTCTCTGAACTTCTGTCATTCTATTAGATACTAATGACATTACATAAATCTTGTTTTCTAAACTTTTTGTTCACTAAGAACTCAAAACTCCAACCCTGGTTCTTTGTCATTTTCAATCAACACTTACACCTTTCTTCTTTCTTTGGACTCCCATTCACAATAAGTCACAGACCACTATACACTAAAAATCTTAAACCTTACTTCATTGAAACTCTGTTATTCCATAAGTTTACTCCTAAAAATGGTGAATTTGTAGCAATTTTAATGGCCAAACAGAACTCTTCAGACTCTTGGAAGTGGCAGGACACCGAGCCATGGAGAGCAGACTACCAGAGGGCACCGGAAGGAAGGTCCTGATTCATGCTCATCCGTGACTTAACACATGGCACCAGATAAGTCAACTTGATTTCCTATGTTAAGCATTTAGGAAAAATTAAATGTCCCACTCTGGATTGAGAGCCAACACCTTCTCTCCACTCGTATCTCAAGCTATTAAAGATTACCTGTGGCAGCATTCTTTTGTTGGAACTTGGTTAAATACATGTTCATTCCTTTCTTAAAGTCCTGAGAAAACACAATTTTTAAAATCCGGGAGATTAAGACCTTGGAATTTACAGTGTATCTGCATATTAGTACTCAAATTACCTGAGTGTCAGATTTACTGAAAAACACATATCCCTCGAACGTCTACTACCTTCTATTTAAGAATGTATACGCTCTGCCTTCTACTTTTGCTTTTAAGTTTTATACCAGCCTCCCACACATCCCCCAAACACATTTACACGTCATTCATCTAAGAGACCACGAGAGTCAATATATATAAAAAGAAATGGAGGTATAAGCCAGATCAGAGTATATTCTTCTAGAATCTAGAAAAATTACTTAGGAACTTAATTTAAATGAAAGCAGACATTTTTTTTTTCCATGCAAAACTCTATGATTTCACCATAAAAGAATGGAAGATTTTTTTAAACTGCTTTTTTACCTTATCCCCAATGTAGTCATGGAGCATTCGGATGACAGATGCACCTTTGCTATATGATATAGCGTCAAATATCTCATCGACTTCAGAAGGATGTCCCACACTGACCTGGCAGACAGTGTGATTCAGGGTTATAACAGGAAACAGACAGCCTGTAATACTGAATTACATAAAAAGCTTTCTAGGAAAACCCTCCTAACTCATAAGATACTTTTCTGCCTTTAGCTCACTGATAAATGCATAATGATGATCCTTAAAAAGCATGTAGTAACTAATACTAAATAAAGTGGAATATATGACATGATCCCCATCGTCTCTGAGGGTCCTGGCTCCGCTTTGCTGGGAGGTAAATCACTATGGATCTATTTACTGGAAGACTGGAGAAGGAAGAAAGGAGAGATGAAAAACATTTTATTTCTTGCAGCTAATCGTAATGGCTTACAATTATATAGGATCCTCGTTAAATACATCAAAGTAGACTGTAAGTCTAGTTCTTTGGAAGCAAAATTAATTCATATAAACTAAGCTGAAATAAGTCAAGAGAAATAAAATATACATAAAAACAGATAATGACAACAATAAAAAAAATACATTCAGAATTTTCTTTGAAACAAACAATGGAATCAAAATGTTCCTTTATGCATACTGCCCAATAGGCATGGTTCTCCCATTCTATGCAATAAAAATGTACTTAGTGAATGTTTATGGGTACATAGCACTTACTTCTACAAAGATCAAACTTTTATACTGCTTACCTTAAAAAGAAACATAATTAGAACTTAACCTTGTGAGATTTTCAAGACTGAAAATATAAGCTATAAAAACAAGTGAACTGCTCATGTAATTTTCTTTTCAGAGCCCTAAGTATCTCCAAAACAAATTACTTATTTCATTAAATATGAGAGAAAGGCCGATGGTTGAAAAGTATGGCTCACTTCAATAGGATGGCTGTTATCTAGAGCGTCAAGTTCCTGGGCACGGGTGTAATCAGCAGAAACAAACTGAGTCCAGATATCATACTCTGGGAAGCAGTGGTCTACACACAGATATTCAATCCATGATGCAAAGCCTTCATTTAGCCAAAGATGAGTCCACCATTCCTAAAAACAAAAGAAAGAAATGTGTAAGGAAAACAAAATGCTTTTCATTCCACTAACTTGAAAAAGTCACATGTCTCTTCCACTATACTCTACAACTTACAACTTAATAAACTAAAATTCAGTGAAAAACATTTAGGAGGTCACATGTCTGAACAACAAAAAAAGTGTTTAAAAGAGATGCTAAGAAAGGCCTACTGGTGATATTGGCATTATGCCTGAGGGACATTTCAAAACATAGCTAAGTCACTTTTTATTACTAAAGGTAGAAAAGATGTAAGGAGAAAGGTGGGGCAGGGGGGCGGGTGCTTATATGGAAAAGGGGAAGAGAACAGATAAATGTAGGCAAGAGCCTAAATTGTCAGGTAAAAGTTAGTTTGATAAACCAGAAAGCTACCAGGACCAAACACAGAAAACTAGAAAGGATTTTTATAATGACTGAGAAAAGTTACTGTCAACTGACAAATTTTCTAGATAAACAGAAAAGCAGTACTGCTTATATAAATATTAGGTAAAATGAACAGAAATATCATGGCAGTAAGTAGTTCAGTAACGAATGTTGTTTTAAATATTTACGGAATACAAAATTCTCACCTGTTAATAAGAATTAATAGTAGAGTGGACAAGGAATATAAGTGAGTCACAGATAAAACCAACTTAAAAAAAAAAAAAAACTTTTTAGAAAGAGATCTTAATCAAGTTTCATTAAAGCTGATTAAATCTCTTAAAAAAAGAAATCAATATAAGAATCCACGATAGAGATGCTAAAGGACGAATGCAATGGTGAAAAACAAAAAGGCATTAAAATTCTGGAAAGATCAGATGTTTTCAATACTAGGTGATGAAAGGCTATTTGTCTAAGTGCTCTGTGCACTTATTTAACTAGTAGCTTCCACGAAGATAAGCTGGTACAGAGCTAGCTATTCACCAACCTATCATGAAGCCCTTACATTTCACTTAATGAAACAACTGACATCTAACAACTAGAACAGTTACTCAAATCCAGTAAAAAGTTGTTTAAAAGCAATATGAGAATGTGCACATATCCCCCCACTAAAATGTATTGCTGGTAGTTTACTAGCATACTTAATTCCACATGAAATTATATGTCAAAAAAATTTTTTTTACTCCTACGTAAAATTTTAAACATCCAAAGCAAAAGGAAATGGTTTAATCTCAAGGGCTGGCTTTCTTTAAAAACTCTCTCAGACATGTAATAGTTGTTAAATGCCGTACTTTCTTGCTTATTCCTGTGACATATGGACTCAACTAACATCCAAGTCAGGTTCTGCTCTTTGGCAACCTAAAATGCTATCAGGGAATCTGGCTGGCTCCAGAATCTCCAGTTCTTTCTTTGCAGAGGTACTTCCAGTTCACTCATTAAACCCTGTGTTCCCAAGCTCTAACATAGTTGGCTGCCATAGATAGCACTTACTTAGAGTAAGAGGGGAAAGGTCAAGACTTGAGGACAGAGATCATTCACTGTAAACATCATAATAAACAATAATCTCAATGGAACAGTTGGAAATTTTAATATACGTTATAGTTATTCCCTACTTTCTTTGCTTCCGTTTCTATTAAATTTCAATGTAATATTTTAGTCAATGAGACAACTGACCCCCAAAAGCATTTCAGCCTAATCAAAGATCATGTTGTTATTTATCAGGTTATTTTTCAGCTACTGGACTACATAATAAATATTCTCAAGAAACTAGTGTCAGGCTGGCATCTCACTGCACAGAATCTCTGTACCTAAAAGGAACCCCTGTCACCCAAATTAGTATGGCTTCCCATTTGTAGGCAAACCCTACAACAGTTTAGGAAGTGTTTTGTGTTGAATAAAGACTGTCCACGTGCTCCTGGTTAATACTGAGATTCTGATAAACACTTTTCAAAGTGGACCTTCTAAAATAAAGATTTTCTATGATTCATTTATTTTTTAGCACAGTGTTCCAGTCAAACCTGAAATACTATGTAGCCAAAATAATGTACAGCAGGATGAAGACAAATATATTTGAGCACTTAAAAATATTAAATACCATAGTAACAAGATTTCCAAACCATTGATGGGCGAGTTCATGTCCCACAACCAGAGCAACCCACTGGCGTGATGAGGAACAGGAGTTTTTTGGATCGATAAGCAATGCAGTCTCCCTGTGTTTAAAAAAAAATTTTTTTAAACAATAAAAGTATTGCAATAAAAGCAGGCATGCACAAGTGGGGGAGGGAGATTCAAATAATACTAAATAAGATGGTCAAGTTAGGCTTTAGAGATATCAAGAAAATATTTCCTCCGAGTATACAAAGGAGAAAAAGTTCTGGGAAGATTAAAAGCTATTCCAACAGAATTCATACAACAGACGATCAAAGGTGTGACACAAGTTAAATCATCAGTTTGTAAATAGGACAGCTGCCTGAAATTCTTAAAGAATTTAGTCTGAGGGATTAGACTATTGTGCTAGACAGAGACAAGACAGTCCTTCCATTAAAAGAAGGGGACTGGCAAATTGGGAGAAGATGCATTCCACAGTCCGGAAAAGAACACTGAGCAGGCTGTCCAAAACTTAACTCATTGAAGCAGGCAGGGCAAAAACTTGTTTACAGACCCTGCTTTAAAAATTATACAACCCACATGTTTGTATTGTGGTGACAGACATGTAAAAACCTGGCCAGAAAATATTAAAGCAGAGAAGGTTCTTCAAGCTGGAAAAATAACTATGAAACTTCTGGGAGGAAGAGAAGGCACCGAAATGAGAAACTCAGCCAAAAATAGATCTAAAAATGTTACTAATGCCAGATGCTCACTTTAAAATCTTACAATCTCAGATAGTAGCACCAGAGGGTGTTCATGTGCATTCCTGAAATGTGCACAGAAGTGGGGGAGGTAGGAGAATTTACCGCAGATCATAAGGCAGAAGCTACTCAACCGCAAGTAGGTGTGAACCTCTTACGAAATCAGTGATTGAAAAGACAAGGCAGAGGAATGTGTCATTAACATACCTATAAGTAACAAGGCCCCAGTTCTCCATGGCACCTTCATAAAATAAATACAAACATTTATTGATATATGTACATAACTCTTCCTCAAAAATCACAAAATTCAAAAAAGTTATTACAATTCAGCAATAAAATGAAATTTACTTTACCAGCTGCAAAGTCTGCAATAGCAATGAGATCAATTTTAGGTAGAGGATAAGGAACATTGAAGTAGTCCTTATAAAAAGGCAGGGTTTTAGCAGCAACCTACAAAAGTATAAACAAAAGAACCACCTGATAAATATTTCATTGTAGTTCATATAGAAATCCACACAGGAATCCTGTTGCAAGCCAAAGCACCTCAAGTTACTAGAAACCAACCCTGGGGAGCCCTACCTCCGAAGACTACCTTAGCCCCAAGCTTTGTTAAGGTTGGCCATTTAAAACTTGGTATGAAAAATATATTACTTATTTTCCCACCCACTGTCTGGATAAATAAATTCCGCTCTAATATTCTCTTCATCATTATCTTGTAAAATGTTACTATAACACCAAGGTTGGTAGTTCCAAAATTCTCTTAAAAATAAAATCAACGTAGCACAACAAATTTCAGACTAAATTATAAATAATTGTATTAATAATTGATCAGAAATGTAAATTCCCCAACCTGAAGTTATGGACTGTTGGAACAATCCTCTTCAAGTACATTTACCTCTAACGCAAATTTTCCTTGCTCTGCTTTGCCAACAGGGGTGTAAACACGGACACACACACCATCTTTTGACCTTGTTTCTACAAAGTCATATTCGCCCACAACAAATGCCACCAGATATGTAGACATGACAGGTGTGCGGGCAAACTTCACTTCCACTACATTTTCATCATCAGGGTACGGTTTCCGATCAATTACATTCTTTAAAAAAAAAAAAAAAAGAAAGAAAGCAAGAAAGAGAAAAAGAAACAAAGAAAGAAGTAGAAAATTTAAACAGGTTTACATTAAATACCTTAGAGGAAATACTAGCCATAAACTGTGTTGCCTCTCCTTCCCCCTTTCCAGTACTGCTTACTTATCTATCCCAATTCAACCACTGCTTTCATGCTGTCAAAATCTCTCCCATTAAGAAGGATAAGAGCACCTGGGGGGCTCAGTCGGTTGCGTGTCAGACTTCGGCTCAGGTCATGATCTCGCAGTCCATGAGTTTGAGCCCCACGCTGGACTCTGGCTGACAGCTCAGAGCCTGGAGCCTGCAGCCTGCTTCAGATTCTGTGTCTCCCTCTCTCTCTGACCCTCACCTGCTTGCGCAGGAGCACGCACGCTCTCTCTCTCAAAGGTAAATAAACATTAAAAAAAAATTTTTTTTAAAGGATACATTAAGAGGTTGGGGGCTAAAGTGTTGAAACTACCAAGGATCTGTGAGAGAAAAGCAGCAACTTTTCCTGGATACCTATTATATGCCAGGCACTGGGATGTAAGACCTCAATGCTTTTCAAGTGAAAGAGGGATAGAAGGCAAATAACTATTAATGAAGTGTAATTGTGAAATCTACATTTCAAAGGGTACAGATTTCTAAATTTAGCGCATTCTCTATACCAAGGCTGCTTCTAAGCAAATTTGTGGAAGAATCTCCACTTTTATCTACAGAGTTCCTCGTTTCTCTTTTTTGTTACCCCTCTTTTTCCTATTCAGGCTTTCCATTTCCTCAAGATCTCTCTATTCTTTCTTCCAAGGAAGACTTACTCAAGAACAGACCTGATAATTTCATTCATACTAAACGGTAAAAGAATATCTCAGTTTAATGTATTATTCTCCTTTTAGGAATATTCGAGAAGAGAATGGCATTCTATCTATGGAATTCTCTCTACCGATAAAGGAGGCAAAAGCCAGTTATTTTCAGGTACAGTAGGCTTTTCCAGGTTCCCCAGATTCATATTATAGGCTATAGGGTACTCTCTGTCTTAATCAATATACTTCATGTGGTAAATGCCTACTCTATTTATGAAAGAGATCAATGACATCAGTGAAAAGAGCATATTCCAAGAGTACAATCAACCAAAAACCTCAATACACACTTCATTATATGGCTATATCTTTTGGCATTATTAACAAGAAAGCCAGATTTTTTTTTTCAGGTAATATTTATTAAACTCATCACTTATTTAGTTTTCCAAATTAAAGTTTATAAGGAATTTCTTCCATGAGGAGGGGAATTCCAAATAAGGCAGTTTAAAAAAAGAGGGCTTACTGGAGATAAGAAAACTAACATTTATGTTCCCATTCTGTATCAAGCATTGTGTGCTACGTGGTTTCATGCTATTCCGTCTAACCAGCAAACTAAATATTCTAAACACTTATTCAAAATTTAAATATACTTACAAACACATACATACCATATTTGATAAAGCTACTCTGTCTTTAGGAACAACCAACGAGATATCAAAAGTTGCTTTGATGGCAGGCTCATCCCAGCAAGGGAAAGCCCTCCGAGCATCCGTAGCCTTAAGAAAAGAATATGAAATCTAAATATTACTGAATTAACCTAACCAACTATTTCATGAAGTAACTGCCATTGTCTTATTTCTATCATCCATTCCTTCACTTGTTTAAATGTTTACTTTCTACTCAGTGTCAGGCAACAAGCTAGGCAGTGACTACGGGGAGAACATAAGGCTTACTATCACTGCCCCGTCAGCAACCCCAAACAAACAGAAACAAACAATAAACAATAATCCAGGAATTAGGTCTGCTACAGATCTTAACAGTCTATAGTATTAGACTATTTTAGAATATTTTTAACAAAACATTTCAACATTTCAAAAATTCAGTGTAAATGGCTTCAGCAGTAGTGTTACAAAACACAGAGCATAGGAGAGTCAACAAGTACACAGTAAGGATTCAGAGCTGGGAACACAGGTTGCCTCTCTGGATTTATTAACCCCCCGCCCCGAATCTTCGATGTGCTTTGTTCTTCATCCGAAATGACAGCAACAGGAATAAAGACAGATGCCCTCATCAGTTCTAAACAGGTCATTCATTTAATGGCATTTCCATATACTACACATAAAACTGCCACCACTTGACCTACTTAAAGAGACCTCATTTTTTCCTTTAAAAATAAACAAAGAACGGGGCGCCTGGGTGGCGCAGTCGGTTAAGCATCCGACTTCAGCCAGGTCATGATCTCGCGGTCCGTGAGTTCGAGCCCCGCGTCAGGCTCTGGGCTGATGGCTCGGAGCCTGGAGCCTGTTTCCGATTCTGTGTCTCCCTCTCTCTCTGCCCCTCCCCCGTTCATGCTCTGTCTCTCTCTGTCCCAAAAATAAATAAAAAATGTTGAAAAAAAAAAAAATTAAAAAAAAATAAATAAATAAACAAAGAACAAATTAATTTGTTTTTTAAGAAAGGCACCTGGGTGGCTCAGTCAGTTGAGCATGTGACTCTTGATTTCAGCTCAGGTCATGATCTCACGGTTGTGAGAATGAGCCCCACGTTGGGTTCCACACTGAGCATGTAGCCTGCTTAAGATTCTTTCTCTCTCTCCCTCTGCCCCTCTCCCTCACTTGCGCTATCTCTCTCTCTCTCTCTCTCAAAAAAAAAAAAAAAGGGAGCAAACTTGTTAAGCAAAATAACGTTTAGTGGTTCAGTTTTGAAAGAAACTTTAAAAAAACAGAATGAAGTAAAAAAAACAAAAAGAACCGATGACAAGATGCTGTATCTTGAAAAGAAGAAACAAAATATGCAGAAGTAGAGGAAGCACATACTTTTGGAAAAAAGTTTCCCCAAGGAAAATGTTAGATGGCTGGCTGCACTCTAAAAGAAGTTAAATAGGGGCGCCTGGGTGGCGCAGTCGGTTAAGCGTCCGACTTCAGCCAGGTCACGATCTCGCGGTCCGTGAGTTCGAGCCCCGCGTCAGGCTCTGGGCTGATGGCTCGGCTCGGAGCCTGGAGCCTGTTTCCGATTCTGTGTCTCCCTCTCTCTCTGCCCCTCCCCCGTTCATGCTCTGTCTCTCTCTGTCCCAAAAATAAATAAAAAACGTTGAAAAAAAAATTTAAAAAAAAAAAAAAAAAAAGTTAAATAAATGATGAATTCATTCTACTTACTTATTTGAAAAGCAAACAGGGTATAAGGAAAGAAATGGTAGCACAGAAAACTTTTAGATTAGGAGCAGCAGCAGTAGGTAAGTGAATTTATACTAGAAGAAATTAAATGAATTAACATGGATAAGATTTAAAAGTTTCTAAAAAAAAAAAAAACCAGTTTCTCAAATATCTAAAAGACAAAGTGATGAAAGCTCTCAAAAATTCATTTGAGGGACAGACATTAGACATAAACCAATATGAAGGGAACAGAATAATCATGCAAATAACAGAACAGAACTTTGTCAGAATGTTTATACATCAAGATCGTAATATTTTAGAGAAGAATACCATACCTCAAACTGTGTGACAGCAGCATAACGCACCTCTCCAGAAGGGGTAGTATATTTACTTCTGTAGAAGCCTTTCATTTTGTCATTCAGCTCTCCAACAAAATCTATCTTTAAGGTTCCTGTACCTGTGATTGAAAATGAATGAAAACCACTTTAATATAGATATTAGTTCGTTATTAAAAATATGTCCTTAAGACACTAACTTAGTTGACCTGTTACAATGTTCAACTCATTCTTTCCTTTCTCAAACACTTCTCCCAGCAGAGGAGAGAATACAGTATTTACTAAAGGAAATAGCAGACTAATCCTAAAGTAAATCTTAACATCATGTTTAGGGTGACTGCTTATAAAGTTCTTTAACTGTATTGGGGCACCTGGGTGGCTCAGTCAGTTGACTGTCCGACTTCGGCTCAGGTCATGATCTCACAGTTTCTGAGTTCGAGCCCTGCGTCGGGTCTGTGCTGACAGCTCAGAGCCTGGAACTTGCTTTGGATTCTGTGTCTCCTCCTCTCTCTGCCCCTCCCATGATCATGTTCTGTCTCTCTCTGTCTCTCAATAATAAATGTTAAAAAAAATTTTTTTAAGTTCTTTAACTGTATTAACTTCATCTCAAATCACCAATACATAAAGATAAAAACAGAAGAGGAAATGAACATTTGTTAATAAATGTATGACATGTTACTGTGCATGGTGCTTTAAAAATATTTAGAAACTTGAAAGTTGGTATAGTCTCCATTTTTTTCAGATGAGGAAACTGACTTCAATAACTTGCTTGAGGTCACACGATTAGTAAGCAGCAAGAATGAGATAAAAATTTAGGCCTGCTTAATCCAAAATTCATGTCCTTTGCCAATTATGTCATATAAATTGGTCCATTTAGATGAATTCATGCCAATTACTCTATCAGTAAGATAAGACCTTATCTGTTCAATCCAAATGGAACACTGATTCCCTACTTTTGTAAGGAACTATATATGGAAGATCAATGATTTGGATAGCAAAGGGGCATAAAAACTCTTATAGTCACCTCAATCATTTGAAATGATAAAAGAAATACATTTAATCAAATAATTACTAAATGCAAATAAAAATGCAACTTGAATATATATTCTATTATTGTATAAGGGCAAACCAAATTAGACAAAATGGGAGTTTTTGTGAGTATATATACTTTCTTTCACAACAGAAAAATTATTATCTATAGTCATCTATGAAATTCAGATGCATGACAAAACAATAATCCCATTCTACATTTTACAAATTAAACCCCCCCAAAAAACCAACCAGAAAAATGTTGACTTTTACTTGATCCTTTTAAAAGTGCCTATTTATAACAAGAGCTAGAGCATGGGAATCTAACAAATCAAAGACATAGTATGATTATAAAGTAATTAGGCAATCATTCTAAAACATTTTATACCCTAATGTTTTAAACTGTCATTTTGGAATGCCACAGAGCAATGCCACTGACATTGTTTAAAATGTTCTTGACTCTATCTTTCTGACATATCCTTTCGGATGTTCTCAAAGTCAAATCTTCACCATGCAAAATTCAACTTTTTTAAAAAGGTCCAAAAGTCACGAAGAGTCCAAGTCTACAGAATAAGTGAATGACAAACTGCAAACTGTTTCTGGACAAAACACTGTGGTCTATTAAGTATGTCAATTAAGTAATTAAACTGATTTCCTTACGTACCTCAAACTCATTCTGAAAGGAATTTCAAGTGAAAATTTCAGACCTTTGTGGCAAAGTCATCACTCAACCAAGTGCCATATTCTATTTTTTTTAATTTTTTTTAAGTAAGCTCTGCACCCAACGCAGGGCCCGAACTCATGACCCCAAGATCAAGAGTCACACGCTCTCCTGATGAGCCAGCCAGGCACCCAAAAGTGCCACATTCTTAACATAATCATGCTGGGAAAAAAACTGAAGTTTATTTAAATAAATGTTTGTGACTCTGATTTTTTAAAAATCAGACATTCTGTCTGAAGGGGACAATGAATACTTTCTTAAAGAGAATGACAGATTACTGGGACAGTAAATAAGAATACAATAAAAGAATGTGAAAGAATTCTAAATGAGTGATACCAAATGATATGTATATATAGTATTATATACCAAAGAATTTAATTATAGTATAAAATTTGTTTTCTTTAGGAATTCACTAATCTTTAAAAAAGCAGATATAGTCACATTAATAAAGTTTATAAGGAATATCTAATAGATTATAAAAACCCACTACTTTTAAAGGGAAGTTGTATGATGCAATGTTATGTTGCAATTCCCATAAATGGAAACTGCCAGTCTGTTTTCACTAAGTCAACTGTTAAAATATCTTTTATGTAATTCATACTCCATGGAAAATCTACTTTTGCCTTTTCCTATTTGGAATACAAATGGATTTAAAACTCATAACTAAATAAGAAAGGCTGCTTACACTTTTACTCGGTTTTAAATCTCCAAGGCCATCAAACCATAACAAGATACTGATAGTGACCACTTCCAAAAAAGTGGCATACTAAACAAAATACAAAGTATTGGAAAAGGTTATTACCTGAAATTCAAACAAAACACAAGTTAAAGTTTTAAAAAATCATTAATAAATTTAAGTAGTGTCACATACAATACTAATTACAAAATGCTTACACTAATATAGAATTTTAGGGCAAAAACAGGAGAGAAAAGACTTCTTAATAAACGTCAGCTTATCAGATTTACAGCATACTGAAGAACTGATTGCCAGACTGTCTAATTTTATACCTGTTTGTGTACAAAATTTACATTGTTCCTCACATTAGACACCTTATTTCAATATCCAGTGTATGCAATACTTATCTGCTTGGAATGGTAAACCTTTTAAAACATACAATAAATTCATTTATAAAGTAAACAACAGAAAAATTGCAACTTCTACCAAAAACTCTATTTGCTATCCTGCTTAGGATAGAACTACTATAAAACCTCATGTAGACCTTGAAATACTTCAATAAAAATTTAATGAGCCTACTACATGCTAAAAAATTAAAGACAGATTAATTTGTATGAAAAGAGAGTAAAGGTCTCTGCCTTCATGCCACCATTTCCTGTGAACCTGTTTTTCACTCTTCGAAATGTCAGTATCACCCGGTATTTCTCCAAATACACACACAATTAAGGGGAAAAGAAGGGTACAGAATATGATGCGTGGCATGCTAACCTTTATGGGTTTTTTTTAGGTTTGTTTGTTTGTTTGTTTATTTATTTATTTAGAGAAAGCCAACAAGGGAGGGGCAAAGAGGGAGAATCCCAAGAGGACTTCACCCTGTCAGCACAGAGCAGGATGCAGGGCTCAAACCCACAAATCATGAAATCATGACCCAAGCGGAAACCAAAAGTCGGACATTCAACCAACTGAGCCACCCAGGTGTCCCTAACGTCTGTGTTCTTAAACAGTATATACAGACATGTTTACAAAACTATGGAATAGTTTTGAAAGGATACATAGGAAACTGTTTGCTTTTGAGTAGAGCTGAGTTAGAAAGGACTAGAATGGCAAACACATTTCCACTATATATCCTATGAATTTTATTTTTATTGTTTTTTAAACTTTTATGTTTTATTTATTATTTGAGAGAGAGAGAGAGAGAGAGCAAGCGAGCTTGCATGAGGGAGGGGTTGGAGGGGATTTTTCAGAGAATCTGAAGCACGCTCTGTGCTGACAGGCTGACCGCGGCAAGCCCAGTGCAGGACTCAAGATCATGAACCTGAGCAGAAGTCAGACACTCAACCGACTGAGCCATTCAGGTGCCCCTTTATTATTATTTTTTAATGTTTATTTATTTTGAGAGAGAGAGAGAGAGAGAGACAGAGAGAGACAGAGAGAGAGAGACAGAGACAGGGAGAGAGACAATCCCAAGCAGGCTCAGAGCTGTCAGTGCAGAGCCCTATGCGGGACTCTATCTCATAAAAGGGAGATTATGACCTGAGCAAAAATCAAGAGTCAGAAGCTTAACCGACTGAGCCAGCCAGGCACCCCAACTCTGTGATTTCTAAATACCTTGCTTATACAGCTATCTCTTCATTTTTCAATTTTTACATATTATTTTCTTTTTACTATAGAAAGTAAAGTTTTAGTTAAATTACATCTCCCACTCCTTTATCTATTACAGAGTTAATTTTTTTTTTATGACCATGCAAATCTGAAAATATCTTTATTTTACCCTCTCTAAATTCACAATTTGGCTAAGCACAGAATTAATTCTAGGTTGAGGATCATACTCATTCATAATTTTGAAGGAATGGCTTCATTAGGGTCTAGTTTCCATTGTTCCTGATGGTCTACTACTATCCCTTTTTAAAAAAAATTTTTTCATTCATTCAAGTATAGTTGACACACAATGTTACATTAGTTTCAGGTATAAAACATAGTGATTTGGCAAGTCTATAAGCTTTGCAGTGCTCATCCAAGTGTAGCTACCACCTGTTACCACACAAGCTATTACAATCCCACTGACTATGTTTTTTATGCTGTACTTCTAATCCCCCCCCCCCAATTTATTCTATAAAGGGAAGCCTGTATCTCCCACTCCTTTTCACCCATTTTACCCACTCCCCAGTCTACTGTTATTTTGATTCCTGAACTTGGAAGGTAACCTGCTAGCATTCCCTCCTTCCTCCCAACCCTCTGACTTTGGGGAGAAACTCTTTGAGAGCCTCACTTTTATCCCTGGAAGTTCTAAGATTTGCAATGATACGGCATTTTTTACATTTATTAAGTTAGTCCCTCTTGGTGGTGTACCTTTTCAAAATGAAGATTCCAATCCCCTCAGTTCAAAGGAATTTTCTTGTTTGTGTCTTTAATAATTTTTTCTTCTCATTTTCTCTGTCCCCTCTTCTACTAGATGGATGTTGGTTCTGATAGAATGGTCCTCAAATCTTCTTCCCGTTTGTAAGATTCCTCTATTTCATTTTCCAAAACTTCTATTGAGTTTTTTCTTTCTTTTTTTTTTTTTTACGTTTTTATTTATTTATTTTGAGAGAGAGGGCACAAATATGTGCGCGAGAGGGGGCAGAGAGAGAGGGGGAGAGAGAGAATCCCAAGCAGGCTCTGCACTGTCAGTGCCCAGCCCCACACAGGACTTGAACTCATGAACCATGAGATCATGACCTTAGCCGAAATCAAGAGTCAGACGCTTAACCGAATGAGCCATCCAGGCTCCCTAAGTTTTTTTATTTCTACTGTATTATAATTTCCAAAGTTTTCTTGCTCTAATTCTGTTTGATAACATTCTGTCCTGTTCTTATTTGATGAATGTGCTATTAACAATATCTCTAAGGATATTCATTTGTTTTGTGGGGTTTTTTGTGACTTTATTTTTGTCTTCTAGCAAGTTTCTATATTTCTATTATTGTCTGGTTTTTGACTCTTTCATAGAAGTTTAATCAAATATCTGGTAATTGTTGCCCTAGTGACTTTGGGCTTGGCCATGCTATTTGCTTCAACCAGTGAAATGAGAATGGACATCAAGTATACCACCATTCGTGCAGAAGCGTTAAATGTATCTTTATGGTTTGTTTCTGTCCCCATCCCTGAGCTGCAGAAGCTGCTTACTACAGGTCCTAGAAAGAGAAGAGTTGTGAGTTGAGTGGAGCTCTTAGGCAAAGGTGGAAAGAAGGCTGCAGCAGTCCTCAGGGCTGTGTGTAAGCAAGAATTCTCTGCTGTAAGCCACTGAGATTTATCATCCCATTTGTAGATGAAAATGTATGTATATACTTCTACATAGATGAAATATTTATTTTTTTTTTAATTTTTAAAAAATGTTTATTTATTCTTGAGACAGAGACAGAGCGTGAACAGGGGAGGGGCAGAGAGAGAGGGAGACACAGAATCTGAAACAGGCTCCAGGCTCTGAGCAGTCAGCACAGAGCCCGACGCAGGGCTCGAACCCACAAACTGTGAGATCATGACCTGAGCCGAAGTCAGACACTTAACTGACTGAGCCACCCAGGCGCCCCTAGATGAAATATTTCTTGAAGGATTCACCAGATGATGGAAGTGGAAGGGATCAGAGGAAGAGAAATCTCAATTTTTATGTTATATTATTCAGTATCTTTTAATACATGTTCATGGCAAAACATTTATTTTTATGATCATTTCATACAAGAAATCCTAGTTAGAAAAAGGCAAAATGAAAAGAGGACTGAAATAAAAAATAAAACTTCTCTGATTTAAAATTTTTCTAGGGGTGCCTGGATGGCTCAGTTGGTTAAGTGTCTGACTTCGGCTCAGGTCATGATCTCATGGTTTGTGGGTTCGAGCCCCACGTCGGGCTCTGTGCTGACAGCTCAGAGCCTGGAGCCTGCTTCGGAGGCTGTGTCTCCCTCTCTCTTTGCCCCTCCCCCACTTGTGCTCTATCTCTCTCAAAAATAAATAAATGTAAAAAAAGTTTTTTTTATTTTTTCTAAAAATACTAGGCAATATATTATCAGTATAAAAACTATGGAAACTGGGGCACCTGGGTGGCTCAGTCGATTTAGCATCCGACTCCTGACTTCAGCTCAGGTCATGATCTCATAGCGCATGAGTTCAAGCCCCACGTCGGGCTCTGTGCTAACCGTGCAGAGCCCACTTGGAATTCTCTCTCTCTCCGCCCCTAACCTGCTCACAGTCTGTCTCTCAAAATAAATAAACATTTTTAAAAATTACGGAAACTAAAAAAAGGTATAAATAAGAATAAAAATAATCAATATGTCAACAACCAGACATATCATTTTATTTGTACAATTTTAGGGATATGATTCATCACCCTGTATATGTAATTTTGTATTCTGCTTTTCGATTTTACACTATAACAAGCACATCACAGCATTAAGGATTCATAACCTCACTTTTAATTGCTATATATATTCCACCATACTGATATGTCATAATTAGCTTAATTATTCCCTTACTGTTGGGTAAATATACTCATTCTTATTTTTTACTACCTTAAGTAATGTCTCAACAGACATTTCTAAGCATAAAGCATTTCTTGCATTTAGGATTTTTCTTTATATTCAGAACTGCTGAGTCAAAAGCCATGAACATGTTTAGACATGTTTTTTTAAGTTTATTTTTTTCTGAGAGTGCAAGAGAGAGCACGACCAGGAAAAGAGCAGAGAGAGAAGGAGAGAGAGAGAATCCCAAGTAGGCTCCATGCTGTCAGCACAGTGCCTGACAGGGGGCTTGATCTCACAGTTTGTGAAATCATGACCTGAGCCAAGATTAAAGAGTCAGAAGTTTAACCAACTGAGCCCCTGAGGCCCCCCAGGCTTTTGATACATATTGCCAGACTGCCTTCCAAATACACTGCATGGATTTCCAGTCCCACCAGTAATATCAAAGTAGTCAAATCATTAAGAATCTTTTTTTTTTAACTTTAGCTTACATAACAGACAAAAACTGGTGTATCAGTAAATGCTGTTTTCATATTTCTCATTACTAGGAAGTCAAATGTCTTTTCACATGTTTTAGTCATTTGCATTTTCTTTTATACAAATTACCTGTTGCTTTTTTTTTTTTTTAACTTTTAATTCCAGTTAGTTAATGCACAGTGTTATATTAGTTTCAGATTTTCAATACAGTGATTCAATACTTCCATACAACTCTCGGTGCTCATCACAAGTGTACTTCACCTGCTGCTTTTCAAATTGATCATAAATCAAAGTCATATAGTGCTTTACCAATTGACTTGTATGTAATTTCTTATACTACATTAAGCTCAGTCTTCTTTTTTCTTTGTGTGTGTTTTTTTTAATGTTTATTTATTTTTGAGGGAGACACAAAGAGAGTGCTAGCGGGGAAGGGACAGAGAGAGAGAGGGAAACACAGAATCTGAAGCAGGCTCCAGGCTCTGAGCTGTCAGCACAGAGCCCGACACAGGGCTTGAACTCACAAACCATGAGATCATGACCTGAGCCAAAGTTGGACGCTTAACCACTGAGCAATCCAGGCACCCCTTTCTTTGTGCTTTTATATCTAATAATAGTCTCGTATCAACAAATATTTCCTTTCATACCCTCACTTGCATAATATACATCAAAATCATCTGTGGGAAATTCACCTCAGACATGTGGATTCAAGTATGGAAAGACAGAGCTCGGTAACTGTATTTTTTTAAAGGGTGAAACTAAAACGGTGAAAAACAATGCATTATGTTCTAGGACAGGATGATCATTAGTTTTGGTCATCTTTTTTCCTGGTGGCCCAAAAGCCGTAATGAACCTCTTTCAAAAGCTTTGTCTTAATATTTAATCTGCTTAAAACGGTGAGGGGATTGAGGAGGGCACCTTTTGGGATGAGCACTGGGTGTTGTATGGAAACCAATTTGACAATAAACTTCATATATTGAGGGAAAAAAAAAAAACGGTGAGGGGAAAAAAAAGGCACACAACAAATTTCTTTGGAAGAAGTAAGATGTCACTATGCATCATGGAATCTTACAAAAGCCATGACTCTTACCTGTTTGGAGAGTGCTAGGAAAAGACAAGGTGACTTTTTCATCTTCATTCTGATAATTAAATCCTGTAGCATGAATTTCTGGAATGGAAATAAAAAACATTACTTCACATATCTGACAGAACTAAGACAAATCTAGACTGCAACAATTAACTTTTTTAAGAGCCAAATCTCTACTAAAACTAAATACTCTTTTTTTTTTTCTTTAAGTAGGCTTCACACTCAACGTGGGATTTGAACTCACAACCTTGAAATCAAGAGTCACATGCTCTATCGACTGAGCCAGCCAGGTGTCCCTAAAACTAAATATTCTTAATTTAATAAATTAAGTTTGTAGTAACAAAAGTATCATTTCAGACTAACCTATTTTAGGCCACATCCTAAGTTAAAAAGGCTCATGAAAAACAATTATACATCTGTATTAATACACAAAACTTTCATAACATAAAGGAAATAGGGCTAATATAAATGTGAAAAGGTTTTCTACCAGATTCCCAGACATGCTTCATTCACATCTTTGTGTGACTAAGATATTTAAGTTTGCTTTTATTTATTGAGAGAGACTGAATGAGCGGGGGAGTGGCAGAGAGAGAGGGAGACAGAATCCCAAGCAGGCTCTGAGCTGTCAGCACAGAGCCTGATGCAGGGCCCGAACCCATGAACCATGAGATCATGACCCGAGCCGAAATCAAGAGTTGGATGTACAACCACCTGAGCCACCCAGGCATCCCTGGCCCAGACAAGATACTGTTTTCTATGTTGTAGTTTTACTCAGGAACGTTCGAAAGATACAGCAAATTGCCAAGATTTCGGTGTTAAAATATATCAATGAAAGTTCTGTCCCCTAACCAAAGATAGGTAACAATTCCAACCAAAATACAGGTCATACTGGGGTGCCTGGGTGGCTCAGTCGGTTAAACATCCAGCTCTTGATTTCGGCTCAGGTCATCATCTCATGGTTTGTGGGTTCCAGCCCCACATTGTGCTCCATGCTGACAGTGCAGAGCCTGCTTGGGATTCTCTGTCTCCCTCTCTCTCTGTTCCTCCCCTGCTGGTTCTTGCTCTCTCAAAAATAAATAAAAAATTTAAAAAAATCAAATGTAAAATACAGGTCATACTTCCAATAAAATTCTTTGTTGTTGCATTTTACAGAAATACAGGTGAAAACAGATGCGTGGATTAAATTACAGCTTTGATTTACTCTCTACCAGTAGTAACAAAAGATTGCTTATTTGATACTTCAGAATGCTCAATTGACACTTGAGGGAAAAGAGCTAAGGTAGATCAACCACATCACATTCCCAACATCAGAAGTCAGCCAAAGAGGCAGCCTTAATAAGCACATGAATAGATGCTCAACATCCTTCAACGTCAGGGAAATGCAAATCAAACCACAATGAAACACCACTTCACACCCACTAGGATGCCTAAAATCAAAAAGAGAGAAAATACTAAGTGTAAGGGAGGATGTAGAGAAATTAGAATCCTGGTACATTACTGGTGGGAATGTAAACCGGTGCGGCCACTTTGGAAAACAGCCCAGCAGTTCCTCAAATAATTATTAAATAGAATAACCATAAGACCCAGCTCCCACTTCTAGGTATATATTCAAGAGAAATAAAAACATATGTCTACACAAAAACTTATACGCAAATGTTTGTAGTAGCATTATTCACAATAGCCAAAAAGTGGAAACAACCCTAATGTCCATCAAATGATGAACAGATAAAATGTGGTATACAATGGAATACTGTTTGACAACAAAAAGAAATAAAGTGTTGATATATACTACAGTAAGGATAAACCTTGAAAAATATTGTATTAAGTGAAAGAAACCAGACACAAAAGGCCACATATTTATAAGAAGTGTTCAGAATAGGCAAATCTATATAGAGACAGAAAGCAGATTAGGGGTTACCTAGGGCTGGGAGTTTGAGGAGAAAGGGAAAGTGACTGCTTACAGGTACGTTCTTAATGGGGTAATGAAAATGTTTAAAATTGATTCTGGTGATGGCTGTGCAATTCTGTGAGTATACTAAAAATTACTGAATTGTACACTTTAAATGAGTGAATTGTATGGTATGTGAATCCTATCTCAATAAAACTGTTATTAAAAGAGAGGGTAAAAAGACAGAGAGGTAGGCTTATCAGTCGTGGACTTAAGTTTGATATGGGTAACAATGATTCAGATTTAATAACATTCTGTAAGCCAGGCAAGATGCCCACAATCCACTCCTTTTTATGAATCACCCTGATTGAATTTTCAATGTTTTTAATACTATTATGGTTCAAACATGTCTTTATAAAGCTAAATCTTCACAAAACCATTAAACTATAATTTCAGATTTTTTTTTTTAAGTTTATTTATTTTCAGAGAGGAAGGGAGCGCAGGGGTGGGGCAGAGAGAGAGAAGGAGAGATAGAATCCCAATAGGCTCCATGCTGTCAGCGCTGAGCCCCATGTGGCTCAATCCCACGAACTGTGAGATCATGACCTGAGGTGAAATCAAGAGTCAAGGCTCAACCAACTGAGCCACGCAGATGCCCTACAATTTCAGATTTTAAAAGAACTTTAACCAAATATTTGTTTTAAAGATGAAGAAAATGATACATAAAAGTTAATGATTTGCCTAAGGTCACATAGTTGGACTAGAACTCAGTTCCCTTCCTACTGCCAAAATTGTTTCTACCGTCATAAACTAGCTCCTAAATTTGAAAAGAACTCATGACTTGGCATATATACAATACTGATGAAATCTTCACTGAAATGACTTGCTGGCAAAAACTCAAGATTTGCTCTAACTTGATTCCTATATATAGAATCATACTTAGCCTAGAGGGAAACCAAGAATCACCTTAATGCTTAAGAATGTACCCCTCTGGGGGTGCATGGATGGCTAAGTCATTGAGCATCGGATTCTTGATTTCAGCTCAGGTCATGATCTCATGGTTCATGGGATCAAGCCCCACAGTGAGCTTCGTGCTGACCGTGCAGAGCCTGCTTGGGATTCTCTCTCTCCTTACCTCTCAGACTCTCTCCTGCTCACTCTTTCTTTCTCTCTCAAAATAAATGAACTTAAAAAAAAAAAAAAAAAAAAGAGTCACATGATCCACCAACTGAACGAGCTAGGTGCCCCAAGAATAGCAGTTTTTAAATTGAAACAAGTTTTGTGGGGCACCTGGGTGGCTCAGTTGGTTAAGTGTCCTACCTTTGACTGAGGTCACAATCTCGCAGTTCATAGGTTCACGCCCCGTGTCAGGCTCTGTGCTGACAGCTCAGAGCCAGGAGCCTGCTTCGGATTCTATGCTTCCCTCTCTCTCTCTCTGCCCCTCACTCTTTCTCACTCACCCTTTCTCTTTCAAAAAATAAATAAACATTAAAAAATTAAAAAACAACAATCAAGTTTTGTATTGCCGTATTCCATTCTAATATGGGCTTTCAAGTGTACATAGCAACTATATTACATGTGTAAAAAAAAAGAATAAACCCTCCTCTAAAATTCTCTTAGAAAAAAAAGGGTAGTATGGGGTGCCTGTATGGGGTGGCTCAGTCTGTTGAGCATTGGACTTCTGCTCAGGGTCATGATCTCTCAGTTCATGGGTTCGAGCCCCATGTTGGGCTCTGAGCTAACAGCTCAGAGCCTGAAGCCTCCTTCAGATTCTGTGTCTCTCTCTCTGCCTCTCCCCAGCTCATGCTCTGTCTCTCAAAAAAATAAATAAATAAAGGTTAGAAAAAAGAGTAGTAATCATATATTTGAATTCTTAAAAAGTCTCTTGTATTATGGGACACTCTTCCAGTCAGTCAGTCGAATTGGGGGAAGGGGGCTGTGGTTTTTCTTTTTGAATACTTGTTGTAACAGTGTCCTTCCAGTGGCTGAGGCAGTTTCATTTTCTTTAGACATCATTAGGCGCTGAAGCTCTCACAGGACAACTTCGATGCTATATGAATTCTGCCATTTTGCTAACACTGATATGTCTCTTGGGTCCACCACTCCATTAGAACTCTTAACTCCATTCATATTAATTTTTATTACAAATCTTACAAATGGGGGTACTCCTGGGTATTTATATTCACATTTAATTTTAAGACTGTATATTTGATTTTCATAAATTGTCCAAGGCCATAATGGCTGCAATCTTATGTCACTAATACTAATTCTTTTTTCTTTTCTATTTTAAGTAGGCTTCAGGCCCAGTGCAGAGCCCAATGCAGGGCTCGAACTCACGACCCTGAGATTAAGACCTGAGCTGAGATCAAGAGTCAGATGCTTTACTGACTGGGCCACCCAGGCACCCCTAATATCTTTTTTTAATAAGCACATACCACTATGAGGGAGCCTACCGTTATCATTAAAGCCAATCTGTATTATCAGTGGATAACACAATCGGTAATTATAAGGTAACTCCTGCTTTACTTAATAAAATCTAGATGAGTTTTTCTTAATTGAAAATTTGCTAAATATGTTCATATATGCTAACAATCCTATATCTCAATTTAACCTTTTATTCAACCAGTACTATGCTACATAAATAATAGATATAAAAAATAAAGAATATATAAAATAGCTTCCTTCCTTTGTGAGCCACAGGCTTCCTGTAGGTCTCACTGATTCTCTGATCTCTTGCATTCACAATGTGAACATAAAACATTATTTACATACTGAAGTATCTCATATTTTTCTTGACTTTAAAAAATATTAGTAGTCATAAAAATCAAATCTATTTTTACTCAACACCCCAAAAGCAAATAATCTAATATAAAAATGGGCAGAAGAAAAAGAGGTTAGAGTGGGAGAGAGCCAAAGCATAAGAGACTCTTAAAAACTGAGAACAAACTGAGGGTTGATGGGGGGTGGGAGGGAGGGGAGGGTAGGTGATGGGCATTGAAGAGGGCATCTTTTGGGATGAGCACTGGGTGTTGTATGGAAACCAATTTGACAATAAATTTCATATATTGAAAAAAAATGGGCAGAAGACATGAATAGACATTTCTCCAAAGACATACAGATGGCCAACAGTCAGATGAAAAGATGCTTAACATCACTTGTCATTGGGGAAATGTAAATCCAAACTACCACGAGCTATCACCTCACACTGGTCAGAATGGCTAAAATCAAAAACACAAGACACAAGTATTGGCAAGGATCTGGAGAAAAAGGGACCCTTGTGTACTACTGGTGGGAATGCAAACTGGTTCAGCCACTGTTGAAGACAATAAGGAAGTTCCTCAAAAAGTTGAAAATATACCATATGATCCAGGAATCGCACTACTGGATATATACCCAAAAAGTACAAAAACACTAACTCAAAGGGATACGCGCACCCCTATGTTTATCGCAGCATTATTTACAATAGCCAAATTATGGAAGTAACCTACATGTCCACTGATAGATAAATGGATAGAGATGTGGAATATATACATACAACGGATTATTATTCAGCCATAAAAAAGAATGAAATCTTGTCATTTGCAACAGTATGGATGGTGCTAGAGGGTATAATACTAAGGGAAATAAGGCAGTCACAGAAAGACAAATATGATTTCACTCATATGTGGAATTTAAGAAACAAAACAAATGAACAAAGAAAAAAAAAAGAGACAAAGAGAGAAACCAAGAAACTGACTCTTAACGACAGAGAACAAACTGAACAAACCAGAGGGGAGGTGGGTGAGGGGGATGGGTGAAACAGGTGATGGGAGATTAAAGAGTACACTTATCAGGATGAACACCGAGTAGTGTACAGAATTGTTGAATCACTATACTGTACACCTAAAACTAACATAATACTGTATGTTAACTATACCAGAATTAAACAAAATTAAATTAAAAAATAAAAAATCAAGTCTATTTTAACATAGTACTAACCTCACAAAAGGTTGACCAAAATCTTCATCAACAGATACTAGAAGTATCAATTACATGAACTAGCAAATGGAGCACTACAAAGCAGTGGGGAAAGGATAATGTTCTAGTAAGTAGTACTGAGGCACAATTCCCTTCGGGGGTTAGAAACCAAGCTGGACCTGGACTCGTACCATACCTTAAGAAGTACATTATGTAAATCAAAACAAAGCTTCTCAAAGGTAATATGGATGGAGGCACCTGGGTGGCTCGGTCCGCTGACCATCCGACTCTTGGTTTTGGCTCAGGTCATGATCTGTTTGTGTGATTGAGCCCCATGGGGCTCTGCGCTGACAGCACAGAGCTTGCGATTCTGTCTCCTCATCTCTCTGCCCCTCCCCTGCTCATGCTCATGATCTCACTCTCTCTAAAAATAAATAAGTAAACTTAAAAAAAAAAAAAGATAATAGGGGCACCTAGGTGGCTCAGTTGGTAAAGTATCCGACTCTTGGTTTTGGATCAGGTCATGATCTCAGTTTGTGGGTTCAAGACCTGCATCCAGCTCTGCACTGTCAGTGCAGAGCCTGCTTGGGATTTGCTCCCTCTCCCTCTCTCTGCACCTCCCCTGCTCGCTTGCGTGCTCTCTCTCAAAATAAATAAATATTTTTTTAAAAAAGGTAATATGGATGATATCTTCATGATATTAGAATCGAAAAAGGTTTTTTTTTTTTTTTTTTTAAGACAAAAAGCAACAGTCACAAAGAAAAAGAAAAGGGGAGGTGGGTGGTGCCTGACTGGCTCAGTCAGTAGAGCATGTGACTCTTGATCTCAGGATTGTGAGTTCGAGCCCCACACTGGGTGTACAGATTATTTAAAAATAAAGTCTTTAAAAAATTTTTTAAAAAGAAAAAAATGATAAATTGTATTTCTCATGAAATAAGAATTTCTGTACATTAAGAGGCACCATTAAGAAAGTTAAGATGCAGGGGCATCTGGGTGGCTCAGTCAGTTAAGTACCTGACTCTTGATTTTGGCTCAGGTTATGATTACACGGTTCATGAGTTCAAACCCCACATTGGGCTCTGCACTGACAGCATGGAGCTTGTTTGGGATTCACTCTCTCCCTCTCTCTCTGCCCCTCCCCTGCTCTCTCTCTCTCTCTTTCAAAAAAAAAAAAAAATTAAAAAAATTAAGATGCAGGATATTTGTGACACATAAGTGGCAAAGAACTTACATCCAGAACATAAAAAGAACTCCTTTAAATTCCAAGAAAAAGACATAGAACTCAGAATAAAAATAGGCAAAATACTTTGACACAATAAAGGAAATATGTATGCCCAATATATATACAATAAGGTAACCAACTTCATTAAAATCAGGAAATGAAAATTAAATCCTCAGTCAGATACCATTACATACCTACCAGATTAGCTAACAGCAAGAAGTCTAAAAACACCAAGTGTTAATTAGAATGTGAGGCAGCTGGGGTGCCTGGCTGGCCGAATAGAAGAGCATGGAGCAGTGAATTCGTGAGGGTCATGAGTTCTAGCTCCACGTTATATGTAGAGATTACTTAACTAAATAAACTTGAAAAAAAAAAAAAAAAAAAAAAAGACCAAAGACCGTGGAGCAGCTGGAACTCACTCTTGGAGGTAATGTAACTGACATACCTTGAAAATAATTACACCCTATAGCACAGAAACTCCACTCCAAGGCATATACTTGATGGCAAAGTATGCCTATGTGCACCAGGCTGAACATTAAGAAAATACATAGCAGGGCATCTGGGTGGCTCAGTCGGTTAAATGTCCGACTTCAGCTCAGGTCATGATCAATTTGAGTTCGAACCCCACATCCATTTCTGCACTGACAGCGTGGAGCCTGCTTCAGATCTTCTCTCTCCCTCTCTCTCTCTGTCCCTCCCCAGCTTGCTCTCTAAAATAAATAAACCTTTAAAAAAAAAAAAAAAAAAAGTATGTAGCCGCATTGTTCCCAATAGCCTCAAACTAAAACAATCCAGATGTCCATCAATGTCCACCAATGGAAGAAAGGATAACTATAGTTTGGTATTTTCTATAATGGAATGCAGGGTAGTGACAAAAAAGAATAAACTCCATGGGAATGCAAGCTGGTGCAGCCACTCTGGAAAACAGTATGGAGGTTCCTCAAAAAACTAAAAAGAGAACTACCCTACGACCCAGCAATTGCACTACTAGGCATTTATCCACGGGATATAGGTGTGCTGTTTCGAAGGGACACATGCACCCCCATGTTTATAGCAGCACTATCAACAATAGCCAAAGTATGGAAAGAGCCCAAATGTCCATCATGGATGAATGGATAAAGAAAATGTGGTGTGTGTGTGTGTGTGTGTGTGTGTGTGTGTGTGTGTGCGCGCGCGATGAAATATTACTCGGCAATCAAAAAGAATGAAATCTTGCCATTTGCAACTACATGGATGGAACTAAAAGGTATTATGCTAAGTGAAATTAGTCAGTCAGAGAAAGACAAAAATCATATGACTTCACTCATATGAGGACTTTAAGAGACAAAACAGATGAATATAAGGGAAGAGAAACAAAAATAATATAAAAACAGGGAGGGGGACAAAACAGAAGAGACTCATAAATATGGAGAACTGAGGGTTACTGGAGGGGTTGTGGGAGGGGGGATGGGCTAAACGGGTAAGGGGCATTAAGGAATCTACTCCTGAAATCATTGTTGAACTATATGGTAACTAATTTGGATGTAAATTTTAAAAAATAAAAAAATTTAAAAAAAAAATTAAAAATTAAAAATAAAATTAAAAAAAAAAAAAAAGAATACACTCCAGCTGTATACAACATGGGCAAATCTTAAAAACTTAATATTGAGCAAAAGAAGCCATACAGTATTTTACTGTGTGATTCCATTTATATAAAGTACAAAAAACGTAAACTAAGCTATATTATTCATGAATGTGTACTTATGTTGTCACACTATAAAGCAAAAGAAGAAAATCATTACTTTGAAAGTCGAAGTAAGGTAAGATGGGATGTGATCAGAAAGGGGCATGGTAATAGGTCTTTAGGATTATAGTACTAAGCTGTACAATTGCCATAGGCACTTTTTTGAGGTACACAATATTTTTCATGATAAAAGATTTAAAAAATTTAAGGAAATGCAGGTCATACTAAAAACAGATGGGTGTCATCTATCCTAACTCCAAAACATTTCTTATAGTTGCTTTAAACACAACTAAACTAGTTCAGTAAAAACAGATTAAGAGAAAAAAATAGTTTACCCTATAGATGCTGAAAACATGATTAAACGTTCATCAGCCACTCTTGGTAAAAACTTAGTAAGTATAGATAAAGCTGTATCAGTTATGAGACTGTATTTCAGGAAAATCTAAGAGAATCAAGTGAAAAGAAATGATATAAAAAATTCAGTAAGGTAAAACAAGATACAAAATTAACACAGAGTGGAGGTGCCTGGCTGACTCAGTCAGTAGAGCATGTGACTCTTGATCTCAGAGTCATGAATTCAAGCCCCACATTGGGCATAGAGTTTACATTAAAAAAAAAATTAACACAGAGAAATCAAGAGCCATAACTAGAAGATATAACAAAAGACTTCATTCATAATAGCAACAAGAAGTATAAAACACCTAGGAATACATATAGTAAGAAATGTGTAAAATCTTTTTTTTTCCTTGGGGAGGGTGCAAGTGAGCGAAGGGCAGGTGGGGGTGGGGAGGGGGGAGGGAGAGAGGGAGGGGGGGGAGAGAGAGAGAGAGAGAGGGAGAGAGAGGGAGAGAGAGGGAGGGAGAGGGAGGGAGAGGGAGGGAGAGGGAGGGAGAGGGAGGGAGAGAGAGGGAGAGAGAGGGAGAGACAGAAATGCAGCTCACCTGAAATGGGGCTTGTGCTCACCTGAAGTGGGACTCAAACTCATGAACCGTGAGATCATGACCTGAGCCAAAGTCAGATGCTTAACAAATGAGCCACCTAGGCACCCGAAATGTGTAAAATCTTTATGAAGATAATTTCAAACACTACTCAGAGACACAAAAGACAAACAATGGAAAGGTAAAAAATAATCTTAGGAAAAAAAAAAAAAATCTTAGGGATAAATCTCATTGTTATTAATTGTCTTTAGGTTACGTATCATATGATCCCAATAAAAATACCAATAGTTTTTCTTTTTTAATGGGACAATCTGACACTGATATTCATATGTAAAAATAAATAAGAAACTCGATGAATTCAGAACAAGAAATGTAATGAGAGGGCCTGTTATACAGCTATTAAAACATATTACAAAATTACAATAATTGTGAGTATGGAACTACACTTAGCAATACAGAACATTCAAAAAGTAAAAAGGAAAATCAAATACATATGATTTAACATACAATAAAGGTGGCATTTTGAATATGAGGGAAAAGATGGATTATTCCATAAAAGATGTTGTGGCAAAAATTTAAGTTGGATTCATAACCTTATATCTAATATGAAAATAAATTCCAAGTGGAAGAAAGACTTATGTTTAAAACCAGAACTATAAAAATACTGTCTTTTACAAATAACCAATGCCTGGAAAAACCTTTCTAAACATGCCTTAAAATCTAGAAGTCATAGGGGCACCTGGGTGGCTCAGTTGGTTAAGGGGCTAACTCTTTTCAGCTCAGGTCATGATCTCATGGTTGTGGGATCGAGCCCCACATTGGGCTCCGCACTGAGCATGAAGCCTGCTTGGAATTCTCTCTTCCTCTCCTTTTGCCCCTCTTCCTGACTCACACACACACACTCTCTCTCTCACTGATAGAAAAAGGGTTACTCTCCCTTAGATTTAGTATTGATTTTTTTAAAAAATCAGTAAAAAAGGACAGCATCCAATTAAAAATGGGCAATGATATGAACAGGCACATCACAGAAAATTCAAACAAGAATTGTTTTATTTATTTTGAGATAGAGAGAAAGCATGAGCAGGGGAGGGGCAGAGAGAGTGACAGAGAGAGGCTCCCAAACAGGCTCCATGCAGTCACTGCAGAGCCTGATACATGACCATGAAATCATGACCTGAGTTGAAATCAAGAGTTGGATGCTTAACTGACTGAGCCACCCAGGTGCCCCCGAATATGAATGGTTTTTAAAATACACAGATTCTTAATTTGATAATATAAAGAAATACAAAGTAAAGGTATTATAAGATTACTTTTTACCTATCAGATTACCAAAGATAAAAAAATTTGAGATGATACGGTACTGAATAGAGTGTTTGATTAACAAGTTTCTGGATATTAGTATAGTCTCTATAAAGTGCAATTTGACAATATCAATCAACATTACAAATATATATACCTTCTGAACCAATAATTCAACTTCCAGGAATTATCCCAAATACCTTCTCATATATGCAAAATGATGTGTGATATATACAATACTATTCACTGCAGCATAGAATTCCATTTAAATATCCATCAGCAGTGGACTGGCTTAATGAATTATGATAAATTCATTTCACAGAATACTAATTAACGATTAAAAAATGAGGACGCTTTTTATGTACTGATTTATAACAAGCCCCAAAATAAGCAAAGTTCAGTTTTTCATGAAATACTACTTTTGTATTAAAAAGTAAGTTTCTGGGGCGCCTGGATGGCTCATCCGACTTCAGCTCAGGTCATGATCTCACGGTTCGCAAGTTCAAGCCATGCATTGGGCTCTGTGCTGACAACTCAGAGCCTGGAGCCTGCTTCAGATTCTGTCTCCCTCCCTCCCTCCCTCCCTCCCTCCCTCTCTCTCTCTCTCTGCCCTTCCCCCACTTGCACATGCTCTCTCTCAAAAATAATAAACATGAAAAAAATTTTAAGTTTCCAATTAACTAAAGTTGGTGTTTCACCAGGAAAATTCAGCAGAAGCAATAAGTATTAAGTTTAGGACAAAAGCACCTTTTCTCCACTCCATTTAACTTTTTCATGTTAGCCCTCTATATATGCCCTCTCTGTCTGCATCAAAAAACTCTTCCTATATTAATATTTGAGCATGAACATCATGCACTAAAAGGTAAGACGTTAGTTGAACCATGCAACACTTTTTTCCTCTTTATGTTTAAACATGATGAAATTTAATCACAGGAAAGGAAGTACAAAGAGAGAAATACAAGAGAGTATACTCAGAAAGCCACATTTTTAAAATGATTGAAATAGAAAAAAAATACATAAAGTCAGCCAAAATTGTTATAGCTTACATCATCTACACAAGCTTCGAGTGGATTCCGTTCTTGTATTATACTGAGATACAAATATACAATCTTCTAAAAATGCCAGTAACAGAAGTTCCAATTCAACTGTACTTCAAAAGTTCCTTTATAAATGGTCATTTGGAGACATTTTCCAAAACAAGACATGCAGATGGCCAAGAGACACATGAAAAGATGCTCAACATCACTCATCATCAGGTAAATACAAATCAAAACTACAATGAGGTATCATTTCACACTAATCAAAATGGCTAAAATTAACAACACAAGAAACAACAGGTGTTGGCAAGGATGCAGAGAAAGGGGAATGCTCTTACATTGTTGGTGGGAACGCAAACTGGTGCAGCCACTCTGGAAAACAGTACCGCAGTTCCTCAAAAAGTTAAAAATAGAACTACCCTATGACCCAGCAATTGCACTAGGGAGGTATTTACCCAAAGGATACAAAAATACTAATTTGAAGGGATACATGCACCCTGATGTTTACAGCAGCATTACCAACAAGAGCCAAAGTATGGAAAGAGTCCAAATGTCTGTCCATTGACTGATGAATGGACAAAGATGTGGGGTATACACACATCTGTCTGTCTGTCTTCTCTCTCTCTCTCTCTCTCTCTCTCACACACACACACACACACACACACACACACACACACACACACACTATGGAATATTACTCAACCATAAAAAAGAATGAAATCTTGCTATTTGCATCAATGTGGATGGAGCTAGACAGGATTATGTTAAGTGAAATAAGTCAGTCAGAGAAAGACAAATACTCATATGTGGAATTTAAAACACAGTGGGAGGAAAAAAAGAGAGGGAAACCAAGAAACAGACTCTTAACTATAGAGAAAAAACTGATAGTTACTATAGGGGAGGTGGGTGGGGGATGGGTTAAATAGGTGATGGGGATTATGGAGGGCACTTGTTCTGATGAGCACTAGGCATTGTATGTAAAACTAAATTCTATACCTAAAACTAATATTATACTGTATGTTAACTAACTGGAATTTAGATTAAAACTTTAAAAAATAAAAATAAATTAATGGTCTATTTGGAACTCAGAATATCATTTCTTCCAAGCCACATCTATATGTAACCTAATTAGGCAACCTAATCCACATAACTCTAGATAACCCACATATGCCTATATAGTTCAATACTAAATCAAATGTGATTAGGTTTTGTTTTGTTTATTCAGATGGCAACCTATCAACCATAGTGTTTCTGTGGTTTCAGAAAGCAGTTCATGGTGCAATGAAAAAGAATTCAAAGTTCAACAGAGGCTTCCAATAGCCACCTGCTACTTGCAACATACCTTGTTTTTTCATAAAAACCAAAATGGTTTTGCACTGGGAAAAAAAAACAAAAACAAAAACACACCATTCTGGAGGAATTACAGGGGAACCTACAGAGAACATGGAACCAAGAACTCAGAGAGTGTGAGGGGAGCGCTGTTGTCAAAAAAATAATAGCCTAGAACTGACTTTGTAAGGGTAACAATGGAAGGAGGAAGACAGTGGAATAAAATAGCCAATGTACTGAAAGAAAATAACTGCCAATCTAGAATTTTACGGCAAGGAAAAGTAATTCTTCAAAAATGAATGCTATGGAGGTGGGGGGTGACGCTTGGGTGGCTCAGTCAGTGGAGCATCCAACTCTTTGATTTCAACTCAGGTCATGATCCCAGGATTGTGGGATCAACCCCCATGTCGGGCTCACGTTGAGCATGAAGACTGTTTGGGATTTTCTCTCTCTCCCTCTTCCCCTGTCCTCTGCTCAAGATCTCTCTCTCTCTCTCTCTCTCTCTCTCTCTCAAATTAAAAAAAAAAAAAAAAAAGGAATATTATGGGGCACCTGGCTTGTTTAGTTGGTAGAACATGCAACTCTTGGGGTCATGTGTTTGAGCCCTACATTGGAAGTAGATTTTACTTAAATTTTTATTTATTTATTTAATTTTTTGAGGTGGGGGAGGGGGAGAGAGAGAGAAAGAAACAGGATCCCAAGCAGACCCCTCACTGTCAGTGCAGAGCCCAAAGTGGAGCTCAAACCCATGAGCCATGGATGAGATCATGACCTGAGCTGAAACCAAGTCAGACGCTTAACTGGCTGGGCCGCCCAGGTGCCCCATGTATTTAAAATTTTGTTTTAAGGGGCGCCTGGGTGGCTCAGTCAGTTGAGCGTCCGACTTTGGCTCAAGTCATGATCTCACGGTTCGTGGGTTCGAGCCCCACATCAGGCTCCGTGCTGACTGCTTCCTCAGAGCCTGGAGCCTACTTCAGATTCTGTGTCTCCTTCTCTCTCTGCCCCTCCCCCGCTCACGCTTTGTCTCACAGTTTCTCAAAAAATAAATGTAAAAAAAAAAATTTTTTTTAATTTTGTTTTAAAAAATGAATATTATAACACTGGTAATACACATCTGTCAAAACTCACCGAAATGCAAGATGAACACTAAAAATTAATAGTGTTAATAATATCTTAAAATTAACATATTATTGCATGTGAATTATACTTCAATAAAGTAGGAATTTATTTTTTTTATGTTTTATTTATTTGAAAGAGAGAGAGAGCAAGCAGGGGAGGGGCAGAGAAAAAGGGACAGAGAGAGAATCCCAAGCAGGGTCCGTGCTGCCAGCACAGATCTCAACTTGGGGCTCAATCCCAGGAACGATGAGATCATGTCCTGAGCCAAGATCAAGAGTTGGAGGCTTAACCAACTGAGACATCCAGGTGCCCCAATAAGGTAGGAATTTAAAATAAAGGCTAAAAAAATAAAGCAAAGATATGCTCAAAGAAACAAAATCAGAGACTTTGCCATCAACAGACCCATACTAAACACTGTAAAAGGTATTCTTCAAACAAAAAAGAATGATTCTAAAAGGATTGCTAGGATGAACAACAAAACAACAAATATTTTGGTAAAGCTAAAGAAATATTATACTATATATAACAAAATAATGTCTTATGACTTAAAATTTTTTAAAAATGGAGAGAGAGAGGAAAATTAAACTATACCACAATGATACCATGTAAGTCAGATGGAGATACATGGAGATTAAGTGCTCCTAAGATCTTGTAGTATCCAGAAGAAGGGTGAAATGATCAATTACCACTGGATTTTTTTAGTTAGGGATGGCTGTTGTAATTCCAGGGGTACTGACATACATCCAAAAAACAAGCATTACTTTTAGGACCTTTCTAATTAAAAGAATATGAGAAAACACATAAAATATGGTAGATTTAAAGAAAAATAACAGTAATTACATTAAATGTAAATGGATTAGCAGCTTTATTTAGAAGACAAAGGTTTTCAGATTGTAACTCAAAGAAAAAAAGTACAATGAGCTGTTTACATGAGGTATACCTAAAACACAATCATTCAGAAAGGTTAAAGGTAAAGAATAAGAAAAATCGTGACAAACACCAACCAATAATTCATAAAATAAGCAGGGAAAAATCAGTAAAAATGAAGATTTAAACAAAATTAACAAACTTGATCTGGTTAAGATATATATAAAACAGTGCATCCAACAATTACAAAACCACACTCTTTTCAAGCACCCACGAACATTTTAGAAGTGACCAAATCTTGGTCCATAAAGCAAGAGCAAGTCTTAAAGTCCAAAGAAGTAAAATCATATACAGGCATACGTCATTTTATTGTCCTTCACAGATACCATGCTTTGCTTACAAATTGAAGGTCTGTGACAACCCTGTGTAGAACAAGTCTATTGGCCCCATTTTCCCCCCAAAGCATTTGCTTACTTTATGTCTCTGTGTCACATTTTTATAAGTCCTAAAATATTTCAAACTTGTATATGTTATGGTGATCTCTGATGTAACTATTATAATTGTTTTGGGGTGCCACAAACTGCACCTATGTAAGACCACTAACCTAATCAATAAATGTTGAGTACACTCAGAATGCAGATGTGATGGAAACAGCAAAATAACTAGAAATGGAGCCTGAAGGTGTGAGTAAACTGCTGCAATCTCATAATGAAGCATGAATGGATGAGAAGTGGCTCCTTTTTTTAAAAAAAATATTTTAATGTTTGTTTATTTTTGAGAGGGAAAGAGACAGAACACAAGTGGGGGAGGGGCAGAGAGAGAGAAGGAGTACACAGAACCCGAAGCAGGCTCCAGGCTCTGAGCTGGCAGCACAGAGCCTGACACAGGACTCGAACCCACGAACCGTGAGATCATGACCTGAGCTGAGGTTAGATGCTTAACGGACTGAGCCACCCAGGTGCCCTGATGAGGAGTTGCTTCCTATGGGTAAGCAAAGAAAGTGGTTTCTTGAGATGCAATCAACTCTTGGTGAAATTACTTTTAAAACTGTTGAAATGACAAGAGCAATCTGGAATATTACATAAACTTCACTGATAAAGCAACAATAGGATTTGAGAGGACTGATTCCAATTTTGAAAGAAGTTCTACTGTGGGTAAAATGCTATCAAACAGTATCACATGCTACAAAGAAAGCATTCAAGAAAGGAAGAGTCAACCAATGCAGCAAACTTCATTGTTGTCTTATTTTAAGGAAATGCTACAGGGGCATCTGGATGGCTAGCTCAGTCAGTTAAGCACTAGACTCTTGGTTTTGGCTCAGGTCATGATCTCACGGTTTGTGAGATTGAGCCCCAAATCGGGCTCCATGGAGCCCACTTGGGATTCTATCTCCCCCATCTCTCTGCCCCTCCTCTGCTCACATTCTCTCTCTCTCAAAAATAAACGTTAAATAAAAAAGAAAATGCCACAGCCACCTCAATCTTTAGATCAGTCAGCATCTATCAACATCAAAGCAAGACTCTCCATCAGCAAAAAAAAAAAATTGCGATTTGCTAAAAGCTCTGATAATGATTACCATTTTTTAGCAATGAAGTATTTTTAAGTTAAGGTATATACATTGTTTGGTTTTTTTTAACCACATAATGCTACTGCACACTTAACAGACTATAGTATAGTGTAAACATAACTTTTATATGCACTGGAAAACTAAAAAAAACTCATTTGATCCACTTTACCATGATTATTTACTTTATTTCAGGGGCCTGGAACCAAACCAACCTACACTATCCCCCAGATATGCCAATAGTGTGTTACCTGACCATAATACAATTACTAGAAAAGCTCCAGGTACATCTAAATATTCCATGAATCAGAAAGTATTTTGAACTGAATGATAAAGACACTATATATCAAAAAAACGTGGAAGCAGATCAGTGGTTGCCTAGAGATGGGGAGAGAAGGAGAAGAATGGATCACAAAGGGGCATGAGGAAACACTGCAGGGGTGATGGATAGGTTATCTTGGTTGTATCCATTGGTCAAAAAGTATCAAGTTATACATTTTATTTATTTATTTTAAGAGAGAGAGAGAGCACGAGTCAGTGAACAGGGAAGGGGCAGAGGGAGAGAGAGAATCTTCAGCAGGCTCCACACCCAGTGCAGAGCCCAACAGGGGGCTGGATCTCACAACTGTAAGATCATGACCAGAGTTGAAATCAAGAGTCAGACACTCAACCGACAGACCCACCAAGGTGCCCCCAAATTATACATTTTAGTACACATGGTTTATTACATGTCCAATAATACATAAACCTTATAAAGCTGTATTTAAAAAAAGGAAAGAAAAAAAGAGGACAAGGCAGGAGGAGTTGCAGCTGCATCAAACCACAGTCACTGCCTGGAGAATTTTCCCCAAAACAAACTAAAAAAAAAGTGTGGAATGCACCTAAAAGTGGTAATATTTTTAGAAGGAAACTTTTTAGCTTTAAATGAATGTACTACTACAAAAGCAACTAATAAGCCAAGCAACCATCTCAAAAAGTTTTAAAAAAAAAACAACTGCAAAACAAACTTGAAGAAAGGAGAAGGAAATAATAAAGAGCAAAAGTTAAGGAAACAGAAAATAAACATGCAATTGAGGACTTAAAATCAAAAGTTGGCTGGGTGGCTCAATCAGTTAAGAACCCGACTTCAGCTCAGGTCATGATCTCACGGTTTGTGAGTTCAGGCCCCGCATCAAGCTCTCTGCTGTCAGCACATAGCCCACTTTAGATCCTCTGTCCGCCCCCTCCTCTGCCCTTCCCCAGCTTGTTCTCTAAATAAATAAATAAATAAACAAATAAACAAACAAACAAATAAATAACACAAAAGTTGGTTCTTAGACTAATAAAACTGAAAAGACTTGGGGACTGAAGGGGAAAAAAGAAAAGTCATGAGGAAATAAAATACGGTTGACCCTGAGCAACACGAGTTTGAACTGTGCAGGTTAACTTCTACATGGATTTTTTTAAATTTTTTTTTTTTTAACGTTTATTTATTTTTGAGACAGAGAGAGACAGAGCATGAACGGGGGAGGGGCAGAGAGAGAGGGAGTCACAGAATCGGAAGCAGGCTCCAGGCTCCGGGCCATCAGCCCAGAGCCTGACGCGGGGCTCGAACCCACAGACCGTGAGATCGTGACCTGAGCTGAAGTCGGAGGCTTAACCGACTGAGCCACCCAGGCGCCCCTACGTGGATTTTTTTATATACAGTACTGTAAATGTACTTTCTCTCCTTTATGGTTTTCTTTTTTTATTTTCAATTTTTAAAATTGTATTTTAATTCCAGTACAGTTAACATACACTGTTATATTAGTTTCAGGTGTACAATATAGTTGTTCAGCAATTCTATACATTCTCGGTGCTCATCAAGACAAGTGTGTTCTTCGTCCCCTTCACCTGTTCCCCCCGCCCCCCTGCCCTGTAGCGATCAATTAGTTCTCTACAGTTAAGAGTCTGTTTCTTGGGGCACCTGGGTGAGCATGAGCCCCGCTTCAGGTGAGCCCCACTTCTCTTTACCTCTTTCTCTGCCCCTTGCTCACTTGCCCCCTCTTTCTCTCTCAATAAAAAGAGTATGAAAGAGTTTGTTTCTTAATTTCTTTTTCCCCCCTTTGTTTCGTTTCTTAAATTCCACATAAGAGTAAAATCATATGGGTTTTGTCCTTCTCTGACTTATTTCTCTTAGCATAATGCTCTCCAGCTCCATCCATGTTGTTGTCAATAGCAAGATTTCAGTTTTTATGGCTGAGTGATATTCCACTGCGCACACGCGCCACACACACACACACACACACACACACACTACATCTTTATCCATTCATCCGTTGATGGATACTTGGGCTGCTTCCACAATTTGACAATTGTAAATAATGCTGCAATTAACATAGAGGTGCATATATCCTTTCAAATTAGTGTTTTCATATTCTTTAGGCAAATACTCAGTAGTGGAATTACCGGATCGTATGATAATTATATTTTTAATTTTTTGAGGAACTTCTATATACTATTTTACACAGTGGCTACAACAAACTGCATTCCCACCTTATGGTTTTCTTAATAACATTTTCTTTTCTTTAGCTTACTTTATTGTAGAAATACAGTATATGATACATATAATACACAAAATATGTGTTAACTCTAGGTTGCTGGTGAGTCTTCCAGACACAGTATGCTACCAGTACTTAAGTTTTGGAGGAACCAAATTATATGTAGATTTTCAACTGCACAGGAGGTTGGTGCCCCTAAATCCTGCAATGTTCAAGGATCAACTATTTATAAAAAAGTACAGTAAATTTATAAAGTTATTACTTATGTAAACAAATATATAAATAAATAAAATGATATTTTGTTATATGAGATTTGGTAGCTAAGATCCTTTGTAATGTTAATATGTTGAAACAATTTACAGTAGAGTTTTTCAGTGTTTTGTGGCAGCTCCAAATATGAATTACAAGTCTGCCAAGATGCTGATTTCCTTGGCCCTTGGGTCCGCCAGATAGTGCTTGAACAATAAGATACTTCTGTCACCCTCCTTGTGTGAGACTCTTCTTTCCAGTGTACCAAGAAAACATTATCATTTTCTATGAATGTCTTGGGGAAAAAAAAGTTAAGAAGCACTGATTTGGAGAATAACTCTTCCAGCTTTGCCTTTAAGAACAGCACACATACTATCAAAAAGACAAAGATAATAAATAGGTGGTGGCAGGATGTGGAAAAAAGAGCACTCTTGTATAGTGCCAGTAGAAATGTAATTGGTACAGCCATTATGGAAAAGTTATGAAGGTTCTTCAAAAAATTAAAAATAGGGGTGGCCTGGGTGGCTCAGTTGGTTAAGTGGCTGACTTTTGGTTTTGGCTCAGGTCATGACGTCACAGTTCATGAGATCAAGTCCTGAGCTGGGCTCTGTGCTGAGCCTGCTTGGGATTCTCTCTCCCTCTCTCTCTCTGCCCTTCCCCTGCTCATGTGTGCATACATGCTCTCTCTCAAAATAAATAAATTTTAAAAACTTAAAAAATAAAAAATAGAGCTATCTTATGATCTTGCAATCCCACTTCTAGATGTATACACAAAGGAAATGAGATCAGTATCTCCCACATTCATTGCAGCATTATTCACAATAGCAAGACATGAAAATGACCTAAGTATCTGCCCCTAGATGAATGGGTAAAGACAAGGTGGCGGGGGGCGCACGTGTGTGTATGTACATAATGGAATATTATTCAGCCTTAAAAAAGGAAATTCTGGCATTTGAGAACATGTTTAAGAACAACATGAGTGAACCTGGAGGACATTATGCTAAGTGAAACAGGCCAGAAACAGACAAGTACTGAGCAATTATTACTTGTATGTGGAATTCAAAATAATCAAACAGAAGCAGAGAGTACAACGGTGGCTGCCAAGAGCTAGGGGGATGGGGAGACATTAATTAAAATGTACAAAGTTTCAGCTATGCAAGATGAATACTTCTGGAGATCTAATACATAGCAATGTGACTATAGTTAACAAAACTGTTTTGTATAGTTGAAATTTGTAAGAAGGTAAATCTTAAATGTTCTCACCACACACACAAAAAAAAAGAAATGAAGAAAATTAACTGTGTGAGGTGATAGATATGCTAATTAGCTTGTGATGATTAGCTTCATGATGTTATGTATCATAAAACATCAAACTATGTATCTTAAATATATATATAATTTTTATTTGCTAATTATACCTCATTAAAACTGGGGGTGGGGAACTCAGCAAATACAAAATTATATTATAGAATCCATTTTTCTTTTCCATTTAATCCAAAAATTACATAATTTACAATTTTCATGCTCTTCATTGTCTTAATATTTAAAACACTGGGGATCCCTGGGTGGCTCAGTCAGTTAAGCATCTGACTCTTGATTTCAGCCTAGGTCATGATTTCATGGTTTGTGGGTTTGAGCCCCACATCTATGCTGTCTGCACAGAACTTGCTTGGAATTATCTCCCTCTCTCTCTGGCCTTCCCCCACTCACATTCGTGTGCTCTTCCTCAAAAACAAACTTAAAAAAAAAATGAAACACTATACAAAATCATCTTTTTAACTTTAGGGACAATCTTTTTTTTAATGTTTATTTTTTTTTAATAATTTTTAAAATGTTTATTCATTTTTGAGAGAGAAAGCACACAAGCAGGAGACGTGTAGAGAGAGGGGGACAGAGGATCCGAAGCAGGCTCTGTACTGACAGATGTGGGTCTCAAACTCACAGACCACAAGGTCATGACATGAGCCAAAGATGGACGCTCAACCAACTGAGCCACCTGGGCACTCAGAGAATCTTAAGCAGGCTCCACACTCAATGCAAAGTCCCATGCGGTGCTCAATCCTCTGACCCTGGGATCATGACCTCAGCTGAAATCAAGAGTCAGACACTCAACTGAATGAGCCACCCAGGTGCCCCAGTACAAAATCTTTACAATTAGCAAATATTTTGACTGTATTCCTCAAAGGGAATAAAATACAAATTAAAGTTAATGACAAAATAATCCCAAATATAATGTAATTTTGTTACCCATAAAAGTCAATACCATAAGCATATGAAGAAATTCAGTCCTAACAAACACGACACTCCATCTCTTTAGATTTTACTTCATTTTACTAAATATTTACCTATTATATATCAGATACTATCAAAGACCACAGAGGAAAAAGAAGGAATCATGGCTCTTGGTCCTTAAGGAACTTAGATTCTAATAAGTATGGACACAAACAAGTACTTACAATATGGTGTCGTTAAATCAATAACCAGCAACAGACTGTAGACCCTAGAAGCCAAACTACCTGGATTTGCATCAATTACCAGTCTTATGACCTACCATACATCACATGACCTCTCTGTACTTGAGGCTGTTGTCTCTATGAATATGTAATACACTCTGCTTGGCATACAATAAACCATGAGTTCTCCAGTATTTTTATCATTACTACTAAACATGATCATTATTATGAAAAGTGATACACGTGACTGGGCCCCTAACCTGGTCTACAGATTATAGGGAACCTAACCTAATTTAGGAAGCCAATGTATCTTTTATAATCAAATGACAAGTTATCTAAATTCTTAAAAACAACAGCCACTAAAGCAATCCACATCACGTTAAAGCTGTTTAAATAACATTAAAAATCCATTAAATACAAATAAGATAAATTTTAAAACTATGATACACTGATATACTTTTTTTTTTTTTTTTTTTTTTTTTTTACATTTTTTTATTTATTTTTGGGACAGAGAGAGACAGAGCATGAACGGGGGAGGGGCAGAGAGAGAGGGAGACACAGAATCGGAAACAGGCTCCAGGCTCCGAGCCATCAGCCCAGAGCCTGACGCGGGGCTCGAACTCACGGACCGCGAGATCGTGACCTGGCTGAAGTCGGACGCTTAACCGACTGCGCCACCCAGGCGCCCCGTACACTGATATACTTTATATTCGTACATAGCCTTATGGAACCTGGACTACTCCTTATCAGAGTTTTCCATTACCGTTCAACACCAACAAAAATGAAAGCGAAAGAATTTAAGTGTGCACAACTCCAAACGTCATGTTTCTCATTTCTGACTTGTACTAAAAAGGAAGAAAAGGGTTGACTAGCAGTATCGTTTGTCCCTCCTTTTTAAAAAAAAAAAATTATTTAATCTCTACACCCAACATGGGACTTGAAATCACAATCCCAAGACTGAGTCATATGCTCTTTCAACTGTGCTGGCTCAGCTGGCACCCCCAATTTGTTCCTTCTAATGCAAGAATATATTCAATCTGACGCCAAGTTGAGCTAATCGTACTTACAGATTACTTATTTTAAAATGCATGCATTTTGTATAGAAAGCAAAATACAGTTTCATATATAAACTTAGATATCCCAATAAGATCAGGAATTAGAAATTTAAGATTTTATCTTGGGGCGCCTGGGTGGCTCAGTTGGTTAAGCATCCGACTTCAGCTCAGATCATGATCTCACAGTTCTTGAGTTCAAGCTCCAAGCTGGGCTCGGTGCTGACAACTCTGAGCCTGGAGCCTGCTTCAGATTCTGTGTCTCCCTCTCTCTCTGCCCCTTCCCCATTCACATTCTGTCACTCTTTAAAAAATAAACACTAAAAATGTTTCAATTAATTTTAAAAAAACGTTTATTTATTTTTGAGAGAGAGAGAGAACCGTGAACCACCCAGGCACCCCTACTGTGTGAAATTTTTAACACATATCAAATTACCTGCTGTAGATATGATTATCAAATATCCTCCTAAAGAGTTGCTTCATTTTATATGTCTAATGAAGAGTACGAGCCTGTGTTCTGCTTTTTATGAACCCGTTAGTAGTAGGGTTAAATATTTTTTCATCTACTTATTGGCCTTTTACTTTTTGTAACAATTATAGATCTGTAGTATTTCTGTCCAATTTTATATTGAACATACATTTTATATACTGTATTTATTTATACAATAAAATGTTCAAATAAAAATATTATTTTTTCATTTCTTAGAGTAGAATAGAAAGACTGATAATAACATCCAGTGTGGTGACAGTATAGATTGATAACAATACTCAGGATAAATGGCAATATAAGGAAATGAACAGTCCTGGGATGCCTGGGTGGCTCAGTTGGTTAAGCATCCAGCTCTTAATTTCAGCTCCGGTCATGATCTCAGAATTTGTGGGTTCAAGCCCCGCATCAGGCTCTGTGCTGATGGTGTGGAGCCTGTTTGGGATTCTGGCTCCCTCTATGTCCACTCTTTCTCTCTCAAAATAAATAAATAAACTCAAAAAAAATTTTTTTAAAAAAGGATATGAACAGTCCTATATTCTTGACAGGCATGTAAAATGACCCAACTTTTTAGGAAGGATACTTGATAATCATAGCTACAACAGATAATTTGATATGTGTTAAAAATTTTTAAAGTACTTTTATGCGTAATACAATTTATAACTATATTCTCACTGGTACACAAGATATCCTTTGCACTACCGTTTACAACAGCCAAAAAAGGGAGGGATAATGTGCATTAAGAAATGGCTTTGGGGGGGGCTCCTGGCTGGCTCAGGTGGGAGAGTATGTGACTCTTTATCTCGGGGTTTTGAGTTCGAGATGCACGTTGGGTGTAGAGCCTACTTTAAAAAAGAAAAGAAAGAAATGGCTTGTAAAATGACACATTTATACCAGGTTTTTATGAGACAGATCTATGTATATTGTCCTAAAAAGTGAATATCACCTTAGTTTAAAAAAGCAAATTCTAAAGCCCTGTATATCAAAATCTCACTTCTGTAAATTAAAGGGAAAAATTTGCACATATAAAATAATTCATATGACATTATTAACAGTGCTTACTTCTGGGGCTAGAGGGTAGGTGGTACAATGAAGGGAGGGAAAAAAAGGACTTTTTATTTTATATTATTTTTTTAATGTTTATTTTTTTATTTTGAGAGAGAAAGAGAAAGCGAGCACAGGGGAGGGGCAGAGAGAGGGAGAGAGTCCCAAGCAAGCTCCATACTGTCAGCACAAAGCCCGACATGGGGTTCAATCCCATGAACCATGACATCATGACCTGAGCTGAAATCGAGTCAGATGCTTAACCGACTGAACCACTCAGGCACCCCAACTGTTTATTTTATATTCTAAGTTGTTTGATTTTATGACAACAAATACAAACTTTATTTGTCATTAAAAAAAAAATAAACAAAATAATATATTAAACACCATGTTAATGAAGATAACCCATAACTGTTCACATTTTAAAAATTATTCGTATGCAATGTTTACAAAGTATTTTAAGCTTTAATAACCATCTTCAAATCATTAAACCATCATCTTAATACTTACTGATGATAATGTGTATCTGGATTGAGGCCAATAATTGTACCTACAAGTAGCTGAATGAGGGGCATCTGGGTGACTTAGTCATTCAAGTGTCTGACTTGATTTTGGCTCAGATCATGATCTTGTGGTGTGAGATCAAGCCCTGCGTGGAGCTCTGTGCTGAAAGCACAGAGTCTGCTTGGGATTCTCATTCTCTCTCTCTCTCTCTCTCTCTCTCTCTCTCTCTCTCTCTCCCCACCCCTCCCCCACTCATGCTCTCTCTCTCTCGCTCAAAATAAATAAAACATTTAAAACATATATTTTAAACACAACTAGTTGAATGAAATACCATCTTCTACAGATCTCATAATGAATTGTTTCACTTTTTTTTTTTTAAAGCAAGCTCTTAGCCCAATATGGGGCTTGAACTCACGACCCCAAGATCAAGAGTCACATGCTCCACCAACTGAGCCAGCCAGGCCCCAGTTATGTTTTGCATTTTTAAATGATGCATCTAGACTTCTGCTTCTGGCTATCACAGCTTAGGTGGTATCAGAACAATTATAAAAATCAGATTAAAGAACTTTTAAGTGTTTGAATGGGAATCACATAAAGAACAACTCTATATTCACAGGTTCTTTATTCCCTTGCTGCATTTTCTGACTCCTAAACAGAACACAGAGGCCAATGAAGAAAGGAGAGCCATAAAGCTTGCAGCAGTCTTGCTGGGCTGAAGACACAAAAATTGGAATTCAGAACTACCAAAGCAGCCAGAATTCAAATGGCCAATATCCCAGAAAAATGGAATAACAGATTGTCTAACATTCTTTATTCAATTTTCCCTCAAGACATTTGGTGACTCCTAGATTTCAGCAGTTTTATGACGGGAGGGAACTAAATACTGAATTTCAGGGCCCAAAAGGGAAAGGAAAATCTTAGTAAACACCCCTGACCAGGCTACAAACCCGGAATAAGAGCAGTTTAGAAAAAACAAACAGATTCGATTGTATCAAGATGATCTCGCTTATTAATAAAAGATTGAAAGCTTTCCCCCTAAGGTCAGGAATAAAACAGGATGGCTGCTTTTGCCACTTCTATCCAACAAAGTACTAGAGGTTCTAGACAGAGTAATTAGGCAAGAAAGAGAAATAAAAAGCATTCAAATTGTAAAGAAAGAAGTAAATGTTCTCTGTTCAGAGAAAAATGACCTTATATATAGAAAATCCTCAGGGTTCCAACAAAAAAACTGTTAGAATAAGCAAATTCAGCAAAGTTGTAGGACACAAAATCAACATACAGAAATCAGCTGCATTTCTACACACTAACAATGAACAATTTCAAAAGGAAATTAACAAAACCATTCCATTTGCAATAACATCAAAAATAATATAAACATACTCAGGAACAAATTTAACCAAGGAAGTGAAAGACTCATACACTCAAAACTAAAAAATGGTGCTAAAAGAAGTTAAAGAAGATATACAAACAAATGGAAAGACATCCCTTGTTTATGATTAAAAGTCAATATTAAGGGGCGCCTGGGTGGCTCAGTCGGTTGAGCGTCCGACTTCGGCTCAGGTCATGATCTCGCGGTCCATGAGTTCAAGCCCCACATCCAGCTCTGTGCTGACAGCTCAGAGCCTGGAGCCTGTTTCGGAATCTGTGTCTCCCTCTCTCTCTGATCCTCCCCCGTTCATGCTCTGTCTCTCTCTGTCTCAAAAATAAATAAAACGCTAAAAAAAAATTAAAAAACAAAAGTCAATATTAAGATGCTCATAATATCCATGGGGCACATTGTGGGGCTCAGTCAGTAGAACATGTATGACTCTTGATCTCAGGGTTGTGAGTTCGAGTCCCACGTTGGGTGTAGAGATTACTTAAAAATGTTTTTAAACTTAGAGGCACCGGGGTGGCTCAGTCAGTCAAGTGTCCAACTTCAGTTCAGGTCATAATCTCATGGTTTGTGAATTCGAGCCCCATGTCAGGCTCTCTGCTTGTCGGCATAGAGCCCACTTCAGAACTTCTGTCCCCCTCTTTCTTTGCCCCACCCCCGCCAAAAATAAACAAACATTAAAAAAATGTTTTTAATTAAAAAAAAAAGATGTTCATAATATCCAAAGCAATCTATAGATTCAGTACAATCCCTCTCAAAAGCTCAACAATGTGTTTTGCAAAAATTTAATAACCCATCCACAAAAATCACATAGTATCTCATAAAGACCTTTAGAGCCAAAACAACCTTGAAAAAAGAACAAAGTTGGAAGTTTCACATTTCCTGATTACAAAGGTATAGTAACCAAAAAAAAAAAAGTGTGGTACTAGCATACAGACAGACATACAGACTAATGGAATAGAATCAAGAGCCCAGAAATAAACTCTTGCATATATGATCAAATGATTTTCAACAAGGGTACAAAAATTATTCAATGGGGAAAGGTAATCTTTAAAAAAGAAATAGTGCTGGGGGGCACATGCACCCCAAAGATTTTTTTTTCTTTCAACGTTTTTTTTTTTTTTGGGGGGGGACAGAGAGAGACAGAGCATGAACGGGGGAGGGGCAGAGAGAGAGGGAGACACAGAATCAAAAACAGGCTCCAGGCTCCGAGCCATCAGCCCAGAGCCCGACGTGGGGCTCGAACTCACAGACCGCGAGATCGTGACCTGGCTGAAGTCGGACGCTCAACCAACTGCGCCACCCAGGCGCCCCTTTGCACCCCAAAGTTTACAGCAGTGCCACTGACAATAGCCACAGTATGGAAAGAGCCCAAATGTCCATCGACAGATGAGTGGATAAAGAAGATGTGGTATATATATACAATGGAGTATTACTCAGCAATCAAAAAGAATGAAATCTTGCCATTTGCAACTACATAGATGGAACTAGAGGGTATTATGCTAAGAGAAATTAAGTCAGAGAAAGACAAATATCATACGACTTCACTCCTATGAGGCATTTAAGATAAAAAACAGATGAACATAAGGAAAGGGAAGCAAAAATAACATAAAAACAAGGAAGGGGACAAAACATAAGACTCTTAAATACAGAGAACAAACTGAGGGTTGCTGGAGGGGTTGTGTGTGGGGAGGTGGGCTAAATGGGTAAGGAGCATTAAGAAAGGCACTTGATGGGATGAGCACTGGGTATTATACATAAGGGATGAATCACTGGAATCTACTCCTGAAATCATTATTGTGCTATATGCTAACTAACTTAGATGTAAATTAAAAAAAGAAGAAGAAAAAGAAAAAGAATAGTGCTGGGAAAACTGGATATCTGCACGCAAAAGAATAAAGTTGGACTTTTCAAAAAATGTTTATTTCTTATTTATTTTGAGAGAGAGAGAGAGAGAAAGAGAGAACAAGCAGGGGAGGGGCAGAGAGAGAGGGAGAGAGAAAATCCCAAACAGATTCCACTTTGACAGCTCGAAGCCCAATGTGGGGCTCCATCCCACAGTCTGTGAGATGGTGACCTGAGCTGAAATTAAGAGTTGACACTTAACTGACCAAGTCACCCAGATGCCTCTAAAGTTGGACTTGTTGAATCACCATACTGTACACCTAAAACTAACATAACACTGTAAGGGTTCCCCCTGCCTTTTTTGGGAATCTCTACACCTAGCATGGGGCTCAAACTCACAACCCAAGATCAAGAGTCACATGCTCTTTAGACTGAACCAGCCAGGCACCCCTATAACACTGTATGTTAACTGTACTGGATTAAAATACAAAACTTAAAAAAAAGAGCTCAGGGTGCCTAGATGGCTCCATCAGTTAAGAGTCTGACTCTTGATTTCAGCTGAGGTTATAATCTCATGATTAGTGGGATTGAGCCAAAGTCAGGCTCCAAGCTGAGTGTGGAGCCTGTTTGGGATTCTCTCTCTCTCTCTCTCTCTCTCTCTCTCTCTCTCTCTCTCTCTCTCTCTCTCTCTCTCTCTCTCTCTCTGCCCATCCCCCATTTGCAGTCTTTCTCTCTCTCTCAAAAATAAAATAAAAATAAAACTTTTTTTAAAAATGAGCTCAAATGAATCAAAGACCTGAATGTGAGAACTCACACTACAAAACTCTTAAAATGCAGGTGCACCTGGATGGCTCAGTCGGTTGAGTGTCCGACTTTGGCTCAGGTCACAATGTCACAGTTCATGAGTTCAAGCCCAATATCGGGCTCACTGCTGTCAGCTTGTCAGTGCAGAGCCCACTTCAGATCCTCTATCCCCCTTTCTCTGCCCCTCCTCTGTTTGTGCTCTCCCAAAAAATGAATGTGTTTTTTTAAAAATGCAAACGTTTCAGGGGTGCCTGGGTGGCTCAGTCGGTTAAGCATCCAACTTCGGCTTAGGTCATGATCTCGAGGTTTGTGAGTTCGAGCCCTGCATCGGGCTCTGTGCTGACAGCTGAGAGCCTGGAGCCTGCTTCAGATTCTGTGTCTCCCTCTCTCTCTGCCCCTCACCTGCTCACGCTTTCTCTCTGTCTTTCAATAATAAATAAACGTTAAAAAAAAAAAAATGCAAAAGTTTCTGGGAATGCAAGCTGGTGCAGCCACTCTGGAAAACAGTATGGAGGTTCCTCAAAAAACTAAAAATAGAACTACCCTACGACTCAGCAATTGCACTACTAGGTATTTATCCAAGGGATACAGATGTGCTGTTTCGAAGGGACACATGCACCCCCATGTTTATAGCAGCACTATCAACAATAGCCAAAGTATGGAAAGAGCCCAAATGTCCATCAATGGGTGAATGGATAAAGATGTGGTGTGTACCTATATATATATAAATATATATATGTATGTATATATATGTATGTATATATATTTATATATATAGTTATATATATAATATGTAATATAAATATATTATATACATAATATATAATATAAATATATATAAATACAATATATAAAATAAGTATATTATATATTATATTTTTATATATGTTTTATATATATAAAATTTATATAAGTATATAAATATTTATATATTTATAAATATATATTTATAAATTTATATTTATTTATATATTTTATAAATATATAAAATATATATAAATTTAATATATATATAAATTATATAGTGAATATATATAAAATATATATAAATATATTTTTTATATATATAAATATATAAATTTATATATAAATATATAAGTTTATATATAAATATATATAAATTTATATATAAATATATAGTATATTATATAATATATTATATATATTTATATATAAATTTATATAACTATATTATATTTACATATAATATACATATATTATATATATAATATATATTATATATACAGTGGAGTATTACTCAGCAATCAAAAAGAATGAAATCTTGCCATTTGCAACTACATGGATGGAATTGGAAGGTATTATGCTAAGCGAAATAGTCAGAGTCTTCTGAGTCAGTCAGAGAAAGACAAAAATCATATGACTTCACTCATATGAGGACTTTAAGAAACAAAACAGATGAACATAAGGGAAGGGAAACAAAAATAATATAAAAACAGGGAAGGGGACAAAACAGAAGAGACTCATAAGTATGGAGACAGACTGAGGATTACTGGAGGAGTTGTGGGAGGGGGGATGGGCTGAATGGGTAAGGGGCATTAAGGAATCTACTCCTGAAATCATTGTTGAACTATATGCTAACTAATTTGGATATAAATTAAAAAATAATAATAAAATTAATTTTAAAAATGCAAAAGTTTCATGACATTGGGTTTGGCAACGACTCCTTGGATATTATGCCAAAAGCACAAGCAACAAAAGAAAAAGCTGAACCTCATCAAAATTAAAAACTGTTGTACATCAGAACACAATCAACAGAGTGAAAGGCAATGTACAGAATGTATGAGCATGCATGAGCCAGGAAGAGGCAGAGGAGAAGGAAGAGACAGAATCCCAATCAGGCTCCACGCTGCCAGCGCAGAGCTTGACACAGGGCTTGAACTCAACTGTGAGGTCATGACCTGAGCCAAAACCAAGAGCTGAACACCCAACTGACTGAGCCACACAGGTGCCCCCCATCTCATTATTAAAGACCTATTTCCCGTGGTTCTTTTTACTCAGTACATCATGTCTGGGTCTCAAAAACTACTGGAAGGCATACTAAAAGGCAGAAAATGCAATTTGAAGAGACTAAACAAACATCAAAACCAGAGTCCGTTATGACAGGAATGTTGGAATTATGTGACCAGGATTTTTGTTTTAAACTATGATTGAGATGCTAAGAGCTTTAATGAAAAAAGCAGACACGTGCAAGAACTGACAGATAATGTAAGCAGAGAGATAGAAATACTAAAAAGGAATTTAAAAAATGATAGAAATCAAAAACAGTAACAGAAATGAAGAATGCCTTTGATGGGTTGGTTGTTAGACTGGTCATGGCTGAGGAAACCATCTCTGAGCCTGCAGACATGACAAAAGAAACCTCCAAAACTGAGGGTAAAAGTGGGGGAAGGGATGAGGGGGGGAATAGAACAAAATGTCCAAGAATTATGGGAAAACTTTAGGTGTAACCATGATGGGACTACCAGAGGGACAAGAAAAGTAAAGGAATGGAAGCAATATTTGGAGCAATAAAGGCTGAGAATTTCTCCCAAATTAATGTCAGATACCAAACTACAGATCCAAGAAGCTCAGAGAAGACCAAGCAGGATAAATGTAAAAAAAAAAAAAAAAAAAAAAAAACAAAACCCAAAACCTCTAAACCTAGGCATATCATATTCAAACTTTAGGAAATCAAACATAAAGAAAAAGTCTTGAAAGAAGCCACAGGGGAAAAAAAAACACTTTATTTATAGAAGAGTAAGATAAGCATTACATTCAACTTCTCATCCATCACGCTAGCAAGAAGAGAATGGAATAAAACATTTAAAGAAAGAAAAACTAGAATTCTGTATCCTTGAAACTGATCCTTCAGTGGCATTCACTTTCAAATGCCCCCTCTCTGTAAAGAGAGCTTTCATATTATTCTTACTTTCTGTTCTTATATTCTAATATGCTTTTGCCAGCTGCTCATTAAAGAAAAAAAAAAAAAACATCCTTCAAAAGTGAAATAGAATACTCCTCTCAATCTGGCTGTGAACCTAAACTGTTCTAAAATAAAATTAAGTCTTAAGGGACACCTGGGTGGTTCAGTAAATGTCTGACTTCAGCTCAGGTCATGATCTCATGGTTTGTGAGTTCAAGCCCTGCATCAGGGACAGTGCAGAGCCTGCCTGGGATTCTCTCCCCGTCTCTCTCTCCCACTGATATGCACACATGCACACATGCGCTCTCTCTCTCTCAAAATAAACTTAAAACAAAATTAATCTTAAAAACAAGTGAGGAAAAATAAACTTTCTCAGATAAACAAAAATTGAGGGAATTTGTTACCAGTAGACATGCTTCGCAAGATATGTTAAAAGAAGTTCTTTAGGGGCTCCTGGGTGGCTCAATCAGTTAAGCATTGGACTCTTGATCATGATCTCAGGTCATGATCTCACAGTTTATGAGACCGAGCCCTGAGTCAGGAAGCTTACTTGGGATTCTCTCTCTCCTCTTTCTCTGCCATTCCCCTGTGCATGCACTCTCTCTCTCTCTCTCTCTCGCTCTCTCGCTCTCTCTCTCTCTCTCAAAATAAACATTAAAAAAAAAAGTTCTTTAGAGAAAAGGAAAATTATATAGGTCAGAAACTTGGATCTATACAAATGAAGAGCATTATAGAATGAATAAATGAAAGTAAAATAAAAATATTTTTGTTATTTTTAAGTGATCTAAACGATAATTTGTTCAAAATATTAATAATAACAATGTATTTGATTAGGTTGGCTTTTGTGTGTGTGTGCGCGTGCGCATGTGCTTATGCATAAGGGAAATGAATGATAGCAATGATACAAGGCATGGCAGGAAGGAATTGGGAATATTTTGTAATTATATGGCGCCTGTACTACTTGGGAAGCATGATGGTGTTATATGAAAGTGAATTAGTTATAAATGTATACTGCAAAATCTAGGGAAACCACTTAAAAAAATTTACAGATTAAAAGTAAAGGGATGGAGGGGTGCCTGGGTGGCTCAGTCAGTTGAGCGTCTGACTTCAGTTTAGGTCATGATCTCACAGCTTGTGCGTTCAAGCCCCACATTGGGCTCTGTGCTGACAGCTCAGAGCCTGGAGCCTGCTTCAGATTCTGTGTCTCCCTCTTTCTCTCTGCCCCTCCCCCATTCACGCTCTCTCTCGCTCAAAAATAAACATTAAAAGAAAATAATTTTTTAAAATGTTTAAAAAAGTCGGGGCGCCTGGGTGGCGCAGTCGGTTAAGCGTCCGACTTCAGCCAGGTCACGATCTCGCGGTCCGTGAGTTCGAGCCCCGCGTCAGGCTCTGGGCTGATGGCTCGGAGCCTGGAGCCTGTTTCCGATTCTGTGTCTCCCTCTCTCTCTGCCCCTCCCCCGTTCATGCTCTGTCTCTCTCTGTCCCAAAAATAAATAAAAAACGTTGAAAAAAAAAAATTTAAAAAAAAAAAATAAATAAAATGTTTAAAAAAGTAAAGGGATGGAAACAGATACACTAACACTAATGAAAACAAGTGCAAGTAGCTGTATTAATTTCAGACAGAGCTGATTTCAAAGCAAAAAGAGAGGAACGTTACATAACGAGAGAGGGGCCAATACTCCAAAAAGACATAACAGTCCCTGCTGTGTATGTGTCTAACAACAAAGCATCAAAATACATGAGGCAAAACCTGACAGAATGGCAAGGAGAAATACATGAATCTAGTATTAGAGCTGGAGACCTTAACATCCTTCTATCAGAAATAGACTCAGCAGCAGAAAATCTGTAAGGATACAGTTGAACTCAACAGCACCATCAATCAACTGGATATAACTGACATCTATAGACTATTTCATTAAACAGAATGTGTTACACATTTTACTCAAGCTCATTTGGAACATTCATCAAGATAGACCATATTTTGTGTCATAAAGCACACTTTTAACTAATCTAAAATAATACACATCAAGGCGCCTGGGTGGCTCGGTCAGTTAAGTATCTGACTTTGGTTCAGGGCATGATCTCACGGTTCATAGGTTTGAGCCCCACATCAGGCTCTGTGCTGACAGCTCAGAGCCTGGAGCCTGCTTTGGATTCTGTGTCTCCCTCTCTCTCTGCTCCTCCCCCGCTCATGCTCTGTCTCTCTCTCAAAAAGAAACATTTTTTAAAAATTAAAAATAAATAAATAAGAGAAATCTAAAACCTCTGCTTTTTGACCACAAAGGAATTAAACTAGAAATCAGTAACAGAAAACTAGCTGGAAAAATTCCCAGATACTTGGAAATTAAATTTTATATATATATAATATATATAATATATATATATATTATATATATAATATATTTTATATATAATATATTTATATATTTTATATATATATATTATATATATATAAACACACAGGTCAAAGAAGAAATCTCAAGAGAAACCTTTAAATATTTTTAACTAAATGAAAATGCAAATACAACTTATCAAAGTTTGTGGGATTCAGTGAAAGAAGTGCTTAGAGGGAAATTTATAGTACTGAAAACATATATTAGAAAAGAAGATCTAATTTCAATTATCTAGGGGTACCTGGCTAGATCAGTCAGAAGATACAACTCTTAATCTTGGGGTTCTGATTCAAGCCCCATGTTGGGTGTAGAGTTTACTTATAAATAAATAAATAAATAAATAAATAAATAAATAAATAAAATCATCTAAGCTTCCATGTTAGGAAACTAGAAAAAGTTTTTTAAATCCAAATTAAATCCAAAATAAGCAGACAAAAATAAGTAATAAAAATTTGAGCAGAAATCAATGAAATTTAAACTAGAAAAACAGGGGGCACCTGGGTCACTCAGTCAGTTAAGTGCCCAATTCTTGATTTTGGCTCAGGTCATGATCTCATGGTTTGTGGGATTGAGCCCTACATCAGGCTCCATGCTGACAGCACAGAGCCCGCTTGGGATTCTCTCTCCCCCTCTCTCTCTGCCCCTTCCCTGCTTGCACGTGTGTGCTCTCTCTCATTCTCAAATAGACTTTAAAAACATAATAAAGGAAAATAAAATAGAAAGTCAGTAGAGAAAAATCAACAAAAAAACACACAAAACTGATTCTTTGAAAAAAAAAATCAATAACCCTCTAGCCAGGTTAAGGGAAAAAGAGAGAAGACACAAATTACTAAAATCACAAGTGAAAGAGGGAACATCAGTACAGACCCCATGGACATTAAAAAGATAATACAGAAATATTATAAAGAAGTCTCTGCCCACAAATTTAAAAACCTCAATGAAATGGACCAATTCCTTGAAACACACAATCTACTAAAACTCACACAAGAAGAAACAGATACTCTGAATAGCTATATATCTATTAAAGAATTCAATCAATAAAAATCCTCCAAAACAGAAAGGACAGGCCCAGATAGGTTCACTTGTGAATTCTACCAATCATTTAAGTAAGAGATTATATACATTCTCTATACTCTCTTCCAGAAGATAGAAGCAGAACTCATTTTATGAGTTCCTAACTTCCTAACTCATTTTATGAAGTCAGCACTACCATAACATCAAAACAAAAGGCATACAAGAAAACTATCAACCAATATCTCTTATGAATGTAAACACAAAAATCCTCAACAAAATATTAGCAAATCAAATGCAGCAACATATAAAAATATAAAAAGAGGGCGTCTGGGTGGCTCAGTCAGTTAAGCATTCAACTTCAGCTCAGGTCATGATCTCACAGTTTGTGAGTTTGAGCCCCATGTTGGGTTCTGTGCTGATAGCTCAGAGCCTGGAGCCTGCTTCAGATTCTGTCTCCCTTTCTCTCTGTCCCTCCCCCATAAATCCCCCTCACTCAAAAATAAATACATGTTTAAAAAAAAGAAAAAGAAAAAAATATATAAAAAGAGTTATGGGCCATGACCAAGTGGAATTTATCCTAGAATGCAAGGCTGTTTCAACACTCAAAAATCAACTAATGTACTTCATCATAAGAGCCTAAAGAAGAAAAATCACACAATCATCACATGTACAAAAAGTATTTGACAAAATCCAATGCCTATTCATGATAAAAACTCTCAGCAAAGTAGAAATGGATGAATTTCTTCAACTTGAAATTCCAAGCTTTCCAGCTAAGATGAGGAACAAAGAAAGCAAAGATATCCCTTCTCATCACTGCTTTTCAACGTTGTACTGAAAATCCTAACACAGTAAGACAAGAAAAGGAAACAAAAGGTGTACATACTGGGATGGTAGAAATAAAACTGTCCTTGTTCATAGATGGCATGGTCATGTAGAAAATTCAAAAGGATTAGCAAAAAACTGGAACTAATAAGCAATTATAATAAGGTTGCATGATATAAGATTAATACATATAAGTCAATCACTTTTCTATATGCCAGTAATGAATAAGTGGTATTTAAAACTAAAACCACATTATCATTTACATTATCATATTCAAAAATGAAACAATGAGGTATAAATCTAACAAAATATATAGAAGATCCATATGAAAAAAACACAAAACTCTAACAAAAGATACCAAAGAACTAAATAAATGGAGAGATATTCCATGTTCATGAGTAAGAAGGCTCCATACTGTCAAGATGTCATTTCCTCCCAACTTGATCTATAGATTCAATCCCAATCCCAATCAAAATCCCAGCAAGTTGTTTTGTGGATACTGGAAAACTGATTCTAAAGTTTATATGGAGAGGTAAACAACCTAGAATAGCCAACACAATACTGAAGAACGAAGTCAGAGGACTGACACTACCCTACTTCAAATCTTACCATAAAGTCTACAGTAATCAAGATAGTGTGGTTTTGGAAAAACCAAAGGCAAGTATATCAATGGAAGAGCATAGAGAGCCTAGAAATAGATAAATACATAATTTAAATACATAAGTATTTAATACAGTCATATTGATTTTTGACATAGGAGAAAAAGCAATACAAGGGAGCTATCTTTTTGATATATGGTGCTGTTAACTGGACATCCACATGCAAACAATCTACACATAGACCTTACATCTTTTACAAAACCTAACTCAAAATGGATTATAGACCTAAATGAAAATGCAAAGCTACGAAACCCCTGGAAGATAACATTGGAGAAAACCTAAATGATCTTGAGTATTGTGATGGCTTTTTATTTTTAAAAAATTTGTTTTAAAACATTTATTTATTTTTGAAGGAGAGACAGCATGAGTGAGGGAGGAGCAGAGAGAGAGGAAGACACAGAATCTGAAGAAGGTTCCAGACTCTGAGCAGTGAGCAGAGAGCCAGATATGGCACTCCAATTCACGAGCTGTGAGATCATGACCTGAGCCAAAGTCAGACACTTAACCGACTGAGCCAACTAGGTGCCCCAGTGATGACTTTTTAGATAAAACACCCAGGATATAATCCATGAAAAATAAATGATAACCTGGACTTAATTAAAGTCTAAAAATTCTGCTCTGAGAACGACAATATCAAGAGAATGAAAAGACAAGCCACAGGTTGGGAGAAAATATCTGCAAAGGACACAGCTGATAAGGACTATTATCCAAAACATACAAAGGATTCTTAAAACTCAACAATAAGAAAAAGAACGATCCAGTTAATATTGTGTAAATGATCTGAACTGACATCTCACAGAAGATGATACACAGGTGACAAGAAAGCATATGAAAGAGTTTCAACATCATGTGATTAGGCACCTGCAAATTAAAACAGTAATGACATACCACTCTACACCTACTAAAATAGCCAAAATCCAAAACACTGATAACAACAAATGCTTGGGAGCATGCAGAGCAACAGGAACTCTCACCCATTGATGGTGGGAATGCAAAATGATACAGTTACTTTGGAAGACAGTCTGGCAGTTTCTTACAAAACTGAACAGTTTTGTTTTTTAAATAATCTCTACATCCACTGTGGGGCTCAAACTCACAACTTGGCAAACAAGAATTAGATGCTCTACCAACTGAGCCAGCCAGGGACCCCTAAATGCACTCTTATCATAGGATCCAGCAACCATGCTCCTTGGTATCTATCAAAAGGAGCTGAAAACGTACATCCTCACAAAAACCTGCACGTGGATATTTACAGCAACTTTACTCCTAACTGCCAAAACTTTAGAGTAACCCAGAAGTCCTTCAATAGGTAAATGGACAAATAAACTGGTATATACAGACAATGGAATATTATTCAGAGCTAAAAAGAAATGAACTCTCAAGCAATGATGAAAAGACATGGAGAAACTTGAGTGCGTTAATACTAAGTGAAAGAAGCCAATCTGAAAAGGCAACATACTGCACTATGACTCCAACTATATGACATTCTAGAAAAGACTATGGAGACAATAAAAAGATTAGTGGTTGCCAGGGGTTAGGAAGGAAGACTGCACAAACAGGCAGAGCACAGAGGATTTTTAGGGCAGTGAAACAGTTGTGTGTGGTACAGTAATGGTGACTACATTTGTTAAAACCCATAAAATGTATAACACCAAGAGTGAACCCTAATGTAAACTATGGACTCTGAGTGTTAATGAGGGGCTAATGTAGGTTCATCTACTGTAACAAATGTACCATTCTGGTTCAGGATGTTGATTATGAGGGGAAAGGGGGTGGGTGGGACAAGGAATACATGGGAAATCTGCACTTTTTACTTGAAACTGCTCTAAAAAAATTAAGTTTACTAGCACAAAAAATAAAATCAGAGGCGCCTGGGCGGCGCAGTCAGTTAAGGGTCCAGCTCTTGCTCTTGGCTCAGGTAAAGATCTCACCGTTTATGGGTTCAAGACCCACATAGGGCACTGTGCTGATGGTGCAGAGCTCGCTTGGGATTCTGTCTCTCCTCTCTGCCCCTCCCCACCTGGGTGTGCACACATGCTCTCAAAAGAAACTTTGAAATGAATGAATGAAGGGGCGCCTGGGTGGCTTAGTCAGTTAAGCGTTCGACTTCGGTTCAGGTCATGATCTCACAGTTCGTGAGTTCGAGCCCCACGTTGGGCTCTGTGCTGACAGCTCAGAGGCTGGAGCCTGCTTCAGATTCTGTGTCTCCCTCTCCCTCTCTCTCTCTCTGCTCTCCCCGCACTCTGTCTCTCTCTCAAAAATACATAAACATTAAAAAAAAATTTTATAAAATGAATGAGTAAATAAATAAAATCACCATTTAATCCAGAAAACAGGAGGTCCTGAAAGTTACCAAAGACCTGGGAAAATATCCGGTTCTTCAATACAGCCTGGAGTGGTGGTTAGCTTCTGCATTTACATACCCATTCTTCAGAAGAATAATAGCACATGATAGACTTTTATGTTCAAAATCCCCAAAACTCAGTATACTCAGGACCGGTAATTAAACCAGAGACAAAATAAAAATAAGAGCTCAGAAATAAGGCCATTTTAGTGCCCCCAAAAAGCTAGCTACCTAAGAAGAGGTACTATGCTAGATTCTGAATCTTTAAAAAGTATATACCACTGGAACACATACAGCAAACTAACACAGTTTGATGAATATATTTAATAGTAATACAGCACAGTATACATCAGTTTCAATTAAAAACTAGAAAATTTTCGCACGGGGTTTTTGCTCTTCTTCTTTTTTTTTTTTTAATGTTTATTTTTGAGAGAGAGAGAGAGAGAGAGAGAGAGAGACAAAGCATGAGCAGAGGAGGGGCAGAGAGAGAGGGAGACACAGAATCCAAAGCAGGCTCCAGGCTCTGAGCTGTCAGCACAGAGCCTGACGCAGGGCTGCACCTCGTGAACCTCAAGATCATGACCTGGGGTGAAGTCGGATGCTTAACTGACTGAGCCATCCAGGGGCAAATGAGACTGCTATGCTCACGTCTTATTTTCATGTCCAAATGATAAAGAATATGCATAACACACCACAGTTCCCTGGGAGGCTGCAAATTCAAAAGAAATCAATATAGCTCACAAAAACGTTGCTGGCCAGAAAAGTTCTTTAAAATTTGAATATTTATGTGAGACGTGCACTCTTTGGTTTGGCCTCTGTTCCAACACACTTGTTTTCCTATATCCAGTCCAATTCATTCATGTTTTATTATTTGCTTAATCCCAACAGTAACTTTGGTTTGAGACTCCTACTCTACACTGTTATTTATAATTAAACTCATACTTTGATTCTTTATTTAAAATTTCCTTATGGGGGTGCCTGGGTGGCTCAGTCAGTCGAGCGTCTGACTTCAGCTCAAGTCATGATCTCATGTGTCATGGGTTTGAGCCCCGCGTCGGGCTCTGTGCTGACAGCTCAGAGCCTGGAGCTTCGGATTCTGTGTCTCCCCTCTCTGCCCCTCCCCTGCTCATGCTCCCTCTCCCTCTCTCAAAAATAAACAAACATTAAAAAATTAAAAAAATAAAAATAAAATAAAATAAAATTTCCTTATGAAATTCTGTATCATATTTCAATATATTTGTATTAAAAATGGGCATTTTCCCTTCTCTTTCAATTTTCCAGATTTGAGGGCTAGCACCTAATTGGTCATGCATGTATTTTCCGAATGATGACAAAAACAACTCTATTGGAAAGAAATGGTAGTTTATTAATGTTATTCCTCAACCACACTTAACTGTATGACAGAATATATATTACTAATAGGCTTATAAAGGCCTGTTGAAGCTTATGATCAAGTGTTAGGAACCATTCCTTTTTTTCAAGTTAATAGTTTTGTTCTGAATTATTAATATCTGGCAGTATTTCTGACTAAGCTGTTTCCTTTCATTAAACACATACATGTGCTCTTACGCACACACCGAAAAATAGAATTCTACTTCAAGAATAAATGTGTTAAAATTTACATGCCTTACAAATAAACCAAAGTGATACTAGTGGACCTGAAAGTATGTATTAGAACCTTCTATGAAATATTATGTCGCCAACGGAAAACTGTTTCCTTATACAGCTAATGCCACAAACATACCTGACAGAGTATACACTAAGGGAAAAGTTGGTACAAAACTTTCAAGTGATCATTCTCCATGTGCTTATGCCCAAGCCATCTATTAACGATAAATTAAAAAACTCTTTACCTGTCAGGACCTGAGTTCAGGCACTCAAAAGTTTCGTATTTCTCTTGCAGAAGCTGATGACAATACTAATCCCTGCCCTGTGTAGGGAGGTGCACTCCTTGTACTGGGGCTTAAGTGCTAGTGATTTCACCAACCCTTGAAGTGCAGAACAGTAAAAAAACAGTTTTCAGCCGTTTTTCTTACTGATTTCTCATTTTTTAAATACTACAAAGATCTCAATTAGGTTTTAAAATAAATTATTTCTGTTTAAAAGGCAGTGCCTTAGTTTAAGGAGACACATGCCAATAGGTCTTTCTGGGTTACTGCACATATCATAAGATGGCCTTTTCTCATCAGTTAAAAACTTACACAGAGAAGCAACAATTTTGTGCTTTCAAACGATTTTCTGATTTTACCTTAAAGCACCAAGATTTAGTGGTTACAGATATGTAAATCAGTTTTGCAGAAGGCAATCTGTAAGTATTAACAAGTAGCGGACTAGATGAGATTAGCTGGGTTTAAAAAATGAGTCCTATTGACTCAAATATTCCCCTGCCAACTCATACAGTCCTAGAAGGAGCTGGCAGTCAAATTTCCAACTACTAATTTCTAAAGAAACAACGTGTTGTACTCTCCCATAAGGTAAAAATCAAGAAATGCTACTCTGTCCAAGGGCAAAATTAAGCTGGGTATGTATCTAGAAGGCCAAATCTATCTGTTTCTGACTGAAACCTTAAAATACCACATTAATATAATTTCCCCTCTTCTTATCCCTTAAATTAGAGGTGCTTACACATGACCCTAGGTTTTTCCCATTGCTGTAGGAGAAACGAGTTGAAAAATATACCTTAGCTAGTTTTGAAGAAAATATTTTAAGTACCTAAAAAAAATTAATATTTTATCTGAATCTCTCTTCAAATCCCCTTACTTCCTATAAGCTTTCATTTGTCTTCTGACCCTCTTAGTGAGAACACAAACACTGCTTCCTTGATATTCAGGCTGGTATGAGCTTGGCACCATTCAGTTATGCATATTCGAAGCATTTAAGTTCTCTGAATTCTTTCCTGGCGTTTTAGTAGAGGAAGATAAAAACAAACCTGAGCTGAAATCATGCCAGCTGGAGGGTGCACATGTATTTTACTGGGCACCATTTAAAAACTCTGTATTAAATTTAAATGTTCTCTACCTGTAACAAAACATGTTTGCATTGATATGCGTGGCTAAGGTGCTTATATTTTTCTTCAAAGGTAAAGAAATTAAATCATCCCTCTTTCATTTACCAAACAATTGCTTTAATGTTGGCACTCACTCCAAGTCCATTGGAAGGATCTGTTCCTCTAACTTAAAATCACTGCAGTTTGATCTCATGTACAATCGAACATCAGTACTTCTTGGCAATGATCTGCTCAACTGATACTTTTTTTTTTTTTTTTTTTTGTCTTTCTATGGACAAAACAATCTAAGAAAAACTCACGAAATAAATACTGCCTGGTCATAAAATGTTACTTGTATGCTTCTTTTCAGAGTAAAGGAGAGGAGAAAGAGCAATACTAAATGGAAATTAAAGGGTCAAATTCCTAACTTATTTGATATCAAATGAAAAGATTTTTTCTTTTTTTTTTTTTTTTTTTTAATTTTTTTTTCAACGTTTTTTATTTATTTTTGGGACAGAGAGAGACAGAGCATGAACGGGGGAGGGGCAGAGAGAGAGGAGACACAGAATCGGAAACAGGCTCCAGGCTCCGAGCCATCAGCCCAGAGCCCGACGCGGGGCTCGAACTCACGGACCGCGAGATCGTGACCTGGCTGAAGTCGGCCGCTTAACCGACTGCGCCACCCAGGCGCCCCTTTTCTTTTGTTTTTAAAGTAAGCTCTACACACAACATGGGGCTTGAACTCACAACCCTGAGACCAAGAGTCACATGCTCCACCAACTGAGCCAGCCAGCCAGCGCCTGGATATCAAATGAAAAGATTTTATGGGGCTTCTGAGTGGCTTAGTCGGTTAAGCATCCAACTCTTGGTTTCCGCTCAGGTCATGCTCTCGCAGTTCGTGAGTTCAAGCACTGTTTTGGACTCTGTGCTGATGGACTGGAGCCTGCTTGGGATTCTCTCTCTCTCTCTCTCTCTCTCTCTCTCAAAATAAATAAATAAACTTTAAAAAAAAAAAAAAAGTAAAAAGCACTTCAGTTCCAGTATCAATATACTTGTGAGTTTTTGCCAAACTTGACAACTTTTTAAAAATGTAGCTTATGTGGGAATAGGATTTCAGGCCAAAACTGACTACTCAATTTAATCCTTATTGTAATTACAAGGTCTAAAATAGTTCTCATTTTAAAGACGCTAACTGAATTCCCGTGTGTTCTATATAATGTTTCTTCTTAACATATTCTTACCCTGTAACTAACTTGGTCATCTAGCATCTAACCTCCACATTCAATCTCATAAGGCCAATATTTTTCTCTCCATTACAAGTAAGATTTATTATCCCTGTTGTAATCTATTGCTCAAGAAGGAAAAAAAAACTTTTAAGAAAACCACATATGAACTAAGCCGCCTGGATGAACCAATCTTTCATGTTCAAAGTACTTATTTTTAAAATAACTCTTTGGCTTTATATGCATGTTACTATATTATATATATTTTACATTTATAAAAATGTAATCTGCCTAGAGTCAAAAAATAAGTTAATGTTTGAAGTAGAATTAAAATTGTGGCATTTCCTTAATCTCATAATATAGATTACTAAAATATTTCCCATGAACATCTAAAAATGTTTCCTATTTCTAAAGTAACGAACATCTAAAAATGTTTCCTATTTCTAAAGCAACAAACACTGATATCTTAATCTGAAAATGTATATATCCACCATACACACATCATACACACAGAGAGACAGCAAATCAAATGGAAAACAGCTCTTACCTTCATCTCCCTCTGGTGCATATGAAGCTGTAATAATGTCAATATCAGCACAATTCATCACAATCTGATTGGTTGCCTGCCTCACCTAAAGGGAAAAGAAAAACCAGCAGTGTCAGAAACAGCCTAGATTAGTAACATGTGCATCTTCACCTTAGCCTAATGTATGTCACAGGCAATTTTTTAAAACCCAGACATCACTAAAACCTTGACTGAGTATTTCTATATCACCATGGTAAAAATAAATGAGTTGTTTTAAGTAACCCAAGGCAATTTACACTTTCCAAATTATATTACAAGCAATAATAAACACAAGTATTTCACAGAATTTAAACATCTGACCAATGAGCGAAATAAAAGCAATTTTTTTCTACTTGAACCTTTATTTAAAACAATTACAATTTTTCAAATTAAAAAAAAATCAGGAAACATTTCTCATAGGTTGCAATTAATTATGTATTATAACCTATACATCAAGCCCATCATAAGACCTTCTGTAAGGACAGAGGAAGAAAAGTGATATTATAAACCATGTCAGAACTTCATAAAACTCTTAAATTTTTTTCTTACCAAAGAAACATTTCGGATGTAACAGACACTAATGACTCACCATCAAGACCAAATAAACTTTTTAAGATTTTGTCTTATGTGCTTCAGATCCCCAAAATAAAATACAGACATAACGAAAGCCCCATCCTCTCTTCCTCATTCCCTGCAGCCACTCTCCAAAGGCTAATGTAGCTCTTTCTCATGTATGTATAGCACTTCTGCTACATATATAAATATCAGCAAGCAATGTTTTTAACTTTATACAAATAGTATCAAAGTGTATATAACCTTTGCAACCTGCTTTTTTCATTTAACATTGTTTCTGAGATGGGTAAATGCAGGCAGATGTAGATCTAACTCATTAGTTTTAACTTCTGCCTAGTGGTATTCCATTCCGTAAGTAAACCACAGTTATCCATTTCTGTCCTGAAGGAAGTTAGTTTAGTTCCATTTTTTTTGTTGTTGTTATTTAAAAAATAGTGCTACAATACTCATCTTGGTCCATGTTTTCTTATCCACCTTTTTCTTTACCAAGAATTACCCAATTATCCTCTGGAGTATTTTCAATTAATACTCCAATTAGCAAAGAATAAAGAAATTTCACTTTCATTATCCTCTGAAAACTTAAAAATTTTTGACAATCTGATGAGTCTTAAATGGTATTCCACTGTTGTATTAATTAGAATGTCCCTTATTACTAGTAACACTGACTAATAAGCATCTTTCCTAAAAGTTTCTTTCTTCCTTTTTTTTTTTTTTTGCCATTGTTTTTCCTCTGCAAATTGTCCATTCATAACCTTTGCCCATTTTTCAATTTGGTTGTAACCATGGTTTTACATACTTGTTGCATTAAACAGAAACTCAAATTCATTTTCAGACATTTGAAAAGTCTAAATTTAAAGCAATAAATATACAGATGCCCTAAATCATCAACAAATGTCTACAGAGGCCAGCCAAGCAGGTGAGTACAGTAGGCCAAGTGAAGGCTCTGTGTAAAAGTAAGGCGGAAGTAACCAATTCTTGGAGCCAACCAATTATTGCTATACTGAAAAGCAGACTTAGTAGTGACAGATCTTCCAATTAAAAAAAAAAAAAAAGGGGGCGCCTGGGTGGCTCAGTCGGTTAAGCGTCCGACTTCGGCTCAGGTCATGATGTCACGGTCCGTGGGTTCGAGCCCCACGTCAGGCTCTGTGCTGACAGCTCAGAGCCTGGAGCCTGTTTCAGATTCTGTGTCTCCTTCTCTCTGTGACCCTCCCCCATTCATGCTCTGTCTCTCTCTGTCTCAAAAATAAACGTTAAAACAAAAATTAAGGGGCGCCTGGGTGGCGCAGTCGGTTAAGCGTCCGACTTCAGCCAGGTCACGATCTCGCGGTCCGTAGTTCGAGCCCCGCGTCAGGCTCTGGGCTGATGGCTCAGAGCCTGGAGCCTGTTTCCGATTCTGTGTCTCCCTCTCTCTCTGACCCTCCCCCGTTCATGCTCTGTCTCTCTCTGTCCCAAAAATAAAAATAAAAAACGTTGAAAAAAAAAATTTAAAAAAAAAAAAAAAACAAAAATTAAAAAAAATATATTAAAAAAAAAAAAAAAGCCACAGGGGTGCCTGGCTGGCTCAGCCAGTACAGCATGAAAACTCTAGATCTCAGGATCTGAGTTCAAACCCCACATTAGAGACAGAGATTACTTAAAAAAAAAAAAAAAAAAAAAAAAAAAAAAAGCCACAAATTTCAGATTTCATGTGCAATCTCCCAAATTTTAACTAATGGCAATGAATGCAAAATTTGCAAAAACACTGCACAGTCCAAACAAAATCCACGTGTAGGTCAATAGCGCCTTGAGATCACCAACAGACCACAGAACTAGGTAAGGACAAGAGAGTAGTGTAATATCTGTAGGGAAAAGCTATACCATAATCATTTTATTAATAACCAATAAACATGATTAATCTCAAGCTAAAATTATCTAACCTAAATTAGAGAGTATGTTATTAAGCCTGTAACACACTGTCAAAATCTCCAACATATAACATGAAACTATTTTGGCTCATTAAAAACAATCCTTTCCAGGGGCTTGACTTGCTCAGTTGGTAAAATATGAGACTCTTATTCTTGGGGTCCTGAGTTCAAGCCCCACGATGGGTATAGAGCTTAGTTTTTAAAAAATCCTTTTCATAAGTCCGTTTCTAAACAAAAATATCATTTAATGAACTTTAAAAAATTTTTTCAAGTGGTAGAGGCAGCTGGCTGGCTCAGTCAGCAGAGTATGCGACTCTTGATCCTGGGGTCGTGAGTTCCAGCCCCACATTGGGTGTAGAGACTACTTAAAAATAAAATCTTAAAATAAACACACACATACATAATAAATTTTGCGAGTGGTAATATTCCTTCATACCATTTACTTCACCAAGATCATATCGTTCCCTTTTTTAATACTTATTTATTTTTGAGAGAGAGGGGGGAGGATGGGCAGAGAGAGAGAGAGAATCCGAAGCAGGCTCCAGGCTCTGAGCTGTCAGCACGGAGCCCTATGTGGGGCTCAAACTCACAAGCCATGAGATCATGACCAGAGCCAAAGTCAGACCGTTTAACCAACTGAGCCACCCAAGTGCCGCTACTTATTCATTTTGACAGAGAGAACGAACATGCTCTCTGTCTCTCTCAAGGTGGGGGGCAGGAGCAGAGAGAGAGGAAGATAGAGAATCCCAAACAGGCTCCTTGCTTTCCACTTGGAGCTGGATGCAGGGCTTGATCCCAGGAACAGTGAGATCAGGACCTGAGCCGAAACCAAGACTTGGACTCTTAACTGCCTGAGCCACCCTGGAATCCCACACCAAGAACATTCCTAAACAGCAGTAAAACTTTTGTGTCCCAACTGGCCATTTAATAACACATCTGAACAAAAACAAACAAACAAAACTTTGCCTATTTATAAAGTGACTTTAAAAAAATTCAGAACAGAGAAATGAAGCACTTAATGAGGCTGCGGTGAGGGGCAGGGAGGTATCTCCAAAAAGTTGAATGAATAAAAGTCTTCCAGAGTTTGAAGTTTATGCCAACAGAATGACAACAGTAGTTTAGTTACGCATCTTAATCTTTATCTAGGCAACCGTATTTTCATCCATCAACAGCTTTGGTGAATTTAATGGTAGCCAAGCAGTTAATCTGCCAATGTCAAGATACCTGTACAACACTACATATGCCAAATGACATTTATCTCACTACTACTGTAACATTCTGAGGGAAACTGCTTGCGTACTTTGGAAAGGCACAGTGTACAAAATCCAGTTACCAGTACATTCTAATTTCTCCTGTGTTGAAGGAAAACCCACCTGCTTATAAGCTGCTTGTTGAATAACTACTAATTTTTTTTGCAGGGTGGCAGGGAAGAACCAAAGGAACAAAAACACTTATTTTAATAATAGAAAGCTACTCAAATTTTAAAAACCAGACAGTATATTCTGCTTCATGTTAGACAATGCATTTTGAACAGGATGGAAAGTGCTTGTTTTAGCCCTTAGTGCCTGATACCAGTAATTACTTAATAGATGTTATTATTAAGACACACACACAGAGGAGCACACAGCTGGCTCAGTTGGTAGAACATGGAACTCTTGATCACAGGGTTGTGAGTTCAAGCCCCACGTTGGGCACAGAGTTTACTTAAAAAAAAAAAAAAAAAAGACACAGAGACCAAGATTAAATGCACTCTAATCATAAAAATGTTAACTCTGAATATCATCTAACAGCATTCACCCAACAGTTTATAAAGTGCCTAGGAGAATGATATAAAACTTAAAAACTATGTGCTATTATATAGCACCATGGGTATCAGCATACATATACTGCCCAAGGTTTAAAATATCTCCGTGGACTTAAGTGCTTGACTACCACACTATAACACTACTCTTTTTGATGCTTTCCCAACAGTAGCACTGACCGGATGATTCAGTATGTGATTTCTCACATATTAACATCACCATGTTAGTGATGTTACCTGTGTGTTCCACTATTAAAAATAGGGGTAATAATTCAAAGGAATTTCAGCATTAAGACCTTCACAAATTACAAGCTTAAAATAGAAGCAAAAAACTGAAGTTGGCATATATATTGTGTGGATAACAAACTCATTTTCAACTTCTCCATTTGATTCTACTAAAGAATGGAACAATAATATATGCTTTCCTTGTTTCAAACCTAGGGTTAAGTCTTCTTGAAGTTTGATATAGACTGTATTTCAACTGGACCAAACACTAATAGCTCTACTGAAAAGACAGCTTGACCACTGGTAACACTTTTACAGTGGAAGTTTCCTATGAGCTAAGAAGGCAGCAACATGAGATAATTTTTTTTCCTGAATAAGTCTTTATTACAATCACCCAGAAATACATCTTCCAGGTACTATAAGACTCAAGAGGGTTTTTTCTGATTGCCAAAGTCCTCAGATTTTAGTAAAAGGAAATCTCCAGTGTAATAACTCCAAATACCAATCAGTCTGAAGCCTGAGCCACTTTGCCTCACAAGCAGTTTCATAGTTAAAATTCTGTAATAATCATTGCTTCTGCAGAACAGGGCTATAATTTCTAAAGACAATAAGGAGCAAATAATTAGCAAACACAAATTGAGCCAAGTTTTTTAATGAGAGACATTGACAAGAAAAGAACAAGTTGCAGAAAGTCAAATGTGGTAATGTTTTCCATTACCACTAATGTAAAAATTTTTAATGTGCAGAACACTGCTGTGTGTTGTTGGTGGCTACTTACATATGCAATAAAAGTTTAAATAACAGTTGGTGGCTACTTACATATGCACATAGGAATAATACTCACCTACCTAAAGAGAGAAGTTACCCCTGAGAGTAGGGATGGGAAGAGATGGAAATGGACTTCAGTGGTATCTGTGACCTTTTATTTCCTAAAAAACATTGTGCATAGTCTGAAGCAAATGCGGGGGGGGGGGGGGGGGGGGCATTAATATCTGCTCAATCTGAGTGGTGAGTTACTCTTCTGTATTTATAAAATATTTCCTAATTTAAAGTAAAATTTTAAAGTGATTACAAGTGGCCAAATAAACTGAGAACTACAAACTTAAATGATGTTCAAAACTGAATCTCCAAGATCTGGAGAACGAATCCCAGTTAGCAACAAAACAGCTATCTAGGAACTCAGTCCTTTGCCACTGACTCACATACAGATTAGAGTAGGATTTACCTTCCAATAAGAATAGGCTCATTTATGTAGCAAAGTTCGGAGAAGTTGCATAGATAATTTACTGCTCAAGATCACATGTGGCCAGGTTGTACTGGACAACACCAATTATCCAGAACCAGGAAGTTTAAAAAAAAAAAAAAAAAAGAGCCTGTATAGAAGCCAGAATAGATGATACAAAGTCCATACAATAAAGCTCATACCCTTCACTCAGAAGAGTCCATCAAACTCTCACTTAGAAATTTCTTTTTAAGCTCACAAAAGCCTGTTTATCTGGTTAGTTAGACCTCTTCAGATCAAGTTCAATAAAATAGAAGAGGGAAGAAATTGCACAATCGGCAACAACCAGGCACCAGAAGCAGCAAGAAGCAATAACCTAACAGTAAGAAAAACAAACAAAAAGACTTTATAGATATGAAAGTAGTAAATTATAGTAATAATTGGGTAAATCTGTGGTTACAAGTATCAGTGACAGATGTTCAGAACAATGTCCAGTATTTAAAAAAAGAGGAAAGCAACAAACCTAGATTATAAGGAACTAGAGTTTTAAAAAAAATACATTTTTGGAATATTTCCATCCAAATCAGTAAATATTTTTTTTAAGTGTAAAGTGCCTCAAAGGGTAAACTTCATTTATCCAGAAAATTCACTGCAAAATTCATTGCCAGATGATAGTAGATAAAGCTTAACATATAAAAGCTGCTTATATTTAGGTGTTTCTTCATACATATACTTCAAGAAATAAAAGAAAATCTGAACAACTTCAGTTCCTTATTACCAATCTTTCCAATTTAATTTCTTAAGACCATTTAGTGATTCCACACAATGCTGCACAAATTATTAATTTTATCACTTTTTTAAGTAATAAAACACAACCAAAATGACTGCATAGAAAATATGCAGGAGCGCCTGGGTGGCTCAGTCGGTTAAGCATCCAACTTGGGCTCAGGTCATGATCTCTTGGTTGGTGAGTTCAAGCCCCGCATAGGGCTCTGTGCTGACAGCTCAGAGCCTGGAGCCTGCTTGGGATTCTGTGTCTCCCTCTCCCTTTGCCTCTCCCCTGCTCACATTCTGCCTCTCTCTCTCTCTCTCTCTCAAAAATAAATAAACATTAAAAAATTTAAAGAAAATATGCAAAATTTGGGCATAAAATTCCATAACACAGGGTTGACAATAACATCCATTTAGGTGCCAGGTTTTAGCCTGCCAAACAAACTACTATATCTGTAACTCTCCGCTAAGTGCCAATTTAGTCATCACCAACATGAGTATTTTGTTGGCAAAGACCAAGGATTGTCTACTATATCCTGACTTCTGGCCTTGAAGGATGAAGTTAATTTCTTTGGCACAGGTTAACTATTTCCATAAGAGAAAGCCCAATTACTGTATAAACCACAATACCCTAGTAACAAGAAAGTGTAGCCACTCACATAAACATCTTATCTATTTTTTATTAATTATCCACAAAGCAAGAGAAATCAGAATTTGAAATAGCTACAAAAGCTCTCAAGTATCCTAATGTAAACGGGGATGGGGGCAGTGGTAGTAGAAATGTCCCAATTCTCTAGGCCCTTGATAACACATTTGCAAAAAAACCTGCTGACCTAGACCACACTCACTTATGTAAAAGACAACTGCTTTTAAAATTGGTGCACGTTGACTAATTTCTTCACCTTCCCCAGGAGCCCACACCCCAGACCAGGTTAAAAATCCACTAAGCTTCTAATATGTAACCTGTACAAATACTCTGAGCTTATCATAAAATTTTGCAACTAAAGCAACCAAGCAACTTGCATACTTTGTGTAATATGATCCCAACTGTTAGGAAACTGACCCAAAACCAGTTATAAATCTAGATTTCTAGAGATATAATAATCTTGTCCACATTTTTAGATCTCCACAATAAGATACCATCTAACGCCACAATTATTGCTCTAAACCATGTATCTCAAAAACATGACTATGTGCTTTTTACTACTAATGCTAACTTTTACCAACATTAACTCCTTTCCTCTTCCAAAGGTGGCAATGTGTGCAATTAAAAAGTCCAATCATTCTTTAATCCAACCTGTTACAAGTCACTATCATACCATCTTTCATTCGTGTTACCACCTAGCCTGCAAAGAATTTCTGGAAAGAATTGCTTTGAAAACCTCCTGTTACGAATAAAGATCCATTTACTTCCTTGTATCAAATTCACAATTCCCCATTAATATCTAGTACGTTACCATGTGCTCCCTCAATGGCCCAAAGCAGTCTTCCACATAGTTTTCACCACTTTGGAAAAGCAAGTAGAAAGGCGTACGGTAAGGAGAAGCATGTCACTGCATCTTGTTCTGTCCCAACACTTAAACAGAACTGTCACTTCACTTCCTAATAATCACTGAAAAATCTTTATTTAGATAGTCTTTTTCTGAAAAATTCCCTTCAATATGCATACCTCTCAAAACTCGGAACCCATGTTGCCAACTAACGAGGTAAGGAAACAAATGATTTTTTAAATCTAACTCAGTCTTTTCACATAATGCGAACTCATTCATCATAGGTCCTTCTTCCCCCAGGTTTGCCAAGTCACAAGACACACTACTGTTTACAATCCCTCCCATCTGCCCCCTGCCAATATGTATCAAACACTCTAGTCACTTGGCTTAAACAAACAGTCTCCCAAATAACCCTCTCAAATCCTAATTTAGACCAAAGATACACTCATTCTGATTCATATTCTTAGTGGAAATTTTTTTAAATCACCTGACTTTCAAACGGGTTAAGTTTTGCCTTTTGAAACAGCCAGACCCTAGAGCCCTCGTGCTTTCCCACAAGCACTTCATACGTGACAGTATACTTTTTAATTCTACACTTTTAGACGTATTTTCAATCTGAGTACTCAGCTTTCAAAGACAACTTCAAACTTTCAATTCATTCCAGCACCATACATTCCTTTCATTTCGCTGCGATATACACCCTGTTCTTTAAGCTTGAGGCCTACTGGTTTTCCCTCTCTGACTGCAGTAGAGAAAGAACTGAAACAATATATTTACCATCATTCTTTTTAAAGATAACTGCTAAACGGTTCCCATTTCTCACCGCAGACTTCACATAACACACCATAAAACACGGTATATCACAAATGTCTATTGTTCGGGACCTTTGGAGGGCATCAGTACTAAAAGTCTCCAAGATCAAACAATACTTAAGATAATGTGGGGGGCGGGGGGCATGATTCACCAAAAACTGCAATGAAGAGTAATGGAATATTTTCAACAGTGGTATGCTAAAGCTAACAGCTTCTTTCAGAGGACTGTTACTGCTAAGCAACCATCGCGGTAACAATAAATCCACCTGCTTCACAGCCTGCAAAGCTAGAAGACGGGAGGAAAAGCGGAGATGGGGTCCTCCTTCAGCTTCTCTAGAGGTTAGGAGAGAACAAAGTCACTGCTGCACTGTCACTTGAGGGGAAGGGGGAGGGGGCGGATCATCTTGGAAACCCAGCCCCTGGGCCGGAGCAGGCGGGGAGAACTCAGCAAGGCTGCCCGGGATTAGCATTCTCCTTCTCACCCTCTCCCCCCCTTCTAGAATCTCCCGTCCACGCTAACGCGCGGCGGTCGGAGTCTCAGATGACCGCCCCTTCCAATGTGTCCTCCGTGGGGCGTAGGGAGAACCAGAGAAAAGAACTGAGTCAGGAGGGTGAGACGGAGCGTGGACTCCCATGACCCCTCTGGCCTCCCCCAACAGCCTCCAGCCTCGCCCAGAACACTACCGAGCCCGGAAGGGCCTGGGGTCGAGGGGAAGCCCGGCACAGGTGTGCTCGCCCGGGGCAGGGGTGGGGACGGGGGGGGGGGGGGGGTGCGGGCGCTCGGGCAGGGCCCGCCAGCTCCCTCGGCGCTCCCCGCAGCGCGGCCCGGGGCCCCAGCCCAGCAGGGCAGAACACATCGGCCGGGGCGCCCCGCGGCCGCCCCAGAGGGGCGCGCCGCTCCCCGAGCCGGCCTCGCCAGCCCCAGGCCCGCAGCGCCCAGGCCCGCCGGCCTGCCCGCCCTCCCGGCCGGGCCCCCAGCCCAGCCCGCGGCCTAACTGCTTGCCCCGCAGCTCGCCCCCGGCGCCCGAGGGTCGCCGTACCTGGGCGGCGGCCTCCAGCTTGCCCTCGAAGGTGAAGTCCAGCAAGTCGGGCTTGAGGCAAAGGCTGTAGTTGATGGGGGAGACATCGGCAGGCAGCCGCTCGAAGGGCCTCTTCTCCGGCATCGCGGCGCGGCCCAGGCTGTGGAGGCGGCGGCGAGAGGAGCGGCTGAGGAGGAGAAGGAGGAGGGGAGGAGGCGGAGGGCCGAGGAAGAGCAGGCGGCGAGCGAGGGAGGGGGCGGCGGCTGCCAGCCACATCCACCGAGCGCGGGCGACCGCCTGAGGAGAGCGACCGGGGAGCCTGGGGTAGGGGGGGGCGGGGGAGAGACCCAGCCGGAGCGCTCGCGGCCGGGAGGGAGGCAGTGCGGGCGGGCGGGCGGGCTGCCTACGGGGAAGGGGGCGGAGGGGAGGGCAGGGGAGGAGGGCCTGCAGGGAGGGAAGGAGGCGGCGGCGGCGGCGGCGGCAGCTGCGTGCGCGGCCCCGCCGGCCGGGCGCGCCCCCGCCGCTGTGCGCGCGCGCGCCGGGGCAGGGGGCGGAGCGGCGAGGGCGCGGCCGGCTGGGCGAGAGGGTGCGGGGTCGCGGGCGCGTGCTGGGGGCGGAAGGCGGCTCCCCGCGCTGCACCTGTCGGCGCCACTGGGGAGAGCCGGATCGTCGCGAGCCGAAAGGAGCCCAGAAGGGTTGGAGAAGCGGAGGGAAAGCCGCGTGAGGACCCCCCCACACACACACCCCACCCCCAGCTACATTTGGAAGTTGAAGTCTGTGCAATTGGCTGGTACATCAGGGTAAAATGTTAAAATATCAATTCAGAGCAAAACCCCAAACTGGATTTTTACCTCCAGATCAGCGGAAAGCCCTGACTGGAGGCTATTTGGCAGTACTTATTCCTGTTATTTTAAACAGCAACTTGAAGGGATGATTATGAAAAAAAAAATGCCAAAAACTTTTAATAATCCAGGTTAGTGAAACCAATGCCATTTGGACCTTTGAGGGAGTGATTTCAAAAGTTAGGAAGATTTTCGTTTCCGTGATTTAATGTTCACAGTAAGATATGTTTTTCATCTTTTTTCCGTTTTCATCTTTGTTTCTTCTTTTTTAAACTAAAAGACCCTTTGCCAGTTGTGTCCTCTTTAAAGTTAAACTAGCTGTGGTTCCCTCAATAGATAGTAGTTCTGTAGATATCTCACAAATCGGGGTTATATATATTTTAATAGAAATGTATATTAATCATATATAAATATGTATTTATACATATATATAAATATGTATTTTTAAAGTGTCAAGGACAAAGAGATTCATCCGTAATCCCCACGTTCCTTTATAGAATCTTCTCATGTAGTACCCCTTGATTTCCAAACTCAAATGCTGAATGACCTACGGACCAGCACTGTACAATGGAAATATATTGGAGCCAACTAAGTAACTTTAAATTTTCTAGTAGCATATCAGAGAACGAAAGGGAAACAACGGAGATTGACACATCTTATTTAACCCAACATATCCAAAATATTTCCACATGTAATCATATAAAAAATAATGAGGGGCGCCTGGGTGGCGCAGTCGGTTAAGCGGCCGACTTCAGCCAGGTCACGATCTCGCGGTCTGTGAGTTCGAGCCCCGCGTCGGGCTCTGTGCTGACAGCTCGGAGCCTGGAGCCTGTTTCCAATTCTGTGTCTCCCTCTCTCTCTGCCCCTCCCCCGTTCATGCTCTGTGTCTCTCTGTCCCAAAAATAAATAAAAAAATAAAAAAAAAAAAAAAAAAAAAAAAAAAAAAAAAAATAATGAGGTTTTATTTCTCCGTACTGAAGCTCTGAAATCCAGTGTATATTTTACATTCGGAGAACATCTCAGTTCCGGCTAGCCACATTTATAGTGCTCAATTGCCCCGTGAGACCAGGGGCCGTTGTCTTGGGCACTGGGCCTGCCCTCTTGTTCTCTAAATCCTGCATAACTTTTAGGACTGAAAGCAATCCTTTCAAACTAAGATGTGAGATGAGGCCTTTTGTTACATGCAGGACTCTCTGTGACCACTTCTAGGTCATAGAAATAATAATAGTAATAACTTAGTTATATGCTAATAATCTAACTAGTCACTGAATAATAATGTATGGAATGCTTACTACACACTTTTCACATATTAATTCGTTTAATCCTTTCAACAGCCTGTTTAGGTGGACCCCATTTTTCCCATCTTACAGATGAGAAAACAGACACACATAGATTCAGTGACCTGTCACACAGCTAATAAATGGCAGAATTGGCATCAGAACACAGCCATTTTTATTTCTCTCCTGAAAAATTTTGCGGCAGCTTCCCTATTTTTCTAACTCTTCAGTTTTGTTTTATTCCAGTCCGTCTGTATCTCTGCTTCTTAAAAAGTTATTCTCATTTTGTGAGTACCCATAAAACTCCCTCTTGTCTGTTAAAGCAAATTTGATTTATAACCATTTAAGGCTCTCCATGAACTGTCCTTAGATTTGTTTTTTTCTCACCCTGTAACATAGATTCTCCAGTCTTAGCAAGCTAACCTGTTTACTATTTGGCCCTGATAGTTTGCTCATTCTCTCTTCTCTACCATTGCCATGCATTATTGCTGGAAAGACCTCCTTATCCTCTTTGCCCAACCCATGCTTCTTCCTTCAAACCTCACCTTTTCCAGAAAGCTCTCATTGACTAACTCCACTCAACTCTAACCCCTTTCCTGTCAGCTCCCAAGTACTGGCTTTTGCTGATTTGTTTGTATTTCGTCTGTTGTTCTGTAATTATATTTTTAATTTGTTTATATGGATATCTTTTCAAGATGTACTTCTAATTCCTTCATAACTGTAGGTATTGAGCCCTGAACAAATACATCTCAATTGTTATTGACCCAACTAACCGATTGGTCAAGAGAGAATATTTTATCCAGTCTGTAGCCTTTCCTTTTTGTACAAGACGTATGCCCTATAGAGAAACTATGTGAACCTAAGACTAGAAGCAACCTTTTTTTTTTTTTTAATAAAATCACAGAAGCAATTAAAAAAAAAAAATCACCAGGGCCATAGACTTCATAGTAGCAGTAATTGTGAGGGAAAAGGGGAGAATCTTACCTGGCCCTCTCCCTAGTCCCATGACCCAGCAAGTTCCAATGTAGCAAGTCAGGAGTGAAGCCATACTTACTACCTATAAGTTGGGATTGGGGAATGGAAGGTTGAATTGGGGTATGGGCATACAGTTCTCATAAATAAGACTGGCTAACAATCTAATATGCTCCAGGCAGGCCTCTCTGGAATAACTGAAATGAAGAACACGAGGGCTCTTGGAAATTCATTTCTCTCCACGATGCTTCAGAAGGAATGGGGCGGGATGGGGGGGTGGGAGATTCAGTAATGTCTCAAGGTCATTAGCCTTACTTCTAGCAGATCTCTAGGCTTCTGTTTAAGGAAGCCCTTGAAAATCTAAATCCCCCCCCCCCATTCCCCCATTCAATCGTGGCTGCCACAATTAGACAGAAAGGGTGAGGACAATTTTTTTCTTACATCTGTAATGAGAACTTTAGCAGCAGACAATAACTGCTCCAGGTCTGTCAAATAGATGCATGAAAATCTAAATTTCAAAACCCATGCAAATTGTATACTTCAGTAAAAAGTTAAGAAAGAAAAACGTAGGGGCATCTGGGTGGCTGAGTTGGTTAAGCCTCTGACTTTGGCTCAGGTCACAATCTCACAGTTCAAGACTTAGAACCCCGCTTTGGACTCTACTATCGGCAGGGAGCCTGCTTCAGATCCTCTGTCTCCCCCTCTCTCTGCCCCTCCTGCACTCGTTCTCTTTCTCTCTATCAAAATAAATAAACTTGAAAGAAAGAAAGAAAGAAAGAAAGAAAGAAAGAAAGAAAGAAAGAGGAAGAAAGAAAGAAAGAAAGAAAGAAAGAAAGAAAGAAAGAAAGAAAGAAAGAAAGAAAGAAAGAAAGAAAGAAAAACACCAAAGTTATTCTAGGGGCTCTTGGCTGGCTCAGTCAGTAGAGCATGCAACTCTTGATCTTGGGGTCTTGAGTTTAAGCCCCACATTGGATGTAGAGATTACTTAAATAAGTACATAAACCTCAAAAAATAAATAAATGAAGTCATTCTAAGACATTTTTGTCCTTAGATTTTAGGCACTAGCCTGAGTCTGAGGACATAAGTCGCAGTCTTACCACTGACTTTGTCTATGGCCTGGAGCAAGTCTTACAATTTCCCTGCTTCAGTTTCCCCATTCGGAAAAGAGACAAGTGCATGATGAATGCTTTTCTCGAAGAAAAATATTATGTTACCTGTGGGTTAGTAATTTCTAAAAGAAGTCTATCATGTTCTTAATGTCAGTATGGTCTTCATAGCAGGAATCCTAGATAAAGAGCTGGGAGAAATGATATGTCGAACAAACGTAGACCATTGGAAAACATGTTTTAAAGCAAAGATAATATAAAGGAGTTGGGACAGGAAGCCAAAATATTCAGGGAGGAGGGAAACACATCCTGGCTGTGGAACATTGAAAGGGGAAGAGAAAGATGTGGAAGACTTTGGGAGACCATTACAAAACCCACGATATTAGATCGAAACTAAGCATAACTATTAATATGTAACCTCCCTGATGTAGAAATTAAAGCCTTCAATGTCACTTTCAAGCATGGAAATTATAATTCTAATTTCGCTATTATGAGTCTTAACCTGGGGAAGGTAGTGAGGGGGTTCCAAACACTAGGGACACAAAAAGAAAGAGAGCAATCCATGGGAGCTTGGATGCCATGAGATCCCAGCTTTGACTCTTTGTAACATAAAATGGCTGTTGGAATGACTGTTGGAAAAGTGGGGAGTACATCTACCCATCCTGTGTTTTTCATGAAAGGAAAGCAGATTAATTCCATATGCTTTTAAATGTATACTATACCAATGGATACTGTGTATAACAGGTGGTGTGTATGTTTGCATGTGTATATAAATACAGCTGAACTTTGAAAAAGGCAGGGATTGAGGCACAGACCCCTGTGCAGTTGAAAGTGCATGTAGCTCTTTGACTCTGACTTAGCTACTAATAGCCTACTGTTGACTGGAAGCCTTACTGATATCAGTCGATTAACGTGTATTGTGTGTGTGTGTGTGTTTATTTAAGTTTATTTATTTTGATAGAAATAGCACAAGTTGGGGAGGGGCAGAGGGCAAGGGAGAGAGAGAGAATCCTAAGCAGGCTCTGCATGGTCAACGCAGAGGCCACTGCGGGGCTCAAACTCAAGAACCACGAGATCATGACCTGAGCCAAAGTCGACTGCTCAACCAACTGAGCCATCCAGGTGTCTGTGTGTGTGTGTGTGTGTGTGTGTGTGTGTGTGTGTTTAAGTTTATTTATTTTGAGAGACAGAGCATGTATAAGCAGGGGAGGACCAGGGAGAAGGAGAGACTGAATCCCAAGCAGGCTCCCCACCAACAGTGCAGAGCCTGATGTGGGGCTCCAGCTCACAAACCAGGAGATCATGACCTGAAGCCGAGGTCAAGAGGCAGATGCTTAACTGACTGAGCCACCCAGGTGCCCCTGTTTTTTTTTTTTTTTATTAATTTATTTATTTTAAGAGAGAGAGAGAGGGAGAGAGAATGAGTGGGGAAGGGGCAGAGAGAGAGGGGGAGAGAAAATCCTGAGCTGTTCAAGCACAATCCACACTGGCAGCACAAATCCTGATGTAGGGCTCGAACTCATGAACTGTGAGATCATGACCTGAGTCGAAACCAAGAGTCAAATGCTTTACCAACTGAGCCACCCAGACACCCCAATTAACATGTAATGTGTATGTTATATATGTATTACATACTGTATTCTTACAGTAAAGCTGAAGAAAGGAAAATGTTTTAAGAAAACCATAAGGAAGAGAAAATACATTTACAATACTGTATTTATAGGGGAAAAAAAATCCATGTATAAGTGGACCCTCACAGTTCAAACCTGTGTTGTTCAAGGGTCAACTTTATATATATTTGGTGGCAATTTGACATTATTATATATACATCCAGATATGGCCAAAGAAGGGTCCTCAGAGTCAGAAGGAGTTTTATTTCTTTTGGTATCTTTCCATCAGGAAGTTGAAAAAGTCATACATTTCCACCTACCGTCCTTCTTTTCTAGCTCCTCCCAGCTTTTTTTTTTTTTTCTTCAGTACTTCTGCTTCCTTTTCCCCAGCCACTACTCCAGGATTAATTACCAATCCCGAGTGCCTGACAACTACAGGACTAAACCCAAGCCCTTTGTTGCTGATCTTCATACTGAGATGAGCCTTTCTGACTGTACTTTTAGGAGAGATTAGCCACCAGAGTCTCACAAGAAGATGAGTTAAGCAGGAACACCAACACCCTGTGCTGCAGGCGAGAATGCGTATGTCTGTGTCTGATGCGTAGGTCTCTGGAATGCTGCTGCAACATTTCTCATGGAATCCCGAGTCTTTAAAGGTTACAGTGTTCTGGAGCTGGCATGCTGGAATTGACTTAGCAATGTTGTTGCCTTGACCTCTCATCTAGAAAAATGAGTGATGGCTCAGCGGGAACCAGCCCGGTAGAGTAGCTGAGAGGATTAGAAGTCTCAGCAGCTTGGCAACAGTCAGATAGCCTCAGTTTCTCCACCCTTGGCTCTATTTCTGTTTGCTTTCTAAATCCCTGACAAAAAAAATGTACATCAGAGTTGGCCCTCACTCAGGACACTCAGTCAGTTGAGAGTCGGATTTCCACTCAGGTCATGATCTCATGGTTTGTGAGTTCAAGCCCCATATCCGGCTGCTTGGGACTCTGTCCCCCTCTCTCTCTGCCCCTCCCCAGCTCATGCTCGCTCTCTCTCTCTCTCTCTCTCTCTCTCTCTCCACCCCCCCCCCAAATAAATAAACAATGGGGCGCCTAGGTGGCTCAGTTTGTTGAGCACCCATCTTCGGCTCAGGTCACGATCCCACAGTTTGTGGATTCGAGCCCCACGTCAGGCTCTGTGCTGTTGGCTCAGAGCCTGCTTTGGATTCTGTGTCTCCCTCTCTCTCTGCCCCTCCCCTGCTCACACACACACTCTCTCTCTCTCTCAAAAATAAATAAACATTAATTTAGGGGCGCCTGGGTGGCTCAGTCGGTTAAGCGGCCGACTTCAGCTCAGGTCACGATCTCGCGGTCCGTGAGTTCGAGCCCCGCGTCGGGCTCTGGGCTGATGGCTCAGAGCCTGGAGCCTGCTTCCGATTTTGTGTCTCCCTCTCTCTCTGCCCCTTCCCCGTTCATGCTCTGTCTCTCTCTGTCTCAAAAATAAATAAAACATTAAAAAAAAATTTTTTTAAAAACATTAATTTAAAAAAGATTGCAATTCTAAAATAATAATAATAATAATAAAACAACATTAAAAAAAAAGGAATTGGTCTTCACTCAATACCTGATGCCATGCCTACCAAAGAGAATACTCTCAACCTCTTTCCAACCCTGAGTTAAGGGTGAGGTGAAAAAAGAGACCCAAGACATTTAGGCCTGCCAACCTGGCGGGATCACATCTTATGGAGTGAGATTTTATAGGAGCGATTTATCTTGGAGTTTAAATAAGTGAGGATGAAAAAAATCTGCTGCCAGCTTCCCTACAGAATTTGCATAGGAACCAAGATTAATAAACACTTAAAAAGTGTAGAGAGAGCTAGAAATTGGCTTGTGGCCTGCTTATGCACAGGACTGAGCTGAAAGTCATCTTGTCCCCAGTAAACAAGTAATTCCAGAGCTGAAGAAAAACTGTAAATTATGCATCTAGGTCCCTTTCATTTTCAGATATTCTGTATTTTCTGGGAAAATGGTCTCAGTATGGAGGCTAGCCTTTGGGATATGGTGCCTTCCCCCCCCCCCCCCAAATAAATCTATATGGTAACATCTCTGTATTGTGAATTGACTCAGTAAGAAACCAAAGAGACAAAAAGCATTCAAACTGCTCACATTCTTTCGTCCTAGGAAGCCGTACCAGCCGATTTCTAGATATGATCTATTTTAGCTCAAAGTGCGATCACACTGTATAAAATATACATTCACTGAGAATGAGACCTAGCACAGATCACAGATACCCCAGGGACCTGACATCAGGAATTAGGACAGGCCAAAAGGAAAAAAAAAAAAAAAAGACAAAACTCTTTAGGCAACAAGGCACAATTCAAACATTCAAGAGAGATTTGTATTTTTGCCACCCCAAAACATGCATTAACTATGAAGTGGAGACCACAGTTTTAGGAGCTCTGCATCAGGAAACCTGAAGTCTTGCTGTGCCCTATCCTGATGGGTCTCAGTGACAAGAGATGCCAGAATGTGGCATCTTTGTTTAGTACTGTGTACTTTTGCTAGAGTGATTCATTACTGTCTTATCTCAATTTAAGAGGACATTAGTATATGGAGGGGAGGTAACAGGATCAAAGGAAATGAAGAGGTTGAGTGGAGAAAAAGGTGTCACTATTTCCTAGAAAATACTTTTCTTACTGTCTGAGGGGGTAAATTACTTTCTTTAATTTATAAACCCCTTTTCATTTTTTTCCCGGGAATGAGAATACTATGGCTCTACCCAGGTTAGGTTCAGACTTGAAGTTGACAAATGGCAGTCCTGAAAGCAGACGCAAGTTTCATTCTCCTAAACAAGGAAATCAAATGGTAAAATCTTTAAGAGCTTTGTTTTCCATAACTTCTCCCCTTTCATGGTAAAGGGAAAGAGAAACCCAATAAACCAAGTTACAAACACTAGGTTTCAAACTCAAATGTTAAGGCTAGGCAAAGTAAGTCAGAGATGAGTGCCTTTTGCTCTGTTCTTTTTTTTCTTTAAGCTTGTTTTTATTATTATTACTTTTTTTGGTATAGGGGGCTTCAAATTCAAGGGGGTCAGAAACAGGACAGAGGTAGCGGCAGTAATTTGCCCAAGGTTAACTGCAAAGCAGTGATCAAAGCCGTGTTGAAAAGAATTCTGACTCTCAGTCCTGTCTCCTTTCCAAATATCCTCACCGTTGTGGGTAACTGTCAGAGGACAAGTGTTGAAATCTTGGGGAGACCACATGTCCTAGATTTTACAGGAAAAGTCCTGATTTCACATATTCTCTACTGTTGTTACAGCCATGTAGCTGTCCTAGAAATTCTAATATTCTGGCATTTGAGTTTAAAGAAAATGAAAGAATTGTGTGTCTGGGAGTCAAGGCAAAGAGGGTACATGATAGCTGGTGTCAGGCCGGGTAACAGGAAGGAGACAGAAAGATCTGATTGCTAGAATAACCAGGCAGCTCAAATGAGGGTAACAGAATCCTGTGCTGCAGAGCATCAGCTGATGCTGAAAAGAATGCTCTCCCCAAGAGTGTTAAAACAGACTCAGAGAAATATTGCTGTTTGCAACCCACCTCTGGAGTACTGGTATTCCAGACTCCATCAGAAGCAGGCTCTCCTCTTGGAAACATAGTATACGAGACATCTCTGACACAGTGTAAGTCTTTTTTTTTTTAATTTTTATTTTAACATTTATTCATTTTTTTTTTTTTTTCAACATTTTTTTTTAAATTTATTTTTGGGACAGAGAGAGACAGAGCATGAACGGGGGAGGGGCAGAGAGAGAGGGAGACACAGAATCAGAAACAGGCTCCAGGCTCCGAGCCATCAGCCCAGAGCCTGATGCGGGGCTCGAACTCACGGACCGCGAGATCGTGACCTGGCTGAAGTCGGACGCTTAACCGACTGCGCCACCCAGGCGCCCCTAACATTTATTCATTTTTGAGAGACACAGCACAAGTTGGGGTGGGGCAGAGAGAGGGGGACACAGAATCTGAAGCAGGTTCCAGGCTCCAAGCTATCAACACAGAGCCCAATGCAGGGCCCAGACTCACAAACTGGGAGATCATAACCTGAGCCGAAGTCGGACAATTAACTGACTGAGCCACCCAGGCGCCCCTAATAGAAGCCTTATAAAGCAAAACAATGTGGGCAATCCTTTAGTAAAAGGGGTGCGGGAATAACCTCATTAGAAAAAAAATACTTTCATGTGGCGATTTGGAAGTCTTTAAATCGCTTTACAAAGTCCGGTCTGTTCATTCCTTACTAGGAAAAGCAAACCTAGCAAGGGAAATGAGTTCTCTATGTTTATAAACCTATATGGTAAATCCTAGGCACTTAGCCCCTACACAAACCGTAGAGTTCCAATATCAAGTGTATTTATTTAGTACAACCAATTCATTACCACTTAAAAAGATTGGAAATACATTTCAATGCTTTTCACCATATTTTTCAGTGTGACAGAGTAAACAATCCAGGAGCACAAGAAAGGTTCAGGGGCAGCTGGCTGGCTCAGTCAGTGAAGCATGTGACTCTTGATCTCTGGGGCATGAGTTCCAGCCCCACATTGGGGGCAGAAATTACTTAAATCTTTAAAAAAGAAATGGGGGGGGGGTGACACCTGGGTGGCTCAGTCGGCTAAGCGTCTGACTTCAGTTCAGGTCATGATCTTACGGTTTTGGGTTCAAGCCCCGCGTCGGGCTCTGTGCTGACCGCTCAGAGCCTGGAGCCTGCTTTGGGTTCTGTGTCTCCCTCTCTCTCTGCCCTTCGCCTGTTTGCGCTCTCTCTCTAAATAAATTAACTAACAACAACAACAAAAATAAAGTTGTGCCATTCCTTCAGATTAGATGAGAATAAATATTTAAAGAAAGAAAAGAAAAGAGAAAAGAAAAGAAGGGCGCCTGGGTGGTTCCGTCAGTTAAGCGTCTGACCTCAGCTCAGGTCATGGTCTCATGGTTTGCAAATTCAAGCCCTGCATAGGGCTCTCTGCTATCAGTGCAGAGCCCGCTTGGGATCCTCTGTCCCCCTCTCTGTCTGCCCCTCCCCTGCTTGTGCTCTCTCTATCTCAAAAATAAATAAACATTAAAAAGAAAGGTTCAGTTCTTCTTTTACCATAACCATCGTTAACCTTGTAATTCCATGTACTAACCGCAAAGGCTCATCCCCCTCAGCCTGGTGGGGCCTCTTGTCCTGCAGAGAAGTAGCACTCAGCATTGCTGGATGAAGTACGGGATGCCTAGTTAAATTTGATTTTCAGATAATACATAGCTTTTTAGTATAAATATGTCTCAAATATGTCATGAGACGTGCTCATACTAAAAATATGCAATATTTGGAGGGAACGCTTCTATTAAAAACTGTTCATTGTTTTATCGGGAAGTCAAATTTAATTGAACATCCTATATTTTTATTTGCCAAATCTGGCAACCCCACCAAGTATCTACTTTCAGATTTTGAAGATGGCAGCCAATGGCTTTTGAACTGTTTGATTTTATAAAAGGGAATTTTAAAATAGCTTTGCATGTTTGCGAAAATCTTTTTCTTGAGAGTCGATTGGCATTCTGTCATGTTTACTTTTTTAGGCTATGAAACCCCCAGAAGGATTCTCTGTCTCCCCTTTAATTTTCCTGTACCCCAGGGTATTAACCTTAGTGCAAAACAGCATAGGTTAACATCAGCTGGCTCCATAAACCTTCGCTCGTCTCTTGAAACCTTTCAAATACTTTAAATACTTTTTTTTTGAGATTAAGTACCCATGTTTAAAATAGGGTGGTGATCGTGCCATATTTTATAAGAGAAATTGCTTTGAGAGTGATGTTGGCAGGATTATGTGGAAAAGCAGCCAAATGCTGATCTACCTCCCTGGGAAACCAGTGATGGTTTTTAACTTCTTTCTCTCACCGCTGTTACTACCTTGATAATACTTTTAGTGTTTCCACTCGCCTGCAAATGATGCAGGCAGACATCATAGACCTGATTCTGCCACTCCTGTAGATATCAAAGCTTACCCATTTTAATGGGGGGGGGGGGGGGAGGAAAAAAACTGCCGTGAAGAATAAATATTCACAAGCTTTTAATCAAGGGGTATCCCAAGAGACTCTCACATTTTACCATAACCCAGGAGAAGGAAATCTTTTCTATGATTATTAATAATTTGGTTTCCTTAGAAAAATCATCTCTGTTTGTTCATTAAACATTTGTTGAGTGTGTCTGTGCTACTCTTTGTGTATATAAGCTTTTTTAAAAATATAAACTACATACAGTAAAATGGATAAATCATAAATGTGCAGGTCAGTGCCTATTGACAATCGTAACCACTATATAACTACCACACAAAATAAGATAAAGAATATGTTCATCACCCCGGAAAGTTTCCTCATGGCCCCTTCAGTCAATCCCCACCCCTGACCCCACTTCACCCAAGCAACTACTTTCTGATTTCTATCACCATAGATTTGTTTTGCCTATTCTTGTACTTCATATCAATGGAATCAGTCAATATGTGTTTGGGGTGTGTGTGTGTGTGTGTGTGTGTGTGTGCGCTTATGGCTTTTTTTTTTTTTTATACAACAATGTTTTTGATCTAACCTGTTGTACATATCAATGGCTCATTCCTACATATTGCTGAGTAGTATTATAGGACTGTGGTTTATTTATCCATTCTCTTATTGATAGACATGTGGTTTATTTCCAGTTTTGGGGCTATTATAACTAAGGCTACCTATGAGCATTCTTGTACAATCTTATGGCTACATGTCCTCATTTCTCTTGGGTACATACTTAAGAATAGTCATAGGTTAAGTGTGTATTTGACCTTCTAAGAAGCTGCCAAACAATTCTCCAACGTGGTTGTACCATTTTACAGCCCCACCACCACTGTATGAGAGTTCCAGTTTTTCCATATCTTCATCAGCATTTGGTGTTGTCAGTCTTTCTTCAAAGCCCTTCTAGTGGATGTGAAATGGCATCTCCTTATGATTTTAATTTGCATTTTCCTGATGATTACTGATGTTGAGCATTGTCACAGTTGGGGTTCCCTTGGAAGCCGACTCCGAGAGGGAGATTAGTCAGCAGGAGGATTTTTTTGGGAGTGCACTTGGGTTCAGCACCTATAGTGTGGAAGGCAAAAGGATGATTGGGAAGAGGAAAGGCGAGCTATGTAGTCTCAGAGGCTTCAGCTGACCCTACAGAGAGCACTGAAACTGGGATGACCCTTCAAAAATGTTTTGAGTTTGAACAAGTGGCTAGGCCTTTATACCTCCATGTTGATTTGTCATTGGATACAGGCCACTGTGTAAAGAAAGAATGACTTTAGGCAAGTCAGGGCTCTTCAGCTGAGGCAATCAATCATTGAGATGGACTGGACAGTCGAGGGCTGTCTATTGGCAGCCTTTCAACACCTGAAGAATAAGTCCTTCGTTCCAAAAGAAAAATCTGGGTGATATATCATAGCATTTACCATAAGTACCCTTTCATGGCTTATTGGCCATTTATGTTTCTTTTTTTGTGGTGTCTGCTTAAGTCTTTTGACCATTTTTTAATTGGGTACTTCATCTTTTTTTGTTGTTGGTTTTTAGGCATTCCTTATACTATCTGGGTATGAATCCTTGGTCAAGTAAATATACCATGAATATTTTTCCCTGTCATTTGTCTACTCATTTTCTTAATGGTGTCTTTTGATGAGTAGACATTTTTAATTTTGATGAAGTCCAATTTTTCAATTTTTTCTTTTATGTTTAGTGCTTTTAGTGTTCTGCCAAGAAATCTGTGCTTCCTTCAAGCTTGCAGTGATATTTTTCTGTATTTTTTCTAGAAGCTGTGTGGTTCTTGTGCTACTCAATTTCAAAAGCAGGGGTGCCTGCTAGGAATTTACCCAAGGGATACAGGAGTACTGATGCATAGGGGCACTTGTACCCCAATGTTTATAGCAGCACTCTCAACAGTAGCCAAATTATGGAAAGAGCCTAAATGTCCATCAACTGATGAATGGATAAAGAAACTGTGGTTTATATACACAATGGAGTACTACGTGGCAATGAGAAAGAATAAAATATGGCCCTTTGTAGCAACGTGGATGGAACTGGAGAGTGTGATGCTAAGTGAAATAAGCCATACAGAGAAAGACAGATACCATATGGTTTCACTCTTACGTGGATCCTGAGAAACTTAACAGAAACCCATGGGGGAGGGGAAGGAAAAAAAAAAAAGAGGTTAGAGTGGGAGAGAGCCAAAGCATAAGAGACTCTTAAAAACTGAGAACAAACTGAGGGTTGATGGGGGGTGGGAGGGAGAGGAGGGTGGGTGATGGGTATTGAGGAGGGCACCTTTTGGGATGAGCACTGGGTGTTGTATGGAAACCAATTTGACAATAAATTTCATATATTAAAAAAAAAAAACAAAAACAAAAGCAGGGGTGCCTGGGTGGCTTGGTCGGTTAAGCATCTGACTTCGGCTAGGGTCATGATCTCACGGTCCGTGAGTTCGAGCCCCGCGTCGGGCTCTGTGCTGATAGCTCAGAGCCTGGAGCCTGTTTCGGATTCTGTGTCTCGCTCTCTCTCTGCTCCTCCCCTGTTCATGCTCTGTCTCTCTCTGTCTCAAAAATAAATAAACATCAAAAAAAAAATCAAAAGCAAAGGTTATTGTGAGGGTGTTTCTGTTTATAAAAGTATTGCTTGATCAACACAGTGAATTAAGAGAATTTAGATGAGCATTAAGAAAACAAAAATGGCAGGGGGCACCTGGGTGAGACTCAGTTGATTAAACATCCAACTTCGGCTCAGGTCATGATCTCACAATTCGTGAGTTTGAGCCCCGCATCGAGCTTTGTGCTGACAGCTCAGAGCCTGGATCCAGCTACTGATTCTGTGTCTCCCTCTCTCTTTGCCCCTCCCCTGATCGTGTTCTCTCTCTTTCTCTCCCTCTCAATCTCTCTGTCTTTAAAAAATAAACATTAAAAAATTTTTTAAAAAGAAAAAGAAAACAAAAATAGGGTGCACCTGGCTGGCTCAGTCAGTACGGCATGTGACTCTTGATCTCAGGGTCTTAAGTTTGAACTCCACATTGGGTGTAGAGATTACTCAAAAATAAAATCTTAAAAAAAAAAAAAAAGAAAACAAAAATAACCAGTAATTCCATAAATATCAAATAATTGGTAATTCCATAAATATCACTGTTAACATTTGGTATACTGTCTTTTTTCTATGCACATATACATTACACACACACACACACACACACACACATACATGCACACACACCATACTGGGATCATAATATATTTTGCTTAATATGTTATTCATGTACTCATGCTATTAAATATTCTTCAGTATGACTTAATGACTGTAGATGATCACATCTTAATTTAATCTGTTAATCTATAGATTAGTTAACTTATTTAACTAATTTCCTATTCCTGGATATTTAGAGTGTTTCTAATTATTTTTGCTGTTTTAGATATGATACATGTAAAACCAAGCTGATAATAGCCCAAGCTAAGATTTTAAAGAAACATCACTCCAACACTTAAAGGGGTGCCTGGGTGGCTCAGTCAGGTGAGTGTCCGACTTCGGCTCAGGTCATGATCTTGCGGTCTGTGAGTTCGAGCCCCGCATCAGGCTCTGTGCTGACAACTCAGAGCCTGGAGCCTGCTTCGGATTCTGTGTCTCCCTCTCTCTCTGCCCCTCCCCTGCTCATGCTCTGTCTCTCTCTCTCAGTCAAAACTAAATAAAACATTTTAAAAAAAATTTTAAAAAGAAAAAGGGGGCACCTGGGTGGCTCAGTTGGTTGGGCGTTCAACTTTCGATTTCAGCTCAGGACATAATCTCACAATTTTGTGAGTTGAACCCCCATGTCTGGCTGTGCACTGACCTCACAGAGCCTGCTTGGGATTCTCTCTCTCCCTCTGCCCTTCTCCCTCCCCTACTTGTGTTCTCTCACTCTCTCAAATAAATAAATAAATAAATAAATAAATAAATAAATAAAATATTTTAAAAATAAATGAAAAAGAAAAAGAATAATAAGAGAAAAGGAGGATGACAAAGAAGAAGAGAAGAGAGAGAGAGAGAATGAGAATAAAGAAAAAACAAAGGGGTGCCTGGCTGGTTCAGTCAGAAGAGCATGAGACTTCTTAATCTCAGGATCATGAATTTGAGCCCCACATTGGGTGTAGAGATTACTTAAAACAAATTTGGGGTGCCTGGGTGGCTCAGTCGGTTGAGCGTCCGGCTTCCGCTCAGGTCATGATCTCGCAGTCTGTGAGTTTGAGCCCCGCGTCGGGCTCTATGCTGACAGCTCAGAGTCTGGAGCCTGCTTCGGATTCTGTGTCTCCCTCTCTCTCTGCCCCTCCCCCGCTCATGCTCTGTCTCTCTCTGTCTCAGAAATAAATAAACATTAAAAAAAAATAAAATTAAAACAAATTTTTTTAAGAAAAGGAAAAAAAACAAGAAAAGAAAAAGTAAATTTTGACTCTCTCAAGATAAAACCAAAGGCAGATTGCATTAATAAGACATAATTAATTAGCATTAATAAGCACTTCTCAGAATCCTCTCTTCTCTCTCTTGTCTCTTAATACCTCACACATAGGACAATTATTTGAAGCTTCTCTCAGCCAGCCCCTTTTTTCCTGTTTCCACCTTCCCTTCCTTCCTTTCCCCATCATGTCTTCCTCCCTCTTAAAATCTTCTGATAAAATTCCTCTCACGTTCCTGTAAATATCTGCCTTCAATGTCAATTAAATCGAAGCTGTATATAATTTTCTCCAGGACCTACTCATCTAGCAACAAAGCATTCTTCTTACCGTGTAGGAAAGAGGAAAGTTGTGAGAACTCATCCTTACTGTATTTCTTCCTATCCTATAAAGCATCTATATGAACTAAAACTCCACACGTGTAATTGTTTCCTTAGGCAAAATACCTAGAGTAAAACCCTGAATCAGAGAGCATAAACTTTTCTGCTAAAGATTTTATTTATTTTTATTTTAAGTTTATTTATTTTTTGTAGTAATCTCTACAGCCAACGTGGGGCTCAAACTCATGACCCTGAGATCAAGAGACGCACACTCCTGCAACTGAACCAGCCAGATGGCCCCAGAGCAGGAACACTTTTAAAGTTCTTAATACACATTGCCGAACGGACCTCCAGAAATGTACCAATTGACACTCCTTTTGGCAATATATGAGAATATCTGCTTCCACCCCTCCCCTCCAGTGTTAATTAGCTTTGTTTTCATCTTTGCCAATTTGGTGGGTGAAAGTGGTACCTCGTTGCTCTTTATTTTGCATTTCTTTGATTCATGGTCCGGAAGAAGTTTCGGTGTTCTTTTCCTATTGGCCATTCTTATTGCTTTGGTGAATTGCTGTACACTTTATACTATGTATTCTTTCACTTACACCCCCAAGTATCATTTGAAGCAGATGTTACTATTCTCGTTTTGGAAAACAGAAACACTTGGATTAACTGATTTCCTGCGATCTCAGTGGCTGGTAACTGGTAGAACCCGTACAAGAGCCCAAGCTGGCTTGACTTAGAACAGGCATTCTTTTCTCATCTTCTCGTGATCTTCTTCTGTAAACTCCAGAGCTGATTGATGTAATTCAATGCAAAGAATGGCTGGAGAGTACGCGACTCAATCTCAAAGTTATGAGTTCAAGCCCCCTGTTGGGTGTAGAGATTACTTAAAAATAAAACCTGAAGGGGCGCCTGACTGGCTCATTCAGGGGAGTACGTGATTCTTGATCTTTGGGTTGTAAGTTCAAGCCCCACACTGGATGTGGAGATTACTTAAAAATAAAAAATAAAATAAAAATTTATTAAAAAGCAAGGGCAGGGGCACCTGGGTGGCTCGGTCGGTTAAGCGTCCGACTTCGGCTCAGGTCATGATCTCACGGTCCGTGAGTTCGAGCCCCGTGTCGGGCTCTGTGCTGACAGCTCAGAGCCTGGAGCCTGTTTCAGATTCTGTGTCTCCCTCTCTCTCTGCCCCTCCTCTGTTCATGCTCTGTCTCTCTCTGTCTCAAAAATAAATAAACGTTAAAAAAATATTTTTTTAATAAAAAATAAAAAAATAAATAAAAAGCAAGGGCACCTGGGTGGCTTAGTTGGTTAAGTGTCCAAATCTTGATTTTGACTCAGGTCATGATCTCACAGTTCATGAGATCAAGCCCCACATTAGCACAGAGCCTGCTTGGGATTCTCTCTCTCTCTCTCTCTCTCTCTCTCTCTCTCTTTCTCTGCCCCTCCCCTGCTCGTCCTTGCTCTCTCTCTCAAAATAAATAAATAAATTAAAAAAAAAAGTAAAGAATGGCTGGAACAGTAAGACTAGAGCTTGAGTCCCCATTTTGCTCTTCCCTAACACACAGTTCAGATGAGTTTTCCTCACCTGTTTAATTTAAATTTCATTTAAAAACTTTTTTTCACTGTTTACTTATTTTTGAAAGAGAAAGAGAGACAGGGCGCGAGACGGGGAGGAACAGAGAGAGAGGGAGACAGAATCCGAAGCAGGCTCCAGGCTCTTTCTGAGCTGTTAGCACGGAGACGGGGATGGGGCTCAAACTCCATCCCGTGAGAGCCAAACCGTGAGAGCATGACCTAAGCCAAAGCTGGATGCGTAATCGACTGAGCCACCCAAATGCCCCAAAATTTCATTAAAAAAAAAAAAAAATAGGCTTCACTCCCGGCGCAGAGCCTATCACGGGACTTAAGATCAAGACCTGAGCTGAGATCAGGAGTTAAACGCTCAACCAATTGAGCCACCCAGGCGCTCCTCGTTTAAATATTGAAAACTTACTAACAGACGTCATTTTCTCTTGATGGTCACCACAATCTCTTGGTTTTCCAGCAGCACCACCCAAATCCTTTTATTTGTCTCTAGAACCTCTCAGTCTTTAGTTTCTTCATCTGTAAAATTGAGTGTTGGACTAGATCATTTTTAACATTCTTTCCAGGGGTGCCTGGGTGGCTCAGTTGGTTGAGCGCCGCACTTTGGCTCAGGTCATGATCTCTCGGTCTGTGGGTTCGAGAGCCCCCCGTCGCTCACAGCACAGAACCTGGAGCCTGCTTTGAGTTGTGTCCCGCTCTTTCTCTGCCCCTCCCCCACTCACGCTCTGCCTCTCCACCTCAAGAATGGATAAACATTAAAAAAAAATTTTTAATAAATAATAAAAATAAAGTTCTTTCTTGTTCTTAGTTATAGTTCCTACTATGTTTCTATTAATTTTCTGTAGAAAAAGCTAGTATGTTCCCATCTATCAGCTTTGGCTAATGAGGGATGCGTCCAACAGTCTGTGAAGTCTAGGAAATTCCCCTTAATAAAAGTATATACTACAAGCAGTGACAAACTTTAAAAGTTTCTTTCTTTAAAATATACTCACTATCTAGGGGCGCCTGGGTGGCGCAGTCGGTTAAGCGTCCGACTTCAGCCAGGTCACGATCTCGCGGTCCGTGAGTTCGAGCCCCGCGTCAGGCTCTGGGCTGATGGCTCGGAGCCTGGAGCCTGTTTCCGATTCTGTGTCTCCCTCTCTCTCTGTCCCTCCCCCGTTCATGCTCTGTCTCTCTCTGTCCCAAAAATAAATTAAAAAACGTTGAAAAAAAAAATTAAAAAAAAAAATAAAATATACTCACTATCTAAATCCAAGTTGGGCATGGGAGATCAGTGTTGAACATCGGGTGTTTTGTGTTTTATATTTATATTATAATGTTCAAAATGCAAGTATAACATTTTAATATTTGTCAATTACTTTTACAAAAATAAATCCTAAATTACTAAAAAAAAAAAATGCTTTTTTCTTTCTGACCTCCCTTTCTGTCCTTCTCACTGTCCTTTCCTCCTGATCTTGTTGCATTCTTTTCCAGAGGATGTCTCTCTCTTCCTATGTCTCTCTGTTCACTGGATTTGAATATCCCTCCCCCACCCCAGTTTTGTTTCCATGGTCACATTCTGTGTGTTTCTACTTTTACCCTCCATCATTCTCTAAACTCGTTACTGCTCTCCTTGCTTTACTATTTTTTACTATTCTCTGTGTTCCTCTCCATCAAAGCTACAAGATAACCGTAAAACCTAGAAACATAGCAAATAGCTTAGTTTTTACAGATTGAAACCCCTTGATTACTTCTTCTGAGGTATGTAGGTTTATTCAGTGAAAATGAAAATCAGAGGCGCCTGGGTGGCTCAGTCAGTTAAGCATCAGACTTTGGCTCAGGTCATGATCTCACGGTCCCTGAGTTCGAGCCCCACATCAGGCTCTGGGCTAACAGCTCAGAGCCTGGAGCCTGCTTCAGATTCTGTGTCTCCCTCTCTCTCTGTCCCTCCCCCGCTTGTTCTCTCTCACTCTCTCTCTCTCTCTCTCTCTCTCTCTCTCTCACTCTCTCTCTCTCACACACACACACACACACACATTAAAAGAAAAAAGAAAATGATGGGGTGCCTGGGTGGCTCAGTCAGTTAAATGTCTGACTTCGACTCAGGTCGTGGTCTCACAATTCGTGAGTTTGAGCCCCACATTGGGCTCTGTGCTGACAGCTCAGAGCCTGGAACCTGCTTCAGATTCTGTCTCCCTCTCTCTCTGCCTCTCCCCCTCTCATGCTCTGTCCATGTCTCTCTTTCAAAAATAAATAAACGTTAAACAAACTTTTTAAAAAGTTTAAAAAAAGAAAATGAAAATCAAAGTTAAATTATATGAGACAAGGCATCACAGACTCATTTCAGGGATCGATAGAAACTCCATTAGTGTTTCATGCACTGTGGATTGGCACATCACATTGAACTAAGCATTCCTAACGCGGGGCATTCTATTGACCACGTGATGTAATGTTATTGAACATAGCATGTATGGTAATATCCATAAGCCTTTTATTATGTATGTTCGCCTGTGTTTCCAGATTTTTATGGCCATTTGTAGCTCATCAATGGATTTTTTCCTTGCCTTTTCTCTCTCTACGTGTTATCCATATTTCTTCATAAGTGTGCTCTTCATTAGAACTCGCCCTTGTTTTAATGATTTAGCTTTGAAGATACAACTGAATGCTTAAGTGGAGTCCACTGAGAACCAGAAGTTGTAGAATGGTTGAGTTCTATTTTGGCCCTTCTTATGTTTCTGTCAACTGCCAGAATTTCTGTCCCAATTAAGAGGAGGAAGTTACTCAAGAGAGGTCCCTTAGCAACTCTCAACCTCCATTTAAAAAATAGCATATCAGGGGCGCCTGGGTGGCTCAGTCGGTTAAGCATCCGACTTCAGCTCAGGTCATGATCTCACAGTCCGTGAGTTCGAGCCCCGCATCGGGCTCTGTGCTGACAGCTCAGAGCCTGGAGCCTGCTTCAGATTCTGTGTCTCCCTCTCTCTCTGACCCTCCCCCGTTCATGCTCTGTCTCTCTCTGTCTCAAAAATAAATAAACATTAAAAAAAAAAATTAAAAAAAAATAGCATATCAGCCATGGTCTTTTTACTTTTCTGAAACAGTCTGAGAAATTATTAAAAACAATAAAATACGTCTCTACAGAGTACTATTTTTCCTGAGGCCTTTAAATGTGTATCTATGATTCCTCTCTTTCCTTTTTCACAATATCATTGGGAGACAAACATTTATTATTCCCACAGCACAAGAGAAACTGGATGTACAGATAGGTTTTGAATTTCCAAAGCTCTCAGTAAGTTGGACCAGATCTGAAACCAGAAACTGGGTGTCCCTGCTGGCTTAGTCTCTTGTCCAGAGCTTTTTTTTTTTTTTTTTTTTTTTTTTTTAATTTTTTTTTTCAACATTTTTTATTTATTTTTGGGACAGAGAGAGACAGAGCATGAACGGGGGAGGGGCAGAGAGAGGGAGACACAGAATCGGAAACAGGCTCCAGGCTCCGAGCCATCAGCCCAGAGCCTGACGCGGGGCTCGAACTCACGGACCGCGAGATCGTGACCTGGCTGAAGTCGGACGCTTAACCGACTGCGCCACCCAGGCGCCCCGTCTTGTCCAGAGCTTTTAATCCTCCCACAAGAAGCTGTCCGGTTCATGTAGAGGATGTGGCTTGCTTATTCATTGCTGTTGGAAAATGAACCTCTCTCTTCCTTCCTACCTTTTACCTCTTATTAAAAAAAAAAAAAGCCAATAATACCCTCACTTTATTAAATAAGAGAAAGAGAATGAAGAATCCATAGCAGCCTGCCATCTGGAATGGCCCAGGTGATAGCCAGCCACCTAGAGGCAGGGAAATGGCCATCGTCACTGGTGATTTCAGTGATTTTTTTTCCCCCACTACCAGCTGTCATCACAATTTCCAGAAAACCTGCCAAGAAAAAACAGGAATTCGCATTTCATGGAACCCCCTCCCCCACACTATTATGAACCTTGGAACTTATTCTGACTGCTCCCTGCCCTCATACATTCATTCCCCCACCATTCGAGATAAACAGGCAAAGTATTTGACCTCACCTGCCTTTGAAGAACTTAGTATTCAGGAAGGTGCCTCCCTTCTGCCAGAAATACTTACCGAGACTGAGTTATTATTTCTTTCCCTAATCTAGATTGTTTTCTTAATAAATCAGAACTCCCAGGGATAAGCACCTTATCCACACTTTCCCTTTCTCCTCTTGTCCTCTCGCACGCCAGACAATACACTCAGGTATGTAGGTAACTGGCGGTTGGAGTGCTTATCTTTGCTTCTAAAGCATGTGACTTATTTATGTTGTACCCAAACACGGCACAGTGCCTGGCCCATTGTTGGGACTCAGTGAATGTTTGTTGAATGGAACTTGCCTAAATTGGCCTTAGGCACCTCTTGAATTTCACAGTGTGCTGAGTTCCAGGGAAAATCAGACTGACTAAACCAACTGCTCCCTTCCTGTCTGAGGAGACCCACCCAGAGACCAGAACAGGGAGGCCACACCTCTGCAAAGGGAAAGGGCTTGACTGATGTCCCCTTCTTTTTTTTTTTTTTTTTAAATTTTTTTTCAACGTTTTTTATTTATTTTTGGGACAGAGAGAGACAGAGCATGAAAGGGGGAGGGGCAGAGAGAGAGGGAGACAGATGTCCCCTTCTGCCTGTGATCCCACCCGATACTTTTTCCTCTGCTGCAGGCTAAGTAAAGCCTTCCTGAAACTTGTTTTTTCCAGGCACCCTTGTGGGGCAGAAATGCCAATAGAACAGGCTGTGGGCTAGATAGGCGTCAAGAGTAAATACCAGAACCTGAATTGTATCACTGGCATTGCTCAGAAGGGTTAGAATTTGATGGGGACCTAAGTAGACTGATCTCCCAAGAGAGGTATCTGTCTGCAGTGGTTAAGGGCATGATCTTTAGAGACCTACCGTGCAGGTTTACATAATTTTTGCAATTTCTAAACTGTGTGACCTTGGAAAAGCTACTCCTATTTCAACTTTGTCACTGTGAAGTAGGGATAACAATGGTACCTGCATCATAAGGTTGTTGAAAGGATTAAATAAGTTAATATTTAATAATAAGTTATAATAGAGTTCAATATTGCTATTGCGAAGGAGGATGGCTTTGGATGGTAACAAATTTATTCTCTTGAGGTTTGCATGTGCAAATACAGGTCTGGGTCAGAGTTAAGAAGGGGAGTCTGGAGATAGCAGAGTTATTTTGCACAAATGAATGAGAAGAATTTGGAATTCAGGGTAGGGGGACAATCAGAGGAGGGTGTAAAGAGGAGAAATGAGGGAGAAGGGAAAGATTAAAAGCAATTCCAAATTTACAATAGTATAGCAAGATATCTTTTAAGAACAGGCATTTTTTAAAGTTTATTTATTTATTTTGAGAGAGAGACAGAGAGAGTGAGCAGGGGAGGGGCAGAGGGAGAGGGAGAGAGAGAACCCCAAGCAGGTTCCGCGCTGTCAGGGCGGAGCCTGATGTGGAGCTAGAACTCGGGAACCATGAGATCATGACCTGAGCCAAAACCAAGAGTCCATTGCTTAACTGACTGAGCCACCCAGGCTCCCCAAGAACAAGCATATTTAATTTGAAACTGGTGATGTTGCTGAGATCTGAACCACTGCTAAAGTAAAATGGTACAACTCCTCCGAGAGCAATTTGGCGCTATTGAAATTAAACTGTTACATATCTTTTGACCCTTCAATTCTATTTCCAGGAATTTATCTTACCTAAGTACTTGCAAACAGATTCACGTCTTCTGTGTTTATAACACCAAAATCTTGGGAGTTACCTAAGTGCTCATTAATGTAGTATATGAGCTAAAAGATTGAGGCAAGGTTATAATACTATTTATGGAATAATACCCAAACTAAAAAAACAAAAAACAAAAAACAAAAACAGTTCTATCGTAGGCAGAGGGAGAGCACCAAGAGCCAATGGGAGGAGCCATGCCCAAGTCCAAGCCAGAGTCTATATTCTAGAGGAGTATAGAGACGTCATGTTTGGAGTGGCTGCTAGGGGTGATTAGGGTTGGGCCACAAAGCCTCCCACAAAGTTGCACAGAGAAAAGATCCCCATGACAGCGGTTGGGGAATTATCAAGAAGGAAGGCCTTTGATGATTCCTTTTAAAAAACAGCTGGTGCAGAACACCTGAGTGACTCAGTCAGTTGAGTGTCCAACTCTTGATTTTGGCTCAGGTCATGATCCCAGGGTCATGGGATTGAGCCCCAGGTCAGGCTTCACTTTGGGCTCCCCACTGACCATGGAGCCTGCTTAAGATTCTTTCTGTCTCCCTCTGCCTCTTTCCCCCACTTGCACTCTCTCTGTCTCTCTCTCAAATAAACATAAATACTTAAATACATAAATAAGCAAGATGATAACACATTACATATATATATATATATACATATATATGTATATATATGTATATATATATATATATATGTATATATATATATATATATATAAACAACAGCTAGTGCTTATGGCCCCCTTATAGAAATCTGTAGTTGTATGGTTCCTGGGTGGGTTTGGTGCTTAATGGGCCAGGGGCAGATCAGAAAAAGGTAATCAAGGAGCAGGAAGATGGGGCTAAGAAAATGAGGCAGGGGAGTTGTGGGTAGATAATCAGTTATGTAGATTTTTAACTAGCCTTTCAACTGAACGCAAAGGATATTGATTAAAAGATTGATATCAACAAAGAGAGGCCTCATTGTCCGATTGAGCATTTTAAAAATCAATAACTTACATGATCTAGCTGGGAAAGATAATTAATAGAATGGATGATAGTAGCAAGATTTAAAATCATCTTGACAGATTGGAACCAAGAGCCAAAATCAACGAGATGAAATTTGACAGGGATAAAGTGAAGACCTACATTTTGGTTAAAAAAAAAAAACAAAATCAATTGTACAGGAAGCAGTGGTACTGGCTTGGCAGCATTTTATGTGAAAAAGGTTTAGGCCTCACCAAACCCAGTGAGGTCACAGTTTCATGAAAAAACACAATGTCAAATCAAGAGAGACAATAATCTCACTGTGTTTTGAACTGGCCAGTCCTAGGTGCCCCATATTGAAAAAGACATTGATGGATGAGTGTATACCCATTGAGAGAACAGGTTGGAACAGGATCCAGTAACTTTACCAGGTGAGGAAGCATTGGGGGAGTTTAGAGATGTTACATATGGAGAAGAGAAGACTAAGGTGGAGAAGTAATAGCTGTCCTCAAATAGGTTACTTTGTCAAGTGTAAGGCAAACCATATGAAATCGACAATGTTCAGCCATGTTTAATATAGAAAAATGGCAATTTCATGTGGCTCAACCTGAATAGAAGATGTCAACTCATTTTGTAGTTCAGCAGAGGGCAAATGAGAATCATTGGGTGAAAAGGGGAAGCAAACATTACATCAATCTGGAAGGAATTTGTCACAATCAGACGCTCAACAGCAGGATGAACTGCCTTACCAAGTTCTAGGTTCCCTGTCACTGAGACAGCTCAGGTAGAGCTGGGCAACAGTCTGTTGGGGACATTTAGAATTTTCTGTATTTAGTGGGAGACTCTCCATGATCCAGACTGAATCTCCAGCTTCTCCAGCTAGGCACCACGGTATCGCGACAGCACACCAGAGTGCCCTGGCCATCCTACGTTCTGAGCTATCCATAGGGAGAGCACAAAAATGGAACGGGGAGATACATAAAGAACAAAGAATAAGCAGAATGTCCTGAATTGGGACAATCAGGACAGACAAGTACATGTGAAAGATAAAGGAATGGGGTGAAAATAAATCCTGGGGAAGGGTTAGGAGGAAGGAGAAGGTATCATACTGCTGAGTTAGGATTTTAAGCTTGCAGATCTGATTTTCTTTTCTGACTATGGAGTTTGGGGTTACAGCCCGGTAGCTTTCTTCTTCCCTCTCTATAGCTCATTCTCCCTTCCTCCCCTTAGGCAGCCCTTATGGAAACTCTGAAAATCTTTTTCTCTTTTCTTCCAGATGGGGAGCTCTGGCAGAATGTTCTGGCCTGTGTGCAATGACTGAATTCTCTCTGCCAAGGGATAAAGCTAAAATCTGCTTTCTTGGAAACCAGCTAATGTCTTTAAGAAGCATGACCCCAGTTAGGGAGAGATTGGGAACTTTGAATAAAGCGGAGGGTAAGAAAATAATTTTCAGCGTTCACAGGTACGGTAATTTACAAGGATATTAGGATCTGAATACCAAGAAATAATTTAAAAATAGAATTTTCAGTCTTGAAATCTAACCTCACACAGACTACTACACTGGTCTTCTTTGAATCTTAGATAACTCTAAGTGTTTTCAACAATCTGTGGAGGAGGCAAGAAACATAGCTCACATTTCCATAGGACAGATATTGAAAGGGACACGTATGAAACAAATAAGCAAAATACAATTGATATCCTATTGAACCCTCAGGAATTTGTGGGCTTTATAAAGTCCAGAAAACCCAGAATATTGCTCGAGTCCATAAGTAAGGAGGCTGAAGGAAAAAGAATGGAATTTGGGGTGGGGTTAGGAAACCTGAGTTCTGTCCCTAGTTAGGCCACTGACTCACTATGTGATAATGGCCAGTCACTTCCTGGCTCCGTGTTCCAGTCCCCATCTCCCCAGCCCCTGTCCCTGTCCAAATAAAATAAAAGAACAATTTTATTCTTGCTTGAGAAAGTTAAGCATGATTGTTTCTATAAAGCAATCTGGAAAATAGCCATTCCCTTAGTGAGAAGATCGTTCATTTTATAACCAGTGCAACCTCCTGGGTGGCACATAAAGTCATAAAGACCCTACATTTCTTATTTGTTTTGGGGATCCTCAGATGGGGATGAAATAAGTAGGTGGTCTGATTTCCTCTTCTGCCTTCTGGGATGACACGGTCCTGTTCCTAAGGAAGGCTTCTGGAGAGAGATTTGGGAGATAACTGGGTAACACCCAACTAGGTCAGGGAGTGAGTCAGGGCTCAAGGACTCGATACCAACCTCTCCCACTCCTGCCAGGAAACCTCTGGGGTAAGACAGAGATGAGAGAGTTGCTGAGGGGCGGGCCTCACTGCAGCTTGCCCTGAGGCCTCTGGCTTGTGGTTTCACCCTGGTCTGCCCTGCAGCTGTAACGTGTCTGCTGACACGCAAGCCCTGACAGGCCTTCCCTCTCCCTTTCCCAGACTTCTGCTCAGTCCCAGAAACAGATGGCACATTCCACCCTAGAAGTGAGTATGGGAGAAAAGAGAGGAAAAGGGAAGAACAGAACCAGGAGGAGATGGGACGCTTCAGAACACACAGGACAGAACACAAGAGACCTTTGTCCAGGAGGTGAGCAGGAGGTAGAAACTAAACTCACCTCCAAGGAAACCAGGATAAGAAAAAGGCAGAAGAGTACCGAGTACCACAGCTGGGCTGACACAGAGGGTAGAACAGGACTGAGGGCTAAGCCTGAAGAGTATTCAGCAGCACTAGCCTGGAAACCTGTAAGACTCAGAGCAAAATGGCAAACTGTGACATTTCTTGTTTGGAGGTACTCAGCTCTTGCAAATCCATCCCTCTTTGCTCAACTCCATTTCCAGTTTGTGGCAATTCTTAGAACTCTTCTCCAGTGCAAAAGCAGTTTTGGCCACCTAACTGTCTGCCAGTCACATTTTCCACATGTGAGTTCCCTTAGTGCTCACAACAACCCTGCAAGGTAAGTTTCACGATCCCCATTTCACAGACAGGTACATTGAATTTGGGAGTAGTGGAGCCAGGTCTGTATCAGTTGCCAGAGCCCTCATGGATTCCACTCTGCCAAGCTGCCTTTGATTTGAAGTCAAATCAGATCAAAATGATGTCAAGGTAGTAGAGACTTCTTAAGCCCTCCAAGGAGCGGTCAGGAGCAGACCAGTGAAGGAACAATGAACAGAGATCTCTAAATCTCTGAATGTAGTATTTGAAAATTCTGAAATTGTTAGGATTGCTAGGCCTCCCTGCAGTCTGAGATCCCAGTGCAGACTTGATACCCTCTAGTGGAAGTTTTCTGCATTCACACAGCCTCTCTGGCTTCAACCCCAAATCGATGCGAGGGAGGCCCTCATTCAATCACTGGAGAGCATCCCAAAAGAACAGTCAGCTGAGAAATACATGTTTCTATGTCAGTGTCCATGGGGGACAGAGGAAAGACTATAGGGTGGAGGGGAGATGTACTGAGCACGTGGTTCAGAAGGAACTCTAAAGGAAGTCCTTGTTGGTATATAAATGAACTCAGATATTTGTATGTTATTAATAGGAGCTCAATACACATCGCATGGGACTTTGGTTTTTAGGGCTCTAGAGAGTGACTTTTTTTTTTTTTAATGTTTATAATTATTTTTGAGACAGAGACAGAACATGAGCAGGGGAGGGGCAGAGAGAGAGGGAGACACAGAATCCGAAGCAGGCTCCAGGCTCTGAGTCATCAGCACAGAGCCCAACGGGGCTCAAACTCACAAACCACGAGGTCATGACCTGAGCTGAGGCTGGATGCTCAACCGACTGAGCCACCCAGGTGCCCCGAGAATGACTTTTTTTAATGGTGAAAATTAGTGATCGGAGTCACAAAGTGACTTGCCTGAGACCACAGTGTAAGTAAACATCAGCAATGGTGGGACTAAATCCTTGTCTCCTGACTCCCAACCCAGAGCTCTTTCCAGTATATGACACTCCCCTATTTGTGGGTCGATTGATTTTAGCCATTAGTTGGTGTGCATATAAGGACATGAGGTTGTAGGCATAATGAGGGAATTGTTTTTGCCCACAATTTATTTCCTGCCTGCAATCTATATACTTTGCATTCTTTTGTTCAGCACATTTATAGAGTGCCTGTTATTGCCAAACATTACTCCAGGCATTGCTTTTCAGGTTTGTGGACTTTCCTAGGGTGCCCAGCATTTGAAAACAGCCTCCCAAGCTCCCAAGCCCCATGCCTGAAGCCATCCAAGCCCTTCTGGAGTGTCTTCCCCAAGTTCCCTATGCTAAGGTGTTAGATTTATTTCTGTCTCCCTCCTCCTGCAGAGGTAATCCCTGAGAATGGAAGTGGGTTAGAAACAGATTACTCTGATCCAGGGGCTTTGCCTTCTCCTCCCTGAATGTGGCATGGCGGGGCGGGGGGGGGGGGGGTGCAGAGAGGGGAAGTTACAAATAGCCTGAAATTCCCTTTTAGGATTATTGCTTGATTTAGCCAGCTGGGGTGAAAGGGGAGCAAGAAGAGGCAAGGGATTAACTCTAGACTGGGCTTGAACAGCAGGATACATGGGCTTCTTTTCTGGCTGAGCCAGATGAGCAATATCTCCTCCCAAACATACCTTTAGAAATAAGGAATTTGAGGCAGGGCAGAAAAAGGTAAAGGAAAAGGCCTTTGTCCTCAGCAGCAGGGATGAGTGGAAGGACAGATGAGAAAGAACAGCTCATAGAAGAAAGTTGTGCAGCACAGAAATAAAGGGTCACGTGTGGGCTTGGAAGTTACCCGCATTCCGGGGATCTTAGCTTCAACAGAGGTGAAAACTGCTCCCTAGGGGAAGACAGCTAACATACAGGGCTTCCTGAGGATCTCTAGTTAATATCTAGGTTAGGGACATAGTGTTTCATAGCCTCGCTTTAGTGACACTGCACTGGGATGGACACTGGGGACAGGGACGTGATCTGTGTCCAGAACAAAGAGCCGTTACACTTATCAGGATTCTGCTAGGCTCTGTTTATACCTTCCAGGCCTACCACAAAGCTTGGAAGCAAGGGCCATAACTAACCAGAGTGGAAACATGCATTAACTCATTTAATGAGTTAACAATTCTGTGATTTAGGTATTTCATTACCCCCTTTTTATAGGTAAGGAAAAAAGGTGGAAGGAAGATGTAAATTCAGGTGCTATAATGTTCTTAACCACTATGTGAAAGCTATAGACAGTTAATTCTCGGAGTGACCGAGAAGTTTTGTTAACATTATTAGCTAAAGATCGGTTGAGAACATTTCTTAGGAAGTCAGAATTCTTGGTTTCTTCTGTCACTTTATCTTGAACCACTCACTTATTTTGCTTTTCATGCTTTCACTCAAGGGAGGGGAGTACAATATAAACACATGCCAAGCCTATTACTTGCTTCAATCCAAGTATCATATTGTTTACTGTCATCAATAAACATTATAATCAGAATCTTCCAGTTCTCCAGAAGGATTTTCTTCATTCAGATCAACTGTGTTTCTAGAATGTAGGTCACTAGGCACAATTTCAGAACTTTCAATCTTTGATGTCATCTGCCACTGGGAGGGGGGAAAAATGCAAGCACATGTCCCACTGCTCAAGGGATAGCCCATCCTCTTTGGCTCCATTTAGAAATTTCAATAGGAACGCAAGGGATTCCAAGGAACCCCCTGTATTTGGAGAAATAGGATATCAATTTTGCTCTCTGTCTTATCATATTCCATCTGGGATTCTACTCATCCATCTATTGAATAAATATTTGAATATTCTACTATGCGCAAGACTGTTTTTCGAGAGGCAGAGCTCCCAGCCACCTTATCACTTCCTCTAATTGCTTTTAATTTTGCCTTTTCAGAAAGGCAAACTACTGGGGCCGTAGGATTTGAAAATATCCTTTTGGTGGTTGGTGTTACTTCCCCAAAACACAGCTCCCAATGTTCTGGGGAGTTAATGAGGTAGGAATATAATATAAATTTTCCAAAAGAGCAGTTATTTTAAAAAGCCTACTTATGATTCATCTCAGAATGAATTGATATTGACTTCCCCTAATATTTCACCCAGGCTGATATAGAACAAGTTTTCATTCCCTGAGAATCCGATCAGAGGGGCACCTGGCTGGCTCAGGTGGTGGAGCACATGACTGTTGATCTTGGGGTTGTGAGTTTGAGTCCCACTTTGGGTGTAGAGGTTACTTAAAAATAAAATCTTTAGGGGTGCCTGGGTGGCTCAGTCGGTTAAGCATCTGGCTCTTGGTTTCGTCTGAGGTCATGATCTCACGGTTTGTGAGCTTGAGCCCACATCGGGCTCCATGCTGAAAGTGCAGAGCCTGCTTGGAATTCTCTCTCTTTCCCTCTCTCTGCCCTTTCTCCCCTCAAAAAATTAATAAACTTAAAAAATAAACTTAAAAAAAAGAAAAGTAAAATCTAGAAAGGACGGAAGAAAGAAGGAAAGAAAGAAACTGGTCAGATGGCAGACAGAGGTGACCTGGGATGTATTGGTTACCATGTGGGTACATTAAAACTCAGTGGTGGAGGAGTGCCTGGGTGGCTCAGTCAGTTGAGCATCTGACTCTTGATTTCGGCTCAGGTCATGATCTCACAGTTTGTGAGTTTGAGCTGCGGTGCAGAGCCTGCTTGGGGTTCTCTGTCTCCCTCTCTCTCTGCTCCTTCCCTGCTCTCTCTCAAAAATAAATAAATACACATAAAAAATTCAACGGTGGAGGAAATCATCTCGGATAGACTATGTCAATGTTCTGTATTAATAACCATTCTCATGGAATGGAGTTTCCTCACTTCAGTGTGGAGACCAATAAAAAAAAAATCATGTTTTATTTTCTGGGGTGTAGACAGACAAGAGTCTATTAAGAAATAATGAGCTGGGGTGCCTGAGTGGCTCAGTCAGTTGAGTGACTGACTTCAGCTTTGGTCATGATCTCATGGTTCATGAGTTTGAGCCCCACATAGGGCTCTGTGCTGACAGCTCAGAGTCTGGAGCCTTTTCAGATTCTGTGTCTTCCTCCCTCTCTGCCCCTCCCCTGCTTGCACTCTCTCTCTCTCTCTAAAAAGTAAATAATAATAAAACATTTAAAAATTAAAAAAAAGAAATGAGCTCTCATTTAAATGCTTAATAACACACATTCTTTAATTAACACATACATATAGCACCTAATTTCATGTCACGATTAATGTGTCATGCTCCAGGTTCAATGCTGTGGCTAGGACTTGTGGGGAATTCTTACCCTTGAAGAATTTACAGTATAACTGAGAAGTCAAGATTTTAGGCAATACAAGTGATTCCCAAACCCAAAGTAATCCCTCTCTTTTGATAGTCCATAGCATTTTATTTGGACTTTCGTGATAATTGTATTTTGGCCTGTAAGCTCTTGTATGTACCTACCACAAGCTCTTAACTCATTGCAAAATGCTGTAGACATGTGCTCAATAAACAGTAATTGACAGACTACATAAGGACCTATAGGTAAGTGTGGAAGGTGTTTGCCATTCAGCAATGATTACAGTATGTATTTTCTAGGATGAACTCAACATCATAAATCCTTTAACAACTGAATGTGAAGCAGTACAATATAGTAATTAGAGCATGGTTTCTGGATTTAGTCTGCTTGGATTTGAATCCCAGTTTTGCCAGTTATTAGCCGTGTGACCGTAAATAAATTACTCACTTAATTTCTGTGGCCCAACCTCATATGTAAAAGTAGGGTATTACTCTGGTTGTGGTGAAGAGTAATTGAGTTAATATATGCAAAATGTTTACAAAATTGCCTGCCACTTGGTAAACATTTCTAAGTATAAGCTATTGTTATTATTAAACTGGTGCCTCTTTCCTGAAAGGACCAACAAGAAACGTCTTTGTCAGTCCATGTGTCTTTTGCTTCAATAGACAGTAGTCATTATGTTTGTTCAATAAACACAGTAGTCATTAATCTCTAGTTTGACAGAATTTTCTTCAGGTTTAGGCTGAGAAAACTAGGGCTGTTTAAGGTTACACAGCATATTGAGGTCAGATCCAGATCCAGAAACTATTCATTTTTGGCCTTTTCGTGATCAAAGAAAAACACTGGTCTCCGAAGGGCAACACCTTTTCTAGGGAATGGAAACAAGGTGCAGCAACGTCCCAATCTTGCAAGAATGCGGCAACTCCTTGCGCCCAGAACACCTCGAGCGCAGGCGCAGCTCCCGCTCGGGCGTTCTCTGGCGCGTGACAGCCGTGCGTTCCACCCTACCCCCAACGCCTCTTAGTGCGCACGCGCGCAGTCTGTACTCTCGCCCTGCCCTCCTCCCCTCAACGCGCACGTGCGCGTTCGCGCCGCTCACACTTCAGCTGAGGGCGCGCGCCCTGGAAAATTCCACACCCAAGCTAGCTCCACCCTTTGCGCCCTTTCTTCAGCCCCCGGCTCTTAACTCCTAGTCCCCATCCCAGCGGCCTTTGCGGGAACAAAATGGCAGCCCCCACGCTGCGGGGTTGGTGTTGTTTATCCAGAGCTTTAGGATGGTGGTCTCTGCAGGTGGGTAGGGACTGGATGAGTAGGACTCCTGGGGCCGGATGAGGACCACAGAGTGGAGGGGGATACTCGCTTTGCACTTGTCGTTGGTGGGCTTGGGCGGTACCAGTCACACCTAGCTACGAAAGAGTTTGAGGTAGACGCGACCCAACGACTAAGCTAAGTGGCGGGGTGGGACGAGCCCGGGTTAGGCCACGAAGACGGGCAAGTTCTCGGAGAGGAACTTTCTCCAGTTTGTTCTGCGTCTGTTTGGCGGGGGGGTATTAAAGGGTAAAGAAGTAATGATTTGGAAGTTGGGCTCGCTACCCCCTTGGTTCTTATGAATACCTTACGTTGAACAGTAGCTGGGAAGGAGGGAGTCTCCTGTTGTCAGTCTGACTGAACAAACCTCACGGTCATAGAGAAAAGAGATCTGGCCTTTAAAGAGGTTACTGATCATTTGGGAGCCCGAATGACAGAACAAAGTTTACAGTTAGCCTCCCAGTGGAATGAGCAGTATGTTATCTGAGTAAATATAAAGGAGCTGCCAAGAACAGGACTTTTCTTAGGCTTTAATAATAGCATTCCTCTCATTTCAGTGTTGGGTTGATGTTTAAGTTTCCTATGGGATTGAAGGTTCTTTGAGAGCAGAAGTCTTGCTTTAATCAACCCTGCATCCCTGGGACTTGGCATAGTCGTGTGCTAGGGGAAAGCCTTTAGTAAATGTTGAATGCTAGTAAAGGTTGCTTACAGGCTTCTGATTAAGACACCCATAAGTGGTCCCTGCCCTGGTATGTGGCTTTATAATTGTTTCTAAGTCATTCTTTGAATATGTCCTTTCTATCTTTGTTTAGAGTTTGTTCAAGATAGATTTCTTTCCAGGTTACCTTTATCCTAACCTTTTCCTGTCTTGCAGCCAGTCCTGGTGACTCAGTCCACAGTTGTAGTTCCAGTGAGAACTAAAAAACGTTTCACACCACCTACTTATGAACCCAAATACAAATCAGAAAAGGAGTTTATAGAACATGCCCGGAAAGCGGGACTGGTCATTCCTCCAGAACGTTTGGAGCGTCCTCTGCACCTGGCCTGTACAGGTGAGGCCTGGTCTTTCTGAGACCCTGACCAAATCTCCTGTCAGAGATATTCTGGAAAGTGGAATGATTTGGACTGTGATTCATTGTATTTAACTGACTACAAAATCAGTTCGGCCCTGATAATGATTTACTTTATGTACACCATATTTCATGAGGTCATCTTTGATCTTGTTTTCACACTGTTCCTAGAAGTCAAGGGTGAAATTGCTCTATTTTGTACAAGAAGGAATTGAGGCTCTGAGAGAAAACTTAAATTATCTTATTTTTTTTCTTTTAATTTTGGGTTTTTTTTTAATGTTTTTATTTTTATTTTATTTTATTTTATTTTATTTTATTTTATTTGTTTTAAATTTTTTTTTCAACGTTTTTTTATTTATTTTTGGGACAGAGAGAGACAGAGCATGAATGGGGGAGGGTCAGAGAGAGAGGGAGACACAGAATCGGAAACAGGCTCCAGGCTCCGAGCCATCAGCCCAGAGCCCGACATGGGGCTCGAACTCACGGACTGCGAGATCGTGACCTGGCTGAAGTTGGACGCTTAACCGACTGCGCCACCCAGGCACCCCTTAAATGTTTTTAAATGTTTTTATTTATTTTTGAGAGACAGAGACAGACAGAGCGTGAGTTGGGAAGGGGCAGAGAGAGAGGGAGACAAAGAATCGGAAGCAAGCTCCAGGCTCTGAGCTGTCAGCACAGAGCCCAACGTGGGGCTCGAACCCATGAACTGTGAGATGATGACCTAAGCTGAAGTTGCATGCTTAACCGACTGAGCCACTCAGGTGCCCCAGTTTGTTTATTTTGAAAGAGAGAGCGAGAGCGTGCGCAAGCAGGGGAGGAGCAGAGGGAGAGAGAGAATCCCAAGCAGGCTCCTCGCAGTCAGTGTGGAGCCTTATGTGGGACTTGAACCCACAAACTGAAATCATGACCTGAGCCGAAACCAAGAGTTAGAGGCTTAAATGACTGAGCCACCCAGGTGCCTCTTACTCTGTTTTTTCTAATGTAACATAGTTCCCTCTACACGGAAGTCTACTTTATGTCCATGATACTTCTCAATTTTATATGACCTCAAGATGACTTTTTAAGCTTTTGATGCCTTATTTTCTTCTTTCATTACAGCTGGTATCTTTGACGCCTATGTTCCTCCAGAGGGTGATGCTCGTTTGTCCTCTCTCTCGAAGGAAGGACTGGCACAGAGAAGTGAGCGGTTGAAGAAGAAGGTGACCTCCCAATTGTCGTAGGTGTCGGAGACAACTGGGAATTGATATTAGCATACAAATTTCTTGTTGCTGCTTTATTCCAGAGAGGCCATTGTAGGTTAACTGGGTTGGACATAACTCCCTTGATGACTTGACAGTGTACTTTTTTCTGTAATAGAATTTAGTTAATGTTGAAGAATACGGGTATTTTGATTTCTTAGCATCTCAACCTTTTTTGGTATTTTTTGTCACATCAGTTAGGGAGTGACTTAGAAGTTTGTAGAACACTTTTTTGATCACATATTTTAAATTTTAAAGTAATAATAAAAGCATCTTTCTTTGAGAAGTACCTTAGAGTTGGAACTACAGAGAGTAAAAAGTCAAAAAGGGTCAAGAAGACAGACCTGGCCTATGGAGGTAACTAGGTCTTAACTATGGAGCAGAAGCCAAAACCTTCTTAGTCTTTCTTTTAATTGAAAGGATGGAAACATTTATATTTGTCACTCCAAAGTTCTTTAGGGTCATTTATAAATTTCCGTGCACAGGCTTATTGAGTCATTGTTAATACTTCACGGGGCCATAATTTACTTCTCTAAATTCAGATCTTATCACACCACCTTTCTGTTACAACTCTTTTATGTTTCCTTATTACCTGTAATAAAATCCAGACTTCTTCAGTGGTATTCAAGGCTTTTTGTAAATCTGGTTCTTGCTTAACCTTTCTACTGTCGTCTTACTCCATTTTTCTCATCCTAAACTTCACCGTTTCTAAACTAATTGCCGGTTCCTTGACGGTACTGTGCTATGACTCTGTGTTTTTGCACATTCTTTCCTTTACCTGAAAAATGCCTTTTTCCTCCTTTACTTGATAACTCCAACTCATTTCTCAAAAATGAGTAGAGCATCATGTCTTTTAGTCTTTCCCGGACTCTTTTTGGAGCTGCCTTTACTGTAACTGTAACTGTACACTTCTAATAATTGTACTGAGATGGTTTCCTCTCATGTATTTCTCTCTGGGACTGTGCTCTCTTTTGTGGTAAGGTCCATGATGATGATGGACAAAACACATGCGATTTTATCATTGAGTTATCATTTAAGGGAGGAAAACAGCCATTAAATACTGATTACACACAGTTAAATAATTATAGGTGTGGTGAAGTAGGGGTGTTATAGGATCATATGACAGGGAAAGATAACTTGGTTTAGGAGCTCAGGGAAAGCTTCCCTCGGGAAATGACATTTAAAGGTGGCGCCTAAAGAATTGCTTGCAGTTAGCTGGGTAGAGGGTTGTGGTGAGGAAGAGCATCCTAGGGAGACAGAACAGCACAAGCAAGGCTCTCAGGTGAAACCAGTGTGAAGTGGGTGTTGGATTTTGTCAAATGCTTATTCTGTTTCTGTTGAGATGATCATGTGATATTTGCTTCTTTAGTCTGTTGACATACTGTGTTACGTTAATGGATGTTTTAATGTTAAGCCAACCTTGCATTCCAGGGATAAATTTCAGTTGGTTATGGTGTCTCTCATCCTTTAGTATGTTCAACACTTTGATTAGATCAGAATTCTCTGTTTACATTATTATAACTATGAGAATATTGTTGACTGCCGAGTCATGCAGTACATTATCATGACTTTTCCTGCCTAATATTTCTTTTCTGGAGTTAAGTGTGAGTGTTTTTTTGTTTTCTGTTTGTTTTTCCTCATTTGCTTACACAACCTCGCATTGTGCAAATTTCTTCTCAATACGTTGAAAACATTAAGTATTTTATCAGTTTCATCTTCAAGAAGAAATCCCTCCAGGAGTTTTCTTACCTGCTTTCAGTCTGGACTGTTTGCTTTATTATTATTATTATTATTATTATTATTATTATTATTAAATGTTTTCATTTTACTTTGGGGAGAGAGTGAGGGGGTGGGGGACAAAGGATGGATCCAAAGTGGCTTCTGTGCTGACAGCAGAGACCCTGATGCAGGACTTCCAACTCATGAACTGTGAGATCATGACCTGAGCCTAAGTCCGATGCTCAACCAACTAAGCCACTGGTTGCTCCTGGACCAGTTGCTCTGTAGACCCACTGTACATCTTGGGATCTACTTTTCTCATCATCTTGATAACTCCTTTTGTCTTGCCCTTGTGTTGTGTTCCCTGTTTCCTGGATCTTATGTCTGTCTTTCATAGTTTATTCTGTTATGTTGGTGGAGCACATTCCCCATCAGCTTGCTGAGAAAGAGGGCATGGTAAATAAATGAGATCTTTCAAATCTAAGAAAAACTCTTTTAATTTTTTTTTAATGTTTATTTATTTTTGAGAGAGAGAGAGAGACAGAGACAGAGACAGAGTGTGAGCAGGGGAGTAGCAGAGAGAGAGGGAGACACAGAATCTGAATCAGGTTCCAGGCTCTGAGCTATCAGCACAGAGCCCAATGTGGGGTTTGAACCCATGAACCGTGAGATCATGACCTGAGCCGAAGTCAGATGCTTAACCGACTGAGCCACCCAGGTGCCCTAGGAAAAGCTCTTTTGCTTACTCTCCTATTTCATTTATAATTTGCCCAGGTAAAGAATTCTGAGCTCAATAATTTCCTCAGTTAAAAGCACTGCTTCATTGTCTTTCTAATCTCTAATGTTGATGTTATTCTGATTCTTGAGTCTATGTGTGAAACCTGTGTTTTCTTCATTAGTGTTTATAGGATGTTTTCTTTGATGCCAGAATTCTGAAATTTCACTTTGAGAAGACTTGGTCTTTCTTTAGCATGATTAAGTGTGAGTTAGAAGGTTGAATTTATAGGACTTGGCACATTCAGAATTTTTGAATAAGTGAACAGACATTAATGGAGGTTAATGTAAGCTTTGAGTTATGGATATTGTATGAAGTCTTTAGAGATGATTCTGGGGGTGCCCGGCTGGCTCAGTTGGTAGAGCATGCAGTTTTTGATCTCACGGTCGTGAGTTCAAGCCCCAGTTGGGCGTAGAGCTTACTTAAAAAAAAAAAAAAAAATAAGCAGCTGGGTGGCTCAGTTGGTTAAGCATCCAACTCTTGATTTCAGCTCAGGTCACGATCTCACGACTCATAAGATCAAGGGCCACATCAGGCTCTGCACTGAAAGCATGGAGCCTGCTTGGGATTCTCTCTCTCTGCCCCTCCCACTCTTGCTCACTCTCTCTTTCCCTCAAAATAAATAAATAAGCATTAAAGGAAAAGAAAGAAAGAATTCTTATACTTAATTTTACAGAGTCCGGAAGATAAGAGAACATGATCCTAATTTCAAAATAAAGGACTTCCCTGAAAAAGCTAAGGATATTTTTATTGAAGCTCACCTTTGTCTAAACAAGTAAGTGAAATCGTATTTTATGCCTGTTATGTTTTTAGCAGTTATTCTAGGCACAGATTTTTTTTTTTCCTTTGGTTAAGAGTTCTAGAGTGACCCGGGTACCTGAGTGACTCAGTCAGCTGATTTCGGCTCAGGTCATGATCTCATGGTCAAGGGATCAAGCTCCACATTGGACTCTGTGCTGAGCGTGGCGCCTTTTTAAGATTCTCTCTCCCTTTGTCCCTCTCTCCTGCTCGTGTATGTGTGCTCTCTCTAAAAAAAAATATATAGATTGATTGATTTAAGAGTTCTAGAGTGACCTAGATAGGTCTAGGTGTGTGTTTGAGCCAGCCAGTTTTTAACGTTAATTTCTTATCTTAGGAATTCTTATACAGGTATCATAAATTCTGTCTTCATATCTGAGCATAATGTGGGCTTACGACTTTATTAGCCGCTCCCCCCGCCTCCATACACATACCCAGCCAGCCCTAGACAGAGAGAAGCTTTATCTCTCAGTTGGTGAACTATTTTTGTAGTCTCCCTTTGCTGCAGGTGCAGGATTCTTAAGGGTCCTAGCTTCGTGCAGGGATCTCAGTTCCAACTTCCTGTTCTTTGAGGGTTCAAGGACTTAGGAAGAGTCTGTTCCTAGCCATCAGATCCTGTTTCTTTCTTTCTTTTTTTTTTTTTTTAATTTTTTTTTAACGTTTATTTACTTTTGAGACAGAGAGAGACAGAGCATGAATGAGGGAGGGTCAGAGAGAGACAGGGAGACACAGAATCTGAAACAGGCTCCAGGCTCTGAGCTGTCAGCACAGAACCCGACGCGGGGCTCGAACTCACGAACCGTGAGATCATGACCTGAGCCGAAGTCAGATGCTTAACCGACTGAGCCACCCAGGCGCCCCTGTTTCTTTCTTTTTTTAAGTTTTTTTTTTTAAAGTTTATCTTATTTTGAGAGAGAGTGAGAATGAGTGGGTGAGGGGCAGAGAAAAAGACAGAGAGAATCCTAAGCAGGCTCTGCACTCTGCACTCATGAACTGTGAGATAATGACCTGAGCGGAAACCAAGAGTCAGATGCTTAACTGACTGAGCCACCCAGGTGCCCATCAGATCCTATTTCTAGATCCTTTTAATCATCCCATATGCTGTCATGGTGTCAAGTTATATTCCTTCCATTCTGGTTTTAGTTCTCTTTCCTTTTGACATCTAGTGACTTACCTTTCTTGTGAAGTAGGCTGGAGAGTTTAAAAATGTATGTATGTTTGTGTGTATTCTATTCTGTCCCAACATTTCTAGATGTTTATAGTGGGAGTAGTTTTATATGAGCTCAATCCATTGTGTTGTTCGAAACAGATGTCTTCCTCTTATTTTTCAGTGTAAGTTTTATCGTAAATGGTAAGTGAACTCTTAGACAAGGGAATTTATTTCCACTGAAGATTTTTAGGTCAGGATAGTGAGGAGGAAGAGTTCATTGAGAGGTGCCTGGCCTGGTGGTTGTGGTAGCTGTCACCACAACTCAGGTTAGTCCAGTCTAGTTTAGTCTAGTCTAGAGCTACAGTGGGGGAAAAGACTTGAAATCTTTTCTTTTGGTAGGAGTAGAGGTGGAGGCAAAGCACATGGATAAAACTAATCCCACTCTAGCATTAGGGACAAGATTTAAAAAAAAAAATTGTTTTTTAATGTTTATTTTTGAGACAGAGACAGAGCATGAGTGGGGGAAGGGCATAGAGAGAGGGAGCCACAGAATCCAAAGCAGGCTCTAGGCTGTCAGCACAGACCCTGACATGGGGCTCAAACCCACAAACCATGAGATCAAGACCTGAAGTTGGACACTCCACCAACCGAGCCACCCAGGTGCCCCAGGGACAAGATTTTTTAAAGGAACAAAGACTTAAACTTCCCAGGAGGTATTAAACTGTGGGGAAAAGTCATGAATGTGGATCTGAAAGACATTAATCCTTGCATGACCTTAGGTTTACTTGAAGCCTGTCTGTTAGGAACCTCCTAAAATTCTGTATGTACAGGAGCTGGGGTTTGCTGTCTGTTTTCTTACTATTGCTGCCTACTGCGTAGAATCAGCATAACAAGTCACTGTGGTTGCAGCAAAGGTGGTTGGGGAGTGGAAGGAAAGGACCAGAAAAGACCGATGCTTATCTTTTGGTTAGGTTCACAGATAAGAGTGTAAGAGATGGGGTACCTGATTGGCTTAGTCGGAGGAACATGTGACTCTTGATCTCAGGGTTGTGAGTTTGAGCCCCACATTGGGTGTAGACATTAATTTTTTTAATAAAAAACATTTTTAACGTTTTATGTTTGTATTTGAGAGAGAGAGAAAGTGCGCACATGTGTGTGGGGGGAGGGGCAGAGAGAGTTGAAGACAGAATCTGAAGCAGGCTTCAGGCTCTGAGCCATCAGTACAGAGCCCCATGAGGGTCTCAAACTCATGAACGGTGAAATCATGACCTGAGCTAAAGTTGGACGCTTAACTGACTGAGCCACCCAGGTGCCCCTAATTTGTTTAAATGTTTGTTTATTTTTGAGAGAGAGAGAGAGAGAGAGAGAATGCATGCAAGTGGGGGGAGGAGCAGAGAGAGAGAGATACAGAATCAGAAGCAGGCTCCAGGCTCCGAGCTGTCAGCATAGAGCCCAATGCAGGGCTTGAACTCACAAACTGCAAGATCATGACCTGAGCCGAAGTCGGACACTTAACCGACTGAGCCACCCAGGTACCCCGAGATTACTTTAAAAAAAGAAAGGAAAAAAAAAAAAGAATAGTGAAACTTGCAAGGCCAGTCCATTTGGTATTGATGATGTGTTTGAGGTAAGAGAAGATGAGAGGAGCTTTTGATTTTTTTTTATGATGGATCTGTGAGGGTCTCTTGCCCATCTTAAGGATGTATAGTAATTTCTGAGAAATTTGTTTCTGCTCCTGAGATCCAAACATAACTTCAACCTGCAATTAGATCTCAGGGTATTCTATTTTTTTTATTTTTATTTTTTAATGTTTATTTTTGAGAGAGAGAGAGACGGAGCATGAGCAGGGGAGGGGCAGAGAGAGAGGGAGACAGAATCTGAGGCAGGCTCCAGGCTCTGAGTTGTCAGCACAGAGCCTGATGCGGGGCTTGAACTCACGAACTGCAAGATCATGACCTGAGCTGAAGTCAGACAGTTAACCAACTTGAGCCACCCAGGCACCCCCCAGGGGTTTTTTTTGTTTGTTTGTTTTGTTTTTTTAATCACGTTCATCTTTGTGTGCCCAGGTAACTTAGCATGTTACGTGGCTTACAGTATGTATGCAGAGAATGTTTGTAAAAAGGAATTGTTTTCCATTTTGAGGGCTATTTTCAGCTTTCGTACAGTGTCATAAAGCAAGAGCTAATGATCTGTATCTCTTTCTTTTTTAGCTCAGACCATGACCGGCTTCATACCTTGGTAACTGAAAACTGTTTCCCGGTAGGTTCTCAACCTCTTTAGAACTGTGGGAGTTCTGAATGGATAGATTCTAGACATTACCTCTGGGTTCTTAAGAAGGGCCGATTTTGAAAGTACAGGAAGTTTAAGGCAACTGCTGAGGTTCCATTGTTTTTTGACTGAATGGTACTGACTTGACATGGACTTTGGTAAGGGCCAGGCAGATGAGGTAGGAGGCACTCCCTCAGCAAGAAGTACTGAAACCTCAGGGTATGGATGCTCAGGTCAGGGTGTGGACCACGTTAGGCAGCCCTACACACGCCTGCAGTGTAATAAAGGGTTTAGCATTTACGAGGCTTACATTTTGTGTTAGCCAGGGTGCTAAGGTACTTTGGGAGACTTCCCAATATCGGGACTTTGTGGTTCAAGAATAAGAACAATAAGAACTTCAGTTTCTATCAACTTAGTCTCATCTTCCTGTGGTCAAGTATAACTAATCTGGTCTTAGCAGTTTAGCCTTTATTCCCTATAAAATTCTATTCTTCACTGATACAAGGCAAGGGGCGGAATAAAACAACATATATGCAGTCAACAGAAACATGTACAAGAACTAGCAGATTATAAAAGCGTAAAGGAGGGGCCCCTTGAGTTGGTAGAGCATGTGACTCTGGATCTCAGGGTCGTGAGTTCAAGCCCCATGTTGGGTATAGAGATTACATAGAAATAAAATCTTTGGGGGGGGGCGCCTGTGTGGCTCAGTGGATTGAGTGGCCTACTTTGGCTCAGGTCATGATCTCATGGCTTGTGAGTTTGATCCCCGCATCAGGCTCACTGCTATCAGCATGGAGCGCATTTTGGATCCTCTGTCCCTCTCTCTCTTTCTGCCATTCCCCGACTCGTGCTCTCTCTCAAAACAAAATAAATGAGTAAAATAAAATCTTTGGGGGGCGCCTGGGTGGCGCAGTCGGTTAAGCGTCCGACTTCAGCCAGGTCACGATCTCGCGGTCCGTGAGTTCGAGCCCCGCATCAGGCTCTGGGCTGATGGCTCGGAGCCTGGAGCCTGTTTCCGATTCTGTGTCTCCCTCTCTTTCTGCCCCTCCCCCGTTCATGCTCTGTCTCTCTCTGTCCCAAAAATAAAAAATAAAAAAAAAAAACGTTGAAAAAAAAAATTAAAAAAAAAAAATAAATAAAATAAAATCTTTGGGGCGCTTTGGTGGCTCAGTCGAGCATCCGACTCTTGATTTTGTCTCACCCATGATCCTAGGGTTATGGGATTGAGCCCTGAGTTGGGCCCTGCGCTGAGTGTGGACCCTGCTTGAGATTCTCTGGTTCTCTCTCTCTCTCCCTCTGCACCTCTCCCCAGCTCACACTCTCTCTCTAAAAAAAAAAGTTTTTTTAAGGAAAAAAATTTTAAGTGTAAGGGAGGGGTAATGGGGTATTTTAACTGGCAGTTTGGAGTATGTTTTTCATTGATTTGGAGAAGGTTCCTTGAGGAGGTAGGTGGGTCTTGATTTGTTGATTTAGATGAAAAGAGTGGTTTCAAGGTGGACTTGAGCAATAAATTAATCAAAACTTGGAACGGTGGGCCGTCTGGGTGGCTCAGTCGGTTAGGCGTCTGACTCTTGATTTCAGCTCAGGTCATGATCTCACGGTCGTGGGATTGAACCCGGAGTTGGGCTCTGTGCTGAGTGTGGAGCCTGTGTGGGCCCCTCTCTCTCCTCTCTCTCTCTGCCCCCCCCAAATAAATAAATATTTTTTTAAAAAACTTGGAAAGGTGAGAAAAAATAGGCACAAGAAAGCATTTGGTGGGAAATGTTAGGTGATGCCTGTAGTATCTCTGGAAGTGAGAACAGGTGTGGAATTCCAGAAGCACCAGCTTTCCTAAAGGAAAGTAAAACCCCAGTTGAATTTTTTCTCCTCTGCCCTCAGGACATGGTCTGGGACATCAAATATAAGACCGTCCGTTGGAGCTTCGTAGAATCTTTAGAACCGCCTCAGGTGGTTCAGGTTCGCTGTTCAAGTCTGATGAACCAGGGCAACATATATGGCCAGGTCACCGTCCGCATGCACACCCGGCAGGTAGAGGCACCAGTCTGCTTTCCTCCCAGCTTTTCTTCATTCTCAGGTTGGGTATCTATCTCTGGAGTCCTGGGTACAGCTTCCCAGGACTGTGGGCTCTAAGGAAAGGTTCACCATGGTCTTCCTTGCTCTGTCAGGGTGCCCTTCCCACTGTAGATGTTAGCTCTGCTAAGACAGATGTGAGGATACTCTCCCCCACCCTTCTTGATCCTCCCTCTCCCACCTTCCTATACCCTTTCCCCGGTTAAAAACCCTCCAAGAGTAAACTGTCAGCAGTTGATCACTTAGTCTGAATTCAGAATTCCGAGGTAATTTTTTCTGCCCATTAAAATTTTTTGTTATGGTTGTTTCAGAATGGTTGTGTGGCATAGAAAAGGGGAAAAAAAAAAAAAAAACAAACCAACTGAGTACTAATAGGCCAGATTTGCTTTCATCCTTTCAGACTCTGGCCATCTATGACCGGTTTGGCCGGTTGATGTATGGACAGGAAGGTGTGCCCAGGGATGTCCTGGAGTATGTTGTGTTTGAAAAGCATCTGGTAAATCCCTATGGGAGCTGGAGAATGCATGGCAAGGTCATCCCCCCATGGGCACCCCCTAAGCAGCCCATCCTTAAGGTAAGTGGTGATTTGAGAGTGCTGTGCAATCTTAAGCCACTCCTCTTGGGCTCCTCCTAGTGGAGAGAGGGGGTGATGCAGCACCAGGGAAGGGGAATCCTCCATAGAGGAGGTGGGGGTGAATCTCTCCTGGGTAAGTCATGGGCCTGGAAGGTAGATAACTCAGCTTCCTGCTCTTTCAGACGGTGATGATCCCTGGGCCCCAGCTGAAACCTGGAGAAGACTATGAGGAGCCACAAGGAGAGGCCCATAAGCTTCAGCAACCCTGATGGCAAAAATGACTCTTGGGGTGAAACATGGCTGATGAGATGGCCAGAAGCTATGGAGTCTGGGAACTGTGAAGTCAGTCATCTTTTCATCATGCTGTGGAAAGATCTACCTTTGTCCTCTCCTGTCCTGCTTGGGTGTTTTCAGCTGTCTCCTTGGCAACCACGGCTGATGGCTGGGCCCAGGTGGGTGGCTGATATGCACAGCCACGAACCCACTTCTCCCTTTTTAAACTGTGTTTCTAGCTGCTGAGTCTCAATGAAAGTATGTTTGGATACCTGTTTTTCCTGCAGCAGAGACTGGCAGAATTTTCTTTTTAATTACAAGGCAGGATCAGAGTTTGAAATAAAACACTGTCAGGGTGTTGGACAAACTGTGGCGGGTTCTGTACCTCTCCCAGGGTTTACGCTGGAAGTAGACCAGCTTTCAGATGGCACAAGTGGAAGGTAGGCTGAAATGAGCGATGTGACTTCGGGAGATCCAGGTTTGGGACACATAATTAGCGTTCATTGAAGAGGGTCTTTTCTCATATACTGACTCACGTAGTCATCATTTGTACTTCGTAGAAGAATGTAAATCCAAAGAAATCATTTATCTTTCAGGCTTTCGATCATGTTCTTAATTATTGGCTGTATCCTGGTGCGATCCCAGGAAGCATGGTAGGAGGCAGGGGCCATGGAGGAGTTGATCCATTTGAGAATCCCTCTGTAAGACTTCCCTGATTTCTATCACCCCTTGGAGATGGTGACCATGCTTTTCAGCCCCCATCGGTAAAGCGAACGTACTAGAATATGAACCTGTTGAGAGTGAAGCAGTCCGGCTCCTGCTTGTTCCTGGGCTCTAGCTGGGCTGTCCGGAGGAGGTTGTGGGGCTTCACCTGCTTGTGTGTCTGGGTCACCTGAGGTATGACCAGGGAAACCACTGTACCAGCAACAAGCTTGGCTTTTACTATTTATCAGCCCAGTGGGGGTCCCCCTTAAAAAATAGGACCTTAATTCCCATACTTTGTATTTTTCAAGCCTAGAATTTTCTTTTAACAAGTCTGTCCCTTAGGGTCAGGATTAATCTGTTCTGATCTTATCCTGAGAGCAGAATCCAAAGAAACCAGAATCAGTTTCTAGTAACTGATGTAACTCCTCTACATCTAGTAACTGATGTAACCTAACTCCTCAGTCTCTCTACAACTACCGTCTCAGCAAGGCAGACAACAGACCAGTCCTCACTGGGGAAAGCTGATCTTTGTACAACAGCTGTTGAATGCAGACTGTGGGAACAAGATGTGTATGCCCCGGGGAGAGGCAGCACCGGCGGCTTAATCCAGAGCAGCCACTCTTTATCATATACCGTTTAGTCTCAGCCCTTTTGGCTTAAAATGTACATCAGTCTGCAGCATGTCTGAAGTGAGGTATGGCCACATCCTATTTGCCTGAGCCCGGGATTAAGGCAAAATGAGAAGGCAAGTGCTTTCAGCAGGATCCACAGCTGGGGAGTATGGAGGAAGGGGAAGTAATCCAGGGAGGGCAGGGAAGCAGAGATGTGAAGAAACACACTTAATGGGCACATGACCGATTGATTTCTCTGAATATATAAAAACAGTGCTTCAAATAAGCTGTTTCATCCCACTCCCCTAGATCTGTCTCAGGGGTCTCTAGATAATCCTAAATAGCAGCTAAGCGGTAGCTGCCACCAGGGAGCCAGAGGATAAGTGCAATTTTCATTTCCCCTTGGGATCAAATCCAGCTGAGCAAATGGCCCAGATGTGAAGGATTTGCTTGAAGGGCCAGGCAGAGACCATCTGCAGTGCCAGCCATGGAGCTGGATACAGGCCGAGAATTAGCCAGACCACCTCAAAGTCCTGAAGGCCGCGGTGTAGTTACCTCCGGCTTGCTCTTGTTTGACCGATCTGTCCCTCTCTAAAAACGTTGGAAAAAAGAAAATCACCATAATGAATAAGCTAGAACCCACTGCTTATTGGTCAAGAGAAAGCATTCTTTATTTTTTTTTCCCCATGGTTTATTTCACAGCAGTGAAGGGAATCACTTTTCTGTTCCTAGCTAGACCAGACGCAATGGAATTGTTCTGTTGTGCGGTTAGCAAAATTCTCACCGACTTAGGAGCGGTGAGGTTAACTAGCAGGAGCCCAGAGCAACACTACATTTTACTCCCCTGAAATCCCAGGCCAGGTAAGTGGGAGAGGCTAGATATGGGAACAGGGGCATCTGGTCCCTGAATGACAAAGTTTTTCCATTCCTTCTTTTTGGAAATGGAGCATTTTGCTACTTCTGTAAAGTCCTGAATCTGCCTACAGTATTTGTATGCAGACTCATTTTTTTCCGCCCCATTGGGTATTTGGTCCTCTCGTTTTGTCGTTTTCTTCCCCGTGAATGGCATCAGTATCTGTGCAGTTAGAGGTGGGCTTACTGCCATCTTCAGTGCCCCTGCCCGGCTCAGCCTGTTTCCTCCCCCCACCTCACCCCTGCCAATTCTAGGGCTTTTTTGACCAGTGCTTTTCTCCTTCCTTGTTTCCCTCTGGTTAACATCCGCCTATTCCGCCACTGGTCTCTAGGATTACTTAAGCCGGGGTAGCCTGAACTGACTTGAGAGGATAGAGCCGAGCTCACTAAGAAGAAAACTGTGTTTACATGATGCCTTTTCACCGGCCCTCAGGACAACCTGCCCTGTAGCGCTACTCTTTCTGAGGGTAATTCTTGTGCTGACTGCAAACAGGACCTTCTTTCTCGCTTCTCAGGAAGGTAACTGTTGTGGGCCTCTTGTTACTGAGCAAGCGGTTTGGAGTGCTTCTCACATCAGAGCCAGAAATTCCCCTGCCTCCAGTTGCGTGGACAAGCAGAGAAGGGTCCCATTGGTGACAGCCCTGAAAGGCTGGGAGGAGAATGAGCCAGTGAAATGAGCTTGAGACTAGCCAAAGATGGGGCAGAAGTGGGGAGGAACGATTTGAAAAAGGTAGCAAGAGGCACACTCCTTAAACTGGAGGAGGTGTCTGGAAGGGAGAGCTTTCCCTTGGCCAGTGTGGGGAGGACGTGGAGCCGCTGCCTTGCCTTCTATGCTGTCTCTGGTGTTGCTTTGGATGCCAGATGTTGATAAGGAAGTAAGAGTGCTTGATTGGCTCTACCTGAGCAGCCAACCAGGGCAGGTATGAGGATCAACACAGCAGAAACTGGAGCTCCAAAGTCAAAATGACAAGGTCTTTAAGGCATTTTGGGTACTTTTTTTGAGCCATTAAGTTTCCCCCCTGCTCTGCACTGATGGTGTGGAACCTGCTTGGGATTCTCTCTCCCTCTCTCTCTCACTCCCTCCCCTGCTCTGTCTCTCTCTCTCTCTCTCTCTCTCTCTCTCTCTCTCTCTCAAAATAAATAAACTTAAGGTTTTCCCCCTGATTTATCTTTGAACTTGAGTTAAGTGGCTTCTTAAGCTTCCTGTGGTGACCTTTTATAGCATTCCTCAGACCCTAACGCTGCCAGTGCCTTGCATGGTTTATAGTTTCTTCTCAAAAAAGGGGTCTTTTTATGAGAAAATGTGGGCTGGGCACTGCTGACTTCCTTTCATCCCAAACACTGGCCTTATGAGTGTCCAGACACAGCTGTGTCGAGTCCTCTAGCTGGATGGGGGGATTCGTCAGAAGCAGAGGGTCTCGCCTTGGTTCCCTGGAGCAGGAAGAAGAGTGGGAAGTAACGAGAGGACAAGACTTTCTGTTGGGGTCTGAGCTGCACCCTTCTTGTACAATTTGTCGTCCGAATGATTGACTTCTGGCCTTCATGGAGAGGGCAAGTGGCCAAGTGTCTTTGACTTGGCTCTTGGGGAACATGGAGGACTTGGAAAGGGCTTTGGCTCTTGAAAACCAGCCACCAGATGTCTGGCCTCACCCGATGGATCTGTTACTCGCAGTCCCAAGGATAGACAGTTGGAGGGGAGAGTTCTTCATATGGAGCTATAGAAGCCACTTCTTTGTCTTCAGCGAAGGAGGAAGACTCGTGAGCCTCAGCTTCTTGGAGACTTGGCTCTGGGACTGAGCTGGTCCTTGGCTCATGTCCTGAAGCTCCTTGGCGTTCTCGGACCCCTTCTAGAGTAAAAGTAGTGGCTGCCTTGCTCCCCTCAGGGCGGGGGCTTTTGCTCTCTAGAAGGAAGCTACCCGGACGTCTGTGGACTAAAAGGCATGGTGGGTTCTCAGGGGCTGGGGGGAAAAATATTTCTGTCTGAGTTGCTGTTAAAGCCAGAAGGCCAGATTCCTCAGGTGGGGCTCCGGTTCCCTCCCAATCACAGATGTCTGCCATGGTGCCCTTTATTTTATTTCCTTCTGGATCCGTGATTTCCCATCGACACAGCTCTGCCACCCTGCTCCCCATACTGCTTACTCCGTGGGGACTGACTTGGGGTTGGTCAGTGTCCGGAGCATCTGGCTGGGGGAGGAGCTCCCCGGAACCTGAGCAGACTGTCGCCTGCTCTTTGCTGACTTTTGCTGCTGCTTTTGAAAAGTGTTCTTCAGTCCCCGGAGATGCCGCCTTTTGAGGGATCATCCCTCCTTGCCCTTGGGATTTTCCGTCCACCTCTTGTTCCAGTCCCCCTTCCTCAGCAGCTTCTGTCTTCGCCTCCCAAGGGCAGATGTCTGCTTCTTTAGCAGATGGAGACTCTCTTGCTTCCCACGGACACACTTCTGCCACCTTGGCCCCCACACTGCCTGCTGCCTCCGAACTGCCTTCGCTTCTGGCAGAAGCTTGTGGGGCTGGTTGCGGAGACGGACCCCCACAATCCTGACTCTCCCAGGGACCCACCGCCTCCTGTTTCCCATCTGCCCTCTCTGGCTTTTCCTGAACTGCCACAATTTGGGGCTCTGGTCTTCCTGGGACCTTCCCCTTCTCTTGAGGTGTCCCTTTCCCATCCTGTCTTGCCATCCCTTCGTCAGGGACCCTTTCAGTCACCTCCCAGGGGCAGATATCAGCTTTGGCGCTGCCATCAGGGTTAGGATCATCCCATGGGCACACCTCAGCAAGCCTGCCCCCAACGCCAGCCAGGTCCTGAGAGCTGGCCTTAGGTGGGTCACGGCATTGACCGTCCGGGTGGGAGGAAGCACCTGCCGGGGTTATGCTCTCCCGTGGACAGACAGATTGTAGCTCTTTGCTTGCTTTCCCCCTGTCTTCAGTAGTGAATTCTCCTGCTTTTGAAGACGGGGCTTCTACTGGGGTTCTGTGTTCTGGGAAGGAGCCCATCTTTGCATCTTGCGTCAGGTCCCCTTCCTCCACTGCCTCATCCCTCGCTTGCAAGGAATGTCCCTCTTTCACGTTGCCACTCATGCTGAGGGATGAGTCTGAGACCTCAGGGCCCTGAGCAGAGGGAGCCCTCAAGTCCTTCTCCCAAGGACAACTAGCTTCCTCTTCTTGACTCTGTTTTGTCTCCCATTTTGATCTGTCTTCTCCCAGGGAGGTGAGTCTCCCCTTTTCTAGAATTTTCTCCTGTCCTGCTGAGTCACTCCCCATTTCTTGTTCCAATCTTGTCCCAGTAGCTCCTTCGTTCACCTCCCAGGGACAGATCTTGGCTTTCTCACTGGTAGGTGCTTCCTCCACTTCCCAGGGACACACCTCAGCTGCCCTGCACCCCACATGGTCCATTTCCTGGAGTCCACCTTTTGGTCTGTCAGTGCCCAGAGTGTCCGAATGCTGAGAGGAGCCCCCTGGATCCAAGCTTTCCCAGGGACAGGCCACCTCCCGCTCCCAGGCTGGCCCCTCCGGCTTCTTTGGAGAGGTAACAGCTATCTCGCTGGGTCCAGGACCTACAGAAGCCTTTCCTGTGTCATTTGGAAATTTCCTAATGGCCTCAACTCCCAAAGCTCTTTCCTGCCTTGCTCCAGCACTCACCTCCCAGGGACAGACCTCAGCCTTCTCAGCACGCATGGTTTCTTCCATGTCCCAGGGACAGATCTTGGCAGTTTTGCCTCCCACACTGCCTGACATGTGGAAACTGGCTTCGGCTCTACCTGTGTCTTGAGGACCTGGTTGTGGGGAGAAGCTGCCAGGGTCCACGTTCTCCCAAGGACAGACTGCTTCTGTATTTTGGAGCTGTCCCTCAGGCTTTTCCCACGCTGCGCCGTCTTTGATTCCTGATGTTCCAGGCATTTTCTCCTTGTCCTTTGGAGATTCTCCTGCTTTTGCCGCCTGTCCTGATGTCCAGTCCTCTCTTATTCGTTCATTTACCTCCCAGGGACAGAGTTCTGCCCTGGCAGGTGTTACTTCCCTCAGCTCTGGCCTGGGATCTTCCCATGGACATACCTGTGTTGCCCTGCTTCCTCCATTGCTGAGGAGTTGGCCACCACCTTTGGCTGAGAAATTATCTAGACACGGGCTGGGGTGCCCAGGGGCTGTGCTGTCCTGGGGACACACTGACTCCTGCTGTTGATTACTTTTCTGCATTGCTTTTCCAGTTTGTTCCCCCATCTCTCCAAAGAGCCCTTTTCTAGAGGCTTTCCCCTTTCCCTGGAAAAATTCTCCACCTGTCCCCTGACCCGGCAGTTCCTTCCCCACTACCTCATCACCCAGCTCCCAGGGACAGACCTCTGCTTTCCCGACGGGAGCATCTCCTGCCTCCCATGGACACACCTCCGAGATGCTAGTGCCCAAACTCCCGGAGCACACAGGGGTTCCCGGGGCCGGAGTAGAGACTGCTGAGGGACCCCGGAAATCTGTCCTCTCCCACCGACAAAAAGACTCCAAGTCTCCACTCAGTTTCTGTTCTTTCCAGAAGGTTGCTTTCTTGGGGGTTTCCTGCTTTTCCTGGGGAAGCTTCACTCCCTCCTGGAATGGTTTTCCATTCTCTCCTTCACATGCTTCCCAGGGACAGAGCTCTGCCTTGGTAGTGTCGGGTATACAAGCTCCTGGGCCTGTGGCTCCCTGCTGAGGCTTCTCCACCTCTCTAGCTTCTAGCCGGCCCGCTGCCTCAGACCTGCCTTCGTTTCTGTCAGAGTCCTGAGAGGCTGACCAAGAGCACAGACTCCCAGGATCGGCACCCTCCCAGGGACATACCACCTCCTGCCCCCTGACCAGCCTCTCTGGCTTTTTCCGAGCAACGACAGCCACGTTTTGGGGCCCTGACTTTTCCGACGCCTTCCTTCTCTCTTGGGAGTCATCTAGAGCTTGTTGTTGTGTCCCCTTCTCGGGGGCCCCTTCACTCACCTCCCAGGGGCAGGTCTGGGCCTTGTTGCTACTGTCAGGCTGACTTGCTTCTGACTGGGCGACTTCCCTGGGGCATACCTCTGGCGTCCTGCGGTCAGCACTGCCCGTGGGCTGGAGGCCAGCTTTGGGCGGTTCCCGCCAGCCCACGGGGGCTTCTTTTGCTCGCTCGGCAGTTTTGTCCCCGACTGTGCCCTGCCTGGTTTGCCTCAGGGCAGCAGACCCCGCTTTACCGTCTCTCTCTACTTTTGCCTCCCCGGGACTTTGGGATGCCCTCCTGCCTCTCTCTTCTTGTTCCCTGCTGCCCTCCTGGTGGTAGACTTGGAGCATTCTGCTGGTGTGAGCGTTCTGTTGGTTCTGGAGGGTCTCCTCATCATCACAGGGTGCGAGGGCGGCCTGCTTACTCACGGCCTTGGGCCGGCCTAGCCTGGGAGATCGGGGGCAGGCCCCCACGCCCTCTCCCGAGGCTCTGCCCTTCTCCTCCGGCTCAGGACTCCCTTCCCCGCTCTCCGTCTCCCTGTGAGTGCTCCGAGAACGGGTCAGAGCTTTGATAGCCAGGCCGAGACTGTGCATGGAACCCTGCTGAACAGGGGTCTTGAGGCTGTGGGATTTAGAGAAGACCTTGGACTTGTCTTCGTCCCCCTCACCGGCTTCCCCTTGGAGACGTCCATCCTCTGTGGCCATCCCACTCTCCCCTGTCCCTCTTCTCTCAACTGCAACCGAGAGGGCCCTCCAGAGCTTGGCCCGAGCCGGGGCAGGGGAGTGGTTGCCTCGCTCTGGCCCCGCGGGGCCCTCTGGAGCTACATTTCCTTTCTTGACCGGCAGTTCTGCATTCTCCCAGGGGCAGATGAAGGTGAGCAAGCTGGGGCTCTGGGGGGGTACTGGGACTGGTGCCAGGGCGGGCAGCGGGGTCGGGGCTGGGGCTGGAGCCGGCATCAGAGCGGGAGCCAAGGTGGAGGTGGGGGAGAGCATCCTCGGCTCTCCCAGGCAGGCCCCGGAGAGGGCCATGATGGGCGTGGAGACCTGGTGCCGGACGGGCGGGTGAGGCAGCCTTTTCGTGGCCTCCTCCTGAAGCCTCCCGGCGGCGGCGGCGGCATGGGAGCCGTGCACACTGCGGCTCTTGGCGGGGGAAGGTGGGGCTGACAGGGGCGCCCCTCGAGCTCGCTCCGGCCTCCTGGCCGATGGCCTCCTCACTGGGCTGGCCGAGGCTGCCTCGGCCTTCTTCCTCTCCTCTCGCTCCTTCGCCAGCCGATAGGTCTCCTCCAGGTAGGCCTGGCTGGCTACGAGCAGGGCCTGTTCCCTGGAGCCCGCCACCACGCTGAGCGACTTCTGCAGCGACGCGGGCCGGGCCCGGGGCAGCCTGTCGCCCACCGTCAGGTTGTGGGCGCTGGCCGACCTGAAGCCCAGGCCCGGGGGCCCCTCCGCCGCCTCCCGGCTCTCCCTGCTTTCCCGCGAGGCCTTCATGGCCAGCTTCCTCCTCAGCAGCGAGTCGAGGAGCGGCGGGTCCTGCTCGCGGCGGCGGCTGTGGCGGTCGTGGTCGTAGGCGCTGCGGGACTTGCGCAGGGCCGGGGGCCCCTCGGGGTCCTGGAGGCTGGAGCTGAGCAGCCGGCGGCGCGAGGAGCCGGGCAGGCTGCCGAGGCTCGGGGAGCCCGAGTCCCGGGAGTGCTGGCGGGCCAGGGCCTCCGGGAACTCGGCCAGGCACCTCATGAAGGAGCGGCCCAGGCCCTGGCGCCAGCTGCCCCGCTTCTTGGGCAGGTGCGGGTTGTTGGCGGCCATCTCCTTGGTCTTGTGGACCTCTAGCTGGGCGTAGAGCTTCTTCAGCTCGTCCTGCGGGAAGGGGAGGAGGGGGGAGAGCAGAGCCCCCGGTCAGATGCACGGCTAAGCTCTCTCCATCCCCCTGGGGGCTGCCCTGCCTCCCCCTCGGCCGTTATTTGGACCATTGTCTCTGCACATCTCTTTCCCACCAAGCTGTGTTCCCTCCCTGCTTTGCACACTCTCAGAATTCGCCTGTCCACTCCCAGCCAGGTCCTCTCGGACCCAAGGATGCAGGGTGCACCCCTTTCTCTGGGGGCGCTGTCATCTGATGGGAAGCCACCGGCTTGGGGGGTGGGAAACCTGGGTTTGAGGCCGGTGACCCATCATGTGCCTGGAGGCTATTTCTAGAGCTCTCTGTCTCTCTGCCTTTTTTTTTTTTTAATTCATTTTGGAGAGACAGAACGTGAGTGGGGGTTGGGGGCAGCGGCAGAGAGAAGAAGACAGAATCAGAAGCAAGCTCCAGGCTCTGAGCTGTCAGCATAGAGCCTGACACGGGGCTCGAACTCAGGAACCGTGAGATCATGACCTGAGCCAAAGTCGGACACTTAACCGACTGAGCCACCCAGGCTCCCCTCTCTCTGCTTCTATGGATGGGTTCAGTCCGTCAAGCAGCCGACGTCCAACTTCAGCTCAGGTCATGATCTCACGGTTCAAGAGTTCAAGCCCCGCATTGGGATCTGTGCTGACAGCTCAGAGCCTGGAGCCTGCTTCAGATTCTGTGTCTCCCTCTCTCTCTGCCCCTCACCTGTTCGTGCTCTGTCTCTCAAAAATAAACAAACATGGAAACATATTTTTTAATTAAACACACACAAGAAAAGAACCGGCCACCTATTGTTAGGTTCCTTAAGAGGATCGCATGAACTCCTCAATGGTGTGAAAAGTGTCATATTCAGGTGCAAGTGAGGGAATGGGACTTTGAGAGTCTTACACTTTTGGGTTTCTCCCCAGAGCCAGCATCGGGAGAGAGACTGGGTGCTGTTCCACAAAGCGGGGGGCCCAAGGCAGCACTGCTGTGGCAGCGCGCCCCCATACTCTCTGGCCTCCCTGCTCGACTGGGGCCTCAGGTCAGCCTCTTCCCAGGGGAGCAGAGCCCAGAGGGTGAGGAGGACATGGGGGAAAGCCAGGCAGAGACACTTGGGACAAGGAGGGAATTGGGAGATGCAAACAAGTCAGGAAGCCCCGTGGAGATAGAAGGAATGGACAGATGGCTTCCTGAGATTGTTAACCACACCTTAGGTTTTATCAGACAACGGGCTTAGACCACCAAGTTTCCTTATTTCCTACCCACTGAGCCTCTCATTGGGGTTCCGTGACTATGACCCTCCTAAGCAGAAAAAGAAGAGTAAAGACGCTCTCCCGAGGTAAGACTCAGGAAGAACTCCCTCTAAGACCGCCAGGTCCAGGGAATGGGTATCCTGTTGTGGAAATCTCTGGTAGCCGCTAACTGCCTGAACTACCCAGCCCCATAGCTGGCCCTAGGGTCACCCGCAGCCCGAGTGTAATGGGGACTGAGAGGCTTCTTAATCTGCCCCTCATGATGCCTCTGCTGAGTGGGGGTGGAGCTCCACTCATGGGTCTGCGGCCTGGGCCACAGGGACTTTGGGGGTCTTTCCACTTGGGTGGTTTGTGACCTCATCTGAATAGAGTCAGGGGGAAGCAGCTTAGGGCAATGGTGGAGAAGGGAGGGAGGCAGGTCTTAGAGGGAGGGAAAGCTGGGGACAAGAGGGGACCTGCAGTGGTATACAGCCCAGATGGCAGGGCAGCAGCGATCCTGGCCCAGTCCCGAAAAGCTAGCATCCAAAGGAGGCAAGGAGGGCGGCGCATACCCGAATGTCTCCGGGGTCCAGGCTGTGCTCGCTCCAGGCCGAGGCGATGCTGCTGTCCAGGTAGGAAGCTGACCGCTGGAGGTCCAGCTCGTCCTCATACACCTCATCCACAATCTCCTCTCGGGGAGGAGCCCCCGGCTTCTGGAACTGGCCAGGGTGGGTGTGACAGGGAAAAAGAGTCAACTTGGCTCCCTGTTCACGCCTATTCCCACCTGCCTCATGAAATCCAATCTTCACAGCCTCTCTAATTTGCAATTCTGAGGGCATGGAGACTTTTGCTCCCCCTCATTCTCCCTGAGTTTCTCTAGCTCAGAGACCGGGGAGGGGAGGTCCTGAGCCCCTGCCCCCACAATTTCTAGCCACGTCCTTCAGCTCCCCAACCCATCCCTCTGTAGCTGCTCCCAAGATGATTTTTCAGAGTCCACCAAACGAAACTGCCAGTTGTGTTACAAGGACCCCTACAGCCCTAGCTCTTATTTCCTTTGCCCTGAGATTCGAGGCGGAGAGATAACAATAGCATCCCCCCCCACTCCCACCCCAAGTGGGCTTCCACTCAGCGCCCTGTGGCTCCGCCCTCTCACCCCCGGGTGTCATCCTCACTCTGACCTGGAGAGGGCGCTGAGGCAGCAACAGATCCACGGCGTGCCCCTTACAAAGGGGCTGGGGTCTGGCTCACAGCCAGGAGGGGCAAGACCTCACCTTAGGAATGAAGATCAGAGCCAGCGTGGTGGTGACCGTGCTGTGGGTGTGGAAGAAGAAGAGGAGCAGAGTCCAGTCCGGGTGCAGGGAGGGAACCAGCACAAATCTGAGGGTGGGAGGGGAGGGGAACGAACGTTACCGGTGGGTGGGAGGGAGTGGCCTGTTCCCTCTCACCTGTCTCACTGGCTCACCTCCCAGCCTGAGCCCTGATCTCCATGGGGGTTCTGGGTGGGTTGGAAAGGGCAATTTTCCTTCTTCCTGCCCTCTCTTCGGATGTAGGTCCCACTTCAAGCTCATGTTAACCCCCACCTCCGAGAAGCCCTCCCAGACTCTTCTCTGGTTGCCTAGAGCACAGACTTGCCCTCCACACCTCTGTGATGGGCTGTCCCGTGGGTCGATTGTGCCTGTACCACAGGGCCAAGTCCTAGCGGACCCTCATAGCAGGCCTGTTGCTGGATCGGCTGAGGTGGGAGGGTGGTGGGGAAAGGCAGGGAGAATTGAGCACGTGTGGGAAGGAGCATGGTGGAGGTGCCGGAGACGGGGCTTGGGAATAGGAGAGGAGTTAGGAGTGCGCATGCTTCCTCTTTTTGGGTGTCGGGTGAGACACGGGGTGCAGGAAGGGTGTCTGCCGGGTAGGGAGAGAGCTACGGATGGGAGGCCTTCCTCGCCTTGCCAAGGCATAGCTGTGCTGTGAGGCTGGCTGTGGGATGGGGTTCCCTGGCCTAGGAGAGGCAAGGAGTGGTGTGAGGGTGGGAGGGGTGGCGGGTAGGAGGGCCCGTGCTCACCTGGCTGCATGGAAGGCCGCAGAGAACAGCAGCTCATTGTGCAGGGCGATGCCCAGGTAGCGAGGCTCATGGAAGGCCGAGGGGACAGCTCGGGTGGCGTAGCAGAGGAAGCTGCCCCAGCACAGGAGCAGCATCTCGGCTGTGGGAAAGCAGGGGCCACCGAGTCAGGCACCGCCTCAGCAGCCCCTTTCTCTGTCGGGTGTGCTGGGGGGAGCCTGGGCCAGGGGTCTGGGGACAAGGCAGGAGGACTAGGTCAGGAGCACCGCCCCCCCCCCCTCCCCACCCCGGAGGTTCAGGGCTGAGGGCCAGAGTGAGGCGGGCTCGGCGGGAGCAGCTCACCCACAACCATGACGTAGTCCCAGCGGTCGTGGTGGCACAGGTAGAAGTGGCGGCCTGCGAGAGTGTGGCCTCGGGTCACCAGGGGCGTGTGGATGCCTCGTTCCAGGGCCCCCACCGTCCACACGGCCAGGAAGCCCAGCACTAGCAGCAGGAGCAGCCCCAGACGCTGCAGCAGCCGCCCGTTGCTCAGGTGGGGGCCGCGCTGGGCCGTTCGGGACAGAAACAGCTGGAGCACCCTACAGGGGTGTGGGGCATAGGGGGAGGACCAAGGAGAGGGGGGCCAGGTCTCTGGCCTCTGTCCATGGCTTCCTTCCCCTCCGTAATACCCATCCTCCTGTCCCTTCCATGGTGTGCTGCCTCCCCACCCCACAAAATGTTGCATGCTGGGGAGGGCTACGGTGACAGGGGCAGGCCTGGGGGGTGGGCCGTGCACAGGGGAGTGGAGCTGGCTGGGAAGAACTCCACTCTGTTCCAGATGAGCTGGGGCAGCCTGGAGTGAGCAGCATGAGAGCAAGGTCTGCCCCAGACCCTACCTATAAAGCTTGAGTATAATGGTGCCGTAGACAGTGGCAAAACCCAGCAACCGGACCCAGCGGAGAACGATGCAGCGGAAAACACTGGGCTTGAAGTACAGGATGAACACCTGGGCGGGCGGCGGCGGGGGGGGGGGGGGGGACAAAAATAGCTGCTCTTAGCTGCACTTCCTCTTCAAAAAAAAAATGTTTTATTTATTTTTGAGAAGGAGTGTGAGCGGGGGAGGGGCAGAGATGGGGTGGGGAGGGACAGAAGATCCAAAGAGGGCTCTGTGCTGACAGCAGTGAGCTGATGCAGGGCTTGAACTCACAAACCGTGAGCCAATGACCTGAACCGAAGTCAGACGCTCAACAGACTGGGGCACCCAGGTGTCCCCACCACTGTACTTCCTCTAATGTGCTAGGCCTCTGCTAAGCCCATTGCTGACCTTCCTAACAGCCTTGCAATAGAGGCATCATCACCTCCCTTCTGCAGAGGAGCGGCTCAAGTATCAGAGAGGTTAGGTAAATTGTCCTAAGTCACACAGTAAGTCATAGGGCTCTTTTTAGCCTGGACTCTTTGGCTCCAGAGCTCACTAGGCCAGCCTGTCATTTGTAGGTATGAGTATGGGGATTTGGAGGTCTCTGAATCTCCCCAAGAGAGCAGAAAGGAGGAAGGATTCTGGGTTGTGGAGGGCGCCAGCCAGGGATCAGGCGGGGCCAGACTCTGGCCACAAACTCACAGGGAAGTAGAGAAGCAGGGATCCAAAAAGGATGGTCTCCAGCAGGACAACTCCAGAGGCTCGGATCCTCTGTGAACCCAGGAAAGAGAGAGGTGTATAAGCAGGGCAGTGGGAGGACAGAGGCTGGACGATGGTGGGGGGAGAGTCCCAGGCCTTTTTTAGGGGTCACTTTTACTGGCCTTGAACCAAGGCCTTGCCTTGGGACCTCAGCTCCGCCCTCTCCGCCCACAGCCATGGCCCCACTCCCACCACAGGCTCTTAGCTCCGCCACGCTAAGCAGGGTCCAGGTGGGAAAAGGTCGAGTCCCCCAGCCCCATGCCTCTCCCAATCCCAGCCTGGGCCTCCCTGGAGACCTGGGCTCAACTCACAAGTTGTTGGAGCTAGAAGGGATCTCACACGTTCCCTCGAAACTTTGGGTCAGACCGATTCTTTGTCTAGGTAACCCCTTCTCTGCCTGGTAACCATTTAGCTGACCCTCAGGCCTGGCTCAAGCGTCCTGTTCTCCAGAAAGTCTCTCCCGGACCATCTTCGGCAGGACAACTGGGGCCTTTCTCTGAGCTGCCACAGCTATACCAATACCCACTTTCCCCCCTCGCCTCTGTTTTGCTGCGCTTTTTCCTTACTTGCCTGCTTCCTCCTTTCAACTGGGAGCCCCACGAGGGTCCAGATCACTTCTCCCTAGTACCTACACTGTGTTTTGAGTCAAGTCCAATGCCTCCATTTTCCAGGTGAGGAAACAAATCTAAGGCAGCGGGGTCACTTTGCCTAATGTCACACAGTGGGTGAGTTGAAGAATTCAGACCAGAACCCATTTCTTCTGAGCTCTAGTCTTAGGTAAGTCTCTGGTCTCCAGTTGATGCTGGGGACTCGAGGTGGGAAGGACGTGGGTAGGGCAGAGACGTGGGGCCTTGCTTGCCTTGCTTCGGCGGCAGCGGTAGGAGGCCAGCATGCTCAGGAAGACGGCCAGCATGCAGCTGGCCTGGCAGGCCAGGACCGCAGCCCGCAGCGCCAGAGCTTCCTCCACCAGGCACGGCGTGGCATCCACGCAGCTGGTGCAGCCCTCGGCACATGGCCGGCACCGCAGCAGCCTCCCAGAGCTGCCCTGAGGGGACCCGAATTGCCCAGTAGGCTGGGCGGCACTCTCTTCTAACCCTATAAAGAACAAGATGGGTGCAAGGAGAGGGGCATGGCCCGGGGCATCCCAGCCTGCTCTCGCACGGGTCACCGTAGCCCTCTCCCTCTCCGTCCGGTGGTCTGTCACCGCCGGGGCAAGGGCTGGGAAGGGGAGGAATGAGGAAGTGGATATTCCCAGGGGAGGACAGGGTACTAGGAAGAGGTGATGCCAGGCTAGGGTTCGTTGCAAGGTCAACTTGCATCAGCTTGGCATGTTGTGGGGTCATTTTCAGAAGGCGCAGACACCCCCAAGTTGGACCCTGCCTGCCTCTCCTGCTTCTCTTGACCTTCTGCCCTTGCCCCACAAGTCTCCTCCCAGCCTGCCTTTTTCCCTCAGGTGCCCCGTCCGCCCGGCCCAGCCTGACCCTCACCACAATGACCCTCACCACAGTTAACATACCCCCGGAGTGGCTTGCCCCGTAGAAGCCGGGTCGGCAGCGGCACAGGTAGTGGCCAAGGACAAAGCCCTGACTCTCCAGGGGGACACACTGCGGGGATGACAAACATGATAGGTATTTATATGGGGATTTCCCTTTTGGGAAGAGGTGGAGGGTACATGTACCTTCCAATCCACGGCCCCTGGTCCATATGAGGGGCCCCTCCCTACCAGAAGTCCTCCCTAGTCCTTTGGAAGCCTTCCCTCCCTGGAAGCCCTACTCTAGCCCCGCGGTTACCTCTTTTCAACATAGAGTTTGGGGACAGATCACCCTTTTATTCTGACTCGCAACGACAGGAGCCACACAGGTCTCATTTCCTAGTGCCCAGCTGTCGGAGCGAGGGGCTGGGCGAGGTGGAATTTGGGAGAACTCGGAGTCCGATCGCACCTATGTGCCTACATCCTGCTTCAAAGGGTCCCCATCAGCCTCCCTCTTTGGCTCACAGGTGAGTTGAAAAGGCCCCCACAGAGGAGCAGTTTCCCCTACCAGGTGCCATTTGGCTTTGGCACAGGACTGCCTTCCCCAGCCCTAATGCCAGGCTAATGCCAGGCCAGTGGGATGCCAAGGCCAGCTCTTTACTCCACCTTCACCCATTGATGTTTGCTCAGCAGGGGACCCAGCAGACCTCAGAGCCAGGCAGGGAAGAGGAGCACGTGGATGAGGTCAGCTCTGCTGCAGGGGGTGGTTAGGGACAGACAGCAGTGGGATAAAGGAAGGGGTTCACCCTGGGAGATTCCATATCTGGCACCTTTCACCTAGAAAAGTTAGAGGGTGGTGCTTCTGAAATTGGGGCCCAGCTTCCCTTCTTGCCCGGGGCCCTAGAACACGCTCTGTTTTTGCCACAGTCTGCAGAGTCAGACAAATGCGTACGGAGACGAGCTGTGGCTGGGTTTAATAACGCACCGAATAATGGCAGCCCTTCTCCATCCCTGGACTTACAGTTTCAAACACATGTGCCCTGAAGAGCAACGGATGCCCAAACCCGCCCCACCTCCCAGCAGCCTGCAGGGCTCGCCTTGGCTCCGCTTCAGCCTAGGAACAACATGCAGTCGAGTGCAACCGTGGAGCGGATTAGTTCACTGGCCTCCCAGTTTCCCAGCCCTTGGCTTTCAGGATTACCAGCCATCGCTTTCCATCATCCAGATTCTCCTGCATCCATGGCTTTGATTCTGCCGGCATCTGGCTTTGGTTCCATCACCTTTACTGGTCCCAGAGCTCTTCAAGCTCCTTCTTTGGTCAGATTTCTCCCCTACTCCAACCAACCATTACACTTGGATCAACAAACACCAACAGAGCATCCTTTGTGGGTCAGAAGGAACCCAGAGCTCTGTCGGACAAGGAGAATGTAGTCCAGGAGAAGGAAAGGGGATGACTAATAGGGGCTCAGGTTGCAGTCCTGGGGATGGATGCTGGAGCACCCAGTACCAAAAGGGAGAGGCACACTGAGATTTCAAAGGAATGAGGGTGGCTGTCTCCAGTGGGAGGTGGGGAGTAAGCTGTAAGTGTCCTCACTGTTTTTTTAATGTACGCTCTACGCCCACTGTGGGGTTTGAACTCAAGACCCCGAGATCAAGAGCTGCATGCTCTACCGACTGAGCCAGCCAGGAGCCCGGTCACTTTCTTTTTCAATGTTCACATATATATAATATATAATATATATATATTATATATCTATATATAGATTATATATATATATATTATCTATATAAAGATATAATATATGTATATATGTATATATGTATATATTATCTATATATAGATATATTATATATTTATATATAGATTTATAAATATATATAATTATATAAAATTTATATAAATATAAATATATAAATGTTCACATATATATAAATATTATATATATATAAACGTTCATATATATATATATATATATATATATATATATATATATATTTAATGGCTCCAAGCTGTCAGCAAAGAGCCAGACCCGGGGCTCAAACTCACACACTGTGAGATCGTGACCTGAGCTGAAGTCGGATGCTCAACCAACTGAACCACCCAGGCGCCCTCAATGTTCATATTTTTGATTATTCATTCAACCTTAAGCGCTATTGCGTATCAAGCCGGGGGAGTCGGGAATTTCTCAGAAATGATCATCAATGCATCCTTTCTGAATTTTCTTCTTCCTCTTTTTTCTTTCTTTCTTTTTTTTTTTTAGTTTCTGTTTTTTATTGAAAGACAGTTGACAGTAAGTGCCCTCACTTTTAACAAGCCTGGTATCCCATCTCTGTTTATCTCATCACTAGGGATTCCCCCGAGGCCCTGAGAGGCTGGTAGACTTTTGTCAGCTACTCCTGGGAGCTGGGTGGTGGCAGTGAGGGGAAAGGGGAAGGGAGGCAGGACCCTAGCGCCCCACCCCACGTCACCATCCTCCTTATCCTTACCTGGGTGCTGTTGAGGTCACACAGGTGTGTGTTAGAGTACCAGCCCGGCCCATTGGCACACTGATTGATGTCCACGCTCTGAAGATCGACGATCATCTGCACCTGCCCCCTAGGGCAGTGAATTGGCAGTTAGGGGTACCATGAAGGATGCCAAGGTGGACGTGTGTCCTTGGGCCCCAGACTAGGGAGGAATGCAAGCTTTGCAACCTTTAGCCTAGTGGCTGCAGTGTGTCAGGAGAGAGGGCAGGGCTGCATTCCATGTCTCTAGAGCTATTAATCCTCACTGTTTCTGTGGGCAACGATCTGCTTTCCTGGAGGGTTGTCCCCCCAACATCCCTCGGCTTTTCAACATCCTGGCATGTCCTGGTTTCTATCAATGGGTGGAGGGAGGGGGCATGTCAAGACATGTGGGAGCGGGGGCTCTGATGATCTGTCTGAAGGGGATCTTCACACTTCTCCACTGCATGGACACACACACACACACACACACACACACACACACACACACACAGAACTCAGCTATTAACCACACCCCCCACACTCTGCCCAAACCAGATCTGAATTGATCACAGCAAAGGAACTGTGGAATGGAGCTGCCTGGCCCAAGGGCTCCCCACCCCTGCTCTGGGCTGAGTGGGGGAGAGCGCTGGCTAGGAGCCAGGCTGCTGGCTGGCACGAGGGAACCCTGCTAGGAGCAATGAATGGGGACACATAGCTGGGAAAACAATGTTGATTGTCGCATGCCTTGCAGTTCTGTATCCATTTGCTGCCTCCTTCCCACTAGGGCTCCCAGTGACCTCTTTATTCTGAAGGAGAAAGTCGGTTATTTGAAGAGTACCAGTCAGGACAGGCAGGACTGGAACCCACTTGATCTAAGAGTATAGCCATTGGGAGTGACCCTGGGGACCTGGCCTAGACGGAAAGGGCAATGGTTCCAAGCTTCCCCACCATCCCCACCCCCGCCCCCCAAAGAACTTTTCCTCCCTTGGAGAAGTCTCCTTTTACAGTTTTAGACGGCTAGAGAGCAGCAGGTTTGGCTCCTGGAGTGCCCGCCTGGCTCTTCTGAGACGTCTCGTGCCTGGGCCATCACTGTCATCCACATCAAGCCTTCCCCTGCCTTCTCCCCACTACTCAGACATGGACGCCAAGACCTATGCCCTGCTACATCCACACGTCCATACGCACACATGCGTATCCCCACATGTAAGTGGATTGATTCATACACGCTATGTCACTATGTATACTCGCACCTGTGTGTGCTAACAGTTACAGAATCCCAGAGTCAACTGCAAATATACACAGCTGAATGCGAATACGCACATCTGTGCCCCCCAGATACGTATGCGTGTGCCAAATGGCCCACGCACAGCTGGCTGGACTCGAGCCCCCCACCCCCACATACCCACAAACGCGTCGAACACTGCACAAACATACTTACCTGACCTCTGGGCTGAGGTCTGGCTTGAGTCCATAGAAGGTGGCAGAAAGCGTGATAAGCCAGCCAGGACGGAGCCGGCCGGCCTGGCATTCCAGAAAGGGGGGAGATAGCTTCACATGCTGCATGTCTCCCACATAGCCGTCCCCCTGTGGCCACTTGGGGCTGCCGAGGCTCCCTAGGTCATTGGTCAGCACCCGCTTCTGCAGGGCAGAGGTGTCCGGGGCCCCGGTTGGGCTCTCCTCCTGTACCCTGCTTCCAGACAAGTCCTGAAGGATGGTCTCCTCCCCTCTCCGGGTGGCCTGCAGGGCCAGCTGCAGGTGGCTGGCCCCTGGTGGAGGGTTAAAGATCAGGAAAGCCCGGTATGCCCTCGGGTCCCCCTCGGCCACGCTGCGGACCAGTGCCTGGTACCACTCCACATCCTCCTCCACACTGGACTCGCGGATGTCGTTGGCTTGTAGCAGCATGTTGAGGAAATTGGCGGCCTGGGCAAGGGTGCCCGCTGCCCTCCACAGGACTGGGGGGAGCCCCGGTCTGGCTCCTGCGCCGTGGGCTTCGTAGCGCTCAGTGCAATTAGCCCCTGACAGCTGTTGGGCATCTCCAGAGTAGAGAAAAGCCAGGGCTGCCTCAGCCCCCTCTGGGGGTACCCACATAGGTACGGAGCCCGGCTTGACTTGGGAGGACAGTGGCGGCAGAGAGCGGAGGGGCCGTGGGTCCCCCAGAGCCCAGCTGCAGAAGAAACAGCAGCCCAGCAGCCCCCATACAGGGTGGGGCACGACCACTGCCCTGGTGCCCATCTTCGGGGCAGCTCTCGGGGACCCCGGGGTCCAGGCTGCCTGGGGGATCAGCAGGCTCAGGAGAGCCCAGGCAGAGGCTGGCTGGCTCCCAGCCTCCTGTCCTGGCTTTCTCTCTTCCTCTCTCTCTCACACTGGGCTGTCTTGCCTGTTTTTCCTTCTAACGTCATCAGCAGGCTTCTGGATGTAGGCACGAGGGCTCTGCCCCTCCTCTCTCATTGTGACCCCCCCCAATTGGAAACCCTCTTAATCCTGGCACCACCCCTCTTCCCTCCTCCTCTCATCCAGCATCTAGGCTCCCTCCCCCCACTCCCCACCCTACATCAGCTCCAGAGAGACATAAATGGGAGGGGAGAGGAAGAGACCAGTTGTTCTCTCCCTCCCTCCTCCCTCCCTCTGCCCTTTGCTCCATTAGGAGAGATGGGCAAATCCTGGATGGGGCGCCATAGCAACCACAGATGAGCTCGTGCCCCTCTCTCCACCCCTCTGCTCCACTCAGCCATACTCTCAGCTCCCCTCTGCTGCCCTCCTGGCAGCAATTGCGACGGGCACGATAAAGGGCCAAGCTGCAGGTCCTGGCAATCTGCTGTGGCTGCCCATATCCCCCTGACCCCATGCTGCCGAACTGGAATTTGAGATTGGGGGTGGCAAGGGTGGGGAAGAGAGCCTAATATAACTACAGTCAATCTTTGTACAAACGGTGGCAGTTTATTAAGTGTTTTTCATGTACGTTATCTCAATGAATCTTCCCCACAGGCACGTAAGTAGGGTCAACATCCTCATCCCCATTGCACAGATGCAGACACTGAGGCTCAGAGACTCACCCAAGATTATATAGATGCTCACTTTAAGTTGAGACTCAGGGGCGCCTGTGTGGGCTCAGTCAGTTAAGCGTCCGACTCTTGGTTTAGGCTCAGGTTATGATCTCGCGGTTCGCGGGTTCGAGCCCCTCATCGGACTCCATGCTGACAGTGCAGAGACTGCTTGGGATTCTCTCTTTCTCCCTCTCTTTTTCTCAAAATAAATAAATAAGCTTAAAAAAAAGTTGAGACTTAAACCCAGACTTCTGACTCTCCACGCTGCCCCCCATCAAACCCACCACGACCTTGTTGTTCAATCTTAGAGACCTTAATAAAGCCTCCTTCCCGAGGAGTAAATCAAGGCCCAAAGAGGTAAAGACTTCCCCTAGGAGTGCACGGTTGTTCGTGACAGAGTAGGGGCCTCCACGAAGTCTTCACCTCCACACTGGGGGGAGCCTTTCTTCTCCAGCACCACGGAGGTAACAACCACAGCCAATGGGTGTGTGTGTGTGTGTGTGTGTGTGTGTGTGTGATGGGGACAGGGAGAAGAGAGTGAACAACGTTTTGCTTCTGCTTCTTCCCCATTCATTTTGTCATCCTAAGTCCTGTCTCCTCCCTTCCTTCATGAAAATTGTGCCTAACCCCTCTTGCTCTTCCCGGATTTCTTACCCCTCACATCCTTCCCTACGCTGGGCTCTTGCAGGCTGTCATAGAACAAATCTCCTGCCTTCCTCTCTCTCCCTCTTCCATCACTGGTGCTCCCCACCCACCCAGAGACCTGGCCTCACTTACACATGCTGTCTCTTGGCTTCTTCCCCTCTCGCTCTGCCCACTGCCTTGAACCTTTGATGTCCCAGAGCACCGGAAGTATGTAGGAAGGGATGGGTGGTGGTTGCTAAAAACTTCCCTTCACAGGGAAGAGCTTTACAGGTGGGCCCTGCACATAACTCTGCCTTGGAACCTAAGTGGGGACGGAACAGGGGGGAGGGCGAGGAGGGGGGTTGAGGACAACCCCCCAGCAGAACCGCTATGATGTCAGACCTGGACGTGCCTATAGCCCAGAACTTCCTCGGATAGAGAAGGAAACTAAAACCAAAACTGAAGGCCAGTGAAGTTGACCTTCTCAAAGCCACAAAGCCAGGGAGTGGAGGCAGGCCTGTATCACACATCCATAGTCTCTCCGCAGCCTCTCTGATTCCGTGTGCTAAGAGAGAGAGATGAAGGGCAGAATGACCCATTCCAAGTTCTTGGTCTTACTGGTGACTGTTAGCGGAGGGGCAACAGACACACCGTATAAAGACATAATAATAATCGGTTTTGACCCCCAAGAGGCTTTTCATAATAATGACAACCAACGTTTGGGTAGCGTTTTACCATTTCTGTGTAAGTTTTCACGTAACCCCCACAACAGCCCCGGTGGCGGGGGGATTATTATGGAACTATTTTCACCAAATGAGACACAGGTTCAAAGGCACTAAATCATTTGCTCTTGGTCATACATCTAGGAAAGGGGGTGATTAGGGCTCAAGCTACCTGGGAAGCTCCAGAGGGGCAGGGGCAGTGTTGATTGCCTCGTCACCACACCCCCGAAGCCCAGCCCATTGCTGAATGACTAAGCGAACCTCAGGACTGGTTTAAGTTCTCTGAGTTTTTTTTTTTTTTTTCCAACGTTTTTTATTTATTTTTGGGACAGAGAGAGACAGAGCATGAACGGGGGAGGGGCAGAGAGAGAGGGAGACACAGAATCGGAAACAGGCTCCAGGCTCCGAGCCATCAGCCCAGAGCCCGACGCGGGGCTCGAACTCACGGACCGCGAGATCGTGACCTGGCTGAAGTCGGACGCTTAACCGACTGCGCCACCCAGGCGTCCCAAAGTTCTCTGAGTTTTTATTTTCATTTCTTATGTTTTTAAGTAGGCTTCATGCCCAGTGTGGGGCCCCATGGGGGGCTTGAACTCACGACCCTGAGATCAAGACCTGAGCTGAAATCGAGAGGCGGACGCTCAACTGACTGAGTCACCCGGGCGACCCATTCACAAACCTTTTAAACTAGGGTCCTACCACTTCAGGGACCCCCTAGATAGTCCTCAGTGAAAGAGAGAGGTGTAGACACAAAACCTGCTCAGCAAATGCAAATCCAGCTCGTACAAAGATACACTTCCTTTGCTCGGGCATTTAAGGAAATGGAGAAATGCAGTATTCCTTGCCCAACCTTAGAAAGAGCCTGTGTGGGGGCGCCTGGGCGGCTAAGTCATTTCAGCCTCTGACTCTTGATTTCACCTCAGGTCATGACCTCACGGTTTGTGGGATCAAGCCCCACGTGGAGCTTTGTGCTGATAGCACTGAGCCCGCTTGGGATTCTCTCTCTCCGCACCACCCCCCCCACCCCTCCCCTGCTCACGCTCTCTCTTTCTCTCAAAATAAATAAAGAAAACTTAAAAAAAAAAAAGAAAGAAAGAAAAGAGCCTATGTGCGTTTCCCTGTGCTTCTGTGTGCTCTGGAGGAGAGCCGAGATACCCCAGATGGGGACACGCCAGGTGGGGACATAGCTTCCCTCCCCAACCAAGAAAGTAGCTGGACAGCAGAGGGCGTTGCACAGCTACAGACCTTGCATTCATGGGCTAACCTGTTCCGGGGCCAGAAAGGTTTGCCAGAGACAGCCAAGGATCTTGGGTGATCTCCTTTGGCTTCAAGTGTTCTGTGATCCTATAGCAACTTCTCTTCTTCTCTCCAGAAATCTGAGTGACACCTGAGAGGTAGCTGAAGGAGAGAGGGTGGTTTTGAAATCCACTGTACCTTTTTGAACTGTGTGACCTTGGGTAAATAACTCTCTGAGCCTCAGTTTCTTCATGGGCAAGGAAAGATACTGTGTTGTGCAGAATTAGACATGAATTTGTATCAGGAGCCCCTTGCAAGGCATGGGGTTGAACAACCATTCCCTGCTTATGTTCCAGCGGCCCACTCTGTGCCAGGAACAGTCCTTGGCCCTGGAGAGTCCATGAATGGGCCAAAAGCAAACCTGGCCCCTGCCCTTACAGAATTTACAGCCTAGTAGGGAAGGCAGATTTTAATCAAATAACCCCACAGACAGATGAAAAATTACACGTGTGCAAGTCAGTGCAACAAAGGAGTGGTTTTGGAGTTGGGTGGGCAGGAAGTACCTAGCAGGGAGATTTCTCCAAGGTGGTGAGGAAGAGAGGTGAAGGTTGGTGGGAGATGAAGCCAGAGAGAAGCAGGGATCAGATCACACAGGACCCCATAGGCCTCCTTAAGGAGTTTTGTCTTTAGCCTAAGAATGATGGGAAACTACAAAGTGTTACAGTCACAGGTTACGGACAAATTTCCATTTTATTTATTTATTTAGTTTTAAATAATTAGTTTTGAGAGTGAGTGTGCACAGGGGGAGGGGCAGAGAGAGAGGGAGACAGAAGATTCAAAGTGGGCTCTGTTGCTGACAGCAGAGAGCCCGATGCGGGGCTCGAACTCATGAACTGTGAGATCATGACCTGAGCCGAAGCTGGGCACTTCACCGACTGAGCCACCCAGGTGCACCTCTATTTTCGCTTTTAATTTTGTTAAGTAGAGTCCACACCCACTGTGGGATTCGAACTTAATGACCCAGAGATCAAGACTTGCATGCTCTAGCAACTGAGCCAGCCAGGCGCCCCGACAAATTTCCATTTTAAAAAGGTCTCTCTGGGGCGCCTGGGTGGCTCAGTCGGTTAAGCGTCCGACTTCAGCTCAGGTCACGATCTCACGGTCCGTGAGTTCGAGCCCCGCGTCGGGCTCTGGGCCGATGGCTCAGAGCCTGGAGCCTGCTTCCGATTCTGTGTCTCCCTCTCTCTCTGCCCCTCCCCTGTTCATGCTCTGTCTCTCTCTGTCTCAAAAATAAATAAACGTTAAAAAAAAATTAAAAAAAAAAAAAAAAAAAAAAGGTCTCTCTGGCTCCAGGACTCATATCTTCTTCGCCTCAATGCACCCTGAGGTGCAGAGTTGCTAAGTTCTGCTGGCTGATCCTTCCTCCTCCTCTCTTGCATCCCTCAGCATCTCTCATGGGATTGCAATGGTTTCCTAACTGATCTCTCTGCCTGCAGTCTCCGGTCCAGTCCTCTCCCTCCCCTCCAGTCCAGTATCCTCTACACAACAAGCTTTACCTTATTTGATCTTCACAACAGGCCTGCAAGTAAGTGAAGCAGCGGTCCTTATCCCTACTTTGCAGATGAGAAAACTGAGGCGTAAAGGTGCTGGGGAGCTGGCTTGTCCAGGACTGCGAAGGCCAACTGTTAACACTTCAGGAATTTTGCAAGCCAAATTGTTAAACACAGCCACTATTAAAAATGAAATTGTACACACTTATAATTAAATGAGGTTTAAGACAAAGGTAATAAAATTTCAAAACTCATCACTTTCTAATAATTTTACTATTACTACTTACCTATGCTCTTGGAGTTGTTATTGTGCCTGCATGAGGAAACTGCTACAAAAGGGTATGTTACCACTCCTCTCTTTTGTTCAGTAACAATGTGTGCGGCAGATTGAAATCAGCCATGGTGGGAGTATTTACACCATGGATATCAGCAAATGCTACAAATCAGGGCCTTGATTTATTGTTTTGTCGATTATCTAGATTTAAGAACGTGATAGAAAAAAAGTTAACAGTTTACATTTTAATTTAATGTGCTATGTATGCCTATCGCCATTACAATGTGAATAGCAAAGAAACTGAGGAGATGTTCTTTCAGTATTTGAAAACTGTTTTCTGATTCAGCAAGCAAGTCACTCCCATAACAAGACACTCTTTTTTTCACTCTCCTCTCACACTGACATTGAGGAGACCATCAACCAACATTCATGCTGCAATTTCATACCACAGGCTACCCATACAAGAGTCTGCCAAAAATCAATGAAAGGATTCTTTTTTTTTAATTTTTATTTTTGGGGTTCTTGGGTGGCTCAGTCAGTTAAGCATCCAACTCCTGATTCTGGCTCAGGTTATGATCTCCTGGTTAGTGAGATCGAGCCCTGCATAGGGCTCCACACCGACAGCACTGATTTTGGGATTCCCCCCCCCCCTCAAAAATCAAATAAATAAACCTGAAGAAAAAGATTCTTATTTTTAAGTAATGTCTACACCCAACGCGGGGCTCACAACCCCGAGATCAAAAGTCGTATGCTCTATGGACTGAGCCAGCCAGGCGCCCCAATGAAAGGATTCTTGAGAATCAACGAGTTATATGGAATTTGCAATTGTACTATTATTATTTGTAAATTGTGTGCTCTACATCCTTTATATCAGTGAAATTTGGAATAAATTTATGTACCATATATATGCATATATTGCTCTCTTCCCTCCAGAGAGTCGGCTGTCGAACATTTATCAGCACACCACTGGCTCTAGAACACACATTATTCATGTGTCATTCCATCAATATTCACTGGATGCCAGCAGGGATACAGATAGTCAATGTAGAAATGACTCGGCCACGGCCACACAGCGCAAGCGGCAGAGGCGGGACCAGATCAGAGGTCCTCCCAAGGCCAGCGGCTCTCGGCCAGGGCTAAACCCGGCTTTCCAAGGCCCCTCGGCCGTACCGGGGAGGGGCGGCTTTGGCCTCAGCGCCCGGGAAGTAAAAAGCAAGGGTCGGGGCAGGGGACCAACGGCCAGGCGAGAAGCAGCCCACGGCCAATAGCGGCCCAGGCCGCACTTCACGTCACGCTCCGTGGAGGCAGGCGCGAGCACGCCCTGGGGGAGGGGGCGTGGTCATAGCCTCCCGGAAGTGACGCCATCCGGGGGCGGTCCTCGGCGGCGGCGGCGGCGGCGGCGGCGGCGGCGGCGCGCGGCCTGGGCTCGCGCTGGGCTCCGCGCGCCCCCCGCCCCCCTCTATGAGGCAGAGGCCGCGGCGGCCGTTAGCGCTGTCGCTCCGGGGGCCGCGGCGGGCGGGGCTCCGGCGGGGCCCGGCCTAGTCCCCACCCCAGCCCGGCTCCCAGCCGCCCGCCCTCCCTCCCTCTCCCCGATGCAGGGGGCCGAGCTCCGGGATGGCGAGGCGGCGGCGGCGGCCGCTTCGTACCGCGTCCTGAGCCGCCTGCTCGGCTATGGAGAGGCGGCCCCCGAGCCAGGCCCGCCGCCGCCGCCCCCGGGCCATGGCCCCCCGCCGCCACCCTTCCTCGCGCGGCCCGGTCCGCGGGGCTCCCGGCCGCCGCAGCTGATGGTGTTCCGCAACGTGGGTCGGCCGCCGGAGGAGGAGGACGCGGAGGCGGCCCCAGAGCCGGGACCCTCAGAACTGCTGTGTCCCCGGCACCGCTGTGCCCTGGACCCCAAGGCCCTGCCGCCGGGGTTGGCGCTCGAGCGGACCTGGGGCCCGGCGGCTGGACTGGAGGCGCAGTTGGCGGCTCTGGGGCTCGGGCAGCCGGCGGGGCCGGGGGTCAAGACGGTCGGTGCGGGTTGCTGCCCGTGCCCGTGCCCCCCGCAGCCGCCCCCTCCGCAGCCCCAGCCCCCTGCTGCCGCCCCGCAGGCCGGGGAGGACCCCACGGAAACGAGCGACGCGCTGCTGGTCTTGGAAGGCTTGGAGTCGGAGGCCGAGAGCCTGGAGACGAACAGCTGCTCGGAAGAGGAGCTCAGCAGCCCGGGCCGCGGAGGAGGAGGGGGAGGCCGGCTTCTGCTGCAACCCCCGGGTCCTGAATTGCCCCCGGTGCCCTTCCCGATGCAGGACTTGGTCCCCCCAGGGCGCTTCAGTAGAGGGGAGCAGCAGCAACCGCCCCCGCCCCCGCCTCCTCCCGGGCCCCTCCGGCCACTCGCGGGCCCTTCTCGGAAGGGCTCCCTCAAAATCCGTCTCAGTCGCCTCTTTCGCACGAAGAGCTGCAACGGCGGCTCCGGAGGTGGGGATGGGGCCGGCAAGAGGCCTTCTGGAGAGCTGGCTGCTTCAGCTGCGAGCCTGACGGACATGGGAGGCTCCTCGAGCCGGGAGCTGGACGCGGGGAGGTGAGACTGGCTGGGGGGGGGCTGGCCGACAAACTTCTTTTCTTGTTTCATTTCCCTTTCATTCTGCGAACAAGATCCTTACCATTCTTAACGATATGCTTTTCCTAAAGAGGCAGAGACTTGGGGCTAAAGGTGATGACCTCTCCCATAAGGTCAGAGCTCTAATTGTGGGAACAGCTTTCATTCCAAGGGTCCACTCCGGTGACACTCCTCAGCTGGTTAGCGTCTCTCCTGTTGGGAGATGATTTGAAACCAGCCCCCCACCCCCACCCTGGCCTGGATTTTAAAGTTTTCCAAGGTGTCTGTCTACCATTACTCTTGGTAGGGAGGTTGCTGGAAATGATTGGTCTTTGGGGCAAAAAGTTGGTGTTGTAACCACCTTGCTTACTATTCTTTCCGTGCACCAGCACCCCCACCGTTTTCACACTCAATCATACAAGTGATGTGACACACTTGTGCAGTTGTAGGCCAGCAATTGTTTGGGCATCTCTGTTCCAAATTTATTTTTCATTTAAAGTTTTATTTATTTAAGTTATCTCTACACCCAACGTGTGGCTGGAACTCACAAACCCTGAGATCAGGAGCGGCCCACTTTTCCTACCGGGCCAGCCAGGTGCCCCTCTACTCAAAATTTTAATGTTTTCCTGGGGGGTCCCTTAGATGTACTTGGTATCTCAAGCCTGTGTGCGGACACATTGTGAGAATAGAAAATAGTTTGCTCTCAAGCCCATGTGAGTATTCTAAGTGTAAGGTATAGACATGGGTGCCTGAGTTCTAGGCCAAGTGATGAAAATTCCAGACTTAGATGTTGATTTTTTTTTTCTCTGCATTTCTGAAGGACGGACAGCACTGTGGCAACCAGTGTTGGGTGTGCATATGGGTTTAGAAAGCTGTCAACTTTTGTCTCAAGAAGTGAGACTTGTGGTAACTGCCATTGTGGTTTGCACTGCTGAGTGGGTTCTTACAAAGATTGGAATTGGTTTTGGTGCAGCTCATATGATGGATTCTTGAGACACACGGGCAACCACAACCCAAGGCTGAAGAACGGGTAGACCCATAAATTTGAGAACTTGACTGTGCACCAGAATCACGTGGGAGAACTTTGGGCAAAGATCAGTCTGTCTGAGGGCCCAAGAATTTTGAATTTCTGCAGAGTTTCCCACTTGACCCTGAAGTATGACCTGGACTGGGAACCACTCATCCATGGACTTCTCCTTTCACCGGAGTTTGGGTACCCCAGGAGGAAAGTGTGGGGCCAGTTTTGACTTTGCTGCCCTTTTTGACCAGCTGTGCCGGGGCTCATCTTGGGGATCAGACCAAACCCAGACTTCCTAAAGAAATCAGTAGGTTGATGTGTGTTGCCTCCTCGGGTAGACCTGTATTTCTGCATTTGCTTCCCAATGAACTTAGGCTGGGAGCTCAGGTCTTGAAAAATGTGTGGCTGCCGGAACAGCTTTTTTTGTAGTAGGCTTTGCATTCGATGCTCCACTTACCAGCATAGGTGAAATTTTCATCAGGTTGGGGGAGGGCAGGATTGAAGCTGTGGGTAATGACATAGGATAGACTGCTAATTTTCGTGTGGTTCGTCTTGTCTTTGTTCCATATTGACCAGGACTTGGTCTAAGATTCCAGAGACGCCAAATATGAGGTGTGGCGTGAAATTGGCTGCTACGTCTAATAGATTAGGAAGAGGAAAAGGCATATAACATTATACGGTTTTTTGCCTTTGGAAGCAGAATTTAATGGTCATTGGCTGCTCTGTTACCAACCCTCGCACTAAGCACAATACAGATTTCTGCTGCAGAGCAAATTGGGCTGGAGCTCTGCAAAGAAGCTTAGTTCAGGGCACTGGAGAATTACATTTTTTGGTCCAAGGGCTTTTTCTGATGAATTGGAGAAGAGCTAGGTATTTGTGTATGAACAGTTGGTTGACTGCTGTTAGGAGGCAGCATGTTGTACAGAGCACAACAGGAACAGCTGGATTCCCCTTCCAACTCCAACATCAGCTGGGGAATGTAGGCCAATTTTGTCGTCTTCATGCTTCCTCTTTTTTTCCATTTGGAAAATGGGAGTAATTCTTGTCTTGTCCCTGTCCCTGTAGGAACAGACTGAAGACAAGAGAAATTGAGATGGAATATTTTGTGCCTTTGGAGAAGTAATAAGATTGAACTGGTAGTTTTTTTTTTCCTAATGCTTAGGATTTGGTGCCGTTAGATTTGCTTGTTAGCTTTTCCACAGCTTACTACGTGCCAGTCTTGTTGGCAGCCTCGCAGCTGTGAGAAACTTGGTAAGTCTGGCCAGGGTAGTTGTGTGATTTCTATGGATCTGCACCTCCTAAGTAAGTCCGCCCTGTTGGGAAGAAGGATGAGTTTGGAATTTTAGTTTGTTCTCTTGTTTTGATTGGTAGGGACCTGGAGGCTGTGAGAAATGTCAGTTTTTTGCCAGAAGGTATATGCCTCCCTCCTTATTGTTGGTTGGAGTTAATTATGAGTCTCTGCGGTCTCTGCTGTATCATTTGGGGCTTTTCAGTAACCTCTGGGTATGATTCTCTGTGCCCTTCTTCACACCTACCTTTCCCACAGCTGTCGCTAGGAAGTACTTCCTATAGTCATTTTATAAGCCTTAAGAGTTTCCGTATTTTAACATGAAACAAACCTTTATTTCCTTTTAGGTTCTTTAGAGTCTGCTAAGTGGACCTGTCTGGATATACTGAGTCTTAAGTCTCGTATGAATTAGCTTAGAGAACTCTTTTCAAGTGAAGGAAGAAATGGGCCCAGCAACTAATCAGGTTTCTGTTCTGGAGAACTGGGCGAGGCCTTGTAACACACATATGTTGGAATTCAAAGAGCTGGGCTTGATGCCTGTGGGCCTTGGTGTGATATAGAATTGCTATTTCAGGAAAACCAGTGAAGTTCCCTTGTCTGTTTCACATATGTTGAGCTGATTGTCTTCCTTTGTATTTGGTAAAGAGTAGCATTCGCTCTAACCTTTTCAAATCATCACGGAATACACACATGGTTGGAAATGGGTACCTTGTTCATTTTTCAAGGTTTGTCTTTTGTGAGTTAACAGTTGAGGCTATTACTGGCAGTTTTGAGAGTTGTGAGGTGGAAAAATGGAGAACGGTTATGTAGTGGTTTGCTGTCTATTTGTTTGGAAAAAAGATACGGTTCTGGAAAGAGAGGCAGCCTGCCTTGGCATCAGTTTGGGGCCCTGCTGTCGTGGACAGACCTGAGATGTGAGGAGACATTGGAAAGCCTTTTCTGTTTCCTTGGGTCTTCGGGTCTAAGGGGGTCTTTCTGAGAAATAACATGACATGCTGAGAGCAAAATGATTTTATGGTGTGTGCTGAGGAAGTTCTGACTTGATGTTTGGGTTTTGGGTCAATACTCCGTTGATCTTTTCAACTATTTTTCACCAAGCGGCTGTGGTTGGCATCTCTCTTTCAGAATGAGCAACCTAGCTTCAGAAATCTCTGTCCATTTGGACCCGTGTCTTTCACTCCTTGACATTTTCCCCGCTAATATTCTAAGGTTTTAGATCTTGGACTACGTCTCTTGGCTTTCCCCCTGGAAGTTCCCTCCATAGGTTCTTGGTTTATGATGGAGTTTTGGATCTGACCTTGCTGCACAGATGTCTGTGTATTGGAAGTAAAAATGAACACATGGTTTTTGTGCCTGTAGCACATGAACAGACACTGGCTTATGACGTGTTGGAAATGGCACAGGCTGGCTGACTTGGCACTGTGTGCTTTAGCAGGGGCAGAGGTAAATTGTGGCCACAAAACCTGAAATTTGGACATCCTAGTTTGGGAGTTACTGTAGAAAAGGACATGTTGGAGTCTTAGGACACCAGTGGAGGGGATTCATGGACAAGAGAGGGAGGACATTATTCTTGCGTTGTTCATATTTTAGGTTTCAGGGAATTTGAGAAGTGGCCAGTGGTTTTATCAATGTGTTGTCGGCCCCATCTAGCCTAATGCTTTTAACTCATTTTATCCCACGGATCTGTTGTTGTACAATTAGTAATTTGCAGAGTGGAAATGGACAGAGGCCTTCTCTTTGTTTTCTGTAGCACAAGCCATGCGTAGCTGACACAAAGGACTGCTAGCCCCAAAGAAGACCTTTGCCTAAGGTCTTCTGCTGCCCCTGTGCTTTTCTGCCACCTGAGGTATAGCCCACCAAATCCTACCCCACCCTACCCCTCAAGTCTTTCTGCTGCTAAGATGCAAGTGGCCCACTGGCAAAGTTATGATGACTTAACTTGACACCCTAATGCTTATCAGGGTGACCTGGGGAGGAAGCAAATAACACAGGAATGTAGTATAGAAGGGTTTAGTTAAAAATGTTACTGGACCTGAATCATTTGCGTTGCTTTCCAAAAACAGCACATCCAGCTTAGACGGGCTTTTCCCATTTTAAATGCTTCATATATACAAAAGACACATAAAATGCATGTACTATAATAATAATGAATTGCATACTTGGGTACCCACCGCTAAGCTCAGCAAATAGAATGTTATCAGTATCTTTGAAGACCCCTGTGTGTTGCTTCCTGATTACATCTCTTCCCTCCCCCCGCATAACCACCATCCTCAATTTTATGCTAATCGTTCCCTTGGTTTGTTTTTTATAGTTGTCTAGATTGGTCTTTTCATGAATGACTGCCATTAGAATGCTCTCAGGATCCCTGAGACAGAAACTGCCTTAGACTGTTAGTTAGACCGTTCCACCCAAAGAAAGAAGGAAGCACTCATTTTTATTATTAGCCTTTCAGCCTCCTAAACCTTCTCCCTCTTCAAGCTTCCAGCCCTGCGGCCCCCTTATTTGCCAGAATAAGCCATCCCAGGGCTCTCAACTGGCTCTGGCTGTGTTCGGATTCGTACGTATTTCTTTTTCTAGATCCTAGAAACTATGGTTTTCTCCTTCACAGTGCCGGGGGTGGGGGAGAAGATGAGCTGGAGTGAGAAGGCCCCCGCAAGATGTGGGCATTTGGGTACTGCCGTTCTTCAGTGCTTGGCACTGAAGAGGCGCGTCCCCAGCACGGGCAGATGGCAGAGTAATGCAGCTTCCTTTGAAAAGAGGCAAACGGCCAAATGGCTGAGGTGCGAACCCTTTGAGAGGCCAGTGCTGTAGGTTTCTACTTGCTGAGTTTAACGTTGGACCCACCAGTTATCACATAAAAATCAGCTTGGAAGCTCTTCAGTCTCAAAGTTCATGTCCAGTGGAAATTAACTTTCCACTGCAGCCCTCTGGAGTGTTGGAACTAAGCTGCAGCTTGTCATGAGCAACTTGTACAAACAGAGGACCATGTGTGGCTGGCTGTGTCTCGTTTGGATGCGGCCATCTCTCCTGTGCGCGCCTTGGGTGGGGCAGGTGCGGTGCGCGCCATCATCAGATGAGAAGCCTCAGCACGGAAGAAGATGCAGGGGAGTGTGAGATAAGAATCCAGCGTCTTGGCTGTTTCTGAGGAAGGTCTTCACGAGACGCTTTTGAAATTTTGTTTGAAGTGAGTCTTGAGAAGCTTGGGCATCTGTGCTAAAACAAACGCGCAAAGATCTCCCGAAGTCAAATAATTTTAAGTAGGGTTTCTATTTTGGACTTCCTATGCTTCTTCTCTATGGTGCATTTGAAGTTTTATTTAGTCCTTTGGGTAGAGTTAATTTTGGAAGGTGAGCCAGGTGTAAGGCCTAGAGGCAGGCACTCAGTTCATGGGATTTTTTTTTTTTTTTAAAGTCTGATTTGTTGAGGTATAATTTATGGCCATCTAAAATTCACCTTTTTGGGGCGCCTGGGTGGCGCAGTCGGTTAAGCGTCCGACTTCAGCCAGGTCACGATCTCGCGGTCCGTGAGTTCGAGCCCTGCATCAGGCTCTGGGCCGATGGCTCGGAGCCTGGAGCCTGTTTCCGATTCTGTGTCTCCCTCTCTCTCTGCCCCTCCCCCGTTCATGCTCTGTCTCTCTCTGTCCCAAAAATAAATAAAAAACGTTGGAAAAAAAAAATTTTTTTTAAAAAATAAAATTCACCTTTTTTAGGCGTCTCGTTCTATTAATTTTGACAAGTGTATTCAGTCACATAACCTCTGCCACAGTCCAGATATAGCATATTTTTATCACTTCGGCAAGTTCTTTCCCTTGTCGTCAATTCAGTCATCCTGAGGGGAGTTTTTTGAGCTTAGCACATTTCTTTCCAGAAAGTCTTTGTCAGAGTCTTTTGGATTTCTTTCATTTCTCCCTGAAAAGCCAGTTGAAATTGGTACAAAGTGAAGTTACCTTTGGTGCCTCTTGTCCCAGGGTTTTCCAGCGGGGTCCCTGGAGCGGCATCCAGAAGCCCTGGGGGGAGCTGTGTGACGGGCAGCTCAGGGAGGGGAAGGGGCCATTTCTTTGGGTGCCAGGCAGAGCCCCTGACCCGAGGGCACCCCCTTGTTAGCTGGTGGCTCTGCCCCACAGCTCGGGGACATTTGTGCTTGTTGTAGTGCTCTTCTCAAGGCCAGGTCTCTTCCCTGCTTCCCTGGGGGGCCTCCTGCATGTTGGGGCAGGGCCACAGGGAAAACTTTTGCTCTGAGATGGCACCTGTTCAGGTCAAGAGCCTTTTTCTTGCTTCCTTGTGAAAATCAACCCTGCCTCTGACTTCCCTCCTCTAGAAATGGACTTGCTAATTACCACCCAAGGTGTTTTACTCTTGTAATACGCTGGGTGTGGAGACATCCAAAGGGATTTCTCATTGCTTTGTAGGCTGAATTTTGTAGCCAAAGCTGTTTAGAAATTGCCTTGTTTCATTCTCCCCCTTTAAATGTTAGGCTTTATTACAAAAGTGTGGCTGACAGTGACCAGGATTTGCTTTTTGTTTTTCAGTGCCTCTGGAATTGAGTGTTGTAGTGATTTAAATGCATGTGTGTTCATTTCCCCCCACCCTCCATTATTCTCTCTCTGTGTGCTTTCTCACCCCCTAGGAAACCCAGGTTGACAAGAACTCAAAGTGCCTTTTCTCCGGTCTCCTTCAGCCCGCTATTCACAGGTAAGGGTGATCTCTTTCTTTTTCTTCTGACATCTGAAAGCAGAAGTGTTCTGAGACCTGTCAGGAAACACCTGCAGATGCATCACGCGGGAGCTTCAGGCGTGTCTACAGTTACTGTCTTCATTCCATACCCGCTGGGTTTGGGGTGAGGCTATTTTTATGGTGTGGAATGTGTTCTTGACTTTGGATGCTTTATTGTTTGAGATAGAGACTGCTTACTGGTAATTAGGTGGCCCTGGCAGTTATGCAGTGCTTAGTTCAGGGTCATCACATATAAATTAAAAGTAGGAATTGCAAATTTATGGGCTCACAGTGCATAAAGGACTCTCTAGAAGGCGTACAGTTCCTGTCCCTGCTTCCAAGGGAGTTCATGGATTCTCTAATAAACATGATCCACGATTATCTGGTCTATTTTTAAGGACTTTGGGCAAAGGGGATTACGTGAACTCTTGTCTTACCCATTTTAGGGGCCAGGAGTTCTTGCAGCTGTTAGAATTCTTCATCACGTCTAATTTAAGTCTTTCCTCTTGCAGCAGGGAACACAGTTGCTCAAGTAGGAGAGTGGCTGAATCTCTCTGGGTAACTGCCTTCTCTTTAGTGGGGGAGCTTGTTCAGATAGGGAGCCTTTTTGTTACATCAGTCCCATACAGAGCTCCTGCTTGAGTAAGCTGTCGAGAAAGTCTTTAGCACGCTGCCTGAAGTCTCAGGAACTGAGTACTCCTCAGTGCGGACTAACCAGAAAGGCCTGACTTCAAACTCTTTTGGAGATGGTATCCCTCAAAAAGATGCCTGGAAGAATTATGATTTAGGAATGGACATTTCCAGAAGCAAGCTAGTGGGACCCCCATGACTGCATGGAGTGCCCCAAGTTGCCAGAACAAGTGTGCTGGTGTCTGTAATAGGCACAGGTGGAGAAGGAGGCCACTGTTCTTACCCCAAGCCCAGAATTAAAGATTCATATCTTGTAGCAGCATGTTTTTCTCATTAATCAGTGTTGCCTCTTTAAAGCAAGGAACACCTATCCACATTTGTACTTTAAGGTTTGGTATTCCTGTTTTTTAAACAGCCTTATTGGGGCGCCTGGGTGGCTCAGTCAGTTGAGCATCCGACTTCGGCTCAGGTCATGATCTCACGGTTCGTGAGTTTGAGCTCCACGTCGGCTCTGTGCTGACGGCTTGGAGCCTGGAGCCTGTTTCGGGTTCTGTGTCTCCCTCTCTCTCTTCCCCTCCCCCACCCATGGTCTGTCTCACCCTGTCTCTCAAAAATAAATCAGTGTTAAAAAAGAAATTAAAAAAAAAAAAAACAAACAAAACTCCAGCCTTATCTCTCTTGAATTACACATTTTATATAAATGCTATATCTACCATCCAGACCTCTGGCCCTTCAGTAAACATGCTTGTCTGGGCTTACTGTGTTACTCTGGGCTGCTCGGCTCTCAGTTACTAAGCCATGTGATGATTTTGGTTCCTGCTTCCAAGAACTTCTGATGACGTTTAACATCTTAAAAAATTTTTTTCTTTACCTTTTACTCATTTTTGAGAGGCAGAGACAGAGCGTGAGTGGGGGAGGGGCAGAGAGAAGGAGACAATGCAAAGCAGGCTCCAGGCTCTGAGCCATCAGCACAGAGTCCGACATGGGGCTTGAACCCATGAACCGTGAGATCATGACCTGAGCTGAGGTCGGATGCTTAACTGACTGAGCCACCCAGGCACCCCTCCACTGATGATGTTTAACCCAGCTTTTCTTTTTTCTTTTCTTCCTTTCTTTCTAAATGTTTATTTATTTTGAGAGAGAGAGAAAACACATGTGCATGTGAGCAGGGGAGGGGCAAAGAGAGAGGGAGAGCGAGAATCCCAAGCAGGCTCTGTGCTGTCCATGCAGAGCCCAGTGCGGGGGTTGGGGGTATCACAAAACATGAGATCGTGACCTGAGCTGAAATCAAGAGTCGGATGCTCAACCAACTGAGCCACCCAGGAGCCCCTCTTTCTTTCTTTCTTTTTTTAAAAAGTAAGCACAACACCCAACATGGGGCTTGAACTCGCAACCCTGAGATCAAGAGTCACATGCTCCACCAACTGAGCCAGCCAGCCGCCCCTTGCAGAGCTTTTCTGCTTATCTTAATTAGTGCTCAAGACCTTTGTGAAAAACCATGTATTAGATTCTGAAAGCCCAGCTCTTGGCCTTTTGGAGATACTGGTTACCTCATTTTTCTTAACTGGGAAATAATAAAATTCTAGCTGAAGGGTTCAGCCTCCCAAATGAGAAAAAAAAAATTGTTGGAAATAACACCCTAAGGGCCAAATTAGAGAAATCTTAAATTCTGCCCTGTAGGTCAGACCTACCAAAATTTGGCTGTCAGCCTTTGTTAATAAAATACCCTTTACCCTCTGGTGACTGAAGTAGAGAGAGGGTAGATGGGGTTGGGTGGCAAGAAGGAGTGTATATAGCAGAGAACAGAACTTATGCTGGAAGTAAGGGAAACCATGTGCCAACCCCCATCAGGCTCCTATCGAGCTTAGCTGATTTGCTGACTGTGGAAGTAATTCATCATTTAGATTGTAAATGCACTTTTCAGCCTTTGTAGCCTCAGCTTGTTAGGAGCTAGTTGATAGCTGAAATGATTGGTTCTCTTATGAGTGAATATTCTGGAAAATCTAGATATGGAAAGCCATTTAAGAAGAAGTTGGGGCTCACATTGGGACATTTATCTGGATTCAGTTTACCATGCTGTTCTTATGTTTTTCTGGCACTTGCTTTCCATGTCCATTTGGACCTCTAACAAGCTCCTTGCCTTGCTCCCTCAGGCAGAAATTGGTATACATGTCTGTAAAAATAAATGGTGTGGGCTCTATTTGAATAAAGAGCCCTCGTTCAAGGTTACATAGTGGTGCAGCCACAATTAGTTGGCCTTTCTACTGTCAATCCCGTGTTTTTGTCCTAAAGAATCCTTGACCTTTAACAGGGCAAAGAAATGATAGAATTTAAAATGGACTGCTCAGGTGTTTGGGAGTGATTCCAGCTCTGGGAAACATTAGGTTTTGGGGATTTTGACAGCTGAGGACCTCGAGCCTTTCTTGCTTGCCCTTTACCTTTTTTCGCTTCCGGCCTCGGCTTCAGGCAAGGTGCTTCCATAACATCCTTGCTCCGTGAATCCCTCAGGTGAAACTGTGTCGCTTGTGGACGTGGACATCTCTCAGCGGGGCCTGACCTCTCCACACCCTCCAACTCCCCCCCCTCCTCCGAGAAGAAGCCTCAGCCTCCTAGGTATGGTCTCTGACCTTCTCTGCCTTCTTGCTTTAGTGGGAGGGGGTGAGTTTTAGGGACCTGTTGTTCTTTTCCAGAAGGAGCAAACAAGCTCCTGAGCTGCTAATAATGACCCAGATATTCCCTGTCCCTTGTCATCTCCCTGAGCAGTTAAATGGGTGTCTTATCTGCATGCTGTAACATTTGCTGTCCATGTGTTGATTAGATCTGTATTTATCTGGCCCCGAATCTACTGCTTGTAGACTGCTCTAGGGATATCCTTACTTTTCTGCTTTCGACAGAGGAAACCAGGTTAAGATGATTGTTGCCCTCTGTGCAAAAAGCCAGGGTGAAGGTCAGGCCGTCTTGCTCCAGAGGGCAGCCTGATGATCCTTCTCCCTCTCCTGTGCTTCACCTCACTCATCTGTGCTCATATTTCTGAACCTCTTGCTTCTGTTCTCTCTTCTAGATGATATCAGTGGGACGCTGCCTACATCTGTCCTTGTGGCTCCGATGGGGTCTTCCCTGCAGTCTTTCCCCCTACCTCCGCCTCCTCCACCCCATGCCCCAGGTTAGCTTAGCTTAGAGGCAAGCCTTGTAAAAGTTGGGAGTACCAAGTGACGTACTCTTGAAGGATGGGAGAAGTCTATTTATGGAAATAACAGAACTTACGAGAAAGCTTAAATCTTATCCCCTTGGCTGGGCCAGAACTCCTTGGAATTGAGGCCAAGAACTGGTTTTTCTGACCCGTTTTCCCTGTGGAGGTGAATCTGACTTTTGCTAGGGATAAAAAGCCTATTGAATTTTTCCCCTCCTTGTTGCTGAGACTGGTTTGCAATCTCTGAGTAGATCTCACTTGGGAAACTTCCCTAATCTCAGGATGGTGAGGAGGTTTAAAGTTTTCAAAGTTCCCTGGTTTTTCTAAGCTTTTAATGTTTACTGCAGCCTTGTAAATAAGTACCAAGCCTTTAGTAGCCCATACCTGCTTTGCCAGCCTCCAGTACCCACGGAGTAAAATGAATGAAATCAGCATTCTTTTCTACTTGCCTGGCAAAATGGTTCTTCTTCCTGGGCAAGTAAGCGAGTCACTATTTCCAAGGCTGCTTTACCGGCGCTTCACCTCGAGGTGGGAGAAGCTGGAATCGCTCTAGGCTGGTGAAGCCCCTGAAGTAGTCACCTTAGTCAGGTTAGTGAGCAGCCCCCCTCCCCCTCTCCTGGGGCAGAATGCCCCCACCCATCCTTCACAGCTTCCACGAGCCCACACAGCTTTTTGTTCCAGCCCATCCAGCTCTTTTCCACTGCTTTGGCTTCCACCCTTTCCAGCTTAGCTTCTAATGCCTTGCCCCTCTTCAGTTAGCATCTCTGTTTTGGGGGGAGGATCTGCTTGTGGTTGGGAGCAAGGAGGGAACAAGTGACCATCACCCTTTTGCCCTGCAGATGCATTTCCCCGGATCGCTCCCATCCGAGCAGCTGAATCCCTGCACAGCCAGCCCCCCCAGCATCTCCAGTGTCCCCTCTACCGGCCCGACTCAAGCAGCTTTGCAGCCAGCCTTCGAGAGTTGGAGAAGGTGGGTGGTGCCTGGGGACTGGCGGCTGGCCTCCTCTCCCACTCCCCTTCTTCTGTACTGGGCTCTCCTTTCATTATTTTTAGAGGAAGAGTAGTTATCTTGCCTCTGTATTTACAGCGCCAAAACAATTGTGTTGCTCTGATCAATTCCATAAGAGACGCTGTAAAATTAAATCTTGGAGGAAAAATATTGAACGTGGTAAGAAAGGTTGTGGAGAAATGTTTACGTAGTTGAAGCTGACTTCAATAGATTAACTGACCCAGTTCCCGCTTCTCTTCTTCGGAGGGCTTCAGTAATGCAATTGTAGGCTTTTTCTTCTGTTACTTTGGAGGTCTAAAACAACGAGCCTGCCGTTCGTTGCTAATGGTTAAGACACTCTTAGCTTTTGCCTAGTGAAATGTTTAGGAAATGATAAGAAGGGGGCTTCTCCTGTGGTAAAATAGATTGTGCTGAGAACTTGAACATTTCCCTGTGCTGTGAATCACTTGGCCACTTCTTATCTTTGGTAGTGTGGTTGGTACTGGGGACCAATGAACTGGGAAGATGCAGAGATGAAGCTGAAAGGGAAGCCAGATGGCTCTTTCCTGGTACGAGATAGCTCTGATCCTCGTTATATCCTGAGCCTCAGTTTCCGGTCACAGGGTATCACCCACCACACGAGAATGGAGCACTACAGAGGTAAGAGGTGCTGTTTGAAGAAAGCCTTCTTCCCCCTTTGCCTGCCTCTACTTGTGCTGTCCGGCTTTGTCATAGGAAGGGTTTGCAGAAGTGGAACTATGAAGAGGGAGGAGAATCTCATACTCAGTTGAATGTTGTTGTGGGTACTGGTTTCAGTCACTAGAAGAAATGTTGGCGGGGGTAGGGAGGAAGGTAAGGGTTCCATTTAGAAGTATTCTCAGCATTTTGTCTCCAAAATAGGAGGGCCTGCACAAGACTGCTGAACAGAACAAAGCCAGTGAAACTCTCTTGACAGAGGGAAGAAATACTCTAGGACCACTAGACAAATTCTCCCAAGCTTCATTCATAATTAAACTTAACATCTAGAGAGACTTTCTATTAAATCCTATACACAAAGAGGAGAATTTAGTGTCCACCCTGTGACTGTTCTGTAGTGAATTTCTTTGCCTGATAGTCACATCCGCTCTTCCTGCCAAGCAGCATGGTGTTAATTTCTTTTGGTCAGCTATGTAGTCATCAGAACTCAGAGACTTTGCAGGGTCAACATGCTTTAGACTCTCTGCCTTCCTCCCTAGTGGTGCCTCCACCTTTGTGGTCTGCTTGTGCCTCATGCTGCGGTCACATCTAGAAGCTGATTTGTTCAGCACCACTGTCGGAATTGGCTTTGCATCATGGCATGCTGTGTTTGACATGTGCCAGAAACCTGTGATGGTCACAGGTGGTGGGGCTGGGTAACACGGTAATCCATCCTTTGTCAGAATAACTGCATATGTTACAAATTTGCTGAGCGTAGGGAACTTTGGGGAGTTTCAGGGACTTGCCCCTCCTATCCCTCACACTGTCCCCACACGTGATCAACATTAAACGAGCTGTTAGACACAGCATCTCAAAGCGAGAGTTTTTTTTCATGCTCTTCTCAGCCACCACCACGTCTTTTCTGCTCTCGGCCATGTTGTGCTGTGTTTATCTGGTTTGCTTCTCATGCGAGTCAGGAAGGTAGCGTGTTAGGCCAGCATAGCTTTGTCCATGGTTTCCTCTGTCGCCGCCTCTGCCTTAAAGATGCATAAGGAGAAAGGAATTTTGGTCCACAGACCTGAGAATTAGTTAGATAACCGTGGCATAGACTGCCTGTGCCCTCCTAAAAGCCAAAATCAGACCAGCAGAAAAACAACATGCAAAATAGAGCATTTCAGAATGAAGTATTTTTATAAATCTGTGAAAATACTGAATGACTAGGCTAGGAAAATGATGAATAAATGCCTGACCTCTAGGTCCCTGATAGGTGAGATGCCGGTAACGAGAGAACTTTCAAATGGTTCTCCAGTTACTTTTTGTTCAAAGCGGCTTTTCTTTCTTGAATGAGTGGAATTTTTAATAGAAGCCGTGTGGGTCTTTCCGTTGCCAGTTTGCAATGGAGCATCTGTCTTCATCTTTTTGAGTGATACTGTAAGAGTGGCTAGAGAGACTCAAATCTGCAGTTCTCTTGAGTGATTCTGTCCCTTTTGTGGGTGACTTCTTTGCACTTAGTGCTTGGGTTTTTGTTTTTTTCTTTGGGTTTGGGGACTTTAGAATTTGGGGTGGGATCTTTGGAACATGTTTGGGGCGGGAGTGGGATTTTAGAAGTTAAAGAAGACCTAGAATTTGACTTTTTGTGCCTAACACATGAATGAATGAGACTTGCAGAACTGCTGTTCCGTTCTTTCCCCAACTATTCCATGAATGCTTGAAGACAGGTAGACAGATCTTTTGAGGGGATGTCATTTAAACTTGCTTTTGCTATGGCAGTCTTTTCTTATGGTCCATGATTTAAGGATTAGTGTGCATTCTAATACCTTATTAGAGGCTACATCTTTTCTTCCCATTAATTGTGGAACAAACAGGAACAGGTGGCTTCAGGACCTTTGTCTGACAGCTTGCCCACAAACTACCCTCCCAGAACTGAGAATTATTAAAACATTCAAGGTAACTTCCCAGATCTTTTGAAAGTAAGTTTTTACATTTTTACCTCTCCTTAATTTTCCGTGGCAGGAACTTTCAGCCTGTGGTGTCATCCTAAATTTGAGGATCGCTGTCAATCAGTGGTGGAGTTCATTAAGAGAGCCATCATGCACTCCAAGAATGGGAAGTTTCTCTACTTCTTGAGATCCAGGGTTCCGGGTAAGGCTATAGTTACATTAATTATTTAACATGGTCATGATGCAGTACAGTACCAAAATGTGCCCCCCCTTCTCCCCAGAAAAAGCCATACTTCGTTGAAGTTTTCTTTCTGGCTCTTATGGTAACCACTCTTCCTAGAGTCTAGTGGTTAGGTTAATCCCCTGCCCTTGAACATTAATCCTACAATATATTGAGAAGGAATCTTTGCTTTTTTGACCACATGAATGAGAAAACGGATCCCGCCTCTGATGTCCAGGTGTCTTATGATGAATATTTAACATTCAGAGGTGTCTCCTTGTCCTTGAACCAGGGATCTCACACTTCCGTGTGAAGCAGAGAGGTGAGAACTTGCTCAGGCAATTTCTATGGGAACAGGGAAGCTACAAGAGTATTCACTAGAAAGCCAATGCTGAGTGTCAAGGAGGCTGAATTCAGTGGCAGTCTGCTGTGGATTTTGTCCTTCCGCACTAAACTTCCTATTAAAGAGTAGGTAGTCTTTGTTGTGCCTCCTGTCTCTACCGGCATTGACTATAAAGATGTCTCTCCATCTGGGTGCACTGGGAAGTTCCCATCCTTGCTAGTGCCATCACATAGTCTTTCTGCCCACTTAGTAGTGCGGTATCTAAATAAACTTTACCGAAAGAATGGTTTGAAAGAGCCTGCTGTAATAGGGCTGGGGAAAAGCAAAACAAGCATATTAATTGAGGAGTTCGTAAGTTACAAACAGAACTGAAAATGAGAACTTTATACATTCCCAGTGAATCAAATTAAGATTCTTAAACACACTGACTGCCAAGAAATTGCTCTAAAAAGAGGTTCCCAGTGGAGCCTCAGGCAGAACATCAGTAACAGGATTGAGCCAGGTTATAGGAATGTGTTTTATAATCTTGGTGATTTAAATAAGGCATGACAGGGTGCGAACTGTATTAATTCTCACTTCATTTAATATTTGCCTCAGCGCTGTCAACACAGTTAGGTCTCATGCAGTTGACTTGGTTAAAGAGAAAAGTTAGAATCCTTTCTTACAGGAATTGACTCTTTAGCAATTTTTTTAAGTTTGTGGCTTTTGCGGGGCTGGGTTAAATGGGTGACGGGCACTAAGGGCACTTTTCGGGATGAGCCCTGGGTGTCACATGTAAGAGATGAATCACTGAGTTCTACTCCTGAAAGTAAGACTACGCTGTATGTTAACTAACTTGAAAATAAATAAATTTAAAAAAAGAAAAAGAAAAAAAAAAGAATTGCTAGTCAAACTTCATAAAAAAAAAGTTTGTGGCTTTTGGGGGTTATCATTATCAAAAATAAGCAACATCTCTACCCTCAGAGACCTCGTTTCCTCAAAGGGGAGACAGGTAGGAAGGTAAAGGCAGAAGCACATGTAAAACTCAGTACAAGGCCTGGCGGAGATTGACGAGGGCAGAGACGCAGCTGTGTTTATGGGTAAACCAGGGAAATCCTCGCACAGGATTCTGAAGTCTGGAGCATGTATCTACTTGTAGAGTATTGAGAGACTTTGTTGGACTCCTCTGGTATAGCTCATTTCCTTCTACAAATGTGCCCTGTCTGCAGAAATTTTAAGATTCTTGCCATTGTTAACTAAGCGGCTAGAACTTGGAACAACTGCTACTGTTTGTTGAGTACGTATCGTATCGTATCGTATCGTATCGTATCGTATCGTATCGTGTGCCAGTTATTTTGTCAGATTCTTTATTTAAACATCTCTGATTACTTACAACAACCTAATAGATTGGTCCGTTTATAGATAAGACCATTTTCATTTTGCCAGTGAAGAAACTGAGGCTGAGGCTCAAAAGTGAAGTTCCTTACTCTAAACGTCACTTAGCTGATGAGTGCTGAAGTCAGAGTTCAAACCCAGGCTCGACTAACTCCAGACCGTGCGCTTTATGTGCCGCCACTCCGTTAACGGGGCAGAGTGACAGCAAGCAAAGTGAAACGCGAGCTTGCTGGGATTTGTGGGGACTACAGGGAAGACAGCAGTGTTTTTATTAGCGGAGGGTGTCTTTTTAGGACCCAGGAGGAAGGCTGCAGATAGGATCTCTGTTTGCACTTCAAACCGTAATCAAGTTGAGAAGGCAAAGCAGAGTTAGTATTTGCTCCTAGACTGTAAGTGACCGCTCTCAGAACGACTGGGACAAAGGGCAAAGCCAGTGTTCTTTACCATTGTTTGCTGTCCTCCTTTGCTGTCGTAAACGTCTAGACTTTCTGTGAGATTGATTCTGTGAGGGACTTGGTGTGAAGAAGAGGTAGTCATTAGCATTTGGGTTGAGCTTTCTTAGCCGGCACCAGGGATTTTAGCTCAGTAGTTTTTAAAAGGAGCCTATTTGTTGAGACTTTGGGATGATGATAACTGAATGCCTACAAGGGGCCAGGTATTATTTCATTTAACCTTGACAAGATCCTTTATTATTTATTAAAAAAAATTTTTTTTTAATGTTTATTTATTTTTGAGAGACAGAGAGAGACAGAGCATGAATGGGGGAGGGGCAGAGAGAGAGGTGGGAGACAGACTCCGAAGCAGGCTCCAGGCTCTAGGCTCTGAACTGTCAGCAGAGCCTCATGGACTCATGGACTGCGAGATCATGACCTTAGTCGAAGTCGGATGCTCAATAGACTGAGCCACCCAGATGCCCCAAACCCTTACAAAATCTTAAAGGCATACTACAGTATCCCTTCTCCCTTTCCTCCCTCCCATCCTTCCGCACAGATTAAGAATCTGAGGTACAGTGAATTGCAGAGCCAGGATTCAAAGTCAAGTTTTTCTGAGTTGGCTGCACTAACAGGGCATGTGGGCTGGTGATAAAGGGATGCTAGGGATCCTAGGAATCATAAAGCTAGGACTAATGGGAAAGTTCTGGATGGTGGCAAGTAAGGAGCAGAAGGAAGGAAATTAGAACAACTGTAATAATTGACATCAGGGGAGGGACCCTTAGTGAAAATAAAAATGATGGCACCTGATGTCGCTTTCCCCCTTATGTCTTTTTAGCACAGTGGAGCGTGATTGTCACAGATCTGAGGTCACTGCATCTCAGTCTGGTCCATTCCACAGTTATAAACCAAATGCCTATACTACGGGACAGCAGTCTCAGAGAGAGACTATGATTGGATTAACACAGAACTCCTGATGCTGTTCGAGCCAAACTGAAAGGGAACATATCTTTATTAGTTGGGAGAATCTTTGTCATCTGAAGTACATGAAAAGAAAATCTTTTTTAAAAAGATTTTTATTTTATTGTATATTATATTATATTATATTATATTATATTATATTATATCATATTATATGTTTATTTATTTTTGAGAGAAAGTCATCATGAGCAGGGAGGGACAGAGAGAGGGAAACAGAGAATCCCAAGCAGGCTCCATGCTGCCAACGCGGAGCCCAGTGCAGGGCTTGAACTCATGAAATGTGAAATCACGACCTGAGCCAAAATCGAGAGTTGGACGCTTAGCTAACTGAGCCACCCAGGTGCCCCTTAGTTTATTTTTAAATGTTTATTTATTTTGAGAGACAAAGTGCACGAGCGAGTGATGGGAGATGAGACAGAGACGGGGGGTGGAGAGAGAGAATCCCAAACAGGCTCCATGCTGTCAGCACAGAGCCTGACGTGGGGCTCGATCTCCCAACTTTGAGATCATGACCTGAGCCAAAATCAAGAGTTGGACGCTTAACCGACTGAGCCAGCCAAGCACCCCATTAAGATTTTATTTTTTGGGGCGCCTGGGTGGCGCAGTCGGTTAAGTGTCCGACTTCAGCCAGGTCACGATCTCGCGGTCTGTGAGTTCGAGCCCCGCGTCAGGCTCTGGGCTGATGGCTCGGAGCCTGGAGCCTGTTTCCGATTCTGTGTCTCCCTCTCTCTCTGCCCCTGCCCCGTTCATGCTTTGTCTCTCTCTGTCCCAAAAATAAATAAAAAACGTTGAAAAAAAAAAAAAAAAAAGATTTTATTTTTAAGTAATCTCTACAACCCAGTGTAGGGCTTGAATTTATAACCCTGAGATCAGGAGTCACACACTACCAACTGAATCAGCCAGGCACCCCAATACCTTTTTTTTGTTTTTGTTTTTAATTTTTTTAAGTTTGTTTATTTTGAGAAAGACGACACGAGTGGGGGAGTGGTAGAGAAAGAGGAAGAGACAGAATTCCAAGCAGCCTCCATACTGTCCATGCAGAGCCCAATGCGGGGCTTCAACCCACAGAAGTGAGATCATGACCTGAGCTGAAATCAAGAGTTGGATGCCTAACCGACTGAGCCACCCAGGTTCCCCAAATTTTCGTTTTTTTAATCACTCTTTGAATTACACAACTCTAAGGAAATAGGTCTCTCTTTTGTAACCATCATTAATCTTATAATTGTTTGTTCAGTGACAGGTCTGTATCCCAGGATTTCTTTTTTCTTTTTTTTTTAAATGTTTATTTATTTATTTATTTATTTATTTTTCAACGTTTTTTATTTATTTTTGGGACAGAGAGAGACAGAGCATGAACGGGGGAGGGGCAGAGAGAGAGGGAGACACAGAATCGGAAACAGGCTCCAGGCTCCGAGCCATCAGCCCAGAGCCCGACGCGGGGCTCAAACTCACGGACCGCGAGATCGTGACCCGGCTGAAGTCGGACGCTTAACCGACTGCGCCACCCAGGCGCCCCTGTTTATTTATTTTTGAGAGAGAAGGAGAAAGCACATCCACGCGGGAGAGGCAGGAGAGGGGGACGGAGGTTCCAAAGTGGGTTCCATGCTGACAGCAGAGATCTTGGTGTGGGGCTCGAACTCAGGAACCGCGAAATCATGACCTGCGCCGAAGTTGGCCACTTAACTGAGCTCCTCAGGTGCCCCTCCCAGTACCATTGACATTTTGAGCTGGATAATTCTGGTCTTCAGGAAACAGTTTGGTTTGGCAGAAAGACCTGTGTGTTGGGGTGCTCAGACTTGGGAGAGACTTGTCACCCCTAACCTGGTCCTTGAGGTGGGGGGGCAGGGGGAGAGAAAATAATGAAGTGGCTGGAAACTGTATTGGAGCCCAGGTCCCCTGGTAGGAAGGACCAGAGGAAAGTTCCTGATGATCACTGTTCCATCTTGTCCCTTCCCTTTCAGCTGACCTAGTGTCTTGTCTTGGATTTATTTCCATCTCTAACCTCTTCCCTTAACGTGCTCTGGATGCAAGAGCTCCAGTTGTTTGCTGTGTTTGGGGGCAAACAGTAAATGGTCAGGTTGACACCAGGGAATATCAGAGAATTAACAGGTTTCAAATCGCTATTTGTGAACCTAAGGCTATAAGTAACACAATTAAATAGGCAAGTATATGTGGTCATTAAAATTCAAGTAGGCAAACAATCAGGTAATTTTTTGCTGCATATTATCCTGGTCTCTTTAGCCACAAGTCTGATAGTACTGTGTCTTTGGGAATAAATAATTAGATACATAAATTACCTTTATCTCTGAAACATCATGTTGAATTTAGCGTTATTATAACCCATCCCCAAAAGCTTTCTGTTTGCCATAGTTTAATTCACTAAAGAATATTTTTAAAATGCAAGAGAGAGAAAGGGTAAATTCAAAGAGGCCTTTGAACCCAATACCATTTTGAAACCACTTGAGTTTAAATATATTCAAGAGAGAAATCCATGTGTGATTTTTTTTTTTTTTTTTTTTAATAGCGTGTGAGAGGAGACGACTGACCATGTGGGTGGAGGAGGGCTACAGTGCTTCAGAATATAAGCCCTAGGATTGAAGGGGTAGGAGCAAGGAGAAGACTGAGAGCAGCTGGTCATGAATCAGAGTGCTTGGGGCTGCCCTGGACAGCGCCCCCGTCAGACAACAGAGGGAGAGTTGCTCTGGAGAGACTCCTGGAGAACCTTCCTTTGAGGTTCTGTGGGCTCAGCTTTTCCTCAGAGCGGGTGTTCATGGCAGGCCAGCTTTGTTGGTTCTGTGCCATGAGAGAGTGCTCTAAGCCTGGCCTCAGGTTCATCATATATGAAATGGGGATAATAGTGATATCTGCCTCAAAGTATAGTTTTAATGACTAAATGAGTTAAATTTTTTTTTAACGTTTATTTTTGACAGTGTGTGCCAGAGGGGGAGGGGCAGAGAGACAGGGGGCCAGGGGATCGACAGCAGAGAGCCTGACGCGGGGTAGGAACCCCTGAGCTAAAGTCGGATGCCTAACTGACTGAGCTGCCCAGGCGCCCGAGTCAGAAGTTTAAAAAAATGTTTTTAACATTATTTTGAGAGAGAGAGATAGAGAACAAATGGGGGAGGGGCAGAGAGGGAAGGAGACAGAGAATCCCAAGCAGGCTGTGTGCCGTCAGCACAGAGCCCGATAACGTGGGGCTCAAACTCACAAACCATGAGATCATGACCTGAACCGAAGTCATGAGTCCAACACTTAACCGACTGAGCCCCCTGGGCACCCCTGAGTTAAGTGCTTTTTTTAAATTAATTTTTTAAAGTTATTTATTTACTTATTTTGAGAGAGCCTGAGCAGGGGAGGGGCAGAGAGAGAGGGAGAGAGAGAATCCCAAATAGGCTCCGTGCCATCAGTGCAAAGCCGGACGTTGGGCTCAAACTCATGAGCCAGGAGATCAGGACCTGAGCCGAAGTCGGGTGCTCAACCGACTCAGCCACCCAGGCGCCCCATGTGGTAACAGCAGAATATGTATTCGGACTTTTTTCTTTTTCAGAAAGTCCATTATCAATGACCACGAAAAGGCTTTGGGAGATAGTCCACAAGCTTTAATTTTTTCTTCTCATGCCTTCAAACAAAATTTTAAAACTGTTTGAAATTGAACTCCAAAAACAGTAGATGTGTTATTTTCCAACAAGTTGTGTCTACAGAATTTCTTTTGACGGGACAGTGACTGAGAAAAGAATTCTTTCAAAGCCTTTGCACCTGAGCTGCTTTCTGAGAGCAGTTTGCTTATTGGCCTCCAGTAGCCCCTTGTGTGTTGGAACCAGAATATTCTTTGCTCCCTTGAGCCATTGCCCATGTTCCTGCCTTTCTGGAGGTCTCCGTTCTGTGGCATTGACTCTCGAGGGGGGTTGGAACTCCCCAGCACCAAGCCTGCTGATGCTGACGAAACCAGGGTGTGGGACTCCCCTTGGGCCTGGCTGGCATCAGTCAGCAGGCACTCTGGCACGGAGCACTACTGACTCCAGCCTGCCCAAGCTACTGTAGTTGCTTCTCTTTTAAAAGCATCCTCTTTTTTTTCTGCCCTGCACCCGGGCTAAAATTTCAGGAGCAAGAAGGGTGGGAGGAGGTGAGGGGGGCGGTGTGTGTGGGAAATAAGAGGTGGTTAAACCTGCTTGTCCTGATTTGAAGTAAATGGTAGGAGTGATAGGCTTATAAACTCTGATCCCAGCCGTTGCCTTCTACTTACCAGCCTCTTAGCTGGAGTCGGCTGGGGACCCTTCTGAGCAGCCCCAGTTGTCCCGTGCAGGATGCTGCTAGATGTGCTGCGCAAGTACGTCCCGTTCCTAGGAGGGATGCTTTGATTCTTGCCCTTCACTGAGAGCCTCGGGCCTGGGATTGGCCACTTGGCTGCAAGTCAAGTCTGTGGCTTGGCGCTTTGCATTGGGCTGTTCTGAAGAGCAAGACTGTCAGCTGTCACTAGTAATGCTCGGGGGGCCCTTGGTGGGGGCGAGTAGAGTCCCTTGAGTGAAACACAGCGGTAATACCTCTGACAATGGAAATCAGCAGGTCTTTGTGGAAGGGAGCTTTTGCACAGAACGCACATATGAACCGTAAAGAAGCCCCATTTCCCTTCCCTGGATTCTCTTCACGAGGGCAGTGGTAGTTAGCTGCATTGCTCCCTCTGAATATGTCTCTTGGTTTTCGTTCCCAAAGGACTGCCTCCAACTCCAGTCCAGCTGCTCTATCCGGTGTCTCGATTCAGCAACGTCAAATCCCTCCAGCACCTTTGCAGATTCCGAATCCGACAGCTCGTCCGGATAGATCACATCCCGGATCTCCCACTGCCTAAGTAAAGTGGGGTCTCTAGGGGTGGGGCGGGAATGGAATGGAGGGTTGGTTGTAAATGTTAGTGAGGCCCGCCAGCTGATCGTGCCGTCAGTGTTCACAGGCGTCGCCCTTTCACTTCTCACGTGTCTTAGCACCCAACTCTGGAAATGTCAGCCGGCAGCCAGAAGGGAGGAAGGTGTGTGCGTGTGTGTCAGCCTCCCTTCTGCAGTCGCTATGCAGAGTGGAGTGGAGGTGGTAAGAGGGAGGGAGACAGAACTGTAATAAGTGAGAAAGTGGGAATTTTCTTAGGTCGACAGTTTTTTGTGTAGTCTCAGCCATCCAGGGGTTGAAGAAGAAGGAAGGATTGAACAAAAGCGGCCTTTTGTTTATGATCTTTGTATGTAACACTTTACGTGTATCCCTCTTGTGTTCACAGACCTCTGATCTCTTATATCCGAAAGTTCTACTACTATGATCCTCAGGAAGAGGTGTACCTGTCTCTAAAGGAAGCGCAGCTCATTTCCAAACAGAAGCAAGAGGCTGAACCCTCCACGTAGCGAGGGGCCCCCTGCTAGTCGCCACCAAGGGTATGAGCTCTCTGTCTCGCTGCCCGGCTAAGTGTTTCTGGACAGTTATCATCGTGGGCCTCGCCCCCCTCCCCCACACCCCATGCGTATACTCTCGATCCAGACATCTGCCCATGCAGTTACCAGATCTGGTCATGGAGTCCAGGGGGCACATATGCCAAATGGGAGAAGAACAGATAGGCATGAGAGGCCTCAAGAGTATTTGCCAAGCAGCATGCAAGCTAATCACTGAATGTAAATAAGGAGGAGGGCACACAAGTGTAACTAAGTGTGCGGTCTTCTCTCATACTTTGACCACTCTTCTTGCTGTTGCACAAATGACGTGTAAAACAGGACACCAAAGGGGAGGAAACTTCATCAAAGGGGAGGCAGACGTGCCTTTAATTACAACGGGCGTGTGCTTCAGTGGGAACTCCCGTGTCCCATGGCTTGGCATGTGAGGGCGAGAGCAAAAAAGCTCAGTCTTCTACTTAGATTTCCATCCGGACCACTGAAAAGTAAATTATTGAAAAGAGTAAGTGAATTAGCTAAGGAATTCATTTATCTAAGTGGCTGTTCTCCCGTCACTACATTAACTGACTTCTAGTCATTTATTCTCCCCATAAAATACCTTGGAATACTGGTTTGTGCAGATGAATGGTAATTAGTCTCTTAAATTGCAGTCACGTGAGCATTGAAAGGTAAGGATGAGTAGGGAACAAAATTGCCAGAGAGTTGTGATTTTGGTGGTGTGGATTACCTGCAGGATCTCACGTTCTGGTGATTTGCAGGGTGCAGTGATCCCCCGTCTTTCCCCTTTGCGTAGAGTGTCCTCTTGAAGCACCCACTACGTCTGCTACCCTCTAACCTTCTCTGTTCCCAGTGCCCCCTCCCACACTGAGCAAACGAGGGGAAAAACCGGCAGAGTGACAGCCTTAGAACCCAGGGAGCCATCATCTCCCCGTGCTTTCTGCTGTCTTTATAACCGGAGAGCGTGACGACTGGCATTTATGTCCCACGGGTTTTCCTGGGCCATGACCAAGGTGATCCCAGCTGTGTGTCTCCTCTTAGCTGTGGACATCCCTGAGCCTGTGCTCTTGGTGGAAAGCATGTGAGCTGGCCTAGTAAAGATTAACAAGAGGAGAAGGAATGAAAGGAGAGTGATCAAGAAATGGTGACCCTGGGAGGCTGCGTAGCTTTAACTTAAAGCATCCTGGTCTGGGTGTGCAGTCTCTTGTGGTATCTTCAGTTGTAGGCAAGTTGTATGCCCTCGGAAGCGATTCCTACAACATCGAAATGCTCCGATGTCTGGGAGGATTTCTCTGCTTGGTGGCTCTGCAGTTGAGATTAGGAAGGGAAGGCAGGAGGGAACGGCGGCACCTGCACGGTGGCACCCTGGTGGAGTAATTAGGACCCTTTAGTCAGGGCACCGCTTCTGTAGGCGCCGTGCCTCGGGAGGAACCCTCACAGCACGTTCAGGGGTGGGCTCGGGGTGGCCGAGGGCTCCAAACTTCATCATATGGGGAATACATGATTAACACGGAGCAGAGAAGTTCTGAGGTGAGAGGGGCTTGATGGCTGAAAGAAATACAAAGGAAGAGTGGTTCAACTTAGTCTGTGTGGCTCCAGGGACCACAGTGAATGGAAGTTATAAGGAGCTAGACTCTAGTCTAACTTTAGAAGAACTGGGGTTTTTTTATGTTTATTTTTAAGAAAAGACAGGAGAGACAGAGTGCAAGCAGGGGAGAGGCGGAGAGCGGGGAGACAGAATCTGAAGCAGGCTCCAGGCTCCGAGCTGTCAGCTCAGAGCCCGATGTGGGGCTCGAACTCACAAACCGTGAGACCATGACCTGAGCCAAAGTCGGATGGTTAACTGACTGAGCCACCCAGGTGCCCCTAGAAGAACCGTTTTAACAGAGAGGTCCAAAAGTGGAATGGTTTTCCAGAGGCGTTAGTGAGTTCCCCCATTTGTTTATGCACTTAGCAGATATCTGTCTACTTGTTGAGTACCCAAAGTAGGTTGGGAAAAGTGCTGTGCGGGATAGTCCCTGGCCCTGACCTCGCTGAGCTGCAGTTCTCATAGGGAGAGACAGACAGACAGCAAACATGTAAATAAGTGAATAGGCTGATTTCAGTTGACTGTACTGTTACGAGGAATAAAACTTGGTGAAGTTTAGTGATTAGGGGTGGGAGAGTGGTACTTAGGTTTGGATGATCAGGCAAGGCCCCTGTGAGGAGGTATCCTTTCAGCTGAGATCTGAATATCAAGGAGTCAGAAGAGGATCTGGGAGCAGAGCATTCTGGGCAAGCCGTCCAATAAGCATAAAGGCCCTGAGATGGGAAGGGGCTTGATCTGATAAGGTACAGGCCAGGGGTAGCCATTTGTCGTGAGTATGGGGGACGGTCGTGTATTGGCAAAGGCTTGAACTGAGCTCCCAGGGTCTCTTCGCTCTGTGTGACACCGGGACTGTTGCCTGTGGCAGAGAGTAAGCATCATGCCTTACTCCCTCCAGATTCAGACCTCGGGGCCCCTTGAAAAAAGGGAAGTACCACTCCTGAAGGGGGACGGCCCTATTTTGTGAAATTCGGCCCTTATAACTTCTTGTTGGTCAGCCTGCTTTTAATTTGGGAGTTCTGAATGGGCCACTTGGTCTGTGCGTACTGTCACCTGGGGAGTTCATGTCAGGGTGCTTGGAGTCAGCAGACAGAAGAACAGTTGGGACAGTGCCCTCATTAAGTCAGGAGGTAGAAGCTGCGTTGGCATTTGTGATTGTATATCACTCCTCTTCGGTAGCCAGAAGCTGCAACGACCTATAGCATTTTCTAGCCGGGCTCACCAGGGGTTACTCCAGGGGTTCAGTTTTTTCTTTCTTTTACTTTCTAGTCCCTGCAGCAGACAAGCCTCAGGAAAGGAGGGGGGAGGGGGAGGAAGTGGGTGGAAAATTAAAAGGTGAGGGAAAAGGAGAGAGAGAGGTTAGGCAATGTGATGGAATATGTTTATTAGTTATTTTAGGACCTTTTTTTAGCGTCCAAGTCCTAGGCCGCTCAGGTCCCTGCAGCAAAGGCCGTTGCCACATCCTGAGCCGGCAGCCGTGTTGGTGGGAGCCGTTGGCTTTTCAGGTCTCCTTTCTCTGTTTGAGCTGTACTTTTCCCCAGCCGAGGCTGGGCTGCTCTCCATCTTGGTTCCACTCCAGTGGGCCGCTCTGATTTTTTCCTTTTTTCATCTAGGCATTTGGTTGCCAAGCTCCAGTTTTGAAGAACCAAATGAAGCTACCGTGGAGGGGAGTGAGGAAGAACGAAGGAACGGGAAGGGCGGAGACCCTCTGTGCAAGGACTTTGGCTCCCCTCGCCGCTCTGGGGCTTGGAAGAAGCACACAACCACACTCTTTGAGCGGGGGCTCCGCCTCTTCGTGTCCGGCCCCTGTGCTATCCTGGAACTGGACGAGCTCCTTGGAAAACTGGAAGAAGTCTCAACACTGTTCCTTTTTTAGAAGTTTTGTTTTGGGTATTTGCATTTCTCCGTATGGAAAACTTCCTTTAAAGGCAGCTGGGGTTTGTGCCCATTGGGCTGGAAGTGGCACCAAGGGCGAGACAGGTCCAGGGGAGGGGAGAGGAGGAGGGATTGCCAGTGATGGTCATTCAGCTGGTGCCAAAGGCAGAGTGCGCGCGTTCACCATTGACCTTGAAGAAGGAGAGAGGAGGAGTCAGAAGTGTAAATCAAGTGGGGAGTTTCTGAGAGATGTGAATCTGCCTCTCTTTAAGCATGGGTAGCCTCAGTAGCAGCAGGAAAGAAAGGAGGGTGGGTGGTCTCGAACAGAAGACTGCTGAACAAAAACCGGCAAAGGGCCCGCCCCTGCTGGGGAAAGTAGTGGCTCCTCACATCCTTTCCTTCTAAGGTTTTACATGTGATTTCAGCATCACCTCTCATAGAAGCTGTGCCAGTTTTGTCTTACGGAATTCCTAAGTTCTGTGACCTCAAGCCAGTCCCATTCTTCCTCCACCTGCCACCCTCCACCCCTCCCCTCGAGATGACTGTACATTTCACTCCGATCATGGCAACATCGTTCCTATTGCCTCTGCCAGCTGTCAAGGCAATGGAGTTTCTCATCACCTGAGCAGTTGAGAGCCCTCATCATGAGCTGCTGAAGTTAATGGAGCATGCTTCTAGATTCTTAATGGCAGGCTGTACCCGTGACTTAGGAGTCAGTGGTACTTCCCTCCATATGTCTGTCAGCTAGTGAGAGGGAACATGGAGGACGGTGAGAAACGAAGCTGTTGTACTTGCGCTCTTCCGAGAAGAAGCTCTCCAGTGTCTCAGCCTTAATGGAACGTCGTTGGATCAGAGAGGAGGAGAGCATTACATCTCCTGTTTTTAGGTTTATCGCTGTTGTCCCACTTCCGTGACGGGAGGTAGCAAGAGCTTTTTTATTTTCCTGTGTCTTTTCTAGCAACCCAAGCATTCTCGTGAGTCAGATCCTGTTGGCCCCCCTTCGTGGGGCAGTGTGTCAGATGCTGATTTGGGAGTTGCCCACCTTCCAGGTAGAAGTGGAGGAGGAGGGAGAAAGACTCCAGCGCTTTTCAGTGGTCTTTGATTTTTTTTCTGAAGCGGGCCATTGTCAAATCATACGATATGAGTTTGCTTTTCTATAGAGTTACTCTGGGGAGAGGTTTGCTATTAAGATGTGAAAATCAAGCTGTTTGGGTCTTTATTGTTCTTTTGTAGTAATATTCCATTAGACTGCCTTTTTTGGTTCCCCTGTGCTTATATCTGCCTCATCTCATGAGATAAAATAATATGGTCAGGTTTGTGGTTTCCTGATGGTTTGGGGGTGAGGCCCCAGTGTCTCGGTAATTTATAGGACTGTCTCATCTAGAAGTGTTGGCCTTCTGCCTTATGTCCTGCATGGAATGGCCAGTCTTCCTCCTTGTAGTGGAATTGGGAGGAGACTTGCAGTGTTACCTGTGTGTAAGCATAAGGCAAGAGGGGGCCCACAAAATGAGCTTGTAGTGTAAACACAGCCCACCTTTGTGTTGTTGTGAGGTACCTCTTCTCTCCTTGAATTCTGGGTGGTACTGCCCGCCAATTAAGATAGTGATCCCAGAAATTGGCTTAGTCTGTGAGTCTTGCCTCTTGGGGGTGCAGATTAACTTGCCATCTTGCAGAAAGTGCCACCCAACAGTAGACCATATATCTGGAATCCAGTGGGATCCTTGAGTGGCTGATGTGCAGCTCTTTGGGATTCTTTATATATATATATATATGTATATATATATACATATATATGTATATATACACACACACACACACACACACACACACATACCATTTCACCCACCCATCACTTAAAATTCTTTTTCTTAGTGTGTTTGCCTGGCTCTGGGCTAGATACTGTGGAAAACACAAGAGGGGAAAGACATGATGTCTGGCCTAATGGATCTTTTAGGTGACTGCCATCCATGAAGCAATTGGAGAGCATGGCAGAAGAGTCAAGGGCTGTCTTTAAAGAAATTCAGATGGTTAAGATCGGGGTAGGCGAGGTGGTCTAGGAGAGCTCTTTGGTGGTGAGGCGTTGGATCCTGGGCGAGGGTAGGACAGTGAGACAGGAAACACGTGAATGGAAGGCTGGAAGCGGAGATCTGCAGGCTGTGTGCTGAGTAGTGTGTGCAGCCCCAATCCAGAGCAGCAGCGTCAGTCCCTCCTTTCTCAGTTTAGATGGAAACTTCCTAGCATCAGGCAGATCTGAGTACCGAGGGCTTGTGATGGTGAAGTGGAACCCAAAGCCGGAAGTCAGCTGGCTCCTGCCCACGACCAGGGGCCTCACTGTCCTCAGCACAGTCTGGGTGCTACCCTTTGTAGGACCAGGGGTTTCCGCTGGAGGATTCAGACATTCAGGTCTAGAAGCAAACCTCAGCTGAAGAGGCATGACCCAACCTCACCACCGTCCTTCTTTCTCCTCCTGGGAAAGGGTAACGTAGACCTGTGTCCATGATCTGTTGGTGCGCTAGTCACGGCCCAGGCTGTAGCCTCGTCCTTCCTCAGGGTGGGCTGCGAGACAGTTGCACAGAGGGGAGACAGACTCTCTCCGGAGATGAGGGGGAGGAAGAGGCGGGAGTGGGGCAGCCGGCTGAGGGACCGGCCTGGTGAGAGAGCAGAGAGAGAGCAGGAGCGGCTGGCCTGTCGCCAGCACTTCCGCTCAGCTCTCCGGGCTGGGCCCACCCCTCCTTTGCCAGTTCTGTGTCGTGCTCGTGCTCGTTGAGAGGCGGTCCACAGACGGAACTCATTCCTCTTTGATTGTTGTGTTTGAAAGTCACAAACTGGAAAAGGTTCTCACCTCTAGGGACCCACCATTGATTTCTAAGTTGTGGATGGGTCCTTGCTCGTGTGAGCCTTACTTGTTAGCGGTCAGCCTACCGCAACCTTCCTCAGGACAGGTGTGAACCACCGTAAGCTAGTGACAACTACTGCTACGATTTGCTGTTACTTGAAATTCGCGGGCTGTGGCAAGAACACAGAGTGAGGAGGGTGGGGCTTTGCTGTGAGGACTAGGCAAGTGGGGGGCGACGGGGAGTTTGGGACCGTTGACGGCGGCCTTCGCCCGTTGGCCAGCTGGCGCCTAGACCTACTGAACGTGAGCCATGGACGGCAGCGTGCAGGCCCCTGAGAGGAGAGGCTGGGCGGGAGCTCGCCACCAGGTTTCCTCTCCCCTTGTCCTTCCTTTCGCTGGGGCTCATGGTGGCCCTTGCCAAGGATGGGAGTGGTGTGGGGACGGCTGCAAACACACTCACGGTGCCCATCCACGAAGATCGGGGGAGCAGGGATGGTGCTTGGTGTTGGCAGATCTGAACGTGAGAGCCTGGAGGAGAGCTGGATGCCTTGGGGTGCCCTCAGCCGAGGCCCTCAGGGGAGCCAGGCTGCTCGAAGCCCTCGGGTCCCAGCAGGAAATGGGGATGGGACTTTTCCCTCCAGTTACATCCTTCTGCACTGCTGCCTCCTCCTTGGCCTCAGGCCCTGAAGTTGGAGGACTAGGTGTTGGGATAAAGCTCCATGGCTGCAGGAAGGAGGTCTGAAAGTCAGCGTGCGTCTGCGTGTGTGTGTGTGTGTGTGGTTGTGTGTGTGTGTGCGTGTCTTCATTTGCGGAGGTCTTGCCACCAGTTGGGGTGTTGAGAGCATCTCCATCGTGGGGAGACCTGCCATTTGTTTTCCACTTTTAAGAGAATGACATGCCCCCTGTCCCTAAGGGAGGAGCTTCTGAGTTAGACATTTTCCCTATGGGAATCCTCTTGGTTTGGTTTGTGGGAAAGGGGGGGAATGGATAAATGATTTTTATCTCTAATTGTCAACACAGCTGTTCTTACACTGAATTTGTGCTATTGCATACATGTAGCCATCTTTCTTTTCACTGCAGCAGTGTTTATCAGTAGTTCAAAATGATTTATTTGCTCCTGGGGAGTAAAATCTTTTTTATTAAAAAAGAAAAAGAAAAAAAAAAAAGAAAGAAAGCAAAGCGTGGCTCCCTCCCCCTGTGATAGCTGTAGGATTAGTGGGCCTCAAAGAAACTCAAGAAGGCAAAGTCGAGTCTGCCAGTCCCCGTGACCTATCCCGTTTTGCCATCGGAGCCCTCGTGCTCAGCACAAAAGGACAGGAAGCCTTGAGAAGATGGAGAGTAAAGCATTGGGAGGAGTGAGGTGGGGTTTGGGCCGTAGAGACGGAGGCACTGGGGACTCAGGTGCTTCAGTTCGAAGAACAGAGTAAAGTGTATTTAAAATACCGATTGTGTAATCTGCGAGGGAAAGACCTTTCTTTACATACAGATTCCATACTGTCTTTGTCCTTTCCATCGCTTCTTGACCTTCCTGGGAGGTGCCGGCCCAGTTGCTCCCTGCTTCCCGTCCGTCCTGTCCTCTGTACCCCTTCTCTCCTCCCTTCCCACCCCCATCTACCTCTGGGAAGCCAGTCCTGCATGCTGAGTCTGTGACTTGCCTTCATGCTCATTTCATCTCTGTTAGAGGGTACCTGGAGCTGCTCCCTCCCCGCTCCCTCCCAAGTGCCAAGAGGCATGAAGGGGCAGGTAAAAAGCAGCCAGCCATGGAAGACGCGAATGTCTGGTTGCAGCTGGACTGCAGCCTTGGCTCCTGGAGAGAGAGTGTGAAGAAAACCTAGGACACTCTTGTTCGGAACCCAGGATAATCACACGCCGCCCGCCCAGCTCGGGTGGGGCAGGAAGGCTGGTCTGGCTACTCCATCCCTGGTGCTCCCTTCAACGGGGACCTGCCCCTCACCGTTCGGCCCAGAAGCTTTTTCAAGGGACAACATAATCCAGGCACCGCTCTGTGGGCAGGCCGGTCGTCGGAGCGCCCACGCTGGTGCTGCCCGTGGCACAGCCACTGCTGTACATTTTTTGGTTGTTTTTAAGAAACTCAATGAAGAGGGGTGTCATTCTGGGCTCAGGGTGGTTGCCAGTTCTTTCCCAGAAGGGGAGCTGCACCCCCTGCAACCGCCTCTGTCCCGTTTGCCACCCTGCCCTCCTCCAAGCCAAAGTGTGGCCTGGCTTTTGTCTTCCCCTTTAGTTTTCCTCCTCTCTCCCCCCCCCACTTTTTGTGCTTAATTTATTAAAATAGTTGCTGTATAATTTATTTTCATAAACGATAAAAAATTACTAAATGGTTAAAATAGACTTGCAGGCCAATCTTAAACGGGGCGGGAGGGTCTGTGGGGCGGGTGGGGTGGGGAAAGGGAAAGATGTTTTGATATAAACAAATGCACTTTGGGTGTGTTTTGGTATTTTTCTGGGGATAGATGGGTGGGTGTTGGGATGTCCCTGTAGATCAGTTCCAGAATGGGGTGTCTGTATATACTGTATTAATAGGCATGTTTGACTCTCATAAAGGGATGTTAGTAGCTCTGCTGCAGGTCCTGTTTGGAAACCCCACGTACAACTCCCAGTTTTTGTAAGTGTCAGTGCGGGGGACATTTGACTCTTGTGTTTGTATCTCCTTTTTATGATTGCTGTACTGACCCATGTCTTTCGGGGGAGGGGTGAAAAGAGATTTGAAATAAAAATGTTTAGAAATTACTTCATGTTATTTGGGTTCGTGTTTGTCAATCTTTCTGCCCTCTCCTACGGCTCCTCACTGCCACCAGCCCCGCAGGCTCACACGACCCACCCCTGGTGATCATCGGGGCTTCTCCGCGATGTCAGCCAAGCCGCACACATCCGGAACTGGTCTGGTCAGAATTAGAGACGTTGGAAAGTTCCCCCAGACCAGTGGCCATTGCTCAACGCTGCTTTTGCCTTCCCCGGCAAGTGCAGGAGAATTCCAGAGCGTTTTCTGGGGCCAAGCGCCCATGGCCTTCCGGTTGGTGAGCAGTGGTGCGGGACTGTGGCTAGGGAGGATGCATGTTTCCCCTAGCGGTCTTCCCTGCTGTCTTCCCCCCCAGGCTGGCAGTCAAGGTTTCTCGAGAGTTTAACCTGCATCCCTCGCGCCTCTCCAGCCCAGTCTCTTCTGGAGCTGCACCCTTTGGAGACAAAAGGAACAATGTTTCTCTGATGGACAACCAGGCGTACTTGGAGCCACTCGAAACTCTCCTCTTCACTTTCCCTCCTAATCCCTCTCCCAAGTCCCCCACTCAGAGGGCCACTGTGCCACCTTGGCACATCGAGGGGAATTTTCCGCAATTTCTCTGCATTTTCAGAGCAGGAAGCATGTGAGATGAAGCCCAGTTTGGAGGAGTTGTGTTTTCATAGGACTGGTTAGAAGTGCCTCACGGGAGAGTCTGGGAATCCCCACTCGTGCCAGTCACGGGTCGTGTGGGGAGGAAACGGCGTATCCGTTCTGACAGCCGTTCTATGATAGCATGAATTCCCCATTAAAGTTTTCTGCCCTTTTGGAAGGAAAGGTGCTCCAAGCGATGAAATTGAACAACACTACAAGGGAAAAGGCTTAACTCAGAACCAGCAATTGAAATGCTCTAATGGCTGCCGTTGGGACACAGTTGTCCATCATAAGGAATCTTTGCTAACACCATCAGTCAAGAGTGTTAGTGTGCATTTCTTCAAAGGAGAGATGTAGGTTTTCCTCATTTCCGACCAGCATTGTTGATATTAGTAATGACTTATTAGGAAAGACAGAGCCTCCGACTTGGGCGATACAGCCCAGGAAAGGCATTCTTTTGGTAATAGTAAGCCCCAAATAAAAAATGACCCCCTGCCATCCTCTTTACCCCCAAAACTTGACCCCACCTGCATCACCCCCTGTGTTCCCTGGCCGTCCTCTCCGGCCACCACTCTCTGGCACGAAGGCTGTTCCATCTCACCTGTGAGTGGTGCCTCGTTGTGCACCTGCCTGACTAGAATTCAAGTACAACCACGCGGCAAGTGGTGACCGTGTGGGGATTCCCCTCCTCGTTCTGTTTGTTGTGTGTCCCCTGAGGAGGAGGTGCGAAGAGTGAATTTTCTGTCTTGGTTCTCTCCAGCCTCTCGTGAGCATCTCGTGCATGATGATTCTGGTGCCACATGGATTCTGGAGACCAACCCTTTTCATCTGGCACTCAGCCAAAGGCACAGGTGTTGACTCCAGCTCTGAACAGGCGTTAGCTGAGTTACTGCTGGCCTTTAGTGGAGCCCCTTCTCGAGAGATTTTCAGAATGAATTTTGATCAAGCTAATCCTACGCACTGATCCCCATTTAAGCTGCCACTTCAGACTTCATCCTGCTCTAGCCGCCATTGTCATGCCCCAATTTATACGTCCCCCTTTTCTCACCTGGGCAAGTCCAGCGACTTCCCAGCTGGTCTTTCTGCTGTCTCCCCTCTCCAGTCCTTCTAAAAAGTCCTTCCGTGGGCGCCTGGGTGACTCAGTCCGTTGAGCATCTGACTTCAGCTCAGGTCATGATCTCACGGTTCGTGGGTTTGAGCCCCGCGTCGGGCTCTGTGCTGACAGCTCGGAGCCAGGAGCCTGCTTCGGATTCTCTGTCTCCCTCTCTTTCTGCCCCTTCCCTACTCGCAATCTGTCTCTCCCTCTCTCAAAAATAAGTAAACATTTAAAAAAATTAAAAATGAAAAGTCCTTCCAAAGAAGGTGCTCAAGTTCCTTCCTTAGTTTAAAATCATCGGTGGCTCATCCTAGAGAAGAAAATCTTAACTCCTCAACTTGACATTCCAGGTTGTTTTTCCTCCCCCGGCCACACAGGCTGCGCTCCGGTCATGACACGAGACTCGAAGTCCCCAGATGTTGGCATCCCTTCCCCTGCCACTCCAGCTTCTCTCATGCCGGAGGACCCTGACCTGTCACCCTCTTCATTTGAAAACTCACCCTTCAAGGTTTTGCTCCAGGGTCGCCTCTGGAATTTTCGCCAGCCGCTTGTGGCCAAGTCCTCCGTCCTCTGTTACTCGTTCATGTGTCTGCCTGCTTGCTCCTCTGTGACCTCTGGTCTGAGAGGGATGGAGCCTGTGTCCTGCTCAGCTTTCTCCCTGCTCCTGGGGCTGGCACAGTTGGGTAGATGTGCCAAGGTGGTGGTGGTTGAGGAAAGATGAGATCAGCCCCCTGCCCAGTCAGCCAGCCTTGAACCTGGATTTTCACTGTTCACACGGGAAAACTTGTTGGTAATGAAATAGGGATTCTTTGTTAACTGTTGGGCTTCTTCGGAATTTTCTCAAGAGATTGGAGTTTTGGTGGTTGAAGTAAGAGTGGGAACTATGTGACATGACTGTAACACAGGATAGTCCAAAGGTGGGGTGTGGACCCCTTCCTCCTGGTGTCAGTGCTGGCAAAGCACCAGAGCTGTTGCTGCCCTTTGGTGGAAGATGTTCCCCATGTAGGGTCAGCAGGCTTTGTCCAGTGACCAGAAATTGCACTGAACCCCCCCCCCCCCCCCACACACACACACACTGAATTCTCTGCCAACAGAAAGCCTGCATTGAGGGGTGCCGGGGGGCTCGGTCGGTCAAGCTTATCTGACTCTTGGTTTCAGCTCAGGTCATGATATCGTGGTTCGTGGTATCGGTATCGAGCCCTGAGTTGGGCTCTGCATTGGGATTTTCTCTCTCCCTACCTCTCTGCATCTCCCAGCTCTCTCTCTTTCTCTCAAAGTAAAAATTAGGGGCGCCTGGGTGGCTCATCGGTTGAGCATCTGACTTCCACTCAGGTCATGGTCTCGTGCTTCATGAGTTTGAGCCCTGCATGGGGCTCCGTGCTAATGGCTCAGAGCCTGGAGCCTGTTTCAGATTCTGTGTCTCCCTCCCTCTCTGCCCCACCCCCATTCACACTCTGTCTCTCTCTCTCAGAAATAAAAATAAACATTAAAAAAATAATAAAAATGCTCAGCTCAGGCACCCTTCTTCATGTCCTGGGCTTCTGGTCTCATCCCATGTGGTGTCACAGCCTGGCTTTCCCTGCCCACTTCTGAGAACTTGGTTGTGTGTCTAGGCCTTTATTCTGCAGATCCAGGGGTGATAAGACAGGTGGGGAATAGAAGACGCCAGCTAGGTTTATACTGGGAGGGAAAAATCAGTGTGAGCAGGTCACAGCTGAGTCCTGGTGTGTGGGACAAGACTCCTTTCTCCAAGTGGAGGGAGATGGGGAGGGAGCCTTTGTTCTCTCAGTTCCCAGGCAGAGTGGGGAGCTGGTGGAGAGCACCCTCAGGGCAGGGGGGGCTGTAGTTTGGAAAGTCTGAAATGTGAGGGACAGTCTGGTAGCAGCCATTCTGTGTGGGACATTGGTAGAGCTAAAGGAGATTTCTAGAAGCTTCTTTCTTTCTTTCTTTCTTTCTTTCTTTCTTTCTTTCTTTCTTTCTTTCTTTCTTTCTCTTTCCTTCCTTCCTTCCTTCCTTCCTTCCTTCCTTCCTTCCTTCCTTCCTTCCTTCCTTCCTTCCTTCCTTCCTTCTTTCTTTCTTTCTTTCTTTCTTTCTTTCTTTCTTTCTTTCTTTCTTTCTGTTTATTTATTTTTGAGAGACCGAGAGAGAGTGCAAGGGCAGGGAGGGGCAGAGAGAGGAGGAGACACAGAATTCAAAGCAGGCTCCAGGCTCTGAGCTGTCAGCATGGAGCCCAATGCAGGGCTCGAACTCACAAACAATGAGATCATGACCTGAGGCGAAGTCGGACGTTTAACCGACTGAACCACCCAGGCGCCCCAAGATTTCCAGAAGTTTCACTGCACCTTGGGTGTCATCTCCTGGCACCCCTTCCCTGCAGTTGCTACCCCCCCCCACACACACACACATGCCCTGGTGTCAGTGAAGGAAACAACAATAGGAGTAGATACCCTTTTCTTCTGGATGTAGGGCTATTTCTCTGAATGGACGTCATATGCAGAAGTGAGCACAGGCCCAGCTTTCAGCGTGAACTCTTATTGCATCTGGACAGTGGGTGCTGCGTCGTGTTCATCTTCTGCTCTGTCCCCCACCCCCACAGCCCAGGGCTGTACCAGTGCACCAAGAGATGCCCACAAGAACGTGTGCTGCAAACAAGGGAGTGGGTCAAAGACAGCCAGGCCGGAAGTGAAGGTGGCAGTACGGGAAGGTCCTCTGGGCTGGAATCACCTTTGGTCCTGAACTGGGGCGGGGTGGGGGTGGGGTGGGGGGGGGAGATGGGGGGGCAACCATACCAGAACGGAAATTCACACCGGAAGCAAGGTGGGTAAGGAGAGAACCCAGAAGGCTGTTGTGGAGTGTGAAGCAGAAGCATGAAGCTGGGGTGTGGTGCTTCTCAGCCAGAGCAAGGGTTTGTGAGCCTGAATCACTCAGGCAAACTTTTTAAACTTCACACTCACCCTGAGACTGAGACACCGCCCCCCCAACGCTGGCCCGCTTAGAATCTCAAGGGGTCAGGTATGGGGGAGGTGGGGGGGGGTTAGAATGGTGGACACGATGCATCTGATAGGTCCTTGCCTACACCCGCTTGTGAACACTGTTAGGGAGGACCCTGCCCGGCATTTGTCCACCTGGTTCGAATGTGGGCTCCACCACTTGCTAGTCATGTGATCTTGGAAGTCTATTTATGCTTTCTTAGTCTGTTTCCTCTCGAAAAGAGGGAGAGGGTTTTTACTTACCTCAGGAGCGAGTAAATGAGATGTTGCATGCATTATTAGCGGCATTTTGAAGAGAAAGGCTGAGGGCTTTCTGCCTTCTGTAAAGCAGCAGGAAACGTGATAAGACTTCAGGGCTGTCACCGGAGGCTGCAGTGAGGAGTGGGTTGGAGGAAGAAGGGAGGAGGGAGGGAAGGTGGCTGGAGGGTCAGGCTGGCAGGGGGAGGGGGGAGAGGGTGGCGGGAACAGGTGTAACCGGTGAGTTGTTGGGCTTTTTCTGCCACCTAGTGGCTCCTCTGGGCTATGCCATCCCCTCCTGCCTGGCTGGGCGCAGTGGGGCGAGGCTGGGTTGAATATTCCTGAACTCAGCGTCTCCGGTTCTCTTCTGCTGCCCCCATTTAACGCCCTGTCCCCTCGGAGACCCTGGCCTGTGACACATCCTCCACATGGTCCTGGTGTGTGGGACAAGACTCCTTTCTCCTGGTGGAGGGAGAGGGGGGAAGCCTTTGTTGTCTAGGCTCCTAGGCAGAGGGGGGAGCTGGTGGAGACCAGCCCCGGGCCCCAGTCTGCCCTGCTGGCTTGATGACTGCTAATGGTATTCTGCCCTGGGGGGGGGGGGGGTGCCAGGCCTTCTGGCACTGGGGGCCCAGACCGGCCCGGGGTCTGCGTTGGGTTTTATTGAATTCTATGTGTGCTACTGTGTGCAGAGCCTGGGTCAGGATTCTCTTGAGCTTGGCCACCCCACTGTCTCCAGAGGATTTCGCCTTTGTCTCCAGGATGAGGGGAAGGGACCAGAGAGCCGCAGCCTGCGCATCCCCCGACCACCCTGCGGAGGGCCCGACGGGGAGGGGGCCTCTGAGCCAGCTCTGCCTCTGGGTCTCGTCATCTCCCTCCCCGATGAGAGGTGCCAGCCCCTCGGAGGAGGCTGCCTGGAATGATGTCCTACTTGCATCATGTCTGGCTCCCGCTTCAAAGGCAGCTGTGACTGTTTGGTGAGGGGTCTGAGCTTGGGTGAGGGGCTTCAGGAGGAGGCCAGGAGCTACACGTGGGGCTGGGAATCCGGGGTCGGGCGTCCACAGGCCCCCTGCATCCGCCCTGCTGCCCACTGCCCTCCCCACCCTCAACACCCACTTTTCCTCTCAGGGCCTCGCAGCCTCAGCTGCAACCAGGCCAGGATTGCATCATTCTTGGCTTTGTTCACAGAGCAGCAGGTGGAGGAGTGGGGCCCGCTGTCCGCGCCCCCCCCCCCCTCCTGCTCATCTCCTTCCACTCCCTCCTGGGTAATCCTCCTTCCTCCCTTCTCCGGCTCACCGCACCCCCACCCTGGGAGTTGTCTGCCTCACCCGTGGCTCTCAGATCCCTTTCTACCTTCTCCTGCTCCCCAGGGAGCCCCTGAGGCAAAGGGAAGGAGGCTGGGGCGGAACGCAGAAATCCCCACCAGGCTGGAAACTGCCCTCATCATGTCTGTTCCCCACCCAGTTGAAGGCAGGTGCCACCCTCAAAAGAAGCACCTGGTTGCAGTCAGGGTACGGTCTCTCCAAATTTGGGAACAAGGTTAGAAACCGTCACCTGATAAAGCTAATAATAATTAACATGAGATGAATTAATTCAGCTCTTTGGAGAAAGTACTTCGCTTTTATCGATGATTTATGTGCCTGTCCGTGAACCAAGAATGTTATACTCACATCCCAATCTTTCATCAACCCTGTGAGATGGTACTATTATCACTCTCGGCTTACGGAGGAGGAAGCCAGAGCTCAGACAGGTGAGATACCACACGGCCACTAAATGGCAGATGTGGGACCTAAACCTTGGTCCGTCTCCCTCCAGTGGAACTCAAAGCTTCTTGAAGAGATGGCTGGAAAATTAAATGCTGACCAGACTGGGATTGTCTTTTTACCCCCTAACTAGACGTGGGTTGTTTTGTTTTGTTTTGTTTTTTAAGTTTTATTCGTTTATTTTTGACAGAGAGCATGAGCATGGGCAGGGGTGGGGTGGGGAGGGGCAGAGAGAAAGGGAGAAAGAGAGAATCCCAAGCAGGCTTCACACGGTCAGCACGGAGCCCTACACGGGGCTCAGACCCACGAACTGCAAGATCATGACCTGAGTCAAGACCAAGTGTCGGAGGCTTGACTGACTGAGCCACCCAGGTGCCCCTAAAAGGAGATTTTTCCCAAGACACTCATCAAGAGACAAGACTACTGTCCTCTTTTAATCTTAGGAAGGAGATTCTATAAGACGTATGTCAAATGGCCTGGGCAGGGCCCTGCCCCCATCCCCCACTGCTGCCCGTCTGAGGAAATGCCGTTGCTGATGATTCTGGCCCTTGTGAGGCGTAGCAACGGGAAACGAAGAGCTTGTCCAGGATGCAGGCTGCCAGGGAAGAGGGAGGACTGGGGGCTGCCCGCTTGGATCTTGCAGTCCTTCTTAGGGACCCTGCTTGCGGAGCTTCCTGCAGTGCTCAGGTGTGTTGATAAGCCAGCTTTGGGGTTTAGCAATCGAGCCACCGTGACTTTGACTAGTAGGAGTCTATTTGTCAGGGCCAGAGCAGCATCTTTGGGGACAGACAGTTCTCAACCGCGCGAAGCCCAACCCCAGACTTTAGGTCTAGCCAAGCAGCAGCTGTTCCAGAAGCCCATCGTGGGTGGCTGCTGCCTTGCCGCCACCTCCCCCTGCTTGTTTGCACTTCCCAGTGGCTGCTTCCGCCCTGAAAGAGAATCACAGGGAAACGGACTGGGCAGACTGGAGCCTGCCTTCACGGCCCAGGGCCCAGCTCCACCACGACCTGGGGGAGGCCGGGTCAGGGTCTGGGGGACTTGCTTGCTGGCATTCTTCTCAGCTGCTTGTCTCTTTAGCCCAGGACAGACTCCGTCTGAAGAGACAAAGAGCCCCATTGACCCCATAGCCTTGTGACCCCACCCAAAACTGTCCCTCCCCTCCCCAGGCAGCCGAGAGGGCACTCACTCGCTTGGGTTGCAGACAGGGCCCTCGAGGCCACTGAAAGGACCGGTGGCCGGGGACGAGCGGCTGCCAGGACGCCTGGCTGTAGTCCCAGGAGCAAAGCCACAGATACCCCACAGGCCAGAGCACGGGGTGGGGGTGGGGGGGCACTAGGGGAGTCCGACCTCAGCCCTAAAATGGGCTGCCCATGAGCTCAGGGCCTCCCCGGCCTGCATTCCTGCCTCCCTCCCCCCAGATGTCCCCCACACCCAGCCTATAAAGCCCCCTTTGTCTGGGCCCACTGAGGATCTTAACTCTCCCCATCTCAGCTTCCCGCCCCCTGCCCCCTCACCCTCTGGTGCCTAACAAAGAGGCCAGGGTGCAGTGAGAGGTGGTGAAACCCCCTCCCTGTCAGCCTGGGCAGTGGCCCAGGGGGTTTGGGCAGCCAGCCCCTACCCACCGACACTCTCCCCCACCTCAGGGCAGGTTAATTCCCACCCCTGTCCACTCTGGACTCCACACTCCTGGGCAGCATGCCTGCCTCTCACATGCCTGCTCATGTGATATCACCCTCAGTTCAGCCCTGCCCTGTCAGGGGCAAGGCACAGGGGCAGTGGGTAGGCAGGAGCCACCCCTGATGGGGAGGGGGGAGGGGGGGTACGGGGAGTGGGGGAGGCAGTCTCTTTGCCACCTCTTTGGCTCTTTACCAGAGTGAGTGGCCCCATTGCCATAAGTCAGGTGCCTGGCTGGCATCTGGGGCTGCAGATGACCCTTGTCCAGCAGTGGGCAAAGGGTTCAGCCCCTCCTCCTGCTTGGCATATGCCTGGGGCATGGCACACGGTAGGCGACAGGAATCTCCATCTCTGCTCCCCACCCCCAGCCAAGGGCCTCAGAGCATGTTTGAGCAGAGGCTGGATCCTGGCAACAGGGAGGGGCGCCTCCCGACCATCTCCTGTGCTCACAGGGTCACAGGATCCAGACCCCTGCTCACAGGGTGGGGGCCGCTGCCGTGTCTTCCTGTGTTCCAGGCTCCGTGGGCGTCTCTGACCTGCTCGAGGAGGGGCATCGGCCTAGGAGACGAGTGGTTTGGGCCACGGGGTCAGCTCTGTCACCAAGCTGCTGTGTGACCCCCCGCAAGCCTTTCTGTGGCCCCTGTAAGATGAGGGGTGGGGCCCCTCTAACTCATAAATCTCAGAAACGAAGAGAGGGGCTTCCCTTGGAGGGATGGTCCTCTCTGGGCTAACAATGCCCCCAGGACAGGCAGAACAAGGGGTGCTGGCAGGGATGCGGCCCTGGATGTGTGAGTGGGTGTGCATTATGCGTGTGAGATTGTGAGTGTGTGGGTGTGTGACCGCGCGCGCGCGCGCGTGAGCGCGGCGCCTCCACCCGCGGGTGGGAGGGGGAGGGGGCGGGGCCTGCGGGGCGGGGCGGGGTGTAGGAGGGGGGGTGTCTGGGCGGCTGACAACCGGTGCTCCTCGCGCTGGGCGGTCGCCGGGTTGCCGCACCGACAGGGCGACAGGGCGCATGGAGGGGCCGCCGCCCCCGGCGCCCCCCGGGGCTGGCGCGGCGAGGACGGCGTAGCGGGCAGCAGCATGGAGCAGGTCGGCGGGCGCGGGACGCGGGTGCGTGTCTGGGAGGGGAGGGCGGGGGCCGTAAGCAGGGGACGAGGGTGGGCGCGCCAAGGGGGAGGGGGGGTTGGGGCGCTGGGGCTCCGAGCGGGGCCGGAGCTCTGGGGGGAGGGATGGGGCTGGTGTGACACACAGCTGGTGGTACACACACACACACGCACACGCACACACGCTGACACACAGGGAGGCGCGCACAGAGGGCGCGCACGCTGCCTCTCTCCCCACCCAGGAGAGCACCCGCCTTTAGAACCCCCCTCCCCACTCGGTGAGGTCTCAGCCCTGCCAGGATCCTAGGCCTAAGGGGGCTGCAGGCTGGGCGGAATGCAGGAGGCACAGGAGGTCGAGGTAGCTGTCCAAGGCCACAACGACCGCTGACCCCCTAGCGAGACCTCAAGATACAACCCCCTCCCTCCCCCACCTGCACCTCGAGGGGCTTCTCCCAGCCAGCCTCCCCCTCCTCTCCCAGTTACAACAGCTGCAGCAGCTGCCGTCACCATTTCATGGCAGAGAAAAGATGGGGTGGGCTGGGCAGTTTCTCTATAGGCGCCCCAAATGCACACCTGCAGCCCCAGCCAGGCCCTGGGGGCTGTCTTTTCCTTTACACAGGCTCCATTGGAAGGGGGCAGGGGTGAAGACCCGCTCAGGTTGGAGCTCCTCACCCCCTCCGGGGAGCTCAGCAAATGGACAAGCGGGGCCAGTCCCCTTAAGTGAGCGAGGGGGGGGGCCTCTATCCTGACTTGTAGTCTCCCGCTCAAAGAAGGGCACAGCCTGACGTGGGCAGGAGTGAGGGGGCTGCTCCTGAAGCTGTCTTACTCCCTTCATAATCTTCATAGTCTTGCCTTGGGGTGGGGTCTGGAGTGGTGGGGTTTTCTGTTCCTGGGCTTGCTGAGTTCAGCCACACTCCTGGGCTCATTGGGGTTGATCAGCCTAACGCAGTAGCCTGGGGACCTGGGCTCTGAGACCCCTCCCCTCCAGGCTGAGCATGGGCCCCCTGCCTCTGGCAGAGGGGTTCTTGGGTTGTCTGTGCCGGTGATGAGGAGGGGCAGGAGGAGGGATAGAGGGTGAGCAGTTGGTGGCGGGGGGGGGGGGGGGTGGTGGTGTGTGTGTGTGACGATGATCCTAAGTTCTGGGGAGGCATGAAGTGCTCTGGGCATCTTTCCTGGGCTGCGTGTGCTCTTTGGGGCGGAGTTGTGGGCTAGTCTAGTCTCCAGGCCTGTTTGGCATCTTGGTTGTTAATTTAAATGGCTGGTGGCAGCACCAGGCCTGGCAGGGGGAAGGGGACTCCATTCGTCATTATCTGCTGTTGCTGTCATTACTGACTCTACCCTCAGCTCCACTCTGAGTGCAAACAAGCGGGGGGGTGGGGGGACAGTACTAAATGCCACTGAATTGCCTACATTAAAATAGTTAATTTTATGTTATGTGAATGTCGCCTCAATTAAAAAAAAAAAAAGGAAGGGTAGGGCTAGGGACCCTCACTACTTTCTGCCTAGAAGACCCTAAATGCATTTCACCGGGAGTGCTGCTCTGCCCAGATTGTTCCCAATTGCCCCCATCCGCCTTCCCTATACGTCTTCGGGGAGGTCAGCTATTTCCCCTTCCCCAGAGGAGAGATCCTGGCTCCCCTGTGCCCTGGCACCGTGGAAGGGAGGAGAGAGCTGGAGGAGAGTAGGACATTGGGCTCCTGCCCGTCCCCATCAAAGGGACACTGGGAGGTCTTGGATATCTGTCCTCTCTCTGGGCTGCTGTGAAATCCCTGCCAGCTGTGCTGAGCGGTGGCTTTCCAGGTCCCTTCTAGGTGTCCTAGGACACCTCTGCTGAACAGCACAACAGCCAGCCTGACTGCTAGACTGTGAGACACCCGCCCCCCCCCCCCCCCCCCGCAAGACAGGGACTCTGGTGATCAGCACAACCAGGGAGGTGCCCAGGCTGATGGCAATGTCTTAAGGCAGCCCCAGCCCTGCTGGCCCCATGGGCGTCACCAGCTTTCTGGATGTGCCGGGAGCACGGTTTGTATGGGGTACTTCTGAAATCGGAGCTTCTTTCACCAGGGGAAGCTCCTATTTTAAGTTTCCCATGTGCTGAGCCCTCTTGTAAAGCAAAGAATCCTTTTATAGTGCAAGAACCGCCCCAATGTGTCTGTGTGGTATGTGTGGATTTTGGCATGTAGGTTTCTTAAAGGGGAGCATGCCTGGAATCTCTCACAGGGGCTGGAACTGCCAGGTGGGGTGGGTGCCAGGACTGAGGGGCTTGCCCCCTGCGGTCGGAGCCCTGCCCCTCTTTTCTCTCCATCCAATTCCCCTCTCCCTCCCAGGGCTGGCTCAGAGCCAGACAGAGGAGAGGGAGCAGCTGCTGGGGATTTCCAGAGCTTCCAGGGGGAGGTGGGAGCTACCCTTCCCCTCCTTCTTCACCCCTCCCCTCTCCTTCTCTTCCTTCCCTCTACGTTTCCCTCTTCTCCCTTTTCCTCCTCTCCACCCCCCTCCTTTCCTAGAAGGGCAGAATGGAGACGGGGAGGAGAGGGGCCAGGGCCCTTCTGTGTGCAGGATGCGCAGTGGTTTGGGACAGCCAGGCGGGGTCTGGGGGCCCGTGGCAGAAGCAGGACTGCAGGCCAGTTGCTGGAAGAATTTAGAAGCCCTCACACAGAACCTCAGAATTTAGCATCCTGGAGCTGGAAGGGACTACCTGGCCTAGCTCCTCCCGGAGGGATCCTGCTTCGTAGAGCAACAGCTTGGCATCAGACCTCAGCAAGTTACTTAACCTTTTCTGACCTTTGTGTCCTCATTTATATAGCGGGGCTAATAATGCCCCCCTTACAGGGTGGTCATGGGGAGTAAATGGAATAATGTTGGTAAAGAGCTTGGCACACAGTAGGCACTCGACACATTTTAACACGTCTTCGTGATGTCCTAGGTGGTGTCATCGCCCGTATAAGTCATCTGTTAGCCTTGTACACTCAGTCCAGGCCACCGGGTCCTCAATCACCCAGTGTCCCACAGTTGGGAGCCTGCAGGGCTGAGACCCCAGCCCAAGGCCTCTTCTCCCTGCATCGCGACAAACACGGGTCCCCTGAGGGGCTGCCAGGGGAGAATGGCAGGATGGGGCATCTTTTATCCGGCCCCTGCCCTGACAGCAGGGTTTTACTGGGTGTGGCTTGTTTGATAAACATCTCTTGACTTGAATGAATGGGCCCACACCTGCTTTGGAGATGAAAATTTCGGTGGGGGTAGGTTCCTTTGGGGGACAAGCAGAGGACAACCTGGGGGCCCCAGAGCCAGAGAGGCATAGGAACAGGCTCTCCCCTCTGGTCCTACCCTCTCGCCCTTCTCCACCAGGGGGTGCTCTCTCCCCTTCAGTGGAAGGGCCGCCCCTGTCGTCCAGGTTTAGGGCTGCCCGTCCTATAACCCCGATCCTCTGTTTCTCCTTGGCAGCTTACGGTGTGCTTTCAATCCATTATCAAATGTGACCCGCACATGGGAGGCAGGCCGAGAAGCTCTTGTTGTTCTCATCTTACAGAGGGTGAAACAGGTTCAGAGAATGTCCTTTTCCTCAAAGACATAGAGCTATCAGGTGGGCAGGATGGGAACTTGAACCCAGGTCTTTGGACTCTCGAGTCAGTGCTCCTTGATGACACCATACGACTCCTAGCTGGCTCCTGGGCTAGGCCTGATCCTGACTGGATGGCTCTGGTCCGAGGACTCCTCCCTGACGGTGGGGAACACAGGTTCTCCCTCTGGAGCCCCACATGAACTGCTTCTTTCTTTACTCTACTCATCACCCTCTCAGGTCTCTCTCCCACCCAAGTCTCTCCCACAGCTCACCTGTGCTGCTTTCTTTCTTTCTTTTTTTTTTAAAGTTTATTTATTTATTGAGAGAGAGAGAGAGAGAGAGAGAGAAAGAGAGAGCATGCTGGGAAGGCAGAGAGAGAGTCCCATGCAGGCTCTGCGCTGCCAGTGCCCAGCCCAAGTGCAGAGTTCGATCCCCTGAACCATGAGATCAAGACCTAAGCCCAAATCAAGAGTCGGACGCTTCAGCGACTGAGCCACCCAGGGACCCGTGTGCTGCTGTTTTTTAACAAGCCCGATTCCACTTCCTCACCCCTGACTCTTTCTCCCTGTATGAGCTGGCCTCTGCCTCCTCCAGTCCCCTGAAAGTGCCCTCTCTGCCCAACACAGTGCCACTTCCTCTGGCCCCCTGCTTCCACTCTGTTCTTCTCTGTCGTCCTCACGCCCTCTTCCTTCCTCACATGCCCCTAAAGGTGGGTGCTCCTCATGTCCTGTCACCTACCCAGTCCTCTCCCTGCACCTGCCCTTGTAGAATCTGAATCACACTCCTGGTCTACTGACGACTTCCAAAGCCATGTCCCCCGTTCGGGCCTCTGCCCGCAGTTGTCCACTGACAACACAGCCTATAGGTTCAGTGTGCGGACTCTGGAGCCCACATGCCTGGGTTCAGATCCTGGCTGGACTTAGGTAAGAGACTCAAGCTCTCTGGGCCTCCGTTTCCTTAGCCGTAAGTGAGGATTATAGTATCTCTTTCACAGCTCCTTTGTAAGGCTGACCTGGAATAATACATACAAAGGCCCATACGGGGCCTGGCATGCCCCCTCTCCCTCGAAGAACACTCTCCTTCCCCCAACTCCCAGTTGGTCACCACATCCTGGGGTCTCTGATGTTTCTTGCCCCTGCCCTGGTGCAGTGTCTCCCCCACCCTGCTCCCCACCATTCCCATCTCCTCCTTGCCCTCCTTCTTTCTGGCAACGTGGCACATCTCTGCTTCAATCCCTGCCCCCGGCCAGGCTAGAATCAAAGTGCCTCAAGGCCCAGTCCCTCCCTCGTCATATCCCCGCCCACATTTCCTTCCTCTTCCCTCCATGCTTCCTGCCCACGTATGTACCTTCCATACCCTCTGCTTGGTGCCAGCCACGCCACTAGATTCTGCTTTCTCCTGCCTCCCTGCCTTTGCCTATGAGAGTCCTTTTCCCTGGAGCGCTCCCCCCATTCCCCACTCCACCCCACTGCCCCCCTCATCCGTGAAGCCCCCAGAAGCTCAAGGCCACCTCCTTGTGGAAGCCTTCCTCTGTTTCTCTAGCCTCCCTTTGCTTCTTTTCAGACATGTCACTACAGAGTCAGGATTGGTAAAAGCCGAGGACTCCTCAAGGGAAGGAGCTAGGTCTAATCTCCATCTTCCCAGGGGCGACCTCCACTCCCTCAACCCCTCATCTACTAGGGTTCCCAGTAAGCATTTGTGAACAGAGGCAGGTGACTGGGCTGGAGGGAGGGTCTTAGAAAGAGGGGAAGTATAAGGAGGGTCCTCAGTGAGGGACACCTTCTGCCCCTGTTCAGCGGTACTTCTAGGACCCCTAGAGCAAGAGTGTGCCCGCGATAGAGTGGATTTGGGGGTGGGTGGTGGGACCAGGGAGCGAGACCCGGGGAGTCTGAGGGAAAGGACGGGAGGAAGAGGGGCTGGAGAAGTTTGATGGGGGGAGGGCCGGGACAGGATGGGGGTGCGGGTCAAGGTGCAGGAAGAGGTGGGAAGGGCAGCAGGGTGGGGGAAGAGCGCACTTTCTGGGAAGTGGGAGAGGGTGGGGGAGGTGAGCGCAGTGCATTGTGGAGGGAGGAATTCATCTGCTGGCCGGTGTGAGCTCATTTCCTCTCACTGCCTCCCGCAGGGTCTGAGGGCATCAGACTCTGGAAAAAGTGAGCCAGGGGCACCCCAGTGGTCACCTCCCTCCTCTCCTCCCCTCCCCCACAGCCTCAGTTCAGCCTGGATCCCTGATGCCACTGCTTCCCCCTCACACAGACAGCCCGTTTGTTCTGAGAGAAAAGGACCCCCGAGCCAGGGTGGCAGCAAGTCTTGAACCACAGGAACCATGGGACAGAAAGAGGTAGAAACGGGAACATTGTTGAAAACAAAGCAAGAGAATACAGGCAGCATGACGGATTACAGTTAGATAGCAGGAAGCACTTCTCAGAAGTGGGGGATAATTCCAGCTGCATGCGACCTTGATGGAGAGAGGAGGACAGGAAGAGGGGTCATTAAGTGCCCTTCCGTCATCGTAAAAGCACCCCTCTGCCTGGACTTCCAGGGGATGTGAAAGAAATGAAATAAAACGTCAGATTTAAAAACAAGTCAGCGTCTCCTTCCTCAGGCTCACAGGAGCAGGGATGGCCCAGTTAGTGGCTGAGCCCCTCAACCCCCTCCAGGACCTGAGTCCCTGATCTTGCGGGGACTTGGGGTTGGTGATGGTGGTGAAGCAAGCAGGTTTTTGGTGGTCTCTTTGCCCCAGAGGGGTTGGGTGATTCCAGTAGGTAGAGTCAGTCTTCCACTTTCGTTGCCTGTCTTGTCCAAATCAAATTCCTATCTACCTGTGGCCTCTGCTTTCTTTCCTTCATAATCTGGGAGAAGGAATACAGGAGCCCTTGAAAACTGCAAGAAGGCATGGGAAAGAGGTAAGCATGGGCTGTCGGAAATAGGAAGTAAGAAGGACGTCAGTTAGATAGCAGAAAGAACTTTCCAGCAGAAATGAAGGACTGAAGGACTATCTCTTCCTGGCTCATCAGGAGATGGCCTGATGAGGGGTCCTGCTTGGGGGCAAGGAAATGAACTGGCTCAAGACCCCAGTGGCTCTTTGGGCCCATCTTGGAATGAAGCCCCAAAGGGAGGCTGTGGAAAGCGTGTAACTGGGAGGCCTGGGGGTATCTGGGCTCTCACTGTTGTCTACTGCAGAGCAGATCTATGGGCTGGTCCAGAGGCCTGAGCCCCAGGCTGGCTGGCTGGGGGTCTGAAGGGCTGGGGCACCTGCCCACCTCTTTCTTCCAGCCTCCATTCCTCTGTCTCCCTGGGGTCCTGGGCGGAGACTCTCCCTGGGACGGGGGCCCTAGATAGAGGGGCCCTATCTAGTCCCTTCTGCCCCCACCCCCATGGGCATCACCATCTCTGCCCTGTCTCCATGAGGATGGGAAAGCTCTGTAAGCCTTCTTCCGTCTTTCCGTCTCTTCAACCCGCGTTTCTCTTCATCTTTGTCTCTTTCTCTGCCGCTCTCTACTCTGTCTCTATCTTGTCTCTGCCTCTTTCATGCTTTCTGTGTCTCTCAGTCTTTGTTTCTGAGCACCTCTGTCTGGTTGTGTTTCTCTCTGCTTCTCTCTGCCTTCCTTCCTTCTTGCCTCCCTCTCCCTGTGCTAGTTCTGGGTTCGGTGCCCTTGGCCTCTTTCCTGGGCCGGCCAGGATCACCATCTATCTGGGCCGGTTCCCGGGAGGCTAGTCCAAATTGTCTCCCTGAGACCACCTCCCTTCTCCGGGCTATACTGCCCTCTAGCTCCGCTGCCGGCGCAAACCCCTGCGTGAGCCCCCTTTACCAGTCAGCTGCCCTGGGGAGAGGCGGCGGGTGAGCCCCGTCGAGCGCAGGGGGCGGAGCGAAGGGGCTGGCCCCCGGGGGTGGGGGCGCTCCGCGCTCGGCCCCGCCCCCTCCGGCCCCGCCCCTCCCGGGTCCCTGCCCGCGCCCCCGGCAGTGCCCTGGCCGCAGAGCCGCCGCTGCCGCCCGATGAATGGAGTCGCCTTCTGCCTGGTCGGGATCCCGCCCCGCCCGGAGCCCCGGCCCCCTCAGGTGAGGGCGCTGGGCCAGGGGAGGGGGCGGATCCAGGCGCTGCGGGGGAGCTGGCCGCGGGGGGTCGGGGTCGCGGCGCCCCCGCTCGGCGGGCACAGCCGGGGGCGCACGGTGCGGCCACCGCGGGCACGGCTGCTGGGAACTTCGGCTGGTGGTGGGCCGGGGAGGGAGCCGGAGCGAGAGCTGCCCTGGGCAGGGGGCGGGAAGGAGGAAGGCAGGCCGGGGGCCGGGACGCGCACGGGGCTGCCAGGGCAGAGGGCACCGACCTGGGCAGCCGTGCCAGGCCCCCAGCGGCCGGGCAGCGGGGGCGGGAGGCCCGCGCCTTTTGTCCGGGTTTTTCAGGCGGGGCGCCTGCCGCTGTTTCCTCTGCCCGAGTTTTCGTTTTCCGTTGGCGAGGCCCCGGCACAGCTGGAGCGAGAGGGAGTGGGGGAGGGGGTTCCCGGAGCGGGATGTCCTTGGCCACTGGGGCCGGACACCCCCCCTCCCCGCGCCACACTCGCCCCCTACCGGGCCGGGCCGCACGCCGAGCTTCGGGGAGCTGGGTCTGCCGCCCCACTGGCTCCTGGGACCGGGATCCCGGGTCCCGAGGGCTCCGCTGCCCTCCCCTCTGCCCCCTCGGGCTGGCTGTGGGTGGGTCTGGGCGCGGGGTGCCAGGGGCATTACTCAGCGCTGGGCTGCTTTGCTTGGATTCTTTCATCTACCAGCTGCTGAAGCTGGGGATGGGCCAGCAAGGGCCTCCGGGCCCCTTTGGAGCCAGCCCCCTACCTCGGAGCCTGGCTGCCCTGGGGCTACTGGAGTACCCCAACACACACCACCCTCCTTCCCAAGTTGAAGGGCTGGGCACTGTCAGGCCAGCTCTTTCCCAGTTTGGAAGAGTTTCCTAGGGATCCAGGTTGTGGTCAAGGTCTGGGCTGAGGCCTCTTCCTCTTCTGACAAGGCTTACTGATGGATGTTCTTCCCTAGCTGCCTCCCCTTCCCACCATCCCACGTTGGAACTGGGGTCTGGTGCTTTGCAAACTCTTTCCGAGACTGGTGTGTTTCTCAGGAGCTGGATGTATGCTCAGTTCTCCCTCGGTCTGCATCTCTCTTCCTGGACTCTCCCTGCGCCTTTCAGCCAAAGTGTTTCCTAATTACAAACTTGAATTTCAGGATGGACAGGGGGTGGGGGTGGAGGTCATTAAGCCTGAGTCCCTTGGAGTCTCCCCCTCACCAACACGTACTTCATCTCCACGCCCCCTACCATGTCCACCCCCACCCCCCACCCCTACCCCAGGCCCAGCTGGGGGTGGATGGAGTTTGATTCCCTGTGGTTCTCCCCCTCTGCCAGGGCAACGGCCTTATTCCCCAAAGTGGCTGCTCTCCCTGAGATGTGCTCATTGGCATGCGATTTGAATCTCCATTACATAACCAGTCATTTCGCCTCCAAACACAACCTGAGCCCCTGCGGAAGGGGAGTTAGCTCTCCAGGGGAACTTGCAGGGAGAGGCTTGTGAGCCAGTCTGGCTTGGATGTCACTCTAGGAAGTTTCCTCCGGTATAGCGGGTTACATAGTGGGTTCCGTAGCTTCCTGTGATGTTGGCTTCCAGTGCAGGATTCTGGAGAGATTCATAGGGGATGCAAATATATTCAAATGAGTATATGTTCTTTGTGTGTGTGTGTGTGTGGGGGGGTGTTTTTAAGGGAGGGAGTTGCTTTATTAATACGGCTGAGAGTTAAGAGATAGGTAGCAAGGTCAGGATTTTTTATAAATTACCTCATTTTATCCTCACAACACCACTGTGACGTGGGTCCCGTTATTATCGGCATTTTACAGTTGAGGACACGGAAGCATAGACAGCTAATTGCTTGGCCAAGATCACACCATAAACAAGTGATAGAGCCAGGCAATCTGGCTGCAGGGACCACACTCTCACCCTGCCATCCTGCTTCTCGGGACCTCCCTTGCCCTGCTGTCACTCCCACCCTGAATCCGGGTCCATCGTGGACACAGCCCAAGAACAAACAAGGTTAGCCTCTCGCTGGATTGGAGCTTGGATGCTTGTTGTCAGGCTGGTACCGGGAAGGCCACCGGAGGCCTCAGGGTGGCGAAGCCCCAGGCGCCCATCCATGTCGGTGGGTCTGGAATCCGCTCATTTACTCCTCCAACACGCCCACCCGCACCCCACGTTGGCCCATAGCACTTGGACTGTGGCTCAGTTCATTGGTGTTTTCCTTCCAAAGGGACATCAGCCCTGCTCTGTTGGCTGCAGGGGTTCAAAGGTGAGATATTGGCTTGGTCAGGGATTTGGACAAAGCCCGGTTTTAATTATCCTGCTGTGTCTCCCTCCCCAGGGAGAGCTATGAATAGGGCCTGTGGGAGCTGGCTCTGCCTTTCCCCAGCACCCCCCACCCCCTTCAAACAACCCGCTTTTAGATCCAGGCCCCCCTATTTCATGTGAAATTGTGCCAGCTCTTCAGCAAGGCAGTGCCAGTCAGTGCCAGGCAGACATCTCTTCCCCACTGCCTCAGTGGGCCGGCCAGCAGGCTGGGATGGCCTAGGGACTGCACTTGGGGTGAGTTTCAAGCTCTGTGGGAGTGGAGTTATTCATCACCTGTCAGAAGTGGGGCGGGACCAGAGGGGTCATCTTGTCCAACTCCTTCATGCCACAGTGGGGAAACTGAGGCCAGAGAGTGCCCAAGGTCAGGTACCCCGTGCGTGGTGGACATGAACCCAGGTGTCCTGATTTCCAGGCCTTGATTCTCTCCACTTTGTTCTGTTCATGATGCACCCCCCCCTCAGTGCAGGGTTCTGGGATTGGGCCTTGGGAGAGAGGGGAGGAGCACGGATGAGTGGACAATGTGTCCCGTTCATCTCTGTGTCCCCAGTGGCCAGCACAGCGCCTGGCACAGAGCGGCTCTCTATAAATGTTTATGAAGTGCAGGCCAGGGAGCAGCCCTTCTCCTGGCCTCCCAGGGTGCCCCGTGCCCAGCTCTACCCCTGGCGTTGTGACAGTTGGTCTACACATCAGTCTCCCCCATTATCCTGGAGTTATTTGAGGACAAGAAAATAATAAGAAGAACCACTTCCATAGTGTTTACCACTAGGTAAATGCATTCTCACTATCCCACTTAACAGGTGAAGAAACTGGCGCAAATAAATTGTGTCTCCCTAAGGTCACGCGGCTAGTAGTAAGTGGCAGGGCTGAGGAATTGACTGTGCTCTCAACCTCATTCCAAGCAGCCCCAAAGGTGCGGTGTTTGTCTTGTTGTCCACAGGGCCAGGCACACAGCCGGTGCTCAGAGAATGTTTGTTGACTGACTGATTGACAGAATACGGAAAAACCACAGAACCCTGTAATCTCACCCTTTGGAAGCAGCTGGAGTTGGAGTCTTGGGAAGGCAGCCTAGAGGTGCATCACTGTGTTATCTGTGCTGGGAGTGCCTGATCTAAACCTAGAGAGGAAAGGAAAGCTACTCACACCCGGTCACGACTGCCTTCTAAGGCTTAACAGGGGCCACTGGGGGGCCTCAGTCTTCTGGCTTCTGTCTTGCTCTCACTCCCTCCTTCTCCACCCCCCCCCCCCCCCCCGCCCTCGAATTCTAAGGGGATGGTGCTGAGCAGCGGGCACATGGGTAAAGACTACAGGTAGGATTACTGAGTCCTATTCCTTTTTCATCTCTCTGGCCCTGAGATCTTCAGCCCAAGGCATCACCTTGGTGGAAAATTCTGCCCTTTTCAAGTTGGAGGGTGGACAGAGTGTCTGGTTTAAGGCGTGGCTCATCATAGCTGCCTCTCTACCTCTCCTCCATGGGAAGAGGTTGAATTTGCAGCCACCTCCAGTCCTAAACCTTAGCCCCAGGGTCGTCTCCTCCACCCGCCTCAAACCCACGTGCCCCTGGGCAGGTGGCTTCTTTCCGTCTGACTATCCCTCTGCTCCCCATTTGCTGGTCTGAAATAACATCAGTCATCCGCCATGCCCAGGCCACACTTCATCTGCTGGCAAAGGCTGCTGGGAAGGTCTCTAAGAAAAACGAAGACCCCAGCCTGGGGATGTCCTTTTAATACAGACAGGCAACCGTGGGAGACAAGAGGCCTGGGCCCCTCGGCATGTTGGGAGGCAGGTTGGTTGTTCGGGCCCTGCCTTCCGCCTGCTAAGGTTCAACTTGCAGCTCTTACCCTTTACTCACTGTGTGACTGGTACCTTGTGACCAAGTTATTTAGTTGTTTTTAGCCTCAATTTTCATATCGTTGAAATCACCCCTCAAAGTCATTGACAGGATTCAAGGGGATGATACAGGTAGAGTGGCTGACATGAGATAATTTCACCTACTAGGAGCAGCTATTCTGAAACAGATAATCATCAATGGATGGAAATGAGAACAACATGCTTTTGGTGCGATAAAGAGAACCCCGTCTGGTCCGAGCAAATGAGCTGCCCTTGGAGGTAATGAGGCTCCCGTCAGTGGAGGTGAACAAGCACAAGCTGGTCTAGAAGGAATTCAGGCATGGGGTGAGGAGCTGAGACAGAAACTTTAAGGGCCCTGCTTTGGGAGCAGCACCGTGTGGTAGGAAGTTAGAGGAGCGGGTGAGACCCGGTTTCTGCTGTGGGGTACTGGGGAGAAGGGGCAGAACCCCAGCGTCCTGGGAACCTGAGATGGCTGCTGTGGTTTGGGGCTGTGAGGCTCCTCTAGGAGAGGGAGTCCTGGGAGGCTGCCTGGAGGAGGCCTAGAAGGACGGCTGTGGTTCTGAAGGATGGGAGAAGGAGGGGGCCACTGCAGGCCTGGGCAGGGCTTGGTGGTTGAGGGGCAGTGAGGCACATGGGCCACCAGTCCTGAAGTCGGCTCCAAGGCTGCCTTCACATCCTGGCAGCCCGCGGGGGTATGGTGGCAGTGGAGGGGGATCTGCCAGCTCCCCGTCCCCCCATGCCCCAGCCCTCTCCTGAAGGAGGGGCCAGGGTTACTCCCAGTGGCAAAGAGCTGGGGCCTGTAAAGAGCGGAACTGGGGGAAAGAAAGACTTCTTATGCCCAGTGCATTTGGGGGCGTCTGGGGGTCGGGGGAACAGTGGGGCCTTTGTCCCCAGCCTCCGGGAATCTGGCCGAGGAGGAGCCGTCCCTGGGTCTGGCTGGGCCCTCAGCAGGCAGGTCCTCTTTGAAGTGACCCTTTCAAAGTTCAGCCTGAATCCCTGGGAGGAGAGACAGCTCAGGGAGGGGCTTAGGAATGACTGGGACCCGCAAGCCAAGGATGGAAACAGACCCAGTGCCAGCCTCTTTTCGAGGGCAGGCTGGCAGGAGGGGCGTGGGCTGGAGGAATTTGGCCAAGCTAGGGGGACATGTGGAAGCCATTTAGGAGGACAACCACTCCAAGAGGCTTGGCCCCAAGTGTGGGTCAATATAGAGAAGGGTAGAGTTCACTTTGGCCCTGTGCCCGGTTTCTATCAGTCCCCGCATTGATTTCTGTCTGATTCTGGGCTCCTAAATCCACAGCTGCATCTTCCTTTTTAATTTCCTCAAAGAGCACGAGAACACTCCTTGGAGGGAATCTGGTGCCAACACAGGACTTAGAGCCCCCAGTAGGAGGGACGGTGGCAGTCTGGCCTATTGGAGCTTTTCCTGCTCTTGAGAACCCCCCAAAAGGCTGGAGACTCCCACCTCTCATCACACTCTCCTTCATTCTGGATGTGGAGGAAACTCTGGATTGTTCTCCAAGAGAAAGGGAGGGAGGGAGAGAGAGGCCAAATGAAGGGGAGACATCTTTGAAAATTTCAACTGGAAGGTTTTTATAGGCAGCACCCCCCCCTCCCCCACCACCTCCCAACTCCCTGCTTGACTCATGGGGGAGCCAAGGCCTAGAGAAAGGCCAAGGTCAGAGGGATAAAGGCAGAGGGAAGGGACAGGCAGAAATGGGAGGAAGATGAAGGACAGAAGCCAGGTGGGGAGATGGTGCAGGTGGCTGCATAGTTATACGTAATCCCCGGGTAGTGGAGAAGTTTCCAGAGTCTCTTCAGCTCTGACCTGCCGTGATTCTATGAAAGGAGGGAGAGGAAGGAGCGGCTGGCCGTTGGTGGGTTTTTTTTGGACTGAGCAGTGGACAGTGGCACCTTGGTGAGCCCAGGTGAGCTCGGGTGAGACCTGTACCCCACCCTGAGGCTGTTTTCTAGTTCATGTCCCCACACCCCGATCTGTCCTTGGCATCCTGGCACTCTCTATACTTGAAATGATTCTTCTAAATCTTCCTTTCTTCTTCTGAGGGTGTGGCCCCTGGTTCCTCCCCAAGAGAGGGGGAGGAGGGAACTGAGCACCCCCGGGCCCTGATGGGGGGCTGTGGGTGGTTCTGGTACTCTCCTGTATCTCACACTGGCATCTGCAGAGCTGAGCCTTCATTAACTCTAATGAATCCTTGGCACTGGGCCCTTCCACTGCCCTGTAGCTCCTGGTGGGGGTGAGGGGGCAGCTGAGATTGAACCCAGAGCCCAGGAGGTGGTGAGATGTCTGCTAGAGGGGAGTAGGAGGCAGCAACCAGACTGAGACTGCTGCTGGGACAGAAAAACAGCCCTCTTTCCTTCCTTCCTGGGAGCTTTTCCTCCTCTGGTGGCTCCCACGCGCTTAGGTCCCCACTGTGCTGGCTAAAGTGTTATCTGAGAGACTGGGTGCAGCCTGGGGCGCTGAGGACATTCCCAGGCCTGGCATACACATAGAGTGTCCCTAACTTCGTGGGGGTTAGAAGGAGCAGACTCCAGGAACTGGAAAATCAGGCAGTGGCCAGATCTCAATGCAAACCGACCTTTGTTCATTTAGTGACCATTTCCTACGCACTGTCTGTGCTCTCAGCTCTCTCTGTGGGTCTTGGGATCTGGATGAGTAAGACACAGCCCTGCCCTCAAGGGGTTCACTGTCTGCCTTTCCTACCACCCAAAAGCTCCAGTACAATTTCCTTAACCATGGGTTCTGAGATTTATCTCTATACTGTCTGCCAGTCTAGAACATTCTTTGCTGCCCCCTGCCAAAGATATTAACATAAAAATGGCCTGGCCTAACTGGGGAGTCAGACAGACAGAAGCAGACACAAGGGGACATCATCAGAGTGTGAATGGGGTCACAAAGGTGGAAAGACTGTCGGTGGGTAGAATTGCCATACGAGGTTAGTAAAAAACCAGTTGGTGATAAGATTAATCTCCTTTCTCTCATGTCCTGTTTCCAAACCTATCGTTGAGGATTTTTTTTTCTTTTTTTTACTTAGAGAGAGAGAGAGAGAGAGAGAGAGAGAGAGGCAGAGAGGGAGGTAGAGAGAGAATCCCACGCAGGCTCTGCACTGTCAGTGTGGAGCTGGATATGGGGCTCAATCTCATGAACCACGAGATCATGACCAAAATCAAGAGCTGGATGCTTAACCAACTGAGCCACCCAGGCACCCCAAGTTGAGGATGCCCCAAGTTCTTTTATGAAACGGCCATCATGCAGTGGTTGTATATTTACTGATACAAGAATTGAGACCCTAAGAGGGCAGACAACTTTGTCAAAGGTCAGCTAGCATCTGAATTTAAATCTGGGTCTTTCTGAATCCTAAGCCTGTCCTGTGGTCACTGCTGCTCTCCTCAACAAGAAAAAAGCCTGGAGGATAGCCACCGCACTCTGGGAAGGTGGACCCTTCCCCCTGTCCCCAGCTAAGCCTTGAAATCTAAGTAGGGGTTGATATAGTGAAGGAGAGGGGAGGGCAGACATCACCTGGCGGTGGATGCAGACAGGACAATTGTGTTCTGCTTCTCCATGACTCTGCTGTGTACCAGGGTTCTCCCTGTGCCTGCTTGGAATCAGCGTTTGCTCTTGAGCGGTGTAGGGGTGCCCAGGGCTCCATCAATAGATATGGGCAAAGCCCCTGCCTCCTCAAAAAAGGCTCCAGCTCTGAGGGGGAAAAGGCTTCACTGAGGAAGCTTGCCAGGGCTTGAAAGATGTCTGCAAGAAACAAGAGGGACTCATGGAGTGGGGAGAGAGTGCCATTCCAGATAGGGGTTTGGCATGAGCAAAGGTGTGAAATAGCCTGGCTTCTTATGGCATCAGTGAGTGCAAGACCGAGAGTAGAGATGAGACTGTCAAGGCCAATGAAGGCCCGATCCTACCCCTCTCCTCCACCATCATGGCAGACCCCTCATGCCACACTAAGGAGCTTACTTGCTTCCATAGATACTTTGGAACCATGGAGGGTGTTAGGCGATGGGATGCTGCAGACCAAGCGAGAGATGAGGGCTGAAACGGGAGGTGGAGGTGGAGAGGACAAGGCAGGAATGGGATGTATCACCCTTTCCCCCCTTACCAGAAATTTCCCATACCATGTCTTCCCCTTCCTTGCCTCCTCTGTTCTTTAAACTCCTATTCATCCTTCAATGTCCAGTTCAAATATTCTTCCCTGTTAAGTGCCACCCCCCACCCCCCGTTTCCTCAAATATATGGGGATTTCCTCCTCTGGGTAGTAGAGACCTTAAACCCCATGAGGGTAGGGACTTAGTCCTGTTTGTTGCTTTATCTCCAACTTCTAGACCAGGACCTGTTGACCGATGAGGGAACATTCCCGAAGCACCTGGCACGCATTGTGGGAACCACATATTTGTGGCAACTAGCATTTATTATTTCCATGCCAGGAAATACTACTGTGCACAAGATTATTTCTGCTTTATGACTGTAGAAACCTCAGAGAGGTCAGTAACTAGTCCAAGGACACACAGCTAGGAAGTGGGCAGTTTGGGATTCAAACCCGGATCCCTTTGAATCCTGTTTAGGAATGTTTAAACACTAAGCTCTATAGCCTCTTTATCTGTTGCATGCCTGTCTCTTCATAAAATCAGGGCTGTTTCATTAATTAAAAAAAAAAAATCCTTTGTGGACTACTGAGCTCAGATTTGTTCAGCAACTGGTATGTATCAAACACTTAACACTGAACCCTCTCAAGGACCCCATTTACAACCCCATTTACAAGTCTCCAAGACAGGCTTGGGGAGGGAAGAGACTTGACTGGGGACACACAGCTGGGACTTGATCCTAGGTCTCTTTGCCTCCTCACTCTCAGTGACACATAGTCAGTAGTCCTAGGATGGGACTAGGGGCTGGGCTCTGAGGTTGACTGACTTGTTTGGGGACACACAAGGGGCAGCACTAGGCCAGGGACTGAGTCCCCAGCCCCTAGCCCAGTGTGCTCCTTCACCGATGAAGAAAGGGGGGGGGGGTGGTAATCCAAAGGCAGGCCTGGGGGCTGTTGTAATTTCCCAAGCGCCAGCCCTCTGTCAGACAGGTGAGTTCCAAGGTGGGGGAGGGGGTGACGTGGTGCTGGGGTGGGCAGGGGCGGTGTCTTTTCTTTATTTTTATATTTTTGAGAGAGAGCGCGCGAAAGCGAGAGAGCAGGCGGGCTATCTAGGGAGAGGGGCAGAGGAAGAAAGTGAATCTTAATCAGGCTCCATGCTCAGGGCGGAGCCCCAGATGGGCTCCATGCCATGATCCTGGGATCCTGACCTGAATGGAAATCAAAAGTCTGACCCTCAGCGGACTGAGCCCCCCAGGCGCCCCCCAGGGACGGTGTCTTAAAGGCGGCAGAGCCTTACAGGGCCTTGATGGAAGAGGGTGAGAGGATTCCATCGGCTGCACAGCATCAGTGGGGGTATCAGCCACGGGGTGACCTGAAGGACCTCCAGCCGCCGGGAAGGACGCAGGGGTGAGCTGGGGCCCGGGGTGGTGCTGGCTGTGGGCACCGCCTCTGGTGGAGCGCCCCTTCCCCGCTCGTTCCCAGGCCGGCCCCCACCCGCCAATCAGACACGCGCGCTGCTCCCCATTCGCATTTCATTTGCATGGCCACACCCCTCCGCTCCTGCCACTCAGCCTCCGCTCCCCTGTGCTCCTGGCAGGACCCCGCCGCCGCGTTTCTGACCCCCAGCACAGGGCTGGCGTGGGCGGGCCGGGGCTGGGGGCTGCAGGGCTGGAAGGGCCGCCCTGGGCTGCCAGCCTGGCCGCACTATTCATAGCTCGGGCTGGCGTAGTTCGCATACTTGGCGTTTCTCACGTCTGGCTGGTCTGAGGCTGCCGCCCCTCCGCGCTCCTCCCACCCTGCTCGCCTCTCCCCTTACCCTTTCCTCGCCCTGCCTCCTCCGCGACCTCCTACCTCTCTGCCAGTCTTCCAGAAATCTAGAGGTGGCCCAGCCCACAGGAAGAAACTGAGGCCCGGAGAGGGGGCGTGTCTTTCGCCCTGGCCTGCGGGGAGAAACTGGTAGTAATGAGGCGTGTAATGAGGTGGCTAAGAGCCTGGGCTCTGCCCGCAGACAGACCTGAGCTTGAGTCAGAGCAGCCACTAGCTGCGGGACCCTGGCAAGTTCTTTAGCTTGCAGTCGGGAGGTTTTTTGGAAGAGACCTGGAGGCTGAGGGTTCATCAGTTAAGAGAATGTGGGGGAGGGGGAAGAGAGATCTGGGAATGAGGTCGGCCAGCCCTGCCTGGGTGGACAAAGGCCTGGCCAGCTGGGGTGGGGGGGACAGAGGACACTGAAAAGGGCATTGGAGCAGCTTCCCTTTTGTTCCCCATCCCTTACTCCCTTCTTCCAGCACCCCCACTTTCTGGATCCAGTTTCCACTGATAAAGGGGCAGGGGTACAAAAACATGGCCAACATCTGAAGCAGCCCCTGCCGCAGGCAGACTCCTCCCGGAGACAGGGTTCTGGCCACCGTGGGCTGTCCCTGAAGAGAGGCTCTTTGATTCCTTCGCATTCAGAAACAGTGTGCCCAGCACACTCATAAATATGTAGACACTCACTCAAGAGTGATGCGAGTCAAGACGGTGCACAGGGAGCTGACCAGTCTGGCGCCCAGAGGAGGAATCCCTGGGGAAGTGACTTTTTGCTGAGAACTACTGGATAGGTAGGAATTAAGTAGGGTGTGGGTTGGCGAGGCGCAGAGGGAGCTGGGGAAAAGAGAACAGCATTCCAGAAACAGCGTGTGCAAAGGACCTCAGGCTGGAAGAGTGCCTAGTCCCTAAAGGAACTGGAAGGAGACCAAGGTAGCAGAACACAGAGGAAAGGGGGGCAGTGGGTGTGGAACCTGGAGGCACGTCCCACAGGGCCTGGTGGTCATAATATGAAAACAGTTAGTCTGGACTCTCAGGGATCAGAGGAGTGATAGCAGCTTGGAACAGAGTGAAGAACATGGTGAAATGGTGAAGGGGGTATAGACTCGGGAGACATTTCGGAAGCAGGGTCCTCTCTGATGGGTGGGATATAGGGCCATAGGCCATCAAGCCTCCCGTTTGTTGGTTCCCAGAATGCTTTCCCAGCAACTTTGTCAGGCTGTGATCCTTACCTTCATTTTGTAGCTGAGGAAATAAGAAAACCGAGTACACTTGAGGTCACACAGCGAGAAAAGAGCAGGGGCGAGTGGGATCCTTTCTCCACATCAGCCTTCCTGCTATGACAGTGATCTCCCTCTCTCTCTCTCTCTCTCTCTCTCTCTCTCTCTCACTAGCCTCCTGTCTTCCACTCCTCAGTGCCCTGCACCAAGCATTCCCTACCTAGGACCAGTCAGGGTGGGGGACCCAAGGGGGGGCCAAGGTGATGAGTGTGTGTGTGTGTGTGTGTGTGTGTGTGTGTGTGTGTGAGACACTTGTCCCAAGAGGCTGTTCTGCTGTTCAATGAGGTAATGCGTGTGCAGCATGCCCAGCATATAGTAAGGGTTCAATCTTAATTACTGCTGTGACAGTCACTATGTCCCAAATTCAGGGCCAGGCAATTGGTGAGGGGTAGGATCTGAGGCCAAAAGCGATGCCATCTGTCTTCTGACCGCAGGGCCCAGCCCAGAAACCATCCCGGCTCTCGTGGGCAGGAAGCAAGGGAGGTTGTTTGTCCTTGCAGAGCCACCGTCCCCCTCCACCCTTCCAGCTGCCTCTGGGGCATCATGGGCTGGATTAGGGAGAGGTTCAGCTCACAGGCTGGGTGAAGGGATGACCCAGGCGGGTTGGGCAGGGCCTGGGATGAGGGGGTGGGTGGTTTCAGGGGTGGGGCTGAGAGCCTCTCCCTGCAGGGAGCCCCATGTACCCTGGGGGAGACTTTCGGAATCTGCTGAGACCTGTTCTGGGAGGGGATGTGGTCTCAGCTTGAGTAGAACTGAGCGCTCCCCTGAAAGAAACCAGTGGGTGCACCTGTTGCTTCTGCCCAGGTGGTCGGACAGCAGGAAGAATTTCCCGAGAGGGATGTGTGGGGCCGTAGGGTGAGCTGCTCCCAGAGTTCTCCTCCAGTCTCCCCCGAAATGAGCTGTCCAGTGTGGATGGAGTAGGAGAATGAATATAAGTTTGGAGCAGAATCATTGAAAGTATTCTCCTTCCTCCAGGAATGACTGCCCTGAATATGATCTAGTCTGAAAAGGGGTCCTGGCTTCTTTCCGGTACTCCTTGACGAAGGGAGACCCTTCCTAAGTCTCACAGTCTCTCTGTCCTTCTGCAGGGAACCCTGCTGTCTGTAGGAGATGGGGCAGGGTTGGGGGCTGAGGGGCCTGGAGAATGCAGTGGGGAGAAGAGGGCTGGAGGAAATAAGGGCACCCTGCCCACTCTGGGCTGTGAGGAAGAGAAGTGTGCCAGACGTGGACCAGCAGGGGGCTCTGCTGCACAGGGGACCTGCCAGCATCGCTCACCAGAATGTGCGCCCTCCAAGGTGTAGGCATGTTTTTCTTGGAGTGTGTGCCTGAGAAAGCATTTGAGAACAGGGACTTGCCTCTGCGTGCACACCCTTGTGTGTGTATGTGTTACAGGTGGTGTGGAAGCATGTGTAGTCTTGGAACAGACGTGTGTGCTGAGGGAGGTGAGGCCGCAGGAACCCCACGGTTAGCCCAGCTTTTGCTAGGGAAGCTCTTCCAAGGTTCTGGTGCCCTGGGAGGTGACATCCCAAGAGTTTGTTCATCCTTTGGTCCAGATGGTAGGTCTCATCAATGCCAAAGACTCACCGCGTGCAAGGTTCAGACCCCCCCGGCAGCCTGAGAGCTCCTCCTATTCGGGGACTACTAGGGCCCCAAAGATGACAATAGGGTCTCTGAAAAGGCATAATGGAGGGGGGGGGTGGGTGGGTAAAGCCCTCCGGACAGGAGGTGCCCAGCTTTTCTGGGCAACCTCTGTGGGCAGGACCTGCTCCTCTGCCCGCCCTGGGAGACCGGTTCATTTGTTCCATATTCTTTCAAGAGCGTGCTTTAAAATTTGAATTTGAATGTGACTTGGTCATTTTTTTTTATTATTGTAGTAAAAGACACCTACTGTAAAATTTACCATCGTAAGTGTTCGGTTCAGTGGCATTCAGTACATTCCCACTGTGCAACTGTCCCCACCGTCCATCTCTAGCACGTTTTCGTCTTCTCAGACTGAAACTCCATACCCATTAAACAGTAACTTACTTTCCCCTTTCCCCTTGGCAGTCACCATTCTATTTTCCGTCTCTATGAATCTAGATATCTCATACAAGCAGCATCATTCCAACGTTTGCTCTTTTGCTCCCGGCTTATTTCACTAAGCATACCGTCTTCAAGGTTTTTCCGTGTTATGTGGGTTAGAATTTCCTTCCTTTTTAAGACCAAATAAATTCTATTGTATGGAGATACCACATTTTGTTTATCCATTCATGCGTCAATTGACATTTGGGTCGTTTCCACCTTTTGGCCATTGCGAATAACACTGCCGTGAATATGGGTGTGCCCGTATTGCTGTGAGTCCCTGTTTTCACTTTTTTGTTTTTTTTTTCAACGTTTTTTATTTATTTTTGGGACAGAGAGAGACAGAGCATGAACGGGGGAGGGGCAGAGAGAGAGAGGGAGACACAGAATCAGAAACAGGCTCCAGGCTCCGAGCCATCAGCCCAGAGCCTGACGCGGGGCTCGAACTCACGGACCGCGAGATCGTGACCTGGCTGAAGTCGGACGCTTAACCGACTGCGCCACCCAGGCGCCCCTTCACTTTTTTGTTTTTAAAGGTTATTTATTTTGAGAGAGAGAGAGAGAGAGAGAGAGAGAGCACGAGCAGGGGAGGGGCAGAGGAGGGAGAGAGAGAATCCCAAGCAGGCTCCACGCTGTCAGCGCAGAGCCCAAAGAGGGGCTCAGTCTCACAAGCTGTGACATCATGACCTGAGCTGAAATTAAGAGTCAGACGCTTAACTGAGCTACCCAGACGCCCCCCCCCCCCCGACTCCCCCTCCCCACTTTCACTTCTTCGGGAGACCTAGCCAGAGTGGAATTGCTGGATCCTGTGTTAATTCTGTTTAATTTTATGAGGAACTGCCAGGCTGTTTTCCACAGGAATGGCACCATTCTGCGTTCTACCAGCAAAATATACAGGTGGAGCACCGGGTGGCTCAGTCGTCTCACTTCAGCTCAGGTCACGATCTCACCGTATGTGAGTTCGAGCCCCACACCGAGCTTGCTGCGGTCAGCACAGAGCCTCTGTCAATCCTCCTCGAGCTTTCGATCCTCTGTCCCCCTCTCAGCCCCTCCCCAACTTGCATTCTCCCTCTCTTAAAAATAAACATTAAAAAAAAACCCGCATACAGGTTCCAGTTTATCCATATCCTTGCCATTAACCAATTGTTTGTTTGTTTGTTTGTTTGTTTGTTTGTTTGTTTGTTTTGGGATTTTTTTAGAGACGGGGGTGGTGGCGGGGGAGAGAGAGGTAGAAAGAGAATGCCTGCTGACAGCACAGAGCTTGATGCGAGGCTCAACGTGGGGCTTGAACTCACGAACTGTGAGATCATGACCTGAGCCAAAATCAAGAGCCGGATGCTTAACCGAGTAAACCACCCAGGTGACCCAACAAATAATTTTTGAGCGCCTACTGCGTTCAGAGCACTCTCATAGTATAAATCCATTTCTGAAAAGTTGTCCTCAGGAAGCTGTCAGTCTAATGAGGAAGACTTAGGCCATGGCCTTGAGCAGTCTCTAATTCGAGGGGAAAGACACAAACCGTGACTTCTGGGAGACCCTGGACTGATATGGGACAAAAACAAACACACAAAAAAACCCCACAGAATATACCAACAACAAAAACCCTGTCTGCTCTCGGGGAGCTCCCAGTCTGATGGAGGAATCATGGCCTCTGCCCTCTAGGGAGTCCCAGATGGGCCCGGAGACCAGAATGGATACATGGAGACCATGCATTGAGACAGCCCAGGGCTGCTGAGTGGAGTAAATCAGGGGGTGGAGTGACCTGTGGTGGCCCTGTCCCACACCGGCCTGCGGTTGCCTGGGCAATGGCCCTGCTGTTTACTTTGTGGCTGGCTCCAGATTTACCCTTTTCTGCAAGTACTCATTTCCCACCATAAGGAAAGATCCTCTTTCGTCTCCCCTCTCTCTGGTGTCCCTGAGGAGGGGACCGGCTCTCCTGCTGGGCGGAGGCCCTGCCAGCCTGGCACCTTGGCCACGTTCCTTGCCTACTGGGGTCTCACGCTGCCTGCTCCCTCCCCACTCCCAAAGTGCTGAAGTTCTGCTCCGGAAGTGGGGGCTTTTGATGACGCCCGCGTGAATGGGACCACCGGAGTCACCGGAGTGCAGACCTCCATGAAAGTCTGTACGTGTCACTGTGTCCTTGTATACACGTGGCTGAGTTGTCTGCCTGTCTGAATGTGAGTGTGGCTGGGTGTGAGAGTGTGTGAATATCCAGAAGGCAATCAAAACAGCTTGCATCGCCCTCCAGGGCATTATGCTAAGTGAAATAAGTCAAACAGAGAAAGACAAATACCTTATGGTCTCCCCTATATGTGGAATCTAAAAACAAGGACAACAGCACAAACCAAGCTCAAAGATACAGACCACAGATTGGGCGTCAAAACAGGGCGTCAAAAGGTACAAACTTCCAGTTATAAAATAAATAAGTCATGGGGATGACATGTAGGGCATGGCGACTATAGTTACTAATACAGAATTGCATTTTTGAAGGTTGCTAAGAGAGTAGATCTTAAAAGTTCTCGTCACAAGATGGGGTGCCTGGGTGGCTCAGTCGGTTAAGCGTCCGACTTCGGCTCACATCACGATCTCACCGTTCGTGAGTTTGAGCCCCGCGGCGGGGCTCTGTGCTGACAGCTCAGAGCCGGGAACCTGCTTCAGATTCTGTGTCTCCCCCTCTCTCTGCCCCCTCCCCCGCTCACGCTCTGTCTCTGTCTCTCTCTCTCTCTCAAAACTAAATAAACATTAAAAAATAGAAAGAAATGACCAACAAACTATGAGGCGGAAATTAGTGTCATTCCTATTTTATTGGTGAGGAGCAGAAGCTCAGAGAGGTTCCATAACTTGCCCAAGGTCTCACAGCCAGAAAGTGGTAGAGATAGGACTTGGACCCAGAAGTGGAGGACTCCGGAGGACTGACTGCAGAGCCCATACGCTAACCACAGAGCCATCGGGATCGCGTGGATCCCTCCTTGAGATGGCAGTGGGACGGCTGGTAGGGGCAAGTGTTTCCTCCTCTCCTTTTCTCTCCCCTCCCCTCCAACCTTCCGTGGCTCTGACCCAGTTTGAGCGGGGCGGGGTGGCGGGGGAGAGGAGGTGTCACAAACACCCCAACTCGGGGCAAGATTGGCTCCGGATGGGGAGAGTATGGGGTCCGGAGAGGCCCTTTGGACCGCCCTCTGCCCCACAGGCCAGACTGAGTGGGGTCCCCACGCTCCCGGTGACGCAGGGTTATGGCACACGGAGTTTGTTGAAGAGACGCGGGCTTGCTTGGCCGGCTCCTCTGCTTGGCCTGTTAGGGCATGCCAGGACGACACACAAGTGGTGCTGGGAACCAGGCATCTGAATGGGGCAAAGGGGTGGAGGAGGACTGGGAGGGGGGGGTGGTGGGGGAGGCCGCCTGGAGCGGGGAGACTGGGGCAGGGGTCAGAGGCCCAGGCGTGGGCTGGGCGGGCATGCCTTGGGTATCACATTGCCTGCATGCCTCGGATGGCCGGGGACTGGCGGCAGATTTGCTCTGTCTGTGTGTGGGGTTGTGGGGGTGGTTATGGGTACGTGCCTGGTGGTATGCGATGAAGATATGGGACCAGTCGGAGAGTCATCAATGTGGGATGATTCGCTTGGGGTAGGGGCATTATTTGTCATGTAGTTTGGGGACCTACATTCTGGGGGGAGGCGCTAAGCAAGCCAGGGGAAGGGAAAGCAGGCAAATTGACCCTGAGCCCCTCCCTCTCACTTCCGGAACCACAGGCCTCTCTTCTTATATGTCTCGAGACCCTTGGGCCCAGGATGCTCTCTTCCTTCTCCCCCTGGGCCCAGGATGCTCTCTTCCTTCTCCCCCGTGGCTGGTTGTCAGGCCAGTCCTGCAGCCTTCCGCTTCTACAGCCCGGGGCCGCCCTCTTGTTGGAGGCCTAACCTGGAAGGCCCCTGACCCCACCCTCAAATTGTCCCCTCATGGAAAGAAGAGGCCTGGAGCCCCTGCCACGGAGGCTCCCTGGGTGTGTGTGGGTTTCCCTTGGTGGGAATGAAGGCAGCTGGCTCGGGCCTGAACCTGGAACTTGGGGACCCCTAAAGGTTTCGGAGCTGGGATACTAGTAGACATATAAGCATCCTGAGGGCGAGATGGGTACTTGACTTATTCTCCAAGGTGTCTCAGCCCCTGGCACAGGACCTGGCCCACAGCAGCCCCTCAAGATGTGGTATTTGAACAGATAAACAAGGTGATACAGGAGATCTGAGTGAGTCCAGGATCAGGTTTCAGCTTAGTAAAAGTGAGATCTTGAAGCGGTCACTTTCCCTCTTTAAGCCTCAGTTTCCGCATCTGAAAATGGGTGTAAAAACAATCCCTGCATATCCAGTCCTTAGGGTCAGAGCCACATGAGATCCAGTGAAAGTGCTTTCAAACAGTCAAAGGATGATTATCTCATTTGGAGGGAGGAAGACTGGATGCCCTCCCCTTGGAGGTGTAGCCCCCAAGCCCTGCCCCAGGGACCCTCAGGGAGATCAAGTTGAATGGATTTTGCAAGCTGGTCAAACCAGAGGATGACGGGAGGGACTGCTCAGCGGGGTAATTCCTGATTTGGGGGGAGGAAGCTGGCAAGGGTGTAGGGGAGGAGGACTCACACTAGGCAGGAAGGCTTGGAATAGAATCTCAGCTACGCCTGGTATTTCCCAGCCCTTGGCCCCATCCCCCACCACCCTCTGGGATCCACCCCACATTCCTTTCCCAGAGGAAATGGGGGAGGGGGCTGAGAGACTCCCCAGGCCTGTAGGATCATTTATTCAAACTGTGTACACCCTTCAAGGCCCTACTGTGTGTACCCACCCCTGCTGACATCCCTGTGAGCCAGAGCTGAGCAGAGGAGGTGGGGTGGGGAAGGTGCAGGTTTGTGTTGGAAGAGACTGGAACCTCCTTGCTGCCCGGCCAGGTTAGAGGGCAGGAAATGGACATCACATGTGGTTTAACATTTCCCAGGTCCCTGAAGCCCTGAACACAGAAACCCCCTGCCGCTTCTCCGCCTCGCCCCTCCCTGTAGCCCTCAGAAACCTCAGCAGTTTCCAGGGAAGTGAATTCTTGATCCAGACCCACAGCAGCACCTGTTGGCCATGAAAGGCTCCATGGAGCACGACGGGGGAGAGTCACTCCATTTCCTCAGAACCAGAGACTGGGCTTGAAGCAAGAGGAAAAGAAGTTAGACAGCTGGAAGGACTTACTGGCTACTTACCGGGAGAGTGGGCCTGATTCTGAGCGAGGACATCCCTATGGTGGTTGCCCTCTGCTCGGGGCCACAGACTCTGACGTAGCTGAGGACGGCCTGGCGGTGCTCCCGGCTGGTCTCCGAGGGCCTGGCCTTGGTGGAGGCTGGCGGCGTGACAGGGAGACCCAGGGCAGGCAAGGGCAGGAGTGGGCCTGACCCAGAATCCTTGGTTTTCTAGTGACAGAGGGGTGGGGGCGGGTGCCAATGGAGGTGCCAGGTCTCCACTCCTCCTGACTACAGTTCTTTCCCATTCTGCCCCTAAGCCCTCCTGACTCAGCGCTGGAGGCAGCCTTGCTCTTCCCGTCAGGCTTCCGCCAGGGTGGGGGTGGGGGTCCAGCTCCTGCACAGGGGGCCCAGCAAGCGGCAAACAGGAAACAGGAGAACAAAACCGCTCCCTGGCCCCCACTCACCCTGGCCCTGCCTCACCCTCACCCTTCCTCCTCCCTTCCTTCTCCCTCCCTCGCTCCTGCGCCCTGTAGTCCTCTAGTCCCCCTCCCTCTGCCCTGGCCCTTCTCCTCCCCTACCTCTCCGTCTTCCCGCCTGCTGCTTCCCACTCTGTCCACCACTTGATCCAAACTCGATCCAACCTTGATCCAACCTCAGCAAGGGCTGTCCTTGCCGAGGACACAGGTGATGGGATGCGGGTGAGCAGGGGGAGCTACCCCTTCTGTAGGGTTCTCCCTTCTGATGACTGCCCTACAAGGGCCCAGCCGTATGGCTCTTCCTCCCCAAACTCCTAGATTTGGGGGCGGGGGGGCTGGAGCTGCTCCCCAACCCCAGCCTCCCTTCTCTGGCTGCAGGCTAGAATTTGGGTAGAAGATCCACAGTTGGAGTGAGGGGCTCTGGGCTTGGAGTCCCATGCTGCCATAGCAAGCTAGTGCTCTTGGGCCTCCATTTCCTTCCCTGAAAATTGGGTCATGGCAAGTGGCCCTGGGCCACAGCGAGTGGCTGTGGCTAGAAGCCACCGTGAACAAATGAGATAGAAAAGGTGGTGGTGATCGCACGCCCACTGGCCAAGGCCTCTACTGGCCCCACCCGGGAAGGGGCCTGGGAAGGGAGCCAGGAAGGGGAGGCAGGCAGGGTCTGCCATCAACATGGGCTTCCTGTCTGACTCACATGCTGGGGGTGGGGTGGGGGCCAGCTTGGAGCCCATTGTCAGCTTGGTGGTGGCCCCTCTGGGTGAGACTAATGGGCAGGGTGGCCCCCGGGGAAGAGGATTGGTCACAATCCCCTACAGGTGGTGATGGAGACTTCACCTGCAGCCTGAGGTTATATTGTAACTCTGGTATGAGAGTCTGTCTGCTCTCAGTGCTGGGCAGTGTGTGTGTGTGTGAACTGAGGGGGCAGAGCACCAGCGCATGGAGTATGTATCCTGGACAACGTGTGCGTGTCATCTGGCTTGCCTTCGTGGGTGTCTCTGTGGGGTGGGGTGTGTGTGGAGCATACAGGTGAGTGCCTGGGGCGTCTGGTGTGCTTTTAAGGACACAGTGGGTATGCTTGCAAAGGTGTCCGTGTGGGGTGCGTGGACCAAGTATGCACGGGAGGGTGTCCAAAGTGTGTATGCATATGGAAAGGTGTCAACACACGATGTGTACGTGAGGGGAATAGTGTGTTTACCTGGGGTCTGTGGACAGAGGGAGGGTGAGTGTGTGTGGGTGTGGATGGGAGGGTAGCCGGTGTATAGGTGTGTGGGCGGTGTGGGTCCATACAGGGTGGGTAGGACTGTGTGCGTCCCTGCGAGGAACATGTGCGCACGAGTGAATGTGTGTTTCTCGGGCACAGCCAAGCTGGATGCGCGTGTGTACTGTCGAGTACAACGTGTGTGGGCCGGGGCAGTGTGAGTTTCCGTGTGAGCGGGAGGGTGAGGGTGTGTGTGTCTGTGTGTGCCCGTAGAGGGTGTGCAGTGTGTGGCTGCGCGGGGGCGCTGTATGGTGCCTCCCGCGTGTGTGTGGGGGGTGGGGGTGGGGGGTGGTATCTGGGCGGCCGCGCACAGGGGCCGCCCCGGAGGGGGAGGTGTCTGCCCTGCCACTCGGCGGCGTGTCCGGGCTCAGGCGCCTTCAGCCAAGAGGCTCCGGAGGCGCGGGAGGCGCGGAGCTGCCCCAGCCGTCCTGCCGCCATCCGCGCGGGCCGTCCGTCCCCTCGGGGCCCCTGGGTCCCGGGCCCGCGGCTCCGGGGGGCGGGCGGGGGCCTCCGGGGCCCGCCTGCCGCCCGGGGGGCCGAGGACGCCGCCGGCCGGGCGCCGTGGAGCGGCCGGGGGCCCCCGCGCCCCGCGCCCCTCTCCGGAAGCCGGGCCCGCGGCTCACTGGGGCGGGGGTGGCGGCGGCGGCCGGGCCCGGGCCCGGGGGCCCCCTGCGGCCGCGGCGCTCGTGGGCAGCTCCGTGTGGCGCGTGGAACGCGCGGGGGCCGGGGGCTGGCGCTGGGAGCGCGCCGTCGGCGTGGACTGCAGCGCCCCGGAGCCGCGCTGCCTCTGGCTGCCCTGCCTCGTCCACAGGGACCGCCGCGCGCCGGGGCCGCGCCGCGCCAGGGTGAGCGCCGCTGGCGGGGGGGGGGGGGGGGGGGGGGGGAGGCTGCCGGGCCGGGGTTAGGGGCAGGGGTCCGGCCTCGACGGGGCGGGTGGGATCGGGCCACCAACTCCCTGGGATCTTTGAGCTGAGTGCGCCCTGCGTTGTGGGACCGATGCCCCAGGAGTGGGGAGTGAGCGAGGAGCTGGAGACACACGCGGGTGACGGTGGCAGGTTGTGGCTGGGAGCTTTTCCCGGGGTGCTGGATGAGGACTGGCCAGTCTGGGTGGTGGCCTCCAGTGGCTCAAGCCTCTTGGTTTATAGGCAGTGGAAGGATGGAAGGGACCGGGGTTGTTTGAGGAGATGCCAGGGCATGGAATCCTGAGGAGTTTGGCTGGCAAGGACCCCGAGTCGGAGGCAGGCAAGGATCATACTAAGTGGACTGGTGGGCACCACTCCGCCCTCTCCCTGGTAGGGGCTGTGGGCACAGGGGCATGCACGGGTTTCCTGGTGGGCAAAGGAGGCAGAGGTGGCAGGTAATGAGTGATCTCAGGGTGAGGACTGACAGGGCTGGAGATATAGGGGGTGGGGACAGTGTGTCTGATGTCCGGGATCGACCAGGCTGGTAGGGCGTGAGTCACAGTGGGCGCCGTGCCCAGCATGAACGCTGTGCTCTCTGCAGTGACCTCTTTATGCTCCTAGGGGGGAGGAGCAGGACTCCTGGGTTCTGGTTCCTGGTGTTGCCAACCCACCACGTGTCCAGTTCTGTCTAATTTGTGGCCCTGGGGCCATCTGCCCTCTTCCCACCATCAGTTGGTATTTCTGGATGTCTCTTTCGTTCCTGGCATGAGGGCGAGAGCATTTGGAGATGGATCTGGGCCAGGAGAGCCGTAATCAGTGATGTCCCTGTGTCCCCCGAGCGTCTCCCTCTCCATCCCCTTGTCTCTGTGCCTACCCCAGAGAGGCAGAGTTGTGGATGTGTGTGAGCTGAACCCCTCCCCAATCTAGTCACCTTTCTGTTCCCATTGCTGGCTCATTCTCTGTTTCTGTGTCCATCATCTCCCTCCCTGTAAAGATGAGAGCCAGACCCAGGGGTGTCCCAGGTCAGAGGGGAGGAGAGGAAATGTGTGAATAATAGTATGAAGCATTGAGGTTAAATCCAAGGAAGAACTTCCCACAGGGGAGCCATCAGGTCTGGCTGTCCATGGGGGCCGTGGTGTCTCCTCTTCAGGCCGGGGTGTGGGAGCTGTGGCAGGGGGATTACCACACTGACGTTCTCAGGAACTGGTTGGAAGAGATGAGGGAAGGGGGACTGGAAGGAAGCATAAGAGGAAAGGGAGAGGCAGAGATAAGGGAGGGGGTGCCAATGGTGTTTGGGCCAGGAGGGGGCCTGAGAGAAGAAGGCCTGCCCGCTTCCCTGGGTTACATCCAGGCCCCTAGAGAGTGGCACCCCAGGCAGCTGGCAGCTCCAGGCAGGATGTGTGCTGGAGGAGGGGTGGGGGGCTTGCGGGGACCTGTCCCAGCCACTTCTCGTCACTGGGGCAGCTGGTGGCTTAAACCTTAATCCAGGACACCGGCAAAACAATGGGCCCTGCAAACAGCCTCAGCTCTGAGCCCCGGTGGAGTGCGTGCAGGGGGAGGCAGTCCACGCTGGGGAGGCATAGGGGCTTCTGGTAAGAGCAGGCAGGGGGGATCCGCCAGGCCCTCTGCTCTCCCTGATCAGTTCCTTGCCAGGTCAGCAGAGATAGGAAGTCCAGGGGATTTCGGACCTCAGCAGAATTCCCAGAGAATTTTCTCCTCTGGACTCTTCGGACCCCCATGGGGGTGTGGAGCTCAGTGGACAGGCTGGGCTGGGGCTACAAGTGGAAGGAGCCGAGGGGCCATCGCTGGACCTCCTGGCCCGTGCTGGAATCTCAGCCGCGGCCTCCCAGACTGGGGATCATCCAGCTTTGGCTTGAACCCTTCAGGAGAATGAGCGCTCACGTCCTCAGCTGGTAGTTTTCCAGACAGAGATGATGAGAATGGTCTCCCTGGCCTGGAGCTTCACTTGTTCCCTGTACCTTCCACCTTGGCTGTGTTCTCTGGGACTGCACGAAGCAAGCCTACTGCCCCTGTCATATTGTTCTTTAGTCTTCTGAAATTTGAGTCTCAAGTCTGCCTGACTACAACCCCACCTCCCACCCCAATACAGAAATCCAGCGAAGGGCTGGACCCAGGGCTCTCTTCTACCAGAAATGTGAACAGGCTGGCGGCGGGGTGGGGGGTGGGGGGTGGGGGGGTGGATATACGAAGGAGCTTCTTAGCGTCAATACATCCAAGTGCCAATTTGAGCTTTCTCCAGCAGCTGGACGAGGGAGAAAGGGGAACTTAATAGAGAAGGGGGGAGGCCCTCACCCCAGAACTGGGGCTTCCTCCGTCCACATCCAGCCTGCCTTTCTTCCCCTGCAGACTCCGGGCTCGTGCCAAGGAGCGAGGGGGTTGAGGAGACTGTTGAGGGTGAGGGTGAGCCCTCTGAGGTTTGGATTAGGGCCCCCCAGACAGGTTAGGATGCCTGAGGTTGGGGGTTAAAGCCCCGAGGGAGGCATCCTGGCTTTTCACCAGGCAGCCCGCCCTTGTCTTCCGTCTTGGCCAATCTGCCGGCCGCCTCCCTGTGCACACAGGCATCTCTCTGACGCCCTTCTGTCACCCGCTTTCCCTCTCTGCGTCTGAGCAGGGAACCTGAGGTGAGCCCTCTCTCAGGCAGTGTCCGCGCTACTCTCTCTCCAGCCCCAGAAACAGACCTGTGTGCCCTCAGACCCTGGTCTTCAGACATCCCCTGCCTGTCATCTTGGGGAATCCCAAGTATTCCAGCGGGTCGGCCAGAGGGCAGCCGAGTATCTCCCGCCACCCCCACCCGGTTCCCCTCTCAGATCCGGTGACCGGCCAGGCCTCTGGCTGGGCTCCGGAGCTCCAGGAAGTCCCTTCAGTTGTCTGATGTCCAGCCCGCTCCCTCGTGGCTCTAGTCCCTCACCTGTTGTTGCCGCTGCTCCTGAAGGATGCTTGTGCGAGCCAGTCTGTGTGTGCGTGCGTGTGGGTGTCTGTCTGTAGCATATGTTGTGTGCGTGTGCCTGTATGTGTAGGCATGTGTGGGAGACTCTGATCATGTGCGATTGTGTGCGCACGTGTTTGTCTACATAGCCTGTGTGTGTAGATTCATCTGTGCCTCCGTGTGTACCTTTGCACATGAGTGTGCTTCTCTGGGTGTGCGGATGTGTCTGTCTGTGTGTGAGATTGTGCAGCAGGCGGGAATGAGCTCAGCTTGGCAGCAGGCACTTCCCAGGCCAGAAGGCCCCGTGTCCAGATCCTGGAGCGTAAGAGGTGCTTGGCGAACATTTGCTGAGCCGACCTGATTGAGAACCTGGCTGGCGGCAGGGAGTTACTTCCCTGGGAGCAAAGGTGCCATGAGGGGATTGAGGGGAGAGAAAGAAGCAGCTTTGGACTGACGAGCGAGGGAGAGGAAGGAAGGGGGTGAGGAGGAGGTCGGGGAGCAGGGGAGCGTGCGTGGAACCCCAGGGCCCTTGCCTCCCTCCCCCTCCCCTGCTCCAGGCCCTCCCCCTGGCTGCGGGAGGCAGTGTGCACACCTGGGAGTGTGGGTCACACGGCCACTCAACCCTGGTTCCCTGTGCTTCCACAGCTGCCGCTGGGCCCGAGAGATGGGTGCTCCCCTGGGCGCCCCCTCCCCTGGCAGGGGCCACGGACACTGCTGCTGTGCAAAAGTCTCCAGGACGGCTTTGGCTTCACCCTGCGCCACTTCATTGTGTACCCCCCTGAGTCAGCCGTGCACTGCAGCCTGAAGGTACACCCACCTTGCCCGCTGCCCTTGCCCGTCCTGAGGAAGCTTCGGTGGGGGGAAGGGAGGTTCGTCTGCACTGTCCCCTCCACAGCTCTTCTTCCGTGGCCTTGGGAGGAGGGTCCCTGAGAGGCCGGGGCAGCCCTGGCTGGGTCACTGGCACTGTACGATTGTGGAAGAGATCCCTAACTGCCCTGGGTTTGGTCTTCCCAGGAGAAGGGTGAACGGTTCAGGGCAATGAACTTGGGGGTGGGGGAAGCCAGGACGCTCACACGCACCCCCACACTCTTGGCCCCTGAAAACTGAGCCGCCTTCTCGAAGAGGTGAAGTTCCTGGGACTCTGTCCTGTGGCCACTTCTGAGCTGGCTTTGTTGCTCCCTCCCTAGCCTGAGCTCTTGGGGAGTCCATCCTAAAACACCTCTGGGACTCCTCCCGGAGTGTCCCGGGCCCTGCACTCGCCTCGGCTCTGGGCTCTGGGTGCTGGAGAGCGCCGGGCTAGGAGGGGGGCGCCCTGGGTTCTAGTCCTAGTGGAGCTCCTTTCGTAACTTTGGTCTCACTCACTGGTCACTTCTCCTGCTGTAATGTGAGGGCGTCTATGTACTTGACCCCCACGAGCCCTTCTGGCCATAGTATAAATGTCAGGTTCTCTGTGCCTAACCTACAGTGTGGGCTGGGGGCGGGCCAGGCATGCGGGAAGAGCGAGGGTCCTCGGCAGGCCCCAGGAGGGCCCCCCCCCTTCCCCCACCTCTTTCCCAGCAAGGCCGGAGACGGAATTATTTTGGAGTCAATGAACCTGTTACTCCCCCCGCCCCCCAGGGCTGAGACCAGCTGTGTGGGGCTCTCCCCTGGGGAGCTTTGTCCCACCTGCCAGAGAACCGGGGCCTTGGGTTTCACTGCCTGTGTCTGTGTACTTGCATGGCTCTCTTTGTGTGCACTTGGGTGCCCAGTATGTGGGTCATATGCATGCATGTTTGTGTATGTAGGCATGAGTAGACAGGTGTCTCTAAATACACGTCTTCAGTATGTGTCCCTGTGCTCTCTCATCCGTGTCTCAATCCGGGAGCACCTGCGTAAACTATTCCCATTGGCTGCAGCCGTGCTTAAGAGTGTAAGTGGGGGCTGACGGTATGTGAGAGGGGCACAGCCCCCTGCCCCTTGATGCCCAAGGACACCAACCTTCTAGTTCCCTGGAACCTCCAGTCCTTCCTTTCCTCTTCCCCCAGAATGTCCCTCCTGCCTGGCCCCTGCCCCCTTTTCTCAGGGGGCCCTGCTGAAGGGTGACCGGGGCGGATGCAGCCTGAGTGGCCTAGGCTGGGTGGTGGACCTGTTTCAGAGAGACCTCGCTCACGTGGGGCGCTGGAAGACCCTGGGCGGGGCAAGCCAGGGGTGGATTCCATCCCCTTTCCAGAACCTGCCCAGGGCTGGGAGCCTGCAGGGAGCTCAGCCGTCTAAATGCATCTATCTGCCTTTGCCACCCGCTCACTGTGCTGTCAGCTCACATCAGCAGGCGCGCACCCCACACAGGGAGGGCAGGGGCAGAGGGACTGCTCTCCAGCAGTGCCCCACAGCCTTCATGTCCTGGCTGGGGTGCCAGAGAGTCCTGGGTTCCAGCCCTGGCTCGGAGTGGCCCTGGATAAGTCACGCCCTGTCTGTCATCTGCGGTAGAATGGATGGTCTGTGGACAGGGGTAGATACGATGACGCTAAATGTCGGATCCAGCTCTGATGTGGGACCCTGTCTCGCTGGCCTCCTTTCCCTCATTTCAGTTCCCTCCCCAAATCCAGTACCCTCCCTCTCACTACCAGGATGACCCCAAAGGTCTCCCTAGTGGGTCTCCTGGACTCCATTTCTTAGCCCTGCCGGATGCTAGAACCCTGTTCCCTCACTGGTATTTCACATCCACTCTCTCCCACCCAAGAACCTTCACTGGCTCCCTCTTTCTGTCCTTTCAAACCTGAATGCTTTAGTCTGACTGTCACTTGCTGGTGTTGCTTTCTTTCTCGCGTCGGCTCAGCTGATGCTGTCCTACAAATGCTTGTTTATTTCTGCTGCCCAGTGCCTGCGTACTCCCCTCCCCTCACCCAGACCGCCCTCTCCCCTCCCTCCTCAAACTTGCCTTAAAATCCCCTCCCCCAGAGGGGTGCTAATCAGGCCTTCCCTTCCCATTCTCTGAGAGCTGATAGCCACTGTTTGCACTCGTCATGCCTGCTTATCTGTGTCTGCCTGTGTGTCCTCTCTCTGTGCGTTACGTTTAGTGCCTCCTTCATCGGGCTTGGAGCTCCCCAAAGGGAGGGGTCATGGGTCCCCCACTGGATTGGGGGCAAATGGCTGAAATACAAGGTCGTGGGATCAGCAGTCATGAGAGGGGGTTAGTGTTATTGGGGACCATTGCATGGGACTTGATGACCGTCCCCACTGACACCCCTCCTGCCTCGTCTGGGCGCCAGGCTAGTTGAAGGAAGATAAGAGGGGAGGCCTTGGGTGGGGGACATCGAAGGGCCCGCCCAGGTGGAGCCACTGAGGGCTGGACCCAGGCCCCACACCCACCTCTCTGTCCCCTGCAGGAGGAAGAGAATGGAGGCCGAGGAGGAGGTAAGGAGTGGTGGGGGTGGGGCCCAGGGCTGGGGCTGAGCTGGGGCCCGTTTTCCAGCTTCTGTTTCTCTCCCGCTACCCAAGTCAGCCTGGGTTTTGCTGCCTGCCCTCCCACTGCCCCCAGCCCTGACTGCTGTCCAGTCTTTGCTCTTCTCTGTGTCTGCCCTTTCTCTCCTCAATCCTTTTTCTTTTCTTTTCTTTTTTCTTTTCTTTTCTTTTCTTTTCTTTTCTTTTCTTTTCTTTTCTTTTCTTTTCTTTAAGAATCCAAGAGGCAGCACATTTATTCTGGGCCCTAGGGGAGAACTCCCTGAATTTCATTCCTACTCGTCATCACCAGTGACATGAGGACAGATCTTGGGCCCGCCAAGGCCCTGTGGTCCCTTCGATGCTTCCTTTCTTTTCTCACATTTGTCTCCCTCTGAGCCTGTCTGTTCCACACTGGGGGTGGTGCTCTGGGGAGCAGATGGCTTTCTAAGACCTGACCTCTGCCCTGGAGTTACTCCCAGCCTAGGCTGAGGCACAGACACAGGGCGGCAGAGCCTGGGGCCTGGTGGTAGGGTGCAGCTGACCAATGGCTGTCCTCGGAGATGGAGATGCTGGGGTTCTGTTGGGTGTGAGGGGAGCCCTGAGGTCTTTATCTTACCAGATGTGGGCCTGCCTCCCCTGGCTGTCACCCTCGCTATCCCAAAGGGCCCCTTTCTGCCACCCGGGGTATTCAAGGCAAAACTCCTTTTTTAAAAAAAAAATTTTTTTTTAATGTTTATTTCTGAGACAGAGAGAGACAGAGCAAGAGTAGGGGAGGGGCAGAGAGAGAGGGAGACACAGAATCATAAGCAGGCTCCAGGCTCCGAGCTGTCAGCACAGAGCCCGACGCGGGGCTCGAACTCACAAACCGTGAGGTCGTGACCTGAGCCGAAGTCGGTTGCTCAACTGACTGAGCCACCCAGGTGCCCCAAGGCAAAACTCCTTTAACGGGCAGACTTCTTTCTCTGCCGTTGGGGCTTCTGCTGGGCAGTTGTGGTGACGCTCCTGAGCCTCATCGCAGAGGCCCCTGGGGGCAAGGGGAAGAGCCAGCTGACCTAGAACAGGCCCCTTTCTCTGATGGAGACAGTTAGCAGCTGGGGTGTAATGTGATGTCATGAGGGGCTGAGTACTCATCTCAGGATCTTCAGGCCTCTGCTAAGAATCCTCTGCCCCTAGGGAAGGGGGTGGGGTGGGAAGCGTGGGTATGAGTGTCTGTGAGCCTCAGGGCCTTTCCGCAGCTTTCCCCAGGTCTGTGGGTGTGGGCATTCGGCATGTGTGGGTGCCTGCCCCACTAGACAGGGACTTCCACGAGGTCAAGGCCCATGTCTGTCCATCCTTTTCAGTCTACTTTCTGGCACAGTGCTGGGATGAAAGCACCATTTAAGGAGTGATTCTGTGTGTCCGCGAACGTGTTTTCCCCACACTGGTCTTTGTTCTCCCAGGGGTGGATCCTCTTGTCTTATCCTATACATCCACGTCTCTGTGAATGGGTGGGTCCGTGTTTGTGTCCGTGTGAGTGTGACCGTTCTCTGAGTGTGTGTCCCCTGTGTGCGTAGCTGTGCATGGGTGTGACCTTCAGCAGCCACCCCCAGCTAACCTGGCTGATGCTCACCAGGACCCTCCCCCCGGCACCACCGCCTGGAGCCCATGGATACCATTTTTGTCAAGAATGTGAAGGATGATGGCCCCGCCCATAGAGCGGGCCTTCGCACCGGTGAGCTGTCCTTCTCTGGGTCTCTTCCACCTGCTCTCTGGTTAGGATGGGATTCTCAGATCCAGGTGTTGGGGAAGGCCCTGTCCTGGTGCTGTCATCCATGCCTGGTGCAGGGGTTCTCAGGAGGGGCCATTGTCACCCGTTGGCCTGCTCACATGTGGTTCTGCCCCCCCTTTCCCCAGGAGACCGGCTGGTGAAGGTGAACGGGGAGAGCGTCATTGGGAAGACCTACTCCCAGGTCATAGCTCTGATCCAGAATAGGTGAGTGCACCCTGCCTCCCTTCTCCTGTAATAGCTCCCAGCACACTCATTGAGTCCCTGCACACCACCCCCTTGACCCTGGGGTTGCCCTGGCGACCAGGATCCCTGTTCTCCCAGACCCCGTTGCCTCAGCCTGGCCTGACCCCCTGCCCTGTCTCTGTAGTGATGATACCCTGGAGCTCTCCATCATGCCCAAGGACGAGGACATCCTCCAGCTGGTGAGTCCTGCCCTGCTGTCTGAGGCGGAGGGGCCCTGGGGCCTGGGGGCGGGATACATCTCTCCTCCTTGGGGCCTCCCTTCTGCCTTCGGGAGGCAGAGAAGAGTGTAGGGTGCCGCACCAGTCCGGCACTGCCCAATCAGGGATGCCAGGCCCATCCCTGGGCTGGGGCCGGTTGTTGCTTCATTCAGGGCTGCTCTGTGCTGGGGGAGGGGGAGGCGCTGGCCTTGGCAGGCAGGATTCCTGCCAGAGTATCTGGAAGGAGGGTGGCCCAGCGGGCCCTGCCAGACTGGCACGTTCTTGTCAGCTCCCAAGAGACTGTTCTCCACACCCCCTCCCTGCCTGGCCCCGAGTGAGCGTGTCTTCTGTAGCTGTGTCCACACACACACACACACACACACACACGCAGACTTACACACGCCTACATAAGCTATCTTTCTGTGCACACCGACCCCAGGCCTGTCCCAGAGCCCAGGGCAGTCCTCTCTGCCCAGTGTCCAATTTCCTGATCTCATGGGTCTTAGCCAGATGCCAGCTTGCTTGCCCCCAAGGTCACTGCCCCCCTGGGGGAAGGCTGAGGGCCAAACCCAGGAGGCCCTGGGAGCCGGGCTGGCTTCTGCCCTTGGATGTGCTCTCATAATCACTGTAATCACGGTGCCATGCTTGGCACCCTGCCCCTCTGGGAACCTCCACCCTCTGACCTGGATTGTCCCCTTGCCCTTCCTGGGGAGGGGGAGGTAAGCCTGGAGGCCCAGAGAGGTGGATGGGTCTCCACAAGTCTCAAAGGCCCTGCGGGTACACTTCCCCCAGGCCGAGGCAAGGAAAGCCAGGAGGGGGTGACAGGGCCGGATCTAGGGCTGCCCTCCATCTCTCCAGCTGGAGGAGGAGGGGGGGGGGCAAGGGGTGGGGAGAGCAGCAGCCTTGAGCTGTGTTACCGGAGTTCGAGGTTCGGGTGGGCTGGCGGCCCCAGATGTCAGCCTCTGGGGCCCTCCGCTGGCCCCCTCCATCCTAGGCCAGCCAGAGGGTGGGGCCCAGGCATTCCTGTGGTTGGAAGCCAAGGCTGGAGGCCAATGGGGCCTCGGCAGCTGCTGACGCCACCGCCGACGCGGCGAGGCCCCTCCACACCCATCTTCCCCTCCCTCCTCCTCCCGCCAGCCAGCCAGCCGCTGAGAGAGAGAGAGAGAGAGAGAGAGAGAGAGAGAGAGAGAGAGCCGGTGGGGGGCCGAGGGCAGCCGCTGGGAGGGCAGACTGGGGGTGGGGGACAGAGGTGGGGCCAGCACAGTGGTCAGTGGGGGTTCATCCCCCGGCCAGGGAAGGCGGAGGCTGGCCGCGATGCTGTCGCCAGCGCCTCCGCCGCCGTGGTGATGCGGGGAGCCTGGGGAGCCGGCAGGATGGCAGGAGGGAGAGGTATGTGAGTGTCCCCCGGCTGGGTGTGTGGGTCCGAAGGGGGCTGAGTGTGAGTACGGGGGGGTGTGGTCTAACTTGTCCTCATCACATGATGTGTGTGCCTGGGACTGGAGGTGTAGTTTATATGTGTCTCATTGTGTTTCGCTCTGTGTGTGTGTCTTTGGGTGTGTATTTTCCAGTATCTCCTTGTGGTGTGGCACGCACATGCGCGTGCGCGTGGGAGCATGTGTGTGTATGTGTGTATTGTGTTTCACTCTCCCACCCTTTGATACTTCACCCTGAGAGACGCCCCTGGGCACCCATCAAGGGCCAGGCTAGGCCAGGGCCACAAGGCCTCTGTCCCTAGGGGCTGCCTCCTTTTTTGGCTGGGCCTGGGCACCGGCCCTGTCACTCCTCAGCAATGCAGCGTCAGCCTCGGCTCCCAGTGCCAGATTCCAGGCCTGGGGTGGCAGAAGGTGGCCTGAGGCCCCTTAGACGGTCCGGCCCCTCCCCCAAGCCTGGCCCAGGGGGAGCAAGAGGTGGGCAAGTTTCTCTTCACTCCGGAGGCCTAGGAGCCAGGCCCCGGCTCCCCGTCCAGGGGACGGAAGGACGGCGGGGCTTTCCCAGCCCCCGCCCACCCCCAGCCCACCCCGCCGTGGACACACCCCTTGGTCAGCTGCCGTCTCTGTCTTCTGCCACCTTGACTGGTCTCTGGTGGGTTTTCCCAGCCCAGCCCGGGGGGCTGTGGGCACTGTTGGATGTAAGGCAGCAGGGAGGCGGCTGAGGCCAGCATGGGGGAGGACCCCAGAAAACAGATGTTGGAATGTTTGTGGCTACAGGCAGTCCTTGTCATAAGTCTTAGAGAAATCCTGGCTGTTTCTCTAGTGAGAGAGAGAGAGACAGAGAGTGAGAGAGTGTGTGTGTGTGTGTGTGTGTGTGTGTGTGTGTGTGACTCTCAAAGGCCTCTAATTTCTTTGTTCTCTCCCTCCCTCCCCCCCGACTCTCTTTGGAGCATGCCTTCCGGCTCCCACCCACTCAGGGCCCCCCTGCCGCTTGGTCCTTTCCCTCAGTCCACTTCTCTAGGGTCCTGATCTCCCAGGGCTGATGTAACTCTGCCCTGTGGGACTTGTCCAGCCCTGCTCACCTGCCTCTGTGTCCCCGGCCAGGCCTACTCCCAGGACGCCTACCTGAAGGGGAACGAGCCGTATTCTGGAGAGGCCCGGAGTATCCCAGAGCCGCCTCCGATCTGCTACCCTCGCAAGACTTACGCCCCGCCAGCCCGGGTCTCTACCTGGGCCACTATGGTGCCTGAGCCCCTCTCAGCACTGCCCAGTGACCCCCGGAGTCCTGCTGCCTGGAGTGACCCGGGGCCCCGCGTCCCTTCTGCCACCCGTACCCATCTGGACAACTCTTCCTTGGGGATGAGCCAGCCCCGCCCCAGCCCTGGTGCCTTCCCCCGCCTCCCCTCGGAGCCCCGGACGCCCCGTGCCTTCCCTGAGCCTGGCAGCCGGGTGCCCCCCAGCAGACTGGAGTGCCAGCAGGCTTTGTCACACTGGCTGTCAAACCAGGTACCCCGCAGGGCGGGGGAGAGACGGTGTCCTGCCATGCCCCCCCGGGCCCGCAGTGCCTCCCAGGACCGGTTGGAGGATGTGACTGCCCACCGCCCATGGCCCTGCTCCACCTCCCAGGGTGCCTTGAGCCAGTTGGGTCAGGAGGGCTGGCACCGAGCTCGCTCAGACGACTACTTGAGCCGGGCCACCCGCTCAGCCGAGGCGCTGGGTCCAGGAGCACTGGTGTCACCCCGTTTCGAGCGCTGTGGCTGGGCTTCCCAGCGTCCGTCTGCCCGCACCCCTGCCTGCCCACCCAGGGACCTTCCTGCGCCCCAGGCCCCACCCCCGCCTGGTCTGCAAGGCCTGGATGACATCGGCTACATCGGGTACCGGAGCTACAGCCCATCATTCCAGCGCCGGACTGGCCTCTTGCACGCACTCTCCTTCCGGGACTCACCCTTCGGGGGGCTACCCACCTTCAACTTGGCTCAGTCCCCTGCATCGTTCCCGCTGGAGGCCTCCGAACCACCCAGGGTTGTGCGCCCAGAACCCAGCACCCGGTCTCTGGAGCCCGCCACCGAGGATCGCCGCGACGAGGTGGTCCTGAGGCAAAAGCCTCCCACGGGCCGGAAGGTCCAGCTGCCCTCCGCAAGACAGATGAACCTTGGGTTTGGTGAAGAGTCCCCAGAGCCAGAGTCCAGTGGGCGAGTGGAACGCCTGGGCAGGAAGGTGGCCCCTTTGGCCACTACTGAAGACTCTCTGGCTTCTATCCCCTTCATTGGTGAGTGACAGTAGAGGTGACTGTCTTGGGAGACTGGGTCGTCTGTGCCCTGTTTTACCCCACCCACCTGTCAACCATGGGCAAAACTCTGGGTTGAGTGCCGATTTCTCTGTCTGTCTGTCTGTCCATCCATCCGTCCTTTTGTTCTCTCCTGCATCCTGTCACCCTTCCTTTCATTCATTTCTCCCCCAGCCGTCTTTCTTTCCTCCCTCCCTCCTTCCTTTCATCCTTCATCCACCCGTCCGCCCACCCATCCATCACTTCTCTTCTTTTCCTCCTCCCTTTCTTCTTCCTCCCTTTGTTCATTCATTCTTCCTTCTCGTCTTCCATCATTCTTTCTTTTCATCCTTCCTTCCACCCTTGCTTTCTTCTATCCTTCCTTTGTTCCTTTTACTTTTTGTTCCTTCCACCCACCCTCCACCCATCCATTTATCCAACAAATATTTGTGTCAGGCACCGTGCTAGGCTTCAAGCTCTTCTGGAGCGTGTGGTCCAGCAGCCAGACAGATGATCGGACAAGAACAGCCCCATGGTGTGTGTGTGTGTGTGTGTGTGTGTGTGTGTGTGTGTGTGTGTGATGGGAGTACAGGGGACTCTAGGAGACAGAGAAGGGTGACATGGTCCAGACTGGGGCGTGGTAGCCAAGGAGAGAATCTTAGAGGAAGGAGATTAGGGCTAAGATTTGAAGGATGAGAAAGAGTTAGGGGGAGAACGTAAAGGGAGAGAATAGAATATGCCAAGAACCCTGAAGTGAGAGAGGAGGGTGCCTTTCGAGGTCGCCAGAAAGGGTCCAGAGGGGCTGTGTCAGTCTCTGGGGAGTTGGGGACGTTATCCTGAGAACAGAGGGGACACTGAGAGTTTGCTGCCTGTGGAACAGATGTTGGATAAGGGAGAGGCAAGAGAGAGGAGAGACAGGGTGGTTCCCAGGTTTCTGGTCTACCTAGAGGATTGTGCCTCACCCCTACATCGGGAATGAGAGTGGGGCAGGAAAAGGTTTAAGGTTTGCTGACTGTGTCTATGAGGGTGCAGGATAGGCTGGGCTGGGTCTAGGGGCTTGAGATAAAGACCAGATACAAGATCATGAGACTGGGACCAGAAGTGGAGAGACAGTACCTGCAACTGAGCAGGGTGAGCTCACCCTATGGTGGTCATGGGAGTGAGGGAGAAGAGGCCAGGCCAGACCCAGCCCTGGCCTCCCCTGGTCAGCTTTCGGTCAGAGTGGGCAGACACAGCGTCAGTAATTTCCCAGTGTGAGGGGGAAACGTAGCACCTGCCCTCAGGGAGCCCCCAACTGACGGAGGAGACAGTCCTTATCCTCAAGAGACCCCCGGTCTGGTGGGGGAGATAGTCCAAAGCTCTCAGGAGCCCAGTCCAGGGAGGGTGGCTCAACCTCAGGCCTGGGTGTGAAGGAGGAGGCAGGGGCGGAGCCTCCATGCTCACAGTCTGGGGATGGGGGGCCCTTGGCCACGGGCGTATTGCCAGCAGGGCCTCAGAGGACCTGAGCCTTGGGCACGTGGTCTGGGCCAGGAGGCGAGGCTGGGGGCGGGGGGCAGGCAGGTTTAGCTTTCTGCCACCTTTATCCACCACTCCCCTCTGCTTGCAGATGAACCCACCAGCCCCAGCATTGACCTCCAAGCCAAGCATGTCCCTGCCTCCGCTGTGGTCTCCAGCGCCATGAACTCAGCCCCCGTCCTGGGCACCAGCCCATCCTCCCCAACCTTCACCTTTGCCCTTGGCCGCCATTACTCCCAGGACTGCAGTGAGTGCTCCCTGAAGCCCTTGTCCCGTCCTTTCCCTGGCTGCCTGGTCCTCAGGGGTCTCTGCTGGGCTTGCTGCCTGATGTATGGCCTCTTCTTGCCGGCTTCTGCTACTCCAGGGGCCCCGTGGGTGGTCACCTCCTGGCCCTGCCCAGACAGGAGGGCTCCAGGGAAGCCCTGGCCCTCCTGCTGACCCTGTGGGTGGCTTTGCAGGTAGCCTCAAGGCCGGCCGCCGCTCCTCCTACCTGCTGGCCATCACCACAGAGCGCTCCAAGTCCTGTGACGATGGGCTCAACACCTTTCGGGAAGAGGGCAGGGCTCTGAGGTGAGGACAGCGTGTGGCCGTCACAGCCACCCTGACTGGGCTGGGATGGGGCTCTCGGCCCTGGTGTCCTCTGTGCCCCCCAGGCAATGAGCTCCCTCCCTGGAAGGCTTCTGAGCCTTGGGATTTGAGGAGAAGTCCTAGCTGTGCTTCCTACCTCCCTCACACTCAGTTCTCACTCGCCAGGCGCCTGCCAAACCGAGTACCCAGCCTGCGGATGCTGCGAAGCTTCTTCACCGATGGGGTGAGTGGTGAGCGTGTGCGGGCGAGAGTGTCAGGGGAGCTGGGGAGGGACCGATGCCTCGACTGCGGAGCCCCGTCTTGGGGTGGGTTTTTAGGCCTCTGGCTCCCAGGGCGGGAAGTGGTCTACTCTGGCTCCTGTGTCCCTCCCCCACCCCCCCAACCCTGTAGGCGATCCCCTGGTGTCAGCTATACGGGCTGTGTCATCACTTAAAGACACCCGCACCCTCCACCCACCCAAGGCCTTGGTCCATATCGTTCCCCCACTTAGAATGCCCTTTCCACACACTCCCCTCCACAGCCAGATGACTCACCTTTTAATTCCTTTTTTTTTTTAATTTTAATTTTTTACATTTATTTATTTTTAAGAGACAGAGAGGGACAGAGCATAAGCGGGGGAGGGGCAGAGAGAGAGGGAGTCACAGAATCCGAAGCAGGCTCCAGGCTCTGAACTGTCAGCACAGAGCCCGACGTGGGGCTCGAACTGACAAACCGTGAGATCATGACCTGAGCCGAAGTCGGATGCTTCACCGACTGAGCCACCCAGGCGCCCTTCACCTTTTACTTTCTTCGGGTTTATCTCCACCTTTTCTGAGATTTTAGCCTTCACCCCTGACATGTGATGCCTATTTTCTCCTTAGCACTTCTCATGTGATACAGTTTATGCATCTGTCCCCTCTCTTGCTTGTCTCCCAGATAGAATGTAAGCTCTGTGCGGGCAGGGATTTCGTTTCGTTTGCTTGCTCCCTGTGGGTACCCAAAACTGCCTGCACAGGGTGGCCTGGGGCAGTATTTGTGTGGTGTCTTCAGGGGAGGGGGGACATTGGAAAGGAGGGGACACAGGACTGAGAGTGATGGACAGGCTGGAGTTTCCAGGCTCAGACCCTGGGGAGACGTGGGGTCAGTTCTGAAATGGCCTTAACTCTTCGTGATTACGGGTAGACTAGAAAAGCCACTTGATTTCAAACCCTCGGTATCTTTGGTTCATTTAACACCTTGAGGATATTGTCACCTGGCTTATTCCTTATCGCTTCCTCTGCTTACTTAACTCTCCCTTGACCTGTCACTTCTGTTGCTGGAGTCGTGTTGACACTATCACTTCCGTTTAACTCCTTGTGAACATGACTACATGCTCCACTAACTCAGCCTTTGTTGATGTTTCCACTTCCTCTGTTTATTTAACTCCGTGTTGTCACAATCACTTCCTTTGTTTCCTTAGTTGCTTCAAGTCCATAAAATTAAAGGAGGTACCAGATTGGCTTTTCTAGCGTGGTGAGACATGTGGTCGGCAGGTCATAGCCTTTCTTCCTTTCTGGCTTCCTCGGCACATACGTCCCATGACCTCAGCGCGGTGGTTCAGAGAGGGCAAGCAGGGCCTGTGAGGCCACACAGGACAGCAGAGCGTGGCCCAGGCATCCACCAGGCCCGTGTGGCTGTGCGAGGTCCATGGGCCTTCTGGCATGCTGGCACCGTGGGAGCCCCCCTAAGTTGCCCTCTGTTGTGTCCCTGCAGTCCTTGGATAGCTGGGGTACTTCCGAAGATGCTGATGTTCCTTCTAAGCGACACTCAACCTCTGACCTCTCGGACGCAACCTTCAGCGATATCAGGAGAGAAGGCTGGTTGTATTATAAGCAGGTCCTCACCAAGAAGGGGAAGGTAAGGTGGTTGGCAGCCTGAGGTGGAGATGGATGGACGCTGTCTCCGGCAGAACTCTCCGGCTTTTATACCCGCCCCACAGCCTCTGGAGCCAGAGGGAACCAGCTGAGGCTGTAGCCTGAGGGGTAGAGGTTAGATGTTAGGAAGAATTTCCTGGGGGGCATAAAGAACTCACGAACAAGAGGGGTTAACCAGAGAGGTCGTCTCTGCTGCTGCGGGAGGGATCTGGTCAAACTGTGCCTGGAATTCTGACAGAACCATCCCACAGTGATCCTTGGTTGGCTGATCGCCCCAGAAAGGGTCACTGGGGGCTCACGGAAAATGAGGGAGCAAGGCCAGGGTGATTCTTTCGGAGGAGCTGAGACCCCAAAAGAAGGCAGACGTTAGCCTTTTTGGGGCCTTGAGGGGCCAGCAAAGCTTTTAGTCTTTATCCTAAGAGCCACTGAAGCCCCTGGGGTCTCTTTCATTTGGCTTCCTGGGGAATGAATTAGAGAGGGCCCCCGGCTGGGGCTGGCTGGAGGCAGGAGGACCAATTAAGGGCGACCACAGCGACGGCTGGGCATGCAGGTGGCAGGGGGAGACAAACAGGATCCCAGAGCGAGGAGGCCGGGGCCCTGGATCCACGGAGGCGACGCGGCCCGGGCGAAGCTGAGCGGAGCGATTAGCATCGACCTGGGCTTGGCCCTTGCCTGCATCATGAATTGCCCGGGGGAAGCTTGGGTGACTCACCCGCCTATGACTCAGTTTCCTCGTCTGTAAATAGAGCTAACAACAACCCCTAGCATATACACCTGTTGCTGAGGATTAAACGAGATGATCTCAGCAAAAGTGCACCCAGTGCCTGGCACGGGGAGCTGCTAGTCCTCTGCTATTATTTGAATTTTCCACCCCGCCTTCTTGGGGTCTTGTACCTGGAGAGAATGTAAGCTTTGAAGTCAGACAGACTTGGAGCTCCTGCCCAGCCACTTATCCAGCATATGGTTTTGGGCAAGCCCCTTAACCTCTGTACCTCACTCTTCTGATCTGTAGCATGGGGACAGTGTCATTCTACATCCCGGGCTGGAGGGAGGTGAAGTGAGATGTATGGGCCAGGTGGAGCTGGCATCCATCTGTGCCCTCATCCAGTCCACGATAATGACCGAGTGCCTGCCATACTCCCGATTCTCGGTCGAGGTTCTGGGTATTTAGTGGTGTGGGAGGCAGGCCATCCCGCCCCACTGGGGCTCAGGACAAGCAGAGGAAGCACCCGGTGCATAATAGTTGCCAGCCCACAACTGTCAGGACTGGAGAGCTGAGCCGAATGGCACGCAGTAGGTGACCCCAGCCTAGGCGGGGTTGGGGGAAGGTGTCGGGGAGGCTGTGACATGAAGGGTGTGTGAGAATCCACAGAACAGGGAGGGGGTGGGAAGTGCTCTGACAGTGGAGATGCCCTCCTGGATGGTCTGGGAGAAAGGAACAGAGGGCGTGCTGGGTGGCCGCGAGCCAGGTGAGAGGTAGAAGCCGAGGTGGGGAGTCAGGTGCCTGCTTCGGGACCTCATCACCCAGGGCAAGCCTTTGCAGGGGTTTAGATGGGGATGGGAGGTGTGTAAGCCCAGGAGGCAAGGGTCACATCTGTGATAGGAGGTGACAATGCCATTGCAGCTGTCCAGGTGAGCCAGGGCGGGGGCTCTAAGGCCGTGGCATGGGGCAGAGGGGAAGGGACAATTTAGAGTCACTGAGGGACCGATGGGTTTGGCTTGCTGATGGCTGGGAGGTGAGGGAGGGTGGAGGAGGCAGATGATGGCTGCGGGGGCGATGGGGCCTTCCCCTGAGCCACAGGGCACTGGAGGGGCAGGTTGGTGAGTGGAAGCCAAGGGTTCCTTTGGGGACTTGTGGAGTCCAAGGGCCCTGGGTCATGCCCCGGTGGGGGTGTCCTGGGTTCAGAGGCTCTAGGGCTGTGGCACCCGGGAGGGAGTCGATCAGGGTGTGCACTTGTAGCCACAGGTGTGGGAGCACTGAGGGAGAAGGCGAGAGACTGGCTGCACCTTGAGAGGAAGTGGGGAGAGCAGACCAAAGAGGAAAGCCAGCAAGATGGCAGGAGGGGTTGCCTGGGAGGGCAGCAGGGCCCAGCTGTGTGAGCTGAGGAAGGGGAGATGAACCCTTCCAGCCCCAAGTTTGAGCTCCTCTGAGAGCCAGGGGAGAACTGCGGACTCCGGCCTGCGAGGTGGCCCATCTCCCAGCTCTGGATGGCCCCAGGCAGCCGCACCACAGTGTCTCCCAGGCAGGGACGGGAACTGGACCCTTCCTGCTCACTGACCGGTACTGGAGGACAGGGGCTTCCACTCCTGGTTTTGGCCAGGACCCGATTTCACTTGTGTCCTCGGTGCTGTGGCCTGGGAGTTAAGAGAGGGGTCATTAAGTCAGCTTCGGGCCCTTAGTCTGTCCAGGGAACTGATGTCCAGCCGGATGTTGTCCGCTCTGGCAAGTCTAGCCTCTCCCGGGTAACCCCCACCCAGCCCCCAGGCTCTTTCAGAGACCATTCACTGTCGGGCAGAGGGAGGTAGGTGTGACAGGTCCCTGCAGTCACAGACCTACCATTTGACCAGGATGTAACCTTGGGAACTGGCTAGTTCACCTTTCGTTTACCAGTAGGGAACACTGATGCCAAGGGAGGGGGCTTGACTTGTCCAAGGTCACCTAGTTGGTTTGGTCTCAAAGGGTCACCTTGTTGGGGCTCCTGGGTGGCTCAGTCGGTTAAGCATCCGACTTCGGCTCAGGTCATGATCTCACAGTCCGTGAGTTCGAGCCCCGCGTCGGGCTCTGTGCTGACAGCTCAAAGGCTGGAGCCCGTTTCAGATTCTGTGTCTCCCTCTCTCTCTGCCCCTCCCCTGTTCATGCTCTGTCTCTCTCTGTCTCAAAAATAAATAAACATTAAAAAAAAATTAAAAAAAAAAGGGTCACCTTGTCACCCCCCCCCCCACCTCACTCTGACATAAGAAATTCCCCTGGAGGGGCGCCTGGGTGGCTCAGTGAGTTAAGCATCTGACTCGTGATTTCGGCTCAGGTCACGATCTCATGGTCGTGAGATCGAGCCCCGAGTCGGGCTTTGTGCTGAGCTTGGAGCCTGCTTGGGATTCTCTCTCCCTTTCTCTCTGCCTCTCCCCACTTGCACGCCCGCTCTCTCTCTCTCTCAAAATAAAAATATGAACATGAAAACAAATTCCCCTGGAGGGTCATGTCATTTCCTGCTCTGACAATCCTGTCTGGGTCCAGCAGGTCTGTGGTGGTGGCCAGGGCTCATGGTCAGATGTGGCCGTATTACCCGCCAGCCACAGAGTTTCCTCATCTGGCTCGTTCTGAGGGCAGAGGCCCCTGTTGGATGAGTGGTAGGTAGGCCACCGGTGCAAGGAAGGGAGCCCTGGGCCTGATGGGGGAGAGCCTCTGCCCTCAGGGTGCTCCGAGGATGATTAATTCATTAATTCATTTATTCAATAAATATTGATGAGCACTTACCCTACGCCTGTGGAGGCTGTAGGCTCTTGGCTAAGGATGTGAGAGGACAGACCAGTTCCCGGCCCCCAGGAGCTTCCCATTTACTGGAGAAATCCTCAACCAGCATTAAGCGGAGGTTACAGTAAGCACTCAGGGAAAATGAACAGGGTGATGTGAATTGCCTTTAATTCTGGAGGTAGCAGGGAGCTGCCTTTATTAAAAAAATGGTCAGTGGGGACTCCCGGGTGGCTCAGTCGGTTGAGCATCTGATTCTTGATTTCAGCTCAGGCCATGATCTCACGGTTCGTGAATTCGATCCCCTTGTTGGGCTCTGTGCCGGTGGTGTGGAGCCTGCTTGGGATTCTCTCTCTGCCCCTCCCCGACTCATGCACGCTCTCCACTCCCCCCACCCCCCCCACCCTCTGCCTCAAAATAAATAAATAAATGTTTTTTTTTTTTTAAAAGAAAGAAAAAATGGTCAGTGAAGTCCTCACTGAGGAAGTGACATTTGTGACATTTGACCTCAGATCTAAAGGGCAAGAGGGAGGCCACATGGAGAAGTGAGGGAAGGGGCTCTGGCCAGAAGGGACAGCAAGAAAGAACGAAGGCCCCAAGAAAGGAAAGGGTTGGCTTGTTCACTAGAGAAGGGCCCCTGTGTCTTGACACAGCGAGAAAGAAGTCAGTGGAGAAGCTGAGTTTGGGGGGGGAGAGACACATCATGAAAGTTCTTGGGTTTGATTCCAGTGGCGGTGGGAAGCTACCAGGGAGTACTAAGCAGGGGAGAGACACCATCTCGCTTACATTTTAAAATGGTGGCTGCAGGGGCGACTGTCTGACTCAGTGGGTAGAGTGTGTGACACTGGATCTCAGGGTCGTGAGTTTGAGCCCCACGTTGGCACAGAGATTACTTAAAAAAAAAAACATGGTGGCAGCTGTGGGGTGGAGAGTGGATTGCAGGAGATGAGGGTGGGGACTGGGGAGGTTTGTGTCGTTGTCCAGGTAAGAGGTGCTGGTGGTATAGACAAGGTGGTCGATATTGGGAAACGGTGGAGACAGGTGGTGTTTTGGAAGCAGCACAGGTATGACTTCCTGATGGGTTGGATGTCAAGGGTGAGGAAGGGGGTGGGGGGTCAAGGGCAAGTCCTAGTTTTCTGGGCAACTGGGTGGATGTGTTGAGCTGGAGAAGTTGGGGAGGGCTGTGGAGGAATAAGTTTGGTGACAAAAATCAAGTACCCCGTGGAGTGCCTATGAGACATGCACATGGGGACACTGAGTAGGCAGTGGGAGGTGCAGGACTGTGGCTGGGGGCGGGGGCCGGGGGAGGATGCTGGACCAGGGATACCTTTGGGAATCCCCATCAGTAGACAGATGGGATTTAAAGCCACAGGTGTGGGTGACATCACAGGAGAGACATTCAGGGAAAGGGGAGCCCAGGACAAAGTTCTGGAGCTCCCCCTCCTGTAGGGCAGGGGCTTAGCCTCCGCTCTAGAGTCATGTGGGGCCCCATGATTCTTTGTTGTGGGGGGCTGTCTTGGCCATCGGGGCGTGTTTAGCAGCACCCTTGGCCTCTACCCACTAGATGCCATAGCACGTCTCCAGGTGTGACGACTGAAAATATCTGCAGATAAATGTCCTCTGGGGACCATTCGCTCCAGTTGAGAACCGCTGATGAGAGCATGTTGGGGGGGGCTAGGGTGGGGGGGGAGAAAACCAATGGAGGAGACTGAGAAGGAGCCAGTGGAATGAGGAGGAAAACCAGGAACCACGGGGTCCCGGATGCCAAGAGAGGGCTTGGAGAAGGAAGGAGCTGCAGGCTGGTAACGTGCCTCAGAGAGGCTAAGGGAAAGGCCAGGCCGGACGGAGAAGCTGCTTCGGCAGCACGAGGGGCCAGAGTGACCTTATGAGTGGCCTCTGAGACCGGGATACAGAGTAGAGTCTTGAACGAGGGGCAGACAAGCTGGGAGAGCAGGTGCGGTGGGGAATTCTTGATCAGTTTGCTGCGCAGGGGGCAGTGTGTGGACTTAGGAACGGCTTTACGAGGATTTTATGTAAGGTGGGCTAGGCTGGGTGGGGGCCTCGCTGCTGCTGTGGGGGCATTGCTGATGCCAGATGCTGTTGATGCTAGTATTTTTTTTTTTAATGTTTATTTTTGAGAGAGACAGAGACAGAGTGTGAGCGGGGGAGGGGCAGAGAGAAAGGGAGACAGAATCTGGAGCAGCCTCCAGGCTCTGAGCAAGCTGTCGGTACAGAGCCTGACGCTGGGCTTGAACTCACGAACTGCGAGATCATGACCTGAGCCGAAGTGGGAGGCTTTAACTAACTGAGCCCCCCAGGTTCCCCCATTGATGCTAGTATTGATTGATTGATGGATTGATTTTTGAGAGCGCGAGAGAGAACTGGACAGGGGAGGAGCACAGAGAGAGGGAGACAGAGGATCTGACGAGGGCCTCACCAGCTGTGAGATCACAACCTGAGCCGAAGTCGGATGCTAGTGTTTAAAGATGCTGGTGTTTAAAGGAAGGTTGGGGGACTGAGAACGGTGTGTAGGGGTGTCCAGGCAGGTAAGGGGCTGGGCAGGAGGGTGGGGCAGGGGGCTCCTGGCCGTGGGGGCGGGGTCCCCACTGCTGTGGCCGCCTGCAGCTCCCGGGGGGGCCCCCTCGCGCTGTGGGGGCGGGGAGGGCAGGCCCCGCCTCTCACACCCTCCCCCTTCCCGTGTCTCTCCCCCCCCCCCCCCCCTCCTCCGTGTCTCCCTGCAGAAAGCGGGCGGCGGCCTGCGCCAGTGGAAGCGGGTCTACGCCGCGCTGCGGGCGCGCTCCCTCTTGCTGAGCAAGGAGCGGCGGGAGCCCGGGCCGGCGGCGGCGGCGGGGGCGGCGGCGGCCGTCGCAGGTGAGGACGAGGCGGCGCCCGTCTGCATCGGCTCCTGCCTGGTGGACATCTCCTACAGCGAGACCAAGAGGAGGCACGTGTTCCGGCTGACCACCGCTGACTTCTGTGAATATCTCTTTCAGGCTGAGGACCGGGATGACATGCTGGGCTGGATCAGAGCGATCCGAGAGAACAGCAGGGCCGAGGGCGAGGTGAGGGCCCGGCCGCCCACCAGGGCTGCGGCGGGGCGGGGCGGAGTGGGGGGAGGGGGTGCAGGGAGGCCCCAGGGCCGCCCCTCCCCTGCCGCGGACCTCGCTTCACCACTCTGAGCCTCAGTTCCCTCCTCCATAAAATGGGCCAACAGGGGGTACCCCCTGCAGCCCTACGTGCCTGGGCTTTGGCGTAAAGAGAAACTTCAGACAGCGGCTCCCGGAGCCCTCGGCACCCTCAGTGCTCCCTGGCCGGCAGGAACACTAATAACTATAGGGAGGGCACGAATTATTATCGTTATTATCATTATTATTACTGCCTTGGGCAGGCTGTGGCACAGACAGGTCAGCTCCCGGCCAATCTTAGGTCTTGCTTCAGAAAGCCGGGGTTTCTTATGGAGTGAATTACAGAATGCGGTGCCCCTGTGCCAGAACCGTGGCTTGCCCTTCTGACAGGGCTGGCCTGTCAGCAGGGCACCAACACATTGACCTTGGGAGGAGGCCAAGAGGATTGGCCTTTGGCAGCAAGCTGCACTGGTTGAGCCAAAGGCTTTGGCAGGGATTTCAGGGTAGTTTCTCAATGGCGCCCCCTCTTGGGCAGCTGCAGCTGCACACCCAGAGCCGGGGCTGACGTTTCCGTTTCACTTGCTCGCCCCCCTCCAGCAGGGGCCTGCACCGAGGTGCCTTTGCTCACGTGCACACAGCTCTGGGGGGGTCCTGAGCTCGGGGGCTGGTCTCTGCCATGAGGATGGTGGGCCAGGGGGAGAGGGGTGCCAGCACCTGGCCTCTGGGCCACAGACCCTCTTACTGACAAGAGACACATCCTTTGGCTGAACCAGGCTCTGCTCCCCTCAGGACATTGTCTTTCCTTACTGTAGGGAGGAAGGTACCTGGAATGTGTGGCCCCTGTTCTGGGGGGCCTGGCTGGGCTGTCCCCAGCAGGGTACAGTCAGGGGTGTACTTCCATTATTGCCAGGGCTGCCAGTCCTAGGGGCATCTCCTCTGTGCCTGGCCAGGAATGTGATGAGTGCTACATGCACAATTCTGCAGCCCAACCCTGAGGTTGCCATGTTATCTTCTTTGTTACTGTGGAGGAGACTGAGGCTCAGAGAGGCCAGTGGATTACCTAGGTCACACAGCTGGTGAGGGGGTGCTCGGGAGTCCAGCCCTGGTCTTTCTCGCTCCAGGGTGTGAGCCCTCCAGCTGGCGAAGCCGAGGCAGGGGCCAGGGATGAGGCCTGAGTTGGCTGGCTGTGGGCACTGAGGGGGTCTGCTTTCTCTTTCCTTTCCTCCAGGACCCCGGCTGTGCCAACCAAGCTCTGATCAGCAAGAAGCTTAATGATTATCGCAAAGTAAGGTGAGGTCCAGCTCTCATGAATAGTCTTGACCATGAGGCGGAGGGCACTCCAGACAGAGGTCATCCTCCTGGCCCACCTCCAGGCCCGAGGCAGCCTCTGAATCACCCTCTACGGGGGTGGGGGTGGGTGGGTGGGTAGGCAGAGCCTCCAGTCCCCAGAAGGACAAGGAGGGATTCGTCAGGGCTGGAGAGGAGGTCTAAAGTGGTAGGAGGCTGGGGCAGGTGGCATGTTGGGTGACCCCAGATGAAGACTTTTCCTCTCCTCCTTTTCCTACACAGCCATAGCTCTGGGCCCAAAGCTGACTCCTCCCCCAAAGTCTCTCGTGGCCTGGGGGGCCTCAAGTCTGAGTTCCTCAAACAGAGCACCGCACGTGGCTTCAGGACTCAGGACCAGTCCGCAGGGAGCAAGGGTAGGAAGGTGGCTGCTAAGGGGGCAGTATGTGTGTGTGCACATGTGGGAGGGTGGGGGTCAGTTCTGTGGGTCTACATGGGAGCCAAGGGCTTGTGTGTGTGTGTGTGTGTGTGTGCACGCGCACATGTGTTGGGTTGGGTGTGTGCCAGGATTATCCTGGTATGTCAGCCTGTGTGTGTATGCCTGTGAGGGTCTAGGGGCTTTCAGAGTCTCAGGGCTGGAAGCGCCTGGAACCGGATTTCCCTCCGTGACATCCCAGCTGGGTGTTCTCCAAGTCCCTGCCTGTCTCCCTTCAGGAGCAGGAGGCTCATCCTCTCTGGAGGCGGCCTTTTCCCCTCTTTATATGCTTTCGACTATTAGAAAGTTCTTTCTTTGGTTGTTCAGAATCTGCGACCCCCACCTTGTTGTTTTAGCCCTCGAGGCCATATAGAAGTCCTTACTTTTCTCCGAGGGCTGACTCCTCAGGAATAAACCCCCTCATCTCTGAGGCCTTCTCTCAGGATATAATTTCCCATCAGCCCTCAGCATTCCAGTTGCCTTTCTGATGGAGTCCCCACATGTCCAAACATGGGTGGGTGTGTGTGACCAAGTGTGGCTGCTGCCCCTCCCCGGCCGCCCCCGCCCCCCGCTCGCCCTGACTTTGTCTGCCTTCTCCGACCCCAGATGACAGTGCTACCACTCCCAAAACCCCATGGGGCATCAACATCATCAAGAAGAACAAGAAGGCAGCTCCTAGGGCGTTTGGGGTCCGTCTGGAGGAGTGCCAACCAGCCATAGAGAACCAGGTGAGCCCCCGCCGTACTCCAGGGCAGGCAGAGAAGGGGGCAGACCAAGGCACAGAGGGTCAGAGCTGTGAGGGACTTTGGAACCAGCTCTCCGCCTCATCTTAGAGACACCGCGGTTGTGGGGGTTGTCGGGGGCCAGAGCCCAGGGAGGGAACAGCAGAACTGAGGCAGAGCCCGGAATCCCCGCCCTCCAGTCAGTGCTCCCGTGCCCACCGTGGTGAGGCTCTGGTGCCCGGAGACGGTGAGGGCCTTCTGTTCCCCTGCATGGGGCCCCCGGGCAGCAGCTCCGGCCGTGTACCGCTCCCGTTTTGGCCTTCCCCCACCTTCTGGCTCACCGGTGGGGAATCCTGCCTTTTACCTTCCTAACACGTCTGCCCTGCCTGTCCCAGCGGGTCCCCTTGATCGTGGCTGCGTGCTGTCGCATCGTGGAGGCACGGGGTCTGGAGTCCACGGGCATTTACCGAGTGCCTGGTAACAATGCAGTGGTGTCCAGCCTACAGGAGCAGCTCAACCGTGGGCCCGGGGACATCAACCTACAGGATGAGGTGGGTGCAGCCGGGGAGTCTGTGGAGGCGGGGAGGGGCCGAGGCGGCGTGTGTGTCTGTCGTGTTCCTTGTACCCTGCAGCATGCCTGGCAGCGGGCCGGGGCACGAAGACGGGTGAGACGGGACCTGTCCTTGCGGGCCAGGCCCGGGGATGGGCATCCCCCCGACTGAGGCCTGACAGGTGCAGTCGTGGCTAGGGAGCCTTGAGGCAGAGGCTCGCTGGCAATAGTTTGGGGGCCTTGAGGATGAGTAGAGTTCACTAAACGCCGGCGAAAGCCGGGCGAGGGCATTCCGGGCCGAGGGAATGGCCTGGGCGAAGGGGCGGGCCCTGAAGGTTTGCCAACAGTCGACTCACCTTCTCTGTAAAGGACCAGGTAGCAGATGTTTTAGGTGCTGGTTACCACGCGGTCTCCTCCCCCTCCTCCTTCTTTTTCTTCAGTCCTTTAAACACGTGAAAACCGTTCTTAGCTCCAGGGCCGCACAAAACCAGGCCGCAGGCTGGACTTGACCCACAGGCTGTGCTCCGCAGACCCCTGGCTTAGAAGGGGAGCCTGTGGTATTTTCTGGAGCAGCCAGGACTTCGAATAGTTGCAACGTGGGGAGAGGAGGGGCCGGTCAGATGAGACAAAGCCGGCTCGTGAAGCAGTTTGACAGCCACACTTAAAAGTTTGCAGCAGGTTCAGCAGCCGGTTAAGCCGACTGTGCTCTTTGCCCACGGGGACCCAGGGTGCCGCGGCTGCAAACAGCAGCCTCCTTGGTGGTGTATGTAGCCTGTCGATTGTATAGGCTGCCCTAAGGGACCTTGGAGACAGCCTTTCCCAGTGGACATTGAGGTTTGGCCTCATGCTGTCTCCGGTCTAGGCTCCAGACGGGTATGCAGTATGGGGGGACAGGGCACCTTTGGAAAGCCCCCGGTCATGGTGGCCAAGGTCCGCATCGGCCAAGTCATCATGTCCATCTCTACCAAATTGCAGAACAAGGAGTCTGTGATCGAGGCCCTACATAGGACCAAGTTCAAGTTCCCTGGCCACCAGAAGATCCACATTCCCAAGAAGTGGGGCTTTACTCAGTTTATTGCGGATGAATTTATAGACGTGGTGGCCGAAAAGCGGCTCATCCCAGATGGCTGGGGGTCAAATACATCCCTAATCGTGGCCCCTTGGACAACTGCTGGGTTCTGCATTCATGAGAACCTTGGCGCTGTCCCTCCCTATTCATGCCCACCACTAAGTTCCACTTCCTGTAAAAAAAAAAAAAAAAAGCTTGCTTTTTAAAAAAAATGTCAGTTCTATCTCAGTAAAGCTGGAAAAAAACTAAAGAAATATATATATTTTTAAGTATTTATTTTGAGAGAGAGCGAGCATGAGCAGGGGAGGAGCAGAGAGAAAGAATCCCAAGCAGGCTCTGCCCTGTCAGCACAGAGCCCAACGTGGGGCTTGAATCTACAAACCATGAGATCATGACCTGAGCCAAAACCAAGGGCCAGACGTTTAACTGACGGAGCCACCTAGGCACCCCCCAAAAAAATATATATTAAAAGAATTAAAAAAAAATTTTTTTTAAATGTTTTATTTATTTTTAGAGCGAGAAAGCGACAGAACGCAAATGGGGGAGAGTCAAAGAGAGAGGGAGACACAGAATCCGAAGCAGGCTCCAGGCTCTGAGCTGTCAGCACAGAGCCTGACACGGGGCTCAAACTCACGAACCACAAGATGGTGACCTGAGCCAAAGTCGGAGGATTAACTGACTGAGCCGCCCAGGCGCCCCCCAAAGAGATATTTTAATGTGAAAAAAAACAAACAAACAGAATTTGCAGCAGGGTCAGTGTTTCTCAAACTGTATTCCCCCAAAAAGCTGTGGGAGGCTGGGAGCAGGTCAGGAACCCCAGTCTTTGTTCAAACTAGAGAAATCTGCTTTGTTCTGTTTTGAATGTCTTTTTTTTTTTTTTTTCATATTGGGTTTTCACGTATGCTTCTGTCTGGCAAAAAGGGGCTCTGCTGAAGAAGATTTTTGGAAAACCATGAATCTGGGCAATGAGGTCCCATGAGTCACATATTTAGTGAAGCTTTATGCGATACCTGACCGTCTTCCTGCCCTTGGGGAAAAAATGGGGGAGACAGGATCAGTACGTGTGGGACAGTGGCCAAGGGAAAAGGCTGCTCTCTCACCAAGGGCCAGATTGTGCGATGAGGAAGGAGAAGATGCCGAGGGCCGAAGCAGGTGGTAGACTTGAGTGTTGGAATCTTTGAAGCGTGAACGGGAGGGGGCAGGTGGACAAGAAGGCAGTCCAGGCTGGGAACGATGGCATTTTCCAAAATCCCAGAGCAGGGTCTGAGTGTCGAGACAGAGAACAGGCCCGTTTCATTCCTCCTTCCTGGGCTTGCCAGTGGGGAGGATGAGGCCCGGGGCAGGAGGTGGAGGGCTTTTGATGGCGCCACTGAAGTCTTTGATCTTGACAGTGGGGACAACAGGGAGCCTTCAGTCGTTCTTCAGCTGGGGAGGCATAAATGAGCGTGGAGTCTGCTTTAGCTTATGTCTGACGGATACAAATGAGGGAGGCCCAGAGCGGGGCATCCGAGGGAGAAATTGCTGACATGGGGGAAGTGCAAGGGGCCAGGAGGACACGGTGGCCCCAGGGGAATAAGGAAGATGGGAGCAGCTCTAGGAGTTGACCACATGAGAGGGAGGAAGGGGGATGCAGGGAGGAGCCAACGTTTGAGCTGGGGGCTGGTGGTATCTCTCTGGCAGAAACTGGGGAGTAGGGCCCAAGAGGGAAGGTGTGTCAGGCAGGGCCCCCCCCCGGATTTGGGGTGATGGCACAAACAGGCAGTCCCCAAGAGTGCACTGGAGGCTGGACACGGTGGTGTTGGGGCACAGAGTGGGACGATGGAGGGAACGGCTATGTGGGCAGAGGGTGGGCAGCAGGAGTGAAGGGCCAGGCTCCGTGTGGGACAGAGGAGAGGGGGGGCTCAGGTGAGGCTGGGGATGAGTGGCAGATGTGTGCACGTGGGAGGGGTCCGGAAGCCTTGGGTTTGGCAGCTGGGAGATGAGAACAGCCAGGAGGTGATGGGGCCGGTGGGCGGGCCCTGTGCTGGCTTGGGGTGGATATGCCCAGAAGCACATTCGCCGGGGCTTAGCCAGGGAGAAGCATGGCCGGGGCTGGGGGGCAGCGGACCGAAGTCAGGGCCCAGAGTGTGCTGGGCGTGTAGTTTGTCTCAGACACCAGTCCTGTCCTCCGTCTTGGGGACTGCTGGAAGTTAAGTGCTGTGGGCCGGGTGACCGTAACTCCTGATGAACCTGAGGGGGAGGGTATTGTTTGTGGGATGGTGTGGGGCCATTGTACTGAGTGTGTGTGTTGTGGAGCTGCGTGTCTTTGTGGAAGGTGTTACCTTGTTTTCCGGGCCTGAGTTACTCTGAGCCCTTCCGGTCAAGGCTGTTACCCTGGACTTTGCACGGGGTGATGGTGCCCCCTCGTGGACACAAGGGACAGTGATCGGCCATGCTTCATTCATTCTTGCATTCAACAATCCATTTATTTAAAAACAATTTTTTTTTTAATGTTTATTTATTTTTGAGAGAGAGAGACAGATGTGAGCGGGGGAAGATTAGAAAGAGAGAGGGAGACACAGAATCCGAAGCAGGCTCCAGGCTCTGAGCTGTCAGCACAGAACCCGATGTGGGGCTTGAACCCACAAACAGATCAGACCCGAGCTGAAGTCGATGCTTAACCAACTGAGCCACCCAGGCGCCCCAACCATCCATTTATTTAAAACAGGGTTTCTTGGGGTACCTGGGTGGCTCAGTTGTTTAAGCGTCCGACTTTGACTTAGGTCATGATCTTGCAGTTTGTGAATTTGAGCCCCGCGTCGGGCTCTGTGCTGACAGCTTGGAGCCTGGAGCCTGGAGCCTGTTTCAGATTCTGTGTCCCTTTCTCTCTGCCCTTCCCCTGCGTGCTCTCTCTCTCTCTCTCTCTCTCTCTCTCTCTCTCTCAAAAATAAGTAAACATTAAAAAAAAACAACCCAGGTTTCTCAATCTTGATGCCTTGCAGAATAATTCTTTGTTGTGGGAAGGTGTCCTGTGTGTCACAGAAAGTTTAAAAGCATCCCCAGACTCTGGTTGTGGAAACCAAGGGGGTTCTGTCCCTGGGGGTGTGATTCTGCCCCTGTTGAGAACTACTGACTTAGGCCATATAGGTGCCAGGCTAACTGAGCTCACTAGGCGGTAGGAGCACAGTGGGGGACAGGGCAGACAGGACAGGACAGACAGTCCTGCCAGGCAGGTAGGCAGGGAAGGAAAAAAATGCATACAACGGTGACAAAGTATGGCAAGTGCCATGGAAGAAACAAGGTCAGGGCTGTTGTACAGATGAAGGGGCAGGGGCAGTGGTGGCTGTGTTAGCTGTGACTGTCAGGGAAGGTGTCTCTGCAGAGATGGCATTTGGGTAGGATGAGGAGGCTGGCCTGTGAAGGGCAGGGGAGGAAACTTCTAGGGGAGGGAATTGGCATGTGCAAAAGGCCTGAGATAGGCAGGTGCCAGGCATGAATGACTGCTATGTCATGGATAAGGAGAGGGGGTCCAAGGGTGGCTCTCCACTAAATGGGGAGCCCTGGGAGGCAGGATTGAGTGCTGGTAGGCCCGAGGAGGTCCAACCACCAAGGAGGTTTCCCTCACTTCCGTCCCATAGTGCTTGCACCAAAGGAGGTAACTAGTACTTGCTGTGGGTGGGTAAATGCTGGAGCTCACTGGGCTTGCTGGAGCAGGGAGGGGTCGGGGCCGGCCGGTCAGGGGGCCAGGACCTAGCTGGGCGCTGTTCTGCCGCCACCACCCTGATGAGTCTCCTTAGGCCGGAGATTCCCTGGTCTGGGCAGAGCTTGGTGTGGGTGTACCCCAGGGAGGGCCGGGCCGGGCTAGACTAGCATGGAGGCGTGGGCACCTGGGCTGGGCCTGGGGGGCGGGGATGGGGTCTGCGCACCCCGCTGGGCCTGCCTGGGACCTGACGTCTTCGCCCTCTCCCCAGCGCTGGCAGGACCTCAATGTGATCAGCAGCCTGCTCAAGTCCTTCTTCCGAAAACTGCCTGAGCCTCTTTTCACCGACGGTGAGTGGGGGTGGAAGTGGAGGACGGGAGGAGGAGGGACACCTGTCTGTGCTGCACTCTGACCACTTCGTTTTATTGGGTTTGTTGGCTTTACTCATTGGGTTTTTGTTGTTGTTGTTTTTTTTTTTTAATGCTTATTTATTTATTTAATTGTTTTAACATTTATTTTTGAGAGACAGAGAGAGACAGAGTGTGAGCAGGGGAGGGGCAGAGAGAGAGAGGCAGATACAGAATCCAGAGCAGGCTCCAGGCTCTGAGCTGTCAGCACAGAGCCTGACGTGGGGCTTGAACTCAGGAACAGTGAGATCATGACCCAAGCCAATGTCGGATGCCTAACTGAGCCACCCAGGTGCCCCAGTGTTTATTTATTTATTTTTTTTTGAGAGAGAGAGAGCAGGGGAGGGGCAGAGAGAGAGAGAGAGAGAAGGAGACACAGAATCTAAAGCAGGCTCCAGGCTCCCAGCTGTCAGCATAGAACCCGACATGGAGCTCGAACTCACAAACCGCGAGCTCGTGACCTGAGCCAAAGTTGAGGCTTAACCGCTTGAGCCACCCAGGCACCCTGGGTTTTTGTTTCAATACAAGAGAAACATGGGCTTGTAACAAACTTAGTATAGATGCAAATAAAGGACACCCGAAGGTCCCTGTCACTCTCCTAGTCCCTATCCCTGGAGACTATCCTGAGCCTTTCTGAGCATTTGCTATGTGCCAAGCACTGCTCCCTACAACTCCATGGAGTAGGTACTATTGTCTCCACTGTACAGATGAGGAAACTGAGGTTAAAGTCATTTGCCCAAGGTCACGCACGTTGTCAGTGTCAGAGCCAGGATTCAGCCCCAGGCTTCCGGCTCCAGAGCCCAGCTCTTGACCGTTCGCTGATCTGTTTGTTTTCCCAGACCCCCTTACACATGTGACGGAGGCAACCATGCATAGATAGGGTCTAGAGTTGGGTGAGTTTGCCTGCGTGCTGGCAAATGTTTGCCATCTGGCTCTCAAGGGAAAAAAGCCTTGATCTGTAGTCTCCATGGTACAATTACTCCTACTGTGCCTTATTTCAAGCTACCGATAAGCTGCCACCAACGTGGAGTCAGAAGAGAACACCTTTGGCCCTCGGGAGCCGGTGTGAGCAGGATTCAGCACACCCCTGGGGGTGGGGGGGTGGGGGTTCTTAACAAAAGGAGGCTTGTCATTCTGAGATTCATTCGTGTCTGTACAAAGAGCTCTACCCGTTCTTCTTTTAAATCAACCACCTGGTAGTTGACAGTCGGAATAGACTATAATTTGCCTAATCACTCCCCTATTGATGGCTATTCAGGTTGTGTTCCAATTTTTGCTCTTACAAAACACGTTGCAATGGCTTTCCTTGAACGTGTCCCTACCTGCCCGGATCGGTGTCCTAGAGGTGGGTTCCTAGGCTGTAGAATTTCCAGGTCAAAGTCCTGGTCAACATTTTTGAAAGCTAATGTCAAGCTGCCCTCTGAGAAGAAGGCCCTAGTTCATACTCTGACCAACAGCATAGGAGAGAATTGGCCCCATCCACCCTCGATGTTATCAGCATTTTATTAGACTTCTCTTAATTGGTTGAGGGAAATGTCATCTCGTTATGTTTTCATTTTCATTTCTTTCATTATTAGGGAAATTAACTATCCTTTCATTAGTTTACTGGCCTTTTCTGTGTCCTCTCATTTCCTGTTCAGACCGTGTGCCCATTTTCCTATTGGGCTGTTTGTCTTTTTTGGTATCGATTTGTACGAGACAAGCTCTTGTGTATTATGGGTATTAACCCTTGGCTAGTTTTTGCGGAGCTTTGCTCTCGGTCTGCCATTTGCCTATTAACTGTTCAGGGCAGAAATTGAAAACAATTAAGTGTAGTCAAAGCTGTTCATCTTTAATGGATCCTGCATCTCGTGTTTAGGAAGGTCTTATGGTTGTAAAGACGTTTTCTTGGTTTTCCCAAGATTTTAGCAACTTTGACATTTGGCTCTCTCATGCGATCACACATGTTTGTGTATTCTTATGTGGGCTGGAAATGGATTTTTGTTCCCCCAACAAGATAGCTAATTGTCCCAGGGACATTTATTGACCCCTCCATCCTTCCCCACTGATTTGAAACGCTGCCTTTATCACATAGTAAAGATCCACGTGGCCTGTTCCCCTCCTTTCTGTGTCCTTGTCCTTGGCCAGCCTCCTCCGTGAGGCCCAGGCTGCTGAAGCTATGCTATCTTTTTAGCGCGTTTCAGTATCGGATAGGGCAAGCCCTCCCTCGTGACTCTTCCTTTACAGACTGTTCTCCGCTCTCCTTATGCATCTACTCGTCAGATGAGTTTCAGAATAAACTTAGCCTGTTCCATGTTTTAAAGTTCCCCATGCACTTCTTCTGAAGGGAGTTGGGGGCATTTTGACACAGGTGGGGTGGGCGTCTGGAGGCTGAAAGGGCCCCTCCCTCTTTCTAGGTAACCTCTTCTGACCTTGTGGTGTCCTTGTCCCGGAGCCTGGGACGAGGACCTCTTTTCCAGTATCCATGTGCGGCTCAGGTCCTACTTCTTCCCAAACACACCCGGGCTGCCCCAGGTCGGGTGCGCCCCTGAGTGCAGCTGTAGTGGGTTTGGTCACATAGACACAAGGTCATGGAGCTGCCCCCCGCCACTGATGCTGAGCTGGAGCAGCCTGGGCCTCCTCAGCTTGGAAGCACCGTGAGAGTGGGAGAAGGGACTGCCTCCCACCTCTCTAAAGAGTCTTCACTGTGTTCTAGACAAATACAACGACTTCATCGAGGCCAATCGCATCGAAGACTCGAGAGAGCGGATGAAGACGCTCCGGAAGCTGGTAAGGAAAGAGAGACGCCCTCGGGCAAAAGGCACACTGGGCCTGAGAGCACCCCGCCCCCCTGGGGAGGCCTGGAGCCCAGTGCCGCCACTTCCCTCTGTGACCTTGGAGACGCCCTTCTCCGCTCTGGGCCTCCGTTTCTCCATCTCTCCAAGGGGGCTGGCTAGAGGGTGGTTTCCAGACCCCGGAGGTATGGCGGTGGGAGCCCCTGTGGGGTGTGCTGGGGAGATGGGGAGGCCATCACAGCCCCATGCCCCTTCTCGCTCCCGCCCAGATCCGGGATCTCCCAGGACACTACTATGAGACTCTCAAATTCCTCGTGGGCCATCTGAAGACCATTGCTGACCACTCGGAGAAAAACAAGGTGGGGGGACTCTGGCATGGAATGTGGGGGAAGGAGGCATATAGGGTCCTTTCAGCATATTCTAGACTCTTCCAGGTCAGATAATCCCAAGACCCTCTAGGCACACCCTCCTCCGTAGTCACTCTGTCCCCACCCCACCCTTCCATGCCAGCCAGTGCTTCTTCCCCGGAGGGCCATCTCCGGAGTTTCTGAAGGGTCTCGCAGAGGCAGAGAGCCACAGTCCCTCTGTGTCTGATGGAAATCTATCCTCGGATTTAGCTCAAATCCCTTGCATTGCATTTTTCTTTCTTTCTTTCTTTCTTTCTTTCTTTCTTTCTTTCTTTCTTTTTTTTTCCTTTTTTAAAAAATATTTTAAGTAATCTCTACACCCAACATGGGGCTCAAACTCATAACCTTAAAATCAAGCGTTGCTCACTCTACAGACTAAACCAGTCTCTCATGCCACATTGTGTTTTTCTAATCAGACCTCTGTATTTTCTGGTTCTGCAAAAATGAATGGAGCTATAGGAATGCTCCCAGTTTTAAAATACCCTTAGAACCTCCAGCAGGTCCCTATTCTGGCATCTGTCACTGTTAGCACGGTATGGGTGAGCAGGCTGGGCACTGCTCTCGGCTGCTAGGCCTGGGGATGAGCGAGGCTGAAATCTGGCCTGTACTCTACTTGCGAGGCATTGCCTTACCCAGCAAGGAGGTGTTCATCCCCTAAGCCAGGCATAGCTCAGGATGGGCCTTGGGCCTGAGGGGCCCGGGGTGAGGAAGGTCTGGGGGACTGGAGGTCAGAGCTCATGGGGTGTTGATGCTGACCTGCTTTCCTCCCCTGCCCAGATGGAGCCCAGGAACCTGGCCCTGGTCTTTGGGCCAACGCTGGTGAGGACGTCTGAGGACAACATGGCGGACATGGTGACCCACATGCCTGATCGCTATAAGATCGTGGAGACGCTGATCCAGCACGTAAGCAGCCACTCCAGGCGGAAGCCATGTCCCCCTGGGCATTTCGCTCCTGCTCGCCTGGGCGGATGTGCTCAGTGGAGGATGAGGCAGCTTCAACAAATGCTCCTGGGATGGCACATGCCCTTCTGAAGCGATGGGCTGCGTTTCCGGACCAAACAGGAATGGATCCTAGAATCCCTGTCTTTCTAGAATGTTCCATTCCCAGCAGGAGAATCAGGAGGCCCCTGAGCTTCTAAGATGAGGGTGAGGGTCAGAGGGCAGAGGAGGGTCAGGGAAAGTGCTGCTGGGTTGGACAGCCAAGGGGTGAATGCAGGGGCACGTTCAGAAGGGGGCCCCAGGAAAAGCGTCCTGGTAGAAACACGCAGACGGGTGTAGGGAGCAGGGGCAGAGCTCTGCCTTGCCGCCCCACTGAGGCTTGGGGGAGCAAATGGTGATGCCCGGGGAGGGGACGCAGATGAAGCAGGGCGGAGCAAGGGCTAAGACAGGATCCTGCACTTGTCCTCTGTATGTCTTGGGCTGGTCTCCCCGCTTCTCATGGCTCCCAGAAGCACCACAAGCCCTGTTGTGTCTAAGGAGTCTAGTTATTGTCCAGGATGGGATGAGAACCTAGAGCGGCCAGCAGAGGGCGCAGGAGGCTTTGGTCCTCTAGAGCTAAACTCAGGGCAGCGCCTCCCCCTTCTGGGGCCCTAAGGGATGCTTTTATAAATCCTAGATTTTCAAGAAAAAAAAAAAAAAAAATCACAGATTTCCCATTTCCAAATCTGCCTGTGGATGGAACCCAACCCCCTCCTTCCAGGAGAAATAAGACTGGCAGCTGGCCAGCGGAATGGGGTCCTCAGCGTCTGCAACGTCACAGAAACTTTAGGGAAGGGAAACCAGGTCATGTTACTCCCATTTTACAGATGAGGAAACCAGTGCTCAGAGAAGCAAAGTGACTTGCTCAAAGTCACGCAGCTTATAAGTGGGAGCCCCAGGATTGTAAGCCAGCTTTGTCTGACCAAAGTTGGTGCTTTCCTCAGCCCCTGCTGGGAGGCCAGACTCCGGGGTCCATCCTAGAGCTGGCTTGGCCGGCCAGGGTTGGTGATGTGAGGCAGTGGGGTAGACTTTGGTCATGCCGAGTGGCCTTGCCTGCTTATTTCCTTCCTCCACTGGGTGGTCAGGGCTCTGAGCCTCGGGAGGGAACGTCAGAGCCTGTTCTCATTCCAACATTTGGGACCACCAGCCCCGGGCCCACTCCTTTAGCTGTCAGAGAGGCCAGGGTTGGCTGGACAGTGTCAGGGATCCCGATGAGGCCTTAGTCTGGGAAAACTTATCCCTTGGAAAATTTCAGCTCCCCAGTCTAACACGTGGCCCCCGGAGCCCCTGGAGTCGCGGGCCCAGGCAGGATCGGACCTCGGCAGAGACTTCTCTGACTCTGGCTCTGAGCCCCTGGCCTGTCAGCGGATGGCTGCAGGTCGTGGGTGACTTTGCGGCCATCACCTGGCCTCCCTACCCGGGGCTCCTGTCCTCCCAGTGGCAAGTCACCAACCAGCTCATTCCCATGTTTACTAAGTCAGCTGCAACCCAAAGACCACGTCAAGGCATTTGTTCGAACATGATTGCCGCTCTGCATACACTGGGATCTCTCAGCCTCCGCACTAGTGACCTTTGGGGCCAGATGATTCTTTGTGGGGCTCTGTCCTGTGTAGTGCAGGATGGTTAGCAACATCTCTGGCTAGATGCCAGGAGCCTCCCTCCAGTCGTGACAACTGAAAATGTCTGCCGACTTTCCCAAATGCCCCCCTCCAGGGGATGGGAGGCAGAGGCACCCCGCTTGAGAACCGCTGAGGTAGCAGTTGAGGGCACTGGCTCTGGAGCCCACCTGCTTGAAGTTCAACTCTGGCTCTGCTCCTTACATGCTGTGGGGCCTTAAACAAGGGTCTTACCCTCTTTTTGCCTCAGTTTCCTCATCTGTAAAGTGGAGATGATAATAATGCTCACCTCACACGGTAATTGTGAGGGTTACATGCGTTAATGTCCGTGAAGCACTTAAAATGCCACTTAGCGGGTAAGAGGTGTTATATGAATTAGCGACCACCATTATTGACCTCATCGGCATCCCAGAGGCAGGTGCAGGTGCTGGGATGCAGGGGTGACTGGAACCCAGGCCCTGCTGTGAAGGAGCAGTGCCTCAGTGAAGATGTCATTTCTTCATTCTCTGGACTATCTCCAGGGAAGCCCATGGAAGGACCTAACCCTGCCCCGGCTATAGGGCTGGGAGCGTAGTCAGGGGCGAGTTTAACTGTCTTACGACACCCGGAGGAATTTAGCCATTCAGAGCAGGGAGAAAGCGTTCCAGGCACAGGGATGTGCAAAAGCAGGGTGGCACCAGCTAGCGTGAATTCTTCCAGAAAACTCTGGGCTACCCGGAAGCCTCTGGGCTCCCACAGCACTTTTGGGTACCTCCAAACCGAATTAAAGGCTGGGCTTCTTAGGGCTCCCTCTATTCAGCCCGTCTCTGGGGACTGCACTTTTTCTTAATGATGGCTAACATTCATTGTACATTAGCAATGTGTTGTACTAAATATTTTACACACGGTATTTCATTATTTTTGAAATGTTTAAGCGGAGGGTATAATTGACATGAGATTAGTTTCACGTGTAACAACACGACCATTCAGTATTTGTATATATCCATGAGATGATCAGCGCTATACATATACCGTCACCGTACATAGTTACAATTGCTTCTCTGGCCATGAGAATTTTTCAGTCTTGTTCTCTTAGTAACTTTCAAAAACACAATGCAGTATTGTTAACCACAGTCATCATGCTCTAGGCTACGTCCCCGCGACTTATTTATTTTGCAACTGGAAGTTTGTACCTTTTGACCCCCTTCACCCACTTTGCCCACCCCCCACTCCCGGCCCCACCCCAGCCTGTTTTCTGTACCTATGAGCCTGGATCGCGTCTATCTGTTTGTTTTAGATTCCACGTGTGAGATCATACGGTACTTGTCTTTCTCTGTGTGACTTGTTTCATTTAACATACGTGGTACCTTCAAGGTCCATCCATGTGGTCACAGATGGCAAGATTTCCTTCTTTCAGTGGCTGAGTTGTATTCCATTTTATATACATGCCACATCTTCTTGACCCATTCCTCCATCAGTGGGCACTCAGGCCACTTCCGTGTCTTAGTTGTAGATAATGTGCTGCAATGAACAAAAGGGTGCAGATATCTCTCCTTGGTGTTTTTGTTTTCTTCAGATAAATACCCAGAAGCAGAATTGCTAGATTATAGGTTAGCTCTTTTTTTTTTTTTTAAGTTTATTTGTTTATTTTGAGAGAGAGAGACAGAGAGAGAAAGCACCAGTAGGGGCAGGGACAGAGAGAGAGAATCCCAGGTAGGCTCCACACTGTCCGTGCAGAGACTGACTCGGGACTGGAACCCACGAACTGTGAGGTCATGGACCTGAGCAGAGGTCAAGAGTCGGTTGCTTAACTGACGGAGCCACCCAGACATTCCTGGATCGTAGGGTAGTTCTATTTTTAATTTTTTGAGGAACCTCCATGCTGGTTTCCATAGTGGCTGCACCAATTTACATTCCCACCAACAGTGTGTGACAGTTCCCTTTTCCCCACATCCTCATCAACACTTGGTATTTCTAGTTTCTTATAATAGCCATACCGGATTTCATTTTCCTTCTCACCACAATTTTAGAAGTAGATACTGCTGTTAGGCCCATTTTACAGATAAGTAAATAGAGTCAAAGAAGTCATTTACCTGAGGTGGACTTGAGCCCGAGAAGACTGACTTTCGATCTTGCATTATTTCTTATCCTCTCTTCTCTTTCTTGTTGCTCTCCTTTGCCACTTATTTGAGTTAATAATATGCCAGATTGTGACGAATAATAACTGAGGTTCATGGCACATGGTCATAATCAACCTGCAAGTCTCCTTGTTTCCCCCTTCATCCCTGACCCCACTTTGCTCCCGCCATAACTACCCAGTCTGATTGGGCAATACGTATCCTTTCAATCCACGTTCCCTGTCTTATTGTATTTATTTATTTTTCAACAAACAGTATTTTTTTTTTAAGTAATGCCCAATGTGGGGCTCGAACTCATGAGTCTGAGATCGAGTTGCACACTAGCAACTGAGCCAGCCAGGCGCCCCTAATATTCTGTGTGTGTTAACTTTCGACCAGTGAGCTTAACTCATTGATTCCAATTTCTGTGTTGTTGGGACTTCTCTCTGCCGTCTTAAGTGTCATTTTTTGTTTACCCCATTTTCATTTTATTTCTTTTCCATCTGTCCTACCTTGCTTTCGATGGATTGATTTTTGTTTTCCTGATATGAAAATTACATAATTTAGGGGAGCCTGGGTGGCTGCTTGGTTAAGCATCCAGCTTGATCTCTGCTCAGGTCATGATCTCACGGTTCATGAGTTAAAGCCCCGAGTGCTGACAGCGTGTGGAGCCTGCTTGGGATTCTGTCTCTCCCTCTCTCCGCCCCTCCCACGCTCGCTCTCGCTCTCTCAAAATAAATTAAAAAAAAAAAAAAAAAAGAAAATTACACAATGTATAAAGCCCAATCTGTGTTTAATTATACAATTATAACAGCTCATACTTATGCTTCACTCTCACTGATTATTCCTAAAGCTCATCAATATCCATTGTCTTCCTTCCACCACATCTAAAAACCAAGTGCCTTAGTGTACTGTCACCCATCACCGGTTTCTCCCTCTGTGTTCGAAATCCACAGTGTCATGGATATACTTTGTGTGTGTACAGTTGTATGTGTATATGAGTATCCTTGCTTGGATCGACCGTGGACATTCATCCTGACCTCTCCCAGCTGGTCACTCCACCCCGGGGTCATTTCTTAACTGTGCTCCTATACACAGTTAAGAGAATCTTTGTGCGGCAAGCTTTCTGATGTCTTCAAGTAGCTTTAGTTCACACTCAACTGAGAGTTTAGCAGGGTATAAAATTCTAGGCTCAAAATTCCTGCGTTTATAATCCAGCAATACAGGAAAATACTACTTATCTTCTTATGTCTGCTGCTGCTGCTGCTGAAAGTTCTAGTTACAGCTGATGCTCATTTGTAAGCAACCTTTTTTTTCCTCCAGAAAACTTTTAGGGTTTTATCCTTAAGATTCTCAGATTTCACAAAACATACTTACGAATCAGATTTTTACTTTATTTTCTATCCTGTTTGGCATTTATGTGAAAACTCTTTCCTGCCTGCCCCTCAGGGAACCCCCTAACATTTCCCTCCCGGCACTTCTGTCTTCTGGCTGGGGGAGAGAGTGGCAACCCCAGTAGCTAATGTGGTGCCCAGGGCTCTTCTGGCTGCCGCAACAGGTGGGCCTTCTCTCTGCAGTGGACCCAGCCTGCGCTAGATGGCACTGCTGTCCCCGCTTCTGGCTTGCGGTTGGGAGCGAGCCCCAGAGATGTGTTCTGGACAATATCTAGTGAAAAACAGGCGGAGAAGCTTTTCCTGAACTGGCCCTCCATCAATCCTCAGCCCTTCCCATTCCAGGCTGCATTTCCCTCCAGCACTGGGGTCCAGCCTTTTCTCTCCCCAAGGGTTTCTCATAGTCTGTGGGGTTTGGTCCTGGAAATCCATGTTCCCTTGGGAACATCCAGTGACCAGGCCAGCCTGGGGGTTGTTGAGAAGAGGGAGGACCTTCTCCCGCCCCATTCCATATGGCATCTGAGTGGAGTCCTCTGGACTGTGCAGGTCCAGAGCCTGTGTCTCCGTCTTCCCTCAGCCCCTTCCCACGCTGAGTTTCACCACTTCCTTTTATCTCCTCTGCAGTCAGACTGGTTCTTCAGCGATGACGAGGACAAGGGAGAGAGAGTAAGTGATGCAGAGGGAGGGTGGAGTGGGTCTGGTCTGAGGTGGGCCTGCATCTCAGGCTGGGGGCCGGGAGGGGGCAGGCAGTAAGACTCAAGCAGGGGAAGGTCCCTGCCCTTGGGGCTTCCCAGTCTGATGGAGGAAACATAGGCCCTCTTCTCAGGAGCCTCCAGTCTAATGGGAGACACAATCCTTGCCTTCATGAGTCCCCAGTCTAAGGGGGGAGGTATAAGCCACTCTAAGGAAACTGAGTCCAGTAGCAAAGGCAGACTCCACCTTCCAGTCTTATGTGGAGGATCTAGATCTTAGAAAGATCCAATCTGATGGTGGAGACACAGCTCCGGCCTTTGGGGTTCAGTCAAGGTGTTGGAGAAGGCACAAAACAGTCTAATGGGGTACGTGTAGGACCTGCCTTCAAGGGTGCCTGGCTGATGAGAGAGACAGTTGGTGAGCCCCAATCTGATGGAGGAGTCATGGGCCCTGCCTCAGGTTACCCCGTTTTGCGGGATCTACGGTCCAGCCATCTGAAGACATGCTGGCTGACCCTCCTCCTGTTTGCAGACTCCTGTGGATGACAAGGAGCCTCAGTCAGTGCCCAACATTGAGTACCTCCTGCCTAACATTGGCAGGACAGTGCCCCCTGGTGACCCAGGTTCAGGTGAGTGCAGGGGCTTGGGAACGGGTGGGAGTGGGGGTGGGATTCACATTCCCAAGGGTCCCAGATGCCTGGCCAGACGCCCAGCTTCCCTGCTCTGCCCCAGCGGGGCCCTTCCCTGCCCCCACCACAGAGACCCGGGCTGTGGCAGGGCCTTCTCCACTCTGGGGAGGTCTGGCTTGCCTGTGGGCCCGCTTCCTTGTCTGCTCAGCTGCCCCTCCCCGGGCTGGGTAGGGGCTTTGTTCGCCCTCCTTCACTGGTTTCCTTCCTAAGCTTTTTATTTCTCATGGGCTGTGTCCTTCTGGGCATGTTCCTCTTTTTAATTTTTCTTCCTTTTCTCCTTGCACCCCTCTGTCCCCTTCTCTCTTCTCCCTGTGCTCTCCTCCCGCCCCTGAACCCTGCCTCTCTCTTCTCCCCTTCCCCTCCTCCAGCGGACCTGTTGGAGATTTAAAGGGTACAGTGTGGCATTTGCGGCCTCGGTCACTAACAGTGGCGGGTGATTATAAGAAGGCTGGGCAGGCCCGAGGGGCAGGCAGAAAGGTCCCGGGCTGTGAGCACCTCACCCTTGACATACCGGCTACCCCCACTTGTGAACAACATACCCCCACCCTAGCCCTCCCATCAGAAAGCCCCTTCTCAGGAGGAAGGAGGCATTTGTCGGAGCCAGATCCTGGCCCCTTGCCGGGAAGTCTGGGCACCGCATGACTGCTCCCTCACCTCTGTCGCGGTCCCCAGACTCTGGGCTTTTCTCTGTGCTGAACCCGGTCACCTCCGGTTATCTGGACAGGGGGAGGCTTGGCTGGTAGGGGGACCCAGCCTGCGGGACACGAGTGATGTCACCCTCAGAAGCCTCTCTAAAACTGCAGCTCCTGCCTTGGTGGGCTCCGAGGGCTGACTCTTCCCGCTTCTGAAACCAGAGCCCCTGGTCACTCAGCCCCTAAGTCCTGTTTCAGGGCCGTAGACTCTCATAGCAGAGCAGCCCCTCTGCCCAAGGCATTAACTTCTCCCGCCCTGTGGGCGGGCCGCCCTTCATGAAGGCTCCTGTCTCTGACAGAGGCCTAGCGCAGCACCCCTAGTTACAAGAGGCAGGCTGAGGAGGGAGCCAGGGGACAAGGTGGGTGGGGATGGCAGAGAGGAGCCCCCCGTTTCTTCTAATCACCTGCTGCCGCTCCCCTGCCTCGTGTGTGTCACTGTGTGGTTGGCCATCTGCTCCTCTCACCGTGTGCAGGGGAGGGGTGGGGAGGAGGACTCACTTGCTTGCCAGAGAGTGTGGATTAACTGTGCCTGCCCACTGCCCCGTCAGACCCCGGGAGGTCCTTAGATCAGCCTACCCCCTCCCCGGTCCCGGAGAGGACACTGCCAGGATTTGGTTGTGGTTCCTTCTCCACCCCCAGTGATCTTAAAGGAGCGGGACCCCAGTCCTACTGATGTAATGATTTTACTCGTTCTCGTAACTCTGGTGATAAACAGGGCCTTGCCCCCAGGAAGGCAGATGGACGAGGAGTCTGGAGGCGGAGCCTATCAAGGCCCTAGTCACCAGCGCGCTCTGCCTCCTGGGTCCCACCTACTTGGTGTCTGCCCCTCGACGCCATCATTCACAGGGTCCCTCTTCTTCCTCCTGTCCCGGAAGTGGGGGTGGTGGTGAGGGTGGAGGTAGGGCGCCCCCTTGTCTGTGCACTGTGTGGTCTCCATTTCTCCAGAGCATCTGTGATTCGCTGTGTTTCATTGTGGTTTCCGTGGACTGCGTCTGATATTTGGCATTTTCTCTCTAGTGCTTCAGAGTAACAGGGACAGGAGGGGAGGGGAGAGGACCTAGGCCCAAAGAGAAGCCCTCCTTGCCCTTGACCCTGACAAATGAGGGTCTCACAACTGGCAGCCTTGACGTCACTTCCTACCTCGAAAGGAAGTGGTGATTGCCGTCAGTACCGTCCCTGGGCCATGGGAAATGACACCAGAAGCCCATCACACTCCCAACACCTGGGGAGAGCTCAGGTGTCTGAACTCTCTGGTTCCTGAAGCCTCCGGGGAGAGGGAATCATGTTCACAAGGCAGCCTTCTCCTGCCCCGATTTAACTCTCCTTTGTATTTCTCTCTCTCACCAACAGATTCCACCACCTCCAGTCCAGCCAAGTCCAAGGTAAGTGCCAAAGCAATTCTGAAGCTTTCTCCCTGCTTAAGCCGTCCCACTTCTTGATTTTGGCCAAGGGAATGGGGAGAATTGCCGCTGGATGCTGAGGAAGTTGCTGGTCACAGGGAAGGAAAGTAGGAGGTACTGTGGGTACCGCGGTAAGCAGGGAAGTCACTCACCGTGGCCGTGCTGGGTGAGGCCTCTGGTGGAATAGAAGGATCCGGCCTGGGAGTTAGGTGGCCAGGTGGCCAGGGGCAGTGTTCCCAGTGGCTAAGAGCGCACAGTCCGCGGCGCCTGGGTGGCTCAGTCGGTTAAGGGTCCGACTCTCGATTTCGGCTCAGGTCATGATCTCACGGCTCATGAGATCGAGGCCCGTGTTGGGTTCCGTGCTGTTAGCGCCTGCTTGGGATTCTCTGTCTCCCTGTCTCTCTCTGCCCCTCCCCCCACTCACGCTCTCTCTCAAAATAAATACTTTAAAAATTAAAAAGAAAGAAAAAAAGCACAGACAGTCCTGGGTCTGAGTCCTGCCTCCACCACTTAGCTTCAGGACATCAGGCAAGTTGTTTAACCCCTTTTCTGATCCTCAGCTGCTCACCTGTCAATGAAGTGTAATATTTCTTCTTATAGCCACAAGTATGTCTGCTGTACTTAATATTCTTTTTGGAGGGCCCAAAGCAGGCAGAAGGAAGGAAATAACAAAGATAAGAGGATAAATCAATGAAATTGAAAACAACTGAGAAAATCAATGAACCTGAAGCTGGTGTTTTGAACCAGCTCTCACAGCCAGCTACTCGCCGTCCAGGGCCTGCCCTCTGAGACAGAACCCATTAGGCAAGGATGTAGAGCTTGATGGCCAAGGGGGTTGGTGTCTTAGCTCTGGCTGCCATAACAAAATACCACAGACTGGATGGCTTAAACGAGAGAAATTTATTTTCTCACAGTTCTTTTATTATTATATATTTTTTCATGTTTATTTACTTTTGAGAGAGACAGAGACCGAATGTCTCTTGAGAGCGGGCCAGGGGCAGAGACAGGGAGACGCAGAAGCCGAAGCAGGCTTCGGGCTCTGAGCTGTCAGCACGGAGCTCGACTCGGGGCTCGAACTCATGAACTGTGAGATCATGACCTGAGCTGAAGTCGGACGCTTAACCGACTGAGCCGCCCAGGCGCCCCATTTTTTCTCACAGTTCTTGAGGCTAGATGTCCAAGATCAAGGGGTCAGCATGGTCAGTTTCTGGTGAGAGCTCTCTTTCTGTCTCGTACATGGCCGCCTTCTTGCTGTGTCCTCATACAGCAAAGAGAGATTACAATAGAGAAAGCTCTCCGGTGTCTCTTTCTATAAGAGCACTAATGCCACCACAAGGGCATGACCTCATTACCTCCCAAAGGCCCCATCTCCAAATACTATCCCACTGGGGGGTAGGGCGTCAGCATACGAATTTGGGGAAGGGGACACAATTCTGTTCATAGTAGTGAGTGAAATCACTAAACTCTGGTGATCGAACTGGACTCATGTCTGTCCGGGTCTCTAAGCACTGGCCAGGTCCCAGCGAGCCCAGTGTGCCTGACACGCAGTGTGCCTGGGGGGACGGGGAGCTCACTCCGTCATAAGACTTCTACGGCAGGGAGCAAGTTCATTATAGTGACCTGAATCTAGCCCACCCATCGCTCCTGCTAGCCCCCTGGTTTCCCGTAGCCTCTCCTGGGCTGACGCCTTGGCCTTTATGTGAATGTACCGACCTCTGCATTCCTGGAAGTGACCATTATGACTGCTCTGCTTCTGTAACTAGCTGGGATGAGAGGATAATTTGATCAGATGGTCCTAGTGGCCTCACAAGCGCCTCAGAGAGCACTGGCCAGAAAAGACCGTGGCACTGGCTACCCTGTGCCTCAGGTTGATCAGAGCAGAACTGCCAGATCGCACAACTCCGGGGATTGCCTTCTGGAGCCGTGCAGCATTGACCGCCGTGGCCCAGGAGCCGCATGCCTATGAATCCTGACTCCCTGACATGCTTTAGCTTCCTCAGAACCAGCTGATGTGAGAGAGAGTACATAGGATGCGGTGGCCACACGAGGCATCTCTGTGTCTCCATTATTATACCGTGGCTGAAACAGGAGGTGACCTGTGAGAAGGGGTCACAGGGCAGGTCATTCCAGCCCAGCAGGGGGACCAGTTTCAGCCTGTGCTTATGTACGGCCTTCTGTGTTGAGGGGACTGCATTCACCCATTTGTCCATTCACTTAACATTTATGTATGTATGTATGTATGTATGTTTGGGGGTGGGGGCAGAGAGTGAGGGAAAGAGAGAATCCCAAGCAGGCTCTGTACTGTCAGTGTAGAGCCCGAAGCTGAGCTTGAACTCATATAGTGAGATCATGACCTGAGCTGAAATCAAGAGTTGGATGCTCAACGGACTGAGCCACCCAGGCGCCCCCAGTCACTTAACGTTTAGTGAGCACCTGTTATGTGCGGGCACTGCACTAGGAGTCATGGATGCAAACACAAAGAGGCCACAGACCTTGCTCTCAAGGAACTCTGAGTGTGATACAGATGATGTGGAAACAGAGCTATTCCGATGGGAGAAGAGCAGGTGTAGGTGTGTTTTCAAAGGCCATGGGAGGGCTGAGAGGTGGCTGTACAGAGGATGCCATATTTGAGCTGGGCCTAGGAAGAGGGCTAAGAGCTCATACGGCAATAGGCGGGCAGGGAGAGGGGGCGGTGGTGGCTCAGGGCAAGTCAGTGTGGCAGGTGGGCATCGCCAGAGTGAAGGGTGTGTTGCGGTTAGGGTAGGGAGGGCTGGCAAAGCGGGCAATAGGTTGTAAAGGGCCCTGTGTCTGGGCTTCATCCTGGGGGAGGTGGGGGGCCCTGCAGAGTCTGGAGGTGATCAGATTCCTGCCTTGCCTAGAAGGACTGACTGCTCTAGAGGAGGGGGGACTGGGGTAAGGCAAGGCTGGAGGCAGGGACCCCTATCAGGAGATGGCAGAAAGACCCAGAAAAGGCAGAGCAAGGGCCTGGACAGAGGATGGTGAGGATGAGCTGGCTTTGGGAGTCACTTCAGGAAAACTGAGAAGCAGCAGGGAAGGAGAAGGAGGCAGGGAACCACCTGAAGGTGGGGAACATGAATGCAGGTCGTTTGGGGCAGGTGTAGGGAGCCTAGTGTAGTTGTAGATAGGTGAGTTTCAGGTGCCTACAGACACTTTGCTAGAGATGGATTTGCCATTGGAAGAAGAGTTCTGGAGCTCAAGAGATAGTTTGGTGTTGGCCCGTGAGGGTCCCCGTGGGCTCTGCTGGGGCATCACGGAAGGACAGGACCAGAAAACACTCACAGGACTTAGCAGTGACAGTGCAGCAGGAAGTTGCCCCGCGTGGGGTTGGAAATCACTGTTTGGGGGCGCCTTCAATCCGATCGTTCAGATTGTTCAGAACTGGGTAGCCACTTCTGGCAGCCGAGCCGGCCAGATTGATGTGGGGTTGGGGACTGTGGGTGGGGGCCCCGGTGGGATGGCTGAAATGCAGTGGGCTGTAGTGGGAAGGGGAAGTGAACTTGGGCCGGTTGCCCTGGAGAGGCCCATACCTACTGCCTAGGTGGAAAGGCAGGTTTCCCAGGTGGGAGTGAGTGGAGATGGAGTGGGTAGAAGCCATGGGGGGAGGGACATCCCTGCCAGGCTCTGGTGACTATAACCGGGGCTGGTATATATTAAATGGGTTCAAACTGTCAAGTGTATTCACTGTTGAGAGGCTATTATCACCAGAGCTGTGTCTGCAAGGATTAATCTAGCGCTGGGCTTGGGGAATGGAGTGGAAGTTGGGGCGGAGGTGAGGGACCAGGCCCCAGCTCACAGGAAGGAGCCGAGAGTCTGGATTGAGACCAGAATGGGTACCGGAGGGGACTGGGATATTGAGGGGGGCCGCGTCTCGCCGGCTCCCGGCTGGGTAGGGACGCTCCCACTGGGACAGCCATCAGGGAGGAAGGGCTTAGGACGCCGGGGAGGGTGGGTGGGGGTGGGGGAGCGGGGCCGGCTTGGGACCTGCCGCGGTGCGGGGGCGCCTCCTGCATGCTGACCTGTCTCCCGCGCAGGGCTCGTGGGCCCCCAAGAAGGAGCCGTACGCCCGGGAGATGCTGGCGATCTCCTTCATCTCGGCGGTCAACCGCAAGCGGAAGAAGCGGCGGGAGGCGCGGGGACTGGGCAGCAGCACCGACGACGACTCGGAGCAGGAGGCGCACAAGCCCGAGGCGGGGGCGCCGGCGCCGGGGGCGCGGGACCAGCCGGAGGGGCTGCTGCCGGGCGCAGCCGCCTCCGAGGCCCCGGGGCGCCTCAGCCCCCCGGCGGCGCCTGACGAGCGACCGGCCGCGGACACGCGCTCCATCGTCTCGGGCTACTCCACCCTGTCCACCATGGACCGCAGCGTGTGCTCGGGCGCCGGGGGCCGGCGGCCGGGCGCGGGGGACGAGGCGGACGACGAGCGCAGCGAGCTGAGCCACGTGGAGACGGACACGGAGGCCGGCGCGGGGCCCGGGGGGCGCCCGGCGCGCCGGCCCTCCTTCAGCTCGCACCGCCTCATGCCCTGCGACACCCTGGCGCGCCGCCGCCTGTCCCGCAGCCGCCCGGACGGCGAGGGCGCGGGCGCGGGGCGGGGCGGCCCCCGGGCCGCCGAGCCGCCGGGCTCGGCCTCGTCCAGCAGCCAGGAGTCGCTGCGCCCCCCGGCGGCCGCGGCGGTGGCGGCGCTGGGCTCGCGGCCGTCGCGCATCGAGGCTCTGCGGCTGCGCCTCCGCGGCACCGCCGACGATATGCTCGCCGTGCGGCTGCGGCGGCCGCTGTCGCCGGAGACGCGGCGGCGCCGGAGCAGCTGGCGGCGCCACACGGTGGTGGTGCAGAGCCCGCTGACCGACCTCAACTTCAACGAGTGGAAGGAGCTGGGCGGGGGCGGCGCCCCGGAGCCCGCGGGCCCTCGGGCGCACAGCGACAACAAGGACTCGGGCCTCAGCAGCCTGGAGTCCACCAAGGCCCGGGCGCCGTCGTCCGCGGCCTCGCTGCCGCCCGGGGACCCGGGGGCCCTGCAGAGCCAGCCCCCGCGCCGCTCGGCCGCCTCCCGCCTCCATCAGTGTCTGTGACCAGCCCCCCGCCCCGCGCCGGTCCCTCTACCCCAGTCTTCTCTGGCTTGCCCCCCCTCTCTTGTCCCCGGTGCATCTGGCGCTGCAGGCCGCGTCGCTGGTTTGTGTGCGGGATCGGAAGGGGGCGGGCAGACGAGAAGGCCCCGGCTGGGACAGGGAGTGGGAGCGGGAGGAAGGGGGACACCCGGGAGGTAAGAGGAGTGGGGAGAGGAGAGGGGACAGGCTGCTGGAGCTCTGTGACAGAGTGGGCCCTCTGGGCCCTTCTGTGTCTGCACTTAGAGACCCTTGTTGGCCATGGGGTGTGGATAGGGAACCACCCCCCTCCCGAGTCTCAGTCCCGGACTAAAGGAAAGACCCGGGGTGATGCTGGTTCTTCGCTTCTTTCCTCCGTGCCTCTCCATTAGCTCTTGGCTCCTAGCTAAGGTGGGGGAGGGGATGTAGGGTCATGGTGTCCATGGGCGGAGGGGGTATGTGTGCGAGTGTGCTAGTTACTGTCAGAAGGTGTTTCCAGTAGCAACTTCTGCCTCTCCTGCCCCTTGTTGCCCAACCCCACCACATACAGCAGCCCCCCACCCCCACCCCTCCCACCTTCGGTGCATCCAGGGATCCTGCCCCTGCCGCTTGTCAGAGCCAGAGAAGGAAGTTAGGGCCACTCCACAGAGGCGGAACTGAGACTCCTACCAGGGTTGTTCCCCTCACCAACTTTTTGCCAACCTCTAAACCACCCTCACTAAGCGTGTTGACCATGGGAGCTGGCTGCCGATTCCCCAGTTTTGGGAGGGTCCAGGGTACCCCCTGCTAGATCTCCCTTGTCCCTCTCTTTGTTCTTCCAGCTGTCCTGCTGCTTCCACAATTCAGGCACACAGACCCCCACCTTCTTCTATTTAGGAGGGGGTGTAGTGAACATCCCTGGTGTCTCTCTCTCTCTCTCTCTCACTCACTCATACACAAACACACACACACCACATACACACACACACACACTGATTTATGGGGTCTGAGCTGGGCTGTTCCTTGAGGATGGGCGGGACCCAGCCCCCTCTTCTCCCCACACGTTGTAAATAGACCTCAGACCACCAGGCCTCCCCACACACGCCCTCACTTACCCCAGGGAAGCCCAGGTGGGGTTGTGAACCTCACTGCCACGTCTATCAGTCTTCTTGTTTTATGCAAAGATTTGCTGTAAAGTAGATTTCTCTTTCCCCCCTCCCCCACCCTTTTACTGTAAATATTGTCTCTAAATGTGTAACATATTATAAAGAATTTATAAGGATTTTTAAAGATGTTTTGCTCATTTAAAAAAGTGTTGTAACAGTGTTGGAAAAGCCTCTGGCCCCACGTGCGCATGTCTCCTTTCACTGTGTCCTTGACACACCTCTCTAGGCGACAACTAAGATTTCCTGCTTCTGAAAAGTCCTGTCTTAAAAGTATAGTCTATATCTTGGAAATAAATGGCCTTCCTCGAGGCATGAGTCATCGGTGTCATTTGATTCGGAGGGACGAAGGGGCCAGAGTGGGGCCGGCTGGGGGAAGTGGGAAGGGGCTGGCCCACGGAAGGAGGGCAGTGGGGGCTGGACCCGGTGGTGGCAGAGTGGAGGCAAGCCTCTACCTCCTGGGAGCTTTGTAGGTGTCCTTGGGGACTCGCCCTGGGTCTTGGGAGTGGTCCAGCGGTGCTGCCCAGCAGATGCTGTTGATGGGCCCATCCTGGCTGGCTGCCATCACAGGCTCTCCAGGCCCATGCAGTATCCCAAGACGACAAGAATGGGTTTTGCCCGTGGTCTTAGTCACGTGTAATTTACAACACGGGATGGGTTTCCTTCAAAAGAAACATTTTTACTGTTTATTTTTTTTGAGAGAGACAGAGTGTGAGTGGGAGAGGGGCAGAGAGAGGCAGACACAGAATCTGGAGCAGGCTCTAGGCTCTGAGCTGTCTGCCCAGAGCCCGACATGGGGCTCGGGCCCGCGAACTGTGAGATCACGACCTGAGCCGAAGTCGGATGCTTAACAGACTGAGCCGCCCAGGCGCCCCAGGGGGTGGGTTTCCTTCATTGTCATGGTTCTACAGTTGCCCCTGCCAGCTTCCGGGCTGCCTCTGATGAGCCTAGTATCTTGTAGGAAAACAGGTGACATTCATCAAAGAGAACCTTCGAGAGCCCTGGAGGTGGCTAGAATGCTCCTTCCTTTCTCTGCCCACCCCCCTGTTGTTTTTGTTTGGCAAATGACCCAACAGCTAGTGCTGTGGGCTCACATCGGCCCCAAGGGCTTTGCAAGTCCTGAGTCCTGCAACACTTTGGAGCACTGTCTCATTGGTATCTCCACTTTATATACGAGGAAACTAAGGCACAGAGAAGTGACGTGACCTGTCCAAGGTCACACAGCTAGTACGTTGGTGGAGCCAGGTTAAATCTAAGCCCAGAGAAAAGACATAAGGATAAGGTCACCTGCCCACTGGGCCACCTTCTCCCCACTGTAGTTACGCTTTGGATGAAAATGGATCAAAACATTGTGCTCTCCCAAAACAAAGGGAAATGAAGACATCTCCAGTAAAGAGAGACAATTCGTCGTTAGCAGGCTTGCTCTATGAGGAATACTCCAGGGGGCTCAGCAAGCTGAAATAAAAGTACACTAGATGGTAACTTGAATGCACACAAAGAACACCAACAAGGGTAACTGCGTAGGTATTATGAAAGTATAAACATTTTCATTTGTAATGCTTTTCTTTTTTTTTTTTTTTTGCCATTAAAAGGCAACTGCATAGAGGAGCCTGGCTTAGTCAGTAGACCATCCAGCTCTTGATCTCAGGGTCATGAGTTTGAGCCCCACGTTGGGTGTAGAGATTGCTTAAAAATAAAATTTCAGGAGCACCTGGCTGGCTCAGTCGGGAGAGCTCACGGTTGTGAGTTCAAGCTCCACTTTGGGCGTGGAGCCTACTTTAAAATAAAATAAAATCTCAAGCCTATTATTTAAAAAATAAATAAATAAAAGGCAACTGCATAAAGCAATAATTACAAAACTGTGTTGGCAGGCTTGTAAGGCGTAGAGGTGAGATTTCTATGACAATAATAGTACAAAGGTGTGGGAAGAAATGGAGCTGTACTGAAGCAAAGTTTTTGTACGCTACTAAAATTAACTCAGGATTTATCCAAACTATATTATTACTATTTTTTAATGTTTATTTTTGAGAGAGAGAGAGAGAGAGAGAGACAGAGTGTGAACGGGGGGAAGGACAAAGAGAGAGGGAGACGCAGAATCCAAAGCAGGCTCCAGGCTCTGAGCTGTCAGCACAGAGCCTGACGCAGAACTTGAACCCACAAACCTGTGAGATCGTGACCTGAGCCAAAGTCAGACCCTTAACCTACTGAGCCACCCAGGCACCCCCCAAACTGTATTATTTATTTTATTTTTTAATTTGATTATTATTATTTTGGTACTAGAAAATATCTAAACAAAAGAAGGCAGGAATCGAGAAATAGAAGAGAACAACAAAGAACCCCATAAGACATGGGAAAAAAATAGCAAAATGGCAGACATAAATTCTACCTTCTCAGTAATTACATTGGATGTAAATGGGGCAAACAGCCCAATCAAAGGCGGAGATCGGCAGAATAGATTTAAAAACGTGATCGGACTGCGTGCTGTTTCCTTTAGATTCAGAGACACAAGAAAGTTTAAAGTAAAAAGATGCCACGCAGAGTTACCGACAGAGAGCCAGAGTAGCTATGCAAGTTTGCGACAAAATAGCTATTAAGGAGGCAAACACTATTACTCAAGACAAGAAGGACATTTATAATGATAAAAGGGTTTATCAAGAAGATGAAATTACTGTAAATACATATGCTTCTCACAACAAAATTTGGAGCAGACACTAACAGAATTTAAGGGAAAGCAAGCCATTCAAAATAATGGTTGCAGACGTCGGTACCCACCTTCAGTAACAGAACAACGAGGCAGAAGATCAGTAAGGAAGTAAAATATCGGACGCCTGCAAACCAATTAGACCTAACAGATATAGCTAAAGAAGATTCCACCCAACAACAGCAGGATACACACTTTTTCTCAAGGGCACATGGAACATTCTCCAGGATAGACCATATGCTAGGGTGTAAAACAAGCCTCGAGAAATTTAAGAGGATTGAAATCACGCGAAGTTTGCTCTTCAACCACAGTGGAATTAAATTACAAATTAATATAACAGAAGGACTGTTGGGAAGTTCACAAATAGGTGGAAATAAAAAAGTTCACTCCTAACTCAGTGGGTCGAAGGAGAAATCTGAGGCGAAATTAGAAATACCTTAAGATTGGGGCGCCTGGGTGGCGCAGTCGGTTAAGCGTCCAACTTCAGCCAGGTCACGATCTCGCGGTCTGTGAGTTCGAGCCCCGCGTCAGGCTCTGGGCTGATGGCTCAGAGCCTGGAGCCTGTTTCCGATTCTGTGTCTCCCTCTCTCTCTGCCCCTCCCCCGTTCATGCTCTGTCTCTGTCTGTCCCAAAAATAAATAAAAAACGTTGAAAAAAAAATTAAAAAAAAAAAAAAAGAAATACCTTAAGATGAATGAAAGCAAAAACAGAACATGTGTGAGTTTATGGGATGCAACTCAAGCAGCACTTCCAGGGAAATTTATAGGTGTAAATGTGTGTATTAGAAAAGAAGAAAGATTTCAAATCGATAACCTAAACTTTTACCTTAAGAAACTAGAAAGAGGGGTGCCTGGGTGGCTCAGTCCGTTGAACATTCGACTCTTGATTTTGGCTCAGGTCATGATCCCTGGGTCGTGGGATCGAGCCCTGAGTCAGGCTCTGCACCGAGTATGGAGCCTGCTTAGGATTCTCTCTCCCTCTCCCTCTGCCCCTCTCCCCCACTTTCTCTCTCTCTCTTTCAAAATAAAAAAGAAACTAGAAAGAGAAAAGCAAACTAAACCTAAAGCAAGCCAAGGGAAGGACATAATAAAGATAAGAGTGGAAATAAATGAAATCGAAAATAGAAAAAAAAATGGAGAAAATCAATAAGACTACAAGCGGGTTCCTGGAAAAGGTCAAAAAAAATTGACAAATATTTAGCCAAACTGACTAAGGGAAAAAAAAGAGGGAGAGAGAGCAAAATCTCTGTCAATTTTACCTTTTCTAAGAACCAACTCTTGGTTTTATTAATTTTTATCATTTTAAATTAATTTTCTGTATTTTTCTAGTTTCGTTGCTCATTAAGGAAATGCAGATTATAACCACAGTGAAATACCACCTCACTCCCACTAGGATGGCTTAAATCAAGAAACTAGAGGGGCGCCTGCGTGGCTTAGTTGGTTCAGTGTCTGACTTGGGCTCAGATCATGAGCTCATGGTTCGTGAGTTTGAGCTCCCCACTGGGCTCTGTGCTGACAGCTCAGAGTCCACTCCAGAGCCTCTTTCCCCCTTGCTCTCTGCCCCTTCCCCGTTCGTGCTCTCTCTCTCTCAAAAACAAACAGAAAAAAAAAAAATAGAAGAAAATAGAAAACAACAAGTGTTGGTGAGGATGTGGAGAAACAGGCACCCAGCTCGATTGTTAGTATGTAAACTAACACCGCCGCTGCGGGAAATAGCTTGGCGGGTTCCTCAAAAAATTCAACACAGGAACACATGACGCACCAATGCCATCGCCCCGAGAGAAGTGAAAACATACGTCCTCCCAGAAACTTGTACGTGAATGTCTATAGCAGCATTATTCATAGTAGCCAAAAGGTGGAAACAACCCAAATGTCCATAGATGAATGAACAGATAAACCGTCGTACGTATATACAACACTGTACTATTCGGCCGTAAAAAGGAACAAAGTCCGGATACGTGTGACAACTTGGGGAAACCTTGAAAAGTTATTCTGAGAGAAGCCAGACCCAAAAGGTCACAAATTATGCGATGTCTTTTGTATGATATATATGGAGAGCAAACAACCCCCTAGGGACAGATTAGCGGTTACTAGAGAATGGGGTGGGGTGGGGATGGGGCAAGGTTGCTTAGGTATGGGTTGTTTCATGGGGTGAGGAAGAAGTTTTGGAACCAGAGAGAGATAGTGGTTGCCCAACATTGTGAGTACACTGAATACTACTGAATTGTACACTTTAAAGAAGGTTAATTAGGGGCGCCTGGGTGGCTCAGTTGGTTAAGCATCCAACTTCGGCTCAGGTCACGATCTTGCGGTCCGTGAGTTTGAGCCCCGCGTCGGGCTCTGTGCTGACGGCTCAGAGCCTGGAGCCTGCTTCCGATTCTGTGTCTCCCTCTCTCTCTGCCCCTCCCCTGTTCATGCTCTGTCTCTCTCTGTCTCAAAAATAAACATTGAAAAAAAAATTTATACACACAATGGAATATTATTCGGCCATAAAAAAGAATGAAACCTTGCCATTTGCAACAAATGGATGGATCTTGAGGGCATTAGACAAATACCATACGAGTGCACTTATATGTGAAATCTAGGCAATAAAAAAACCCAACCTGGGGTGCCTTGGTGGCTCAGTTAAGTGTCCAACTTCAGCTCAGGTCATGATCTCACCATTCCCAAGTTCGAGCCCCACGTTGGGCTCTGTGCTGACAGCTCAGAGACTGGAGCCTGTTTCAGATTCTCTCTCTCTCTCTCTCTGCCCCTCCCCCACTTGTTCTCTCTCTCTCTCTCTCTCTCTCTCTCAAAAATAAACATTAAAAAACATTAAAAAAAAAAAAACCCAACCAAACAAAAAACAAGCTCATAGGTACAGAGCACAGATTGGTAGTTGCCAGAGGTGGGAGATAGGGGGTGGGTAAAATGGGTAAAAGGAGTCAAAAGGTACAAATAAGTTATATAGTTAGGTGTAAGTTATATAGTAAATAAGTCATGGGGATCATGTATGGCATAATGACTACAGTTAATAATACCGTGTGGCATATTTGAAAGTAAAATGGGGGTAATGATCCCCACAGACCATGTTGTCAGGGGTAAAGAGACACTTAATAGAAGTGATGAGTATCGTAAAGGATGAAGAAAGTGTGACTGTTGGGAGGGAGAAGTCTTGGGTTTGAATTCTGACTCCATCATTTCATAGCTACAAAGGCGCTGATACTCAGTTTCCCTTCCCTCAGCCAGAGATTTGTTAGCTTGAGTCCAGGCTGGCTTCACCTGCACGGCCAGATGGCTCTGCACTTACCCCTGCCCCTTGCCCGCCATCTTTTCTTGGCATCGCAGCCAGAGGTAACTTCTGAAATAGGGTCAGGTCATGTCAATGTCTTACTTAAAAGCGTCTGATCGGTTTCCGTGGCTCTGAGATGAAATGCACCTTCCTTAGCACATCAGCGGGATGCGGCTCCTATGATGGGGTTTCTGCCCACCACTCTGACCTCATGGCGTGCACCCTTTCCCCTCCTCACTCTACTTAGGGTTCCATCCATGTTCCAGACCCCACAGATTACTTCCTACCTCAGGACCTTCTGCCTGGGGCACTTCACCACCAGCTGCCGCATACCCAGGCATCACTTTTTAAATTATTATGTTTAGATATTTATTTTTCAAGGGAGAGAGAGAGAGAGAGAAAGCCGGGGAGGGGCTGAGAGCGAGCGCGAGAGAGAAATCTCAAGCCGGCTCCATGCGGTCAGCGCAGAGCCCAGTATAGGGCTTGAACTCACAAACTGTGAGATCATGACCCGAACCGAAACCAAGAGTCGGACACTCAACTGACTGAGCCGCCCAAGCACCCCACCAGTCGTCATTCTTAAGGTCGCCACTCGAATGTGACCTCAGAGCTGGTCACCCTGTCTGAGTGGTCCCCCTCACTGTCACAACCTGTTTCCCTATGGCACTAGTCACCATCTGTCACGATTCTGCCCGGTATCTGCATTCGTGTATTTTGGCGGGCTCCCCTCCTAAATGCTGTGCCCCAGTCCCAGTGAGGAAGGGACGAGCAGCACTGGCAAGCAGACATGCGGGAGGCGTTTGAAGGATGGATGAGTCTCCCGGCATAATTCCTGGCGTGCAGTTGATGGTCCCGTTTGTTACTTGCTCTTGAACCGTGAGTGAGTGGGGTGATTCTCAGAGATGAGGGGCTTTTGTCTACTTTCCCAGCTTTCTGGACATAGGATGCGGGAGGGAAGGCAAGACCTGCTGATGCTTTAATAAGGACATAAGGGATGAGGTCTGGCCATCGGAGGGTCTGAAGGGCCACTCAGCCGGGGGGTGACCCATGGAGTCCAGTGAGCCGGCCTCAACTTCTGTCTCCAAAGACGTTATTGGCCTTTAGGAGAAGACTGGGGTCCAGCGAGGCCTGGGAGAGTGTTTTTCCAGGACACTGTCATCAGCTCAGGGGATAGAAAGCCCAACGAGCGTCAGGGAGGTATAGGACACACAGTAATACCCCAGGCCTCAATCAAGCAAGAGAGTGCCTAGAAAGACAGACTCAAGGACCCTTTAGCACATGCTGGAACCACGGCACAGCCTTCAGAATTCCAGGAAAACCTGGAAAACCCTATCAGGACATCTGGCCCACTCACCGGCGGGACAGGCGGGACTCTGATGTGGTTAACCTGGAAGGTTCAGGCAACTTGCTGGCTACAGGGTCAGGGCCCAGGACCCCCATCCAGCCAGAATCAAGGGTAAATCTCCTCTCAGGGGTCTTGACGACACCAGTCTCAGACGACACCACGGGGTTAAGTGGGGTCGGCGGGCCTTTGAGAAGGAGAAAGCAGAAATGCACCGTGATTGGGACTGAGAGTAGATCTTCAGACAAGGTGTTTTTTCGAACTGTGGGTCTTGACCCACTAGCGAGTCATGAAGTTGATTCCGTGGTTTGTGACCAAAAAGTTTAGGATTTAACAGGAGATAGCAGAGTGTGTTGTATACAGTAAGAGCTGTTTCATTGAATGCGTGTGTACACATCTACATCATAAAGGTGCAAAATGCATTTCTTGCTGTTTGGTTTTGTTTTTTAAGTTTGAAAGCTGCCATTGAAAGGACGGTTGACATGTTGAAGGATCATCCCACCCAAAGGGCAGGAGGCCAGGCCCCAACACAGGGAGGTAATCAGACCCTACTTGGTTTGCGGGGGCGGAAAGCACTGGGTTTGGGGGCAGGCAGAGCTGGATTCAAATTCGGACTCTGCATCTTACTAGTGGTAGGACTCCAGGCAAGTCACCTCCTGTCTCTGGCTCTGTGGTCTCAGGTGTAAGAGACGCCCGTGGCTACCTCACCGAGGGCGGTGACGCGAGTCAGCGGTGTTCCTCTCCTGTGTCCATGATGTGGGTTCTCATGGGCCTGTGGGACGGCGGCAGCCCCAAGGGTCCCTGTTCCTGCCCCCTCCTCTTTCAATGGTGCAGGGCAGTTACCTGCCAGATTCCCCATCTCCGCCCCATCCATCCCAACACCTTCCAGGGCGAAGGTGAGAAATAATGAGACAGCAGCCTATAGAAAGGAGATCCAGGAGAGGAAAAAGAAACAAGTTTTATTTAAGCCCCAAACACTCGGCTAGAAAAACCAGAAAGGAAAGAGAGCAGGGAAGTGAGGAGAAGAAAAAGGACATTAAAAAAGAGAGACAGAGAAAACACAGCAATCCTTTTCCATTTAGAAATTGTCAAGTTACACTGACAGAGGTCACAGAATATCCACAGAAGCCATCACTGCTACACCAACACGGGCCCTACGGGGTGGACGGGGCGGGGGTGCGGAGCCGGGGCTCAGCCTGGGGTGGGGGTGGGGCCTCACCTGGACCCCCTCTCAGAGCCGCGGGCCGGAGGCTCCTGGGGAAACAGCATATTGTGGAAGGGGCGGGAAAGGAACCCCCCCATGCGAGTAACACAGCACAGTGGGTGGGGGCGGGGGGACCAGGTACAGGGACCCCCCTGGACGTCTTAGTTTTCTCTTGGTCAAGCACACACTGATGGACAGAGCAGCGAGGCGCATGCAGCTGGGGGGCATTGACGTGCTGCGGGCTTGCAGAGGGCCAGGGGCTGGGGGCTTGGGAGGGGAGCCAAAGCGAGCGGTGCAGGGCCGATGGAACACACACGCAGGCATTCCCACGCGCCTGAGTCTCCACACCTGTGCACACGCACACGGTCACATGCACCTTCACGTACACCCCTGTCCACGCGTATGTGGCCCGCACACATACGAGTCTCTCGCAGCCACGCGTGTCTGCACACACACACTACACGCCTTCTCATGCGCGAAGCTCCCTGGACTGACATGCAGGGGGGGCACGTGCCGACGCCCCAGCAGGGTACATGCACTTAGTGCGCATGCCTCCCCGCACACCCGCGTAGAAGGTCACGCCTGTGCACACACATGCTTCCCTCCACACATGGGTAAGTGGACCTGTGCCAGTGTGCGCGCGCGCGCGCGCACACACACACACACACACACACACACACACCACACAGGCTGTGCACAACTCCACACAAACGCCTCTCAGCCCGGAAATGTGCAGGAACCAAAGGGAAAGAAAGATGCAAATCCCACTGGGCTCTCCGTGAGTGGGTGGGGTGGGGCCCACGGCTCCCTCCATCTGCCCCTCGTGGATGGACACCTCCTCCTCCCCCCACAAAGGGACGTTCAACTCAGGACAAAGACGGTGGGGCACACGTTCAGGTCACAGGGCCGAGGGTGGGAGGTGGGGGCAAGCGAAAAGTAGCAAGCAAAGAGTAATGGAGTGGAGGGAGGAGGGGGCACCACTCCCCCCTCCCCTCCCAGTCAGGGGGTCTCTGTACAGCCAAATCAAAGCAAACCATTTCACTGGACCACAGAAGCCAGGCCGATGTGCCCATCCTCCAGCCCCCCTCCCCCGCCGAAACAGCGGCCAGGGAGAGAGCGCCGTGGTTTTTTTTTCTTTTTTTTTTTTAAATATTTATATATATTTATATTACGTATATTATATATATATAATATGTAAATATATTTTTAAAACAATATAAAATGTTAAGACACTTCACTTAAATGTAAAGAGTTGCCTGCAATTAAAAGTAATTGCATCATTTATGAGGTCCTTTTTTTTTTCTATTTTCCAAGGGTTTTTTTTTTTTTCAGGAGGGATTTTTTTTTTCCTCTTCTTTTGTTATTTTTCAAAAAGGCTTGCTTGCCTTTGTACAAAAATGATCCAAAGCTAGAAAACAAGGATGAACCAACAAAACAAAAACAAAAACAAAAACAAAACAAAAAGAAATGAAGAAACACAACCCTGGTTGCCCCTCCCTCCCCAGCCCTCAACAGCTCCCCTGGCTCTCCCCAGGCACTGACCTTCCAGCCAGGCCCCAGGGACTAGGGGGTTCTGCCCCTTCAATGGCTCCTTCTTTCTGTGCTTACTTGGGGAGACTAACTCCAAAGTCTCCCCTGTGCTTACCCCACTTTGTGCTCCAAATAAGAATCCTACTCCCTGGGGACCCTCCTTGCACCACCCCCCACTCGTGTAACCCCCTTGCTGGCCCCTCACTGTGCCCTTGGGTGGCCTGGGGCTGAGAACCAAAATTGGTCTTTCTCTCCTCCTCTCACGACCTGGCCTTAAGCTACACAGGCATCCACAGGTCGGTTTAGGGGCGCTGGCTGGCTGGTCAGGCCTCAGGGACCCTCAAGGAACTCACCAAGGGTCACCAGCTCCCCGCTGAAAAAAATCACATCTCATCCCTTCCCTGAAAACCTTCATTACCTCAAAGAAGATGGCTGAAGGTCATGTCACTTGACCTTTGGGTCAGAGCTGTCCTCACCGCCCCCCCCATCAGACCCTCTCTATTCCCCCCACTTCCCTTACAACCAGCCCCTTCCCACCCTCCAGGTCCCCAAATCTAGTTTTCTAGGCCCTTCATTCTTGCCCACCCTACCCCCATTAAATAAGTTAATGTCATTTAAAGTGCTAAATTAGGAAACTGAAAGTACCAAATACCCCTCCTCGGGGCTGCCCTCTTCCAAGGCAGTGACCCCCAGGGTCAGGCTGTCTGCTCAACCTGCCACCCACAACCAACTGTCCAGCAGGGCCCCCTCCTCGCTCGGCACGGGCCAGGTGGCTCCTCACCACAAGAAGGGAGTCCCAGGAAGCCAACTTGTCTCCACGGACACGGACACGCAGATTCAAAGGCCTCATACCGGCCCCTCCCTGCGTCCTGGCTGCCGGCCTGATAGTGGGGTTGGTCCAACGTCCAGGTTTTCCTCCAGAGAGGTTTCCGAGGAAGGGGAGAGGGGTGTCCCGCCGCTCCAAGTCTCCGTGGCTCAGAGTTTGGTTGGAGTGCTCTCAGGAAGGGAGCGTAGGGTGCAGGAACGTGGGGATGGACTTGGGAGGAAGCGTGGGTAAAGAGAAAATGGAGCAAGGATGACAGGAGGTGGGCCAGAAACAGGAAATCAAGGGAAGGTGGTGTGTTTTGGTTTTTAGTTTTACTGTTTTACTTAAAAAAAAAAAAAAAAAAAAAGATAATTAAAAGTGAGTCGTTTAAAAAACCAAAAACACCAACAAGGGGATGGGTGCAGAGAGCGGAGGAGGGCCACACCCGCGGCAAACCCTTCAGAGGGTCCAGAGAATGGGGTGGGGTTAGGGTGGAGATGAGAGGAAGGTGAGCAGGGAGAGAAGTGACAGGGGTGAGGAGGGGGGACAGGCTGAGGTGGAGGTGGGAGGGGGCTTCTAGAAGGAGATGGAAGAATTCCTCGCCCCAAAGGAAGTCAATACAGGGATAGAGGTTCTGGAAGCCGCGGGCTTTTCTGAGACTGGGCTTGAGGTCTCATTCGACCCGCTCATCTCTTTAGATGGTTTAGTGGCCTGGAACAAAAACAGGGGTCAGGGGGTCAGAGAGAGGAATGGAGAGCCTTCATGCTGGTCCCCAGCTGAAGTTCTTAAAAATGAAAAACCTCCACAAATCCAAGAGAACATTAACTGCAAAAGGAAGAAGCCAGAGGGGCATCTGGAGAGAGTCATCCCCTGAGATGGGGAGGAAGGGGCCACAGTGGGGGACAGAACAGGGTAGGGGGTGGGGACAGAGTTGGACCCAAAGGCCTAGGGACCAGGGTTACTTAGGGGAAAGAGAGGAGGAGGAGGAGAGAGACCAGAGAAACACAGGGGAGACCACACCAAGGACAGGTGGACAGGGAGGTGGGAGTGGGGAGGACAGGAGAGGGAGGAAGGTGTGAGAGGTTGGCCGCCACAGGGGTGCGGGCGGAGAGACTAGAGGCCCAGGCTGGGAGTCGGTGGGGTGTTAGTCTCAACGGGCCAGCAGCCCCACAGGGCCCCTTCTGCCTTCTGCAGGAGGCTGCTACTAAGCAGAAGGTCTTATGGGGACAACTAAGGGGCAAGCTTGTCCTCCCCGGGGGAGCACTTCTCTAAAGAACCCCCCAACCCCTCCCACCGCAAGCTGGAAGAAAAGGCACTCACTGCCTCCAGCCTCTGACCCAAGGCAGGAAGCCCCACTGCATCCCCTACAAGTGTTCCTCCAGCCTTCAGCCTTGTGGGTTGTGGATCATGGGAGGTCACTCCCCCGTGAAGTGTCTGCCCTCACTGGTCAGCTCTGATAATTAGAAAGAGCCGCGCCTCCTCCCGCCTCTGGCGGACTCCCTGTGTCCCTACTGGGTCTGGATCTTTGTATGGTTCCAGAGCCACCTGCATCACCTCCAGAGGATGATGTGTCACAGATGCAGATTTCGGGGGCCCCTGCTCCAGAACGTACCTCTGGCTCAGGCTCGGGAATCTGCATTTTAGGCCGGCACCCTAGGTGACCCTGCTGCACACAACCTTAAGAGCCACTGGGCCGGGGCTCCGCAGACCGGGTTTCTCTCTGTGGTTGTAGTCGTCCACCCCTCCCCCACCCTGCAAAGCCACTAGTATGATAAATAGCATTGATTAAAAAAAAAAAAAAGGAAGGAAGGAAGCGGAAGGAAACAGAGTGCTGTGGCACATCACTAGAGACCTCCCACAGCCTCGGTCTGGGCAAGGTCACTCCATTTCCCACCCACCTACGCTACCACCCGCCACTGGGTGGGCTCTAGCAGATGCCTCCCGGTAGGGAAGGCAGAGAGCGCCTCCAGCAGCCAGCAAGGGCAACGAGGAGATCTCGGGCAGCCTGACTGGCTGACCGTGAACCTGCCCTTGCTGTTGATGATCACCATTTCTTCTTCCACACGTGCAGTGATTCATCTGGGTTTTGCTCATCGCACAAGTCGTCTGCAGTCTGCATTTTCCCTTTATGAAAATCAAGGCAAGGGTCTCCCGTCTGGGCCTCGTAACCCCTCCCCCTTTACTGTAGCTCTTCTGTTTGGACTCAAAGAGGTTCCAGGGCTGCAGCCACAAGATCTTTCCGTTCACTCAGTCCTTTGACCGAGGGCCGTGTGCCAGGCATGGCCCCTGCTCACAGGGTCCCGGTACCTGGGCCCGGACACAGGCTCATTACAAGGCAACCTAGAGCTGTCTCACTCTGGGTCACTAGCCTTGGGCTCCAGTCCTGCCCCTCCCCTCCTACCCTTTCCCATTCAAAGTTCTTTCTCCCAAAGCCGGGTGGGAGGGGAGCCCCCTGTGTCCTCTCACATCTCACCGTGTCCCCAAGCTGGCTGCTGATTCCCTCCGGGCTGTCCTCTTTGTTCTCAACCCATCTCTCTAGTTAAAAGCTTTTTCTCTTCCTTCCCTTTAGTGTTTGTCAAGAGCCCTGGTCCATTCTGAGCTTTGGTCTTTGAAATATCTGCCTTCCAGCTTGTACAGCCACCTGACTATTCACTCCGGTGACATGTCCTCACCCAGGCGAGGGCCCCTTCCTCCCACAGCCGGCGCAAGGCCTGTAAATGGCCGGTGTGGACACCCCCGCTCCTTCTTCATGGAGACCAAGATCGCTTGTAGCTTCTCTTGGAGCACTTGTTGATAAAGCCCTATCAGCCATCCCTCCCTTCCAGGAGACTGGCCGTGGCGACATCTAAAGTCCCCGCTCCTGAAGCTGAGGGAGCGTGCCGCCTGTGCCTAGTGCTCCTGTCCCCGTGCAGCTCACTTCTCAGGTAACACAGCAGTTGTCTCTCAAGTTTTCTATCACTTCATTTCACCAACCAGTCTTCCCCTGTCACTTCCAATTGTGTCTGGAGAAACAGAGCTCTGTCACCTTTGCGGCAAGGCACAAACCTTCAGCTTTCAGCTGGGAGGAGACCAGAGCCATTAGCTGGGCCCAGAGGGCTGACCCCTGCGCCCTCCTCCTCCCGTGGGTCAGAGTCTAGCACCCGCTCCACGCCCTGAGTGTGCTGGCCTGCAGCTCCGCGCTAGGTCACGGATCTCCGCACAGGCACAGACCATCTCATGTCGGCAGACCCTGCTGGCTGGTGCCTCCTCCAGGGTCACTTCCTCCCAGGCCCACACGCCCTCCCTCCTCGCTGATGAAATCCTGCCTGAATCAGGCCTCCATCTATCAGGAAACGTGGGCCTTTCCCTCAGCCCAGGTGGGGTGGGTCCTGAGCAATCTACACATTTGGAACAATTCTGTTCTCCTGGCCAGTGACCGATTTGGAAACGGGCAATGAGAAGAGAGGGGAGGTCAGCTGGGGCTCCTGGGGAAGGTTCTCCTCCTCCTAAACAGATCTGTGTGCCTAGAACCCCTGAGAGCGAAGCCTAGAACCTCCTCCTCGAAGGCAGCTTCGAGCCCCAAATGTTAGAACCACATGATAGGAGAAAGGCCACTGCCTGGCCCTTGGCACTGACAAACGTCCAGGCCAGTGGAGGATTATGGGGACTCTCCTGAGCAGAGCACCACGGGGGCTCTCACAGTTCTTTCCCACACCAGGTATCATGTGACCTCAGAACCCCGCTGCTGGGTTTCTGTCCCCATTGTACAGATGAGGGAGGAGCCTGCAGAAGGCCGAGGACTTTGACCAAGTTCACAGCCTGGGCCCATACAGAGCAGTGTCTGGGCCCAGAGGACACTGGCCCAGTGTGGCTGGAGCAAATCGAGGGTGTGGGGTGGAGGGTGTCAGGAGAACCAGGAGGAAGGAACCCAGGCTGGTCACAAAGCACCCTGGGTGATGTTCTCACCCGGCAGGGAGCAGTGGGCATGGGCTTGGAGTTGGGGGAATGACATAATCGATAATTTGCATTTTGTAAATATCCCTCCCCAGGCGCAGGTCTGGGAAAATAGGCTAGAGGTGACAGAAGTCACAGGGAGACCTTAGAAGGGCATGCATTTAGGTAATGAGGCATAGGATGATTTTTTTCCCCTGCTTCTTTAAGAAATTCCCACAAGGAACATATATCGCTTTCTTAGGGAGAAGGTGCTTTTTTAAAGAAAGGCTCCTAGACAGTGCAAGTGAGAGGGATGGCTAGGCCTGTGGTCCTGGTGGGGAGAGAACCATGGACAGTAGGTGGTGAGGGAGGAAGGAGGAACCACCGAGACTCCCCAGCGTGGTGGATGCCCCCGGGGAGGGAGGGTGACGTTTTCTAATGGGCAGGCTTGGGCTCAGAACAGAGACTCCGGGCAGGGACAGAGGGTGCCAGGGGGAGGTGTGTGTGGTATGAAGAGCTAAGAGGCCCAGGAGGAAGTGGGACCCAGTGAAGTGAAGAGGCAGAGGAGAAACGCCCAGAAAGGAGTCAGGAAGGTCAGGGTGAGGGCTGACAAGGTAGGAGAGGATAGCAAGGAACGGAGGGTCTACACACAGCTCCCCCGTGTGTGTGTGTGTGTGCACGTGCACTCATGTGTATGTGGTGGGGGGGGCAGGGTCTATACTACACATCCTGCAGAGAGGGGAGTAGGGCATGGGAGGAAGAGAAAGTCTGGGGGCCACTGGAGACCTAGCCCAGCCCTCGGATGAGGCTGGAGGGAAGGTGCGGTGGGCTGGGAACTGAATGGAGGAGAGGGCGTAGAGGCCACAGAGGGGGCAAAGGGGCAGGAGAGAGGAGCTGGGGGCCTGGAGCGGGGGAAGTCAGGGAGAGAGATGACAGAGCATAGTTGTAGCCCAGCAAGGTGCCCACTGAAGAGGCCGAAGGCAAGGTATTTGGGGGAGGGGCCTCACACAGCCTGGATGTTGTCCTGCTCCTTTTGCCAGCGGCCTGACCTCGGGCAAAGCCTCAGTTTCCCCATCTAACAAAAGGGGATCAGGAGGATGTTCCTCGGACTGGTGTGGTGAATGTGAAATGATATAATGTGTGAGCCTGGCACAAGTGAGCAAATGTCAGCTGCTGTTGTGGACACGAAGGAGGGACTGGCCCGGACAGGACGAGGGGAACTCATGCACTGTGGTGGCAGGACAAAGAGCTGGGGGTGGGATTTGCAGGACGTGTCTGGGGACCCATGAGGAAGATGGCAGGCCAGCAGGGAGCTAGTGAGGAGAGCTGGTCGGGGGCGGGTGGGGCCTGGGTGGCCCGTCTCCAGGGGTCTCTCCAGGGAACCAGCAGACAGGGAGGCAGGGCCTTGCGTGCCCAGGGCCGTCCCAGGGCCATGTGGTAGAAAGGACTTTGTGATTCCTGGGTCCCATCCTGGCTCTGATACCACCTTGCTGTGGGCCCTTGGGAAGCCCCTTTCCTTCTCTGAGCTGTCCCTTCATCTGTAAAGAAGGTAGCTGGACTTGCCGTCTCTAACCTCCTGCCTCTGAGCCTAGAACCTTCTTCAGGTCACAGTATGTGGACATTTTACAGCACCCACTCCCACCCCAGCACCCAGAACGGGCCTGGCACACAGCAGGTGCTCAGAAATGCTACTGAACCAAATGAGCGCGCTAAAGGTCTCTCTCAATATCTAGGCCCAGGGACCACCCTGCACCTTCTGACCAGGCCACACGGCAGGCCAAAGGGCAGAAACACCCACAGGTGAGGCTGTCAATTCCATACACCTGCCCCCAAGCCCGCTGACTAAATCTGAAAGAGGTGACAGCAGCCCTGTCATTCCCAGCCCACCTGGGGGCCACATCTCCCCCTCCCCACTGATGTCAGGGGAACCCACCAAAGCCCAAACACAAGACTGAAAAGCAGATGCAGAATTGGTCTCTCCCTCAGGTGGGAGACGGCCCAAAATCCAAGAGGGAGGCCAAGAGGAGAGTGGGGAGGACCCGACCCCCGCGAGAGGGGGGCTGAGAGCAGGGAGAGGAAGCGGAGCAGAAGCAGGAGGACAAAGGGACGTGGCAGCCCGCTCCCACACCCCAGGGCAGGCCCGGCCTTGGAAGGGCCTCAGGCATCGGGCCAGTGGGGACATGAGTCCTCCGGCTCCCCCTCCTCCAGGAGCAGCCGGGGAGAGACCTTCTCGGCTCCCAGTGAGGGTCTCCTAAAAGGAGAGTGGCCTGGTTAAAAATGTATGTTGTAGAGCAGCTCCAGAGAGCCAGGGTTGACGGGAGGAGGGAAAAGATGGCTCAAGGAACTGGTGGGGCCGTGCTGGCAGGGAGGAGGTCTCTGGGCAGCTGGCAGGAGATGCCCAGCTCACAGCAGGAGCACACAGCACTGGGGGGGGGGGGGGGGGGGAGGGGCCAGGACGGGCCAAGCCCCACCCCACCGCGCCCACACCTACCTGCTGCTGGGCCTGGATCCTCATGTACTCGGCCCTCTGCTTGCCATGCTTGCCTTTGTCGGGGCTGCCTGCCTGGCCCTGGACTGCCTTCAGCCGAGAGGCCCCTGGAGTCACCACCTTCATGGGTGGCACACTGCCACCACCACTCTGCAGGAAGAGGAACAGGGTGGGGGTTGGAGGCGGGATCATTCCGGAATCCTAGGCGCTGGGTGACCTGATCTCTGGGGCTGGGCTGGGACCTCCTCGGTGGGCCCTTGGCAACTGGAGACCTTTGGACCTCCCGGGCCCCACATCCCAGTCCAGGACCCAGGTCCACTCTCTGAGGCCAGGTTTAAGGCCTTCCTGCAGAAGAGGGGACAGGGGCCTCCCAGCCAGGTTCCCAACAGCTCCCCAGGGAGGGCTCTTTGGTGGTTTCCTTGAGTAACCCAGGGGTAGCAGGTACTCTCCCGGGGAAGCCACTTCCAAAGTGAGAGTCCTTGCCATCACCCCCACTGCTGGGTCTGGCAGAGCATGCCTGAGATTTGAGGCAGGGTCTTTATAATGGCAGACAGAGTCAGATTAGCAGCCCCAGACCTATGTCTTCCTCTGAACGGGAGAATGGGGGTGAAGTCTCCCTAGAGATGGACAAGCCCAGCTCCTTTGAACCACCCCAGGTACCACCCTTCCCACAAGGGCTCTGGGGAGTCAGAGGCGCAGACAGAGAAACAACAGAGGCAAAGAGAGTCAGACAGGAGAGGGGGAGGGGAGCGCGGGGATGGAAAAGGAGGAGAGAACTTTATTTGTTGGTTTATAGATACAGAGCAGAGGGGAGAGGACCCGGTCCCTGCCAGGGCTGGCTGGGCTGATCCCTGGGTAGGCCAGCTTCCCAGCCTCCCAGGCTCTGCCTGCAAACCCCATATGGCACCGGGCTCTCAGGAGGCTGGCAGGGGCTGAGAAAAGGCCAGTGGGAGGAGGGGCCTGGTGTGGTGCCCCTGCAGCCCCCCCACTCTGCAGCTCTGAGGACAGAGTCTAGAGCATGAAGGCAGGGGGAGAGGCTAGGGGAGGAGGCAGCCACCTGGGGACCGGGTGGCAGGGGTGGGGGGCTGCCAGGGGGCCCCATGGCGAGGGCTGCACCCATCTGGCTCAGAGTGGCTTCCAGCTCCCGGAGTGTCTCCTCCAGGCTGTCCATCCGCTGGGTGGTGGCACCTCTCACTGTGCAGCCCAGGCCGGCAGCGGGCTGGCCCCTGGGCTCCCCACTGCCGGGTTGAACATCCTGTCCCGTGTCCTTGGGGGTCTCCTCTGGGTGGCTGTCAGCAGTGGAGGGCTCCAGAGTCCCGTCAGGGGCTGGTCCCCAAGAACAGGGGACGCCGGCTCCTCCCTCCTCTGCGACGCAGCTCCTCGTCCCCAGTCTCTTCTGAGCCGCCCCGTCCTTCTCAGGCGCCAAGCTGCTCCTGGGCTGGGCAGCCTTGGTCACTACCTCTGGCAGGGCCCGTGCACCATCCCAGCCCCTCCCACTGCCAGCCAGGGTCCGGGGTCGCGGGGTGGGGGCTGTCCTGTGACCGGATTCCTCAGGTCTGGCCTCTGGTGGGGAGGGAGGGTTGGGGGTACACTCCGTCAAGATGATCTGGGGGACGCAGAAAGCCCTGGGACTTGGGGCAGCCTGGGGGGAGAAGAAAGATGAGGGAGACTATGATCCCTGCAAACCAAACACCCTGAGCTGGGATGGTGCGGGCAGGGGGGTCAGACGTGGGTGAGCCCAGCCCCTTCCTTTCACAGATGGGGAAACTGAGGCAGGGGAGGGTGGTGACTGAGTTCGCTCAAGTCAGAGGCAAGGCTGGGACTAGAACTCGGGCCTCTTCCGACCCCACACTGTGGTCTCCCACTTGCTGGCAGAGACGCTGGTTTATCGGGAAGCACAGACACAGGGTTGCCTCTCACTGCCCACGTTAAACTCTGGGAGCAGGTCCCATGGGTCCTCCCATGAGTTTGCCCATCTGTACGATGAGGTAACAAGAGCAGAGAGGTGGTGGAAAATTAAGTGAGCTCACGCGAGCGTGTGCTTAGAACAGCGTCGGCACTTGGCAAATATTAGCTATTTGTTGAATTGACCTGGCCTCGAAGGGTGGGGCTGTCACCCTAATCTCAGGCCAGAGACTCCTGGCCCTGTCACCTTCTACTTTTGGAGCTTTCTCCAAGAGCTTCACAGCCACAAGGGGAGGGGCTCAGCCAAATTCTTCTTCGGCACGAAATGGCTACCGCTCCTGTGGTCCTCACTTTACAGATGAGGACATTGAGGGTGGGTGTCCTGAGATCCACCCAAGGTCACTTACCCACAGCTAGTTAGTGGCAGAGCGAGGATTTGAACCCAGGCAGTCTGACTCCAAGTCCAGTGCTCTTTCCACCAAAAGGAGCCATGGGGATATTCCAGGGGGGCAGCAGGGACCTCAAGCCTCCCTCCCCCAAGGCAACCCACCCAGCCTTGCCACCTGCTTACCTGGAGGTGGCGGGGTGCAGGCTGGGAAGACAGAGAGGCGACCCATGCCTGCCCGGCTCCACTGCTCGATGGCGCCACAGGATGCAGAGGGGAAGCCAGCCCAAAAGGCCAGCAGGGGGGCTTTGCCCACTGGACCCCTTCAGGATTAGCTCCCAAAGGCCAGAAAGAGGCAGGAGCGGCTGGGTGCAGTGGGCCAAAGTGCCAAGGGCATGGCCAGCCCATGGGGCACCCCTTCCGTACTGCTCATCCCCAGATGGCTCCTTAGACTGCTCTGTGCCCATCCTTTGCCCAGCAGACAGTTCTGTCCCCCTGTTTAGTGCCTGTCTGCTCCCCCTGGCCAGGGAGCCAAAGCACCACAAGCCTCAAGCCTCAAGCCAGGCCAGAAATCAGGTGCGAGACAGCGTGGAGCCCACTGCGGGCCAGAGAGAACCAGACAAGGTAGGTGAGCATGTGTGTGCACAGGAGGCCGCCCTCTCCCCAGAGCAGAGGCCCTCCTGCCCCAACCTGACTGGGAAGAGGGAGAGATTCCCAGGCCGCCTTCCCCAGGTCCCCCTCCCCAAGCACAGTCCCCTGGGAGGGGGGTGCAGACAGCAGATCTACCCCCAAATTCCCAAGAAAGAATAAAGAGAGAATAAGTGTAGCAGGACAGCAGCAAGGACTGAAGTTAGAGAGAAGGAAGAACTTCCCAATGCTAAGAGACAAAACCAGCAGCTGAGGAAGGGCACAGGCTGCTTCTACTCCAAGTTCCCTGACCACTGGGGCCATGGGATAGAAAGAGGCTATGAGTGAGCCTTTCTCCTGGCCCCCGGCGCAAGGCATAGATTCTAGGGGGGGAAACGGAGCCCCCACCTGGCACCAGCAGCAGAGGAGAGGAGTCAGGTGCAGGGACTAGGCAAGGGCTCAGGACAAAGTCAGATTCTGAGTTGGACCTAAAGTCATGTAGTGAGCAAGATCCAAGCTCCCATCTTGGACCAAGACAAAACCCAGGCTCTGGGTCAGATCTGAACTCTGGCTGCGGATTGGAACAAAATACCCAACTCAGAATCAAGCCTGTAAGAAAATGCAGACACAAGGCGCCACCAGGTACCAGACTGCTAGAGTCTCGAAGAGGGAGGGAAGGGTTACACGCCTGTCCTTGTGGCAGGGCAGGGGTGAGGCCAGGCGGGTGAGGCTGTGGCAGTGGCCAGACGTGGGGACGTGACTGGCGTGTTAGCGGGTTAGCGTGAGAGGTGAGGAGAGGAAGGTGTGGAGGCACAGGCAGAGACAGAGCCGTGAGAGGTGGGGGACAGCCCGTTACCTTCCATGTGGGGCCCTGGGCTGAGCCCCCAGGGGGCCCCAGGTCCTGGGGTGCCAGCAAGGTGGGGATCGGCTGGCGGCGGGGCGTGGGGGGGAGGGAAGACACTGAGCTTCTCTCAAACACCTGAGGAGCAGAAGGTGGGGGCAGGTTTGGAGAAGGGGGCACAAGGAGGACAGGGGTGCTGGCCTGTGGCCCACCGGGAGGGACGCCAGCCTTACTCCTCAGCCCCTCACCATGCTCACTGGCCACTCTGCCCTCCATCTTGTCTCCTCCTCCCGAGGCCTAGGTAGTCAGGGTCTCCAGCCACTTGGGGAGAGGGGCTGAGAGCACTTGAGGATGGGTGACCTACGGCACAGGGGGCGCTCAAGGTACGTGGGTATCAGGGTGTTAAAGCACTCTGTTCTCAGAACATTCAGGCCTGGGGGTCTCAGAGCATAGGGGGTCTCGGGGCAGCGGTGTTGGGGGGGGTGGTTTCAGAGACTACCATAAAAAAACCCTCAAACCTGCAAAGAGGGACTTCGGGCCCCCTCCCCCCATTTTACAGTGGTGGCGAAATCGAGGCAAGAAGGAGGGGTCCCGAACAGGCCAGCACTCAGCAGGAGCCCGGAAGCCCAGTCCCCTCCCCAGTGGGGTCAGCTTGGTGGGGAGAGGGAGGAGCCTGGCCGAGGACTCAGGGACCAGGCATGCCCTTGACCCACCTCTAGCTCGGCGATGATGCGGTCCTCGTCGTCCTCATCCTTGATGGCAGAGGCCATGATGGGTGGTGTGGAGGCCGGGCGGGCCACCTCGGACACGGTCCGGCGCAGCTTCACTTGGGGCTTCTGCACCTCCAGTTCCTCGGACTCGGCCTTCTGCAAGGCCCAGGCCCCCGTCAGGACCAGGCTCTGCCCCCCTCCGGCACCAGCTCACCGCACAGGCCCCATCCGGGGGGGCCTTTCCTGCTCCAGCTCCTCATCTGCCGCTTCCTCTGTCCCCTGCCAGAGGCCCCCTTCCCGTGGTGGAAGCCCGAGCCATAAACAGAGTCACCACTGGCCAGCCCCCTCCTTTCCTTCTGCCCCAGAGGGTCTTCAGAGGTCATCTTGGGTATCCCGCTGCCCCAGGTGGGGTTGGTACCTTGATGAAGGCCGAGTCCTTCTTGCTGGTGACCACAACCTCCCCAGTGCGCGTGGTGGTCAGGCCATGGGAGGAGGGGAAGCTCCGGCGGGGAGGGGGCGGCGGGGGCGACTTGGAGGGCTTCTCTGTGCGGTATCGAGGCACCGTCAGCTCATCTGTGGGCAGCCAAGGGGCTGGGGGTCAGGGGACGCTTAACTTCGGAGTCCGTGCACCAAGGGGAGAAACCTTGCTTCCTCCTCCAGGGAGGAGGGGAGAGGAAAGCTCAGGGAGGAGGACACAGGTCCCTCCTTGTTCTCGCTCACTTCCCCGTGAAACCCACTCCCATCACTCCTCTTAGTGCACTCCCACCCCAGCTACTCAAAGTGCGGTCTGCGGACCAGCAGCACTGGCAGCACCTGGGAGCCTGTTAGAAATGCAGAAGCTCAGGCCTCACCCACAGCTGCTGTATCAGAACCCACATTTTGGCAGATCTTCCGGCGATTTCGCGCACACATTCAAGTCTGAGAAACGCTGCTCTCGTCCATCTCTTTCCCGCCTGCCCCTCAGCGGCTGCCCTGCACACACCTTCCTCTCTTCTCCGTCAAGAGACAGCAGTTACACGTGCAAGAGCCCGGCCTGACCCACCAGGCTCCCCCTCCCCATTTTTCCAGGGGTGGGGACTGTTTCCAAGGGCAACCCACAGAAAAGTCACTGGAGCCTGACACTCCGCTGCTTTGAGCCCCAGTGGCTCCCCATGACTCCAAACCATGCCCAAACTCCTTGGCCCAGCACCCCCCACGACTGCCCATCTTTCAGCCTCAGCTCTGCTTGCTACTTCCTGGCCTGAACCCTGCTCGGCGACACCAAACACACACCTCCGGCCATTTGCACATGCTGTTCCCTCTCCCTGAAGTGCCCTCTCTCACTGTCCATGGAAAGGCCTACTTGCTTTCAAGACTCCAGTGGAAAGTCACCTCCAGCGGAAAGCCCTTCCCGCTCTTCCAGGGCCTTCTCTAGGACTGCGTGGCCACCGTTACAGGCAGCACCTGCGTCCTATTTTCTGGTTTACCCACTAAGCATGGCCTGGGACAGATCTCTTAGCTACATTGTGCCTTAGTGTTCTCATCTATAAAATGGGAATAATTACCGTATCTGCCCCCCTGGGGTTGTTGCAAAATTGTAAGGATTAATATATAGAAAGCATTTGGAGTAGTTCCCGTCACATAGTAAGTGCCCGATAAACAAAAATGTTAGTATTACACCGCCACTAAATTTTAAGCTCCTTGGAAACATGCAGTGTCTTATCTCCTTATCCTCAGCACACAGTAGGTGCTTAACAAATACGTACAGCAGGAATGAATGAATGGTGACTGCTATTCCTGGTTGGCTTTCTGCCTCCCCTGTGAGCTCACGGGCTCGGGGAGCACAGAAACCACGACCGTAGGGACCAGCACCATGCCCTGTCTGAGCACAGCCTGGTTCAGAGCACATGCTTGGTCATGACATGCAGACAGAGCCTGGGCCTGCTCATCCTCCCTGCGTGGGTCTCTCAGCAGCAGTCACGGCAGCGGGAAAAGCCCCGGATGGAGTCCAGCACTACCCTGCCCTCTGGGCGGGGACACAGGTCCCTCCTTGTTCTCGCTCACTTCCCCGTGAAACCCACTCCCGTCACTCCTCTTAGTGCACTCCCACCCCAGCTACTCAAAGTGGCCTGCCCTCCCTATAGCGGCTGAAGGTCAGGATGCTGATGCCCCAGCACCTCCCTCCTCTGGCAGGATGACCGCAGAGGGTCTCACGCCCAAGGGCCTCCCCCACCAACCCCAGAGCTCCTGACGATGGGGGCCCCCCTCCTCTGGGCTCTTTGCCAGTCCCCTACCTGCCCCCATACCTGAGCCCCTCCTTCCACTGGGCTCCGTTCGGGGGGCTGCCTTCTGGCCGTGGGGGGCCTTAGGGGGCTTGTGGTCAGGGGTGGGGGCCAGGCCCGGGTGGGCCTTGCTCGCACAGTCCAGGTCAGGGATGGCCTTCAGCAGCTCTGCCTGCGTCTCCTCCAGCAGCCGGTTGATGTCCTTGGCGCTGTACTGGGTCAGGGCTGCCCGCTTCTCCTCCCAGTCCCGTTCGGCAGCCTTGACAGGAGGACTGAGAATCAGCACTGAAGCAGCTGCCTGCTCCTGGCCTCAGGGGCTGCAGCCCCTTCCCCCAGCCACACACGCCAGGAATGGAGAAGGGAGTTTGATCCAGCCCCTGGGGGACCCTCAGACTTCTCCTTGAGTGTCTCCCTGTAAGTCGGGAATGCCGCCTTCGTCACACGCTACTCTCCTGATACACTCAGCCCTGCTGGGGGACATTCTATTCTGCTTCGTTGACCACACGGCCCATTCTTATGCCAGCATCACACTGCCTTGACTGTCACAGGTTCATAAAATGCTTTTCTGTCTGGCAGAACTAATGCCACCATCCATGTGCTTCTCAGACTTCCTCCTCCCCCAGGAAAAGGTACCCACGTGCTGGCACTTCCCAATCTAGGATGGTGGTGAGAATACGTGAGCCTGGCTTGTGCCTCCCCCCATCCCGGGCCCAGCACCTCAACAGACACAGCCTTGTCCACGCTTCTCTTGCCAGCAGCGTCCAGGCCTTTGGTAGGGTTGCCCTTAGGAGTAGGAGGGGCTCCCTCAGCGGGCCCACTCAGCTCATGGAGGTTCAGTGGAGGGCTGGGGGGTGGCATTTCGAAGTCCAAGCTCTTGTTGAAGTCCGTCTCGGCCGTCACCTTCTTGGGGGACTGATTCAGGAGATTGTTGGGGGGTGGCCACACACCCTCGTCCACTTGCCTGGGGTTGGGAGAGTTAGGGGCAGCTGTGAGACCCACGTGTTGGGGGCCCCGTGTGAGGGAAGCCTGGCCTGGGGGAGGCAGGGTGTGAGGAGGGCTCTGGGATCTTGCAGGACAGACGGAAGGGTCTGGGGAGGAGTGACTGCATCCAGCATAAGGGAGAGCCAAGCCTACACCACGCCAGGGGTCACAGGTCAGAGTTGACGTTCAGATCCAGTTGGCGTATCGGTGACCCCTAAAGGAGTCAGGATAAGGGGCCAGGCCGATCTATTGATCTACGCCCAGTGCGTGACCTCCTGGGAAATCGGAGGTCAGAGCTAAGAAGTCAGGGATAGAAAGACCTTCGGATCTGGGCCAGCATGTCTGTGACCCCACGGCAGCGCTTGAGTAGCCCGTCTAGGCGCTGCGGCTCCTCCTTCAGGAACTTCACGGCCTCCACCTCCACACGCAGCACTACCCGCATCTTGCTCTGCAGGCCTGGGAAGTGAGCTGAGGGGACCAGAGGGAGTGAGCTGGGGAGGGAGCAGCTCCAAGGACAGGGAGGACAGGCAGCAGGGAGGGCAGCGCCCGGGGGGTGGGCGGTGGGGGTGAAGCGGGGACTCCCCCACTGGACCACGCGCCACACTCTCGCCTCCAGGCTCACCCTTGAGCTCAGTCAGGGTCTCCCCGAGCTGCTTCAGCACCAGCGCCTTCTCCTCCAGCTCCGGCCCAGGCACCAGCCGGTGGTTGTGGGACACATCCCGTTGGATCTTCTCCACCGACTTCTCCAGGTCACTGCGGCCAGAGAGAGACCCCCCTCAGCCCTTCTGGCCCCAGCCCAGCCCCCTGAAATTGGGCAGCTGGAAAGAAATCAGGCCACCGGTCGGATCGCATTTAAAAGCCATTCACCAGGCTACAGGCCCAGGGGAGATCAAACCTCAGAGAAATGCCAAACGTCAGCCCGAATCTCCCTCCCTATAACTTGCATCCTCTGCCCTTCCTGCCAAAGAGGCAGCAGAGAACCTGGCAGCCTTTCCGGGAACGGGAGGCCACTGCACGTGCCCCTGTGGGGTCTCCTCTCTTGAGGGGTGGCCCCTGCCAGGTCCATCTACCTTTTCCCAAATGACCCAGGCACTCAGCCTCTTCCCTGGAGGACAAAACTGTCTTCAGGTGTCAGCAGATTTATGCTGAGCTTGTGCCGTTTAAAACCCCACATCTTTACGTTTTAAGAGTATTTTTGTTTGTTTATTTATTTGAGAGAGACAGAGAAGCATGAGTGGGGGAGGGGGAGAGAGAAAGGAAGAGAGAGAGAATCCCAAGCAGGCTCTGCACTGTCAGCACAGAGCCTGATGCGACGTGGGGCTCAAACTCACGAAACCGTGAGATCATGCCCTGAGCTGAAACCAAGAGCCGGACGCTCAACCGACTGAGCCACCCAGGAACCCCAAGCCCCACATCTTTCTAAAATGTAAAATCACACCAAGTCATTACCTCCTGCGTTGAACCTTACATGGATCCCATCGTCCTGAAGCTAAAATCCGAGCCAAGAAGGGCATGAGGGTAGTAGTTGAAAATTTGGCTCTAGAATCAGATCCGAATTCCAATCCCAGCTCTGCCCGTCCCAGCAGAGAGACCTTGGACAAGTTACGTACTATTTCTGGGCTGTAACCTTCCTATCCAAGAAATGGGGGGGGGGGGGGTAGTGAGAGTTCTTCCCTCCAGGGGCCATTGTGAGGATTAAGGGACCAAATACACATGGGAAAGGGGTGGTAAGGGGTCAGTCCCTGGGGGCTGCTCTTAGTTTCCCTCCAGCCACATCCCCTGTCCTCCTCTGGCTTCCTTCTGTTTAGAACGGTCTACACCTTCTCTGAGGTCCTTGTACTTGCTGCCTTCTCTAGGCCTTTCCGATGCCATTTCTTCTGCCTAGAACATTCCATTTACACACACACACACACACACACACACACACACTCATGCACACATATGCACACGTGTGACTAATTCCCACTCCTTCCTCAGGTCTCAGTGGGAACTTCTTCCCCATTCCCTACACTTGGGAGTTGGGAGTCTGCTTTCTGCCTCCCTCACCAACCCTTGGAGCTCTTGCCTGCTGGGCTGTGTAGCTCCTGGCAGGCAGAGAGGGACCGGGTCTTCTGGATTCATCTCCAATTCCCGGCACCTGGCACCGTGCCTGGAGCAGAATAGGTGTCTGGTAAATAATTGTGGAATGAATGAATAAGTGAAAGAAGGAACCGCTGTCCAGGTAGGTCATTCCAATTCCGTACGTGAGTCACTGACATCCCTGACCCACATGCAAGGCTTTACATACATTCTTGTCAAATGCCATCTGCCGGATTTCAGCTCAACAATCCAGGTGGGAACAACTTTTGAATCTCGGCTCTACCCTGCAACAGATTTGCTTCCCCTCAAAGCTCTGTGTCACTAGCAAATCTTATCAGCATGCCTACACATCTCCATCCAACTAGCGGATGAAAAGACAGACCACACTGGAGCAAGGACACATTCCTGTGACTCAGCCCTGCCGGTTAAAGAGCTGCCTAACTTGTACTAAGCGCTTATAGCACACCAGGTGCCACATTCAGCCCTCCACTTTCATTACCTTATTTAATCCTCACAAAAAATCCTGGGTGTGGGGAGCCATTATTACCTCCCGTTTACACACAAACGGTAGCTCAGACATTAGACTACATTTCCCAGCATCCCTTGCGGTTAAAATGGCCAATGCCTGAGGTCCAGCCAATGGAAAGTGAGTTGAAGGCGTAGAGGCTGCTTCCAGGCCTGCCCATTAAAACCTCCCCTGTAAGTTCCTCCATGCTATTCCCCCCCTTCCTATGGGTTGAAAGGCAAGGACCCTTGGCATGATCTCAGAAGGCATGTATTGGAGATGGCAAAACCTCCATTAGCCTGGGTCCCTGAATGATTGCATGGAAAACAGTTGTTCCACTAACCCACCCAGTACTGTTCCATGAGAGAAAAAACAAAAACAAAAAACATATGTCTATTACTTTTAAATCATTACACAATTTGTTATAGCAGCTACCCTAACTAACACAATGAACTTTGGCATTAAAAAGGGTTGGGCGGCGGGGGGACGGCGCCTGGGTGGCTCAGTTGGTTAAGCGTCTGACTTCGGCTCAGGTCATGATCTCATGGTTCGTGGGTTCGAGCCCTGCATCGGGCTCTGTGCTGACCGCTCAGAGCCTGGACCCTACTTTGGATACTGTGTCTCCTTCTCTCTCTGCTCCTCCCCCACTCATACTCTGTCTCTCTCTCAAAAATAAACAAACATTAAAACATTAAAAAAAAAAAAAAAGAGGCTCAGGGAGATTAAATAGCTTGTTTCAGGTCATGCAACTATTTTGCAGCAAAGCAGAATCTATTCATGTCTGACTTCGGCTGTTGGATTCGGCTGCATCTCACCTCCACATTGGACCTAACATCAGCCCATCCCCATCCCTGTCCCACCCAGCCCTTGCTCTCCTACGCAGGAAACAACAACTCTCCCCTGCTATGCGTGACACCTAACTGGCTCAGGGTGTGCCAGTCTTGTAAAATGGTCACTTCCAGACATCACTCTGAGGGGAAGAGACCCCCATTTAAAGGAGGACTCGAGTAAGCCTTCAAGAGGACACGACACTGCAACTCTCAGGCAGAAGAGGCTAGGTCCTCCTTAGGCGCAATTAGCACCTCATTTTTTTAAAAGTAGGCTTCACACCCAGCGTGGGGCTTGAACTCATGACCCTGAGATCAAGACCTGAGCTGAGATCAAGAGTTGGATGTTCAGCTGACTGAGCCACCCAGGCGCCCCGTCACCTTGATTTTCTGATCACAAAACCTGCCGAAGTTTTGGGAGACCCAACTTGTGCGGGCTCTGCAAATGAACCCCAGACTGGTGCAAGTCTAGACACCATTATCACAAAGTGGTTGGGCTTTCCAGACCCAGGTTCAGTCCTGGAGGGGTGGAGAGGGCAGGGTCAGGACGGAACCAGCTCTATAATTTACGGGGCCCAGTGGAATATGAAGATTTTGCCCCTGGTTAAAAAATCATTACAGATTCCAAGATGACAACAGCAGAGTATGGGGCCATTAAGAGCATGGGGCCCTTTGTGACTGAGTAGCTCATATGCCTACAAAGCCGGTACTGGGGTTAGTTCTAGTTGGGCTCCAGAGGCCAAAAGGTCTCAGTCGGCAGAGGGTAACGTCTAGACAGGGATCAAATGCTTTGGTAGAAAAACAGGTGAGAGAGCCAAGCTGAATGAAGCACAGAATTGGCCTTAACCTCCAGCGAGATGCCGGGGCAAGAGGAAGGGGCAGAGCAAAGCAGAACATGAGTGGGCCTTCAGGGGCTACAGCCAGGATAGGGGTAAGGATGGGCCTGCTGGTCAGCCTAAAGCCCAGGGATGCTAGGGGAGCTGGCAGGGAGGGCCCTTGTAAGCCAAGCTAGAGCCACTGTGGGGCTGATGTACAGCCCAGCCCGGGCCGCCCCCCGAAAAGGCAGGACCCCCTTCAAAGTGGATGGAGAATCCTGCCAGAAGCAACGTAGCAGCCCAAACTCTCTCAAGCGAGCCGTATGAACAGAGTTTGATAACAAGACAGCGGGCAGGGAGTCTGTGTGCTCCTGGAGAACTGAGGCCCCCAGGAAGCTGAGGACCAGACATGCATATGACAGAAGCTTCAATCTGTCTTTTCATCTCTTCTGCCTCTAGGCTTTTATATTTTCTTTTATTTTCCTTTAATGTCTCAGTAAAGTTCCTTTAAAAAATTCTAACCCAGCTCCTCTGTGCTGAGTGAAAAGGGGCAAGGAGAGGACAGAAAAGTTGGGTCAATGGATGAGGGGTGATGGCAGCCGTCAGTCTACTTGGAGATCTGACTGATGTTGTCCTTAAGCTTTTACACTGGAAGTGATGGGGTGGCTGCCGCCAGCTTACTTCCAAGACAAGTGGCCCCTTATTTCACCTCAGCCCCAAGGGGTCATGGGAATCTTGTGCCCTACTGAAATGCATAGGCTGTGTGGGCCCAAGGCTGAGAAGTAGGGACCCTTCTCAAGGAGCCCCTTGCAAGCTGGGATCCTTTCCTCTCCTGGCTCCCCAAGTCACTGGCCAGTAGAACCCAAGCCCTCCCTGGAAAGAACAGCAAAAATCTTATTGGGCACAGATAAGGAAGCTAAAGAACAGAGAAGGGCAGAAACTGCCCTGATCACATAGTCTCTCATTGCTGGAGCTGGACTTCAAGTCCCTTTGTGCCCTGTGCCACCAAGAGGGAAGCCAGAGACAGGAGCAGGACCTCTGTCTCAGACCCCAGTGACTAATGAGGGAAGGCTGCCATGGGGCGGGGGTGCTCACTCAGTGGACGGACAGCAAAAGGCAGCTTCTCCCATCAACAGTGCCAGACGACGGAATCTTGGCCAGACAGCCATTTGCTAAATTTGGATCAGAGGACTGTCTCCGGTTAACCCTTCCACGTCTAAGCAACTGGGAGCAGGATGTTCTCTGTTCCTCATTCCTTCTGAAAAAGCTAGAGCCTTGTTTTAGTGGACTAGGATGGGAGGAGGGTTTTCCTTGGCTACATCGGGCCTCGGAGGTCAGGGAAGTAGAGTGGTGGCAGCTGTGGCTCCCCAAGGGTCACTTTGTACAGGTCACAGGTCCAGAATGAAAGCAGGCAGAGGACAGACTGAAATCCGGCTGCTGGCCACATGAAAGTTAGGCTGCAGGCCAAGGGGAAGCCAGACTGTGGACCATGAGGAAGCAAAAGCATAGCAAAAGCAGGGCGTCAAGCCAGGAAAAAAAAAAAGAAAAAGAAAAAGAAAAGAAAGAAAGAAATCAGGAATTGTGCCAGATGGTCAAAGGTTTGTGGGTCACAGAGAAATCAGGCCACAGAGGAGAAGGAACTCAGGCTTCAGACCAGACCAACGTCACCTGTGATTCAGAAGGAAGGGAGCTGCACCTCCCAGTGGAAGCAGGTTGTGGGCCCAGGCCGCACCCCCAGCCCTCCCTCCGCCCCGGGGGCCCAGCCTCACTTGAGCTGCTGGGTAATGAGCTCCTCGTCGTTGAGATAGCGCAGCCGCTCCTCCTCCACCAGGGTGCGCTGCCGCTGCAGCGGGTCCTCCTGCCTTCGCGCAGCCTCCGACACGCGCATGCTCAGCTCCGCCTCGGTGCCTTTCAGCAGCGCGCGCAACGACTCCAGGTTCTGTAGCTGCGGGGCGCAGAGGGACCGATGGACCAGGGTGGGAGGGAATGGAGGTGCGCAGCAGGGGAAGGGCCGGGAGGAGGCGGGCAGAGGATAGCCGGAGGCTGGGCGGGCTCCACCGAAGCAGCAGCGGCTCGGCCGCGGCCGCGAGCAGCAGCGAAGGGGTGGGATGGTGGGAAACAGAGGCCCCGGGCTAAATTCTGGGGAAGAATAGAGGCAGGAGGAGAAAGGCAGGGGGATAGTGGCGGGAGAAGTGCTAAATTGGAACATGCTGAGGGTGCGGCTGCGTGGCTGTGGCCGTGAGCAGGAGCGAAGGGCTATGATGGTGGGGTGGGGGGCGGAGGACAAGGTTACGTGCTGGGCAAATGCAGGGACAGGAGAACGGGACGGGCATATTTGGGGGGGGGGCAAGAGGAAGCCCTATGTAGGACCGTGCCGACCGTGCGGCTGCATGGCTGTGGCTTCGAAGAAAGACTCAAGCAGTGGGGTTTGATAGAGCTTCCGTGGCTGGGGCGAGAAGACTAACTTAACTCTCGAACCCAGTTCTAAGGCTGAGTTGGGGCAGTGGCGGGGGTGGGTGAGATCTTATCCGTTGCCCAGATGGCAACTCTCTGCCCCCTCTCCAGCCTGTCTCTGTTCATTATTCTCACCTGATGGGCCCTGGGGCCCTCTGGAGGAGCGGGCACAGCGATGCCAGGCTCCTGACTGGTGGGACCATCTGCCAGACGGGGGAGGGCGGGGAAAACTGTGCGGACTCAGGAAGGGGTAGGGGAGAGGATCTGGGGCGGGGGGGACTTCCGCCCAAAGGAGGGGTGGGGGAGAATGCTGGGCAAGAAGGAATTGGGACTACCCTGAGGATACTGACTGGGGGAAAGGGCTCAGTGGGGGTGGACTGGGGCTCCAAGAGAACGGTGAGTTTTCAGGGAAAGGGTAAGGAGGGCGCAGTGAGGGGAGCAAGGGCGAGCGGTGGGAAGGGGTTGCGGCGTGAGTGGGAGGGTCGTGTCTGGGCGGGGCTTGAGGGGGCGGGGCACGGGGCGAGGCCCCGGAGCAGGCTGTACCTGGAGCTTTCGGAGTTGCTGAAGTTGGCTGCGCAGGTCACTGGTGCTGTTCTGTAGGCCACGCAGGTGCAGCTGCATTTGCAAACGACTGATGGCAGTGGGCTGCCCCGCAGGAGTGCTGCTGGCCGAGGGCGGGGGAGGGCCAGACACTGGGGTGGCCCCGCTGCTCCGGCTGCCTGACCCACAGGCTGCAGAGAGGGACCACGAGGATGGGAGAAAGGGAACAAACCTTGAGCCTGCAAGGGGTTTGGACAAGGTCTTTCCCACCCCGGATCCTCACAGTAGCTAGAGAAGCACGGGGCTCTGACTCCCTGCCCCAACTAATGGCTCAGCCCTTCTGTAGGGAGCAAAGCACCAGGGCAAAGGCATTTTGGGCTAAGGTGACTGTTCATTGATCCACTGAAGCCCAGTGACATAGCTGATGGTTTAATTCCCACTTTACAGATTAGGAATCTGAGGCTTGGAGAGGGCAAGTACCTGTGGGGGAGGGGCAAAGGGTCACTCACGTGCTGACGGGGTTCCTGCTCCATTGGAGCCTTCAATCTTCTCGCTGTGGCACAGGGAAAAGATGGCCATCAGTGGGTCCGGGCTGACCCCAGACCATCAAAGCTTGGGTGAGACTTGAACAAAATCTCCTCCAGTCCCCTGATGTCAGGATGGGAGTCCCAGAGAAGGAAAGGGGCTCATCCAGATTCACACACTGAGACACTGGCAGAGTTGGGCCAGGCTTCTGCTGCCCACTTTTCCTTCCTCTTGCCTCAACCATAGGCTGTGGCACTAGTGTTGAGAGAAGAGTCTTACCTGGGGGTCTCAGGCTCCGAGCCTCGTAGTAGGGCACTCTGTACCAGGCCAGTGAGGCTGGCAATCTGCTTCTCCATGGCCTCCATGCGCTCTCTGGAAAGGATAGTGGCTTTGAGCAACCCTTCTCTGGGTATGGGGTCCCTCTTGCTGAGGGACCCCGTTCCTAAGGAATGCCTCCATTCCTAAGATTGATAATTAAAGGAAATACCATCCCCTCCCCAGCCACCAGCACAGACAATTCAGAGGGCCCCAATGCCAAAGGTTCAAGCCCACAGTCCCCCACCTAACATTGGGAAGGCCCTTTCCATCGGACAGTCATTTCCTCCCTTGCTGGCCCCATCTCTCAATACTGGCTCTCTAATGGGCCCCACCTCAGGGAGGTAGGGCCCCTGCACATATACCTCTGCACATGTTTTCCCCCTTCCTGGCATGCCCTCCTCCCTACCTCCTCCTAGAAGCCATCCCAGAGTCCTCAACAGCTTTAAGGAGTCCCTCCTTCCACACCACCTGTCTACTCTCTCAAAGGAAGTGCAAGTATTTTTTTAATGTGTCATCCCCACTGAACAAGGCAGGAATCAGGTTCTCCCAACTTGGCATCCACAGTGCCCAGTGCAGTGCCTGGCACACAAGCCACAGGAGAGCTGTGTGAATGTGAATTGCTTCTCCATATCTCGGCAGCACTGCCCAAGGACAGAAGGGGGATAGGTCAATGCTCTGGTTACCTCCTCCAGCCCTGTATCCTTAGGTTGGAGCTGAATAACAGGCAAGAGTTCCCCAGCTTGGAGGCTACCTAATGGAATGTGCCTCTCTCCCCATTCCTATTTCTTACCAGCACCCCCTCCCCAGTGGACTTCAGCTGACTGTGTGCTGGACAGCTCTCATGGCTGCAAACTCTGAGCAGGAAAGGCTTGGAGGGCTGGTTCAGCCTCAATTTTAGTTGGGGGAACTGAGGTTTAGGGATCCGATGTACACCCAGGTCTCCAGAGGCCTTGTCTGGGGCCCTTTCATCCAACCCCTCCAGGTCTTGCAGAAGGAAGGAAAATGGCATGTCCGTCTCTCCAGTGTCTTCCCTGTCATATCCAAATTATTCCAGTGAACTCTCAAGGCTACTCTGGGTCTACAAAGGACTCTGGGGTCTCACAGTCCAGGACGCAACCCTGCCACAGACCGAATGTGTTCCCTCTCCCCACCCCCAACAGCCCTGAGGCCTCGCGAGCGTCCCGCACCTGGTCTCCGTGTCCTTGGCTGGCACCGGCGGCCCAAATCCAACCAGCGGGCGCTCCCCAGGCCCGGGGAAGAGCTCGGGAGGCGGGGCTCCGGCCGTTGAGGAGCCCCCCGCGCTGCGGGTCTTGCCTCCGGGGCTCTCCGCGAAGACCGACGAAGAACCTGAGTCTTTGCGGAAAGACTGGCGCACTGGCGAGCCGCGGCTGGGCGGCCCCGAGTAGGGACTGTGCGGCGGCTGGGGGCCTCCGGGGGGCGCCGCCACGTCGGCCAGCTTCTGAGGCGATGAGGGCGGTAGGCGGAAGCCATAGCCGTCGCCGTAGAGCGGGCCACCGCCCGCCGCCTTGTACAGCGAGTCCTCCAGGTCGGACTGCAGCGCGGCGGCCGAATAGGTGCTGAGCGAGCGCACGGAGCCGCGCTTGTAGAGGCCGCTGGCGCCCGGGTAGGCGAACGGGTCGCCGGCTGCCGCGGCCAGGCTCAGGCGGCCCTCGTGGAGCAGCCCGTAGGGGTCGGCGTAGAGCCCCTCACCCTTCACCAGCACCATGCCGCCCGCCTTGCCCGCCAGGTCCTCGTCTGGCTTCACGTCGCGCCGCTCCAGGATGGCGCTGGGGCTGGGACTGACGCCCTGGGCGGCGGGGGCGCCCCCGAGCCGTTCGGCCGCGTGATGCACCGGGCTGCCAGCGTAGGAGGGCGGGCGCCCCCCGGCGTAGGAGAGGCGCGAGCGCGACGGCGAGCCCGACTGCAGCCCCGAGGGCAGCCCGGACGGCAGCCCGGACGGCAGCCCCGGGGGCGGAGAGCTGGACGCCAGGTGCGGCGCCGGCGACAGGTTGTTGAGACGCCGTGTGGGCGACGACTCCCTCGAGGCATACACCATCTCCCTCTGTGCAGGAGACAGTCCCAGAACCTCACAGGGTTGGTCACAAAGGGGAATCCCTTGCCCCTTGCTTAAGGAGACAACATCTCCCCCCTGACGCTTAGGAAGTCCCTTCTGTTCTCCACCTTCCCTCCCTCCTGCTGCATTTGGGCCCCTTTCCCATCGGGGGTCCCCGCATGGAGGAAGTGGCGGATGGAGAGGCACTAGAGGGGCAACCCCCAGCCCACTCTGTGGTGAGGGTTGGGGAAGCAAGAAGGGAAGCAGTGGTCCCTGATAGAGGCCCCCTAGACTATCCGGAGGCCTGCTGGGGAAATCCTGGATGCAGAGGAGGGGATCATGGCAGATGAGGGGAGGGACCCCTCCATGACCTCACAGTTAGTGGAAGCCACTCTCTGCTTCAGCCTCTCTTCCCTTCCCCAAAAGCTGGCTTTGATCCCTGGTGACAAATAACTAGATTCTGTGCACCTGGACCCCATCTGCCCAGCCTCCCCAGTCCCCTGGGGATCCCCAGCCATACCCGGAGGTCCCCGTTGGTAAGGTGTGAGCCAGGAAAAGCTGCGTATAATGGCTCCTTCCTATAGATCTTGATAATACTTCGGTCCTGGATGTCCCTGAGGGAGAAGGGGAGTGCAATGGGTCACCATCCCTCAGCCCTGCGATAAGGAGGGGTAGCTACTCCAGAAAGAGGGAAGAGGGGTGGCAAGAGGGACCCCTGGCCTCTTCCTAACTTCTTGCTCAGTGCCTCAGACTGCCTGCCACCAACACACACGCAACAGCCTCCACCCCCACCCACCTCCTCGGCCTCACGCGCCATTGTCAGGTTAGCTCAAGCCAAAACGAGCTAAGCACGGGTGAATGATTTTGAGGGGAGGGGGTAAGATGATCTAGGAAGGAGAGAGGAAGGGCTGAGGTTGGGTCAATAGGAAGCTGGGGAGGGAAAGGCCTGGGGAATCGAGCCCCCCCCCCCTTCAGAGGAGGAGCCTGGGGAAGCCCACCCAGCCCCCGGGGCCACGCCCACCGGACGTCCTCCAGCTCGTAGAAGACGTTGCGAGCTTCGTCTTTGATGAGGATGGCGGTATTGGGCGACTTAAGCATGCCCATGGTGAGCTTCTGCGGGAACATGTGCGCGATGAGCGCGTGCAGCGTGTCCAGGCTGCTGACCTCGTGCGTGATGTGCACGCGCCGAGTCTCCTCCCCGAACTGCAGAAACAGCACCCCTGCGAAGGAGACGCCGCCCTCTCTGTCAGAGCTGCTGCCGCCACCACCACCACGGCCACCGCCGCCGCCACCACCACCACCACCACCACGGCCACCACGCCGGCTGGGAGATTGAGGGGGACCTTCGGGAGCCGCGCTGGTCCTGCAGAGGCAGGGTCTGAGGCCAGAGGCACCCCCCGAGTGCAGGTGCACCCAGGCACCCCTCATGCTGCCGTCCTCTCAAGGCACCTCCTCGACCCCAGGCAGGTAGGAGCCTGGATGGGGAAATGAAATTGGGGGCAGGAGCAGGTGCGCCAGAAACAGAGGGAGTTGTCGCTGAGGGGAAGAGAGGTGAGCAAGAGGGGAATGAAGGAAGAGGGGGCCGGTGAATGGGGATGACGGAGAGAGGAGATGGGGAGAGCAAGGGATAGGGCAGGTGGTGCCAAGAGAGCGAAGGGGTGGGAGAGAGGAGGGCTAGGAAGAGAAACTGAGGAGGGAGAGGCCCCAAGGAGAGGAGACTGCTGGGGGGCAGGGAGGTGCGAATGTGGCGAAGGGAGCCAGGGGCTTGGGTGAGGAGAGATGGAATGGTGAAGGGGGTGAAGAGGGTTTCAGAGTGAGCAGAGCAGAGGGAGGAGCCAGTGGCCAGGAGGAGGGTGGACTGGGTGAGTAGTACCTGGTGAGCGCAGCTTGGTCTGGCTGGCAGAGCGGGAGAGGGGCAGGCTCTGTCGGAAGCGGTTCATCCTACTGAAGCCCAGGGGCAGCTCCGCCTCGGACATGGTCTCCAGCGACTCAGCCGAGGCGTATGACAGCTTGGCTGCCTGGTCTGCCAGCCCGGGCTGGGCTCCCTGAGTGTGGCGTGAGCTGCGGGTCTGCAGGGGCAGGGCAGGATGACAGGAATCAAACATGAGCCCCTTTTGCTCTGCCCATTGCCTCTATCCGGGCTCAGGGAGCCCCTGCCAGCCAGCTACACACACACACACACACACACACACACACACACACACACACACGTCTCCTGGATTCCAGACTCGCTGTGTGGCTACAGGAGAGTTCCCCAACCACTTAGGGCCTTGGCCTCCCTAGGACACCCAGCAGGTAAAGAGTGGGCAAAGGACTCAGGCACCCTGGGAAGCCAGACAAGAAACCATCTGAGCGGGAGCCAGGGCACGCCTGCTATTTTAAGCTTCCAAAGAACAACAACACAAATTTGTCACTGAGGTGAGCAGCAGAATCATTGAGCAAATTGGGGCATTAGTTCCAGACATTAATTAAGCGGCGGGTTTGTGAGGCGGCGAATTTATCCTTCGTGGAGTTCAGAGAGTCGGCTGGGGGCAGGAAGCAGGGTCCAGGGAGGAAGCAAAAAGAATGAGGGGTTCCAGGATCCCAACTCTGGGAGGTATGGGCCCTCAAAGAGGGGCACAATGTCCTTGACTTAGGCTGACTGGGAGAACCAGCCCAAAGCTAGCTCGACTCTGGTTTCAAACAGACTCTGCCTACTACATGCAATGTACATGCTAAGCCTGGTGTGGTCCCCATGAGCACATGGCATGTGTGCCCGGCCTCAGCCCCTCCCTGCAAGAGGCACGTGCTGCCACACAGCCAACTGGCCTGGCTTGCCTTCTAGAAAGGCCTCCCTCAATACCCCACATGGCAGCCCCTTGTCCTGAAGCTACAGCTGAGGGTGCTATCCGGCTGGGGCTAGGGAAGGGTGTTACCCAGTGACTGTCCCCTGTCCCCGGGGCAGCTTGATCACTCTCCCCTTGAGGGAGGGGTCACCATGATTTCTGTTACACTTTAAGAGCCTACAGTTGGCTAAAGGCTGGGCTGTCACTCAGGGCCACAGCTCCTGCCATTCTGCCCCAGCCTCTTCCCTTAAACCTGGGTGCTGTCAGAAACTCTGTTATTTAAGGGAGAAGATAATAAGTCAGATCTATGTTATGTATATTCCATGTTACATACACTAAATACACATATGTATCATATTTATATATATTATCAAGGAAAAATTCATGTTGTCCAATTGTACTTTTCTATAAAATAAGTTGTCCATTTTTAACAACAACAAATCACTGAAAGCCATTAACATTGGTTAAGTTGGGGTTGAGACAAAGCTTTCTCTTTTATACATTTGTCTGCTGGGTGAATTTTGCACGATCAGAATATATCACTTTTGTAATTAAAAAAAAGTAAAAGTATCTCTAGAAAGGAATCATTTATTCTCCTCAGCTCCCTCCTTCCCCCATCCTGATTAGCCCCTAATTAATCTCCATCTTCATATTAACTCAACTTAATATTCCAACTGGATTAGCACTCTGGAAAAAAGAGAGCATCTTCCTCTGATGGGCAATGTGCCCAGCTGTGCCCGAGGTGGCCTGGAGGCCCTGGGGAGGTTGAAGGTCAGATTTGGAGCCCTCAGGGGGCATCCAGTCTGAAGCCCAATGCCTTGGCCAGTGAGTGGGTATGGGTCTGTGGAGGAGGGAGGCAGCGTGGGAACTAAGCCCACATGGGGGGGCGCATATACCCAGACTTTGTACCCTGTGACTCAGCACTAGGCTGATCACCAGTGCCAGCCTGTGCCCCTTTCTATCACCTTCAGCCCCGAAGCGGTGTGGGGAACCAGGTCTGTCTGGCGGCCATGAGGTTGCCAGGCAACTGGAAGGCCAGTGGCTGCCAGGATGAAAGGGGGGAGGGCCTACAGAATTCAGGCAGAATGAGGCAGCTAGCAGGGATGAAGAGTAAAGGGTAGCCACAGTGCCTGGGGACACAGGTGAGGTGCCAGTAAGAAGATAGAACAGGGGCCAGAATGAAGTGGGGGTTCTTAGGGGTGGCTGACTGCAGAGAAGGCAGATGCCTGTCGAGGCAACCCTTGGGAGAAGAGATAGCCACATTCCCTTGCCCTGCTAGCGTCCGTCTCCATCTTGGCCCCAGGTACACCTTTCCGTTCTCACAGCCCTTGTGGAAAACCCTCTTGAGAAGAGAGAAAGCCCATTAGCACTTCTCTCTAGTCCTGGGCTGAGTCAAGAGGGCAGAAAAAAAGTGAGACATCCAGGACTTCCTATCTACGAGGGAGATGGCAAGAGAATAACACGGTAACTCAAGCAGCGCTGTCCAAAGATAGGAAGGGGCTGCTGTGGGAGGCAGTGTGCGCCTGTCCCTGGAGGTATTCTAGCAAGGAGCCGATGACTCCTGGTCAGAGATCCGGCAGAGGGAACCCTGAGTGGGGACGGTCAGACTAGGATCCAAGGTCTCCAAAGGCTGTCCACAGACTGGGGCAGGGTCACTTGGGAGCTTTTAAAAGCATTCTTTCCAGGACCCCACATTCACTGAATCCAAATCTCTGGAGTTCCGGATTTTTGACAAGTTCCCAAGGTGATTCTGATTTGGGAACCCAGTCAGCTCCTGTGATTCTAAGAGCTACCATGGAAGGCTCGCCAGGAGCCAGGCACTGTGATTAGGACGTGCAGTATCTCATCTCTTCTAGCTTTACAACAATGCTATGATGCCGATGTTGTTGTTCCGTTTTACAGAGGAGAAACTGAGGCCCAGGGGATTATGTAAGTTGCCGCCGGTCACTCAGCTAGTTTAGTAACAGACCGGAATACACCACCAGGCTCTTGGGCCCATGCATTAAACCATTACATTCTACCGCTTCCTCCAAAAAAGTTGTGTGCCTCACATGTGTCTATGACTCCATGATTTCTCTGATTCAAGGACTTCTCTCTGGGAGCGTGCATGCAAACAAGATGCTCAGAATGAGATGACTGTCCCTGTCATGAGTCCCTGTCATGGTGCCTGGGACTTGGAGACTCTGGGACACAAGTGGCAGCCTAACTTGGTTGGGTTCTGGGCCTGGCTGCCAGGAGAGGCAGAGGAGGCACCTGAGAGCGCTCCCCCAGGGCTCAGCAGGATGCCCCCGGGAGGGGGCAGAGAGCTCTCCAGCTGTGGATAATCCAAACTGTCCAGGAGAGGCAGGAAGGCACTTGTCTCTGAGCTTAGCCCTCCACTTGGGCAACAGGCTTGGGGTGCAGAGCTGTGACTCTCTTGCCTGGCACTGACCACCTCCCCAAAGTGCCAAGTAGGAAAGGGATGAGGGGCTCATCATAGACCCAAGGCCCCCCTGGGAGACGAAAGCCGAGTCCAGAGAAGCGGGCTCTTAACAAGATCACGGGATGCAGGTCCCTGCCTCGGAGCCAGCAGTGTCTCCAGGGGGAGGTAAATGTCAGGCAGCCTCTCTCATTCCAAAATGCTCCTCCCAGCCTGGGAAAGCCTAAGTACCCCCAGCCTAGATCCCCAGCAGGGGTGGCCCAAACTCCCACTCTGGATCCATGAGCCCCTGGCAGGCGAACCCAGACTCTCTCAAAGCAGCAGCCACAGCCTGCAGCCCCAAAGCCCACCGCCCACACCAGAAGGTCCCGTGCAGACGCACACCCCTGTGCAAAGCATGTGCAGGGAGGGCCAGGGGCAGGAGAGCACATGCAGTTGTCATGGAAGCAGAGAAGCACACGCACTGACCTTGAAACTCCAGTAGTTTGGCTGCTGATGGAAATAAGAGAAGAGATGGTTATGCGAGGGTGGGGAGGGGAGAGTAGGGGTGGAGGTGGGATAGAGACCCTTTGAGCTTAGCACTCAGCTCTGGGACGAGGGCCCTCTGCCCTCCCAGGAACAGGAAGGAAGCAGTGCCTGGTACATCCCATTCCCTACTGAGACCCAGGCCAGCCCTGAGCAGGGTCCAGGCTGCCTGGTGGGGACAAGGGAGAACCATCCCAGATGTTCACAAGCTACGCCTTCTAGTCACCGTAACTCGGAGAGTTACAGGTGGAAAAGGCACCGATGACCATGATATAGAGAACCCATGAGACACTAGCAGAGATGAATCAGAGCTGCGGGGTCAAAGAAGTGGCATCTGTTGTGACCGGCCAGGGGAAACTTCCTGGAAGAGGCGACATTTGAGTTGGGTCTCGAAAAATGAGCAGCTGGAGATTGGGAGGAAAGGCATGCTGAGCGGAGGGGACAGTACAGGCAAGTGCCCAGGGGCAGGCAAGCAGAGAGCATGTTGAGGGTATAGTCACTAGTCCAGTCTGGCTGGGGGTGTAAGGCCTGGGAAAGTAGGAGAGTGGGCTGCAAAGGGGCTGGGGCCAGCTGGGGGGGTTTCAATTTAGACTTCACTAGGCGAACAGGCAGAAAGTATCTGAGTGAAGCACCGTGGGGTCAGAACTGGAGTCCAGGGCGGGTGGGGGGAGGGGGGGTGGTTGATACGGCACAGGGTAGAAGAGGGTGTCCGGGGGCCAAGGCCAGGGCAGGGAGGCCTGTGTACCACGATGGACTGGATTTACAGAGCAAAGTGGACAGGCGTCCACCACGGGGAGCCATGGGCAGCAAGGGGGGCCGTAGAGACTGGGAGTGTGGACAACGTCCTCTGGCCGGATAGATGAGAGAGGAAGGCTCCTTGCACCCCTAGAGTAGGGGAACTCAGGCTCTTCCTCATTCACAACAACCTAGGGTCACCCTGTCTTCCCCAGAGACCAGAAGGCCCTTCCAGATGGCTAAGGACAAGGAAGGAGGCCAGAGGCTGGGCTGGTTCTTGGCAAAGCCGAGGGCACCCTGCTGACCGGTGCCAGTCTCAGCAGGAAGACAGAGGCAGCAGATGGCCCGGCACTGGGGTGCCTGGCACAAGCAAACAAGATTCCCCGGCCTCAGAGCCACTGACAGAGAAGAGGGACACTGAGGGTCCCTGATAGGGGCAGGACATCACAGAGGGGTATCCTGTGCCACCTGAATGCTTTCACGGCCGAGAGGAGTAGGTCGGAGGCTGAATCGAGGGGCACTGCTGGGATGGAGTTAGACCTTTAGAGTGGGGGGTGAGGCCAGGCTTGGGCTGGGATGAAGGGGTTCACTCACCAGGGCCATCCCTGTCCGAGCTACGATTGCCACCTCTCCCCCCCAGTACTGGCTCCAAGAGACACAAAAGATAGTCACACGCCAGGCAAGGGAAGGGGACAGCAAAGTCTGTGCCCCAGCCAATGCCTAGAACAATCTATGGACACATGCCACCCCCGCGGGTGCCAGGGGCTGCCCACAGGTGCTGAGGGGAGGGGAGGGGAGGCAAGAGGCTGGAGTAATGGGCCCTAGCCACAGCTGCCTGTGGCCTTGGGAAGGGGAGGGGCAGCAGAGGGAGTGGACACACGGGGGGCAGGCAGAGGCAGGCAGAGGGCACGGGAAGGTTTCTGATGGGAGTCATGTCTGCAGCCCTGGCGGTGATGGACGGCTCTGCAGAGAAGGCCGCCGTCCCTCCTCTACCACCATCATTACACAGCATATGTGCAGGCCACCCATGGTGCCCCGAAACACGCAGGCCCCGCGCCGAGCCGAGCACAGACTCTCAGATGCTCTCAGATAAGGACATGGCCACAGATACACCCTGAGTAACGAAAACACGCTCACAAAAGGACACAAGCACTTGGAGAGAACCCCTCCACGGTCAGAAACAACCCCAGAAGCTCAGAGACATTCATACAGAGAGCAGTCCCACTCATGCACAAGTATGTACCCCTCGCAGGCCCCTCACTTGCATCACACACGCTCCAGCTCCCCGCACAGAAATACAGAGGCGCCGGCACCATTCACACCCCCTGTCAACATCCCCCAGAGTCACAAAGACACCCAAAGATACCATTCACAAGTGTGTGCACGCTCACACACACACACACACACACACACACACAACCTCAACTGCAGAAACACACAAAACAGCACCCACACAATGCGCACATACAAAGAGAAAGTCTCATCCCTCCTTCCCCCTACTCGTCAGGTCACGGAGCCACTGCCGCCTGCCTATGACATCCCAGACATCGTGCATTAGGTAGGTTAACTCCTAATTCAAAACAGGCAGAGGATCCCCCACCCCCACCCAGCCCCCAGTGTCAACACATCAGACTCAGTATGTGCAGATGGCTGGGGCCGCCTTGCGCCTCTGGGGCCCGGCTACAGCCACACTAGGTGTGCCCAGACTCCCAAGGCTGGGCACATCCGTGGGGCAGTCAGACCCAGAAGGGAGGGGTCACTACCTGGGGACAGGGAAGAGGACTGGGGAGCATCAGTGCCACAGGAAAGGCCAGGCAAGCCCCACTAGAGGGTAACAATGGAAGAGTTGCTGCGTTTGTGCTTGGCAAACTTGGAGTGAGGCTGAGACTTTGGGCTCTGGCCTGTAGGGCACACTGAGTAGATTCTGCCCCCGCGGCCTCTCTGGAAAGTGGGAAGAAAGATCCTCTTTTATGTTGGCCCCACCAGGAATAAGACACATAGTCTCCTGGCAACTCAGTGTCCTTGGGGGGGAAGGGGAGGACAAAAGTGGGGAGAAGTCCCTAGGAACCTAGGAATGCCATCCATCCTCCGTCTCTCTTTCCAGGGTGTTAAACCCACAGGACAGCCTTGGGTGACCGAGAGCAGAGAGCTCCCCACCCCCATTTGCTAAGGTGGGGTTCTCCCCATCCAACCTCCTCACCCTTTCCCTGGCTGTCTGTTCCTCCTGCTTGCCTAACACAATGCCTTATATGTCAGTAGGCCCTCAACAAATATTTGACCATGAACGAATGCGAAGAAACTAGGACCAGCCCATAGGAGGGGAGGGGATGTCTCTGAATACTCTTGTCTGGCACCACTCCCACCATCTCCTGGCACCCAGCACTGCTCAGCCTTCTGAGACTTTCCCCTGGGAATTTCCCAACACCAGACACTGCCTGGAAGGAGGGCAAAGAGCAGGAAGGGCCCAAGAGAGGTCTGGCCCTTCACCCCCAGCAAACACCTCCAGTTTCAGGAAGGAGCTCTCTCCATCCCCCATATTCAGAGATGGGGGGTCTCCCCTTCCCAGAGGATGGTGAGAAGGTGGAAAAAAGGAAGGTCTGAGTGGGAGAGCCCCTTGCCAAGGGTACTCACTTGTAGGAAAGAATCTTACGAGAGCAGGGGGCAAAATGAAAGGTGTCCTTAAGGATTTGATTTGGAAGCCAAGCATTCACTGTCTAGGGAAAAGGCTTTCAGAATGACGGGAGGGGGAAGCTTCCCGGTGACCCTGGAAAGCAAGGCTGGGGAGTCCTCAAACTCCCAGGTGAGAAAAGGAAACAGCTTCTTCCCTCTGGGGTGGGGGTGGGGGGCTGAGGAGTTAACCCCCTCCCTTCCCCACCTTAAGAGCCCTTAGTGGGGTTCTTCTCTCCCGCTGCAGCTGATCCCTTTCTCCGGGGCCAAGCCCTGGGAGGGGCGGGGCCGTGCCCCCTGGGAGCCTGAGCCCAGCCAGCTGAGGTCTCTCCGCTCCTCGCTCCTCGGGCAGACGTCCCCTGTAGGCTAGGTGAGCTGCGTGACCCCTCCTTGACCTCAAGCCCCGACGACGCATCCTCCAGGAAAGGGAGGACTAGCAAACGGGTCTCACCTCCCGCTCCTTAATCCCCTGGCTCCGCGTGCACCCGCGCACACACCCACCTCTCAACTCCCGTGAACACTAGTCCACGTAAACACCAGCACCCCCAGGGCTACCTAACGTGTCCCCGTGTGGCCAGCCTCCCACCACGACGCACATTCACGACCCTCCCCCCAGGTATGCCCATCGACACCCTCACCTCCTACCCCCCCCCCCCAATGCAGAACGTGGGGGTTGGGGGAGGGGGGCGCTGCGGGACCAGCGCCGCGCCGGGGGCAAGGGCGCACCCCAGGAAGGTCATGACTTTCCGAGGATGGGGGAGGGGGCGCCAGCCGCATTTCGGGGTGGGGGTCCGGCCCACGCGGAAGGCTGCGAACGCGGTGGGGGAGGGGAGGGGGCGTTTCTCGGGGATCGGGAACCTCCACGGCCTGCTCGCCTCCCACCCCCCGACCGCCCCTCAGAGCCGCGGAGCTGGCTCCCGTCTCCGTGCCCCGCCGCCCGCGGAACCTCAGGCTGCGGCCCCGGCCCCCGCAGCCGCTCCTCCTTACCTGCGGCCACAGGTGTATGCGCGGGGCCCCCAGCCCCAGGTCCCGCGTCCGGCGGGGGAGGGAGGGCGGCCCCCTACTCCCACCCGCCCGGGCTCTCCCCTCCCCCGGCCGCCTCCGCAGCCGCCGCCGCCGCCGGTGCCCTTTGCTGCAATGCGAGAGCCGCCGCCGCGGAGCCGGCCCGGGCCCCGGTCGCCCCGGTAACCGCGACTCCACCTGGCGCGGCGCGGCGCGCCGCCGAGCACATCCTCTCTCCGGCCCCCTCCCCCGGCGCGGCCCCGCCGGCGCAGCCCCGCCGAGGATCGGCGGAGGCTGGTGGCTGCGTCGCCGCGGTCACCCGATACGCCGGCCCGCCGCCCGGGACTCGGGTTGCAGAAGGAGGGAGGGAGGTTAGGCAGCCTAGTGGAAGCGGGGGAGGGGCTGCGGCTTGGAGTCTAGCTTCTGGTCCTCTCCCAGGGTCCTCTTTAGGCTCCCACTCCCAAAGGTCTGGCCTAGGGTTGGGGGGAAGAGTGTCCTGCCTCCCGACCCGTCACCCTCGAGATCATGGCCTCTCCCCATCAGGGTCTCAGCTGTGCACCGCTGCCCTCCTCAGCTCTCCTATGACTCCATTCCCAGCGAAGTCTGGGAGGCCTAGGACGCCTAAGCTTCCTTGATGGCCTCCGATATTGCTCTGCTGTGTAACTCCGGCCTTTGCTGACACTCTCTGATCCTACACTTCATTTACATAAAGGAGAGCCTCAGACTCAGCCATGGGGAAGTGTGATAAGCACTGAGTAGCAAGTGATGACAAGAGCCTATGAACAGCCGCTTGCCTCTGTAATTACAAAGCCCTGGGGTCAGGGTCTTTTCAAACTCTGATGGAATTTCCTCCATCAGAGCAAATTCCAGATGTGGACAGGCCTAAAGCCCCATGACCAGGGACAACTGAGCTCACCCAGCTCAGCCTCACTCCTCTCCGGCACCCCAACCATATCCAGTTCCAAGACACGTCATCTGGGGAGGCCTCTGTATGCCCCAGGCACATCGTGTCTATCCTCTGCCCCATCACCATCCCTGTCCTAGCCCCGTCTTAGCCTCCACGTGCACCTGGCCACTCAGGACAAGTCTATCCCATTTGCCATCCAGCCTTGGGGGCAGACACATTTGTTGCCCGAAGTTCAGTCAAGATGGGGCCGAGAGCCAAGAAGGGAAGCAGGCTGAATGCCCTGTGGGTGACGCCGAGCGTGCCAATCTGTCACTAGACTTGAGTTACACTCCGCTAAAACGTCCGTGCTCTGGAGCCTTGCCCTTTCTTAGGCTGTCACATCTTTCCTTCTAATTCTCCTTGAAAAAGTCAAGCCTTGCTGCCGGTCCCCAGGGGGAGCAGGACGTGTGAGGAAGTGAAGCTGGTACCCATGCTACCCCTTGGACTCCTCGTTTCTGCATCTTTTCTGCCTCCTACAGCTGAACAGCCTTAAGCCAAGGCCCTCTCAGGGTGGCCCCTTCCCTGCTGCAACTCTGACTCCCTGACCCCTCCTCCCTGTTTGGGCCCCAGATGCCTACTTTTCTTCCCTGGCAGGGCCCAAGCCTGAGCTGGGAGCCCAAGCCCCGCCTCAGTGTGCTCCTGTCTAAGCTGAGATCCATCTTCCCATCTGGGAAACTGAGGCTTGCTGAGGAATCTGGGAACAAATTCAGAACAAATAGCTAGATGCCAAAGTCCTCTTAAAAATTGGAAACTAAGCCTTGAGCGTACTGAGAAGGGTGGTAGAGAGACATGGTGAAGAACTTCCTGATGGTAAGGCATCAGGGGAAGGTTGGTTCTGCTCAGAGATGGAAAGGTAGGGTGGGGATATGGGAGTGAGATGGTCTGCTGTGGGCATGGGAACGGAGTACAGGGCCCAGGAGTCTCCTGAAAACCGATGGATGAGGATAGGGGAGGTACTCCTGTTTAAAGGAGAAAAGAATCCAAAAATTGTTTTCAAAACCTGAATATTCCTCCTCAAAAAACTCCTTCCCCAAAGCCAAACTTTTGGGGAGGCAGTGGTCGGAATCAGATAATCAGGGGAGAGTACAGGGCACGAGTCTCCGGAAACTGGAGGCTCCTACATAAAAGAAAGGGATGCAAAATTAAAGTCCTAGATATCCCCCCTCCAAAAAAAAAAGTCTTCCCCAAGCCAAACTCCTCCAGGGGTTTGGGGAGTGTGAGGGAAGTGGGTGACTCACCTGGGCCGGCTGGCCAGCCCCGGAGGGGGCGGAGTCGCCATGGAGGTGGGAGCAGAGGGAGCTGAGGAGGCACACGGGGTCCACGGTCCAGCCGCCAACCTGTGTGTGCGAAGGGGGGGATACCCCATTAGGGGGAGCGGGCAGGAGCCGCTGGGGGACTGTGACGGGGCGGGGAGGGACATTCCTGGGGCAAGGTTTGGCACGGAACTCACACCCCAGAGGGAACTTGCAACACTGGCTGGTCCCTTCCCAAGGCTGGATCTCTAACTAGAACCCCTGGTCTGTTTCTGGATGTTTCTCTCGCGCCCGACTGGGGGCTGCCTCAGCCCAGGAGGGGGTCTCCTCCGTCAGATACTCCTGAGTTCCCTTTCTTCAATTTTTGACTGCCTCCCTGGACACTCCACCAAGGAGCTGTTCCTCACCTGTCCTCTCCTCCAGCTCCTCGTTTCCCTCACAGAGACGGGGAACCAGTCCGCAGGGGTCCTCACTCCTATGTGCCTCTGCACCGACAGCACCTCTTTCTTCCCTGCTGTCTCCCAACCCCAGGCCACACCACACCTAAGACTTGAAACCCATTAACCCAGGACCTTTCCCCCAAGGCCTTCTTCCCCCTCGCCATCCCCAAAGTCATTCACCTTCATTCATTCCACCGACATTCACCCAGCCGGCACTACGCTTAGGCACCGAGCCCTCCGTGGCAAGGGAGACGTCTGAGATCCTACCCACTCACTCTCCTCGAGGGAATGAATGAGTGAATGAACAAAGGAATGAATCCGTGAGCAAGTTGCTGTGCTTTGACTCATTTACTAAGTATTTGCTGAGCGCCCATCTGTGCCACGGAACGTGCCGGACACGTCCGAGGCCCTCAAACGCGCCCATGTCTTCCCTCGCAGGCCTGCTGCCCCTCGAGGCCATCACCCCCTCCATCTTCATGTTTTTATGGCCGAACCTCCCAGACTGCTCTGCGCCACAGCTCTGCCACCACCTCCAAGCTCCTCAACCCCTGAAACTGGCCATGACCTCACCACACCACGAGAAACGAGGGGGACCCTCTGGACCGACAGGTCCCAGCCGGTGTCAATGGCTGTTTCTCTCTCTCCCTCCTGACTTCGGAAGCGCTGGTGGTCCTCCTGCCGGGCCTTTCTCCTCCTCCTCCTCCACACTGTCATGGCCCTCTCCCCTCTCAGACTCCATTCTGCCCTGGTGGCCGTGCTTATGCCCCAGGTCCCCCTGCCACTCTGCCCAGGTCATGCTCACCTGGCCTCCTGAAGCTGTTGTTGGTTCAGTCTTGGGCCGTACCTATGGCGCCCCTAATGGACATCCCTGGGAATGCCCTCCCCGCTCTGCAAACTCACCTCCCCTATTCCTGTCTCCCGTCCCCCCAACATTTCCCTCCCACCCACTTATTCCTCCCCAAGGCACCCATAGCTCCCTGCTACCCAGGTTTTCTGTCTTTGGCTCCTTGGTCCAGGCAGCAAGCAAGCCTTGCTCAGCCTCCTCTCCAACCCCCCATCTCTTCACCCTCCCTAACACCTTCTCTTCCTCCTCTCTTTCTTCCCCTATTCACCATCCAAAAACAACCAAGCCCTCCTAGCCACCACCATCTGGCCCCACTTTTCCAGTCTGCCCCCACACCTCCCACTGCCTCCCTTCTGCACCAGCCAGGTGGGCTTCTATACCAGTCCCCAAACCAACTCAGGACCGTGCTCACCTCCCAATCTTCCCGGCTCCTCAAACGACGTTCTCTTCCTCGATGCCCATTCAGACCCTTTTCGTCCTTCTAAACCTAGTTTAGGTCCCTCCTCCTCCAGGATTCCTTTCCTGACCAGGCCTGCCCACCTGGTCTCCTCTCCTCTAAACCCTCTCCCAACTGACTGTGCCCCTCATACTTCCGTGTAAGCATTCTTCCACCCCCTCCAGATCACAAATGCCCCTGCCCCTCCTCCCAAGCCAGAGCACACAGAAGGAACCCACTGAGAGGGGCTTCCTGAGGGTGAGGGCCACATCTCCAAATGCAACTCTCTCCTATTCCAATCAGATCTCTGCTCCCAGGAGGACTCTGAAGCTGGGAAAAGGCAAAAGCAAGACATAACTGGGGGTGACATCAGGGGCCACATGTGCCAATGTGTCCTTGTTCCCTGCTGTGACAACAGGAATGGGGACACTCTTCCCCTTTCCCAGCCACACCCAGCAGTACCTGGAAAGGAGGACAGAGCAAGACAGGTGTGGGATCAGGGACCGACACCACCAGCCTTTCTGAAATAGTGTGGGTGAAATGTACTCCTCTCCCCCACTTCCCTTCTCCCAGGGGACAATGCCTGGGTCTCAGCAGCCATCAAGGCATCTCGCCAATGTGGGACTATAGGCAGAAGGCTACCCCCAGGAAAGAACTTTCCTACAGACAAGAAGGTCACAGTTGAATGGAGAGGTGCATCCAGGAACTCAAAGATCTGGGAGAGGTTTACAGGTGAAGCATCCCACCCCATACAGAAGGAGACAGGCCCTGGTCTGGAAGCAGGGACCCTGATGCCTCTGTAAGCCTTACTGATGGCAGGAGAGAAACCAAGGCACAGAGAGAGGCAGCCTCTGGCCAGAAGTCACACAGCGAGTCTCGGGGGGAAGGAACAGGGAGGGAGGAGGATAAAAGGCCCCAAGAGTCCCGGGCTCTGTTCTTGCAGGGGCGGGGGGCACATCAGACCCAGCCTACTGAGGTTCCCAAAGAGGGCCATGTCACAGAGGTGCCAACCCCAAGAGCCTCAACTCCAAGCTGGATGGACCTTCAGGCTCAGAACAGTCAGCCCCCAAGACTGTCCCCTCTTCCTCCCCACCACAACTTTGGCCTCCAAGACAGCCTTCCTGTCCTTCTGCCCAATCCAACAGCATCTCTGCTTCTCTGTTCCATCGAGGGCTCCCAACTCCGGGAGGAAAGGGCAGAGGTCTGGAGGCTGAGCCCTCACCCCCTACTTCCCCAGGCTCCAGAAAAGGCCAACCAGGCCAACTCCCTGCCACCCCCTTCCCGCTCTCTCTTCAGATGCCTCTCGGAATAGGGATGAGCCTGGGGGGCAGGGAAGCACGGCGTCAGACCCCCCCTCCCCAGCCCACAGCCAGCCCCCACTCACCTGCTCTCGCATCCTGTCCTGCTGACCGCGCAGGGCCAAGGCGTGCTGGGGGTACTTGTTCTTGAGGTGGTCCATGAACGCATCGCGCTTGCGGTCGGCATCGGCCTTCTGGAGCCCACTGAGCGCCTCCAGGCTCTGGGCGGCGATCACCGTGTGCCTCCGCTCCGACGTGTGCACCAGCCCCACGTTGGAGAAGCGCCGGCCCCCGCCGCCCGCGCCGCCCCCGCCCCCCAGGGTCCGGTACTCCCGCGGGTACTCGGCATCGTCCGCAGACAGCATGGGGGGGCTGCTCCGCTCCGGATCTGCGAGAGGGGAGAGGGGGCACGGCAGGGTCACGGGGCGTCCAGCACGGGGCTGCCCGGCCCTCCCCTGGGTCACTGCAGGGAGGGGCAGGCCTAAGGTGGGGCAACAGGCACGGGGCTGAGACCCGGGCTGCCCACCCCCGACTAGGACGCCTAAGAGGCAGCAGGGGGGAGGGCTCCAAGGAAGTTGGGGCGCAAGGGCGGGGTCCAGCTTCGTGCTTTTCTTCGAGTGGGTTTGGAAGGGTGATGGCTTCAAGTGAGGGGTTATTTGAGGCCAGGGAGGGGCTGGGAGCCTGGGTCGTGCATCCCTCTTTAGCCACATACCCCCTTCTTCCTAATGCTAGTGTGAACAGGTTGAGGGAAGGGGAGTTTCCTTTTAGATGCTTCCTGAAAGATGTGGAAAGGAGCCTGTACTGTCTTCCTTTCATGAGCATCCTCTAAGGAGTGGGGCGGGGACCCCCCTTTTCCCCTCCCTCCCCAGAGACAGACAGATAGACAGACAGGGGAGGCTGGGCACAGAGAAAACAGTGAGGGAGAGAGAGAGATGGACTTGGGACAAACTCAAAGGAAAAAGAAAGCAGACAGAACAGCTCAAGCCCTCACCCTGGGACCCTCCCCGCTCCCACCACCCCTTTCTTCAGTCTCCCCTCCCAACACACACACACACACACACACACACACACACACACACACACACAGTTGGAGACCTTTAAGAGACGCACAGGGGACGAAGGACAGTACAGAAGCAGAAAAAAGGGAAGGCCGGGGGTTGAGGTCCCCACGCGGAACTCTGAATCTTTTCCCCACATGCCCACCAGCCCCGAAGTCCTGGCCTCACCAGGCCCAGCCCTGCTGTCTCGCGTCCTCCAGCCTCAAAGCTGGGACAGTGGCTCCAGAGTGTCACCCATGCCAGCTGTGGTATCACCCACAACAGGTGCCAGGTGTCCCTCGCAGGGAGACAAACACAGTCTCCCTGGCATACCCCCAGCCCCACAATCCACCAGCCTCAAAGCCGCAGTCCCCAAGCGTAGCCTAGGTCTGGGGGCGTCGGACCCTGCAGCAGACTATGCACCCACACAGGGGCTGACTCACAGGGCCAACTGGGGCAAAGAAGAGGAGGCTGGGGATGCTGGGAGCCAGCCAGGTTCCATCCAGCTGGAGTGCCCGGTCAGCCCCCTCCCTCCACACATCTACTGGGCATTAGGCCTGCTGCCAGGCCTCCGTCACCTCCTGTGCACCACAGGAGGACAGAAGAAATTCAGCCACATTTCAGGCAAAGCTATCCCTCACCTAACACACACACACACACACCCACACCCACACTCCTCCCTAGGCTATGGCTGAGGCATGTAGATCTGGGGAGCAGAGGACCCAGCACCTCCCACCAAAACTAAGGGAAGAATGGCTTCCACAGACACAGAGTTCCACGGCTTCCGAAGGCCTGACCCACCGCCGTCATTATGGCCTGCGAGCCTCTCAGCACCCCTTGTGGGGGGGTTATCACTGTGGCCACACTTCAGAGATGGGGCTGCCGAGGTCAGAGGAGTCCAGTGATGTGCTCAAAGCCACCGTGAGTGGTGCAGGCCAGATTCGACCCCAACATCTCTTAGGTTTGCCTCATCCCCTCCCATCACACTTTTCTCAACAACTGTCTCTTAATAAGAACAATGACAACAGCACGGGGCACTCCTCTCTGTTTACCTGCTGTCTCCTCAGCCTGGCACTGGGTCTGGGGTCCCTCCTCCCTCCCCCACGCCCGGGCGTCTGTCCCTCTCACTGCACTCACCTCCCTCTGGCATGAGGTCCAGAGACATAAGAGCTGACCTTGGGAGGAACACTGTTTCACAGTTTAACACTCATACCTTTATTTTCATAAGGATTAGGAAAACTCCAAATAGAAGGTCCAGCCACTGATTTCATGGATATGATTCCTTGGGAAGGTAAGGAGGTAATGTTTCCTTTTAAGTAAATGTATTTAGGTTCAAAGGGAGTTAATGAACAACATATTGAGTTCACAGCGTGCAGAGGGTCCCTGATCTGAAGGAAATTCCCAAAGATGGCCCCTGATTGAGTGAGGCTGGGAACTTTGGGGCCATTTTCATGAAGGCCCAGTCCCTGCCCTTGAGGGGCTGGTGGCAATCCAGGGTACCAGTGAATGTGGCTGAAAAGGAATGACCTGAATAATCACCCAGGAGAAGTTGGAGGTGCTCCAGCCATGATCCTTAGCTTCTCTCTCTCTTCCACTTACCCCCACCACCAGCGGGGATGTGCACTGGGCACCTCCATGGCCGCAGCCCTCTCTCTGCCCACCGGCCTTGCTGCTGGAGCCCCAGCTCTAGAGTCCAGCACAGCCCTGCCTGAGCCAGAGGGACCTCTCTCCTTGTGCCAGCCAGGCTCGCCGTGCCCTCCAAGGGCTCTGGACACACACAGGTGCGGGGGACGGGCCTCCAGTTCTCCTCTCCCTGCTCCTGCCCTTCTGCCCTCTGGGACCCAGAAGAGCTCCTAACCCCCATCCCCCCCCCCCCATGCCAGCTCCTAGGGAGACATCCTAGCATGTTTGGGTGGAAGCCAACAGAGACCAGCAGGGACTATGGGGAGGTCCAGGGGTCACCCAGGCTCTGCCAGGTCGGCTAGAGGGGCACGGCGGGGCTGGCAAGGAGGGGTCTGGGCTGCTAGAGCGGGCAGCGGAGGGGGAGCAGACACGGACAGTGGACATGTGCTTGCAGCCCTATTTATGACTGCAGTCCTATAAATCTCACCGCGGGCAGTGCACTGGGGAGGGGGTTGCCGAGCAGCCCTGATGGAGAGTGTAAAGCCAGGTCTGTCCCTGCCTCCTTGAGGTCAGGGTTCACCCGTCCGCTGCCCGGGCATTGGTGGAGGGAGGAGTCAGGGCAGAAGCAGGAGCAGGATTCTGGGGGCTGGCAGAGGGGGGCGGAACAGGAGAGACAATCTGCTATCTCTGAGGGGTAGTGGGGAGGAGGGGCTTTGATTTGAGATCCTAGGCTTTATTTAACAAAGACAGAAACTAGCTTGGGGAAAGGAGTGAGGCTCAATGCATATTCCCTCCTTCCTGCAGGGCCCCAGGGGGCCGGGAGGACTGACTTGGGCTTCTCAGTTGCAGAGCCATCCTGTTGCCCTTAGGAGAAGGTGGCCCGTGGGGCTCAGAGGACTCAGGCCTGAACTTCTCCCTTGGAGTCAGGCCAGGCACTTGAGGTCAGGGCACTGGAAGGAAAAGAACCCCAGGTCAGAGTCACACACCCTGGGTTATGAGTCAGCTCCTTCCCTGAGGAGCCCTGGTCAGCCTTTCTGGTTACTCATTCAGTCCACCAGACTCTTCCCTCTCGGAGCCTGAGGGCACTAATCTGTAAAAGGGGATGTTAACCTCTAAACCCTGCCCCTGTCTTGCCTGCCCTGAGCAAGAAGCTGGCAAGACAATGGAAGCCAAACTGTGTCGTTCTGAATTAAAGGTGTTCCTGGCACATTGGCTGTTGGCCCCTAGCAGGACAGCCTTCCCGTTCCCCCTGCGCCTGCTCCAGCCACCAGCGAGTCCCCAGAGTGGCCGTGACCCTCCCCAGACTGAGCAGCCCAGTGAAAAGCCCTGGAGATCGATTCCAATCTAGCAAGCAGCAGGCTCTGGGCACCCTGTCCCTGAGCAGATCGATGCTTCCTGTTTGGTGGCAGGTGGCAGGGGGCAGTGAGGGATCCATATGGGTAGGGGTCTTGAGGGAGTGGCAGAGGGGACAGATGGGACAGAGAGGCCTTGAGGGGGTATGCAGGGCTGGGTTCTACTGGGGCAGGGGTGTGGGAGTTGCAGGGGAAGGGGAAGGGCAGGAAGGCTGTGGAGGAGGAGCAGAGCTGGGGTACACTGGGGAAGGGATGTTGGGACTGAAGGCCCCTGAGGGATGGGGGGTTGGGGGAGCCGGAGAGATAAGTTGGGGTCCAAGGGTTTGCCACCTCTCCAAGGACACCCAGGTGTACAAGGCCAATCGTAATTTTTGAGTCAGAGATTCAGGCTGCAGAGAAGATACCTGAGACTGGTGAAATCCAGCTCAGAAGGAGGGGAAGGAAAAGTAGGGAAAGGGCATTCTGTCACCCTCAGCTCAGCCTTCCCAGTCTGGGCAATGGGGAAGGGACACGCGCCTGAGGCTGGGGTGGCGGGGAGGAGGTGGGCGCCCCCAGTGGCGGGCTGAGGATAAAGGCGCAGACGCTTGGGAAGACGGCGACATTGTTATTTGCTCCACCAGTTCCAAATTCCACCTTTATTTATGAGCCTGATTTATTTTTATCCTCCTCTGCATTCTTTTCCATGAGATCACTGTAACTCCTGATGAGAATTAAGAGCCCCAAGTTTTAGTGACACCATCTCATAAGCCATCAAGCCCATCCCCACCTGGTGTCTCTACCCCAGATGTCACCATCTACTCTGTCCTCTGGCTGCCACTGGGCAACAGTCACACATGACATCATCTTCAGAGGAAGAGAAGAGGAGAAGAGGAGGGGGGAGGGAGAGGGAAGGACAGCAGAGAAGGGGAGGAAGTCGAGAGTAAAATGAAGCTACAAGCTCCGGAAAAGAGGGGTCTCTCTCTGGGGCCCCTGCAGTGAGGACCCCAAGCTCAAGACCCAGAGTTCAGGTCCCTGTCACCCTCTCCCTGGAGATCAGGAGGCTAGGTGAGGCCCCTCCTTTGGGGACCTGAGAGGCCTCCCAGGTGTGCCCTATCCATTGCCTGGGTAGAGGTGGGGCTGGGCACCAGCTCAGGGAGCTCACAGGTCCCCGGGTTGGGGGTGGTGGGGCTAGATCCTGGTGAGGCCCGCAGGCAGGGCAAGAGAAGGGGTGCATGGAGATTGCTGGAAGAATGGAAGGCCTGGCTTAGACCCCTAAAGTGCTACACACACACACACACACACACACACACACACTCTTGAACACCTGCAGCTCTGCAGCTCGAGGTTCCCCCAGTCCCACCGTCTGCAGCCAAAGCAAGAGGAGCCCAAGTCACCCAGGAGGAGCCCCGAGGCGACTGCCACTACCAATTGTGCCTGACAACTCCATCCTGCTGGGTGCCTGCTGCAGTCAGGAAGCACACTGTGCTGGGAGGTCAGAGGCCAGAGGACAAAGGTCAAGTTTGGCAGAGGGTCCAGGAACCTGGATCAGGTCAGGTGATCATCCCCTGTCCCGCCCCACACCCTCCGCTGGGCTCTCTGTCTTTGGGTGGCCCTGGCTCTGTGCTCCTTGTGTGCCCGTGCCCCTCAGTCCCCGCTGTCTGTCTGTGGGTCCTTGGAGCAGAAGCCCATCTGTGTCTGTTTTCTAAAACCATCTTTTCCGCCCCATACCACAGCAACCAAAGTCATTTTCCGGGCAATTGCCTTTCTGTAAACATTCCTGTGTAATATCCCCCCAAATTGCTAATGCCCAGCGCCCTGTTGAGTCTCCCTGTCACTCCAACAGAGGCTCAGAGGTGGGGGCGGGTGGTGGGAGGAAGGGCAGTTGGAGGGGAGGAGGCTGGCCAGGCTGAGGATTAGGGACGGGGCTTCCTGTCCGTTTCCTGGCACAGAGCAGGGGGCCAGAACCCCCCACCCTGGCACCCCCTTGCTTCCCCATCCCCCACCGCCCCAGCACCACCCTCCTGAGCGTCAGGCCACCTCAGGACAGCCTGTCTGGTCTGGCAGGGAAGACAGAGAGGAAGGGGGAGGGGAACCCATGAAAGGGAGGCCTGGGAGGGAAGGGAGCCATCTTGAAAGCATGGGGGTGATGGTTAGACAATAAAGGTGACTTCCTGGTGACTAGGAGCAGGGACACTAGGGAGACAGGGGCAAGGCCAGGCAGGCTGTCTTCACGGGGTCCCCAGAGAAGGGCAGCTCTCCTCACTCCAAGGTGTCAGGGGGAGGGCAGAGAAAGGGGAGGAGGCCAGGTGGAGCCCATCCCCCCTAGGTGGTCCTAGATGGACCACTGCTTGAACACTGCGGCAGTGGGGAGAAGGTGGGCAAGGCAAGAAGGTGTCAGAGGCGGGGGGGAGGGGGCTCCTGGGGGTTGAGCGATTTCACAAGAGTCACCATGTGGACTCCCGTCAGCCGTCAGCCTGGGAAGGAGGAGGAAGAGGGGGAATAGGACTGTGGCCCATGCCGGTGCTCGTGGAGCCCTTCCACCCCCACCCCATGCCCAGGGAGCTCTGCTACCCCAGCCCCCAGGGAATCCGGGCAGGGAGACTCAGGAGGAGTGTGGGGCAGGGAGCGCCAGAGCCCCAGAGGGAGCCAGGAGGCAGGGGAGGGTGCAGGGCCCTGCCAGTCACAGCTTCATGCAGGCAGAAAAACACAAACCAATTTACGCAGATTTAAAACCCACCGAAGGCCACTTAGTTGGTAAACGAGTTGGAATCTAATTAAGGGACCTCCTCAGGGCTGGGGGAAGGAGAGCTCACCTGCCTAGGAGGAGCTGTTGGGGGCGGGGAGGGGCGCTGGGTCCCAGCTGCTCCCAGTAGAGCTTGGATTTGAAAGAGAAAGGGCAGTTGGGCTCCCTGAAGGGAGGGAGGGCAATTCCCCAGGTCCACAGGCCACACCGCACTGAACCGCCCCCCGCCCCCCAGCCCTGGCCAGGTGAGGCCTCCCTCCCCACAGCAGGCTGGGAGTGACCTCTCGAGCCTGTGCTTTGAAAACCACTCTCTGCTCTTCCTCCAGCCAAATGCCCTTCACAGGAAGGAAACCGAGGCCCAGAGAGTGGCCCTGATCCAGCCACACAGGAGCTGGAGACAGAGCTAGAAGTGGAACCCAGGCATCCTGGCCTCCAGGGACAAGGATTTTTCCATTCCACTATGCCGCTTCCCAGAAAACAATTGCCAAGGGAGCCCCCCTCCAGGCCCCAGGCCCCAGGAGGACACCGTCTAACCATCTCCTTAGGAGGAATCAGCAGCAAGATGGAAAACATACCACAGCAACCTGGGTCTCAAAGCGAGAAGAGCTGTGGGTCATGGCCCAGGCACACCCCCAGGTGCCCAGCCCAGCCCAGTGGGATGCTGACCACACAGAAATCAGGGTCCCGACATGGCACCCTGACCACACGCCTCAAACAAGACTCCCCCTCCTTGGCCAACAAGCCAGCCGCCCTCCCTCTTTCCTGCACTGCCCCCAGAAGCAGGCAAGGCTAGGACATGACCCAAAATTGCTGAAGTCGGGGGTGAGGAAGCTCTGTGTAAATCTAGCTCTGCCATTGGCTAGTTGTGTGACCTTGAGTAGGTTAGCAGTCTCCCTGAGCCTCAGTCCTCTCATTTTTTTTTTTTTTAATTTTTTTTTTTTTCAACGTTTTTTATTTATTTTTGGGACAGAGAGAGACAGAGCATGAACGGGGGAGGGGCAGAGAGAGAGAGGGAGACACAGAATCGGAAACAGGCTCCAGGCTCCGAGCCATCAGCCCAGAGCCTGATGCGGGGCTCGAACTCACGGACCGCGAGATCGTGACCTGGCTGAAGTCGGACGCTTAACCGACTGCGCCACCCAGGCGCCCCTCATTTTTTTTTTTTAAAGCTACTAACACCCAGTAGACAGGCATGCAGGTTGTGCACTGCACAAAGGACACATGTGGGGGACAGTTCCTTCCTGATCTGCCCCATTGCCTGATTTCCTTTCACTCGATTGTCAGAGTTTTATCAGGCCCCGCACTGTAGGGTTTTGCTTTTTAGCTACTAATGAAGATCTGGCTAATTGACTTCCCGGTAAGGGAGGGGGCGGAGAAGCAAAGGGGAGCATGTCACCCTTGGTCTGAAGCTGTTGCTGGAAAAGCTGGGAACAGCCCTGGCGTGTGCCCACATGGCGCCACGTTAACAAGCTAACTCCTGCATGGCATCTCCACCATCACGCGCCCGGGGAAGGCGTCCTGTCAGCTCTACATCTCCTTGGAGAGGCAGCAGAGAGGAACATGGGCTGAGAGGAAGGGAAGGAGCGAGCACAAGAGGGAGGGGGGGGAGGGAGGCAGGCGCCTGTCCCCCCTCCCCGCCCTGGCTCTGCCTCCACTCCGAAGAGGCTGACAGAGCTCCTGCTCTCCCAAGGGACACTCGAGCCTCGGGGTGCTGTGGCCAGGGCAGCAAGCGTGGACAAAGGGACCACGCCCCTAAAGCTGCCTCAGACCAAGAGCATGCCCAGAAGGAGACCTCCTGTTCCCCGGGGGAGAGACAGACCCCAGTGTATGGGAAGTGAGGGACAGAAGCCCCATCCGTCACTCCCATCTTCCCACAGGGAAATGCTGTCCTACACCCAGTGCTCAGCGAGGGCCTCGTAAATGCTGGGCAGGAGCCCCAGGCTTGCTGGATCCCTCCATGTCCTCCTCACAGACACCATCCTTCTTGGGGTCAGCCCCTGTCTAGGAGGACTTTTCGCTGCCAGCACCCAGACAGCTCCCTCGGCCGCCACCGGAACAGCCAGGGGCCTGGTGCCTCCAGCTCGCTCAGCTTCTGCCATCATACCTGTGCACCGTGGTGCCCGCCCACTGCCCAGTACGTGCTCACCAACCCATACGCAGTCACAAACTGCCTCGCCCGCACCCCCCACAGGCATCTACACACAGAGGGGTCCACCCAGGCCCAGCCAGGCCTGGAGCCACCACCCAGACGCCACCCTGGATCCCCATTCCGCCCTCTCAGGGGCCACGGGGACAAAACAGCACACTGTGCCCATGCATACACGTCGTGTACATTTAAGACCCCCTCCACGGGGCACCCGGTGGCTCAGTCGGTTGAGCGACCGACTTTGGCTCAGGTCATGACTTCACGGTTCGTGAGTTCGAGCCCCACGTCGGGCTCCCTGCTGTCAGCCTGTCAGCGCAGAGCCTGCATCAGATCCTCAGTCTCCCTCTCCCTGCCTCTCTCCCGCTTGCACTCTCTCGAAAATAAACAAACATTAAAAAAAAAAAAAAAAAAAAAAAAACCCTCTCCAAGAGGTTCCAGTGCATCTGGGGGCTCCCTCGAGTGCCGGGTCAATCCAGCTCCAGCTTGGAGTGCGAGACAGTGGGGACCCCGTTTGCCTAACCTGAATCCAGCCAAAGCTTCACAGGGAAGCTACGTCCTCGGCCCCTCTCCTACTTTGCCAAGTTCAGGGTTTCCTCGCTGAGAGGTGTTTACATTCCTTCTTGAAATAGAGGGATGGGTCCACTGACCTCAAGGCCGCTCCACCCTGACCGTTGTTTAGCCAACGAGCCAAGGCCAAGGACTGGACACGCTCAGCCTTTATTCTACCTCGAGAGGTGCTCAGCCTCCTCCGCCAGGGTGAGGGGCCTGTGTGCCTTCGACTGCTTCCACCGGCTGCCAAAGCGCGCAGGACAGGCCGCTGGCCTCCAAGGCTCAGCCCTCACCTCGTGGGTTAACTCCTCCACTGCCTTGCAAGCCAAGAGAGAACAGACTGTCAGATCTGCGCCCCTGTCCTTCCTCTCCCTGGGCACACCAGGTTAGGACCCAGAAAGACTCTGGAGGGCGGAGGCCGGGAGAAGGCAGGAAACTCAGATTTCCTGCCTGACTTGGGAAGCCTGCTCAGATGCCAGGGGCACCTTTCAGAAGTTGTCCCTGTTGTCTTACCTGAACCCTCCCACCAGAGCCGATCCGGGAGAAGGAAGCAATAAGCAGCCTCCATTTCCACCTGCAGGACTCGAAGATTCCAGCCGTCTCTTCTCAAGTAAACCACCCATCCATCTGGGTGCTGTGGGAGGCGCGGACCGGCCTGAGGGACACTGCCCCCCCCCCCACCCCAACAACCCCGCACACCCAGGACAGTCTGCCGGGGCTCTGTGGCCTCTGCTCGCTCGGTTCTCAGGGTCCCCTTGTGGGGTTGCTCTCTCTCACTTTACAGGGGAGGAAAAGGAGGTACAGGATGAGTACCTCGTCCAGGATCAGAACTGACAAGGAGAGGAGACTCATTTCAGCTGGGGGGGGGGGGTTCTCAGCCCAGCCTCAGCCCCCCGTTGTGTCCTGTACACCCTGCCCCCCCCCCCCCACACACACACACCGGAAGATCCAAGGAGGCTCTCCCCAGAGCGGAGCTGGGACAGCTGGAGGCGGGGCAGGGAGCAGAGCTGTTCCAGGGCCACAGATGCTCAGTCTGGGCAGAATGTTCCACAGACTTCCACCTTCTCACCCCCCTACCTTCCCTCAATCCCCTTCTCACACCTTAGGTGACTACAGAGGCCTCCTGCCCCCTGCCACAGGAGAACTGTAAGCTCTCCCTACTTCAGGAACGCCATCCAGCCAGGGCTTGGATTCCCCCAGGAATGGAGAGCTCATTACATCCAAGTGGTCAATCATCGTGCGGGATTCCTCCTGCCCTGAAATGAGCCAGAGCCTGCGCCCACAGCCCTCAGAGGGGCCCGGGGACGGGTCCTGACCTCTCCCTTCAGAGCAGGAGGAAGGTTTTGGAATCTGAATCTCCTCTTCTGAGCCCAACGCCTCAGGTCCTTCCTTCTGCGGCCTGGTTTCATTCCCCCACCCCCAACCAACTGCACTGCCGGCTGTTGGGCGAGCCCCCTGTTGCCACCAGCCCTCTTAGTTGGTGGTCTTCAAAACTGCTCCAGTGGTGCGATGAGGTCCAAGCAGCCCAGATGACCCCTCTCTGCTTCTGCCCTCACCAGCCCTCCTCCTGCCCCCCGGCACGTACACCGGGGTAACAAGTGCCTAGGACATCCCCAGCCCTGCCCTTACCTCCCTTACCTCTTGCAACTAACTCTCAGGCCTGCCCTGACCTCCAACTTTGGGGGCCAACTTGACTCCTCCTCCCTGGAATGAATGACTCTTCTGGCAAGGTCAGCTGAACCTGCCTGCCCCTTCCAGGCACTTCCATCTGTCCTCTGGTGCCTGGCCTGGCTCATGTGACTCAAGGAGTCTGCTCTGGGGCTTAGCCCCTTCCCGACAACTATAACCCGCACAACCCCAGCAAGTCAGATCCAAGCTCCAGGCACCAAATGGTGTACTCAGTGGGCAGCCTGCTCTGCCCGTGAGTCTCTGCTTAGTGGCCTGAGGCCCTTGGTGCCCTGTCCGGCAGCCAGCCATCTCAGGGGCATGCCTAGCCACTTTGAGGACTGGAAAACCACAGCCCACATAGTAATATCTGATGCATATTAACCACACAGTGCTTCCTCCTTTCTATTCTACTTCCTCCTTTCCTTCCCCCTTTCCTCCACCCGGCGGGGTGCCGTCCCTGCCCTATTGCTGGAGGGTCCTAGGCTTGGAGGGAGAGCCTCCCTCACCCCCAGCTGCTTCCCCGCACCGTGCCCCATATCTGCATCCCATGCTCGTGCGGTGGCTAATTCTGGCGTCTCATCAGACAGTAATTATGGGGGAATCAGCACTGCTGTCATCTCTGCAGCTCGGCACCTGTCACCACGCCACCATCCCCGGGCTTCTGGGATGGGACCGGAAGCTAAGGGAGGAGGGGTGTGCTGGGGTGAGGGGCACCCGCTCCCTCCCTGCCTCTGCAGCCCTCACCTCCTTCAACCCTACCTCTCCACAAGGCACTTAGGGCTGGCGACCAGGTGGCCATTGGCCACACAAGTGCTCCCTGTTACCCAGGGCAGGTGCTGAATGCATGCATCAACGTGTCACACGCACGCATGCCCACGACCAAACACAACAGGAATGACACAGCCAGCCAAGGCTCAAATCTTGCCCAGGCCCTTTCACCTACGCGTGATCTCGAATAAGTCATTCTATTTCTCTGGATGTCAGTTTCCCCGATGGCGAAATGGGGGAAACAGTGCCTACCCTGGGAAGACGGGAAGAATGAACTATGTAAAGTATCTAGCACCACGCCTAGCTACATGTGCGATCATGTATTCACTCAACAAACGATTGGTACACATCCACTCTGTGTGGAACTGTAATAAATGAATCAGTTTAGTGAGGATCACACTGGGGCCACACTGGGGCACGGGTATGTCCTTTGGCTGGTGGTGGTGTTTCGTTTCTCTGATGTCTTTAAGGTGTACATGCACCTGCTCCCCATTGTCCTCACCCACCACCTCACTCGTTTCCTGCCCCTGAAGGCCCTCCGGTAACTCCACCCGCCCCCCCACCAGAGTAAAAGTGCACTAGTCGGTTCCACCATAAAGGATGTGACAGGGAGTTCAGTGGGGCAGGCCTGGAGGTGGTCAGGGAGGAGCAGAAGAGGAGGTGACAAAGGGGGGAGGTTCTTCCTGGAAGAGGAGTCACAGAAGCAAAGGTTCACAGAGGAGATGGGCCACGCCTAATGGGAGCTGATGGAGACACAGACATCAAGAAGGTTCTCCCTGGTGTTGGCTCTCCAGACCCCAGGCGCATCCCACTCCTCCGGAATGGTTTATCAGGTGGGCCTCACCTGTGAAACTGCAGTGGCAGGCCACCTCCCCTGGTCTCACAACCAAGCAGCATCTGCTTGGTCACAACTGAGTCACTGAGTCCCTTCTTCCCTGGCCCCATGGCCTTTTCCCCACGTGGAGAGGAACTGTGCCCGAGGAAAGGAGGTCTGGAAACGGGAAGGCTCTAACTTCTAGTCTCCCTCCCCCCACCTTCCTCCACTCCAGGGTCCGGAGCCCCCCCCCCCCCCAGGACGCCCCAGGGTGGAGCCAGGAATGGGGTGGGACAAGAAAGGTGGGGATGAACCTCAGAGTCAGTTCTCAGTGGCCTGAACTGCGGAAGAATCCTGCTCACATGAGAGACTGAGGCTAGACCTTAAGAAGGGCTTCGGGTGGCAAGTGAAATGGAAGGAGGGGGAGTAGGCCCAAGGCTGCCATAATGGATTATCTGTGTGACCTGGGGCATGTTATTTAACCTCTCTGGTCTGTCTCCTCCCCCTGCAACACAGAGACAATAGCATGGAGGCCACAGGCCAGTCGTGAGGGTAAAATGAGCTAACACCCGCTCCGAGCTTCGCCCAGCATATGGCCCACGTGTTATCAAGTAAACATTCAATAAATAATGGTCCTTAGTATTTTCATTATTGCCAGGGATGATTTTGCCCCCCAATTCAGCAAGGACTAAATGACCCCCCGACTGGCCAGGCCTCCGCTCCCTTGTCGACTCGGAGCCCACAAAGGGATCTCAGAGGTCAACGGTAACTGAAACCAGAGTCGATGGTGAAGCGCTGACCCCACCGTATCCACCTCCACGGGTGCCTCCCACCACCCCCCGCCCCCCAACCCCATGCATTCTAATAATCTTTCACACGCTTGGCCAAAACCCACCTCCGTTTAGTCCAGTCTGGATGGGCAGGTAGGACAGGGTGGTTGGGGGAAGTAAGTCTTGGAAGGGATTGAGCTCCCCCGTCTCTGGGAGTATTCCAGAAAAGGGTGGGTGAGAGAGGAGCGCATTCAGGCTCTGGTTCCTTACCCCCAAGCCCACCAGGAAAGCTGAGCCTCAGCCCCTCTGCTGTGGGTGTGGGGAAGGGGCGGTCGGCCCATGTGACAAGGACAGGGGCGGAGGAGAAGGGCTGCAGTCTCAGAGTCGCTCCTGCCTCCTTCAGGCAGCGGCCACGGGTTGGGGAGGGAGGGGAGCAGCCTCGTTGCTCTTTTAGGAAAACGGTAATTTTAATTAAGAGGCAGACAAACGAGCGCTCTGCAGATTGTCTCCGAGCAAAGTTATTAAAAAGCCATCAAGGCGGCGGCGGCGGCAGCCACAGTGGCAAGGAGAGCTGCCTCCCCCAGCTGCCCGCCCAGATTGAGGCTGAAGCATCCTTCAGAGAGATGGAGAAGCACTGGAGGACTTGAGTCCGCAAACAGCCAGGATGGAGATCCTGCAGCCCCTCTCCTAAGGTGGGGGGGGGGGGGGGGCAGGGCAGCAGCCAGACAATAACGGGTTACAGGCTGCCCGACCCCAGGGTGGGAGGGGGTGCGGGCAGAAAGGGAACCAGCAATGGGGTAGCCCTTGCTCTAGGCCAGGCCCTGGACCAGCTGCTGTTTTTCCTGTAATCTCAACAACCCTGCCATTTTACAGGCAGGAACACTGAGGCTCAGAGAGGGAAAGTGGCTTGCCCAGGGCCACACAGGTAGGAATTAAATGGCTTAAGTGAGGATTTGAATCCAGGTCAGGCTGTCTCTCAAGTCCAGTGCTCCAGTCTCCTGGTCCTGGGGACAGAAGTAGGGGGTCGGCTCCCTGAGGCCCTCTGAAGTGACCTCAGCACTGTCCGGGCAATGCTGCCCACAGTCTCCAGGGTCCCCAGGGACTTGAGGCCTCAATCATTTCTTACTTGGTGGGGGGCACACTATGTGAGGGGCGGCATCAGGTCAAGGGACATCTACAGGGCCATAAAGTACAGAGCAGCTGCCAGCAGGGGAGCTGGGGTGGACAGGGACACAGAGTCACAGTTCTGGAGCGGGGGCAGGTACTCCACAGTCAGCTGGCAGAGCCATAGCCCCAGGCTCCACAGCCAGTGAATTCAGCCAACTCCTTAACCTCTATTTGCTCACCACTTAAGCAATGAAAGAACTCTTATCTGTCTTGCTCACTGCTGGACTCAGAGCTTAGCCCAGTGCCTGGCACAGAGAAGGTATTCAATAAATCTTTATTTAAGGAATGAATGAATGAATGAACAAATGAATGAGTAATTGAATGGTTGAAATAAGATCACAGGTTTCCAAGTGCCTATAAACCAAATAGACTTGTATTGAGGCAGTGTATGGTCCTGTGTCCCATCTCCCACCCTCTGGCCTTTGCTGGAACACGGGCTTCCCTCCATAAGAAGGGCCCCCCTGCTCCTGAATCCCTCTCCCCAGGCCACCAGTCCCCTCAGCAAAGGGTCCTTGCCTCCTCCCCCCTTCCCAGCCCCAACTGTACGGAGGCTTTGCAGCCAGCACATAATGTACATGCATACACACGCACTAACTCACATGCACACATAGACATATCCTCTGCCAGGCAAGTTGCCCTCCCCAGAGTCACGTCTCTGCGGCCCCCTCCCCTGGCAAAGGCCTGGGCCCATCAGGGATAGCCCCCCCTCCCCCATTTCTGGCCCTCTAGGCTGGGGAGAGGCATTTGGCTAAGGAGCAGTGGGAGGCAGGATGGTGGGGGGAGGCCTTCCTCCTGGCTTACCAACCTGGAGACTTTAAACAGAGGGAACAGAGTCCTGGAGCCTTCCCTCCCGCTGCACGCTGGAGCCCTGGGTGAGGGACAGGAAAGGAGGAAAGTCGTGAATGAATGCCCAGAGCCAGAGGGGAGGAGTTGGAGAGAGCAAGGGGCCCAGGGTGGGGCTCCCAACATGGGATGGGCCGGGGCAGGGGCCTTGGGCCATGGGGGTGGAGGGGGGCAGGGACAGGGCAAGGCACAGCCTTAGGAGCTGTGCCTTTAGGGGTCACTGGGGGCCAGGGGGCAGGCGGGATAGAGATTGGGTGTTGGAGGAAGAGCAGGGGCTGAAGGGGCAGAGACACTGGTGGGAGACAGACAAGAGGACAGACAGCAGGACAACACAGAAAACATGAGGTCCTCAGAAGGAGGGCCCCAGGACAGACAACCAACAAGCCAGGCCTGGTTCTCCTCCCAGAAGCAGAGGCAGGCTTTTTCCTGGAGTGCCCACATAAGATCCCCATGACAGCACCTTGGAGCGCCCATCTGTGTGTCTCCCCACCAAGGTCACCCCCGGTTGGAAGGCTGGTGGGTTCACAGTCAGAGGGGCCTGCCGTCATTGCCCTGCTGACAGCCCTCTCTCAGCCCGAGACCCCCATCTGCTCCACTCACCCCCTAACCCTGAGGAAGGGCCCCCTCCTCTGCCTGCAAAGGAGGAAACAGAGGCATTTCACACCCAACAAGCACTCACACACTCGCACTCTGCTGAGGGCTGTGCGGCGGGGAATGGCACCCCTGCTTCAAACTGCCTGAAGCTCTACATCTAACTCCTGCCTCCACACCCACCCAACGTCCAGGGTGCAGGCCCTCTCCTAGCGGTCCCTCGCGGCTGCGGCCCCCCCATCCTGCACCCTCCTAACGGCACCCTATTCCCCTCCTGCTCTGATACCTGTCTATTGCCTTTCCTCCCGGGGCTCGTGGCATTCAGACCGCCCCCCCCCCCCCCCCGCAAGACACTGCGGCCGGGCACCCTCTCGGGCACAGCCTTCCCTTAGCTGGCTCAGACCCATCCATACCCGCATCACGTCTGGCTGCAAGAGTGCTCAGAGCCCCCTGCCAATCTCATGGTTCCAATTTTCCCACCGATTACCCAAGACGCAGGCATCCCAGGGAGAAACAGCTGTTGGACCCAGATGCTGGGACATTGACTGAGGGAAGAAATCAAGAATGTTCGCGTAGGGATCTAGCCCCAGAGGGCTTCCTGGACAAGGCAGTGGGGTGGGGGTGGGGGGTCGCGCGTGGAAGGGATGGATGGACAGAGGGCGCAGGGTGGGGCAGGGGAGTGAAGACCCAGGAGGCCTATCTTCCTTCCCACCACCAGCCTTGAGTGGCAGCTCCGGGGATCTAGTCCCAGATAAGCTGAGGTGAGGATCTGGGTTTTAGAAAAAAACTAAAGAGGTTTTCTCATGTACGCCCCTTCCTCCAGGAAGACAAGTCCCCCTTGGACTCGAGGAATATGAAGACAAAGAAATTACTATTTGGTGAAGGTTTACAATGTGCTAGGAAGGCTACCTAAATTACTTCATTTAATCCTGGTCCCCACCCTGTGAGGAATCCACTGTCATATGCCCCAAGTTACAGATGAGGAAAGAAAAGTGAGCTTCAGAGGCAAAATGACTTGTCCCAAACCACACACATGGGTCAGACTCTAGAGCCTGAGCTCTTGACCCCTGAGCCAAGCTGGCTCCCTTCTGTCCTCCTCAGGTTTTGGCCGTCTCCCCTCCTTCCATGCCATGCTCCAGTATAAGTTAATTTCTTAAGGACGACAAGTGGGGGCGCCTGGGTGGCGCAGTCGGTTAAGCGTCCGACTTCAGCCAGGTCACGATCTCGCGGTCCGTGAGTTCGAGCCCCGCGTCAGGCTCTGGGCCGATGGCTCGGAGCCTGGAGCCTGTTTCCGATTCTGTGTCTCCCTCTCTCTCTGCCCCTCCCCCGTTCATGCTCTGTCTCTCTCTGTCCCAAAAATGAATAAAAAATGTTGAAAAAAAAAAAAAATTTAAAAAAAAAAAAAAAAAAAAAAAAAAAGGACGACAAGTGGAAGAGAAGGCTTTGATCCAGTCTCTTCCTGCCTCGTCCTCTTCCTGCCATCCTAGGAGGCAGAAGATTCTAACTCCGGGCTGCGGCTGCAGAGCGGTCAGGGAGGGACCAGGGGAGGGGGGGTGAGCTGTTGGGTTCCACAGGAGCTGGATCAGGATCTCTTGGGCTTCATCTTTAAGTGACTTCTGGCCCTCCAGGGGCCCCTTTCCTGCTCTCCCTCCTCCCCCACGGAAGAGGCTCCAGGGAGCCTTTCACCCCTTAGCCTTCTTTTAACTTCCAGAAATCCCCTGAGCACCCACGTTAGGGAGAGTCTTGAAAGTCAGGGGGCTGGCAAGGTGAGAGTCTATGTCAGTCCTAAAGGCCCTCACTTTTCCGCAGAGCCCTAACTTTTACTTACAAAGTGGCTGGGACGGGAATGGGGACTCATCAGGCCAGCCTAGCCCTGGGTGGGGGAGGAAGCAGGAGTGGGGTGGGGGGAGCGAAGTGGGCAGGGGACAGCCCAGGGGAGCAGGCAGAGCGCTGAGTCTTCCTCTGAAAAGGCTTCAGTGAGCCGTGGAATGCCTTCCCAATGAGATGGAATCATTAATTCTTCCCCAATGAGGCAGACGCTGGGGCCTAGGGTGACGCCACAGATGCCCGCTGTGTCTGCAATTATCACAGGCCCTGGGGGTGTGGGGAGCCTGCTTGGCACAAACAGCTCTAGCTAGGGCGTCTCCACAGGGGTCTCTGGGTCTGGACTTCTCGGTTGGGGTCTCTGGGTCTGAGGGCTCCAGCAAGCTCTGTAGCTGGGGCGGAAAAGAAGCCGGTGTGCTGGGTTGAGGATGTTTGCAGAGGTGAGGCAGGCAGGCTTGCGGGGGGGGGGGGGGGGGGGGGGAGGGGGGGGGAACCCAACTCCCTCCCGGTCTTCCGTGACTCCATACCGGGACATGCAGTCAACTGGGCCAGGTGGCGGAGGCCACCCGGAACCAGAAAAAGGCTGTGGGGGAGTGGAGCCACCCGCGGGTAGGGCCTCTGCGAAGGAAAATCCGGACTGGATTCGAGTCTCCGAATGGAATGGAATGAGTTCCGCTGGGATGAGCAGAAAACTGAGTTTATGACTCAGATGGCTGAATCTTCTAGCCGCTCCCTTATCCATCCGCCGGGCTGAGAGGGTAGACTTAGGCACAATGTGCCTTTGGAGAATGAGGGACTGTTTGCAAGGGGGGCGGGGGTGTGCCCGCGCTCAAGCGCTTGTGCCAATGCTCTCCTGGGCCAAATCTCCATTTTACCCGGTTTCGCTGGAGCTCGGAAATATTCTTCCCACCCTCTCTGTGGCGAGGCATGTATTATCTCAGGGGAGAGGAAGTAGCTAGAACTTGTGACAGCTGGAAGAGACCTTAGAGATTCTCTGGTTCCACCCTCTCTTCCCATACCAAGGACACTGAAGACCAGAGTGGGCAACTAACTCACCTAACGTCACACAGCAGCAGGGAAGACAGGCAACCTGATACTGGTCCAATGCTTGCTGTTTACACAGCCCGTCACCTCTCTGCCCTAGGGGATTAAAGAGTGACTACCCTGTCCCCTTCTCCTCCCCAACAGGTCTGGACCCCTCTCCATCATGGACCCCTGTACTTTGCCAACCACAAGAGCCACAGGAGGTTAAACTGGATCTATCAAGCTCCTCAGGATGGCCCAAAGGTCATCTCAAAGGTCACGCCAACCAGTCCCCTGCCCCTAGGTACGGGAGCTCCCCACCTTACAGTACCGCCCCCCCCCCTTCACACTCTGGGAGGTTTTCTTTCCTATCTAACCTCTATTCCTCCTACTACAGCGTGGGCCTGTTTCCTTTCAAGCTGTCCTGGGCAAAGATTGGGGGAAGGGTAGAAGTACATTTTTCTCGCCCTCAAACCCTTCTGTTTGCCCACCTGCGGCACAGAGGATGAGGCCAGGGTATGCCAGGGTGGCTGGGCCCTGAGCCCAGGGCATGCGTGAGGCAGGAGGGGTGCGTTGGTGGAAAAGGAGCCCGAGTGTGGGAGAAACAGCTCTTCTGGGAACGGTCCCTCCAACTCCTCATCCCCTACAAAAGCCTGAGTCTCAAGGTTAGGGGAGGGTCTTTGCCGGTTTCAGAAACATCTGTTCTCTCCCCCCACGCCATTTACTGAGTGTTTAATACGTATCGGGCTATGTGTTGGACATTTTCATCTACGATTTCACTTAATCTTCCCAGCAATCCCATGGTCAGAAACTAATCTGCCCCCTGGGACGGCCTCTCGCTAAGACTAAATCTAACCTTGATCCCTCTTGCTCCATTTCTTCTGGCTCAGTCCTCCTTGGCGGTGGGGCGCATCTTTGCTCTGTCTTCAGATGTCCTCACCCTTACTCGGTCACCCTTACTCGGTCACCTGGCACTTCTCCAGGCTGCCAATTTTTACCCCAGTCTTGCCCCAGGTGATGGGCATTTTAGGGGGCAGAGCAACAGAAGCAGGACTGGAGGCTGGGACCCATGACACTGGCCCACACCAGACACAGGGCACAGGCCAAGTGGCAGGGGAGACGGCCCTGGGGGCAGTCCTCAAGAGAGCTGCTGGGCTGATGGAGGTGGGGACAGAACCCAGGGCAGCAGATTCTCTCTCCCTGATGACATCTGTGACCCTTATAGGGAGCAAGGGGCTTCACCTTTGGTGTGGTAACTAGGCAGGGCCCAGATATGCAATGAACTAGTGCTCCCTCAGTGACCAGCTCTCAGGTCCAAGTTCCAACCCACACATACCCAGAGCCCAGGGGCCTGAGCAGAAGTGGGCAGGAGTACAAGACGGAATGACCAGCCCTGGGCTGTGAATGGTAGCTGAAGCGAGAGGAGGAATTCGTACACCTAGCTAAGCGCCTTAACATCTAGCAGGTGCTCAGGCCCTGAGAATGGAGAAGGGAGGCCCCCAAGCCAGCTTCAGTGGGGTTTCACACACCCCACGGTAGCCACAGGCAACTGTGATAAAGTCACACAGCCCTTGGCTTCCCTGTTTGGGCCTTTGGTAGCAGGAGTGATGAGGGTAGGGATCCCCTCCATTAGGGCTACCCCCCATCCTACCTTGGGCATGTCTGGAGCTGAGGGCCCAGACCCACCTCCCCGGGGAATGCTCAGGCCTCAGCTTCCATCCCCTGGGAGATTCTAGCAGTAAAAGCATGGACCAATGGGCAAGGGAAATGGGAATGGTGGGTGGGACTCTGGTCCTTGTGGGTGGCACCTTCCCCCTTCAAGCAGGCACCATTAATATATGCAAAGCATATGCAAATCACCCAGAAGAGAGACACAACATCCACGGAATGTCAGAAGAGACCTTGGAGATGATCCAGCCCACGCCCCCTCATTTCACAGGTGAGGAAAGCGGCCCGCACCAGGCAGGGACTTGCTCAAGGTCACTGGGACATTTGGGTGCCGAGGAAGAATGGGAACGAGGTGTCTTTACTCAGAGTCTAGTGCTCTTTCCGGAGGGTCTTGTCCTTCATATGGGAGGTGGACAAGATGACAAAGAGGGCACAGGGCCTAAATGGGGCTCCAGGAAGGCCTACCAGAGACTGGGGGTGAGGGGCGGGGATAGGGCGAAGGGCTTCTCAGAACCTTCCCTTCCCACCTCTGAGCCTGGAAACGGTGGTGGCAGTGAAGGGAAGAGTGGACAAGGGCGGCAGCGATGCCTGGGGCCGCGTGTGGCTCGAGGGGCAGAGGGGCCTGAAGCCAGAGGCGCTGGTTTCCGGCAGCCAAGCAGCAGAAGGCGGCAGGAGAACTGGAGTGTCTGAAGCCCAGTGTCAGGGCAAGGTGCCCGCTGTGGTGCGGGGAGGGGGACAGCGCCCTTCACTACACACACATCTCTAAGTGCTCAGCAGCCCCTTCCGCTCGGACTGATAACTATGGCACCTGACAGACCATAATAGTCAACCCAGGCCTGTCCCTCCAATGGCTGCGGCTGCCCTCCACCCCACCCCACCCCCAACTTGGCTTCTCAACCTTCCAGACAGTCCTAGAAAGCAGGACCAATGCTGGGGGGAGGAAGGCAAACAGATGGGAGGGGGCAGACAGAGTGAGGAAAGAGGAGACAAGGTGGGGAGAGAGAGTGAAGTGCAGAGCAGGAGAAACTGAGGGGTAGAGAGAGGGGAGGCAGGGGAGGAAGGGGGGCAGACTGAAGGGCAGAGCGGAGAGGGGAGGGTGGGGATGGTGGGAGCTGCGGAGCAGAGAGGGAGGGCTCCCGGCCTCTGGGACTGAAGGACAAAGCTGAGGCCTGGGTATCAGGCACAGGAGCCCCATCGAGGCCTGGAGGCTGTCTGGCAGGAGTTGGGGACCAGGCCCCTGCCCCTCTGCCCACCTCCCCAGCGATTCCAGGGGCTGCCAGGAAATCAGTCCCTCCTCCTCTGCCTCCCTCCCTCCCTCCCTCCCTCCCTCCCTCCCTCCCTCTCTCCCTCGGGGCAGCAGCCAAATCCAAAGCCTTCATCTCTGCTTTTCAGAGCTGGGAATGAAAGAAGGGGAAGCGAGTGCAGCCCTCAAACCCGCTGACGGCCAGATTTTTATTATCTTTGCTCCAATGGGCCCTAGGAAGCCAACAAGGGATTCTTCAAAGAGCATCTGAGTGGCTCATTGAAGCCTGCACCTGCACCAGCCCACCCACGGCAGGCCGCCGGGGGCTTGGGGGGCACAAGCTGTCCCCCACCTCCCACCAAGTCCAGAGACCAGACTCGAGGCTGCCAGAAGCCTCACCCTCAGCTCTCTGTGCCTAGGCAGGGGCCACTCGGTCAGGAATCCAGGCTCAAAGGCCACACCCAGGCCTGCTGGGCCTCCGAGGCAGTCCCTGTCCCTCTCTGTGCCTTGAGGACACAAGTAAAAGAAGAAATTGGATCTCCTTGCCAGGGCTGGAGGAGATAAGTGCTTGGGATTCCTCGAAAGAGAAGCTTTCATGGCAAGCCCTAGGCCTTTCCCCTGAACTCTCTGCCTGCCCAGTGCCCACAGGCCCCCTGTCATCTCCTGACTCCCCTTCACAGGATCCCACCCACCCACAGCTGCCCATCCATTCCAGAGCCCCAGGCCCACCACTCAGGATGATCCTGAGCCCCAGACACCCCTCCCTCTGTTCAAATCCTCAACCCCAGCACCCTTCTTCCCCCAAAGACCTGACCTGGGGTGGGGGTGGGGCTCAAATAGACCCGCTACTTTAAAGAGCCCAGCCCCCTCCCTCCTAAGCTTAGGTTTTGTCAGAGAGAGCCCAGTTGGCACCGGGCAGACAGCAGCCATGCCACCCCCCACCCCCAGCTCTGACCACACCATTGAGATCAATGCCCGCAGCCAAAGAAGGAATCAATGGTTCTAATTAAACCCTTTTTCCAGGGTGGGTCCTTGGCCAAAGAGTGAAAGAGAGAGCATCTAAGGCTCTGCATCCCAGCACCCAATGCTGCACCTTGTACATCTCTGAGAAACCTGGAGCCCGGCAGGAATCAGACCATGAAGACCCCAGAGTCCTTCCCCCCTCCACCCGACCCTCCCCCCATTAAGCAAGGAGGCAAGCAGAAGGCCTGAGGTGGAGGCAGGGTTCCCGATGGCTCATTCCCAGGGATCCTTCCCCTAGGAGAGTTCCCCCTTCTCCACTCGGCACTGCCCAAGGACCACAGTTGCTTCTTCCAGATCCCCAGAGCACATGGGGGACCCTCGTCTCCATCTGAGCCCTGAGGGTCATCACAGAGAATCAGCCATCATGGTAAGGGCAGAAGGAACGGGGGGGGGGGGGGGGGTTGGGGGGGGCACTGGACAAAGACCCTCTTGTCCCCAAGGCATGGTGGCAACAAGCCAGGGCAAAGCCTTTGCACTCGCTGCCAATGGTGTCTGGGTGCCAGGCAATCTGGGTGGAGGGGGGGGTCTTATTCTCGCGACCCCCTCCCCTTACGCCCAGAGCCCTCACCCCCAAGCCTTACTTCTACACCAGGCCACCAGCTAAGTCTCTAGCCCAACAACTCTTAGCTCCCCTGGAGTCCTCCTTCCTGTGTGAATGCCAGGCCTTGACACTTGCTCACAGTGGCCCCAACACCAACCAGAACCAGCAACCCCCCCACGCATAAACCCAAACTGCCCCCCACATACATACACACGCCTAACCACGCCAGAAAAACCACCCCACCATGACAGCTGCCACCAATAATGACAGAGCCTCACATTTTCATAGTGACAGTCTCCACCAAATGTATCATCCACTCTTTAAAACCAGCAAGAAGGATAGGGACGGGAATGAGAGAAACTGAGGCACGAAGTTAGACAGCAAAGCAATAGGCTCAAGGTCACCCAGACTAAGATAGCCAGAGTCGGGAATAAGGTATCCTACCCCGCAAAGTGCTCAAACCCCCCACCAAGCAACATTCAGACCCACAAGCCTGAAGTCTGGTCAGCTATCCCCCACCGCCAATCCTCATCTGTTTCCCCTTCCCCCCAAACAACCGTAGCTCCAACATCTCCTGAAACGCCTCAGTCAGGTGCCCCCCCCCTCCCCGCCACTGGGGAAAAACACTTCCCTTAAAGTTGGGGGCTGCAGGACCTCCTGCTTCCATAGTATTTGGAGAGAGGGGAAAAACAGGGATCTCCTCCTTGCACAATCCCTGTTCCTGCTCACCTGGCTCCCCTCGGCCCCCAGGGTCCCTCGGTCCGGCCTCCTCCCTGGGAGATCGCGCGCTGCCCTCGGCTGTCCTCTCCCACCAGGCCAGGGCAAAGCGCCGGAGGCACTGCCAGGGCTGCATGGGGAGGGGTGGGGCGGGGGGGCTAGCACTAGCAGCCGCACACGCCCCGCCGGGCCCTGCCAGCCGAGCTGCGGAGGCACCCGGCCGGCCCCCTCTGCTTCCACCAGCATCCTGCTGCCCCCACCGACAGGACTCGGAGCTGGCCCGGGAGCTTCTGACGTAGCAGGGGGGTGCGTGGGAGGGGGGGGGGGCTATGGCGCGTCCCTCCCCAGCCCCGCCCTCTGCCCCTCAGCCCCCAGCGGTCCCTACCTCCTCACTCACCCCGGATGCTGCCCCCAGCTGGGGGCGCCCTCCCCTGCCCTCTGGCCTCCGCAGGGGGAGGGCTTAAGATCAAATAGCCCCTCCCCCCAGCCACTCCCTCTTATGGCCCCTCCCTACCCGCCAGCTGAGCGGGGAGCTGGTCCCCAGTTTCAGCAACTGCTGCCTAGGCTCTAAGGTCTCCAGGGCTAGGGCCTCGAGGTGAGGGGGGCGGGGGGAATACAGGCTTGTATCCTGGCAACACAGCCAACCCCAGAATGCACTCATCCCCTTCCTTCCCTGGGGGGCTGGCGCAAAGCGCCTACCACCACCGTCCAAGTGTGTTCACCCCATTCTGGGACCTGGGGGAAAGAGAGGCCTTTGAGGCTCCCCCCACTTCTCCGTCCCCTTCACGTCCCCTGCATTCTCCTCTTCCTCCACCACGGATGGACCACTCCCCTCCCCCACTCCCCTCACCGTCCATCCCCCTTCCTTCTCTCCACCCCTCCTCCCTCCACACGTACCCCTTTAAATTTTCACCCCTCGGGCCCCCTCCCCCGGGCATCACGAGGCCCTCCCCGCTCGGTCTCCAGCCTCGCCAATCCCTGACCCCCTCTGGTCCCAGGACTCCTGTCGCCCGGGTCCGTCTCCCAAGCCCGCACGCCGCGGTCCCCTGCCCCCCCAACACCTGCGCCCCGAGCATCCCTCGCCCCACCGGCCGCCGCCTCCCCGGCCCGGCCGCCGCCCCCGCCCCCGGCCGAAGGGAAAACACACAAAGAAAACAGAAATACCTTCCACTTAAGCATGGAGGCACATTAGGGAGGAGAGAGACAGGGACATGCCTTGGGACGGAGCGTTCCCCATCGGGCGGGGGCGCGGGGGGCTGGGGCCCCGGGCCGGCCTGCCTGGCGCTCGCCCTCTCGCCGCCTCGCGGGCTCCTCGCTCGGCCCCAGCCCCGGGGCGCGGTGCCAGGCGGGCGGGCCGGGGGCGCGGGCCCCGCCGGGGTGGACCAGCTGGGAGGGCGCCGGCGGCCGGGCGTGTGGGTGCGCGCGCGCGCGCGGGCGTGTCACCGAGTGTGCGAGAGCGAGTGTGTGTGTATGTGTGTGTGTATGTGGGGGGGGGCGCGCGCGCGGGCCGGCGCGGGTGTGTCACTGCGGGCGGGAGCGCGCGCGGCGCGGGCACCCGCGTGTGGCCGGAACGTACAAAGGGCCGCCCCGGGTGGCGGGGAGCGGAGGAGGGGAGGGGGCGCTGCGCCTCGCGCCCTCCAGCTGCGCGGCCCGCGGCGCGCGGCCGGGCCGGGGGTGCGGGGCGCGCTCACGCTCCCCTCCCCGCTCCACCTGCTTCTCCCACCCCATGCAATCCTCTCGCCACGATAGAGATGAATCCCTGAGGCCCGGGACCGGCCTCGGAGGAGAGGGGTGCACCTCGAGCGGGGGGGGGGGGGGGTACTTCTCGGTCTCCAAGCCCTGGCACGCCTTGGGTTGGAAAAGCGTCTGGGGAGGGACCAGGCAGGGAGGCAAAGGCGGAGAGCGGGGACTCGGGGGCCACTTTTCAGCCAAGGTGACCTCCGGAAGCCACAGCTGCCCGATGCGGGAAGAGTCTGGACCCTCCTCTGCCTCGACCGGGACACCCCCCTCCCCCGCGCCTTAGACACCTCTCTGCCGCAGGCACCCAGTCCCCCGGCGCCCCCTGCTGGGCTGTCTCCTTGCCCCCAGCTCCGGTTGCGGCCTCTCCTGCAGGCATCTGCTGGAACTGCAGAGGCCCGTGCCGGGAGGGAGGGGAGTCTGCTCATCTGTCAAGTAGGACCCCCAAGCCGGGCGCTCCAGCCCCTCCTCACACCTCTCTTGGAGATGCCACTGCCACTTCCAAGGCAGCCTGAAGAGCACCAGCTCTGCCCCGCCCCCGCTCGACTCCCACCCCCTCCCTGTCCCACCCTGGCCTACCTGTTGGCTCCACAGACTTCTCCAGCTCTGACCCGCACAGACCCTGACCCTGACCCTGACCCTGACCCCTCCTCCTGTTCTGGTTACTTGCTTCCTCTCTCCCTCTTGTTCTCTGTCCTGTCCCTCCTCTCCCAAGCTTCTCTTGGGGAGGGGAAGGTGGACTGAGTCCCCTGCCCCTTGTGTTTACTCCTGGCATTCCCAAAGCCAGTTTAGATGGAGCAGAAAAGGGACACAGTACACCTCTTCACTGTAGGACGCCAGGCAGAGTGGCAGGCAGGCAGAGAGGCAGGAAAGAAGACCCCACCCCAAGTGGCCCAAATGGCAAACCGGTTTCCCCACTTCCTGGTCTACCCGGTTGCAACCTTAATCTAGGCTCTCCCATTTTCCTGCCGCCCGCAGGCCTGCCCCTGAGCCAGCCACATGCCTGGCTAGGGGCTAGTCTCCAATGCCCCTTACAGATTAATCTCCAGTTGCAGTAACTTAGGTGGTAGGGCCAGGGTAGGAGATGGGGGGTGAGGGGAGGGCCTTCCCCGCTCCAGCAGGATAGCTCAGGAGAGCAGCCAAGAGCGGTGTCTCAGACACACAGTCTGGGCACACGACCCCAGTCGGCACCCTGACTTCTCCCATCCTGGGCCAGCTGTCTCTCCCTCTGCCAACTGGACGGTGCCCATCTTTTGGCCGCTGAGCACACCGTGGGCACTCAGCCAGCTCCCTGCCTGGCTGTCTGCCCAGGATGGGCATGGGAGGCAGCAGGCCCTGTGTAGGGGAGGGGGCAGTGCGAGGAGGGGTGGCTTCCCCCCAGCTGCTTGGACACGGCCTCCCGAGCCTCTCAGAGCCTGCAGCCCGGGGCCTCTAGCTTCTGTTCCTCCATTCAGGGCTCTGACTCAACTATACAGACTCTGCCCTTCCTCTCCCTGTGGGGTTCCCCCTGAGGCAGGGTCTCTTCCCTGCCCCACTTTGTGCCCACCTAAGGAGAAGGGAATCAGCAAGTGCTTTACTCACAGTTTCTAATTTGACCTTCTCAACAACCCTGCGGAAGTGGGCATTCTCGGCCCCATTTCAGAGATAAAGAGTTAAGGCTCAGAGAGCAACAGCCACTAGCCCGCTCTAAGAGCAGCAACGCTGAAATTCAAACCCGGATCTGCCTGACTCCAAAGCTCCCAGCCTCGTTTCTATCACCACCACCACCACCACCACCTCCTAACCCTATGGACTGCCAGAAGCAGGGGCAGCCTCAGTGGATGGAAGAGATCTGGGCTCAGGAATGTATCTGAGGTTAAGACATACAGGTATGTCCAGGTTAAGGAACTGGGCATTAGCCCTGGATGATGACTGGAAAAATGCTTGCCCCGTCACATGGAGACTGGGGGGAGATGTTCTGTGAACCAGCCCCCCAGAGACTGGGAACAGTTCCAAAGGCATCAGCAGGACAATGCTTTCCCCACCCTAAGGTGACCTTCTGCGTCATAAGGAGCTCTTCCATAGAGAGGAGCTTAAATCAGATCCAGATCTTATTTTTTTATTTGTGTAGTTCACTTTTGTTTTTCTTTTTTTTCTTGGAGAGAGAGAAAGACAGCATGAGTGGGGGGAGGGGCAGAGAAGGGGGACAGAGGATCCGAAGCGGGTTCTGTGCTGACAGCAGTGAGCCCGATGTGGGGCTCAAAGCCTCGAAATCATGAACCGAGAGGCCATGACCTGAGCCGACTTCCAAGTCGGACGTTCAACCAACCGAGCCACCCAGGCGCCCCTGTGTAGTTCACTTTCTAAATTTTTTTTAATGTTTATTTATTTTTGAGAGAGAGAGAGAGACACAGAGCGTGAGCAGGGGAGGGACAGAGAGAGGAGGAGACACCGAATCCGAAGCAGGCTCCAGGCTCTGAGCTGTCAGCACACAGCCCGACACGGGGCTCGAACCCATGAACCCACAAACCATGAGATCATGACCTGAGCTGAAGTCAGACACTTAACCAACTGAGCCACCCAGATGCCCCTGTAGTTTACTTTTTATTTTTTATTTTATTAAAAAACAAGTTTTTTTACGTTTATTTATTTTTGAGAAACAGAATGAGACAGAGCGTGAGTGGGGGAGGGGCAACGAGAGAAGGAGACACAGAATCCGAAGCAGGCTCCAGGCTCTGAGCAAGAAAGCAGGCTCCAACCCACGAACTGTGAGATCATGACCTGAGCCGAATTCGGACGCTCAACCGACTGAGCCACCTGGGCGCCCCTGTAGTTTGCTTTTTAAAGACAAATCCTTAACGTTCCTGATCATCTGCAGAGCTGTGAGTCCATTTGACCCCCTATTCCCCCAACTGCTTCATCCACACCCACCCAACGCAGGGCAGCTGGATCCCACGGAGGAATGAGAAAAGATACAGCTTCTGAACAGAAACAAAGACCCTGAGGCCCCCCAGTGAGCCAGAGGGCAGATGGCATTGACCCCCTGAGATCCTCTGCCCCATCTGCAGGGAAGAGAGGTGCCCCCACCCCAATCATCTCCAAGGCAGAGTCTCCCGGGGTAAGGAAAAGGCTGGAGAAGCCATCACCTGTGATCAGGGGCAGAGCAACACAGGCATTATTTCTCTAGCCGAGAGACGAGAGCTGCTCCTGTAAGTTGGCACGGTGCCTGGGCACAACCAATATGCCAGCTGCCTCCACCTGAGGTGCCTCAGGTGCTACCCCACCCCCACTCTCATTCCTCAACAGGTAACTTCCCTCTGGCCCTCCTCCCCTGCATCTCTGGCACTGCTCTTGGTGGGGAAGGGACCGCTGGCGTGTTTGAGGGCGCAAACGGCAGTTTAACCGCCCACCTTGCCCTTCTCACACACTGCACGCAGCCCCCTTGCCTGTTTCCAGGAAGCTGCAGGAGGGAGGTTATGGGGGAACACGCTAGAGGTGAGGATTTTCGGCCTCTCCTTCCCCAAGGCACAATCATAACGGGGAGTACACCTGCACAAACATCTGGGCGGAAAGAGGGAGATGGGACCAGGGGTGGGCAGAGAGGGGCACGTGGGCCTCTAGGGAAAGGCACAGGGAAAAGGATGATGTGGAAATCATGGCTGCAATATGCTGGACTGCTCGCTCGGCCACCGTGGGACCCCCCCCATCCCTGATCCTAGAGAAAGCCCTCTGCCAGTGGGGCTATTGTCCAACCAGGGCATGTCAGGCCCCCCCCCCCCCCCGTTTGGAACATCCACACTCCATCAACGGTGGCCTGCAGGCAGTGAGGGAACTGTGATATGACCCTGTTCTGGAGAAGGAGTGACCAGGGGCAGTGACCTGGCGTCCGGTGCAGAAGCTGGCATGGGAAGGGGACGGGAGGAGGAGGAGGGCCTTCCCTCTGCCCCAGGCATGCGCCCTTCGGACCACAGCCTAGCGCCTGAGAGCCCCTAAATGTCACCTCTCGCATTCCTGGCCCTCCCATTCCCCCTCCCACCCTATAGGAGAGGAGTGAATAGCAGGTTTCAAAAGACTGTCCTTCAGTCCCTGTGGTCCCCCTCTCCAGCTTCTTATTGTAATGAATGCTAATGACGCTCCATAATTGATGCCCTCATTAGCACATCAAACCCACTTTCGGAAGAATGGAGAGAGAATGTGGGAGGGGGGTCCTCTGGGGTCCTGACTGCAGCCACCTCAAGCCAAAGAAGAGAAGCCTACATGTCCCTCTGAGTGGCAGTTTTCTGAGCACAAGTCGTTGTCTTCCCTGTCAGAGGGCCGACAGGGGCCCTATCTCTGCCATCAGACTGGAGCACGGGAGTCCCCCTCATTAACTAGGGCTCCCCCTCAGGGTCGGGCAGTGGGTCTTACACTGAAGTGAGGATCGGAATCCCTGGAGGGCTGCTAGGGCCCATTCCTGAAGTTTCTGATTCAGTAACTTTGAAGAAGGGCCTGGGAATTCGCATTTCTAACAAGTTTCCAAGAGCTGCTTTGAGAACCAATGGGGCGGGCTCGGGGAGGGGGGGTCGGGTGGAGGGAACTATCTGGTTTTCCCAGCTTACGGCTTTGCCTGCTAATGTAGCTTCACTGGTAAGTCACCAGTGGACCCAGGTGGACCACAAGCCCCACTCCTGCAGGACCACACCCAGTGTGGCTTTGAGGCTTTAGATTTCACCATCTGACCTACATGCCATGGTCGAAACGGAAGGACACCCTCCCACGCCCCCACTCCAGCCAGCAGCCTCCCAGACCTGCCGACTAGCCTTATAAGCCTAGGGTGGGCGGTGGGGGAAGGACGCAGGTATCATCCTGACCTATTTTACCCATGCTGGCACCCCGGAAGCCAGCTCCCTGCCTTCCAAGGTTAGAGCAACCACCTGTTTAATCGTGAAAGTAGGCGGAACCCTCTCACACGTTGCTGGTGGGAAGGAAAAATCGTTCAGTCACTATGGAAAACAGTTGGGCAATTCCTCAGAAAGTTAAACACAGAACTACCACACCGTCCAACAGCCTAATGGTCCTTCAATGGATGAACGGCTACACAATGTGTGATCTATTCATGCAACGGAATACTATCCATCCCTAGAAAGGAGTGAGGTGCTAAGACCGGCTTCAAGGTGGACGGCCCCTGAACATGGGCTAAGGGAAAGAAGCCAGACACACATGGTCACATATCGCATGATTCTGTCTGTGTGAAATATTCAGAGTAGGTACGTCCATAGAGATTTGGTTGGAGGAGGAGGAAGGTGCAGAGAGCAACGGCTTAATGAGTATGTGGTTTCCTTTGGGGGTGAGGAAATGTTTCAGAACTCAGTGGAGGTGACGGTTGCACAACAGGCCGAATGCGCTAAATGCTACCGAATTCCACCTCAAAAAAAAAAAAAGGTAATAATGGAAGTAGGGATCTTCCAGGGAGTTCGTTCCATCCACCCACCTGCAGCATCTATCTACCTTTGCTGGAAACAGGAGCTGGTGCTCCCATGAGTCCTGGCCTTTCCTGACGCCCCGGGCCCCTGACACCTCAGAAGATGTTTGCGGGACCCCAGGATGCTGTTTTCTGGACCCAGACTGCATCCCCGAAGCCTCCTCTTCTGCCCAGCTCCCACCCCAAGAGAGGCTCCCTTTCAGGATCTTGCTTGCCTGACAGGCGGGACGATCTCACGATCTCACGGTTGGGTCCTGAGGAGCTAGCTTCCCATATTAACGTGCCAGTGCCTTCCGCCTGAAGCCGTAGACCCACCCCTCCCTGACCTTCTTGCTCCAAACACAGTTTTAAAAAGCCGTCTGGTTTTCCTTCCCATTGATGATTTTAATCACCCTCTAAATGGGCCCCCTGCTCTCCGGAACCTCCTCCAATCTTCTCTCCACTGCCAGACCCCCGGGGCGGGCTGCTCTGGGTGCTGGTGAGGTAGGGAGGGGTCCCAGGATGAATCAGGGACATTTTCTGCCCCACTAGAGCTTTCCACTCAAAGGCCTTCAGTGATGACCCCCTACACAGGGGATTGTGTCCTTTGAGGACCTTAACCTTCGAGGTCCTGACAAAAGTTCTGTGCCCTCTCCCTCGAGAAATGAATATACACGCCCATCCACCAAAAAAAAAATCTGTGGGTCTCCCTGACCTCTGTAGCCCCTCCAAGGACCCCCAGGGCAAGGTACTCAAAGTGTTGGCCACAGACCAGTGTGGCCACTGGTTCGCAAGAGGAGTACAGAAATAGAGA